>NC_136415.1:38118071-39581404 GCF_051521515.1 Lactuca serriola
TATATATATATATATATATATTGTAAATTATATTGCAAAATCTCATGTTATCTTTAAAAAAACAAAAATCAATAAATACATTGTATAACACCTATAAATACCTAACATATCTTTTAATTTATTACACTAAACTACCTTTTCTTTACATTTTGTAATTGACATATTTTAGCATGAAGTCTTTTCATCACTTTGTTATTGTCATGGTAATGATCACTCTGCTATCGGGTAAAGTGTATCCACAATCAGTGGACTGCCATATGTATGATATTGAGGATTGTTTTGTGGCTATTGAAAACCCTAATATACCACCAACCCCAAAATGTTGTGATGAATTTAGACAACACAGAGATTGTCTTTGTTTCTACAAACAACACTACTTCAATATAGACGACATTGTCCGTGCTTGTAATATCGATTTCCATGACACTTGTGTCGGATTATCTAAATAGTTTATAAGTAAAACATTAAAGTCTAATTTTACTTGGAATTTACATATGATTGCATTTTATATATATAAGACTACATTGCATTTATTTATCCTTTTAAATTTCTTATCATTTATAGTATTCGTTCGTTTGGGATTTACTTTCAGGTTTGCCCTATACTTGTATATGCATGAATGATTGTATCCTTTTTTTTTCTCATTTTTATCCTCACAACATTTAAATTTTTTCAAAAAATAACAAAATCTCTGACATAATTACAAAAGTGTCAAATCGTCTCACGAGATTTTGATGATAAATAAAAGAAAATCTTAACCTTATATTTTTAATCCTACGACAAATATTTTTCCTTACAGTCCTCACCCGATCGTAATTATTTCAAATTTGATTTTTTCCAAGACCCGATGACATAAAACAGGAAGCTGTGTACGATAACGCCTTTGTCTTCCCACGACCCTCATAAGTACCTGAAACGATAAACCAAAACTGTAAGCCAATGTTTAGTGAGTTCCCCCAAAGTACCAACACACACATACATATAACAACATATATTGGGTCCATAACCTATGTTTGGAATACCCTTATAAGGTCCTCAACATAGGTCTAGATTACCCACGAGCCCGCAATATAAGTTTGGCCTGCCATTCGGGCCCTCATCTCATATCTGGATTTCTCCTGGGTTTGTTGGCTACCTCACAAAGCAGTACAACCTCAACCCAACACAATATGTCGACATATGTAATAGGTAAACATAACACATAACTAGCAAATACATATAATCATGAAAATCTACTAATCAACTACAAACTAGCATAATACTATCCTAACCAAGATAAATAATCTAGTGGGTCGGCATTGGTGCCTTCGACCCACGGGTACATGGAGGAAGACTTACCTCTCTATCTGAATACAGTCTGAATAAATCTCTGCTCCGAAAACCGGATCAACCTAACTCCTAAATATCAAAAGTTTTCCTATCTAAATTAATAACATTTTTCCCAAAATACCCTTGGTTATATCTGGTCAAAATCAACAAGTCAGTCGAGGCAGCTCAAGCCTCATATGTGGGGGGTACTTCGAATGTACGTGGGGCGTACTCAAGGTCTGAGGCATCGGGGCTCAACCAACGTACGTGCAACGTACCATTTGGTATGCCCAACATACATAACAATCTTCCTTCTTAACTACTTAAGAGCTTAATACTTCGGCTTTTTACGTCCAAATGCAGATCCAAGGCCAAAATACCACTGAGAGTCATAAAGTTTCCAACTTTATGATTTTGCATGCTCAAGAAGTGCTTAATACCAACCAACTTAACAACTTAACACCTAAAGACCTTCTGGAACATGCAAGGGGAAAAACTAAGCATCAAAATCTCATTTGTATGACTCAAGACCCATTGGGAGTGAAAAAACGACTTATTTGATTGTGAGCATGCCATGCTCAGGAATCACAAAGGTTAGAACCAAAAATGCCCTAAATGAAGGAATATCTAGATCTACGAGATGGGATGATCAAGCTAGGAGCTTTTTACCTCCTGGAGGTTGCTAGCAAGTAGACAATCCTAGATCCAAGCTTCTTCCAAGCTTCAATGTCCTTCTACCACCTTCTTCTTCTTCTTCAAGAATACCACCAAAACACACAAATGAGCTCAAAGTGCACTCTTCTCACTTAGGGTTAGCTAGAGGGATGCTTTTCAGGTGGAGGTTGATGAGGGTAAAGGTCTTGGGGCCATAAGTATGTTTAAATAGGGTTCAAACCTTAAATTTTAAGGTTTGAAACCCTCGTACGTACGCCCTACGTACGCGATGTACACCCAACATACTAACCCCACACATGTACACCTTACGTATGAAGCGTACGCTAATTGTACAAAGTCTCAGCCCAAATTACGAAAAATGCTACTTTGGTCCATTTTGCAACCTTTCTCATGCACAAGGGGCAAAATACAATATCTCTTTAAACATAAGGTAAAACTGAAGTTACCTCATCATTAGGATGTTAAAATTCTCCCCCACTTGCGTAGGACCTTCATCTTCCTCCCCACTATCTCTACCGGCCTCTCGATATAATTCAGGCGCTCATTAACCTGAATATCATCTAAAGGGACCACTACCTTATCGTCCAACACGCGCTTCTGTAACTACGAAACATGGAAAGTGTTGGGGATCTGACTGAGCTCGGTAGGCAAATCCTACCGGTAGGCCACCCAACCTACCCTGGTGATCACATAGAATGGTCCAAGATAAAAAAGAGCTAAGTTCCCCCACTTCCAAAAGTGTATCACACCCTTCCAGGGTGATTGCTTCAGTAGCACCATATCGTCGACCTTAAAATCCAACTCTGATCAACGCCAGTCGGCGTAGCTCTTCTGTCGACTCTGAGTTGTCTGCAATCTCTTCCTGATCTCCTGGATGAGCTCTGTGGTATAGAGGACTACCTCAGTTCTCTCCATGAATCAGTGACCGACCTCCCCCAACAAACTGGGGTACAACATTTCCGATCATACAGGTAAGGTTGTACACCAATGCTGGAGTGATAACTGTTGTTGTAGGAAAACTCTACGAGAGGTAAGTAGGATGGTTCGCTCACTCCGTAATGTATGACATAAGCCCACAACATATCCTCAAGTGTCTGGATGGTTCGCTCACTCCGTCTGTCAGTTTGCAAATGATATGAGGTGCTGAAATGCAGCCTCGTACCCAGTTCCTCGTGGAACTTTTGTCATAATCGTGAAGTTAACCGAACATCTCGGTCTGATATAATGGAAACTAGAACTCCATGACGAGAAACAATCTCTCAAACATACACGTCAGACAATTTCTCGATCAAGGATCTCTCCCAGATGGCTAAAAAGTGGGCACTCTTGGTCAACCGATCCATGATGACCCAGATAACATCAAAACCCTTGGTAGTCCTCGGTAGCTTGGTGATAAAATCCATAGTGATATGTTCCCACTTCCACAAGGGAACTTCCAAAGGGTGCAACTTGTCATGTGGCCTCTGGTGCTCAGCCTTGACCGTCCTACAGGTCAAGCACCTCTCTATGTACCAAGCTATCTCCCGATTCATAAACGGCCAACGGTAATTTAGTCTCAAATTTTGATACATTTTGAAGGCTCCCGGGTGTATCAAAAAACGATACTTATGTACCTCCTCCAAAACTATATGTCTGACCCCGCCAGGAACTGGAACCCATACCCAATCACACCGGGTCAACAATCCTCGATTATAAGTGAAAAATCTGTCGATCTCGCCCTTGATCCTCTCCTATTTCCAGTTCTCCTAATTGACTCCTTCTGCCTGTGCCGTTCTGATCAAATCCAAAAGTGGAGAATCAATGGACATCCTCATACACATACCCCCAGCCGAAAATTCAGCCGACTTGCGGCTCAAAGCATCCGCGACCACATTCGCTTTACCTGGTCCATAAGATATCGCAAACTCTTGTGATTCATTTAGATAGTACATCGGACACCATACAAGTAGTGCCGCCAAATCTTGAGAGCTAACACTACTGCCCCCAACTCCAAATCATGAGTAGGATATCGTGCCTCATGCGAGCTTAGCTGTCACGAAGCATACACAATCATTCGCCCCCTCTGCATAAGAACCGCCCCCAAACCAATGATGGATGCATCACAAAATACCATGAAATCCTCGACACTCTATGTAAGGGTCAACGCTGGGGCCTCACATAACCTCTGCCGCAGTGTCTCAAACGTCATCTACTGCTCTGGACCCCAACAAAAATCTATGCTCTTCCTCTTCAAAAGAGTGAGGGGTACAACAATCTTGGAGAAATCCTAAATAAATCTCTAATAGTATCCTGCTAAACCCAAGAAACTATGATCTCCGAGGGAGACTTTGGAACCTCCCATTACATCACGGGCTTGATCTTGGCTGGATCGACCAAAATCCTGTTTTGGTTAACAAGATGCTTCAGGAACTGGACCTCTCATAACCAAAACTTACACTTCGAGAATTTGGCATATTGTCATTCTTGCCTCAACACTCCTAAAATCTGTCACAACTAGGAAATTCGATGCCTTGTAAACATTGAACAATGATAACAAATGTGAACCAACAATGTGAAAGCATGAAGGATGCTTATTCAATAACAACAAAATTTCAATCAAACGCTTCATACAAGCACTGCAAATAGTCAACAAAGAATTGGAAACCTTAGAAATCCCGGTTTAAGTCCATTCTGGACTAGGATTTCCTTATTGGGCCCAATGGGCCAATAAGCTTCCAATTTGACTATCTTGGGCTTAAAATTCTTAAATGGGCTCTAATTGGACCCAATTCCATACATTTTAAATATTTTGGGCCATATTGGGCCTAGAATGAAATAAAATACCTAAATGGACCTTATTGGGCCATAACTAACCTAATTAGCCCTAATAGGCCATAAAAACCATTTCTTGATTTATTTGGACCAAGCATTATCTAAAATATTTATAAATTGGGCTGAAGCATTTAAGGGCCCAGTTCTTTCTCTTTCCTTCTCCACTTTCGGCCCAAGCCCACAAAGAAAGGAAGAGTTGACTTTGTGGTGCCAACTCATTATTTTCTCTCAGATTTCCATGCATGTAACCCATATTTCCATGCAACAATCCCATCACTCTCTCTTCTTCTCTCTTTCTTCCTCTCGGCCGAATCCAAACAAACACACACCCACACTTCACTCAAAAATTCTCTCAAGAAGCTCTCTCCACTCCTCTCCATATTTTCGAAATCTAAGAGGCTTTCAAGGAGTTTCTTCCACAAAAATCATCATTTAGGGTAAGTTGGTGCTTAGATCTATGATCTAACTCACTTCTTTTCATCAAAAATCACCTCTCAATCCATTCAAATTCATGATCTTGCATCTTAGAACCCACTAAGTTCGAGATCCATCCAAGGAACTTGCTAGGGCCGAAAATAGCACCAAACTTCTCCCAATCTTCTTCAAAACCGAAACCACAACTCAAGGTGAGTTTCATACCCCTTTCTTTTCGGTTTTTATGAGTTTTATGGAGGAGAATACAAGAAAATGTGTATATCTATGTGTATATGTATACTATGTGTGATTTGATGCATGTATGTGTGTGATTTCATGTGTTTTGTGATGAATATGTTACCAAAAAGGGTGTAAACCCGAGATCTATGACATGATAAAGGAAACAAACATAATCTAAGCTATCTTACACTAAACAAGTCAAGAATAATAGCTTATAAGGTCATGATGAACATATTCTAACATAAAACCCATTTTTGGGCTTAAATTGTCAAAAACACAAACTTGGGGTAAAAATCAACAAGTCACGGTATCTTGAAGGTTAAAAGGGTCAAAACAGTTTCTATAAATGTTTTTCTAAACATTAGGAATTTCAAACGACTTAAAATGTAAATTTTTAGCTTAATGGGCTAATTATGGGCTTCTCGGCCCAATAAGCCTCAAAATGCAAAAATGATAAGTTTGAGGGGCTGAAAATGTAACTTTCTGTAAAACAGGGGGTAATTAGCATTACAAAACCATTTTATGGGCCAAAAATGTTTTTCACTATCAAAAGGGACCAAAAATGTAAAGTTTTTAGATTTTGGGCCAAAACTGTAAAAGTTGTGAAAAATGGGTTCCTAACCGAGAAACACTATTCTGGAGGAGCTGAAGCTGTCAACAAAATAAATTTTGGGTTAAAATTGTGTTTTCATCAAATAACAAAAGTGTCAAGAAAAGGGTTTTAAGGACTAAAAATGAAATTCTTTTATCTGAAAGGACCAAAAGCGTTATTTTTATGAAAGTAAGGTGGTGAAAAGGTCAAATTCCACTTTCAAACAAATTAATTCATTAATACAAAATACAAGATCCACGACTACGAACGAAACGGAAAACAAATACACTCTCAATAACAAATATCGTTATAAAACGAATTGATTCGGTCTCGAATCAATAACAAAACAAAATCGTTAAACCAAAGCATTTCAATAAACACGCGATAACTATGATGAGCTAACTTACAAACTTTGGGCTTGAAGGTTTCAAATCATGCTTGTTAGGCCTTGCTAGCCCATTAACATGATCTTTGGGCCCAAAGGGTATATGCTTACGTGTTATTGGGCCTCCTATGACCCGATTTCATGTAAAAGGACTTTCAATAGCTCTAATGTGCTATTGGGACCTAGTGGCCAATTAGTATTGCTAGGGAGGTCAAGAAATCAAATGTGAGCTGGGCCAACGTGCCTTTCGTATTCCCGACAGCCTAATTAACTCACGGAATATAACGGGACTTCGTACTCCCTTTTTCCTCGATTGTTAGGCTTACGAGTAATCAAGGTAAACAGATTCAGGGTGTTAATCAAAAGTAATCATGGTTGTTGGATTAAGTGAGTAGTGACGAGCGACGCCTTTAAGGATCGTTCGAAACCGTAGTTATAAACTATACATTTTCAAATGCATGATTATAAGGACTCACAACCCTAATTAATCCAAAGCCACCCGAGTAATCAAAAATCATTCGTCGTGACGGTACAACAAATGGGGATTTCACTGTGTTTTATGAAATGGGAAAACATCGGGTTTTCCTGGGAAGTTCAACATTTTCACTTGCGCGATCATTACAGAAGTTCAACAAATTATACATGTTTTGACAATCAACAAGCATATATTCACGGATCTTCACACTTTTTATAAACAATGATCTTTTCAGAAAATATCGGATTTTATGGGTTTTACAAACTACATCTAATCATTTTATCGCAGCATTGCTTATGAACTCACCAACATTTCATATGTTGACGTTTTTCAAAATAACTTGTCTTCTCAGGTAACAGGTAAACCGAAGAATAAGTACCAAGTAATGTCAGGATGTTTTGCTTAGATTATCTATCAGGCAGTTTATGTTAAGAAATTGTAATGTTTAAAACAATGTACTAGATGTAAACAATATCAGTTGTAATATTTCAATGCATGGTGATGAATTATGTTATGATTCATGTATATTCATTGTGATGGTATTCAATTTAAGTCACAAGAGCCTTCGAACGTTTCCGCCGTCTGGTTCGGGGGTGTGATAAAATCTCTTAAAGGTGTTCCTCCTGCTAATTTCCGATCTTAGAATACAACAAGATATCATCAATAAAAACAATGACTGATAGATTGAGCATCAACCTGCACACTCGGTTCATTAAGTCCATAAACACCGCAGGCGTATTGATGAGCCCAAATGCGGTCTTTTTCGTGTCTTCCTCTCTAATGCGGTCTTTTCCATGTCTTCTTCTCTAACCCTCACCTGATGGTACCCTGACATCATATCGATCTTGGAGAACCAAGATGCACCCTACAACTGATCAAAGAGGTCATCAATCTGCAAAAGGGCATAATGGGTATTCACCGTCAACTTGTTCAACTCCCGATAATCTATGCACATCCGGTGTGAACCATCCTTCTTCTTGACGAACAATATCGGTGCTCTATATTGCGAACTACTCGGTCGGATGAATTGGTTGCCTAAAAGCTTCTAGAGCTGAGAGGACAACTCATACATCTTAGGCGGTGCCAAACGGTATGACACTTAGGCATTAGAGCCACACCTGGCACTATGTCAATCCTGAAGTCAAACTGCCTCTCGGGAGGCACACTGGGTAACTTCTCCGAAAACACATCGAAAAATTCCCTAACAAATGGCACATATGAAACCGATGCCTGCTCTCTAACCCGTTTATCAACCACATAGGCAAGATAACACATATAACCACGCTGCATATATTTCCGAGCCTTGGCCGCTGAAAAAAACCCCTACCCAATCCTGGTACCCTCTCCATAGATGACTAGTTCTCCCCCACTTAGGGTTCAAACTACCACTCGTTGGCCCCCGTAGTCTATAATAATACCAAACCTACTCAGCCAATCCATCCCTACTATTATGCATACATCCCCCATGGGATAGGGATCAGGTCAACTGGGTAAGGCACCTCGAAGATCTCCAAGACACAACCCTGATACACTCTTGATGCAGAAATCCCATGTTCTTTGGCGATAGAAACCCACAACGAACACTTCAAAGTGCCAAGGGTCATATGGAAATCCATACTAAAAGACTAAGATACAAAAGATCGACTCGCGCCCGAGTCGAATAACAGAAGGGCAGGCAAGGAATTCACTAAGAATGTACCAATCAGAAAGATAAACATAAGCATACCATAAAATAATTGACAAATGATAAATGTAAACATACCAGTAATGACGTCTGGCACAACCCTAGCCTCCTCTTCCGTGAGCTGAAAATCGCGACATTGAGCCCTCAGGGGCTCTACCCTTCCCTGGCGCCCATCGGTGATCCTTAAAGTAGTTGGTTATAGAGCCTATGACGGTCTCGCAGTGAGTAAAGGGCAGTTGGACCTCACATGTCCAACCTGCTCCCAGTGATTACAGATCTTGGTGGTCGTCATGGACACCTACGGGCGACAGTCCTTGGTGTAATTCCCCTCCTTGCACATTTGTGGCACCCAAAAATAGATTGACAAGGACCCTCATGAACCTTTCCGAACTTGCCACACGTACGACCCCTCTAACTCCTAGATCTCACATCATCGGCCTTGAACCGATTCGCAGCCAGCTGCGTCTACACCAGAGCCTGCCTCCGCTCCCTTTCCTGGAGCTCCAACTCAATCTCATGCTTCCTAGCGGCCTCCTGTAGCTCCAAAAGTTTACAGTATTTCTAATCAGACACAGACTGGCAGATGTCCGTCTTGAGCATGCTCAAGTACCAGGTCATCTGAGTTTGCTTAGAAGCAGCAAACTCACGATAAAAAAAATGCTCTCTCAGTAAACATCTTAGTGATCTCCGTTACCGACTCAATCCCCTGCCTCAAGTCCAGATACTCCTTGGCTAATCTCTCCCTCTCAATCAATGGAACATATCTCGTGAGGAACATCTCAGAGAACTGCTCCTATGAAACAAAAACCCTCTACTCCGAAGTGTAGGAGCTAGTAACCATCATTCACCAATCCTTCGCCCCTAACCTGAGAAGGTTCAGGGCACACTTGACCTTCTGGTTAGCTGGGTAGGATAAAGTAAAGAAACATCCCTCACCATCAGACAACCACCTCATGGAAATGATCGGATCCTAAACTCCATTGAACACTGGGGGCTTTATTGTCGAAGTCCCGGTACTGGAAGGCTCGCTCTCTACAAAACCTAACGGCCGCAACGGCCATGGTAGCTGCAACAACAACAGCCTCAGAAAGTGCAGCGTAATGGTCATCAAAGTACTAAATTACAACGATCTTGATAGACCCGAATAGCTTTGGTATCTGCCCCCGGATGACAGATACAACCTTAGTAGAAATCAATGCCCTAATGTCTCCTCAATCAACCATGGCCTATCCTGGACACTCGCTTCAACTCCTGATCCAGATCCCCCCGTGAACACTATACTAAAAATAAACCATAAAATATTAGATAAAGCACATTTCATACTATACGAGCTATTCTAAATAACGAAACCCTAGGGGTTGTGACTTCCATTCTATGCATACACGTCCCGTGCTTCTAGTAGTACGGGCCCATACTACCTTCCACACCTACCCGTAGTTGTCTCAACGGATCATCATAACAACCCTGACAACACACATTAGAATATGCATATATCCTATTCTAACTTCCTAGAGAAAGGCTAAATGTTCCCTTTTGGCCGGATGCTCACACATAACCCATCCATAAAATTGCCACCAACCCCGTAACACTCGTGTATACTGGTCATACATAACATTGGATCCCATAGACAGTCGAATACTTGATCCTACCCTAAGCCCACAACTAGACAATGAACATGAAATTAGGCCAAATCAAACATTCGCAGACAATAAAATCTTAGTTATGTACAACTATACTGCATACACTAAGCAATTACAGTAATGATGTCAATTTCTTACAAGAAATAACACTAGGCTATCAAGCATCATATATCAAACAATTCTATCATGCAATTCCTGAAGATCCCTAACCTACCATAGCATGTTGTTCTATCATAAGCATAATATCAAATAACAATATGGTAACTTGGGGTATACTCTTTTTCTCCGGCTGACCGTACACAATGCTTCCTTCCTTCGTTACTTTTGAAAATAATTTTTGAAAACCATTTTGAAAACTCTTTGTCGTTCCCTAGTTTGAGTCTGGATTCACACGAATGTTCATCGAATTCTCTCAAACCAAGGATTTGATACAAACTTGTAACACTCCAAAAATCAAAATAAATTTAAGATTTTCAAAATAAACCATTAATCAACATTGTTTACAAATAGTGTCATTGTTTTAAAAAAATTATTTCAAGTCGGAGTTTTCCCAAGACCCGATGACATAAAATAGGAAGTTGTGTACTATCACGCCTTTGCCTTCTCACGATCCTCGAAAGTACCTGAAACGATAAACCAACATTATAAGCCAAGGCTTAGTGAGTTCCCCCAAAGTACCAACACACACATACATATAACATCATATACTGGGTCCACAAACTATGTCTGGAATACCCCTACAAGGTCCTCAACATAGTTCTAGATTACCTCCGAGCCCACAGTATGAGTCTGACATGCTATTCAGGCTCTCATCTTATATCTGGATTGCTCCTGTGTTTGTTGGCTACTGCACAAAGTAGTACAACCTCAACCCAACACAATATATCGACATATGTAATAGGTAAACATAACACAGAACCAACAAATACAGATAATCATGCAGATCTACTAATCAACTACAAACTAGCATAATACTATCCTAAACAGGATAAATAATCTAGTAGGTTGGCACTGGTGCCTTCGACCCACGGGTACATGGAGGCAGACTTACCTATCCGTCTGAATGCAGTCTAAATAAATCTCTGCTCCGACAACCGGATCAACCGGACTCCTAAATATCAAAAATTTTCCCATTCTAAATTAATAACATTTTTCTCAAAAATACCCTCGGTCAAAAGTGGTCAAATTCAACAAGTCAACCGAGTCAACCCATCCGAGTTAGCTCAGGCTTCGTACGCGAGGTGTACTTCGGATGTACGCGGGGCATATTCGATGTCTGAGGCATCGGGGATCAACCTACGTACGTAAATCGTACCATTTGGTATGCCCAGTGCATGCAACCGTCTTCCTTCTTAACAACTTAAGAGCTTAATACTTAGGCTTTTTACGCCCACATGTATATCCAAGGCCAAAATACCATTGAGAGTCATAATGTTTCCAACTTTTTGATTTTGCATGCTCATGAAGTGCTTAATACCAACCAACTTAACAACCTAACACCTAAAGACCTTCTAGAGCGTGCATGGGGAAGAACTAAGCATCAAAATCTCATTTTTATGTACACAACTTTAAAATGTTTAGCAAAATAATAAAATAAAGTAGAAGAAGAGCAACCTCACTGCTTTCATTCTTCTCCTCTTTCGGTCCAACCAAGCTTCTCCCTCTTCGACCCAGTTAGGCACTAGATGTGCATCTCCTTTCATGCATTCGTTTATTCTTCCTTCCCATCGATCAAACAAGAAACGGATCCCCTCCTCTTTGCGATTGATTTCTTCCACCGAACCATATGTTGTTGCCTCCGATTTCCGTTTTCCTTTGCTCGACAGATCAACCTTGCCCTCGCTCGTTTCTGCCTGCTTTCTTTATGTTCTTTCTCTTTGCCTGATCAATCAAAAGAACTAAGGGGACACAAAAGCCCCAAATCCAATTATTTTTACTAAACGACCTAAATCAGTCCTTTGTTGAACCATTAAAACTAGACAACCCCTATATGGACAAGGTTATACCAAAACAACCCTCCGATTGTTTAGTTAAATCAAAACAATCCATTCAATTGTTTGGTTTAATAAAAACAATCCCATTTTGTTGCATAAGTAACAAAAATAGTCTTGGTGGTTTGTTTTAAACTCAAGAAGGAATAGATTGCAGTTTCTCACGTCAAACTTCACGAAATCAATCCAAATACGAAATCACGCTTCAAGAGTGAGTCCACATGGCCACATTTTATCTTCTTAACGATTTTTTTGGGTGGGGAGAATACATACATGTCTTATTATTATGAAAATGCGATGCTATTTTTTGTTCATTTCAAGCGATGGTCATACGATTTGGTTCTAGAAATGTTGTTTGGGTCATTTTAGGTTACTTATATGTTTTAAACCTACAAATGCTTTAAATATATGTTAAACATATAATGACAACCTAAAATGCTTATTTTAGTTTTATATGAAAAATGAACGTAAATTTTTTTTGGTTAAATGAAATGTAGTCTAGAGCATAAATACATATGTATTTGATAAAAAAATATATGTATTCTGTATTTTCATAAATAATTTGTATAAAATGGTCAAAACATGATTTTTTATAAAAGAGCTATGATTTTTATATAAAAATGAGTTTTATACAAAGAGCGTCAAAGTTTTGTTCATAAAAGTTTTATATAAAAACAGAACGTTAGACATGCCTAACATTTTCTTTTATATATATATATATATATATATATATATATATATATATATATATATATATATATATATATATATATATATTTAGTTAAATGATGTATTTTATATGCATATATTAAAACGTTTAGCAAACTTTAGCATAAAATAAAGCTTATACATGAAACAATGATTTGATCACATACTTACATACTAATAACTATATTAATGTGTTTGAGCAAATTCCCAAATCACAATATATATACATTCTTATTGTTTAACAATGTAGTATAGAACCATGAGGAATAGAACAAGTACAGATGTGAATAAAACTAGTACATATATGAACACTTTTGAGAATGAAAGAATGGTTGTGCTAATTTTGACTTTGAAGTCCAATACCCACACACCTGTTGACCTGGGAAACTGACGAAATTATTTGCCAAATTATTTTCATAAAGTCTCTCCAAAAATAATGGCAAATTAAGAAAACAAAAATAGTAATAGTAAAATGGGCTAAAACAAAATAAAACTTATACAAAACCCGTTTGATAACCATTTTGGGCCTTCTGTCATATCATTAATGTATGGGCTTAATCTTTGTTCGAATTTTGAGAACCACCACACAAGTCACAAAACAAAGGGGTTTCGATCAAGCAATTCAAGAACTCAAGAACCCTAGGAGATCTCGTTAGCTCCGACTTCCGATGGCTTCCAAGGCGGTGAGGAAGATGATCTACCACCAGAAACTGCGCAACCACCTCAAAGACAACACGCAAATCCTCGTCGTCGGCGCTGATAATCTCAGTGCTAACCAGATTCAGATCATAAGGAAAGGATTGAGAAGCGACGCAACCGTTATGATAGGTAAGAATACCTTGACGAGTCGCTCAATCGCTATGCATGCTCCGGCGACCGGAAACACCGCTTTTCTGGGTTTGATTCCTCATATTGTCGGGAAAGTTGGATTGGTTTTTACCAGAGGTGATCCGGAGGAAGTTAGTGAAACTGTTGCAGGATATAATCTGCAGCCGTGGTTGTGTTCATCGATGGATATTGGAATTTGTTCTATGTGGCAATGGCTGCTGAGTACTCATTTACATTTACTGAGCAAATCGAGTGAAGTTTCAGAATAAACAGATCGAGCCTTCATTCGACAAAGATGATGGATAAATTTTCTTTGATATATGATCTAATTCGTCTTTTTGTTTTCCAAGTCCGAACCATGTGCTTGTGTAAATAATATTTGCCATTGATCATATGTCCTCTTGTTTTGTTGAAAATGAAATAAGGAGGTTTTTCTTTTGATACCATCTCCAACATTGTTTTCTTAAAAAATGGAGTAAATATTGGTTTATCTCTAACGGTATTTTATTTTTAAAATAAAAATTATTAAATTTTAGTATATTCATTTTTGGGTTATTGTCACTGGCCTAACAATCTTTAGTATAATGGTTTAAATGGTCCTTTATTTTTATTTTTATTTTTGCCTTTAAAAGGTATCAACCTGTATTTTACTGGTCATTTTTGATACTTTTACCCACATTAGAAGATAACACTGCTTTGTCAAATGTCAAGTAAGCATGTGAGTCAACAATATCCTTAGAATCTTGAAAACCTGCAACAACTACAATCAAACATGGTGTCACACTCCTCTAAAAATCTTCAACCACAAGTCAATCAATCAAACCAAGATTCATATTACTTATTTTCATATTCAAAGCCATGAACAATTCAGTCAGCTGCATCTAAATCCCAATTCGAATATTTCATTTCAGTAACCATGAACTTCATCGGACTTCAAATCGCTTTTCATGGTGTGCTTGAGAGCTAATACGAAATTGGTTAGAGTCAATTTTGAGAAATGAAGGTTTTCGTGACGCGATAAAGGGCCACTCGAATTCAATCGCCTCTCGATCAATATGTTGTCCCTTTCAGCTTCCTCCAATTTCTCCTTCAAAAACACAATCTCAGAATCCTTGAGTTGACTCTGGTTCTCTAACTTCTTTCGTATTAATGACCCAGATCTCCTACCTCTTTTCCTCTTGTTTGCAAATCGCTGGCAATATAACGAACAATCTTATCCCCTTTCCACCGATTCAAAATGCCCTCTGTAACAAAAAATAGATTCAAAGCCACAAAATTATTAATTAGACCTAAACTTCACACTTTAGGGCTTCAATTTCATCTCTACAATCATCAATTTCAAAATCAAAACTCAACAATCGGTTACGAAGATGGAACAAACTTCTTCAAAAATTTCACTGGAAGATGACTTACCGAACGAAAACGAAGAGAAGAGAAGCATGGAGGAAACAGAGTTGGAGTCGGTTGCGAGGTTATTCGAGAGCAGGAAGGTTCCGCCATGGCAGAACCAGCTTAAACTTCGTACTTTTGTCTTGAGTTTTATTTTGGGGATTCTGTTCACGTGCATCGTTATGAAGCTTAATCTCATAGCCGGAACTATAAACTCCCGACCACAGAACTCGTTGTTTCACAGCAGATCGAGGAGAAAGAGAACTAGAGCACCATCAAATAACAACTGGACATCAACACCACCGGTACCTACCACTCCAACCTCCGAAACATCCAAAACGAAGATAGAGAATTACGCGTCGACTACTTCTTCATCCTGCGACACAACGTCGAAAACCGGCGTCGTTATGCGTTGCACTCACTGTGCACCAGAGAAGACGCCACAATGAAGAACGTGTCTGTTTGGTTCGAATATGTAACACTTGTTAGGGTTTGTTGACTATTTTAGTTGACTAGATGCCAAGTGGCATATCAAAATTGATGATTAGGAATGGGTTCACCGGGTGACCCCTTCATATTCTTGATAATGACCTTTTAAAACGGTAAAACACAAGTACGTATGTAACACCCCGAGATTCAGGTGCATTTCTTTCACCCTTATTCCTTGTCAATTGGTCATGATTAGTCCTTGAGTGGAGGGAAACTAGCAAGTGAGTACGCTGGGTGTACCAGAGGGGTACGTTGCGCGTACTCATGCGCTTAGTTTGGACGCGGAGTCGCCAAGGTACGCTGGGCGTACCCGGCCCAGGAGCAAAAACCCTAATCCGTCTTGTGCACTATTTAAAGGGTGCTAAGGCTCATTTCTCAGCCTCCATATCAGTGAGTGAAACCCTAAGAGAGAGCCTCCCATCGTCCTTAGTGTGTGTGAGTGTTGTTGGAGCTAATTGTGTTTTGGTGGCTTAGTGAAGAAGAAGGAAAGGAGCTCTTGGAAGCTAAAGCTTGAAGTGCCATTTTGGATCTGAGATCTACAGAGAAAGGGACTACACTTAAAGGTATAAAGTTCAAAACTTTCCTCTTCTTTTGGTTGTTGTTGCATGTGCCATTTCTAGGGTTAAAAACCCCAAAGGTGGAGACTTTATGAGTATAAGGTGCTCCATGGTCTGAGATTTGTCCCTTTTCAGTGGTATTAGTGATTTAGAACCATAAAGTTTCCATCTTGGCTGTTAGTTTGAGGTCATGCTTGAGTATTAAGCCTTCTAGAGTTAGAGGATAGAATATTATGGGATTTGGTGGCTTGTTCAGCCATGCAAAGGCTTAAAGTCATCAACTTTATGGATTAAGAGGCTTAGATGTGGTCAGATCCAGAAATTGGACGTGGGTCTTAACTGTTTAAGACCTCAAGAGCTAAGGGGTTGAAGTTGGGGAGTACGCCGGGCGTAATCCCAGTACACGCCGTGTACTGGGTGGCGTTCCCCGATTCTGAGAGGCAGCCGGGTACGCTCAACGTACACATCTGGTACACGCAGCGTAACCCGGAAAGTTGACTTTTGGTTGACTTTTAGGGTATGGTCTATTGAGGGGCCTTTTGAGTTATGAGAGGGGTAAAATGGTCTTTTACCCTTCTAAGAGTGTCATAAGAGGACATAGTCTAGCCTTTGAGAGTTATATTAAATAGAGTATTTATTTCATATGATTAGGCGGAGGCTAGGCCAGCGTTTACCGAGACAGAGATTTACCGAGATACCAGAGGTGAGTCTTCTCACTATACTTTACCTAGTGTGGTAACAGAGTCATGTGACAGTGTAATTTATGCTGTGTGCTAGTGTATTTGCATGTTATTTATGTGTTGTGTTTTATTGTGATACGTGATATGCATGACTCAGAGTTTATAGAGTAGGACCAGTGGGTCCATAGAGTTAGGACCTTTAGGTCCATAGAGTTAGGACCTTTAGGTCCATAGAGTTAGGGCCAAAGGGCCCACAGAGAGTTGGGGCTGGAGGGTCCCACTGAGACACCTTGACCAGAGGGTCAATAGAGTTATAGCCTCGAGTGGCTAATATATGTCAGAGTGATATTTTGGGGAACTCACTAAGCTTTATGCTTACAGTGTTATGTATTATGTGTTTCAGGTACCAATGATAACCGTGGGAAGGCGCCGGCATGATTCGTACACACACACACATGGGATTTTATGTATTTCGATCTTGGGGGATGTTTTGTGAAACAAGGATATGATACAATGACATTTTATTAATAAATGTGCTTGGAAAATGTGTTTTGAAAATGCGAAAAATTGTTTTAATTTTTACGGTGTTACAAGTTGGTATCAGAGCCTTGGTTTGAGGGATTCAAGTGCACCTTCGGGCGTATCTGAACTCAAACTGAGGATTAGAGAAAATTTTGACAATAAAATAGTTTTCAAAAGAATAAAGAGAGCTTTCGAGACAAAACAGAGCAGATTCGTGTGTACGAACAGCCAGCGCCCGAACGGTGATTTCCCAAAATACCATTACAATAAGTGTTATGAGATATGATATGATATGATATGATATGATATGATATGTGATGAGTTATATTATGCATGTCAGAGTAGACTAGGTATTCTTATTAGTACTAGAGTGGCCTGATATGTGATGCCTTAGTCTAGGAGTCTTGCTGCTAGGGATGCTTCAGAGTGTTTAGATGGCAGCGATGAGGTTATGAGAGATCTGCTAGCGAGTATCATATGATTAGAGAGAGTAGAGTGCTTGGGATTGGGACTCTGGGAGGAGGACTTGGGGTGAATGTTGATGTGGTGTGGACGGTAGTATTGGGACCGTACTACTGAAGACACCGGGTCAGTGCACAGTCCAAGTAAGAATCCTTAGAGTACCAAGAAACAAGTAGGGTGGAGTATTCGAGTGTGAGTATACTCGAGCAAGTCCCTGATGTGTTTTTATGTTGTATTTCAGAGAGAGGGGGACCATGGTTGGGACACACCACACACCAGAGTGCAGCGGTATGAGTGACGAGGAGATCTGTAGGATCATCCACAAGGAGGTGGTTGCGGCCATTAGGGCAGAGATACCAGAGATGTTCGGGTCTATCAGGACGACACTGATAGAGACATTTGATGAGAGATACGCTGCTCTTTCTGAGGCTGTTGTTGCTGCGGCCACTGCACCTATAGCTGCGACTAGGCCGCAGGGTGGTGATGCGTTGTTGTTCCGAGAGTTTAGCAACACAAAACCACCGGAGTTTGACGGGACCCAGGACCCGATTGCGGCGATGAGGTGGATTTCATACATAGAGGGGTGTTTCTTTACTTGCTCATCTCCAGAGCATTTGAGAGCCCGGTTCGCGTTGAACCAGCTTCGCTTGGGAGCGAAGGATTGGTGGAAGTTTGTGACGACACATTATACGCTTGCTGAGCTTGCTGCAGTGACCTGGGAGAGGTTCACTGCTATGTTCCGAGATGAGTACGTTTCCCAGGTGGAGAGGGAGCGTTTGGCCTAGGAGTTTCTGACCCTCAAGCAGGGTACTGAGTCTGTTACAGTGATTACGAGGATGTTCCATGAGCGGGCGATGTTCTGCCCAGAGCACGTGTCCTCCGAGCAGGCACGTATGAGCCGATATCTGAGCATTTTGAGGAGGGATATACGAGAGTTCGTGGCGAACTAGACGTACCGGACATTTTCCGAGCTTCAGGAAAATGCCCGGAAGAGGGAGATAGAGCTGGAGACCCAGGCTAGGGAAGAGGCTGAGTCTCAGGGGAGGGATCGGCGACCGATGCAGTCTCAGTCGGTAGCCAAGCGGGCCAAGCCCGTTGATTCGAGACCAGGGAGTCAGAGGGGCCGCACTTGTGGCAAGTGCGGCAAGAGCCACGATGGGGGTGTGCATAGCAGGGTCTTGCTACAAATATGGAAGGGAAGGGCATATGGCCAAGGATTGCCCCAAGGGGTTTGCAGTATGTTTTCACTGCAACCAGACTGGACATCGGAAGGCAGAGTGTCCACAGCTGCGGGGATCAGCACAGGGAGCATCTCAGGGATCTGCTCCTGCTGCTATCAGAGCTACTGAGAGCCGGCCAGTGAAGTGTTGGATTAATGTCTAAGTCCATAACTATATTTGGTATGTACTTGACCCGACCCGGCATGGTCCATTTGGGTTGCACTTCACCGACACAATTTATATGGATAATCTTTTGAGAATAGTATGTTTATGATTAATATTAATATATTATAAGTTCTAATATATTATTATGGAATCATATTATTTAATTAGTATTGATCAAGAATTAATTTAGAATTAATTAAGTGATCAAAATGAACTAATTAAATATGGACTCTTGTATATATGGAATGGGCCAAGTTCATTTAGGTTGGGCTAAGCTTTCATGGATAGTCCATGGAGTGTTTAACCCATGGATCCTAGGAAATGATAGGTCATGGGTATTAGGGTTTAACCCTAATCCTCCATACTATATAAAGATGTCCTTGGTTGGTGAAATTGGCACTAGTGTGGATACACTAAAGAAGGGCTAGCCAATTTCACTAGAGAGAACCAAGTAATCATATTCTCTAAAGTATTCCAAGGTGTCTTAGTGATTTGTGATTCCACTTGAGGCTTCCACACTATTGGGGCTAAGCTCTTAAAGCTTGAAGACATCAAGCTACATCAAGAGGTATGTATTCTATCTTGTTACATTCATAGTTTTTGTATGCTAGATTAGGATAATACCTTGGATGTTCTTATTTGCATGTATAATAGAGAAAACATAGATCCAAGGTATTTAGGGTTGCATGTACACTTAGGAGTGTTAGAATGCTCAAAACCCAACAGTGGTATCAGAGCCTAGGCTTGTTTTCTTGTTATACCTGCAATAGAAGCTGAAAAAACGAATTTGGTGTTGTCTGATCATCAGACTCGGCGAGTCCATCAGAGGACTCGGCGAGTCCATGCCTAAAAATTGATGAATTCGATCCAACTCGCCGAGTTGGTTCATGCACTCGACGAGTTGGACCCCTAGACAGCATAAACTCGACTTTTTTGGCTGGAAATGGACTAGGAACATTACCCTAAGTTGTTTTTGAACTTATAAACGTGTTTTTTTGATGTGGTAATGTTCATGCTAATCCATTTTCAAAGATAATTGTCAATAGATTCATGTTTTGTATTAGTTTAAGGTTTAGACTAATTACATGAAAAAGTTTGATTTGAATTATCTTGTTCTTATGAGTTGCTTAGATTAATAGAAAAGCTATTTGAAATAGTTGTTTTCAATCCATTTTAATCTAAGAGTTGAGTATAAAATGTGTTTGTGTAACTTGTCCTCAAGTTACATGAAAAGTCACATTTAAGACTCATAAAACTCATAAAAGTTGGCAATGGTTACAAAATGAAGAGTCTTGTGTCATTGAATAATTTTTTATGACTCCATAACTTGTCCTCAAGTTATGGAAGTTCAAGAGTCACTTCATTAAAGAAAAATATATAACCATAATTAAATCCATAAGTTATAAAATAAAGAAAAAGTTAGTTCTTTTATTAGTTTAAAGTCTTCCATAACTTGTCCTCAAGTTATGGAACTTGAAGAGTTTTTGGATTAATACTACTTTAAACACATAAGTTATGGAATTAATTAGTTTTGAATAGTTTCAAAACTTGCCCTCAAGTTTTGGAATTTGAAAAGTTTTCACTTATGAATACTTTAATTCCAAGTTAGCCCTTCGAATTTTAAAAGTTAAAATTCAACCCTTATACTTTATAATATTATAAGTTAATAATATATATATGTATAAGAGTAAAGTCAGTCTTACCGCTAGTACGCCTCATTCACGAAGCCGGTCTATAAGGTGGGTATAAGGTTGTTGCCTATAAAATGGCAACTTAATGGGTGTCCACTCTCACCCACCGCTTGCTTGACCGGTGGAGGGTCGTTAGCCGAACGAGTTTGACAAGACTATAATTCTCCTTCATTAAAAGTATTAATGATAATACTAAGTAACTAAACTCTTAATAATACCCAATCTTAGTTACTTAGGAAAAATGTGAATAAGGTGCTAACCCATGAAATTACACTTTACACTTTGTCTAAGTCGTTAGTGGAGCGTGTGTGGTTAACCGGCACACTAACTTGGACTTAACAAGGTAGGTAAAGGGTGACTTAATATTTATCATAGTATCGATGGAGCGTGTGTGGTTAACCGGCACATCGATTGAGGGGTAATTTATTAAGGGTACCAAGTGATTTGCATGGTTACTTCACACCTTGTTTTGTGATCCTCGGCATCCCAGTCACAAAACCTGAAGGGCACACTCGAGATTGAAACATGCCTTTGAAAAGTTCAATGAATCTCAAAGATCTAGGAGTTTCAAAACCAATTAAAACCTAATAATACATTTCGTTTATCTTGGTGGAAATTGGTGAATCGTCATTCACCTACCTTCAAATATTTTATAGCTTGGATTACGGCATACCTCTTCTAAGTTATAAAATAGTTTGTTGGGTCCTAGCCTTAATATTTCATATTGGGTGTCATATTAAGGACTTTAAATCAACTATCTTGAATATCTCCCAAAAGTTGTCTGGTTTAGGCACCTATGATCTTCCCAAATCTCTTGAAACAAGCTTTCCTAAATGAAGATGATGTCCCATGGAAATCATACTTCTTTCACCACTATTCTCCCCAACCCACAAGTTCTTGAAAAAGTTTAAGGTCACTCAAGCCCTATTGGCAAGGCAAGGTCAAGGTGTGGTCACATCTTGGAGATGTAGTCACATATTGACAAGCCGGGAGAGTTGGGTGTCAAAGTCTTGAGAAAGTTGGTGGTTCAATCACTTTCTAAGTCACATAGTGAGTTCTTTTGGAACACCTATGAAACAGACTATGACAAGACCCTTAATGATCTTATCTATTTGTTAAGATCAACTTCCTAAAACTTTATGGACATTGACAATGATGACATTGGATATCTAGTAAAGCTCTCTCATCCCGGTGGAAAGGGATCAGCCATAGTCAACTCGGTTGACCAAATGGTAAAGAGAAAAGCTAAGTCTGTGATAGTCTCGTGTACCATTATCAAAGGGTTCATATGTTTATATTGCCAAAGGAAGGGGCATTGGTCACGAAGCTGCCAAATTTACCTAAGGATGTTAAAGTCAATAAGTTTGACTCTACTTCAGGTAAAGTCCACTATCTAACTCTGTTAAGTTTCTATTCTGAGATTCTTGATACTTGATGTGACTGGGTCACATGGTGATGTTTTAAGAATCAAAGAAAAAGTGGAGAAACTTAAAGAAAGAATATGCTGAATCTGATCGCATAGATGGATTTCTATCGCATAGTTTGAAAAATCGGATTCTTGAGCTACTTCTTAGGAGTTATGAGATATTGCTTAAGGAATAGATAACAACAAGTTTTCATATGGATTGTAAGGATAAGTTTTTCCGCAAAGTTTTAAAATAAAAGAAAATTTTTTGATTTTATTTATTTTAAAATATCCTTACAATGGCATTTAAGGAAAAATTGTTGCTTATATGATTCCATTAAGAGCAAGAGTGGAAATATGAAATTGATTCTTTCATTTGTGGTAATGTCTAGATTTACCAAATAAGGAAAGATTCTCATCACCCAAGTTTCAATTGGACCGGAACTTGGAATCATGCAAGTTGTATAGCATGATGAATGAGAACTTTCAAGTTTTGGAAAATTAAGACTAATTACTTGTTCACATGGATGTGTGAGTCAAGTAAAGGACTAAGGGATCAAATACACATTCTTGTGCACTGGTCAAGTCCACCACAAAAAGATTGATAAAACTATTCGTCATAGTTTACTAAAGCACAGTAAATATGATTATACTTACAAGCTTAAGTGTAATTCTGAGACATTGGAAAAGGGTTCCAATGTAAGGCAGAGCGAATAAGAAGAATCAAATTAGGCAGAAGGATAAAAGTTTCTCAAATCTGAAAAGATGGGAGAGTACTTTAGTATCAGTTTTTGTGATCATCTTAATGATTAAGAAACCATAGCACAATTAGTTCTCTAAGGAAGTCTTAGTGCATTCTTATGACTAAGAAGAGGGATCTTGAATTGTTGAAATGATTAAATCAAGAAGATGAGTCATACTTCGTTCCAATACAAGTCTTAGAGTCATACTCCAAGATTGTCATTTGAGTGACATGTCTTAAAGAAGGTTAAAAACACTTGTCAAATGTAAGAGTAAAAGTTTTCTACTCTTGTACATTTGAAATTGGTAAGTTGTGATGTTTTGGATAAAACAAAGACCAACTTAGGCCAAATGTGTGAAGTGTTTGTCTTGATTAGAATCCACACTGTCTCTTGGATGTTTGACAAGGGAGTCTTATAGGTCAAGAGGACAGTGGGAGTTTTAAAGGTCTTGAAAGTCTCAAGAACTAATCAAGAATAAAACCTAAAGTTCCTCACTAGCACACGACTTGAGGTTTATAACCTATCGTGTTGACATATTCTGTGCCCAATCCAGAAAAGTTGGCTTTGCATATGAGTTCTTAGAGTTCTCATTTTGTTGCACAACAACTTGGAAGCAATGGTAGGCCCTTGAGCTGCCAGGTGGCAAGAAATTAAGATTGAGTTCAGTCCATATGAGTTTGGATTTGTCATTATCCTTGTCTTGTGACTATGATTTTGACAATTCACATGGATAAGAACACATACACCATTAAATCTAAGTGTCATAAGGTTTCTCTCCGATTCATGAAAATGATGGTGAGGAAACACTTTCACTAAGTAGATTTTAGCTAGATAGCAATTGTGATATTTGCATTCTCAAAGTCGTTAGTGGAGCGTGTGTGGTTTACCGACACACTAACCTGGACTTGTGAGAAGTGGCAAAAAGGTCTAACCATTATGATTACGGCATACCTCTTCATAATTGTTTAGACTCACAAGTGTGCTATCTAAGGGAAGGTGTATGATTTTGATAAAGTCTTATCAAAACAATCTAGTATCAGAAATCTGAACTTTGGTAAGAAAGTCAATGAAGTATTGATTTCTAGAAGTCCAGCTGATTTCTAGGTACATGTCAAAGCTAGTGGGAGCATAAGTGTTATGCTAATAATCATCATGTTAGTGGGAGCATGATAATTATGATAAGTATTGCAAGTTAGCAATGTTAATTATAGAAAAACAAAAGTTTCAATTGGGAAAGAGTTGTTTTGCTATAATTAAGGGAGAGGAAATTATACTTCATCTCAAATCTATAAGCTTAGATCGTGAGGTTTTAATCATTTAGTCAAGGATATATATGAATTTCATGTTGGAATGGCTCAACATAAGGAAATTCTGTATACGGGTCCATTATTTGCGTTCTAAAATTCGATTATGATTACGACATCCCTTTTCATAATCTGAATTATGAGAACTTGGCAAATAGAAATGGAAATGTTATAGCAAAAGACTGGTTTAGTCTTTATGTGAGACATCATGAATCGTGTCCCATATGCTTCGGATATAGGATCGATTACATGTGCTATAATCATCCGTTCTAAAATTTTCCAAATGCCTGGGGCATTAAGAAGGGAAAAGGTTTAGAACTGGATATGACTAAAAGGATTAAACAATTGTCGAGGACAATCTAAGGTTTACCAAAGATTGGTTACTCAAGGACAATTGGAAGTATAGTGATAATTCTGGAAGGACCATATTGACATAATCTGTAAGGAGGCAACTCTTGTTCAGAAGTGATAGTCAAAATGGAATCTGGAAATGTTTCAAAGTTAGAATTTTCAATCTGTGTAAGATTAAGGAAACTTAATGCAAGAAGGATGTTTCCAAGGAGCTGATCTCCTTTGGAATACTTTGTAATGTTTTTATGACTTTGTGCATAATCATTACAAGAGGATCAATGCATATAAGTTTAGAATCTAACAGATTTCAGTAAATGGCATGAATTTGGAATTCTTGCAATTGCGGTAAGGATTTGGGAGTGTGAAAAGAGAATCATTGAAGTTATGTTCAATTGATCTAGTTCACAAAGTAAAGATCATAGACAAACATAGTATGCATACTTGGTGTATGGCATGACTAGTGTTTAAGAAAACATAGTGTACATGCTTGGAGCATGGGACAACTATTGTTTTAAATTCAAGAATAAAGTTGATAGTTGAAACAGTATACAATGAATAATGTGTAATCATATGGTGATAAATAAAAGGTGTTTTATTTATGTTCAAAGAGTTGATACCATATTGGATTCAATTATTATTGTGTTTCATTTTGCATGTTTTGACTTCCCGAATAAACTGGGTTATTCTTCCGGAATGACTAAGTTATTCAAACCATCCACAGTCGGTCATATGTTGGAAGTAGATATGAATTAAGACTGTCATGATGGGTTGTAGAGGTCTAAGGTGTTGGACAAGGCTACAACAATCATGAGTGCTCATAAGTTCTGAGTATTGGATTCAACCCGCGCTTATTGGAATCACTTCATGGATTTTATCACGAGTGATCATGAGACGATAATATCTTATATTCTTCAAACCTAGAGATATGAGTTGTTACTATGAGTTGATAGTACATTGATTGCACGTAAACGCATACGGTAACTCGGTGTTATAAAACGTGCCTTTGTGTATGATTCAACAAGTAGTAGAACAAGCCATATGAGTCGAAGTTTATCCGTTCCTTTTACCTTCGGGATAAAAGCGATATCTGTGGGCCCCTCGATGATTTGATGATGACAAATGGAAGTGCTCGGCCGGGCCAGGACTGATTTGATTTGTTCAATTAGTCAGTCGTCATAAATCGCAAATCGGGAAACAACTAATGGACAGAGAGAATGATTATAATCCATGTCTCAGTCCATATGATATCTAGAATGGAGGAATATATGATCCCTTATCTAATGGACAAGTCATTGACAAAGGTCAGAGTTTGACAGCGGCTTTAAGAGCTACGATTGCCAGTTAGGTTTGAAGTCATACGCAATAATAGTTTTAGACTTATCCAAGTGGGAGACTGTTGGATTAATGTCTAAGTCCATAACTATATTTGGTATGTACTTGACCCGACCCGGCATGGTCCATTTGGGTTGCACTTCACCGACACAATTTATATGGATAATCTTTTGAGAATAGTATGTTTATGATTAATATTAATATATTATAAGTTCTAATATATTATTATGGAATCATATTATTTAATTAGTATTGATCAAGAATTAATTTAGAATTAATTAAGTGATCAAAATGAACTAATTAAATATGGACTCTTGTATATATGGAATGGGCCAAGTTCATTTAGGTTGGGCTAAGCTTTCATGGATAGTCCATGGAGTGTTTAACCCATGGATCCTAGGAAATGATAGGTCATGGGTATTAGGGTTTAACCCTAATCCTCCATACTATATAAAGATGTCCTTGGTTGGTGAAATTGGCACTAGTGTGGATACACTAAAGAAGGGCTAGCCAATTTCACTAGAGAGAACCAAGTAATCATATTCTCTAAAGTATTCCAAGGTGTCTTGGTGATTTGTGATTCCACTTGAGGCTTCCACACTATTGGGGCTAAGCTCTTAAAGCTTGAAGACATCAAGCTACATCAAGAGGTATGTATTCTATCTTGTTACATTCATAGTTTTTGTATGCTAGATTAGGATAATACCTTGGATGTTCTTATTTGCATGTATAATAGAGAAAACATAGATCCAAGGTATTTAGGGTTGCATGTACACATAGGAGTGTTAGAATGCTCAAAACCCAACATGAAGGCCGTGGCACCGAAGGCACGAGGGAGAGCCTTTCAGTTGACCGCGGAGGAGGTCCGCGCAGCGCCCGATGTCGTGGCTGGTATGTATTATTTCGTGTATTTATTTTGATGTTGATATATTGTGCTTATATTATGTTATGCGTAGGTACTTTTCTTGTGAGTTCTGTACCTGCCTTGGTGTTATTTGACTCGGGTGCAAGTCGGTCTTTTGTATCTTTAGCTTTTAGTCAGTACATCAGTGTTAGTCGTGAGGCGTTGAGTCGACCTCTGAGAGTTTCCATAGCTGACGAGAGGGCGGTGTATGGCACAGAGGTGATCCGAGGGTGTGTACTCGAGATTTTCGGTGTTGAATTCCCGATTGATTTAGTTCCTATTGCGATGGGGGATGTCTGTGTCATCGTGGGCATGGACTGGTTTAGCAGATTCGGAGCGGTTATCAACTGCGAGCGACAGCTGGTGACCATACGAGACCCTAGTGGGGGAGTTCTTACGGTGTACAGCGAGGGTACACGTTCTGGGTCAGCATTTTTTTCGGCCGCTAGAGCGAGACAGTGTATACAACAGGGCTGTAGGGGCTTTGTAGCGTATGTGATAGATACAAGGGTTGATTCAGAGAGACCGATGTCAGTTGATGAGGTGCTGATAGTGCGTGAGTTCCCGGACGTATTTCCGGAGGAGTTGCTGGGAGTGCCTCCCGTGAGGCAGGTGGAGTTCAGTATCGATTTGGTTCCGGGGGCCGCACCTATCGCCAAGGTGCCCTATCGCCTTGCGCCTCCAGAGATGCAGGAGTTATCCTCGCAACTTCAGGAGTTGTTGGGGAAGGGGTTTATTCGGCCAAGCAGCTCGCCGTGGGGAGCGCCTATCCTTTTTGTCAAGAAAAAGGATGGTTCACACCGGATGTGCATTGATTACCGGGAGTTGAACAAGCTGACAGTCAAGAACCGCTACCCGTTGCCGAGGATCGACGATTTGTTCGATCAGTTGCAGGGAGATCTTGGTTCTCCAAGATCGACTTGAGGTCTGGGTATCATCAGGTGAGGGTGCGAGATGAGGACATCCAGAAGACAGCATTCATGACTCGTTATGGGCATTACGAGTTTGTGGTGATGCCTTTCGGACTCACCAATGCACCGGCGGTGTTCATGGATCTCATGAACAGAGTGTGTAGGCCGATGTTGGATCGCTCGGTGATCGTATTCATCGATGATATTTTGGTGTATTCGAGATCCAGAGAGCAGCATGCGAAGCATTTGAGGGAGATCCTCGGAGTTCTGAGATCGGAGAGGCTTTATGCCAAATTCTCCAAGTGTGATTTCTAGTTGCGAGAGGTCCAATTCCTAGGGCACCTCGTTAACCAGAAAGGGATATTCGTCGACCCGGCCAAGATTGAGGCAGTGATGAGTTGGGAGGTGTCGAGGTCACCCACCGAGATTAGGAGTTTCTTAGGGCTGGTAGGATATTATCGGAGATTTATCAGGGATTTCTCCAAGATCGCCGTGCCACTCACCAGGTTGACCCAAAAGGGTGTTGCATTTTCATGGGGCCCAAAGCAGCAGGCCTCCTTCGAGACACTTCGCCAAAGATTGTGCGAAGCCCCAGTTTTAGCCCTTCCGGAGGGGGTGGAGGACTTTGTGGTGTATTGTGATGCGTCGATACCAGGGTTGGGAGCGGTACTGATGCAGAGGGGGCATGTGATAGCATACGCATCGAGGCAGCTGAAGCCTCATGAGACGAGGTATCCCACCCACGATCTAGAGTTGGGGGCAGTGGTGTTCACCCTCAAGATCTGGCGTCATTATCTGTATGGGGTTCGGTGTACCATATACACGGACCACAAGAGCTTGAAGTACTTGATGGATCAGTCCAACCTGAATATGCGACAGAGGAGATGATTGGATGTGGTGAAGATTATGACTGCGAGATCCTGTACCACCCGGGTCAGGCTAATGTTGTAGCCGATGCACTGAGCCGAAGGGAGGAGAGCGCCCCGATGCAAAATGTTTGTTTGAGGTTGACAGTGATGACTCCGGTGTTGGACACCATTCGTGGGGCCCAGGTTGAGGCCGTGAGATCAGAAAACCAGAAGAGAGAACGAGTTGTCGGGTTGGTATCAGAGTTCGTTACCGATAGCCGTGGGCTTATGACATTCCACGGTCGTATTTGGGTACCGTGTGTGGGCGGCACGCATACCATTTTGCTGGAAGAGGCTCATCGATCGAAGTTCTCGATCCATCCTGGGGCCACTAAGACGTATTTGGACCTAAAGAGAGAGTATTGGTGGCCCTATATGAAGAGAGATGTCGCGTGGTTTGTTGAGAGGTGCTTAACCTGTCGTAAGGTTAAGGCCGAGCACCAGAGACCGCATGGTAAGTTGAATCCGTTGGAGGTTCTCGAGTGGAAGTGGGAACATATTACCATGGATTTTATCACCAAATTGCTGAGGACTACTAGGGGAGTCGATGCAATTTGGGTGATTGTGGACAGGTTGACGAAGAGCGTCCACTTCCTTGCTATCAGTGAGAGCTCTTCCGCTGAGAGGTTGGCAGAGTTGTACGTGAGAGAGGTGGTATCGCGGCATGGAGTGCCGATCTCGATCGTCTCAGATCGAGATGTGCGTTTCACTTCTAGATTCTGGAAGAAATTTCATGAGGAATTGGGTACGAGGCTGCATTTTAGTACCGCATACCACCCACAGACTGATGGGCAGAGCGAGCGGACGATTTAGACACTTGAGGACATGCTTCGGGCATGTGTATTGGACTTCGGAGGGAGCTGGTACACGTACCTACCTTTGGCAGAATTTTCCTATAACAACAGTCATCATTCGAGCATCAGTATGCCGCCTTTTGAGTTGTTGTATGGGAGGAGGTGTCGGACTCCCATCTGCTGGGGAGAGTTAGGGCAACGTGTGATGGGTAGTACGGAGATAGTACTTCAGATGACGGAGCAGATTCAGCAGGTCAGACAGAGGTTGTTGACCGCTCAGAGTCGCCACAAGAGTTATGCGGATAGGCGTCGGTCCGAGCTTGAGTTTCAGGTCGGAGATTTTGTGCTCCTGAAGGTATCTCCTTGGAAAGGAGTGATCCGGTTCAGGAAGAGAGGCAAGCTAGGGCCCCGGTATATTGGTCCGTTTAGAGTGATCGCGAAGGTGGGCAGGGTAGCTTATCGTTTGGAGCTACCTGAGGAGTTGGGGCAGATTCATGACACTTTCCACGTGTTGCAATTGCGGAAATGTATAGCCGATGAGTCGGCAGTGGTGCCATTAGAGGATATTTAGGTGGATGCGAGCCTGAATTATGCTGAGAGACCGGTGGCGATCAGGGATCGGAGGATCAAGGTTTTGAGGAACAAGGAAGTGCCTCTGGTTTTGGTTCAGTGGCAACATCGGAAGGGGTCCGAGATGACTTGGGAGTCAGAGTCGGAGATGCAAGGGCAGCACCCAAGTTGTTTAAGGAATGAGACTTCGGGGGCGAAGTCTGGTTCTAGTGGGGAAGAATTGTAACACCCCGAGATTCAGGTGCATTTCTTTCACCCTTATTCCTTGTCAATTGGTCATGATTAGTCCTTGAGTGGAGGGAAACTAGCAAGTGAGTACGCTGGGCGTACCAGAGGGGTATGCTACGCGTACTCATGCACTTAGTTTGGACGCGGAGTCACCAAGGTACGTTGGGCGTACCCAGAGTTACGCCGGGCGTACCCGGCCCATGAGCAAAAACCCTAATCCGTCTTGTGCACTATTTAAAGGGTGCTAAGGCTCTTTTCTTAGCCTCCATAGTGAGTGAAACCCTAAGAGAGAGCCTCCCATCGTCCTTAGTGCGTGTGAGTGTTGTTGGAGCTAATTGTGTTTTGGTGGCTTAGTGAAGAAGAAGGAAAGGAGCTCTTGGAAGCTAAAGCTTGAAGTGCCATTTTGGATCTGAGATCTACAGAGAAAGGGGCTACACTTAGAGGTATAAAGTTCAAAACTTTCCTCTTCTTTTGGTTGTTGTTGCATGTGCCATTTCTAGGGTTAAAAATGTTGGAATAGTGTCTAAGGCTGCAACTATATTAGGCAAGTATTTGATCCGATTGTGCATGGTTCTTTTGGGTTGCCTTCACCATAGCAACTTGACAGGATGATTTGTAATGAGAGAAGAAATATTATTAATATATTATGAGAATAATATAAGGAATAATAATATTGTTATTTGATTAATATAAGTCATAAATTAATTGGGAATTAATTTGGTGACTTAAAGAGATTAATTAAATAAAAGGGCATAAATTGTCAATTGTATGATAGTTGTACTTTGGGCTATAAATCCTTATGGATAAGGGGTGGACGGTTTTAGGGCTTTGGATAGACCTAGAAATCGTCCAAGGCTTATCATAAGGAGATTGGATTGCTTAGGGCCTAAGTTATCCAATTAGGGTTTAAGGGTGAAACCCTAAGAGCCTTACAAGTATAAATAGACCCAAGGGGTCAATGAAATCGACACTCTTGGCTTTGGAAGAATCTTGGCCAATTTCTAAATCCCTCCCCTCTCTCTCTAATCATCCTCTTTCTAAGTTGGTGTTTGTAAGCCATCAAAGGAGTGACAATTGTGACTCTAAGCTCCAAGGACAAGAAGATTCAAGCTAGCAACTCAAGGTAATCTTCTATATCTGTTTTTTCTTATGTAATTACCTAGATCTATTGTTCAAAAGTCTTGGATACAATGCATGTTCAATTAGAGAAACCTAGATCCAAGCATTAGGGTTCGCATGTGCACATAGGAATGTTCTTATGGCTCAAACCCATCAGTGGTATCAGAGCCTTGATTGGTTTCTATTGAATTGATGCATTGGTTGCTTGTTTGTTACTTGCAAAATTCGAATTTTGTCATTCTGCCTGATGAACTCGGCGACTTCCATAGTGGACTCGGCGAGTAGGCCTCAACTCCGCGAGTCCATTGTGGTACTCGGCGAGTTCGAGCGTCAGAAAGAGCTAATTTCGGGATTTCTTGCTGTTTATCTTTTGGATACTTACCTTAATCTTAATAGGTCAATATAAATCCGATTTTAATATATATTTGAGTATATTCTTGACCTAATTGAAGATATTTATCAATTAACTGAATATTAATTTCCTTATGTGATAATTGATTAATTATTTTAATTAAATTGGTAAATTGTTTTGCAAGAAATAATTAAAATAAATCAAATATGGATAATTATGTGATTAAATGTTAATTTGGATTATTTGTTATTTGATCCCCTATGTTTTGAAAAAATTAAAACTTGCCCTCAAGTTTTGAAATTTATGTTTTGTGATTAAAAGTTTAATTTGGACAAATTTAAATTTCAAACCCTAGAATTTTACAAGTTTAAAATTCAACCCTATACTAATATAATATTACAAGACTAATATATATATATATATATATATATATATATATATATAATTAAAATGCTAGTCTTACCGTTAGTAGGCCTCATTCACGAAGCCGGTCTATAAGGTGGGTATAAGGTTGCGGCCTATAAAATGGTGCTTAATGGGTGTACACTCACACCCACCGCTTGCTTGATCGGTGGAGGGTCGTTAGCCGAACGGGTAGGATAGGGCAACCTCATCTCCTCATTAAAAGTATAATATGAAATACAAAGTAACTACATGTTTTTCAAAAATTCTCAATCCTAGTTACTTTAGGAAAAGTGAATTGATGCAATCCCATGAAATTACACTTTGCACCCTTGCTAAGAAGTTAGTGGAGCGTGTGTGGTTTACCGGCACACTAATTGGTTCTAAGCATAGGTGGCAAAGGGTGATTCATTGTTTATCATAGTTCGATGGAGCGTGTGTGGTTTACCGGCACATCGAATAGGTGATTGTTACAATGAAGGCACCATGTGAATTTGCATGGTAATTCACACCCACTTTGTGATCCTCGGTATCCCAGTCACAAACGAGAGGGGCATATCGAGATTTAAACATGCCATTGAAAGGTTCAATGAATCTCATCCAAATCTAGGAATTCTCAATACATTTAGAACTTAAAGTTAGGTTTTCATGGTGGAGAATTAGTGAATCGTCATTCACTTACCTTTGAATTATTTGCATATTGGATTACGGTATCCCTTTTTTAATATGTAAATATTGTTGTTGGATCCTAGCCCTAATTTTCTTATTAGGAGATAATTAGGGATTCAAAATCTAATCTATCTTTGTCCTTTCTATTTGTAGATGTCGAACGCAAACAACGCTGCTGCTAGTTCATTCACATTAGTGAGCCCTTGCCAAAAGGTGACTTTCGATGGGACTAACTTTAGCGAATGGATAAGATACATACGCACGATTGCTCGCTACGAGGACAAGGAGTATGTCCTCGATGAGAAGCTCGAGAAGATCAACCCAGAAATCGCTACTCCGGCTGAAATGACTGCTTTTGAAACTCATGAACGTGATGCAACGAAGGTTCGTTGCATCATGATAGCCATAATGAACGCTGAATTCCAAAAGTCCTATGAGGACATGTATCCGTACGAAATGCACCAAGACTTGTTGGAGAGATACCATCAAAACGTGAGGCAGGAACATTACGAGATCTTCACTAACATGATCTCCGCTAAAATGGGTCATGGAGAATCTCTAGCTGTGCACCTGCAAAAGATGCAAAGGTATCGTCTTCGCAAGTTGAATGTTGACTTTGGGGAAGACTTAGTTATCGACATGGTGCTTCACTCCTTGCCTCCGTGTTACAATCAATTTAAGATGACCTACCACATGAAAAAGGAGGAGGTCACCCTAAGTAAGCTCCAAGGTCTCCTTAGGGTTGATGAGAGCAACCTCAAGGACAAGTCTGTTGCACCAACTCCCAATCCACCAGTTGCTCCTGTTTTGGCAATTGGGCAAGGTAGGGGTAAGAAGAGGAAGACTTCGTCTAAGAGCTACTGCAAGGGAAAGTCCCAAGATGGGTCCTCTTCTAGTGGGACCAAAGTTGATCCTGCTAAGCCTAACCCTAACCCAAAGGCGGCAGAGTGCCACCATTGCCACAAAATAGGGCATTGGAAGAAAAGCTGCCCAGAATACCTACAAGCCATCAGGGAAGGAAAGATCAAGCCGTCTTTCGCAGGTATATACACAATTAAATCTAATGATTCATCTCATGCTATTTCTGGGGTACTAGATACCGGGTGTGGTTACCATATTTGTTCTGAATTGCAGGGACTAATAAGAAATAGGGATGTGGAGCATGGAAGAATAAATCTAATCATGGGGGATAAAAGATCGTCGCCTGAGACCAAGATTGGAGTGTATTCTCTAGTGCTTAGGAATGATTTATGTTTAGATTTGGATAATTGTTGCTATTCGCCATAAATGGCAAGAAACATCATTTCATTTCATGGTTTGTTTAGACAAGGATTTAGATTTTCTTTTAATAATGAGAATGGTTCTATTTATGCTTATCTAAATGGTGTCTTATATTTTGAAGCAATACCATGTAATGGAATTTATGAAACTGTTATGATTGTAGATAACATAGGAAATGATGTTTTATGCATGGATTCTTCCAATAGTATGGATAGAGCATCCTTGTGGCATTGTCGTCTTGGACATGTCAACAAGAAGCGCATAGCCCAACTCCAAAAGGATGGAGTGTTGGAGTCATTCGACCTTAGGGAAGATGACACATGCGAGTCTTGTTTACTTGGAAAGATGACCAAGTCACCCTTCACTAGAACATGTGAAAGGGGTGAGGGTATATTGGACCTCATACATACTGATGTATGTGGACCGTTTAGATCAACCACAAAAGGATGGTAACCGCTTCTATGTGACTTTTACCGATGACTATAGTAGATATGAGTATATATACTTAATCAAGCAAAAGTCAGAAACGTTTGAAAAGTTCAAAGAATTCAAGAATGAAGTGGAGAATCAATTGGGCAGGAAAATCAAGATGCTTCGATCCGATCGAGGAGGAGAGTACCTAAGTCTTGAATTCCACGACTATCTCAAAGAGTGTGGAATAGTTTCACAATTAACGCCACTTAGGACACCGCAGTTGAATGGTGTGGCAGAAAGGCGTAATCGAACCTTGTTAGACATGGTCCGCTCTATGATGAGTCGTGCTTCACTACCTATCTCGTTTTGGGGGTATGCCTTAGAGACTGCCGCCCATATCCTTAACCGAGTCCCTACTAAGAAGGTTGCCAAAACACATCACGAGATGTGGACAGGGAAAGCTCCCTCGTTAGCACATATCAAGGTTTGGGGTCGTGAGGCTTTTGTAAGACGAGATACTCACGACAAGCTCGAACCTCGTAGTGAGCGATGTATTTTCATCGGCTACCCGCAGAAATCCTTTGGATATCTCTTCTATAGACCGAAGGACAATGTTGTCTTTGTTGCGAGGAAAGGAGTTTTCCGAGAGCGACAACTCATAAGACAAGGAGACAGTGGGAGGCAAATCGAACTTGAAGAGATTCAAGAATCGAATGATGAAGGAACCTCTACCGCTGGCACTCAACCCGAGGAGGAAACTCTGGTTGAACCGATTGACGAGTCATTACCTCTTAGACGTTCCGAAAGAGTTAGAGTTCAACCCCAGTTTTATGGTTTTCATATTACTACCGAAGGGGACACGTATATTAGTGATGGTACACTAATAAATTTAGATGAACCTAATAGCTATAAGGAAGCCATGGCAGGCCCGGAGTCTGCAAAATGGAAGGAGGCAATGGACAGCGGGATCCAATCCATGTATGACAACCAAGTTTGGAATTTGGTTGATAATGTACCCGGACGTAAGACCGTTGGGTGCAAATGGATCTTCAAGAAGAAGACCGACGTGGATGGAAACGTACACACATATAAGGCGCAATTGGTTATGAAGGGCTTTACTCAAACTCCCGGAGTTGACTATGATGAGACCTTCTCATCAGTTGCGAAAATAAAGTCTATTAGAGTGATGCTAGCGATTGCTGCATTTAATGATTATGAGATTTGGCAAATGGATGTCAAGACCGCTTTCCTTAATGGAAAGTTGGTTGAGGATGTTTACATGGCTCAGCCAGAGGGTTTTGTTGATCCGAAGCATCCAAATAGAGTGTGTAAGCTTGAGAAGTCCATTTATGGACTTAAGCAAGCGTCTCGCAGATGGAATCTTTGCTTCGATGAGAAAGTCAAAGAGTTTGGATTTGTACGAAGCGAAGATGAATCATGTGTATATGTCAAAGTCAGTGGGAGTATAGTTAGCTTCCTCGTTCTGTATGTCGATGACATACTACTCATAGGAAACGACATCCCGACTCTGCAGGAGGTTAAATCCTGGATCGGGAAGTGCTTCACTATGAAGGACCTCGAAGAGGCTTCCTATATTCTGGGAATAAGGATAGTGAGAGAACGAAGTAAGAGACTAATAGGACTTAGTCAGAACACTTACTTAGATAAAGTACTGAAACGTTTTAGTATGGAAAACTCGAAGAAAGGAGAATTACCGATACAAAGTAATGCCAAGTTGAGTAAGACTCAAAGTCCGAGTACCGAAGCTGAAATAGCAGAAATGAGCTGAGTTCCATACGCTTCGCAGTTGGCTCAATCATATATGCTATGACTTGTACTCGCCTTGATGTAGCCTTTGCTTTGAGCATGGTTAGTAGATATGAAGGGAACCCTGGAATAGCCCATTGGATTGCGGTCAAGAATATCCTTAAGTACCTTCAGAGGACCAAGGAATGGTTTTTAGTCCTCGGAGGGAGTGATGACTTGAAGGTGCGAGGGTATAGTGACGCCAGCTTTCAAACCGACAGGGACAACTACCGTTCGCAGTCGGGCTGGGTCTTTACCCTGAATGGAGGAGCAGTGACTTGGAAAAGTTCCAAGCAAGAAACCGTAGCTGATTCAACGTGCGAATCAGAGTACATTGCAGCAAGCGAAGCGTCGAAGGAGGCAATATGGTTGAAGAACTTCATCGGTGATCTTGGAGTTGTACCTGCCATAAAGGAGCCCATGGAAATTTTCTGTGATAATGAAGGAGCGGTTGCCTTGACCAAGGAAACGAGGTATCATGGTAGATCTAGACATATCGACAGAAAATATCACTTAATTAGACATCGAGTAGAAGAAGGACAACTCGTGGTTTAGAGGATATCATCAGAAGATAACCCAACAGATCCGCTTACGAAGGGACTGAGCAAGGTTAAGCACTTGTAGCATGCTAGGAGTATTAGGCTGAAGGATGATATTAGTATAGATTAGATAGTATTGGAAACGTGTAATAAATAAATGTAATTAGCATTTGATGATTAAATAAAGGAGTATTATTTATGAGTAATGTTACTGTCTTATGTTAATTGTTTAGCTATTGTTTCACTTTGGATGTTTTGACTTCCAGAATAATTGAGTTTATTAAGAATAATCGAATTATTTAAATTGTCCACAATTGTTCGTATGTTGGAAGTAGATATGAATGAAGATTGTCATGAATTGGTGTGTAGATTGTCTAAATGGTATTAGACATAGCAAAAGGTTGTTGCAACGTTCATGAGTGCTTATGAACTAGTTTTGAGCATTGGAACAAACCCGCGCTTGCTGGAATCACCTTATGGAATGTGATAAAAAGGATGATCGCAAGACGATAATATCATATGGTCTTAAAACCTAGATATATGTTTGTTATTTGTTAATTGGTTATACATTGATAATGCGAAACCGCATCAGTAACTTGATGTTATAAAACGCATTGTTGTGTATAGTTGATTAATGAATAAGTAAATGCATATAAGTCGAAGTTTATCTGTTACTTTTATCCTAAGAGGGTAAAAGCGATATCTCGGCCGCTCGATGATTTGATTTTACTTATGTGTCGGGCCCGGTCAGAACTGAATTGATGTGTTCGATTAAGTTCTATGTCGAATAAATCTGAGATCGAGAAACCAACTGCTGGACAATTAATTCCATTACAGTTGTCCGCATGATATCTAATAGAGGACTGTACGATCCCTTATCTAAAGGACATGACTGATAAGATCAGAGTTTGACTGCGTCTTTGAGAGCTACGATTGCTAATCGGAATATACTTGTGTATATAGTTACTAGACTTATCCAAGTGGGAGACTGTTGAAATAGTATCTAAGGCTGCAACTATATTAGGCAAGTATTTGATCCGATTGTGCATGGTCCTTTTGGGTTGCCTTCACCATAGCAACTTGACAGGATGATTTGTAATGAGAGAAGAAATATTATTAATATATTATGAGAATAATATAAGGAATAATAATATTGTTATTTGATTAATATAAGTCATAAATTAATTGGGAATTAATTTGGTTACTTAAAAAGATTAATTAAATAAAAGGGCATAAACTGTCAATTGTATGATAGTTGTACTTTGGACTATAAATCCTTATGGATAAGGGGTGGACAGTTTTAGGGCTTTGGATAGACCTAGAAATCGTCCAAGGCTTATCATAAGGAGAATGGATTGCTTAGGGCCTAAGTTATCCAATTAGGGTTTAAGGGTGAAACCCTAAGAGCCTTACAAGTATAAATAGACCCAAGGGGTCAATGAAATCGGCACTCTTGCCTTTGGAAGAATCCTGGCCGATTTCTAAATCCCTCCCCTCTCTCTCTAATCATCCTCTTGCTAAGTTAGTGTTTGTAAGCCATTAGAGGAGTGACAATTGTGACTCTAAGCTCCAAGGACAAGAAGATTCAAGCTAGCAACTCAAGGTAATCTTCTAGATCTGTTTTTCTTATGTAATTACCTAGATCTATTGTTCAAAAGTCTTGGATACAATGCATGTTCAATTAGAGAAACCTAGATCCAAGCATTAGGGTTTGCATGTGCACATAGGAATGTTCTTATGGCTCAAACCCATCAAAAAACCCCAAAGGTGGAGACTTTATGAGTATAAGGTGCTCCATGGTCCGAGATCTGTCCCTTTTCAGTGGTATTAGTGATTTAGAACCATAAAGTTTCCACCTTGGCTGTTAGTTTGAGGTCATGCTTGAGTATTAAGCCTTCTAGAGTTAGAGGATGGAATATTATCGGAGTTGGTGGCTTGTTCAGCCATGCAATGGCTTAAAGTCATCAACTTTATGGATTAAGAGGCTTAGATGTGGTCAGATCTAGAAATTGGACGTGGGTCTTAACTGTTTAAGACCTCAAGAGCTAAGGGGCTAAAGCTGGGGAGTACGCCGGGCGTAATCCCAGTACGCGTCGCATACTGGGTGGCGTTCCCCGATTCTGAGAGGCAGCCGAGTATGCTCAGCGTACACATCTGGTACGCGCAGCGTAACCCGGAAAGTTGACTTTTGGTTGACTTTTAGGGTATGGTCTATTGAGGGGCCTTTTGAGTTATGAGAGGGGTAAAATGGTCTTTTACCCTTCCGAGAGTGTCATAAGAGGACATAGTCTAGCCTTTGAGAGTTATATTAAATAGAGTATTTATTTCATATGATTAGGCGGAGGCTAGGCCAGCAATTACTGAGACAAAGATTTACCGAGATACCAGAGGTGAGTCTTCTCACTATACTTTACCTAGTGTGGTAACAGAGTCATGTGACAGTGTAATTTAGAGTTGTGTGCTAGTATATTTGCATGTTATTTATGTGTTGTGTTTTATTGTGATACGTGATATGCATGATTCAGAGTTTATAGAGTAGGACCAGTGGGTCCATAGAGTTAGGACCTTTGGGTCTATAGAGTTAGGGCCAGAGGGCCCACAGAGAGTTGGGGCTGGAGGGTCCCACTGAGACACATTGACCAGAGGGTCAACAAAGTTATAGCCTCGAGTGGTTAATATATGTTAGAGTGGTATTTTGGGGAACTCACTAAGCTTTATGTTTACAGTGTTATGTATTATGTGTTTCAGGTACCAGTGATAACCGTGGGAAGGCGCCGGCATGATTCGTACACACACACACATGGGATTTTATGTATTTCGATCTTGGGGGATGTTTTGTGAAACAAGGATATGATACAATGACATTTTATTAATAAATGTGTTTGGAAAATGTGTTTTGAAAATGCGAAAAATTGTTTTAATTTTTACGGTGTTACAACGTACCCCTAAAAAGCAAAAAAAAAAAAAAAAAAAAAAGTCATGAGTGACCATTTAAACAAATATACGAAATATTGTTGGGCTATAGTGACAATAACCCTTCATTCTTTTTACCAATCTTTTAATAAGGTCACAATGGTTTTATGTATAATGGTGTGTCATGGCTCTGAAGTTTGTATTTGCCATCAATTTTTGAAAAAAAATGCCCCCTTAAATCACGTTTTACAAACTCAAAAAAGTTGAAGGCCTAATATTGTCGTAAAATCACCTTTTACATTATTTTAAACCTTGCTTATGACATATATACATTATCAAATGTATTATCACGCCGACTGAAACAAAACCCACAAAAATAAAGAGCTTGATTTCAATGTTTATATATATATATATATATATATATATATATATATATATATATATATATATATATATATATATATATATATATATAGGTTCAAATGTTTCTAGCAACTATTGTGTGCATGAATACACCAATAGGAAATTAGGAAAAAATAAATCATTTAAGGGTATTATAGTAATCTTTGCATAGTTAATTATGGTAGATTAACAACAATTCCTTATATCACGCAAGAAGCAAAGATAAATATACAACATTAGCCCTAAATCGATTTCACCGCTTCCCACCACTCCTGTAGATCGATTTCACCATGTTTTCTCTATTTGTTCCATATTCAAGCACTAAATTGATTGACAAAATGAATGATATGTGTATGGCTGTTACAATTGTAGAAAGAAAAGAGAGAAAAGGAATGCAAAGATTGAATATGGAACAAATAGACTAACTGTTCAATTTTCTTCATCGACCCTTTTCATCCGTCATCATCATCATCATGATAGGAATAACTTGAAGAATGAATAAAAGATTGAACACACTCACAATTTAAGAATGTTGTAATTTTTTAAGAATTTTATTCATTTTAAGTTTGAATGTAAGAATTTGAATTTAAGTTTGAATGTATAAGAATATATTAGAATGTTGTTATTCTTCAACGGGGGATTCAAAAATTATGTTATTTTTCAATAATATTCTAATAGAATAAAATTATGAAAGAATATCATTCTAACAAAAAAACATTCTGACAGAAGAAAATCGGTTATGTTTACAAATTACATTAGAATTAAAACTGAATTAATATAAAAAATCCAGATTTTTAAAATTAGGAGAATTAATTATCCTTAAAAATCCAAAAATTTCCTTTTTAAATATAGTTAATTGTCCAAAATACTGTTATGCTGAAATTTGTGTGATTATATGGTACATGCTATCCCATTGTAATATCATAGACTCTCAGATCATGACTATTGATTATATTCGATCCCATTGTTTAGATCTATGTATTCTGGCACACAATAGATGTAAGAAAGAAAATAACCTAGCCCTATATATATATATATATATATATATATATATATATATATATATATATATATATCGTGGATGAGAAATATACATTACAACGTCACCTAAGATTAAGTACTAAATTTCTAAACTGTGTAATTTTATCTTAATAAATATACCCGGTTCGGTTTTCACTTGGTAAATATATCATTCTCTATAACATTTATCTACTCCATTATCATTTAACCATCCTTATTTTCTTTTCTCCATTATCATTTATTACTTCAGCTCAGTGAATATTACTATTTTCCACCATTACGAAGGTCGAAGATAAATCAATATTCTTGCTTCCATATCTAAATTATTTTTCAATCTTGAATCTGTAGCTGCAAGTGTTAATCGTAAATCCTCTAATTGCAAAATTTAGCTAATAAAACGACGTAGTTTAATGAGGTTTAGTACCTAAGCTTAGATAGGACGTTAATATATATTCATTTTTCCCATATATATATATATATATATATATATATATATATATATATATATATATATATATATATATATATATATCTTCATTTTTCATAAAAACCTCTCGTAAACGCCACATGTCCTTCTAATAGACAAACCTATTGCCACGTGGCATTCTCTCCAGCTATATACTCCATTGTTTCCCGCCCATTTGCAATTTGTGATATGCATTCCTTGAAATTTTCCTAATTTTTAGCATTTTACCTACAAAAACATTTAAACGATTCCCTTTAACTCAGGAAAATATAATCCTATTTATTTGTTAAAAATAAAACCAAATTTCATAATTGTTATCATTTATTTTTTTGTTGTGCTGCTTTTGAAATAAAATTCATTGAGAGGACCATCTGCTCTTTTAAAATTAATTTTTTTTAATTGACCGATACATTCCGTTAGATTTTCTAAGTCCACAGACGTGTTTTAATTTTTTTTATATTTACAACGATCATTCCAGTTACTGTAATTGCATAAAATAACATTTTACTTTAACTTATTATCTGAATATTTCCCTTTCTTATTCTATTTGGTTTGTAATTATATCCAATAAATTGATATTTAGATTATATTAACTGAACAAAATTCCTAATTGTTTTTCAAAATTTTCAAATTTGTAAATTGAGTTAAATGGCCAAAATATATTATGTCAAAGGAAGGATATGGGTGTTTTGGTCCCTGGTACGTGTTCCAGCACAACAATCACATACATCATATAGCTTGAAATAGCATTGTACTTATGTTTCTTTGAAAATTTTAACATTATACTTTCATTTCTTTTAAAAGTGACAAAATATTAATCTTATTTTTGTCGATTTGGGACAGCTCGATATCAGCATCATATTGGTAAAAATGTATTGTAATACGCAGGAAATTGACTTTTTTTTATATAAGTTATAGAGAGAGAAATCAAAATAAAGATATAAAATTAAAAAAAAAAATAGAAATATTTTTTATAGCATTGTACTTATAAATGTTTGATAGCAATAATCACCTAATATAACCTATCTTAAAATTTCAAAATTTGAAGTTTTTGCTTACTCAAAAATCGTCAAAATAGCCCATAATTGCCTCCACTCTCAAGGAATTGGTATTTCTTTGCTTTCTACATCTTCTCTTAGCTATTATCCCACCAAATTTCCTGCAAATTAACCAGGTAAAACACTTTATATTTCTAACTTTCTTCTGTCAAAATAATGAACAAGGAGGAATAAGTGGTTTTCTGAATATGTTGAATCTTACTGTCATTTTATGTGGTACGTTGTTGCCTCAGTTGAAATATGGAAGTATTGATTACATCAGGTAAAGATAATATAATTTTTTTTTTCAATCCACATCTTCAAAATAAAGCCCTACGATCAAATCGATATCAATACCACTATCCGGGGTTTTTCATTCTGATGTGTGATCGACATTGACAGGTATCCACTTCAAAAGTTATATAATTGAATCTAATTTACATCTAAGCAATTGATGTGTAAGGTTCTACGATTATATCTACGGATGTGGAGATGCAGTTTTGCTCTGAAAATAGAGACGGATGAAGGGTGGGTGGTGGTGGGGGGATTTTCATTAGGGCAATAAAATGGGAGGAGTAGTATATGACTAGATGCTATTCATCACGGGGTATGAAGTGGGAGGGTGGTATCTTCGAGACTAATTTTATTAGATTAGTTTTTTAATAAATGCATAAATTATAAATATTAAAAGGTGAAAATTTTATTGGATAAATTTGTTTTTCATATTTATTTATGTTATATAACTACACATGTACGATATACGTAAGCCACCATAGCTTATAAAATTTTATAAAACATACAATTGAAGTGTTACTACTTATTTAGTCATGGTCTAATACATGTTTTAGATTTTGATTTTATGCTTTTCGCTTTAATACTGATTATTTATGGCTTATTATGTTAATCATTAATCTTAAAATATGAACTGTATTTAATTATATATATTTATTTTTTAACAAATTAGAAAATTATATTTGGATAATAAAAAATCCAAAATATTACCTAGCACATCAATCCGTCACAATTTCTCTATAGCACATGCTTCTTACATGTCGAATAACAGTATTTATGTTATTTTACAATTTATTTGTAATATAAAAATTATATAAAATGTGCAAGACTCTTTAATTTATTATATTTTTAATATTTAACATTATTTTTAATATTACTAAATACTTTTTGTCATTTTATAACAAATGTCTACAATTGTAGATTAAGATCTCCAGATAACTATAAAAATGTTGCCTTAGACTAAAAAAAATATAAACTCAGCCAAATATATATCAACATACAATTATTAATCTTCCTTCAACAAATAAAAATATTACAACACCCTTCTCAACAATTTCAAATGGTACCCATTTCTATATACACAAATATATAACAATAACAATTCCTAGCGTTCTAATTTTACTAGACAATTATATTTTCAATAATAACGTTCAAACACCACTATCTATTAACAAAGATAATTTCTAAGCTATACATTTATTAATTGGTAAATATTTTGTTATCAATTTTCAATAAATAAGTTTAGTTTAATTAAAATTATTTTTAAACTTCTCATCCGTGGTGCCCATGGGTTATAACCTAGTAATCTAGTAATTTGATTAATAACATCCATAAATAATCCCTATAATGATGACTTTTAGCCTAATTTTCCCCTTATTCATATGCCGCCGTTCACCACCCATTCCACCACAAAACTAAGAGACGTCTCATTCTTCTTCCTCCTCTCCTCGTCGCTTTTTCCTCCATTCATATTATCGGCCTCCTAATAGTAATTTGAAAGCTGAAAGATTTGTCTCTTATGTCTTGGGCTCTAGCAAGAATCGACGAGTACGAGAGATGCTGGCAAATGTTATCTTTCAGAATCGTACTCTCATTCTCTGTCCCAATAAGGGTATCAGGAGTGGTAGGGAAAATACGCGTGGGAGCTGACGTGTCAGCCCCCTTTACGCGTGAACACCGCCCCACCTTCTGGTGGGTGTCTTGTTCCATGGAGCTGAAGACGGGTGAAGACGATGGATTTGATTGGGTGTTTATTTTTGACCGTTTGTAAAAAAAAAATTAATTAATTAATTAATTACTAACAATTCTCTCTCTCTCTCTCTCTCTCTCTCTCTATATATATATATATATATATATATATATATATCAACATATATTTTACCTTTCAAACACACACCAAACTTTGAACACAAACAGATACTCTCATTCAAAAAATACACTTTCCTCCATGGATCCAAACCAAAATAACCCACCCACCCCAAACACTCCAAATGATCCGTTAGCAAACATTGGCTATATGCAATTGTTATCATCCCCCGTTCAACAACAACCTTTATTTACCAATCTTTCATACCACCCACACTACTACCAAAACCAACCACAACCACAATTTGTTCAAACCCAATTTCAACCCTTTCAACAACAACCTTCTCCGCGATTTCAGCCCCAAACTTTCCAACAGCCACAACCAAGTTCACAACCATCTCAAGTTCCATTATCGCAATCTCAACCCCGTAAACCTCGACGATGAAGACGACGACGAACGGGTTTAAGAAACACAACCAAGTCGTAGAAGGCAAAAAAATCCAAAGATTCAACAAAGAAGAAAAACACCCAATGGACCGAGGAGGAGGAGGCGACTTTAGCTAAAGCTTGAATTGCCATATCACAAGACGGGGATGTCGCCAACGCGCAATCGGGACATAGCTTTTGGAATCGTATTTTAGACCACTTCCACGCGTTATTGGGAAGGCAAACGAGTCGGACATATGATTCAGTCAATGCTAAATGGCGCGATCTTAGAGCAACGTGTACCAAATTTAATGGCGTATTTGACAATTTAAAAAATATGCATCGAAGTGGTAGCAACGATTTCAACATTTTGTTAACGGCGTTGCATCAATACAAAATTACCAACAATGGTAAACCTTTTGGCAACCAAAAAGCGTGGGAAGTTTGTCGCAATGGCCCAAAATGGGTCCTTTATCCGGAAACGGCGCATTCGGGATCTACCACCGGTTCCAACAAAAGGCCGAGAACGTCCGAGTCGGAGATCAGTGCTAACCTCGACCTCAATGATGAGTTCGACGCCACCGAGGGGGAGGGTCCATCGGACGTCCATCTTCGTCGACCACCGGGTAGGGACAAAGCGAGAAAGGGGGCTTCTTCTAGCGGAAAATCAACCAACGAGGACGTATTAGCGGAGAAAATTGAAAAAACTCTACATTTTTTAGAAAAAAATTTTGATTCAACAGAGGAGCAACGCCGGCGACAATTGGCACTCACCAATCTTCAAATCGTAAACACAGTGCCACAACCCAATCTCGACCCGGAAAATTTAAGGGTCTTTATGAAAATTCAACAAGAAGTTCTCGACCAATATCGCAACTCTATTTGATGTTTTTTAATAATTTAGGTTTAATTTTCTAAGTATGGATTATGTTTTTTTAGTATTTTAGTTTTAATTTTCTATGTTTTAAATTATGTAATATGGTTTTAATTAATATAAAATATGTTATTTATAAAATATGTTATTTATTTAATATTTTATTTATTTAACAAAATGGTAAAAAATAAAAAAATAATATAAAAAGTGAATGTTGTTAGTGCGACCATTTCCATAGTGAAGTGGGTTGATGATGAAGGTGATGTGGGCATAGGTGGCGCTTTTCCGGTGAGTTTGTAGAACCAAAACCCTTTTGTGGGACTAGGGACTCATCGTTTTCGTCGATTTTGGGGCTTAACGATGAAGAATTGGAGGTGGGTTCCTCCACTGTTGGCAATGTTTTCTTGCATCTGTTACAAAGATTTAGGGGGTGTTTGGCTTAGCTTTTGAAAGCCAAAAGTCCTTTTTGAAAAAGAAAAAAAAAGCAAAAGATGTTTGGCAAACTTACAAATGAACTTTTTATAACTTTTCCAAAAAGAACTTTTGGGGTTTGAAAAGCTAAGCCAAACATAATCCTAAGAGAAGATTCTCGATGACCCAATTGAGATTGCTGATAATTTTGTCGATTTGAGTGTGTCTCGTGGGTTAATATTTGCGGATAAAAGGGAGGGTGATACCGATGAGTTCAAACTCATCGTCTTCTTCAATCCAACGCTACCATCGATCGACTCCATCTTATATGTACCCCTCTACGCCTCCATCTGTGAAGAGCCTCCCTATCCCTTCACTAATGGCATTCACTTCGAGCATCATTCTCCGCTAGAAGACCTGATCGACGGCCATGGTAACCTCGCAAGCCACAAAAACCTTGAGAAAATCTTGAACCGAGAGCCAGGCACATGTTTATTGTTGGAATTAGTCTTCAAATAATTCAACAGGTAACAAAATCAAACTTCTATCCCTTATTTTTGACCTTTTAGTTAGGGTTCTCCGATTAAATCGAACCTTTTTGTCAATTTCTTGTTTAGTTCTTTGGAATCGATGTTCTCGCTAATCATCAAAGCTTCTTCCTGTTAGAGTCGTGATGAAATCTTAGGCTTAAATGATCGACCTTGATGCCCAAATCTAGTGATCAAACGATTGACCTTGCCACCAATCCGCCACCAGCAGGCCATCGCCTCCACCAACGCCTCCTACTTTAATCGAGATCAACAAGAAGGATTTCCTTTTATTACGATGTTGCCAAGGTCGATAAAAACCATCTTCTATTTGTCACCTTTCATTTATAAAAACTATATCAAGATAATTCATATTACTTATGTCTGCTTATTAAGATGTTGTTTTCAAAACGGAATACAGAATCCCAAATTTCTCCAGGGAATTCTGCAATCTCTTCATTAGTACTACAAATATTGCAAAGGAGGTTGTTACTCATGGATGGGCAAAGGTAATTCACCTTCCTTTTATCTCTATCTTCTCACAATTCTGAAATCTTATGACTTAGTGTATGCCATAGCTGAAAATGGTAATTACAGGTTAATGAGGCTAAAGGAGAGGTGACCCCTGAACATGTTGAATTGCTACACCTTGATTTAGTCATTATTATGATTTATTTAACTTTTTTGTGTATCAGAACATGTATATAATATGTTTATGTGATTAAATATCAAGAACAATTAAATACATGTTGTAAGCATTTGTCCTTATATGATTGTGGTTGGCCCATGTCAACATCAAGGTGTGGTTCATATTACCATAACATTACCCTCGTTATTCTTCTTTCCATATCTCTTTCTATCTCTCTCTAGTTTATTGCCAATTTATCTTTCCTTGGTAATGATCCTCATTTTTTTGTGTTTAAAAAGAGATAGAATTGATTAAGCATGGTGTATTGACATTTACGGTTATATGTCTAGGATTCTTAAATAAGATCAAGTGACAGGAAACTGCAAGATCCATGTCTCAAGTTATGGATGGACAAGTCTATTATGTCAGTTGGTATGTAGCGTATTCTATCAGAATGTCTGTTAAAAATGTATTTCATCAGAATGCGTTTATAATTCGTTCAGAATGGATTAACATTTTTTTCTGTCAGAGTGATTAGCAACATATATTCTATTAGAATGTATTAGTGTTTTATTTAGATTTTAATGTTTTATTCTTAAAGAATAAATGTAATTGTTAACCATTATTATATATATTCTTTTATAATATATGTCATTTATGTATGTTTATAGTTGTATTTGTTAAGAATGAATATAATTATGGATTTTAAGATATTAAAATTCTTTTCATATAAAATTTGTATTCATTAAAAATTATTAATATTGATAATATATGTTTATAGTATTTTGTCAGAATTTAATATTTTTTTTCAAGATAATCATAAACACATTCTTTTAGAATATCCGAATTAATATATTTATTATCCAAAAAATCTGATTTTTAAAGTTTAGAGAATTAATTATTCCTTAAAATCTGTAATTTTCACTTTTTAAATTTATGTTAATTGACTAAAATACCTTGAAAATGAAATTAAATGGTATTTTTTAATTGTCTTTAATTTAATAATATGTATTAATCAGTTTCTTAAAATAAGTAAAATGATTGTCCCACATTCATTGCTAAATCCACACAATAATTAGTTAGAGTACAATAACTTAAGCCTATATATATATATATATATATATATATATATATATATATATATATATATATATATATATATATATATATATATATATATAGAGAGAGAGAGAGAGAGAGAGAGAGAGGTTCAAATGTTTTTAGCAAATAATGTGTGCCTAAATGCACCAATGAGATTTCAAAAAACAATAAATCATTAATTAAATTAAATAAGGGTATAATGGTAAACTTAGTATATCTAAATATGGTAAAAAAAAATCATTCAATCAATCCCTCCTTAATTAGTTAAACCCTAGAAAACCAATATCCTTTTATCAGGCAGCCATCCTCACAAAATTATCTCGCCTCCTCACCGTCGTATCTTCAATTTCGCCATTGTGCAACATCGTCGGTTGCAAGCAGCGATACCAATTCATCGATCATCCATATTCACCGGTTCATTCATCTACTACGTCTCTATTTTCCCGTTCGAAAGGTTTGTGATTTTTTCTCCTGTAAATATTTGATTTTCATTTCTTTTACTTCTTGTTTGCTAGCGATTATTCCAATGGATGCTACTATTTATGATTTTTTTTCATCTATCCAGGGCATTTGTTTGCTCGATCTTTGTGTTTCGCTGCTGGGAAAAACCACCACCGAGGAGTGGTGGTGTTGCTGCTGTTGTCCATCGAACACCACCAAGAACCACTTTTTCCTCACCATTCTTACCGATTAGCAACAACTCAAGCCACCTGCCATCTACAACAATCACCACCACTCCCTTTTCACTGTTATTGGCGATTCTGGAGAGACCTCGAGGCAACAGTCTCCTAGCATCGATTACATGTAAGCTTTATCTAACCTATCAATTTTGCAAGATTATTGGTATTTCTAGTTTTTTTTTCTTTCATTCTTTATGTAGCAATCCTTGTCCGCCAACTGTTCGCTGAAATGGCTGAAAGAAATTTTTTGTCCATTTTCGTTTACTCTTCATCACTCTTTTACTTTAATTCAATTTTAGTATGTGTACATATAAATATAAAAAACGATTTTTATACATTTTGAAGGTATACATCAAATATCTTAGTGCAGTTGTTGACCCCCTTCCAGTAAAAATAATTATGTGAAGAACCTAATGGAAAAGGTGCAGGGCAAGTGTTGGCAAGGACACTGTCTGGTATTTAACAATGTCCTAATTAGTCGATACACGAATTGCTTCAATTGATTTCCAGTACTGTTATTGTGAATAGAACTTTTGGTTCATGCGGGCAACTTTATGGAATTAGACGGTCTCATCTTTTCATCTTAGGTCTATTGTTTTTGTTTCTTTTTATGACTTATTCATTTTTTTAACCCTCCATTACAATTGAAGTTTTTTAGTTTTTTTTATGCAGCCTTATTATTCATTGTTCAGGTTTGCATGAAAAAAACAACATTCTTTTATGTATTCTGTCAGAATGTATTTTGCCAGAAGCTGCCCAAGAGGAAAGTTGATGAGAACTTGCATTTACAGCTTACCTTCCTTTTTGGAAAACGAACAAAGGTGAAAATCAACAAATTAAGCCATCTTTTTATCGTTTTTCATATATGAAAACTAAGTTTTTGTGGCTTCTGAATATTATGCAACAAGTATATTATTCTGTTAGAATATTCAACAAAGAATGTTAAGAATATTATGCAACAAGTATATTATTTTGTTAGAATATTCAACAAAGAATGTTATTTTTTTTAGTCACCTTTTGTGTTAACATGATCTTTTCATGTATTTATATTTCAAATGTTTTTTTCGTTGGATATATTCTTGATAATACAAATTCTTTAAGAATATTCAAAACCATTCTACAAGAATAGTTTATTCTATAAGAATATTATTGTTGTATTTTGATAGAATTGTAGCTAATTATTTATATGTTTAATGTGCAGTTGTTACAAGTGTATCACTACAAAATTTTTGGCAATGAATTTGTGATAAAAATGGCTTGAAGACCTGATGGAAAATGCTTGAAGAATTAATTAAAGAATGATCACACTCATTGTTTAAGAATGTTTTTTTTTTTAAGAATTACACTTGTTATTCTTTCAGAATGTTGTTATTATTTAATGAATCACAATCATAAAATGTAATTATTTGGTATATTATTAGTTCAAGAATCGATTTTGTGTATTCTTTCAGAATGTATTTATTAGTTTATGGTTGATATTCTGTCATTCTGACAGAATAAAATCGAAAAATATATTTACTAGTTTATGGTTTGCATTTTATCATTCTGACAGAATAAAATCGAATTTTTAAATTTGAATTAAGTTAAAATATTTAGATTTTTAAAAATAAAGGAATTAATTATCCCTAAAAATCCGAAAATTTCCTTTTTAAAAATAGGTTAATTGACTAAAATGCCCTTATGCTGAAATTTGTGTTATTATATAGTAGTACATGTTATCCTATTCTAATATCATAGACCCTCAGATCATGACCTTTGATTCTATTCCATCCGGTGGTCCAGATCTGTGTATTATGGCACACAATAGTTAGTAAACACAAAATAACCTAACCATATATATATATATATATATATATATATATGTATATATATATATATATATATATATATATATATATATATATATATATATATATATATATATATATAGGGATAGGTTACAATATGGATGGACAACTATTGCGCGGGCATGTGGACAATGCTATTTTATAAGAATTACTAAAAGAATAGGTTGTTTAGTAATTTGAATACGTTCAACCTTACACAACTATCTTCATTTTCATGCATTCTCACTACTTCTTATTCATTTTTGTTCTCACACATCGTTTTTCAGTCATTTTCATTCTTACAGAATACGAATCAATAAATAGTCTGACAACATTCTAATAGAATGAGAATAATAATAAAAAGTCTATATAGACGATTTAATTAGTAAGAATGTGTGATAATGACAATAGTTATGTAAGATTGAACGTATTCATATTATTAAACAATATATTTTCTTTGTCATTCTCACAAAATAACATTGTCCACACGTCCGGACAATAGATGTCAATCCACATTTAAACCTATATATATATATATATATATATATATATATATATATATATATATATATATATATAGATCTTAGGAACAATATTCTTTGATAGCTTTAGACTTTGGCCACAGAGCTTTTAAAATGTGGCAGTTTAGGTCCCTTATTTTTACTGTTGATTGAAACCTTTTAAAAAAATTGTTTTGCCATTTGGTCCCTGTCTAATTCCACCGCTAGTGTAAGCGAATAAGAATGAGATTGTTGTCCCTGATTATGTGTGTTATCCACCGCTTCGTTCCTACGTTATCTCTCGAATCCTATATTTCAGGTTCCTCCTCTAAAACAATAAAGATGGGATTGGTGTCAACGAGGCTTATCGTTTCCTACGTCAGTATAATCTCCCAACAATATCCCTAATCCTCTCAAATCTCAAAAGCTCCTAAGGCGATTTGCTTCGTTTAAGTTCCCTCACATTATCATATTTTGGGGGTATAGATGCACCCAAAAGAAAAAGGCACCGCCTATATGGTGATGTCCACTTTTGAAGCTTTATTTTGGTAAGGTTGGAGAGAATCCTTCAACCAGCACCCTAAAAACACAACACTCTAGAAACAATCATCGCCATCCTTTACCGATTTCTCGAATCAAACTTTGACGGTTTTGAGAGCTCATCAACAAATGGAGGTATCAACATACGTATCTTGTTGTTGCCACCTTCAATTTCTGTAACATCCCAAAAATAAGACCCAAAATTTTCATTTTAAATTAATAAAACAAGTATTCCAGAAACAACATCATAAGAATCAAGATAAAATAAATGTGTAAAGAGACTCATGGCTTTGTGCAAGCTTAGTCACCTCCTTCGACATTTCTGACTTGAGGGACTCCACCTTCAAATTGACAGACTTTTGAACTTTTTGGACCTCTTCAACAAACAGAGTATGTCTCTCTTTAGCTACTACACAAAGTTCTTTAACTTCATATTGAAAATTCTTAACATGTCGTTTCAAGCATTCTCCGTGCTTAGTTTCAATTTGTTCCATAACAGTCTTCAATCTATGCTTTTGAGACTTTAATAGCACATCAACTTCGATCCCAGTCACCGTATTACGACTCCCCGCGTCAGCTTGAATCTGTAGCAAAGAGTTCAATTTGTGGTTCAAGATTTTGAACTGTTTATCTAACATCAACATGTGACCAGGAATATTCTTTTCCCCAGGATCAAACTGAATATCATCAAAAGAAACCATGAAATCATCATCATCTTGATCAACCTCGGGAGTGGATTTTGGACATTCGGTTAATTGAGAAGGGGAAAAGATAAGTGATAGGTTGGTTGAGAATGTTGTGGAAAGTGGGTGAAGTAATGGAAGTTGGTAACGAAGTAGGTGTAGGTGTAATAAATGGTGGTAAGGAAGTAGAATGTCAATAACGGTTGTTTTGATTATGGATGAAAGAACAATGAAAATAGGAACAGATGAAGTGGAAACATTCGAATTACCTTGGGGTTCATGAGTCGACATCCCATCACCCATGTTGACATTTGTGTCCATATTAGATATGTTCACAGGGATGCCTGAAGTTCGAACCTCCTCCGTAACGGATTCAACAATCGAGACTTCGGGTGGTATGAAACTAGTCTGCTCAGGGATGAAAGGATTTGAAAAATCACCCAAATTAGTGGTTGTGTCCAAATTAAAGGCTTTCATAGGGCCACCAAGATTTCTAGTCGCCTCGAAAGTCGACTTGACTGAAGAGTTCCTCTAAGGTGAATTGAAGCCTATATTGTCATTGCGAAGCACAGACTGATCACTGTCATCTTCAAATTTTGTCTCGACCACAACCTCATCAAAAGGATCTTGTAATGTCTTCTGCTTCTTCTTGATCTTCTTGAACATGGCATGAGCTCTTCGTTTCTTTGAAGCCAAATATACTAGAGCTGGGATTTCACGAATAACTATACCCTTACGACCGAGTTGAGGTTTGCGAATCCGCTTTGTTTTCAAAATAGATTTGTCCTTTGGTGACGAAAGAGACTTCATAGGAACATCTTCGATAATAGGCCTTTGTTCAGGTAAATGACGAGGTCTATGTGTCGACATCTTCATTCTTTTAAGAACACCTGATTTCGATGGCACCACTTCCTTTTAAATATCATGAACAACAGGTTCTTTGACAGGCTTCGTGACCTCCTTCTCTACTACCTCAGGTATAAATTTAGGTTTTTCAACCTTTGTGGATTTCATGGAGCTTTTTCCACGTTTGGTAACAAAACCCCTATTTCGACAGCATGGTTGATTGTTGTAAGGTAAGCAACAAGAACATGATTCGTCGGATCCACCTTGCGAATCATAGCATCCGAAATTCTTCCAACTAAGGGAAATATCTCTGAATCATATGTAATAGTCTTCGAATGTTGATAGATGGTAAACTATGCTTTGGTAACATCAGAGGGAATAAGAATCCCTTCCTTCTCATAGACATCGTGCAGAAACGGACTCCAATATCTAGCACATGAAACACCATTGGCAACATTGGTGTGTGAGATACTAGCACCAAACTCCTCCCATAATTGAGTTGCATAATCAACATTTAGATCATAATAGAGTCTAATAATCATATCATAAACTTCAAGTTTAGCTTTATCAAGACCAACACTTCGACCTGTTAAGCATTGAAGAAATATCCCAAACAAGAAGTTCCACATAAACGGTAAAGAATACTTTTTTAAACTGACTGATTTTGGTTAGTGGCAATTGATGACACATCTCATTAAACATGTGAACCACCTGTTCATATGTAACCTCATAGAAAGGCCCAACATTTGGAATCTTGAAGATTTGGGCAAAGTGTTTTGTAACATCCCCTCTGGTATGTGTCACAATATTGTCCGCTTTGGGCTCCTGATACGAAAACTTCCCAGGGGGTCACCCATCCCTGAATTGTTCTCGCCCGCGCACACTTAACTGCATAGTTCTTATTCATGGATTTAAAATGCGTTGTAAAGCCATGAGGGTGGCATATCCCATAAGAACTCTGCAGTTAAGCGTACACGGGCGAGAGCAATTCAGGGATAGGTGACCCCCTGGGAAGTTTTCGCGTCGGGAGGCTAAAGCGGACAATATTTTGATACGTGTCAGAGGGGGTATCACATATGGTATCAGAGATAGGGCACGGGTTGATGTGTTCGACAGGGAAGTCGAACCCTATAATGGTGGGTGAAAGTGGTTACACCTAATCCCACATCGGCTTAGAAGGAGAACTAATCATTCCTTATAAGGGGTGTTGATACCTTCCTTGTCACAATACGTTTTAAATCCGTGAGGGTGGCAGATCCTATAAGAACTCTGCAGTTAAGTGTGTCCGTTGAGAGCAATTTAGGGATGGGTGTGTTGGATAAGGTGTCTAAGTCCATAACTATTTTGGGCCAGTACTTGACCCGACCCGACATGGTCCATTTGGGTTGCATGGCACCATGCAATTGGATAGACTAAATGAGAGAAATAACACCTGGATATTATTAATATATTATAAGTTCTAATATATTAATAATATTATTTGATTAGTTTGATCAAGAATTAATTTAGAATTAATTAAGTGATCAAAAGATAACTAATTAAATATATGGGTTGATTATGTAAATCATTCATATCTTGTATAGTGGGCTAAGAGGCTCCATGGATTATCAAGTTGGGTTCCACCCATAGGATGCTCCATGGATGCTCCATGGGAGTTACAAACCCATGGGTCATGGAAATGAAGAGTCATGACACATTAGGGTTTACATGGTGTAACCCTAGATGTGTCTACACTATATAAGAGTCCCATTCTCCACCAAAATTGGCTACACATAAGAAACTAGAGGGCTAGGCCGATTTCAAGAAGTGTGTATTCTCTCAAAAGTCTTTCCAAGAGCATTTGGTGTTGTGTGAAGCATTTGAGGCATCACACTTGGGGTGCTAGGCTCACATGGTTTCAAGGATCATAAGCAACAACAAGGTAAGTTATTCTATATTTCATTCAAGTTAAAATTGTTCCCCATGTATGCTAGATAGGAATATAACCTTGGAATTCAACTTTGCATGATAATTAGACAAACATAGATCCAAGGTTATTAGGGTTGCATGTACACTTAGGAAGTGTTAGAATGCTCAAAACCCATCAGTGGTATCAGAGACTAGGCTTGTTTGTTTGTTATTTGTGCTTAAAAGTTGAAAAAAGTCGAAAAACTTGTTGTCTGCCTGATGAACTCGCCGAGTTCATGGGGGGACTCGCCGAGTTCACTTGTATCTTCAACCTACTCGCCGAGTAGGTTCATGCACTCGGCGAGTAGGAGCCACAGAGTGCATATTTTCGACTTTAGTTGCTGGAAATGGACTAGAAACATTACCCTAAACTATTTTGGTACTTGAAATCTTGTTTTAGATGGTGTAATGTCTTTGCTAATCCATTTACAACAGCTAGTTATCAAAATTACAAAGTTTTAAGTGTAATTTTGATTCATGAAAGTGTTCATATTCATGTTCTTGATCTTATGATGTTTAGATGATCATAGGAATTATTTGTAACCTATGTGGTAGTTTAATTATTGATCATAATGTGTTTTAATGGAGTCCATAACTCGTCCTCAAGTTATGGAAAACCAAAAGTCACTTGAATTAAAACCATTAAAAGAACACAAGAGTTAGAAAAATGAAGAGTCTTCATTTTATTACTCTATTAAACTCATAAGTTACAAGAAATGAAAAGTTTTGAAAGTTTACAAAACTTGCCCTCAAGTTTTGGAACAAGTAAAGTCATGTTAAAAACTTTAGTTCCAACCCTTAGAATTTTAAAAGTTAAAATTCAACCCTTATACTTGTATTATTATGATTTAAAAATTATATATATATATATATATATATATATATATATATATATATGTGTGTGTGTGTGTGTGTGTGTGTATAAGAACAAAGTCGTCTTACTGCTAGTACGCCTCATTCACGAAGCCGGTCTATAAGGTGGGTATAAGGTTGTTGCCTATAAAATGACAACTTAATGGGTGTCCACTCTCACCTACCGCTTGCTTGACCGGTGGAGGGTCGTTAGCCGAACGGGTAAGACAAGGACTTATAAATTCTCATTAAAATTATGATGAATATTATAAAGTAACTAAATGTTTTATTAAATTCCCAATCTTAGTTACTTTAGGAAAAATGTGAATAAGGTGCTAATCCATGAAATTACACTTTACACTTTGTTTAAGTCGTTGGTGGAGCGTGTGTGGTTAACCGGCACACTAACTTGGACTTAACAAGGTAGGTAAAGGGTGACTTAAGGTTTATTATAGTATCGATGGAGCGTGTGTGGTTTACCGACACATCGATTGAGTGATAAACTTTAAGGGTACCAAGTGATTTGCATGGTTACTTCACACCTCGTTTTGTGATCCTCGGTATCCCATTCACAAAACTTGGAGGGCACACTCGAGATTGAAACATGCCTTTGAAAAGTTCATTGAATCTCAAAGAATCTAGGAATTTCTAAGAACCAATCAAAAACCTAATATTTAATATTTTGGTTTTCGTGGTGGAAATTGGTGAATCGTCATTCACCTACCTTTCAAATATGTTATAGCTTGGATTACGGCATACCTCTTCTAAGTTATAATATATTGTGATTGGGTCCTAGCCTTAATATTACATTTGGGTGTTTTATTAAGGACTCTCTTAATATCTAAACTAGTCTTGTCCTTTTCTTTCAGATGTCTTCAAACAATGCTGCTTCTGGCTCTAATCCTAATGGCTCCTTTACCCTTATGAACTTGTGTGGGAAAGTCACTTTTGATGGATCCAACTTCAATGAGTGGATCAGAAACATCAGGATGATTACCTGCTACGAGGACAAAGAATATGTCCTTGACAAGGAGCTTAAGGAGATTGATGAGACCACTGCAACTCCCCAGGAGATCGCCGACTTTCAGGCACATGAAAGGGATGCTACGAAAGTGGCATGCATCATGATGGCCACGATGATAGCGGAACTCCAAAAGTCCTATGAGGATTTCTACCCTTGTGAAATGCACCAAGATCTGATGGAAAGATACTATCAAAGTGCACGACAAGAGAGGTATGAAATCATTTGCTCCATGATAACAACCATGATGAAGGACGGGGAATCCGTCACGAGCCACATGCAGAAAATGCAAAGGTATGTGGATCGATTGCTGAAGCTTAATGTGAACTTCCCTGAGGAGCTTGCAATAGATATCATTTTGCACTCCTTACCATTGTGCTATGATCAATTCCTCATGACATATCACATGAATAAGGAAGAGGTCACACTAAGCAAACTTCAGGGACTTCTCAAGACCGCATAATCAGGTCTTAAGGGGAAGTCGGTTGTTAACTCTCCTACTCCAAACTCCACTCTGGTTTTGCCAATCGGGAAAAGTCGAGGGAAGAAGAGAAAGAGCTCTTCTAAGGGTACCAAGGCTCGGACCCTTGATGACTCTTCTTCAAGTGGAACCAAGAAAGGTTTCGTCACTCCTTCTTCTGACCCAAAAGAGGCTGAATGCTTCTATTGCCATGAAAAATCACATTGGAAGCGAAACTGCCCAAAATACCAGCAAGATGTGAAGGATGGGAAATTTAAACCCAACCATGTAGGTATTTACACTATCATTTCTAATAAATCATACCATTCTAAATCTTGGGTCCTTGATACCGGTTGTGGTATTCATATTTGTTGTGACTTGCAGGGACTAAGAAGAAGTGAGAATGTGGAGCAAGGAAGAATAAACTTAATCATGGGGAATAGGAAAGCTTTACCAGTCACCAAGATTGGAGTTTATACTTTATCGCTAAGTAGTGGGTTTAGTTTAGATTTGAATAAGTGTTGTTATTCGCCAGAAATGGCAAGAAATATTATTTCCTTTCATGCATTGTATAAACAAGGTTTCACCTTTTCATTTGATAATGAAGTTGGTTCAATTAATGCTTTCTTTAATAATGTTCTTTATTTTAAAGCATTACCTTGCGATGGTGTGTAGGAAGTTGTATCTATTGTAGATAACTTAGGAAATAATGTTTTGTGTATTGATTCTATTAACAATAATAACTTGGATAAAGCATCATTATGGCATTGTCGTCTTGGACATATAAGCAAGAAACGCATAGGCCAACTCCAAAAGGATGGAGTCTTGGAGTCATTTGACCTAAAGTCAGATGATAGTTACGAATCATGCTTACTTGGAAAAATGACAAAGTCACCCTTCACAGGCTTGTGTGAGAGGGGTGAAGGTTTGTTGGACTTTGTACACACGGATGTGTGTGGACCATTCAAACATGCCACAAGGGATGCTAATCGTTATTATTTGACTTTTACCGATGATTACAGTAGATATGGATATGTCTACTTAATCAAGCATAAGTCATAGACTTTCGAAAGGTTTAAGAAATTTAAACAGGAAGTCGAGAATCAATTGGGCAGGAACATTAAGATGCTTCGATCCGATCGTGGTGGTGAGTATCTTAGTTCAGAGTTCCTTGACTATCTAAGGGAATGTGGGATATTCTCACAATTGACACCTCCCAAGACACCACAGTTAAATGGTGTGGCTGAGAGGCGTAATCGAACCTTGTTGGATATGGTTCGTTCCATGATGAGTCGAGCTTCGCTACCAATCTCATTCTGGGGGTATGCCTTAGAGACTGCCGCCCATATCCTTAACCTAGTCCCTAAAAAGAAAGTTGCCAAAACTCCTCACGAGATGTGGACTGGTAAAGTACCCAAACTAGACCACATCAAGATTTGGGGTTGCGAGGCTTTCGTGAGACGTGAGACTCATGATAAGCTCGAACCCCGAAGTGAGAGGTGTATTTTCATCGGCTACCCACAACAATCCTTTGGTTACCTCTTCTATAGACCTAGTGAAAATGTGGTCTTTGTAGCTAGGAGGGCTTTCTTTAGAGAGAGAGAGAGAGAGAGAGAGAGAGAGAGAGTTCATAAGCCAAGGAAACAGTGGGAGGCAAGTTGATCTTGAAGAAATTCAAGAGTCAAGCAGTGAAGGAACTTCAAACCCTAGCACTCAACTTGAGGAGGAAACTCCTGTTGAGTCAATTGACAAGTCTGTACCTCTGAGGCGATCCACAAGGGTTAGGAATGCTCCTGAGCATTACTATGGATTCCATATTACTGCAGAAGGAGATACACTTGTCAGTGATGAGACACTGATAGGTCTGGATGAACCTAATAGTTACGCGGAAGCCATGGCAGGCCCTGAGTCAGCCAAGTGGAAAGAGGTAATGGACAGCGAAATACAGTCCATGTATGGCAATCAAGTTTGGAACTTGGTTGAGAATGTGCCAGGTCGTAAGACAGTTGGTTGCAAATGGGTCTTCAAGAAGAAGACCGACATGGATGGTAAAGTACACACTTATAAGGCTAGACTGGTTGCAAAGGGCTTCTCTCAAATTCCTGGAGTGGACTATGATGAGACCTTTTCTCCAGTAGCCAAGATTAAGTCTATTCGGGTTCTGTTAGCCATAGTTGCATTTCATGACTATGAAATATGGCAAATGGATGTCAAAACCGCTTTCCTTAATGGAAAGTTGACTGAAGATGTTTACATGAGTCAGCCAGAGGGTTTTGTCAGCAACGAGTACCCTAATGGAGTGTGTAAGCTTGAGACATCCATTTATGGATTGAAGCAAGCACCTCGCAGATGGAATCTTTGCTTTGATGAAAAGGTCAAGGAATTTGGCTTTTCTAGGAGTGAAGATGAGTCTTGCGTGTATGTCAAGGCTAGTGGGAGTATAGTTAGCTTTTTGGTATTGTATGTGGATGACATACTACTCATAGGAAATGACATCCCAAATCTGCAGGATGTTAAGTCCTGGCTTGGGAAATGTTTCTCTATGAAGGACCTAGGAGAAGCTGCCTATATTCTAGGGATAAGGATCTTGAGAGATCGGAGTAAAAGACTAATTGGACTTAGTCAGAGTACCTACTTGGATAAGGTGCTGAAGAGATTCAACATGCAGGACTCCAAGAAAGGAGAGTTACCCATCCAGAGTAACGCCAGATTGAGTAAGACACAAAGCCCTAGCACTGAGGTTGAGATAGCAGAAATGAGTCGAATACCTTATGCTTCGGCTGTAGGATCGATCATGTATGCTATGACGTGTACTCGACCTGATGTAGCCTTTGCCCTGAGCATGGTTAGCAGGTATCAGGGGAACCCTGGCAAGGCACACTGGACTACAGTAAAGAATATCCTCAAGTACCTACGGAGGACTAAGGACTGGGTCCTTACCCTCGGTGGAAGTGATGACTTGAGAGTTGTGGGGTATAGTGATGCTAGCTTCCAGACTGATAGGGATAATTTCCGCTCTCAGTCGGGCTGGGTCTTTACCCTAAACGGAGGAGCAATTTCTTGGAAGAGTTCTAAGCAAGAGACAGTGGCTGATTCAACTTGTGAATCAGAGTATATCGCAGCTAGCGAGGCGGCAAAGGAGGCAATATGGCTGAAGAACTTCATTGGAGACCTTGGAGTTGTACCAGCTATTAAAGAGCCAGTGGAAATTTTCTGTGATAGTGAAAGTGCTGTTGCCTTAGCCAAGGAACCAAGGGATAACGGGAGATCCAGACACATCGACAGAAAATACCATTTTATCAGACATCGAATAGAAGAAGGACTCCTCGTGGCAAAGAGGGTATCATCGGATGAGAACCCAGCAGATCCCCTCACGAAGGGACTGACTCGGGTTAAGCATCTCCAGCATGCTCGGAGCATAGGGCTGAAGGATGATATTAGATTTAGTAGTTAGATAACCTTGAAATTTGTAAAGTGTAATTGACATTAGATGATGAATAAAAGGTGTTTTATTTATGAGTAAAGTGTTGCTATCTCTTGTCGATCGTTTACTATATTTCTTTTGCATGTTTTGACTTCCAGAATAATTTTGTTTGGTATAACATATTATTCAAACCTCCACAGTCGGTCATATGTTGGAAGTAGGTATGAATCAAGACTGTCATGATTTGTTGCAGAGGTCTAAGGTGTTTGACAAGGCTACAACAATCATGAGTGCTCATAAGTTCTGAGCATTGGACTCAACCCACGCTCACTGGAATCACTTCATGGAATTCTATCTCGAGTGATCGTGAGACGGTAATATCATATAAGTCTTCAAACCTAGAGATATGATTTGTTACTTACAATTTGGTTACGCATTGATTGTACAAAAATGCATTGGTAACTGGATGTTATAAAACGTGCTTTTGTGTGTAATTCAATGAGTGGTAGAACAAACATATGAATCGAAGTTTATCTGTTCCTTCTTGGATTAGAAGCTGATATCTGGGCCCCTCGATGATTTTGTTTTGACCTATGTACCGAGCCCGGTCAGAACTAAGTTGATGTGTTCAATTAAGTTCTTTGTCAAACAAATCGGAAATCGGGAAACAAACTGCTGGACAATAAGTAAGACATTGTTCCATGTATTTGTCCGGCTGATATCTAGAACAGAGGATTATATGATCACTTATCTTAAATGGCGTATCAACATCTTCTCAGTTCCGAGAGACCTTGAAAGAGCTACGATTGCCGGTTGGTTCCTGAAGTACTGGAGTTATAGTTATTAGACTTATCCAAGTGGGAGACTGTTGGATAAGGTGTCTAAGTCCATAACTATTTTGGGTCAGTACTTGACCCGACCCGGCATGGTCCATTTGGGTTGCATGGCACCATACAATTGGATAGACTAAATGAGAGAAATAACACTTGGATATTATTAATATATTATAAGTTCTAATATATTAATAATATTATTTGATTAGTTTGATCAAGAATTAATTTAGAATTAATTAAGTGATCAAAAGATAACTAATTAAATATATGGGTTGATTATGTAAATCATTCATATCTTGTATAGTGGGCTAAGAGGCTCCATGGATTATCAAGTTGGGTTCCACCCATAGGATGCTCCATGGATGCTCCATGGGAGTTACAAACCCATGGGTCATGGAAATGAAGAGTCATGACACATTAGGGTTTACATGGTGTAACCCTAGATGTGTCTACACTATATAAGAGTCCCATTCTCCACCAAAATTGGCTACACATAAGAAACTAGAGGGCTAGGCCGATTTCAAGAAGTGTGTATTCTCTCAAAAGTCTTTCCAAGAGCATTTGGTGTTGTGTGAAGCATTTGAGGCATCACACTTGGGGTGCTAGGCTCACATGGTTTCAAGGATCATAAGCAACAACAAGGTAAGTTATTCTATCTTTCATTCAAGTTAAAATTGTTCCCCATGTATGCTAGATAGGAATATAACCTTGGAATTCAACTTTGCATGATAATTAGACAAACATAGATCCAAGGTTATTAGGTTTGCATGTACACTTAGGAAGTGTTAGAATGCTCAAAACCCATCAGGGTGACCCCCTGGGAAGTTTTGCGTCGGGAGGCCAAAACGGACAATATTATGATACATGCTAGAGGGGGATGTTACATGTTTCTTGGAGAGATTGTACTTTTTCTCATTCGTGAGCTGGAATGTGACAATATTGGAGGTTTTGTTGAACACGGTAGTGGAACCGACCAAAGATATCCTGGTCATCAGTACAAAAAAAGAAATCATCACCGTTGAAAGCACAGAGTGATTAAGAGCAACAATTAACATTTTTAACTCTTCCGGGTACTTTGAAACATCTGGTTGAACTCGATAATTGGTACTCTGAATCTTTAACAAAGGTTGATATGTAACATCATCAATGGTTTGAGAAGGATCAACATGAACATTGGTAGCCGCCATTGTTAGGGTTTGAAGTTTTTGTTGGATTAGATGTCTAAGCTCATAACTATAATTGGTATGAACTTAAATTGATAGAGCACAATCCTTTTGGGTTCCCTTCAAACCTGACAATTGAATAGGATGATTGTTAGAGAGAGAAAAATGATTTATTCATTTAATATTTGGTGAATAAATTAATTAGATATCAAAATAAATGATTTATTAATGTTTTATGGAGATAATATATTAATTAGAAATCATATTGTTTAATTAATATTTAATCAAAAAATAATTTCGAATTAATTTTGGGATTAAAGGAATTAATTGAAACTGTAGGAACTAAAGGTGACAATGTTCAATAGTTGAGCATTGGGCAATTCTAGAACCTCCCTATATAGTAGGGGGAACTAAATGTAGATGCTCATAGGGTTTCCTTGGGCTCTAAGGGTGCCTTTGATGCCTTAGGGAGAAAGTTAAGGGATTAGAGGTATCTTGGATACACCTGCCTTATCTAGGGCTGTTCAATATTCAGATAAACCGAATTATCCAATTGGACAATTTTGATTGGGCTATTTGATTCGGATATTCGGATTGGTTTTCAACAAAACCGAATTATTATTTTGGATTTCGGATTGGTTTTGGTTTATAAAATAAGAACCGAATAGTCCAAAAAAACCGAATAAACATTTATTATTAATCTATTTATAATATATATATATATATATATATATATATATATATATATATATATATATATATATATATATATATATAATTATTTATTAATTTTGTAATTTATTATTTCAAAAAGGTTCAAAACGTTTCAGCCGATAAAAAAAAACATTAATATGCATTTTCTCTCGAAAGTTTTGAATCTATAAAATATTTAACTATAATATATCTTCATATTAGTTGTTTATAAATTTCAAATCACAACTAAATTATTTGTTTTTGCTTCTTGTGTAAAGTTGGGTAATATTATAATTATATGTCGTTTTAAAATGTTTCAGTTTTTGAAAACCGAATTATAAAAACCGATCCAACCAAATTGTAATTGGATCGGATCGGATGAGATTTGAATTTAGTTTGGACAATTCGAATTCATGTTTTGAAAACCGAAATCAATTTGGATTTACTTGATTGGATTGGATCAAACCGATCCATCCAAACGAACACCCTTAGCCTTATCTAGTACCTTCCTAACACCTATATAAACCCTCCTTAGGGTTAGATTTCGCCTATGCACTCCTAAGAAAGGCTTAGAGCCTAAATTCTTCTTGCCTTCTCTCTCTCTCTCTCTCTCTCTCTCTATATATATATATATATATATATATATATATATATATATATATATATATATATATATATATATATAGTAATCCTTGGCTGCTTGAGTTTGTTTGTGAACCATTAGAGGCGCGACACTTATGGCGCTTGCTACCAAAGGTCTTTCAAGCAAGGATCCAAGATTGTTTACAATAACAATCTTAAATGTATGTATTATAACCCTTTTCTTTATGTGAATTTTGATTATACATTAGGGATCTGGGGTTTATACTTTGTGTTCATAGTTTGCATGTTCAATTAGAGAAAACCTAAATTCAATCAATTTAGGGTTGCATGCACACAATGATTGTATGTTATGCTCAAAACCCAACAGTGGTATCAGAGCCTAAGATTAGTTTTCTGTTGAGTAGATGCAATTGTGATCTTGTTCAAAGGAGAAGGGAACAGAATCGACATTCTGTTCATTGAACTCGTAGAGTTGTTCTTAGAGCTCGTCTAGTTGCATGAACTCGTTGAGTTTGGTCCTCCAACTCGACGAGTTGGTGCGTCTGATGCCTATCTCAGATTTTGTTGCCTAACTTGATTTACTAGGTTAATATTTGGTAATTATCTTTTATTAATTCTACCATAATCTGATTTTTGGTAATATAAGATAATTCAATAAAACCTAAATGTTATGAGATAATTATGAATTAGATAATGATGATTTATTTGTTTGCAATTATCTTTATGGACATGGTTAATGCTTTAATTAATTGATTAATTAAAAAATAATTATTATATCTATAATTGGCTACTAGATAATTATTAATTAGATTAAATAATTAATATTTGGGGTTGTTTGAAATTTAAAATTAAAAGGGTTAATTTTGAAAATTTAAAATGATAAACCCTAAAATATATCCTTATGGATTTTATTAAAGGTAATTAATAAATTCATATGTGGTTTAGATTTAATTAAATCAAATTTTTAATTTATTAAAAGATTAAACCCTTAGTATTTTACATGTTTAAAATACACCCTATACTATATGTAAGATTAAAAGTTTAATATTTACTATATGTATAAGACAAGTCAGTCGAATCGCTAGTACGCCACATTCACGAAGCCATACTATAAGGGGAGTTTAAGGAAGCGGCATGTAAAATGACCGTCATTGGGTATCCATTCTTACCCACCGTTCTCTTGCATGGTGGAGGGTCGTTAGCCGAACATATTCGATAGGACACTTAATCTTCATTAAAAGTATAATGATAAAGTAACTAAACTATTTTCTAAAAATCTCATTCTTGGTTACTTTAGGAAAAATGTGAATTTGATGTTAACCCATGAAATTGCACATTGCACCTTATTGGTCGTTAGTGGAGCGTGTATGGTTAACTGACACACTAATATGAGACCAATATTATTGGCAATTGGTGTCTTGTAAATTATCGTTGAGTTAACGGAGCGCGTGGGGTTAACCGACATGTTAATTTCAGATGATAAATGGCATCGAGAGTGTCAAGCTAATTTGCATGGTTATTCACATCTCGTTTGTGATCATCGGTATCCCAGTCACAAAGTGAGAGTATAATCGAAATTAAATATGTCATTGAATAGTTCATTAATCTCAAAAGATCTAGGAGTTTCATTAGATTGAAACTGGTAAATGCTTACTTACCTAAAATAGATTTGAATTTGATTACGACATCCCTCTTCAGAATTCGAATAAAAAATATGGATCCTAGCCTTAATTTAAAATTTTGGGTTAATAATTAAGGATTAAACATATCAACTAACTTGAATTCTTTTCTCCCTTTATAGATGTCGAGTCAAGACTACAATGGTTCTTGTCGTCCTTTTGGAACAGATTTTCCTTCTCTATCTGAAGATGATCTTCCATATGTTGATCAAAGAATGTTCCCTTCTTCAAATGGTGGAACTGGAAATCATGTTTCTCCTGCTTTTCCTTCGCATCCTCCAATAATTCTCCCCGACCCACGATTTCTTCAACTTGAACAGTTCAAAGTCACTCAAACAATGGTACCTCCACTACACAATTCCTTCAACACGTTGGTCAAACTTGTAGAGGGTTACAGTGCATCTAAACGGCTTTAAGAACTTGCTTCATTTCTTTCTTGCTAGCTTTCTCTTTTTATTTTCCTTACAGTAGTTGGTTGTACCTCATGCATTAAAACTTGTATCAATTTATGTTTGTATGTTTTTAATTAGTTTTGTATGTTTTTAATGTTTTTGTTAATTAATTTTGAATGATTTTAACTAGTGTGTATTTATTTTAAAATTAAAAATTAAGTTGATTGAATCCAAGGACCGAGCTTCTATAAGGCCAGGAGGGGCTGTCCCCCTCCCTTATTTTTTTTATATAATTAGTCCATAACTGATAAAATTTTTACATATTGGGCATAAAACTATAAAATTTGACTTTGGCCCTCCTATTTTCCAATTTTTATACATATTTTATTTTCGACCGTCCAAATCAAAACTTTAATCTCTGTTGCTGGTTGAGTTGGTTGGAAATATGAGTTTTTATGTGTTTTGGGTTGAGAAAAATAAAAGAGAAATGAGAATGAAAAAACTGATATAGTGCTGATGTAGCAATGTTTTGAGTGAGTTGGAGAGAAAGACATAGGGCGTGTTTGGCAAAAGTAACTGTTAGTTGGAAGCAGGTAGCGGGTAGCTGGTATTGGTTAGCGAGTAGCGTGTAATGGAGAGCTATAACTTTTATTTGTTATATAAGTGTTTGACAAAAGTAGCTGGAAGCTTTTAAAATATATAAAATTACATAAAATGACAATTGATTAAAAATAAATAAATATATAAATATATTTTTAAAGGTGATTATGGAAATTGATTTCAAAATCTCAGTAGCGTTTGTTAAACGCTACATGAAGTAGCTTTTAAATTTAAAGTGTTTTGTTTAAAATAAAAGTTAAACGTCCGTACTACCAAACGAAGTTTTTTGTTTAAACTAGAGCATTTTGTCAAAACTAAAAGTTAGAATCTCCTAAATGCTTCCAAAAACTTCATGCCAAACACGCTCATAAAAGTTTAGAAAATAAAAAAATGGAAATAACATTTTATAAAGTTTAAAACGACGTATTAAAATTTAAAAACAGAGACCTAAAATATGTTATTATTTAATAAAAGTTTAGAGAAAAAAAATGTAAGTTGGAAAGCCGCAATGGGCCCGTCGTTATTTGATAGTTGGAAACTTTCCCCGACATGGGTTTTAATAGAGTAAATTTGTGCACGTCCACATATTTGTGTAGCTCAAATATTTGTACGCTCTGCATTAATAGATGTAAACTTTCGACTGTTGTTTTGAGGATATGCGACTTTTCATGTATTTGTTTTGTAAGAAAAGACACCCTTTGTACGCTATGCACAAAGTTCCCTTTTGTTAGATTTTTTCATGTATTCATTTTTAAGAAAGACACGTGTCATATGCATAAACAGATAAACCCCATGTACACACCCTTCTTCTTCTTTTTCTTTTCATATTTTTGTTTGTAACAAAGATACCCTTTGTACGCTATGCATAAATAGATGTAACCGACCCGCTTACATCATCTATTTTTCATAATATTCAACGTTTGGTGTATTTTTGCCATGCTGACGGTACAAAGAAACGAAGTGGGAACCACATGTAAAAAGATATCGACAAATGACTTTTTATGGAAAATATACAAGGTGGAAATATAATACTCTACATTCGCCACTGCATGTACCCTGCTTCTTCATCTCTACAAAAACCAGCTTCATCTCCTCTCCATCGTCCCATCTTCACACTCTACTCCTCTCCTTAATTTACAAATCCAAGCACCACAGCTCTGAAGCCAGATCCCAAACGATGGACCATTTAGATTACAATCCACATGCACGTATTCTTGGTGGAAGAGTCGAAGAGCTTTCCGATCTTGCAGGAGAGGAAGAACAACCCCCTACACTTAATCCACGACGTGCTTGGTGAGTTCTATTTCTTGTTATAATTAGATTACATTATTCTGGGATCATGACTACCGTGACTCTGTTTTTTTATTTAAGTACAAATGCTTGATATACTGGTTTTAACTCGGTATTGAATTGTTGTGAATAAGGTTAGGAGGTTTTGTGGCTTTGTTGTAGTCGATATTGGTTTTGTAGTGTAGTCTTGGTGGTGGCGGCGGCGGCGGAGAGGGGGGGCTCGAGTGATGGCTGGTGATTCCGAGCAAATTTTCCCAAGCTTTCATATAATTCTCTATCTTTAAATTATTCCAAACACACCCTGACCCTGGTATAGTTTGTGGGTGGTGGAGGAAGAAGAATGTGGGAACGTGGGTTTTGATTCGGTGCTCGATGATTGTGAATAATGTAAGGAGGGTTCTGGCGATGGCGTGGTCGCTAATTAAGGGTCGTCGATTTCCTTTTAATAGTGTGGTGGTGGTTATGACGGCGGTGGCAGGAGAGGGGAGGTGTGGGTGGCGGTTGGATCAGTGGTGGAGGTGTAGTGATGGCGGTTGGTTCCGATCCTAATTTTTCCATGGCGGGAGGTGGATAAAGGAAAGGAAAAGGAATTATGGGGGATGAGTTTGACTTTTTGTGAGGGTGTACTTAAATTTAATTCGTTGAATATTTTCAACATATGATCAATTTTAGCTCACTTTGTAAATTGTTCTTCGCTTTTCAGATTCATGATACATTTATTTCATGATACATTTATTAATGTGATGATATTTGTGTTTTATTTCAGGATTCATGATTACTCAGCAATCTTGTATCTAATGTACACTGCAACTCTTGTTACCATCTACTTACCAATCATATCACTTATTCAAGTGAAGTTTCAAAACCAAAAAAAAACTCCTTTTGAAACAAGTGGTTTCTTTATGAACTTATCGGTTGTTGCTTTATGCATAGCTACAGCCACTTCAGGAGTCCTGTTTTACATAAACCATCGGTTGCAAAACTCAACAATGCAGGACTTCTCTCTTGTTCATTACATGATCCTAAAAGGAGTGTTTTCCTTCTTTGGCATCCTCACCCCTGTTTCCCTCGTCCTCGTCTTAATCATCCCTAACAAGCTTGATTGGATTAGATACGTAATTATATGTGTACTCCTTGGGGTCGTAGCCATATCTAACTTCCGTGTCTACAAGAGGTTAAATGACATGGAAGACGAGATCAACATGGAAGCTCATCAAATGGTCTAAAAGTGCCACATTTGAAATTATATCGTTCGTGAGAATTACAAGAAGACATTTTCATATACAGGTTTCGTTATGTCATTAATATGTTTATTGAATAATTCAGGCAATTGTTATTCTATTTCTTAAGATGAAACATCCACAATTATAGTTTTTGTAATATATTAGAATGTTTGTAATATCTTTGTGTGTTTGTAATTTGCTTTTTTTAGAAAGACACGTCATCTATTGTTAATTTGTGACAACTTTTTTCTTTTATTTATAACATGGTCACAAGGCGAGCACCAACATTTATATCTTTCACAAAGCTTTCCCGAGTATTGAACATGACACAACTTTGTAACGTGCTTAGCGTCATCATACAACAAAACTAACCCCAATCGTTTATAATGATCAATTAGTATCATCGTGCCCAATTAAATCAAACTATAGTGAGGATGTGTACCTTAACCAATGTTTTAAAAACCGGTTTAAATCGGTCGGTCGAACCGGTTGGACCGGGAACCGGTGGAGAGAACGGTTCAACTATTACCGGTTTTATATTGATTTCTGAACCGGATTGAACCGGCCGGTTTTTTGAAAAAACCGGTTGAACCGGTTAAATTGAATAAAAACACATGAAAAAAAACAATTTACATAATAAACTTTGGTGAATTTTTTCATATGTATTTAGTTTTTTCTAAATAAAAACATATGATAAATGTGATAAATTTTTTTGATGTGTTTGTATTCATTTAAAACTATATTTTGTTACGGTATTATACTTTATTTCTTTTTGACGTATATGAATTGATGTAAAACACTATAACTTATGGTTATGTGTTATTTATCTACAAAATAGAGGATTTAGCCACTCATGGCAATAGAATAACAATCACAAAAGTCCAATTGCATTAAGAAACTAACAAATTACTTTGGAAGATAAGAAGAATGTGTATCCAAGCTCCCAAAATCGCCTCCTCTAGTCTCTAATGGTAGAAAATCAAAGTGATAGCTGAAAGATCCAACCCCCAAGGTAAATGGTAAGCCAAATGACCAAAATGCCAAAAACTGGGCAGTTGCGCGGGTGCCCGCGCACGTGAGATTCCACCCTCGCAAGTGTTGTTGGAATGCTATTAGCTCATTTTTCCTCCACTAACCATTCCACTACCAAAGATTCCATTTGTCCCCTCCATATCCCACATGATTCAAATTAATCAATCATCTTTTAGCTTCAAATATGGATGCTCCAAGCCCAAAATAATAATCCATAACCCATCTTCGCAAGCCTACTTCATCCAAGTCTTTAGCTTTTTAAGCTCAAATCTCCTTTAATGGATCTGCAAAGCCCAATAATGCCTCAGAAGCCCACAAGTCCCATTCCAAGTTAATCCACAACTGCAACAAGCTCCAAAACCCTACAAAATACCTCATGCAAAATAAAAAGTCCCCGATACGAATCCATGATAAAGAAAATAAATAAAATACAATGCTTTATTGATAAAAAGATCTAAAAATCTAAAATAAACTAATAAAAATAAGAAAATAAAATAAGCTATCAATACCTAATAATATTTTGGATCATATAATTTTGAATCATAATATTATGGATAATCATTTGTTATCAAATTATGTTTGATCATAATATATTCAACTAAATCAAGTTTTTCTTCAAAATATTTTAGATCATAACAAATTAATGATCATAATCATATTGATTCGTAACGTTTTTAGATCACAAATATTTTGAATCGTCTAATTTTGGATCATATCGTTTTCAATATTTTTATTTTTAAACATGTAATATTTTAAAATAAAATCTGATAGCTAAATAGCCTTACTTTTGGGGGGGAAATTCAAAAAAAATTAAAATATATGATATATAGCAACGCTTTAAAAAGATTTTTGATTTTGAGATGGAGAATTTTTCACAACTTAGTTTTTTATATATGTTGGTTTATATTATTTTCAATCAAATTAAGTTTTTCATATATAAGTTATGGTTCATAAACAAAATTTTATTTTATAACATACTTTTATATAACATATTTTGTATCGCATCATATGTTTTGCAGTTTTGTCTTTATAATCGGTCATGATCCAAAATTCGACTTTTTTTTTAATGTTTTCAAATTTGAACTCGTTTTTGTAGAGAAAAAAAAATAAGAACGTTCGTGTTTTTAGTTTTTTCTTTTTAATAAAAAAAATAGTGATAAAATAAAATTTGGGGAAGAAATAAAAACAAATGTCTGGTAGTGAGACACGTGTCACGTGTGCCTAGTGCATGGATGATTATTGGCGTTTGGAGTAATATTATACTGAGTTATGCGTTAATTATTTTTGTTCCTACTGGACATGGAAGTGGAAATTATATATATAATAAATTGAGCGGACGCTTATGTACAGTGACTTTTTGCTTTTCCGATTTTGGCCACACGATCGCTGCCTTTTCTCTATGTTTCCTCCCACAATTTTTGTTTTTCTGAATTCTACCACATGACCTTCACAATTATCTCCATATCCTTTTATATATATCTATATAATATATAATTCCGTCGCACGTGTTATTACTTTGTGGATTTGATTTAATTTTCTTGCCTACGTGGTTTTTTCGTGTCGTCTACCGGATGCTCCTTGGTTTTCTTGCCTCCGCTTTCTTTGTTCTCCAGTTATCTATCTGCTCTAGGTATTTTTCTTCTGCCGCTTCTTCATCATCTGTCGATTAGGGCTTTTGTGACTGCGTCTTTAATTTTTGTTTTCTTCTTGCTTATGGTAAATTTTTTCAGCTTTTAATTTCCTTGATTTCTGATTATGAATAACTGTCGAAAACGTAAGCTTAGTCACTGTGGGTCTCCCTCTTTTGCTTCTGTTGCTCCTCTTTTGCGCAGGAGTCGACGATCTCGATTTTTTACTTCTGTTGCGCTTCCTACGTATTATGACTGTGGGGATTGTATATGTGTTTGTGAATTTTGTGGAGCTTTGTTTTGGTATATTGAAAGGCTTGGAAATCGTCGTCAAACTAATCGTCCTAAGTATAATCACTGTTGTAAAGGAGCTTCTGTTGTGTTACCTCTTCCGCGAATGCCTCCTCCTGAACTTTATAACCTTTATACAGATGCTAATTTTTTGAATGACATTAGAGGTTATAATAGTATGTTTTCCATGACGTCTTTTGGGTCTATTGTTGACGAGGATATTAACAACGGTCATGGTCCATATGTTTTTAAGGTTTCTGGTCAGGTTTGTCATTGGATAGGGTCTTTGTGTCCTGATGAGTCTAAAGGTCCAAGGTTCTTGCAGTTGTATGTTGTCGATACTGCTAATGAGGTTTCTAATCGGTTGAAAGCCTTTCACACCTCTACTAAAAAAGGTTTAGATGGTGCTGTTGTAAAAATTCTAATGGAATCCCTTTCAGTTCATAATGAATATGTTAGGACATTCAAAACAGCTAAAGAAATGGCTGAAGCTATGAAATTAGATTCCTATGCAGTTCGTTTGTTCAGTGACGTCCCTGATCGTAGGTATGGTTGCCCAGCTGCTGGTAGTTTAGGTTGTATTGTTACTGGCGATGACAGTAATTGTAGCAAGTATGACATCATTGTTCACTCGAAATCTGGTATTCCTCAACGAGTAAGTAAACTTCACCCAAGTTATATGCCACTACAATATCCTTTGCTTTTCCCATTTGGTGAGGAGGGTTGGTCTCCACGTTTGAAATTACGTAATGAGACGGGGAACAGTGTTAGGAACCTCACGGTAAACATGTATTATAGTTATCAAATCCATGCACGTCGAGGTATGTATTCTCTTATACTCAATTCCGGTCGGCTTTTCCAACAGTACCTTGTCGACGCTTATACTTGTATTGAAGCTGGTCGGTTAGATTATGTTTTAAACAATCAGGACCATTTACGATCCGAATTTTTGTCCGGTCTTTATGATGCCCTCTCTAAAGGGGATAGAGAGAACCGTTTCGTGGGTAAACGTGTTTTCTTACCTGCATCATTTGTTGGTGGTCCCCGATATATGTACAGTCATTATCAAGATGCCTTATCGATTTGTAGAGTGTATGGGAATCCACAATACTTTATTACATTTACATGCAATGTCAAGTGGCCAGAGATAAGACGACACATGGAAAGTTATGGCCAGCGTGATGCTCACAATAGACCTGACATCATAACTAGGGTTTTCGAGATGAAAGTGGCTGCCTTTATTAACTTTCTAAAAGAAGATAAAACTTTTGGCGAAGTTCAAGCACGTAAGTATCGTTAGTTTTTGTTTCCTACTACTTATATCTTCTGTTTACGGTTTCTAAAGTTTTCTCTCATCTTTCTATTCTCCAGATTTGTACACTATTGAGTTCCAAAAGCGAGGATTACCGCATTGTCACACACTTCTGTGGGTGTCGAAATCAGATTCTATCCAAGAACCTGCTGATATTGACAGCTTTATAAGTGCTGAACTTCCAGATCCTGTTTCAGAAGCATTGTTGCATCGGACAGTGACAACGTGTATGATCCATGGTCCGTGTGGTCCGTTAAATAATAAAGCTCCTTGTATGAAGGATGGGAAATGTAGCAAGCGTTTTCCGAAACCGTTTCGTGACGCTACAACTTTTGATGACGAAGGTTACGCACACTACAAAAGGGATGCAGTGAGACGTCATACAATGCAAAATGGTATTGTTATCGATAACGGATATGTTGTCCCATATAACAAGCGGTTGTGTAGTCGGTTCGATGCGCATATAAACGTCGAATATTGTGGCTGGAATATGATGGTCAAATATCTATTCAAATATATTTCAAAAGGGGTTGAACGTGTTAGATTTGTTGTTCAAAAGAGTGAGGCGGCCGACTCTGGTGATCCAAATTCACAGGTTCGAGTTTTGAACGAAGTCCAAAACTTTCTAGATGCACGTTATATATGTCCTCATGAGGCCGCATGGAGAATTTTTAATTTCGACATCCATCGACGGAATCCCCCTGTCATGATATTACCTGTCCACTTACTAAATATGCAACATGTTATGTTCAAAGAGGCTGGTAGAATAGAAGATGTCCTTCGCAATCCTGGTTTTGCAAGAACACTACTACTTGGATGGTTTGACAGCAATGCAAGAGATCCACAAGGTCGAGATCTTACGTATATAGACTACCCAAATAGATACGTGTGGGATGCTAGATCAAAGGAATGGGGACAAAGAGTTTTAGAATCTTCAAAAAGTATAGGTAGGCTTGTGTTTGTCCATCCATCTTCGGGAGAGTTATTCTATCTTCGGATGTTACTCTGTCATCAAAAAGGATGCACATCTTATGAAGATGTTCGTACGGTGCATGGTCATCTTCATCCAACTTTTCGAAGTGCATGTAACGCACTAGGGTTAATAGGTGAGGACATGGAATGGCTGACGGCCTTCATTGAAGCTTCATCATGGGCTACTTCTTCACAGTTACGTTCCCTCTTCTGTCATCTATTGCTTTTTTGTGATGTAAGTAATCCACAATCACTTTGGGATGTTGCATGGCGGAAGATGATAGATGATTACTTGCTTAAACTAAAAACCGAGTTCCCAGATAAACGATTTCATATGAATGATGATATAGTGCAGCAACAACTGCTTTTTGAACTAGAAAATGCACTCCGATCTTCTACACCTTCTAGATCGTTAGCTGACTTCCATTTACCCGTGCCAAATCCGGATACTATTGTAGTCCTGCAAAATCGTCTCTTGCTAGAAGAGTCAAGTTATGATAAGGAGTCCTTGCAACACCAACACTCACAAATGTTTCTACAATTAAATGAAGATCAGATGCGTATTTATAAGACCGTTGTCATATCCGAAGAAAACAAAAAACAGGTGTTGCTTTTTGTGTACGGACATGGCGGGACTGGAAAGACATTTTTATGGACTACATTACTTGCATACTTCAGGTCTATTGGGAAAATCGTTCTTGCAGTGGTTGCTTCGGGAATTGCATCTCTACTTTTGCCTTCTGGAAGAACTGCTCACTCACGGTTTAACATTCCAATCAATTTGGCTGAAAAAAAATCATGTGACATCAAGATTCATAGTGAACTGGTGGTATGTTATCTACCTCTATAACAACCTTCTGACATACTATTACCAAAACTACAATGATATAAGAATCTATAAATACAGGATAAAACATTCAATGTAAAAGCTACACTGACAACAATCACATTCAAAGACTGCTGGTTCTAAGTACTATGCACAACTTGCAAAGATCCGATTTTCAGGAAAAGCAATTACTGGAGTTGCAGTGCTCACGGAAAAACACCCTCACCCATATTCTTGTAAATATCACTATGTCCCAGAAATGTAATACCAGCAAAAGTTATTTATGCTAAGTTTTATTAACACATAATAACCCCATACAGGTATAAACTAATTACAACTCTGACGGACCCAACGGGTTCTCTAACTACAATCATGACCGATGGCGCGGCTCAAAAACTAATTGGTGCTACACCAGAAAAACTAATGACTGATGATCATGAAAGCAATAAAAAGCTCCCACCAACACTTATCAATGATCACGAGGGCACATCAAAGACTATGTCAATCCAAATGCTAAAAGGCTCTACAACTGAAAACATTCGTTTCATAATTGTTGACATACATGAAGTAACCATGGTTAATCAGTCAGTTGCACCGGTCACACCAACACAAGTTTCAACAACTACAACGACAGCAACACCAATCACTCCAGCAGACCTTCAAGGTTCCGCAAATGTTGAAATCAATCCTATACTTGGAATGGCATCTACAACATCACAAACATCACACACAACAAGAACATTGACATACGACACCGCTGGTACTTACATATCCACTTTACTTGGATAAAAAATGTCAATTTATAACTCAGTTTTTATTACCATACAGCTGAATCTGTACTGAAGAAACAACCGAAGCGAGGACGTTGAGCAGAGTAAACACCAACCTCACCTTATGTTGTCATCCCAAATTTCTGCTTATGTACCATCCGATATAAAAGGCAGTAGGTTATATGTAAACCACTTACCCCTCTAACAACTGTACTCTATCAGGATTACAAACATGTAACCGTCATTTTGCACTATGGATTGTAAACACATACTCCACAAAGTAATGAACCTTTTGTATAAAAGTATTATTAAATATTCCAAAAGAAAGTAATATCGTTAAAAAAAAAAACGTCATTCCTACCACACAGTAAATCATTCACAAACAAAACATAAAGTAAGCAATATCAACTCAGAAATAAAATCTTTTTAGTCATCTTATACAAATAAAAACTTACCACATAATCAACATGTAAGAAAAAAATTAAATCATACTCACCTCACTACAAAATCCTTACACACAAAATAAAACTCAAAATAAAAACAACAAATGTTTACTTATCATATGCTACCTTTGAAATTCACGGCAATCCCTTTCATTCATAGCTAATATTTTGAATACTATATATTTTCAAATTAAACTTTGATATCCTTTTCAAAATAATTTTTATAAGTTATGTATGACTACATTCCAATTCGTCTGCTATCACTATTTCTTCAAAGATCAAGTTCACATCATAGTGTTCCAAATCTCTGCATCATCACAGTCTAATACGTGCTTTTCTACATCAAGTTAGCAAAGTCTTTTGAGTTAATAATGGGTTATTGCAAATCATGTGATTATCGAGTTAAAAATGACTTATTCTGCAAATTATGTGATTACCGGTTTAGAACAATTAACTTTAGACTCGGAAATATTGGTCTGCAAAAGAAAAGCTTAAAAGTTAATTAATTTACTGCAAATCAATAATTATAGGTTTTTTTTATAGAAAAATGATGTTGACACAATAAAACTTTAGAAAATATCCATAAAACAACATTGTACTTTATAAAAATATGATTTTTCACATTCTTTACAAGGAAAAGTACAATGTTTTGTTGTGTGAGTATGTGTTGTTTGGGAAAGTTTGTATCTCTGTTTATAGATTCTTAAAAACTGTTTTGCCCCGATTTGATTAAAAAAGTTGTGATATGTGTAAATTGTGGGTTAAAAATAACACAAAAAGTTATTTTTCGTCTTTATTTTGGATAAAGGGCATTTTGGTCTTTTTATATAAAAATGAAATTTAACATTAAAACTTTAGAAAATATTCAAAAAATAACACTACATAAAATATGCAAAAAATCTTAATTTCATTCCGGTGACGTATTTTATTAAGAACATGTTTTCTAGAATAGTAGACAGGCTCATATTATGGAAGAAGGGCATTTTGGTCGTTTTATAGAAAAATAAAATTTTACAATAGAACTTTATAAAATATACAGAAAATAACATTGTACTTTATAAAAAAAATATGATTTAACATTTTTTACAAAGGAAACTACAATGTTTTGCTGTGTGACTATGTGTTCTAAAATAAAAATTGCAACGCATGTGACTGTTTTGCCATACAAGAAAAGGTTATTAAGAAATCTAATTTTCATTCCAATGACATATTTCCTTAAGAACTATTTTGCCCCGATTTGATTAAAAAAATTATTAGATGTGATACGTGCAAATGGGTGGTTAAAAAGATAAGAAAAAGTTTTTTTTTTTTTTTTTTTGTATAAAGGGCATTTTGGTCTTTTTATAGAAATATCAAATTTAACAATAAAACTTTAGAAAATCTGCAAAAAAATAGCATTGTACTTTATAACAATATGATTTTTAACATTTTTTACAAAGGAAAATACAATGTTTTGCTGTGTGACTATGTGTTGTAAAAAAAATTTGCAACGGATATGACTATTTTGCCCTGCTCAGAAAACTACTCTTAACTTTAATAAAAAGCAAATAACATGTTTTCTAGAATAGTAGACAGGGTCATATTATGGAAGAAGGGTATTTTAGTAGTTTTATAGAAAAATAAAATTTTACAATACAACTTTATAAAATATACAGAAAATAACATTGTACTTTATAAAAAAAAATATGATTTAACATTTTTTACAAAGGAAAGTATAATGTTTTGCTGTGTGACTACATGTTCTAAAATAAAAATTGCAACACATGTGACTGTTTTGCCATACAAGAAAAGGTTATTAAGAAATCTAATTTTCATTCCAATGACATATTTCCTTAAGAACTATTTTGCCCCGATTTGATTAAAAAAGTTATTAGATGTGATACGTGCAAATGGGTAGTTAAAAAGATAACAAAAGGTTTTTTTTTTTTTTTTTTTTGATAAAGGGTATTTTGGTCTTTTTATAGAAAGATCAAATTTAACAATAAAAATTTAGGAAATATGCAAAAAAAAATAGCATTGTACTTTATAACAATATGATTTTTAACATTTTTTACAAAGGAAAGTACAATGTTTTGCTGTGTGACTATGTGTTGTAAAAAAATTTGCAATAGATATGACTATTTTGCCCTGCTCAGAAAACTACTCTTAACTTTAATAAAAAGCAAACAACATGCTTTCTAGAATAGTAGACAGGTTCATATTATGGAAGAAGGGCATTTTGGTCGTTTTATAGAAAAATAAAATTTTACAATACAACTTTATAAAATATACAGAAAATAACATTGTACTTTATAAAAAAATATGATTTAACATTTTTTACAAAGGAAAGTACAATGTTTTGCTGTGTGACTATGCGTTCTAAAATAAAAATTGCAACACATGTGACTGTTTTGTCATACAAGAGAAGGTTATTAAGAAATCTAATTTTCGTTACAATGACATATTTCCTTAAGAACTATTTTACCCTGATTTGATTAAAAAAATTATTAGATGTGATACGTGCAAATGGGTAGTTAAAAAGATAAGAAAAGGTTTTTTTTTTTTTGGATAAAGGTCATTTTGGTCTTTTTATAGAAAGATCAAATTTAACAATAAAACTTTAGAAAATATGCAAAAAAATAGCATTGTACTTTATAACGATATGATTTTTAACATTTTTTATTTCTTTGTAATGTTTGAGTAAGTTTTCTTTGTAACATTTTTTACAAAGGAAACTACAATAATTTGTTGTGTGACTATGTGTTCTTAAAAAAAATTACAACACATATGACTGTTTTACCCCTACTCAGAAAACTAATTTTAACTAAAAATCAACATGTAACCCTTACTCCAAAACTACTTAATAATAATTATATTATTTGCAAATTATGAAGTTTTACACCCGATTTGATTGAAAAAAATTATTAAAAAAATTACAACACATATGACTGTTTTACCCCTACTTAGAAAACTACTTTTAACTAAAAATCAACATGTAACCCTTACTCCAAAACTATTTAATAATAATTATATTATTTGCAGATTATGAAGTTTTTACACCCGATTTGATTGAAAAAATTATTATTTTCTGTGGGTATTTGTTGTAAAAAATATTGCACCCAAAACACTCACACGATTCTTACAAAATTACGGTAAAATTATAAAGGTAAAATAAACATATTTTACCCCCAAACTAATACACCCACCATCATAGCCTACCATACAAAGTATTGCTACAACCATCAGAAAAAGCCACGACATCATCCAAATAGACTTACACAGCATAGCTAATTTATCCTACAACAATTTAATGACACTCACAAACCGATACATACCTCCACGTCAATTATCAAAACCCACCTCCCAACTTAAAATACTATATAAGAAAATACCCAATCCCCCAGCACATGTTCACAAGAAAATACCAATCCCAGCCAAAAAACCAAGAAAATGAAAAACAAAGAAGTCGAAAACGTCCTGCAGGCGCTTATCGCCTACCTCCGCGATGTAGGAGATTTCATGGAAGCAGTCCAAACCAGAATTGAAGAAGGATTTACCACAGAAGACAAAACAAAGTACAATAACGACAGTTATGAAATTTTGAAAAACATACTTGAAGAAGCCAAAGTTGAGGACCTCTCCATGCAAGACAATATCTCCTTTATGCTTGGATCAATCCACAAAAGGATTGGAAAATACAAACATGTAATAAAGGAGGCGCCGGATAAATAGAAGCTAACACTAGACTTACTTTCTATCAATGTTTTTATCCAGTAGGTTTAAACGAATGTAATGAACTCCGTCTTCACGTTAAATAAATAAGACTTGACGTCACTTTCTGCATACTCCCGATTAAAAAAAAAATATGAATGCACGTCTTCTAACCCAACCCATTACAGAAATGGCAAGTGAAAACATGAAAAATTCCTCTAACTTTTCGTTAATTCTTAACAAATATTATCAATATATTTCAAAACCACAGCGGAAATAATTGATAATCCGAAGTAAATCATCAAAAACTTACCAAGCCCGCAAAGCGGGGGATCCTTTACTAGTTTACTTCAATTGTGCACAACTCACTTTGATCTCAGCCCTTTATTCCAAATTCAATGGTCACATATCTCAGCCCTTTAGAATATTGATGTAAACTTTCCGGTTTCGAATCTTGGTTGGATGACCCCACTTCGTCTTTTTTCCCTCCATGATGAAATGTTGACCCTTCATGTATTTGTTTGTAAGAAAGACGCCGTTTGTACGGTATGAATAAATAGATACAGCTTTGTTTTTTTTTTTTTTTTTTTTTTAAACAAAGATACCGTTTGTGCCGTTCAAAAAAAAAAAAAAAAAAAAAAAAACACAAAGATACTGTCTGTACGCTATAGTTGATGTACCCTTCTTCTTTCTTTTTTTCTTTTCATGTACGTATTTATTTGTAAGAAAGATACCACGCTGTCCATGTGCTATTTTTTCCTCTTCGTGATATTCAACGAGTTTCGTGTATTTGTCTATAACAAAAAAAACGTAGTATGCCATGCATAAATACATGTACCCCTGCTTCTTCATCTTTACAAAAACCAGCTTCCGCTTCGCTCCCCAACATCGTCCCATCTTCACACACTACTCCTCTCCTTAATTTACAAATCCAAGTACCACAGCTCTGAAGCCAGATCCCAAACGATGGAGCATTTAGATTACAATCCACATCCACGTATTCTTGGTGGAAGAGTCGAAGAGCTTTCCGATCTTGCAGGAGATGAAGAACAACCCCCTACACTTAATCCACGACGTGCTTGGTGAGTTCTATTTCATGTTATAATGAGATTACATTATTCCGGGATCATGACTACCGTGACTCTGTTTTTTATTCAAGTACAAATGCTTGATATTCCGGTTTTAATTCAGTGCTGAATTGTTGTGAATAAGGTTAGGAGGTTTTGTGTCTATGTTGTGGTCGATGTAGGTTTTGTAGTGTAGTGGTGGTGGTGGCGGCGGCGGCGGGGAGGGGGAGCTCGAGTGATGGCTGTTGATTCCGATCAAAATTTCCCAAGATTTCATAGTAATTAATTCTCTATCTGTAAATTATTTCAAACATACCCTGACCCTGTTTCCATGGTATATTTGGTGGGTGGTGGTGGAAGAAGAATGTGGGTTTTGATTCGGTTAATGAGGGTTCCGGCGATGGCATGATCGCCGGGAGTGGTAGATTTCGTTTTAATAGTGTAGGGGTGGTGGTGATGACGGCGGTGGCAGGGGAGGGGAGGTGTTGCTGGCGGTTGGATCAGTGATGGCTGATGATTCCGATCCTAATTTTTCCATGGAGGGAGGTGGACAAAGGAAAGGAAAAGGAGTTCATTTTAGCTCACTTTGTAAATTGTTCATTCATGATACATTTATTAATGTGATGATATTTGTGTTTTATTTCAGGATTCATGATTACTCAGCAATCTTGTATCTAATGTACACTGCAACTCTTGTTACCATCTACTTACCAATCATATCACTTATTCAAGTGAAGTTTCAAAACCAAAAAAAAACTCCTTTTGAAACAAGTGGTTTCTTTATGAACTTATCGGTTGTTGCTTTATGCATAGCTACAGCCACTTCAGGAGTCCTGTTTTACATAAACCATCGGTTGCAAAACTCAACAATGCAGGACTTCTCTCTTGTTCATTACATGATCCTAAAAGGAGTGTTTTCCTTCTTTGGCATCCTCACCCCTGTTTCCCTCGTCCTCGTCTTAATCATCCCTAACAAGCTTGATTGGATTAGATACGTAATTATATGTGTACTCCTTGGGGTCGTAGCCATATCTAACTTCCGTGTCTACAAGAGGTTAAATGACATGGAAGACGAGATCAACATGGAAGCTCATCAAATGGTCTAAAAGTGCCACGTTTGAAATTATCATTCGTGAGAATTAACTGAAGACATTTTTCATATACTATATATATATATATATATATATATATATATATATATATATATATATATATATATATATATATATATATATATATATAAAAGTTTTGTTATGTCATTAATGTGTGTGTTGAATTATATATATATATATATATATATATATATATATATATATATATATATATATATATAAGTTTTGTTATGTCATTAATGTGTGTGTTGAATTATTCAGGCAAATTGTTATTCTATTTCTTAAGATGAAACACCTACAATTATAGTTTTTGTAATATTTGTGTGTTTTTAATATCTTTGGGTGTTTCTAACTTGCTTTTTTTAGAAAGACACGTCATCTATTGTTGAATTGAAGCATGCAGGATTCAAATTTGTGACATCTTTTTTCTTTTATTACCTAAGATCAAACAGCATGGTCACAAGGCTAGCACCAACATTTATGTCTTTCACAAAGCTTTCCCTCGACACAAGTTTGTAATGTGTTCAGGGACGGACGCACACAGGGACGGACGCACACAGAAATACATAGTAGTTGTTGCCGAGATGAATTAGATGGTGTCGATATGTGAAAAATAGGTATATAAAAAAATCGATTTTTTTTTCACTATAGACAGAAAAAACAGGTGTTGTCGTTAGCATCATCACACAACTCACCCCAAACCATTATATAATCAATTAGTATCATCCTGCCCATTTAAATCATAAGAAGAAAAAAAAAATGAGAACACAAAGAAATTAATGTTGGTTCACACGATTAGAGTGATCAACTAATCCATAGGAGCCACCAACACATTTAGGAATTGGTGGAGCGCATTCAAGAGCCATCAGGGCGCATTTAGGAGCCACTAACGCAACACATTCTAATGCCTACATCACATTTGGCCAAATGATCCATCTTGATTCCAAATGTTTTACACGTCTTCAATGCTCAAGTCACATTTAATAATATCCACATTGACTTGTGTATACTCCAAGCTTCATAAACCAAAAGCTTGGTACTTCCTCCTCCAATTCAAGATGTAGGGACTTTATTTTTGCCAACATATACTACATCATACAAAGTTTTAACTTATGCTAACATGTGTGTTGAATTCTCCTTGGTATAAATCTTCAGGATAGATGATTTGCTTCCCTAGTATGGACAACACTTGCTTTGGCCTCTATGGCCAGACTATCCCTAAAAGACTCAACCATATCCTCCAAGTTTTTCCACAAAATCTTTGGCCCACGTCCACCCATTTTTTGCCATCTTAACCAGACTTTTGGATTGTTTGATGTTGGATTGCAATCAAATAAATAAATTACCATTCACCAACATTTCTTAATAGATATGATTCATCCATACAATGCTTAATGAAATAAAAAGAAACAAACCCTAAAACTATTAGCCAAATCAGGGTCCATAAGCAACCAAACTTCAAGGCCCAATAGGCCCAACTAAGCACCGATCTTGTGCTTATGCTTAGGGCTATTTGTACATCTCATTTAATATGGGTTATGACACTCGCTGCTTGTGACTTGACTGAAGTTTGTGTAAAGTTGTAAGCTTTATTCCCTCCCTGTTCAATAGATCCATTCAATGTACAACAAGTACCAATTAACTATAAGAAAACAAAGTATAGTTGATTTTACATTTTGGTCCCTAGGTATAGCTATTTTTGCAATTTTGGTCCCAAAAATAATCATTTACTTGGAACAGTGTGACCAAGACCGTTACAAGAACCTCAAATAAGGACCAAAATTGCATGAGAAAACTTGGTGCGACCAAAATTGAAAAAACCAGCTACACTCAAGAACCAAAAATAACAAAAACAAAAACAACCATATTAAGTTACTTACCAGAGTAACAAAATTAAGAAGGCTTTTTCCACATCTGCTCTTCATACTTAGCTTCTGCATTATTTGGCCTTTCACCACTACACTTTCGACAAACAACATTCCCCGCATAATTAAAGAAATCACACCTAACCAACATTCAATCAACAATGCATTACACCTCGAGAACAGGGGCAAAATGGGTATTTCACTATTTTGACATTTTCAAATGAGAAAAAGACTTACGAAGGACACTCCCACTCTCCAGAATTCAGTTGCCTTTTGGGACGTTGCTCTCTGCAACGTAAACACTTTGTGTTGCTTGCAAAATTCATAAACTGACACCTAAAAAAAAGTATCCCAAAGTTCATATTGCTATTTTCATCATATAAAGTATTTACTTTTTTATTAAAAAAATGCATAATAATCTTAATAGGCATACTGTGGGCAGTTCCAGTCTCCTTTCTTCATTTCAACATCATCAATTCCAACCCTCTTAGGCCCCTCAGTTTTGCATTTTAGACACCGAATGTTTCTTGAAAAATTCATAAAATTACACCTGCGTTTATTTATGTCATTATAGATACAATTGTTTAGTTGACTAGAAATAATAAACCAATATTCAAGTAATCGAAAACCTAAATTACATTTTTGGTCCCTGGGTATAGCTGGCTTTTACAAATTTGGTCCCAAAAGTTCTACTCATGCAACTTTGGTCCTTACTTTGGACTATCGTAACGATTTTGGTCCGCATCCATAGTGCCCTTTATCTGACTAGTTTGGTCCTCAACCCAAGTAAAATCACTATATTGCCCTTTATCTGACTTGGGAATTGAACCAAACCGTTAGGATATACTTCAAATAAGGACCAAAATTGCAAGAGAAAACTATTTGGGACCAAAATTGCAAAATCAGCTATACCCAAGGACCAAACATGTAACTTACTTATACATTTATAATCTAGATTTAGTGAGAGTTAATTGCTTAAAATAATATATAAGCAATTAGAAACTTACTGAGGACAGTTCCAATCTCCTTTCTTCATTTCAACTTCATCAAGACCAGGTTTTAAAGGACCATCTTCATTACATTCGCGACACTTTTTATTCCTTGAAAAATTCAAGAAATTGCACCTGCAAAAACATTAATTGAAGTACACAACAATTTAGAAAGAGAGTGAACAGAAAAAATAGTTAGCAAATAGTTAACTGCAAAATCGCCCAAAATATAGTGGCTTTTCTGCAATTTGCCTTGTACACAATTTTTTTTTTTTTTGAATATATAAGTACTTACTTGGGACACATCCAATCTCCTCTTTTCATTTCAACATTTCTTGAAGAATCGCGGTCTTTAAAATCAAAATTTTGCGCCTTTCGAGCAACTATTGCAGGTGGCTTTTGAGCTTCATGATCAATGGCTGTGTCACTAAGTTCAGTCAACTCCAAAAGCAATTTTCTTGCAGATGCTTCAATGTCTTCTGCTCCTAAAGGCTTCATATTTGAATCAATAACTGGATCAAGTGCATAGTTTAACAAAATGCGCACAATATCTACAGTTCGAGCACCGGATTCAATGTCTTTTAGAATCAAATAGGCCCTATCACATGATCCTCTCAAGATGCAAACACCACAAACCTATTAAACAAAGAAAAAATAATCAAGAAAAAGGGAATGTTAAGGTTATAAGTAGATTAAAAATGAAGAATGTTTATGGGAAATTGACATACATCTCCTTCATCGAGTTGTAGATGGGCTCTCAGTCGTTTTCCTGAATTAACAGTCTTTCTGTTGATATTAGGACAACCCTTTTCGACAAGAGTTTGAATGTCTTGCATAGATAATGACCTACAATGGAATCAAATATATAACTAAGCTTCATTTTTTTGTAATTTATTTCTTGTTAATTTGAGCAACATTCATTAGCAACGACAGATGATAATCAAGCCAATAAAAGAATGATTACTAACTTAAATAAGTCGAAGCGATCACGACCAAAACTGAGACAAGCTTCCTTCAAAATGCTCATATCTTTATAGACAGCAACATCATTTCCACTTTCTTTCTTAAAGTAACCTTTGGCCTTCAAACGGTCAACGAAAGTCACCCACTCCGGCCACGGATGTTGGTGGGAGTCTCCAATTGTTTCACCAATGGCCGCGGTGGTGGTAGTATCATTGTCTATCACAGAAGCGGGGGAAGACGAGTAGCGGCGGAAGCGTAGGGTTGGGGAAGAGAATAGTTTAGTGGGTAATCGAATTGCACGGAACGGGTAGAGGTTTGCGGCGGCTGCGGTCGCGGTGGCGTTGCTTTCAAACAGAGAGAAGAATCTAGTTGCAGCTGCTGCCATTTTCGTTGAGGAGAAGAGGGCAAAACAGCCCGGGAACAAAAATCAGGGTTTTTCACCCTTTTTGAGAGTACGAGATACTACGAAGGTCGAGTCGAAGGGTTTTAGGTGGGCTGGATATAACAGAGGATAGAAATGGGCAAAAATACATTTTTTAAGAGAGTAAATTACAGTTTTGGTACCTATAGTTTATCCATATCTATATTTATAGTCAAACTTTTTATCTTTTGACATATCTGCTATCTGTTGTTTCTGAAGACGTTTGCGCACATGATTTCTAAGACGTTTAATGAGCCCCCGTTAAACAGATGTAAAATGAAGAAATGTCCTGTTCTTTTAAAAACACATTATTTCCTACGTCACAAAAATGACTATTTTAATCAAGGTTGTGAAGATCGGGATCCTACCTAGGATCGTTTTTGAGTTTGCAAGATCGGGATCGGGATCCTAAGATAAAATATAATTTTAATTTATAATTTTTAATCATGAAAAATATTTCAAACATTCAATTTTTCATTCAAAAGTTATAAAATTTTCAAAATATTAGCCATAAGATACAATACAAAATGATAAATGGTAAATTGGTAAAGAGTAAAAGACATAAAATGGTAAAAAAATTCATTTGCAAAAAAAAAAAAAAAAATCAAAGGAAAGTAGGATCGGATCGGATCTCGATCCTACGATCTTACGATCCTACCCTAAATACGATTCTTTTACGATCTGGATCGTTTTTCATACCTAGGATCGTAGGATCGTACGATCCTACGATCAGGATCGCGATTTTGACAACCATGATTTTAATAACTACGTGTAAATATATTTGTATATTTTTTAAGAATATTATATGTATCAATACGACAAAATTTATCATATATATAAATGATGGTTACAAAAATAAGCATTGACTTAATGGTAAAAACCTCACCATGTAGTTTCGATTCAAATCCACAATCTTTCATTTAAATTTTAACGGACTTGATATATGATATATTAAATTAGCAAGGTTTCGATCACAAAAACAAACCCTAATTCATTCCTTTTGTATAGATGAAGTCACATTTTGAAGTCAAGTCATCCCCTTTCCATTTGTTTTTATCAAAACTCTTAAGAGCGGGATCTTGATTGTAATATTGTAAGATCCTACGATTCTACTTATTAAAACATTGTCAAATCGCAATAGGATCGTTTCATTTATAAGATGACAAATTAGATCGTAGGATTGGAATCGTGATCATAAGATCGGGATCCGATCCGATCCAACCACTCAATGAGAATTGTCAAATTTTAATCCACTTTTTATTATATTTACCCATTTGCTGGTTGACATATCTCCTTATTCAACGGTCAATTGAGAATAGTCATATTCTCGTACACCCCGCTCCCGAGCTGTAGCAAAAGAAAATAAGAGAAGAGAAAAGAAAGTAATGAGAGAAAAGAAAGGAAAAGAAACTTGTCTTTTGTGCTCCCGAATTAGAGAGAAATGGAAGGAAAGTTAAACATTTTGTTCTTTCTTTTCAAATCTTTCCAAATCGGAAGGAAAGTTAGGAGGGAAAGTGATCCTTCCATTTCCTTCCACTTCCTTCCTTTAATGAAATTCGGGAGCACCAATTTCTCTTACTTTCCTCTCACTTCCTCTTATTTCCTTTATTTTCTCTCCTTAAGTTGAACTCGGGAGCGGGGTGGTACAGTTTTGTGACCCGTAAATGATTAACAACCTTAGAATTTTTTTTATGTTTTTACTTTTTATGTTTTACCCTCGTTGATGGTATGATTTGAGATTTAGGTGTTGTTTGTTTAATTTTGTAAAAAACCATTTCAGACCTCTTACTTCCGCGCAGTGCAGCACCCACACAACACTTTTCATCTTGCAGGTGTTTGTTTTTTAGAAGTTTTCGGAGTAAAAAACTTATGTGCATGTTTTGTTTGGGGCAACACTTGTATTGCCTATTCCAATCTCTTCCAACATCTTCTTCTTTTTTTCTTGCTGAAATCTTGATGAATATTGATTATATGTTGCTGAAATCTTGCTAAATTTTTGTTTTACTTTCTTTTTTCACTTTTTTTTCTTGTTTATTCTTGATGAATTATTTTTTTCGTTTTTTATAATGAATAATAATAATTTCTTGTTGAAATATCATTATTTTTTGCTGAAATGTCATAAACTTTTGCTGAAATGTCATACATTATTAAATTTTCGTTATTAAAAAACTATTTTCGGTATATAAAATAAGTTTATTTTATTTTTTTTTTAAATCTGCAGCTACATGTAGATGTTAAAAAACAAACACGTTTCTTATTACAATTTGCAGTCGTTTGATCCACCTCTTTTGCTGCAGAGGTGGTCCGCAGACTTAGGTGTTGTTTGTTTTTTTCCTAAAAAAACCACTTATTGTTTCGCCGCGCAACACTTGGCCACTCACAACTTTTGTTTTTCAGAAGACTTCTAACTTAAAAACTATTGTGCGTGTGTTGCGTGGCGCAGCACTAGACCATCTGCATCAAACCACTTCACACTTTACTTTAACTTATTGCAGAAGTCTGCAGACGTTAAAAAACAAATAAACTTTTTATTACATGTTGTAGCCGCTTGGTCTACATCTTCTGCTACAGAGGGAGTCCGCAGACTTCATATATTTTCACTTCGAAAAAATAAACTGCACCTTAATGAATTTTTGTTTTAAAAAAACAAACAACACTTTAGCTTTGAATTGTTATTGATTTATTCCTTCAACAGTTCGAGCTCAAAAATAAACGGTGAGCATTTTTCAATTTATTTTCTTTTACTACTCAAACTTTTTTCCTTGAGAGCTTGAGAAATTATTATTTTTATTTGAGCTTCAAAAGTTGAAATTGTTATTGATTTCTTTATTATAATTTAAGTAGATAACATCTTAATAAGTTAAAACAAATAACATAAAGGTTGCGAGTTGCAAATATTGTAAGATAAATATTTATCGGGAAAATACTAATTTAGCCAAACACACTAATTACCTATCCAAAATTAGACAAAAAAATACATTAGCCAAAACTAGCCCATGAAATAGTAGATAGGTTAAGGTTGACTACGATCAACCTTCAAAAACTACTCTTTCGTCGCAATGGACTACTCTTTTGTGGCTCGTCTACTGTTTTGTGGCCCATTGGCCCATAGTATATAATGTCTTATTTTTCAGTTTAGGTTACTTTTTCCTTATTTTTTCTTCTATTGTCTACTATTTTCTCTCAATGGAGCACCCGAAGGACAACAAGATACGTCCATTCGTAATCAAAATTTTACCGTATTGTTGATTAGGAATAGTTTTTGTGTATGGAGATAACTTTTTTTTTAAAAGAATCAAAATCTTACGAAACCTACGGTGTACAAGTCCACAATGCACATATATTGTCTACTATTTTCTCTCAATTGAGCACCCGAAAAACAACGGGGTACGTCCATTTTTAATCAAAATTTTACTGTATTGTTGATTAGGAGTAGTTTTTGTGTATGAGGATACCTTTTTTTTTAAAAGAACCGAAAAAAAGAGATTAAAACTGTAGGTACGGGTTTTTTTCGGTTTTTTTTTTTTAAAAAAAGTTTATCCCCATATACAGAAACTACTCCTAATCAACAATACGGTAAATTTTTGATTAAAAATGGACACACCTCGTTATTCTTCGGGTGCTCCACTGAGAGAAAATAGTAGACAATGGAAGATATAATAGTCAAATTTAACAAAAAAATAATTAAATTTAGCAAAAAAAGTAGTAAATTTTAGCAAGAAGTAGTCAAATTTACCCAAAAAAGTCTTATTTACCAAAAAAAATAGTCAACAAATTCGAAAAAGTAATTTACATTTTAGAAAAAAATTATTTTATCAAAATAATTGTTAAAAATCTATTTTATATTTTACAAAAAAATCATTTTTAACAAAATAATTGTCAAAAAACTACTCTACATTTTACAAACAATATTTTTAATCAAAATAATTCTCAAAAAATATTCTCTACTAAACAAAAGGTAAAAAAAAAAATATATAAAAAAAACCATAGCTTTTTAACCCAAAACCGTAGTTTTCATTGAAAAAAAAAACGTAGATTTAACTCAAAATCATAGACTACGGTTTGGGAAACCGTATTTTATTGAGAGAAAACTATAGGTTTTAAAAAAAACCTACGGTTTATATTGATGAGTTTTGGCCATATGAACATTCTTATGTGCACATGCAAACCCTAATGCTTGGATCTAGATTTCTCTAATTAAACATGCATTGAATTCAAGACTTCTAATGGCTAATAGAGTATAAGAACAATACAAAATCAGAGTTAGAAGCTTACCTTGAATCACTTGTTTGATCTTCTTGTTCTTGGAGCTTTAGAGTCACAAATGTCACTCATCTAATGGCTTACAAACACCAACTAGCAAGGAGGATGATTTGAGAGAGAGGAGGGAAGAGAAATTCGGCCAGGGTTTCTTTACCAAGCACAGGTGCCGATTTCCTTAACCCTTGGGGTCTATTTATACTTGTAAGGCTCCTAGGGTTTCACCCTTAAACCCTAGTTGGATAACTTAGGCCCTAAGCAATCCAATACCCTAATAGATAAGCCCTTGGACGAATTCTAAGCATATCCTAAACCCTAGAAATCGTCCACTATTATCCTTAAGGGATTTATAGCCCAAAGTCCAACTATCATACAATTGACAGTTTATACCCCTTTATTTAATTGATCTCTTTAAGTCACCAAATTAATTCCTAATTAATTTATGACTTATATTAATCAAATAATAATATTATTATTCCTTATATTATTCTCATAATATATTAATAATATTTCTTCTCTCATAATAAATCATCCTGTCAAGTTGCTAAGGTGAAGGCAACCTAAAAGGACCATGCACAACCGGGTCAAATACTTGCCTGATATAGTTGCAGAGATATCGCTTTTACCCTCTTAGGATAAAAGTAACAGATAAACTTCGACTTATATGCATTTACTTATTCATTAATCAACTATACACAACAATGTGTTTTATAACATGAAGTTACTGATGCAGTTTTGCATTATCAAGGTATAACCAATCAACAAATAACAAACCATATATCTAGGTTTTAAGACCATATGATATTATTGTCTTGCGATCACCCTTTTTTATCACATTCCATAAGGTGATTCCAGCAAGCGCGGGTTTGTTCCAATGCTCAAAACTAGTTCATAAGCACTCATGAACGTTGCAGCAACCTTTTGCTATTTCTAATACCATTTAGACAATGTACATACCAATTCATGACAATCTTCATTCATACCTACTTCCAACATATGAACGATTGTGGATAGTTTGAATAATTCGATTATTCTTAATAAACTCAATTATTCTGGAAGTCAAAACATGCAAAATTGAAACAATAGTTAAACAATTAACATAAGACAGTAACATTACTCATGAATAATACTCTGTTATTTAATCATCAAATGTTAATTACATTTATCTATTACACGTTTTTACTACTATCTAATCTATACTAATATCATCCTTCAGCCCAATACTCCTAGCATGCTGCAAGTGCTTAACCCTACTCAGTCCCTTCGTAAGCGGATTTGTTGGGTTATCTTCTGATGATATCCTCTTCACTATGAGTTGTCCTTCTTCTACACGATGTCTAATAAAATGATATTTTCTGTCGATATGTCGAGATCTACCATGATCTCTCGGTTCCTTGGTCAAGGCAACCGCTCCTTCATTATCACAGAAAATCTCCATGAGCTCCTTTATGGCAGGTACAACTCCAAGATCACCAATGAAGTTCTTTAACCATATTGCCTCCTTCGACGCTTCGCTCACTGCAATGTACTCTGATTCGCACGTTGAATCAGCTATGGTTTCCTGCTTGGAATTTTTCCAAGTCACTGCTCCTCCATTCAGGGTAAAGACCCAGCCCGACTGTGAACAGTAGTTGTCCCTGTCGGTCTGAAAGCTGGCGTCACTATACCCTCGCACCTTCAAGTCATCACTCCCTCCGAGGACTAAGAACCATTCATTCGTCCTCCGAAGGTACTTAAGGATATTCTTGACCGCAATCCAATGGGCTCTGCCAGGATTCCCTTGATATCTGCTAACCATGCTCAAAGCAAAGGCTACATCAGGGCGAGTACAAGTCATAGCATACATGATTGAGCCAACTGCGGAAGCGTATGGTACTCGGCTCATTTCTGCTATTTCAGCTTCGGTACTCGGACTTTGAGTCTTACTCTATTTGGCATTACTTTGTATCGATAATTCTCCCTTCTTCGAGTTTTCCATACTAAAACATTTTAGTACCTTATCTAAGTAAGTGTTCTGACTAAGTCCTATTAGTCTCTTACTTCGTTCTCTCACTATCCTTATTCCCAAAATATAGGAAGCCTCTCCGAGGTCCTTCATAGCAAAGCACTTCCCGAGCCAGGACTTAACCTCCTGCAGAGTCGGGACGTCATTTCCTATGAGCAGAATGTCATCGACATACAAAATGAGGAAGCTTACTATACTCCCACTGGCTTTGACATATACACACGATTCATCTTCGCTTCGTACAAATCCAAACTCTTTGACTTTCTCATCGAAGCAAAGATTCCATCTGCGAGACGCTTGCTTAAGTCCATAATTGGACTTCTCAACCTTACACACTCTATTCGGATGCTTCGGATCCACAAATCCCTCTGGGCGAGCCATGTAAACACCCTCAGCCAACTTCCCATTAAGGAAAGCAGTCTTGACATCCATTTGCCAAATCTCATAATCATGAAATGCGGCAATGGCTAGCATCACTCTAATAGACTTTATCTTCGCAACTGGTGAGAAGGTCTCATCATAGTCAACTCCGGGAGTTTGAGTAAAGCCCTTCGCAACCAATCGCGCCTTATATGTGTGTACTTTTCCATCCACGTCGGTCTTCTTCTTGAAGATCCATTTGCACCCAACTGTCTTACGTCCGGGCACATTATTAACCAAATTCCAAACTTGGTTGTCATACATGGACTGGATCTCGCTGTCCATTGCCTCTTTCCATTTCACGGACTCCGGGCCTGCCATGGCTTCCTTATAGCTATTAGGTTTATCTAGATTTATTAGTGTACCATCACTAATATACGTATCCCCTTCGGTAGTAATATGAAAACCATAAAACTGGGGTTGAACTCTAACTCTTTCGGAACGTCTAAGAGGTAAGGACTCGTCAATCGGTTCAACCGGAGTTTCCTCCTCGGGTTGAGTGCCAGCGGTAGAGGTTCCTTCATCTATCGACTCTTGAATCTCTTCAAGCTCGATTTTCCTCCCACTGTCTCCTTGGCTTATGAGTTCTCGCTCTCGGAAAACTCCTCTCCTAGCAACAAATACAACATTGTCCTTCGGTCTATAGAAGAGATATTCAAAGGATTTATGCGGGTAGCCGATGAAAATACATCGCTCACTACGAGGTTCGAGCTTGTCATGAGTATCTCGTCTTACGAAAGCCTCGCAACCCCAAACCTTGATATGTGCCAACGAGGGAGCTTTCCCTGTCCACATCTCGTGAGGTGTTTTGGCAACCTTCTTAGTAGGGACTCGGTTAAGGATATGGGCGGCAGTCTCTAAGGCATACCCCCAAAAAGAGATAGGTAGTGAAGCACGACTCATCATAGAGCGAACCATGTCCAACAAGGTTCGATTACGCCTTTCTGCCACACCATTTAACTGCGGTGTCCTAGGTGGCGTCAATTGTGAAACTATTCTACACTCCTTGAGATAGTCGTGGAATTCAAGACTTAGGTACTCTCCTCCTCGATCGGATCGAAGCATCTTGATTTTCCTGCCCAATTGATTCTCCACTTCATTCTTGAACTCTTTGAACTTTTCAAAAGTTTCTGACTTTTGCTTGATTAAGTAGATATACCCATATCTGCTATAGTCATCGGTAAAAGTCACATAGAAGCGGTTCCCATCCTTCACGGTTGATCTAAACGGTCCACATACATCGGTATGTATTAGGTCCAATAGACCCTCACCCCTTTCACACGTACTTGTGAAGGGTGACTTAGTCATCTTTCCAAGCAAACAAGACTCGCATGTTTCATCTTCCCTAAGGTCGAATGACTCCAACACTCCATCCTTTTGGAGTTGGGCTATGCGCTTCTTGTTGACATGTCCAAGACGACAATGCCAAAAGGATGCTCTATCCATACCATTGGAAGAATCCATGCATAAAACATCATTTCCTAAGTTATCTACAATCATAAAAGTTTCATAAATTCCATTACATGGTATAGCTTCAAAATATAAGACACCATTTAGATAAGCAAGAATAAAACCATTCTCATTATTAAAAGAAAATCTAAAACCTTGTCTAAACAAACCATGAAATGAAATGATGTTTCTAGCCATTTCTGGCGAATAGCAACAATTGTTCAAACCTAAAGACAAACCATTCCTAAGCACTAAAGAATACACTCCAATCTTGGTCACAGGCGACGATCTTTTGTTCCCCATGATTAGATTTATTCTTCCATGCTCCACATCCCTATTTCTTCTTAGTCCCTGCAATTCAGAACAAATATGGTAACCACAACCGGTATCAAGGACCCAAGAAATAGCATGAGATGAATCGTTAAATTTAATTGTATAAATACCTGCGAAAGATGGCTTGATCTTTCCTTCCCTTATGGCTTGCAGGTAGTTTGGGCAGCTTCTCTTCCAATGCCCTATTTTATGGCAATGATGGCACTCTGCCTCCTTAGGGTTAGGACAGGGTTTAACAGGATCAACTTTGGTCCCACTAGAGGGGGAACCATCTCGAGACTTTCCCTTGCGGTGGCTCTTAGACGGAGCCTTCCTCTTCTTGCCTCTTCCTTGCCCAATGGCCAAAACAGGAGCAGCGGGTGGATTGGGAGTGGGTGCAACAGACTTGTCCTTTAGGTTGCTTTCAGCAACCCTAAGGAGACCTTGGAGCTTGCTTAGGGTGACCTCTTCTTTGTTCATGTGGTAGGTCATCCTAAATTGATTGTAACACGGAGGCAAAGAGTGAAGCACCATGTCGATTGCCAAGTCTTCCCCAAAGTCAACATTCAACTTGCGAAGACGATCGACATACCTTTGCATCTTTTGCAGGTGCACGGTAAGAGATTCTCCATGACCCATTTTGGCGGAAATCATGTTAGTGAAAATCTCATAACGCTCTTGCCTTGCGTTTTGGTGGTATCTCTCCAACAAGTCTTGGTGCATTTCGTACGGATACATGTCCTCATAGGACTTTTGGAATTCGGAATTCATGGTGGCTATCATGATGCAATGTACCTTCGTAGCATCACGTTCATGAGTTTCAAAAGCGGTCATTTCAGCCGGAGTAGCGATTTCTGGGTTGATTTTCTCGAGCTTCTCATCGAGGACATACTCCTTATCCTCGTAGCGAGCAATTGTGCGAATGTATCTTATCCATTCGCTAAAGTTTGTCCCATCGAAATTCACCTTTTGACAAAGGCTCATCAATATGAATGAACTAGCAGCAGCGTTGTTCGCGTTCGGCATCTACAAATAGAAAGGACAAAGATAGATTAGAATTTGAATCCCTAATTATCACACAATAAGAAAAATTAGGGTTAGGATCCAACAACAATATTTACATATTAGAAAAGGGATACCGTAATCTAACATGCAAACAATTTGAAGGTAAGTGAATGACGATTCACTAATTCTCCATCACGAAAACATAACTTTAAGTTCTAAATGCATTGAGAATTCCTAGGTTTGGATGAGATTCATTGAAACTTTTCAATGGCATGTTTAAATCTCGATATGCCCCTCTCGTTTGTGACTAGGATACCGAGGATCACAAAGCGGGTGTGAATTACCATGCAAATTCACATGGTGCCTTCATTGTAACGATCACCTATTCGATGTGCCGGTAAACCACACACGCTCCATCGAACTATGATAAACAATGAATCACCCTTTGCCACCTTCGCTTAGAACCAATTAGTGTGCCGGTAAACCACACACGCTCCACTAACTTCTTCGCAAGGTGCAAAGTGTAATTTCATGGGATTGCATCAATTCACTTTTCCTAAAGTAACTAGGATTGGGAAATTTTTTTAAAAACATGTAGTTACTTTGTATTTCATATTATACTTTTAATGAGAGGATGAGGTTGCCCTATCCTACCCGTTCGGCTAACGACCCTCCACCGATCAAGCAAGCGGTGGGTGTGAGTGTATACCCATTAAGCGTCATTTTATAGGCAGCAACCTTATACCCACCTTATAGACCGGCTTTATGAATGAGGCATACTAACGGTAAGACTAGCATTTTAATTTTATATATATATATATATATATATATATATATATATATATATATATCTTGTAATATTATATTAGTATATGGTTGAATTTTAAACTTGTAAAAATTCTAGGGTTTGAAATTTAAATTGTGTAAATTAAACCTTTAATTACAAAACATAAATTTCAAAACTTGAGGGCAAATTTTAAACCTTTTAAAACATGGGGGATCAAATAACAAATAATCTAAATTAACAATTAATCACATAATTATCCATATTTGATTTATTTAATGATTTCTTGCAAAACAATTTACCAATTAAATTAAAATAATTAATCAATTATCACATAAGGAAATAAATATTTTATTAATTGATAAATATCTTCAATTAGGTCAAAAATATACTCATATATATATATATATATATATATATATATATATATATATATATCATAAAATCGGATTTATATTGATCTAATATGATTAAGGCAAGTATCTCAAAGATAAACAGCAAGAAATCCCGAAGTTTACTTTTTCTGACGCTCGAACTCGCCGAGTACCCAGATGGACTCGCCGAGTACCACCATGGGACTCGCCGAGTTCATCAGGCAGAGGACAAAAAAACGATTTTTTAAGCAACAAACAAGCAATCAATGCATCAATTTAATAGAGACCAATCTAGTCTCTGATACCACTGATGGGTTTTGGTCATATGAACATTCCTATGTGCACATGCAAACCCTAATGCTTGGATCTAGGTTTCTCTAATTAAGCATGCATTGAATCCAAGACTTCTAATGGCTAATAGAGTATAAGAACAATACAAAATCAGAGTTAAAAGCTTACCTTGAATCACTTGTTTGATCTTCTTGTTCTTGGAGCTTTAGAGTCACAAATGTCACTCCTCTAATGGCTTACAAACACCAACTAGCAAGGAGGATGATTTGAGAGAGAGGAGGGAAGAGAAATTCGGCCAGGGTTTCTTTACCAAGCACAGGTGCCGATTTCCTTAACCCTTGGGGTCTATTTATACTTGTAAGGCTCCTAGGGTTTCACCCTTAAACCCTAATTGGATAACTTAGGCCCTAAGCAATCCAATGCCCTAATACATAAGCCCTTGGACGAATTCTAAGCTTATCCTAAGCCCTAGAAATCGTCCACTATTATCCTTAAGGGATTTATAGCCCAAAGTCCAACTATCATACAATTGACATTTTATACCCCTTTATTTAATTAATCTCTTTAAGTCATCAAATTAATTCCTAATTAATTTATGACTTATATTAATCAAATAATAATATTATTATTCCTTATGTTATTCTCATAATATATTAATAATATTTCTTCTCTCATAATAAATCATCCTGTCAAGTTGCTAAGGTGAAGGCAACCCAAAAGGACCATGCACAACCGGGTCAAATACTTTCCTAATATAGTTGCAGCCTTAGACACTATTCCAACATATATCTTAAAATGAAAAAAAAAAACACTAAACACGAAACAGTAGACGAATTAGCAAAACAGTAGACGATTCTAAATATCTACGGTTTCGTGGACTATTTTGGGATAATTCTTAATTTTTGGCTAAAAATGGTTAATTATTTCTTTAATTTGGCTAGATTAGTAATTAGCCCAATATTTATTCTTATTACTTTTTAAAGCTATTTAACAATGTCATTAACTACTATATGATTAGTTATATTTTTGAGCTATTTAACCATGATATATTGATATATGAAAAAAAGTTTTATAAATGAACAATTACCTTTGTATGTCATCTTTTGTGGGATCTTGTAAACTTGATGTTGCAAACGGAAAATGATCCTATGTAAGATTCACGGCATTGTTTTTTATTTTAGACGATGTGTACAACCGAAAATCCCCATTAGGCTATGGGAAGTGGTCACCACCAATCCATCGGAAAAGTGGTGTCACATGGTCACCACCAATTCACCGGAAAAGTGGTGTCACGTCACCTTCACCACCGACTCACTCCACATAGAAAATGGTCACCACTAACAACATTCACTTTTTTATTTTTTTAACATTATATTAAATAAATAACATAATTTATAAAATACATAATTTTTTTTATTTTTTGTAACATTATATTAAATAAAAAACATAATTTATAACATAAATAAATTTTTTGAAAACACATTTCATTAATTAAAAACATAGAAATTTAAAACCTAAATTACTAAAATACGCATAAAACCTAACAAATCAAATATTACACTACTTAATTAAAAAACAAATAAAAAAGTAAAACATAAAAACCATAGACAAATACTACTCGTCGTCATCGTCCTCGTCATCCTCATCCGCCTCGTCGTCACTGTCTGCATTCTCCTTGTAATCATCGCCCTCATCCTCTTCGTCTCCATCGTTATTTCCACCTTGGAGTTGTCTCCCCCATATGTGCTCGGTCAAATCGTGATGTAGATTGTGATGTGTTTCATGATTTTATATTTCCAAAACCCTAGAGAAGTATGTCGAGCTGCCAACTTGTATTACTGCAGGTGGGTTAAGTACATCGTTCCCGATATATGAACAAATGGCTCTGTGCTCTTCTTCTATTATCATGTTATGTAAAAGCACACAAGCAGTCAACACCGTCGTTAGTTTTTCCCTATCCCATGTTTGTGTCGGATGGTTGATTATGTGTCACCTTTGTTTTAGGACTCCAAACGCTCGTTCGACGTCCTTCTGTGCAGATTCTTGTGCTAACTTGAACAATTTTCGTTTTCTCATCGGCTGGAAATGAATAAGACCTAACAAATGTAGCATACTCTGGATATATCCCATCACCTAGGTAATTCCATACTTGTATTCATTTCCATTCACAACATATGACATATCTCGTGCTTTACCCTGCAAAATATCATTAAATAAAGGAGATGCTTGAAGCACATTCAGGTCATTGTTTGACCCCGCCATACCAAAGAATGCATGCCAAAATCATTAGTCGTTTGAAACAACCATCTCTAGTATAACAGTTGGGACCCCATGATCTCCTCGCGTAAATTGACCACGCCACGCATTGGAATAATTTGTCCACTCCCAATGTGTACAATCAATACTACCAAGTATCCCTAGAAAACCATGTTTAGCTTGATGTGCGGCATATAACTGTTCGACATCACTTTTAGTCGGATATCGCAAGTATATGTCACGGTAAAGCTCTATAACATACTCACAGAAAAGATATGTACAATCTCGACCCGTCCTCTCAAACATTTTCAGATACTCATCCGATACGTCTGCGGTTATACCATATCCCAATTGTCTAAGAGCGGTCGTACATTTTTGTATTGTGGTAAAACCACATTTACCTCTAGCATCCCATTGTAATTGAAAAAACTCATAATTACGTTCCAAATCTGTAGCTATACACAAAAATAAATTTCTACTAATACGAAAACGTTCTTCGAATTTCAATAGGTCATAAAGACTATCAGGGACAAAATAATCATATACCAAAAGTTGATGTGCTGCCTCGCGATCTTGATTGATATGTTTTTTATGTTTCTTCTTGCGGTGTGAAGTTTTCCCTCTCTCACGAATCACATCTTGTGCCGCAGACAATAATGTCTGCAACACCAAATCGTCATCAGAATCGCTAACCATTTTTTGTTGATTTTGTGTGTTTGATTTGAGAGAATTTGTATGTTTGTTTTGAAAATTTTGTGTAAAAGTGGATGTATATATATATAGAGAGAAATGAAATTAAAGAATTTTTTTTATTTAATGCCCAACGGTCGAAATTAAAGGCGGCCAATTAAATCACTCGTATTCGTCCGTCTTGGGAGCCACACCACCACCAACCCACTGAAGCCAGGGGCGGTGTTCACGCGTGGAGAGAGGCTCCACATAAGCAACTCATGCATGGATCTCCCTCCACTCCGGGTAGCCTTAAAGGGCGTTTGTTTTTTCTCTGCAGATCTGTGTGCCCTATTCTGTCTGCGAGGCGCAGATCACGCGCAGACATAACGGTTTGCAGCGCGTTTGTTTTTCTGAAGTGCGCAGACATAAAAACGTCTGTGCGAGGACTTCACCACACAGATATGGGACAACTTTTTCTAAAGTCTGCGAATGCCTTTGACCTAAAAAAACACGTTTCTTTTTGTTTCCGCCTCCATTCGTCCAAATCTACCATCTTCGTAGAGAGATCCTTCGACAACTCCATCTTCACTCCAGCAACCTTCGTCGACCGTCACCTCCGATCAGCACCACCTGTCGCCGCCCTCCTCTCCGACCGCAGGCGTCCAGACGATTTCAATTTCAGCGAACAACAACCTTCGATTGCAGCAAGCGAAAAGCGAGCGATCAGCGAGCAAACATGTTTGTCATCACCTCCTCTCTCTGTCGATTTCAATTTCAGTTCCATTTCTTGTTTGATTCACATCCTTGTTTCCCCAAAAATCTTGGAGGTGTATAATTTATCATATATTCTTGCTAAAATTGAAAATACTACTTGTAAACAAATTCCCAGCAAATTGAAAATCTTACCTGTAAACAAATTGGATCTATAAACAAATTGGATCTATAATTTTCTTTGATTGGAAGCCAATATATATAACTGCCAAGCAAAAGATAACATATTCTTTTGTTGATTGTGTATGTGTATATGATTGTTGATTGTGTATATGTATATGATTGTGTATATGTATATGATTGTTGATTGTGTATATGTATATGATAGAAAGCATCAAAACGAGTCATAAGTTTTATTTATTTGATTAAAAGTAAAATGGAAAACTCATGAGATGTTTGAAGAGGATGACATTATTCCCGTTTGTGACACAAAGAAACATTGTCATGACATGTTTCGTGCTTCATAATTATATAAGGAGAGAAGGACTGAGTGATGAATATTTCGCACGATACGATGAACCCAATGTCCCGTTTCGAAATAACAATTTGGCCATTGATGATGATGAAGACGGGATTCCAACGTATGGTATTGCAGCAGACCGTGAATATATGACTCAGTTACGAGATAAAATTATTGATCAGTTGATGCACAATATAGATTGAATTGTTTTAAATGAAATTGTTATTGTAAAACAATTTTTTTTATTGTATGACTAATTTAGTTGCATGAATTTTATTTTCAATGTTATAAGACTATTATTATTAAAATTTTGGTATTGAAAAATCATTTTAAGTTTGTAAAATAATTTTATTTAAAATTCAGTTTATTTCAGCAGTCTGCAGACGTTAAAAAACAGTCTTCTTGTTGCAGACTGCAGACGTTTGGTCCACCTCTTCTGCTGCAGAGGCTTGCAAATGCTGTCCGCAGACTGCATACATTTTGATTTCAGAAAAACAAAGACCACCTTATTATTCCCATAACTTCAAGTCAACCAACAACTATGCAAAAACCGACTTTAACGGTAAAATATCTGTTTTATAGCAAAATCTTAAAAAAATCCTTCAAGATTTTTCTGCTATTTTCAATTTAATTATAAGTCAAAAACTTATTTTATATCATTTGAGTCACCAATGTGAGTGGATAACATTCCATGTCAGCCACCATCAATCCATATAAAATGTCATCTCTCTCTGCTCGTATCACGTTATCTAATACTACCAAACTTTGCCTTTAAGGCTTTCGAACCACACATTATAAATCTATAACCAAGACTCCTCCCCACTTTTTTATCTTCTTCCTCCAACAAAACAAAAATGGCCACTATATCCTCTTCCGCTGTCGCCATCCCTTCATTCACCGGCCTTAAATCCGCAGGATCAGCCACCACTTCAAAAGTCACCGTCAACCTAGTCTCCGCCACCCCCAAGTTTTCCATCAAAGCCTCACTGAAAGAAGCCGCCGGCATAGCAACTGTGGCCTTTGCCGCCAGCGCCTTACTAGCAAGCAACGCCCTTGCTGCTGAAATCTTGCTTGGGGAAGAAGACGGTGGCCTGAGTTTTGTTCCGTCAAGTATCACCGTCGCCTCCGGTGAGAAGATCGTTTTCAAGAACAACAAAGGTTTCCCACATAACGTGGTGTTTGATGAAGACGAGATTCCGGCGGGTGTTGATGCTTCCAAGATATCGATGAGTGAAGAGGACTTGTTGAATGGACCAGGTGACACGTACACAGTAACGTTGACTGAGAAAGGAACCTACAGTTACTACTGTGCACCCCATCAAGGTGCTGGTATGGTTGGCAAGATCACAGTCAACTAATTAATTCCTTTTTTTTTTTTTTTTATTTAAGTACACTTGAATTTGTTTTGATAGAAGAGGTTTAAGAGACTTAATTTGCTCAGTAGCCTAAAAAATTATATACCATTTGTGTGAATTTTTGTTAGTTACATTAATACATTACATATGATCAATTGATATGCAATTTCTTTCACACATGTCTAATGCAAATTAAGGAAAATGGAAATTAAGTAACCTAACAATTATAAATGACTTTTTCAAAGACATCTTTATTTATATCTAAAAAGTCTTTTTCGAGATATTTAAATGAACATTTACCCTTATTTCGGATTTGATTTTCAAATTTCAAAGTTATTTTTTCTGTTTTTTTCCAATTTTTTTTAAAGAAATAACGTTACTTATATCAGAAATATATATTTCGAAGTGTTTAATGTCCCGTTTCATAAAATGTCTGATTTTATGCACTAATATCATATATGGTTCACATTTATTATGTTTAACTTTTTGTTAGATTTAAATAAAATTCCAAAAAAGTTATATTCGAAGTGTTTAATGTCACCGTTTCATAAAATATCTAATTTTATGCACTAATATCATATATGGTTCACATTTATTATGTTTAACTTTTTGTCAGATTTAAATAAAATTCCAAAAAAGTTCATTGAATTTCAGACTTGTATTGGAATTTTCTTTTTTCTTTATGAAATCCAAAATTTCAATTCGGAATCCGAAATGCTGGTCTGAAATTCAAAAATATTAGTCTGAAATGTATTTTTTTATTAGAAAAAATGTTTTTTTCGTGGTCCAGAATTACCAATCCAGACCAAATGGTTTATTTTGGTAAAAACAAATTTTTTTGGTTATTTTTTTTCCACTTTAGATTACTTAATTTCCCCAAGTAAAATGTATGTAGTTATTAAGTGTTGTATTAATTAAGTCTTTTTATTTTAATTTTTCTAAACTAATAAACCGTACTAAATAACCATTTTAGCCTTAGAAAAAGAAGATTCATAATATTTATGAATTACTGGAAAAAGCAAAGATATAGGAGGTGGCAAAAGTTGGTAAAAAAACACAAATTTTCTAACAAAAACTTAACTAAGACAGACAAAAAACAACATTACAAAACCATATAAACTTTTATTTCTCACCATTTTTTGATTCGCTAAAACGTGTAAAAGAAAAAACGGGGTACAACACGCAATCTACAAGAGCATATTTACCTCAATTCCTACGTGTACAAAAAATTCGAATGTAAATGTTATGTAGTTAAAGCATTTGGAAGGGTGGATGGATAGCCAAGAACCTTACCACCAACATCAGGAAATTGTTCATGTCCCGGTAAAGAAGTTACTTTTCCATCACTATCAACTTTTATCGGGTACTTAAGAAGATGGCCTTGTAAGGGGCTGAACTCATCCGCTGTAAAATTTTCCCAATTATTTTCCGCAAGCATGTTTATGTTTTTCACACAAGATAAGCTTTCTGCCTCTTTATAGTAATTTTCTAGTTTTCCCATGTGTTCTGCCCATAGCGACATTCGGTATCCATATACCTGAAAAAAATAAAAATAAAAATTATACCTTTTATACGGCCAGCATAACTAGTTTATTTCCTTATACTGTGTATTGTGTACTGTGTACTGAACAATGACTAACCTGACCACGGGGATGCGTTTTCTTGTGGGCCCACGTGTGATGCGGTTGATACGCGCCCATAGCTATCTCGGTATCTCTTGTACCCGCCATAGACCGTTGATTAATATTTGCGGACCCCAGTACAACATACTCATCATCTACTATCATTCCTTTAGCATGTACATAGATCATGAACCTTCCTTTCTTTTGAGAAGCCGAAACCTAGAAAAACATATATATATATATATATATAAACAAATTAAAACTTCTTAACAATAAAGTAAAGATATTAGTAGGTAGTATAAGAAATATGAAATTACCGAAACGCCATTAGAAGATCGGCTGCTTGAACTTGAGACTTGTTCTTCACATTGTTCACGGTTTCCAAGACAGTAAAAATTTAAGTAGTCTTGTGGATGTGAATTTTCAAGGTTTGAATTCTTTAGCTCTCGAGCTATTACATCATACATCATTTGCATAGTTTGTGCCTATAATTTGGCATTTTCAAAAGCTTTAAAGAAGGGTTATGTGTATTATTTGATTTTATTTTTTCTACAAAAATGACATGCTACAATGGGAAAAATATATAAAATTTGGGATTTAAATAAAGTGGAAAGACACTTACTTGCCAATATAGAATTCCTTGACAAGATGCAGAAGAAGGAATACCCTCAGGCCACATTGGAATGACAATATAAACTGAAAATCTCTCATTTGCCCTTATTTTACTAGCAATTTTTAATGCGAGTTCCACAGGGATTAAATGATCAGCACCTGTTTACAAAAAAATGTTAAAGTTTTTTTATGGAAATAAAAAGGAAGAAAGAAAGTTCAAATAAGGCAATAATGTGATGATATTATTTCTTAAATTCTTTGTATTGATTTTTTTGTGAAAGTAAAGTGTTAAAACCTGCATCTTTATGGGAATGCCATGCATATGATGATCCAAGAAAATACTGATTCTCAATATAAATGAAGTTCTTAGCAGATCTTATGGCTTGGATATATGCTTTCTGAATGCTCCTATCAATCACAAGATTCTTTGCACATACTAGATTCTGCCATAAAATAAAATAAAGTGTGGATTTAAAAAAAGATTCAATAACTTTATCTTATAAAAATAACTTCTTTAATACACACACCTGAGATTCAGCTACTTGGGCATTTTTTGGAAATCCTTTCAAAGAACCAGAATCAATAGACCTAAAAACCTGTCAATAGTAAAAGAATTCAACCATATTACCAAATAAATAAATGGGTTGTAGAAAAGAATTAAAAAAAAAAGTTTATTAGAAATAAACCTGAACATGCCAGTTTTCGGGGTCTTCTTCTTTAGAAACCCACAAAGAAGGATCATCATTTGGAAGAGATGATGAAGGACTGAGTATCCATGAAATACGTTCTATTTTAATCAATGCATCATCATGCCAATGATTTATTTTTTTGAATTTTTGTCCAAATTCAGACCATTTTGTGGCTTTTCTCCATCTTTGTTCAAAGTTTTTGAGCACATCATATGCAGCAGGACCATCGATTTTGCAATGTAAATCATGCCAGGGTTCTCTTGGACCTTTTATACCTGGCTATTGTGGAAAATCTGTCCATTAAATAAGGTAACATGTATGAATTTAGATAAAATAATCTATAAACTTACAGGAAGTGTTGGATTATGGTAGTCATTTTCAAACACAGTGTCAAGATCACGAAATAAACGGTGTTCTGGTGTATCATAGCGTCCATCACAGAGGTCCAAACCACCAATAAAAGCAGAGATCTTTCTGTAATTTCCATGGGCTTGTGTGTCTACTATAACACATTTTTGATGATGAGTGTAAAGCGTCCCTACCACCTGTGTATATCATTTTGGAACTTTCAGAAATCTTTAGAGTTTGGGAATGCTAGCATTTAGAAGTCTAGATAAAGGAGAAATAGTATGAACATTGAGGTATGAAGCATGCCTGTTGTTTGACAATGCTAAGCTTATTGCTTGCATATCGAGGTGATAACACACAGTGGACAGAGGAGTGTTTGAAAAACTTGCGTGTTTCTTCATCGTGAGTTTGCATAACTCCCTCCTAAATAATCAATGAAGATGAAGTAAAAACCGATGTTAGACGAAGGATTTTAGATGAAATTCATACCGTTTTGATGAAGAGATTGTTGTGTGAAGTCTTATCATCCCAAATCAGTAACAAAACCCTAACACCTTCTTGTGATTTGTATTTCAGCAATTCCCCAAGAGTTAAATCCCAACCACTTGGCAATGGTTTGCTAGGTTCTCTAACCAGTTTCACCTTGTCGTAAATTGACCACCCAACGATGTACACCATATGATGAGCTTCCAGGATAGCATGACATATGTCTTCCCAACACCCTCTCTGCTTGAAAATTTTGTTATCTCCGTCCAATTCGATCTCCGGTAACTGCCCCTCATGGAGGTGCGCGTCCTGATACAGCGTCACATTCCCTCCGTGTCTTACCGGAAAATAACTATCCTTCAGGCCGAATAACTCATCGGTGGCAATTGATTTTTCCTCGTTCCGATCATCACAAGAGGTGAATTTGATCTGTAATCTTATTGCGGTGTTAGGTTTTGCCGGTTTACCACTAGGACCAATAATCGGGAACCAATCGTCGATTAACTCTCCCGACATTACGCTCTCGGCGGAGATGACGACGATTCCGATCAAATCCGCTCCGAAAAGATCATTGTCTTTCACCTGAAACTCAAGTTGCGACACCGGATGCGCTAGCGGCGTGATAGAATGCTCGTTCCAGACAGGGTTTTGGGAATTTGATATCACGCGCGTTCGTGCGATGGTAGCTCCCCCAATACTTACGGTCACGTAAGGATCACTGGTAATGATCTTACGACGGTGTTGAGATTTGCTTCTCTTCTTCCATGAAGGCGATTTACACAAGTCGAAGATCGTGAAGCAGCGGTGCATACGGTCCGATAACAAATCCATATTTGGCAAACATCGAGCTTCGGCAATCGTTAAATCGAGGTCGCCATGAAGATAAACAACCGAATCTGAATCTGAAGTACCACAACTAGAAATCATGGGTGCACCACACTAGTGATATTGTTTCCCGAATAACAAAATCGACGGTTTGTATCAAAATTGATTAAAATGACAGCACTAACATTTTGTTTGTTTTGATTTAGGGAAGCGACTGATCACCGGAGATATGGTGGTGGTGGTGGTGGTAGTGCCGTCTGAATCTCCGGCGAACGGCGGTGTGCTGTGAGTAAAAATCAAGATGGCCGCAATCGGTGGGGGCAAGAGAACGAGAATGGTGACTGATGAGGTGGTTGGGGTTGGCAACCAAAATCGTAACCGTAAAACACGTGGAGGTTCCAGAAAGGAGTGAATAAAGGCATGTTCCATGGGCTCTCTTTCTGTACTACATTTTGTACTTTTGCATATCAAGAAACATGACACCAAGTGCTATTGCTATGTGTTTCTTTATAAAAACAAAGATATTTATTAAACTAATCTTGTTAAAGGAAATAACTTCAAATTTTGACTCAGTTTTAGATGTGATCCTGTTTGTGATTTGTCGAATATTATAATTTTAATCCAAGTTTACAATTGGTATTAGTTTGGTCCTTGTGGCTTTTAATTTTTGGGTCCAACCCAATATCTCTCTTAGATTTTCCTATTAAATACTTATAAAGATAAAATACTTATCTACCTTTCCTTTATCATTTTCTTATTTTCTTTCTTTTAATAAAAAAACAAAATAAATTTATTTTAGACAAAACTATAAAAATGATTTATGTTGTATATATATTTTTTTGAGGTTTAGTCTGAATCTCGATTTTTTTGACTATGTGGTTCTTTTAGTTAGTTTTGTTGCGTTTTTGGTTTCTTGAAAAACTGAAAAGACTATTATACCCTTAGTATATATTTTTTTAAACATTTTATAATTATTAAATATAAAAAGGGCCCACCTTCTCTCTCTCTCTCTCTCTCTCTCTCTCTCTCTCTCTCTCTCTCTCTCTCTCTCTCTCTCTCTCTCTCACACACACACACACACACATTATCATCAATGTTGATATATATATATATATATATATATATATATATATATATATATATATATATATATATATATATATATATATCAGTGTTGTAAATATCGGTCTAGGCGCCAGACGGTGTGCAACTGATTACGATTAGAGGTGTTTGGCGGAAATTGATCAATATTGGTCAAACTTGGTCCTCCACGGTCCTTGGGGGTCATCGGCGGTCCTTGGCGGGATGATTTTAAAAAAATTCAAAATTTGAAAATTTCAATATTACACCAAAATTTCAAAATTTTAAATTTTTAAATATTCAAAATTTCAAATATTATACCAAATATTTCAAAATTTAAAAATTTTAAATTCTCAAATACTATTTTTTTATTAGGATATATTAAGTTTTAAAATAGTTTTATTAGTAATTTATGGTCTCTGATTAATCCTCCGATTAATCCTCGCCAAACCGATTAATAACCTTGATATATATATATATATATATATATATATATATATATATATATATATATATATATATATATATGTGTGTGTGTGTGTGTGTGTGTGTTCAAATCTGAAATCGATTTGATGTATATGTGTGTTCATCCTCATATTTTGAAATATTAGATGGATTTTCGTTTTTGTGTTTGTGGAACTCAAGAATTTAATACCAAATTCATTAGAAGCATCTTTTGTTTTTCATTAAGGAGTAGGAGATCTTGGTGCAACAGTCAAATAAGCACCACCCCTACCTCTACTGTGTTCCCTTCCACTTCACTAGTGACCCTCCTCATGTATCCCCAACCCGTCGCCACTTTTATCTCCTCATCCTGAGGTCTCCAATATAACATTTTGCTTCCTAAAACTATATTCACAAGCAAGAAACACACATCCTAAGTCCGTAGAGTCTTAATTATATACCACCCTCACGTATACACTTAACAGTGATAGGCTAACCGTATCTGTCCCTAGCCTCTGTGCTTGAACCTGACTTGCTGCGCGAGTGACATTTCCAAAAAGATTTGCTTGGAATACTTAGGGAAGGTTACGGAAGGATAAAATACTCCTCAAATGAGTACTTCGGAGATTTGAAGCGAGAGATGATTTTTGAGGTTCGTATCTAGTTTGTCGATATGAATGACGGGGGTTTCGTTAGTCGGTTAGTTTAAGCGAAGGGTCTTTTCGGTAGTACGTGTGATTGGTATAGCGAGGACCAAGCCAATCTAGGTTGGATAACGTTGTCGGATCATGTGTAGGGTTGCTCCGGAAGGAGTGTTTGTTAGAACGATAGTGCATCATGTGTGTACGCGATAGTTCCTTCTGTGTGTACGTTTCTAGTGTTTTATGTTTTATCATTGTTATTGTTACTGCGAACATTTTTGTACTGTGCTAAATAAATTTTAACTGTAAGAGTGTTATGATAGATGGTCATGATACTTCGTATTATATGATCCCTATCAGGTCCCTCTATAATCGATTGGTGTCTACAAGTTATATATAATTAAGGCTGAGAAGACAACCGACTGAGTGACTCTGCCCTAAATCCACAACCAGACAAGGAATAGGAAATACGGTGGAATCACGCACTCTAAGTCTATAGGTTTATAATTATATATGGCCCTAATGTTTACACCAAGTCATTATAGCTTACCTATAATGGTGTTTAGTTTCTATATAGACTATGTGCTTTGCTTTGGATGAGGAAGTAATTTTATAGTTAGGATCTAGTTGGTAACGATCTTCGTGAAAACGTAAGTTTTAGAAATGTTTCGAGTTGGGAAACGTATCGTTGTTCTCAAGTGGTTCTGGGTTAGACTCTCATTCGGTGATCATCAGCACTCTTCCCTCTTCACCTGGGTTTCTTGTCATTGGACAATCTCTCCTGTAGTGCCCCGTTTCGCCACATTCGTAGCAGGTCTAGAACTTCATCATATGGGACATGAGAGATTGGTCGTGCTGGTGCCCTACAGAAACAGATAGTGTGTCCCCTTCTGAGGCAGTTTTTGCAATATATCTTTTGACACTTTTCGGTATGATGAAAGTTGCACTTATTACATTTAGGGAGGGTTCCAACATATCGACTGCCGAGTGCTGGAGTGGCTGGTGTTGTGGTAGCATGAATCGCAACCATATGTTGTCCATCTGAGGGCTCTTGTGTTGATTGTCTTTTCTTCCTGCTCCCGGATTTTTGTTTATCGTCACACCCTTTGGTTGACTCAGGAACGGGGGCCATTATGCCTTGGCGGATTCCATGGTCCACCAGTGTTTGAGCCAGACGTTTGGCACTATCGAACGTAAGGGGTTTTGCTGTTATCACGTTTCCTTGGATTGGAGGAGGTAGTCCCTAAATGTATCTCTCTACCTTCCTGCTCTCCGGGGTAACTATGACATCCCCAAAATCAAAGCCAGAAAAGACCGGTTTGTTTATGCTTTGTTTAAAAAATCAGAGTAACATTTTAAATAAAAGTGTTGCAGAATTTGTCCCAAAACAAAATATGATAAAGATTTATCAAAAGCATTTCCATAGAAATGTATTTCATTAAAAGACTTGGGATGTCATGTTCGTACAGATCAAAAGCATAAACAGTACAATATAAGCCTTACTACATTATTTCATATCTACAGGCCTATATCCGTAATCCCTCGTCAAAACATCATATCTATGCTCAAGCGCCACTACCTGTAATACATAAAATTGAGTGGGTCAGGCTTGGGATCCTGGTGAGCACATAGGGTTTTCAACCCACAATAAATAAGTTTATTAATTTCATCAACCAACAATAACCCGATTACCCGTTCCCATTATCCTCACCTTACATCCCTAAACACCTATCATAAGGGACCTAGCCTAAGGATCATCATCGGGACGGACACTACTGCTAAGGGGATTCCTCAGCAATAAATGTCCTAAAGGCAACCATGTGGGGGGATGGAGTACACCGGTGAACACATCGTTCACAAACACCTATAGGTTGCGAGCCTGCTAGTGTTCCACTGGACTGTCTAGAAGAGTCCGTGGTCGTCATCCATACTCCGCTAGATGACAGAATCAACAACATCAACATCGAGGCCTCTCATCATTTTATCACACATCACCTGTTACATTTACCCATGTTTTACCCCAACATTTTCGTAGATATAAAATACATATACAGTTTAAATCATTGAAAACATGTATAAAAACGTTCATCCAGCATAGATAGCAAGTATTCAGATAATATGCACACATAGCACGTAATTTATATAAAATACTTCATATCTATGTGTAAGCTGAAAGTAACTATGCACTCACTTGAAAGGTAGTGACTCAGCACTTGGACAGCGCTTCGATACTCTCAAAACGATATTCCTTCGATAAAACCTAGTATCATTGCCACTAGGGTTTAGTCTAATATTCACCGCGACTAATTAATATTCTAGCTATTATTACTATTATATAAGCGTTAAACGATACTTATATAACCCATAATAATAGCCCAAGTACTTATTATAAGGTCCTAATAACATTACTATATTAAAACATAAGCGAAACTAAAGATAGGTTAGGCGTAGCTCACTTACAGCGGGTTTTCTCGAAAACCGGGCTTCGCTGGAGCAGCGTTCCCGAGCAGAAAGGCTCTCTTCTCGGGACTCCGAGAGCCTCGGGGCTTCCTTCGGGTGCTAGGGGGTTTTCCTAGGCTTTAGGGGGCTTAAGGAGGCTTAGAGAGATAGTGTAGAGAGAGAAAGAAAAGGGTTGAGGTGTGAAGAGAAGTGAATGCCCGACACCTCTATTTATAGGGGTGCTGAATGACCTACTCGTCGAGTAGGAGGACCTACTCGCCGAATTGGTGCATGTGGCAACCTTCTGGTGGTGCCACATGTCCAATTCTGGTGGTGTCACGTCACCCTTATCGCGTATCAGCCTTCAAACTTAGAAAAATCATAACTCTCGCATATGAGCTCTGTTTTCGACGTTCTTTATATCTACACGTAGGTGAAATCAAGATCTAAAACTTTCGTTTAGACTCCGTCGGCTAATTCTCGACCGATCTCAAATTTAACAGTAGGAGGCGTTTAGACTGTTAAATGACCGCGAAGAATTCGTAACTCCTTCATACGGACTCCGTTTTCGTCCATCTTTTTACCGTTGAGTTCATATTAATGAGATCTTCAACTCTCATTTAGGTCGCGTAAGCCAAAAACCGCTCGAACTAAAATTCGAGTTTCGGGTCGTGCACTACTAAGCCGAATCTTAGAAAAATCATAACTTCCTCATACGAAGTCAGATTTGGGCGTTCTTTTTATCGACGCTCTTAGTTTAACATATTCTACAACTTTCATTTAGATTGCTAAGGCTAAATCTTTCTCTATCGTAAATTCACTATTTACGCTTCCCGGTGGCGTGCCGGTTTTGCCGTAAAACTTCGACGGGCGATAACTTCTTCGTTATAGCTCGGATTTCGGCGTTCTTTATATGTATGGAAACCTTGAGACATATTCTAAAACTTTATGTAGAGATATTAGGCTTAACTCACACTTTAAGTTTGACGCTTATTTTTTATTCTTTATTAATTATACATTTATAATTAAATTATAAGCACATAAATACACATAATTCACATAATACTCAAATATTTCATCTTTATTACTTCAAAAAGAGTTACAATAGTTGACCTAGACTATTACATTGACAAATATGCTTAGCCCTGAAACCCGGGCGTTATAGTAACCATCCCAGGACATAGTGCAGCTAAATCTCTGAATCTATCGTTGTAGGCTACTATGTCTGAGCCTTCCATGGTAAGATTCCACAGCTCTTGCTCTTGTTTTTATATCTCGCCCCTCGGGCAGTACTCTTTCAGCATCATCTCTTTTATATTTTCCCAGCCCACCGTGTTTGCCACTGGCAGGGTCAGTGACTTGACATGGCTATTCCACCATGTAAAGGCTCTGTCAAAGAAGGTGCAGACAGCAAACTTCACTTTGCTCCCTTCTGGGCACTCACATATCTCAAAAATTGACTTTGTTTTCTCAAACCATCGCATTAGGGTGACGACTCCCCCATTTCCATCGAAGGATTTGGGTCCACAGCTCATGAAGTCTTTATACGAACACTCCTTTGTGTGCCCTTGGTTTTATCCGTGGTTAGTGTTGTTAGTACCACCACCCGACCCGCTAGCACCACTTGTGTGGATTTGCGTCATGGTGGTTACCACTGCGGCTGTTACAACAGCCTGAAAGACAACCAGATCGTGTGGTGGCGGTGTTGCATTGCTTTTTACTTTTATTCGACTTCTTCGGTGGCATCTTTCTGCCATAAGATTTAAAAGATGAAACAAGGGTAAGTCCTTACTGGTTGTTACAAGTCGAGTGTCATTTGAATCAAAGTTATCTTAGTTCCGAGTGTATCATGTTCGAACTTTTACGGTGTTCTAAAAACAATTAATAACAAAGGTCTATGCAAAATAGACTTATGAATTTTGATAGTGACAACTTCCTTAGTGGAGTTTTGCGACCTGGTTTATTGTTACTAGTTGTTATGAAAGAGGCGGTAAGCCTAACACATAGTGTGAGTAGTGTAATCACTAACTCACTAGATTGTATTAGTTGGTTGATTATTAGTGTGATGTATGTAGTGCTCTACCACACGACGTGCCTCGTGAGTGGTTTCCTATGTTCTCTGTCGTAGTTATGATTGCCTTAGTTTTAGCGGTGGGGATCTGTTATCTCTGGACCTTCCTTTCAGGGCTTCATTAAGCCATGCATGCATGTAAAGTTGGCAACTTTACATGATAAATCAACCCAAGGAAGTCAAATCTAAGTTTTGGAGTGATGTCTTAATCAATTAAGAGCTGGAAATGAAAGTTGGCTGAATGAGGGAGTACGCTAGGCATACAAGTAGGTACGCTTAGCGTATAAGCCCTAAGGTGAGTATGTTGTGCCTACAAGCTGAGTACGCCCCACGTACTCAACAGGTTGGGCCTCAAAATCTTGGGTCTTCGGTTTGGGTCATTTTTGGACTTAGGTGTTATAGGCCTTGTTGGGCCATCATAATTCAAGTGTTTTTGGGCTAGGAATATTTTTGGACCTTAGATTAAGGCACATGAAAGGGTTTGGGCCCAATTTGGAAAATTGGGCCATATTTAGGCCTTGGGTGTTTGTTTGGAATTTGGGCCTTTGGATTGTTGTTTTGGGCCTAGGCTTTGGTCCAAGTTAGGTAAAGGGTAAAATGGTCTTTTACCCTAGTTTGGACCCTTAGTGTGGTTCGGGATCCGATTATTAATTGGATGATTATTTTGGTGATTGATAGTGCGTGGATTTTAGCGGACCAGTAGTCAGAGATTTATCAGTGTGATTCAGCAGTTTAAGGTGAGTTTCCTCACTGTGTTTAGTGGGTTGAAGGCACCAATGCCAACCCATGGTTTGTTATGTAGGGTGCTAGATGTCTCTATGACTCTTGCATATGTATGTGCAATTATGCTTACTGGGCGGGGCCCGATGGTTATTCTGTTTGCTAGTATCTGGTTATGCGTATATGATTTGTATGTAGGCGGGGGCCGTTATACTCAGTGGGTGGGGCCCGATGATTGTACGGTATGCTATTATCTTTGTGATTTTCGCATGTGTTTGTATGTTTATATGATTATATGTTTATATGTTTATATGAATTTTCTTGAATGTTTTATTGCTCTATTAACCCCGAAAGCTACAAATTTTTCTCCAACTTGAAGAGTGAGTTTGGACTCCCTTATGTCTACCAAAGCTGGCGGTGCTCAAAAAGGGACTTCCAAGAATAATTGGCACTTGATTGTTTTCCTCCATGTCACACCCCCAAACCGGAACGGCGAAAACGTTCGGGGGCGGAGGACGTCATGTTTAGTATCACAACACATGTATCATAGTAATCATAGTAACAAACAACCATTGTATTAATATTAAAGTGTTTACAAAGTAGTGATTCACAAAAGATTGAATCTGAAAGTAAATAACAAAACAAGACATGAAGCTACTATACTTCATCTTCTGAATCCCAACGCACGTACCTGTCTACTAGTTTCCTGAGAATACAAGTTATTTTGAAAGAGTAGATCAACATTTAAGCTGGTGAGTTCATAAGTATTTAGGTGATGTAAAGTATGTTGAAAGTTCTTTCTTTGAAAAGTTCGCTTGTTCCTTCAGAAAATCCTATATCTTCTGATGTAATGAATGAAAGTAAAAATGGCTCTACAATTCCTTCTATGAGTACTAAATGGATACACAATATATACAATTTAGAGTAAACAGACAATCGATTGTGTGAATCTGCCCTAAGCCCACAACCTAACAAGGAACAAAAAATGAGGCGGAAGTCACACATCTCATTGTTTGTTAGATCTTCATTGTATATAACCCTGGTGTATTCATTTGGTACTTACAGAGTTAATTGTAATAGTTCCTTTATTTGATGAAAACATTCTTTTTAAGAAAATCATATATTTCCTTTAGTAAAAATGGTAACCATAATAGTTCCTTCGATAATCACTTAGTTTATACAAGTTATATATAATCTAATATCGAACGGACAGTTAAATAGGTGAATCTGCCCTAAGCCCACAACCAAACAAGGAACAAGAAGTAAGGTGGAAAGCAAACATCCAACTGCCTATCAGATATTAATTATATAACCCTGATGTATAAACTAAAGCATTATAGAATTAACCACTAAAGGTCCTTTAAGTTATATTGGTTTAATAAAATGGATTAAAACCCTTTTACTGATAAGTTTCTAGTTTAGCCTACTAAATGTTCTGTCTGAAAAGTATGTTTGTGTACTAGAAAACGATATATTGAATTTGTATGCTATGACTTGACCCATATCTGGTACTCCTTATGATTACTTAGTGTATACGGAATATATATATATATATATATATATATATATATATATATATATATATAACTAAGATCGGATAAATAGTAGATTGGGTGCATCTACTCTAAGCCCACAACCAAACAAGGAACAGGAAATGAAGCGGAAAGCACACACTCTACTGTCTACCGGACCCGATTAATATATATCCCTAATGTATGCACTAAGGAATCATAAAGTTAGCATTATAGGCCCTTTTGTAAATGAATGTACTAAGACTCGACTGTATTGTTTGTCTTTTGTAAGTTTTCCCAATTTTAAGACTATCTTTACTAGAAAATAGTTTGCATTACCCTTTTATGTGAGAAGATCACTATATGAATGTAAAGGGAAAATGAAAGTATTCAATAATATTGTATAAGTAATTACCGAATCACTAACTACCTTAAAACCAGTTTGTTAATTAAGGTTAAGATGTGATGTGGTTATAACCATATTGATCGACAAGGGTTCAACACGACGACCTGCTGGCGTCGAAACTGATGTGACATTTTTCATCCCTCGGCCTTCCGGTCAAACTGTAGCGAACAGTCGAGATGCGGGCTTGTCAGTCCCGTATAGATCTATACACACAATGTCCATTCTCCCTCTAGGAGACTCTACAAAACGCGACCTAACAAGTATATTGCTAAGCCATAAAGTAGTCTCACATAAATGTTATCTTGTTCTTATTATCGTATGTTTTTTATGTTCTTGATATTGTATGTTTCTCCCTGTTTCTCTTTATAGTACGTTCTTTCTGTTCTTGTTATTGTATGTTCTGAACCCCTAAACTATACCTATTATAGTTTACTAGTATGTTGTTTTGAACTGTCTCCGATTTGTAGGAAAGACTCGATTATCTACCGAGTTATGATCGTACTTTAAAAACTGTGTTTTATAAACAATTAATAAAGTAACATAACTTAAAAAGAGTTTTTGAAATGGTTTTGGTCACTTATAAAAGCATAAGAAATCCTTTAAAGTACGGTTATCACAAATAACATTTACACAGTTAGCATTGTGTTCAATTTGTATTCCCCCCCCCCCCCTAAAAGCGTTTAAAACATTTAAAAGATTGATTATAGGTGTATGAACTCACCTTATGTGGGTGATTCAATTGAAGGTTCGCATAAGGATGAGAAGTTCCATGAATGAATTCCCAAGACACAAACGAGTCCTAAATGACATATAATGGCATATATAGGCATGTAATTAGCATTTGACACAACTAACATGCAAGGAAACAACCTTAGGGACTAGGAAACACTTGAAATGAAGTGTTAAAATCACATGTGATTTATCAAAGGGAGTTTACGGCCAAAGGAAAGTGTTCATGGCCCAAATGGATGAATGGTTCATGGCCATGTATGAACTCATGAAGGGTTCACGACCCTATGAAGAGTTCACGACCGTGAACACTTCAAGTTCATGAAGATGGTGATGAATTATGAAGAATCAAGGCTAGGATCTAATGGTCTTTCAAGTGTAACAAGATAAATGATGAAACACTTACGATTTTGGGATCCCTTGGGAGTTTACAGCCACCAAGAACAAGTGTGTGTTCTTGGTGTTCTTGGTGAAAGATGATGATCTTGAAGATCTAGACAAAAGTGGTAAATTCATGGATGAAATCATAGGGTTGTACTAGATCAAGAAGGATATCAAGGAACAATGGAAGAATCACTTACTATTTGGACGAGAAATGGGAGTAATTCTTGTTGATACTTGAGAGAGAATGGAAGTTCTTGAGGTGGGATTGTGGAGAATGAAGAAGAAATGAGGGAAATCTATACATATTGAGGATAGATCATGGATAGAAGAGAGTTCACGGCCGTGAACTAGGTTTGCGGCCGTGAACCTCAAATGTTGGGTCCTCTAGTTCGGGTGCAGCCTCCTAATCTCGAGCTAATACTTCCTAACACTCAATCCTTAAGTGTAGTAGGCTTAGAACTCATTAGAATGACCCTTAACAAGGCTAAAAGGCAACAGAAACAAGGTTGACCTTTGATTGAATTGATTGGCTTTACCGGATAAATTTTTTTGGGTTGTTACACTCCATATCTAGAACAATGAAATCTGTGGGAACAACAAACTTGTTAGTTTTAACTAATACATCACTACAAGAAAAAAGGCCTTTTACGACGCTCATTGCGCGTCGTAAAACGCTCAGACGACGCGCAAATGCGTGTCAAGGAAGGCCCTGTCATAAAGAGAGACGACGCGCATTTACGACGCGCATTTATGACGTGCATTTACGACGCGCGGTTATGACACGCAATGCGTATCAAGGAAGGCCCTGTCATAAAGGAAGACGACACGCATTTGCGTGTCGTAACCTTACGACGCGCGTGTTTATGACACGCAATGCGTATCAAGGAAGCCCCTGTCAAGAAAGGCCATGTCATAAATGAAGACGACACACATTTTTGCGTATCGTAATTTTATTTTATTTTTTAAAAAAAATATTTATAGATTTACTGATTTTTAAATTAAATTTGCATTTCATATATATGATAATAGAAAAAAATATATTTATATATTTATTAATTTTTAAATTAAATTTGCATTTAATCTCTCATAATAGAAATAAAATACCATATACAAAAAATACAATCCATTGCATAATATAAAATAAAATTTCATAGTCAAAAAATAAAATAAATTGCACAAATTATAATATGTGTGTAATTGTCTCCTTCATGATCAGCCTCCATGTCCAAAGTCGGATCTACCTTCCTAATCTGTATGGATCTACCTTCATATAATAATGTTACCTGCCCATATGCAAAGATACAACTATTATATCCAGACAAACAATTCTCCACCATTGGTAGACCAACCATCCTAAAAAGAGTTTCCTACACAAATTCATACTTCTTGTAACACATTGCAATTAAGAGAATCAAATTCATGTAGAAGCAGAACTCAGTATTGCTCATTTCTGGTACCTGGTCAATTGTTTCACAAGCAACATGGTCAAAAGTAAATCGTGTTTCTGGATGCCCTACCCAGGTCAGGCATTGTGCAGTTTCTTGTTGTAAACACCTGTTGTAACCTTGAGCACTGAGTTCCATGTTGTTGAGCGGACGAATTTGTATCAAAACCTAAAAAAAGCAAACCCCATAAGCTAAACCTTTTGAAGTTGAATGATTGTGGAATTAGTATAAATGTTATGTTAAAAAGTGAACTTACTTGTACATTATGATCCATCCAGAATGATGGATCTTCTTTGAGGTCGATAACGCTGCAAAGCTTTTACCAGAATTCATGAAATCAGTGCTTTTACCAGAATTCCGACGCAAGAACTTGAGATCTCGCAACAATCTGGTTAACAAAGGAAATAAGAATTTGAAAAGAGAATTGGAATATTATAAGTAAAGACCAAGTGCAACTGAAAAATGTAACATTTAAACTTAGATTGATAATAAGTTTTTTTTTTATTTTACTGAGAAAAGGTAAAAGACCAAGTGCAAACCTCTAATCTAACATAATTGTTTTCTTTATTGTCCTGTGCAGCTTCCTATTGCCATTTTCAAGAAGTTACTTCATAGATGATGGGTGAAATAGGAAAGCTTAAATACCAAAACTTGCATATCTTACATTTTGGATCTGATCATGAATCTTGTCTTCTCTAAACTTCAACATCATCTTTGTGCACTTATTGTCATCCTCTCTTTGACGAACCTAAAAGTAAATTTCAGTTTTAAATACAATATGCTAGTGATGTCATATTATAGACCAAATTGGATAACAATTTACCAGTCGATTTAACTGTTCTATTTCTGCTTCAAGTTGTTTAATAGAAGCTTCCGACATTTGATCTCTTCTCAAGGCTCCAGTCAATGAAGTCTCTAAAGATTTCAGCTGAGAAACAGAATGAATACAAGTAAATGAGAACCAAAATGGTAAAATCATCAAACAACAAGGTTTTGTCGGCTTTGTAGTATCTAGTTGAAAAACAAGTATAAATAGTAGCTAATCGTTATAATTTCTTGTGAATTAGCACAGTGAAATAGTAGGTAAAACATGAAACCCCCTAAATATTACTTAGTATACCTGTTTAGAGGAAACCTTCAGGATTTTGTTATCATGTCTAGTGCAATCATTCTCGTGTTCTTGGGTAGCCTCTTCAATGACTTTTGGACCAAATGCTAAAGACCTGGATATGTTGTTCCTCTTAAGGATAGCAAGCTCCTCCTGACTGAATAAAAAGATGGTTACTTCATAGAATATGGATACAATTTTATTGGGTTTGAAAAAATAACAACAGAAGAAAAGAATTACCTTTAGCGGTTGTATTTGCTGTTGAAGCACCATGATATCTCCGGAGGCATCTTCATTTACAACACCCTTGGAAACAGAAAACAAGATGAAAAGTTTAAAAATCGTGCTTTGAATAAGATCAAAAAATTAAAAGTTTACAGTATTCACCTGTAGAAGAAATGTCAATCTTGAATCTCTATAAGGAACATGACGTGTCCTTGCATTAGCACCATCTACTAGAACCATTATCACATGACTAGAAAGATAGATTCCGTGTTACAAATATGGGAGGAAAACAAAACAAGAAAAAGTACATCAAATAAAGTTGTTCATACCCTAGAGTAGATAATGATTTGTTTATATTTAATTTGCAGCTTCCTTTAATCATTCACCTTCAGCACCCGAAGTTTTTTGTCTATTAAGACAAAAGGAAAAGGTTTGATGAGTAACAAAACAAGAAACTATAAAAAAAAAGATTGTAATCAAATGCAGCACCTTTTTGAACCAGCCAGATCAACAAGATTCAGCCTTGCAAATCTAAGGTTAGATGTCGAGTCTTTCTCCCACCTACTTTCAATCACACACGTGAAAACACTGTCATTGCTTTGATACCCTTTAAAGTTGCAAGTGCAGAATCTAAAGCATTCACTTTAGGGATATTTCCTTTCTTTAGATTTTTGTATGTGTTAATAAATGGTTCAAGGGTAAGAAAATCTTCCAAAGCAAATGAATCACCATTGACTGCTAAGTTGACCACAGCACTAGCCAATTGGTTCACACTTTGGGTACTAGAAAGTACATTTGCCTGATCGATTTGTGTCTGCAAGAGAAGGGTATTTCCGTAAATTACCATAAACAAAAAAGAAAAAAAAAGTAACAATGATACAAACCTTGACTTTGTCCCTAGGTTGAGCACTCCCTTTAAGAGATAACTTTCTGGATTTGAGAATGTCTGAAAGCATAATAGCTAACCAACCTTGGGAAATGGGAATGGAAGAAGGCCCATAATCTTCACAGATACGAGAAAGGATTGTGATTGCAGAAGATCTAATAGCACCAGATGAAGTTTCCCTAAATACCCATGGAAGCAGAATGCAAGACCATAGTCACATAGTTCGTGGTACGGTCCGGTACGGGAATGAGGATCAGGAACGAGATTCGGCAGTTAGGACGTATCGGATACGGCGGGGGTAGGTTCATTTCGGTACATCCCGGTACGTTCCGGTACGGTGTATCGTGTATTTCAGTACGGTGTATCCATGAACCATGGTTTATACAAAAAGTTCCAGCCATTATTTACATCAAAATTCATTAACAGGAAAATAAATAACATAATTTTAATATTTCCCAGCAAGAATTACTATCTTCTGTGCGGTTAAAAGATTTGCCAAATACCATTTTCACACCAAGCAAATCAATAAAGAAAGAGTATATTGGAAAGGGTCTGTGATGAAGGAGTGTAACAGAAGAAGAACCGAGCAATAGAGAGAGTGGGTGAACCGGTGAGTAGTGATGTAGGATAAGAAGCATCTTAAATAATTATTGGAATCGAGATTCACCGGAGGAATTGGATGTAAGAATCGAAGAAACATACCAGGAATCGATGAGATCGATACTTTATCGTAGCGTCACGTTTTTTCACAAGTTCCCGCTCAAACCAAAATCGGCGATTCCAAGTCCAAAATTGGCGATCCTAATCGCGTTTCTGTGCAATCCGGATCTCCGATTTCATTGTTCCATGACCGAATTAAAGATTAAACGGGATCGCAGGGTACCCGTATCGGATAGCGAATCGGCCACCGACTGGAATGAAAACGCACCCCGTTTGGGAACGGGACGTTCGGAACGGAGATCGTGAGTCATATGGCGATCTATGTGACTATGTGCAAGACCACTTTTGTCCTTCTTCAAGAGACAAACGCATGTCCCCTGAACAAAGTGATTCCAACCCTTTTGCTAATGATTCTTGAACAGACTTATGATTCATAGTCCTTTTAGCAGTCTCCCTCATTAAATGAAGACCTTTTTCCATAACTACCCTTTGAGCACCAGGGCACCTCTCGAGAGATAGTAAAAATGCAGATAAAGCCACACGAGTTAAAGAGATATCATCGGCTTTGCTTGCTTGAGAAACGGTTGTAAGAAGGGTAGAACTCCAATCAGAAACAAAATCATTCATGGGGAGATTTTCGTCTTTTAACAACAACTGAGCTACTAAACTCTCGTGAAATTTCACGGATCTTTCAGGAGCAATCAATGCAGACATGACAGCATGTCCATTGAAGTCGAGTTCTTGGATATGGTGAAGGAATGGAAATAAAACAGAAAAAAAAACAGAAACCCTAACCAACCTTGGTCGTTGAGATGATGATGGAGCTTTTCCCTTGACGCAAAACCCTCCATGGTTCCAAAAACTGTACCCCTTTGATCAATTTCATGGCCTAGTGACCAAAAAACCTTCGATTTCACTAAGAACCGGAACCCTAGTTCCAACAATAGTCGATTTTTGGTATTTGATTGAGAGAGAGAGAGAAGAACGATTGAAAGAAGGTAGAGGAGAGCATGGCGGGGTTTTTAATTTTTTCAGAATTTCATTTCCCCCTTTCCCCCACTATTAAAGGATGGAACGCGCGTTCCATTAAAAAATATAAAGCGACATCCTTAGACGACGCACATTTTATTATAGGTGCCCTCCATGTTTTTTTAGACACTAATTTAAGGGCGTGCAATAATGCGTGTCTTCTATCCTTAAATTTTTTGAAGAGATGACATTTTTCTAATGTCACTCTCCTTTGCGTAACATAGATCAATGAGCGTCGTATTTTGCGCGTCGTAAAAGGCCTTTTTTCTTGTAGTGAATCTTCACATATCCCTCTTAGAAAGGTCATCGTTTTGTTTGCTAAGTGAATGGCCATGCGAATTGGTCTTGGTTCTGGGAGGTCAAGTGTGACAACCATCAATTTCTGGTCAAGTCAAAGTTAAACAAAGTTAAACAAAGTCAATGAGTCAAATCGGTAAACTCAACTAGTGCTTGTATGTTAGGGCTTACTCTATGTTTACTAATGTACAACTTTGTATCTTAATACAAAGTATCACTCAGAAGTGTCATATGTTCAAAATTCTAAACCCTAACCATGGTGAGTGATGTAACGACTCTATAAAGCATTATTATGTACCCTCCGGGGGCGCATATCACTGACAAAGGCCACAAAAAAGTCTCTCTCAATCTCTCTCTCTCTCTATCTCTTTCCCAAATCTCTCTCAAACCTCTTGGTAATAAAAATCACATTTTCCAATGTTTATATGAACATCCATACCATCCCGAACCTTCCCATGGTCGAAAACTGCTTAAAACGGAAAAAGGAAGTCAAAAATAGGCGTAAAGGTTCGCAGGTTACTGTTCACATGCGGACCCTCGCAGGTCCTTGCAAGCCACGTTTTGTTTTTGGGTGAAGGTTCGTGTCTACCGGAAAGTTTCGCATCTGGCCCTCTCACAAGCAAAACCGGATACTTTCTCACTAAACAGAGAAGCTTTGCACCCCAAACCGACTAGTTTCTCACCTACACAACGAGTTTCGTTTCTACTCGACCACTTTCACCTCTACTCGGACACATTCGTGTTTGGTCGGGTATTTTCGCTTCTCACCGGCAACGTTCATTTATACTCAACAAGACTCGTATCACAGCCCTTCGGACTGAGGCCACTGCCTGCGAATAGGGGACTTTTGCATCCTTTACCAGGTTCGCATCACTTCCGAATTTCTCACCCTAATCCCAGCTAGCTTCTTACTCTGTGTCTCGCATGCGAGCCTCTCGCACCCAAAGCCCTTCCTCTCACCATGAACCTTCTCTTCTCTTCCAACCCTTTCACCTTCGCAGATTCACTTCTCATGCCCGATTTTTGACCACTTTCGCATTTTAAGCCCGTTTTTGATGATTTTAACAGGAGATTTTCACCCAATTCATTTTTTTGGCATATTAAACCCCCTAGACTCGCATTTTATTCCCATCTTGAAGATTTGCTATCTATAAATCATATCTTTTATTCAAGATAACACATAAAGACTTGTTGACTTTTCCATAAAGATATGACACCAAGTCATCCCCACATCAACTTTATGTCACTATTCACACTCTACCTAGTCAGATAATTGTCCTTTTCAACTCTTATTAACATTCCATTAGATTTTTCCCTTGACCAAATCCACTCAAGAAATCTTTATTCTTCACCTATAAAATATCATTTGCTTCCTCCAAAAACAAACTTTTTCTCTCTCTCTCTCTCTCTAGAACTCAAATTCCCCAGGAAGTCTCGATCTTTTCCTCTATTCTTGGTAAGTTCTTCATCCAGCTCCTAAATATTCTACACTTCTTGACACAAATCATGGATCATTTACACAAATATTGACATATTTGTTCTTAGAATCTCCAAATCTTCAAGCATCCTTCAAGTGTGCTTGACTTGAAACTCCCCTTCTTCAACCTTCCACCTCAGTGAAACACTTAAGGTGAGTTCAAACCCCTATCTTTTCTTGTTTTCTTCAAGTTTTAAGAGGGAGAATACAAGTTACAACACCAAAACATATTCTAACTCAACCAACAACTTTCAACAGAAATGTTATGGTCTATTCACGAACTATTTTGGCCATCTTAAACTTAATATTTTTCAAAAATGTTCAATATTCAAATAGTATAGGTTTATACCTTTCAAATGACTACTTGCACAAGTTCATATGATTCTTCTACAATTTATGGAGATTTTTACAAAACTGTCTATCATTTCAGAAATGATTTCAGACCAGTCTGTGAAGATGGACATTTTCACACTGGTTAGAGACCAATAAAATCATAATAAAAATTATGAACAAACTAGACACATTTTCTAAACTCTCAGAGTTTACGGATTCAGTTTTCGACTTACAGTATTTTTTATGAATTTTCTAAAAATAGTGACAGAAAATTTAAAACTAGTAAAACAATTTATAAGTTCATTAAAACTTTGTAACATTTTGAGCAAAGTGTATAGCAATAAATAGCTACATATTGGTTGTATTTCATGTTACTTTACTTCCATGAAACAAAAATAATCATCTACCTAAGGGTTTTCCATCATTGCAAACACACATGATAAACTATAATAGGTATAGTTTATGGTACATTAACACTACAAACACACTAATGAAGGTTTCATTCACACTAAAAAAAGGGTTTTCATTTCACACTACACGTAAACTCGTTGAATCAAATTTGTGAGACATTACTTCATTGTATTCTTTAGAGTACTGGTTTAAGTCCTGTATTGTCACACCCCGAAACCAAAGGCGGAAACGTTCCGGAGCGGAGGACGTCATGAATATCACAACCAATGTACATAGTAAGCATAGTAAACACAAAACTTTACATTACATAGATTCATTTACATTGTCTGAAAATAAAGATTTACATATGTTATACATACATACATACATATATATATATATATATATATATATATATATATATATATATATATCATATGAACAAAAGTAAAGACGTGTCTTCTACGTACTCCGTCTTCACCAAAAGCATCGTTGGGTACCTGTCTAATGTGTACATGAGAATACAAGCAGTTTGAAAATCAACATAAAGCTGGTGAGTTCATAAGTGTTTTTTTTTTCCTGAAAATGAACGTGTTTCCTTTAGTTTTCTGAAAATTTGTTATCCAAGAAAATCCCATATTTTCTTATAAAGACAGTTTAGTTAAAGTTCTGAATTTCCGTTAAATACAATAGTATATAGTTTATTACATAAAACTATATATTGAAAACCACTGGGAATTACCATCCAGTACAACAGTAAATATTTTTAATACATTAAAAATATTGATTGTAAACCATGGGAATACCATCCCGTACTAGATATAAGGTAGTTTTAATACTCAAAACTATAGATTGAAAGTCATGGGAATACCATCCCATACTAGATATAGATTTAAAACCATGGGAATACCATCCCGTATTAGATATAGATTGAAAACCATGGGAATACCATCCCGTACTAGATATAGATTGAAAACCATGGGAATACCATCCCGTACAAGATATAGATTGAAAACCATAGGAATACCATCCCGTACTAGATATAGATTGAAAACCATGGGAATACCATCCCGTACTAGATATAAGAACTATAGATTGAAGATAGATATAAAATCAAATCCATGAATAAACTTATATTAATACGTATTGTGAGTCGGGTAACCATGCTAATACGACACTGAGACCTCCTTGATGTTCGTCAGACATCGGACGATTTCCAGAATTTGTCACCCCAGGCGTGCCCGCCTAACTGTAGCTAGCAATTTAGGTGTGGGATTGTCAGTCCCGAATAGATCTATTCACAAATTCCACGCTCTCCCTCCAGGAGACTCTGGTTACACTTCCGGGGAGGATTTACTGATAACCCAAAGGGTTTAATAATGACGAATCTCACAAGCTAGTATTAAATTATTCACGGTGTTCTCAGACGTTATCAAACATACTAATCGTTTTGAAACATAATACAGTGAAAACAGTTAAATATAATGGAATTATCTAGCAATATACTCTAAAATTAAACAGAGATAAACTGAATCAGACATAGTTTATCTATTAACTTTACATAAATCTGTGCTCGTAAAACAAGAACTAAAGATCCCACATTATTCCCATAATAATTTGATTGATATGATTGTTTCCTTTACTGAAATCATGTGGTTATATTCGATGAAACATCCCTTATGCTCCGCATAATACATAAGGAGTAATGATATCTAAAAGCTTGCCAGATATTTATAGAATTACATTGGTTTTAAGTTTCAAAAATGTTTATAGTTTGCTTGTATTCCTCCCCTGAAAACATTGAAAAACACTGAAAAAGGTGTAGGGGTATGAACTCACCAGTCGAGGAACGTGTCGTCTAGGATGTTAAGTGTCAGATCGGGGCTTGATAACGCGTGAGGTTCCTATGTAATATGAAATGATACACAATTGTATCTAATTAGACTTCAAACCACTAATTAGATAAGAGTAAACACTTCTAGACGCGAAAACACTTCAATTCAAATGTTTGGAGTGACCCGGGTAGCATCTATGGACTAGTATGACTTGGATATGGAGGTTACTCTTCAAGAGTAAACTCCTTTAGGATTTTACGGTCCAAATGACCCACTGCCCATGAGTTTACGGCCGTAAACTCATGGTGGAGGTGTTCTTGGTTGCTAAATAGCCTTATAACTCATGAGGGGTGATGCTAGGCTTGGTTTCAATGCATTTGAATGAGATTTGAACATCCTAAGGACCATTTGAGGAGTTTCCGGCAGTAAACTATGAGTTTACGGTCGTAAACTCTTATGTGTCATGTATTAAGGTGTTTTTGGTGGTCCTAGGTCACTACAATTGTAACGACCATAAAATTCTAACCAATTTAAACTTTTTCAAAAACGACCCATTTTCATAAAATTATTACAAAAAGGTTTTCAATACAATATTTCAGAGTCTTCCCAGAATCACATCACAAAACATAATCATGAGGAGCGGTACGATCACGCCTTTGCCTTGCCACGGTCTCCTGCAGAACCTGAAAAACATTAAACCACAAATGTAAGCCTGAAAGCTTAGTGAGATACCCCCAAAATACCAACCACATATACCATGCATGCATAACATGCCACAACGTAACAGAACACAGAACAGCCATGCACTTCGGGTCTACTGTGTGACTGGTCCGCCGCACCGGCCAACAGTCCACCTGGTCCACCCTCCGAGTCTAGCCATATACATCGAGTCTACAGTGTGATTGGTCCGCCCACACCGGGCCTTCAATCCACCTGGTCCACTCTCTGAGTCTACAGTATGACTGGTCCGCCCGCACCGGGCCTTCAGTCGGTCTGGTCCACTCTCCGAGCCTCGACACGTCTGGTCCGCCCTCTTGGGGCCTACAGCCTATCCGGACCGCTCGCTAGGCCTTTGGGATAACCGGTCCGCCCTGGGTATGTTGGCCTACAGCACAAAGCAGGTCCCGCCTCAACCAACCCAGTCCAACAACCATGTACACATAAACATTCAATCATATAACATATCGCATCCATTCAAACCGATCTAACAGATCACATAGCATAACATCATCCTAACCAGGATACCGACCTAACTGGTCACTAGCATAGCATCATCCAATATACCAGGATTTCGACCTTAACCAGGTCTCTAACATATATACCATCCTAACTACCAGGATGCAACATAGCAAGGCACTAACATAACAACGATACCCGAATCACAATCTGATAAAGGGTCGGCCTTGGTGTCGTAGACCCTGTTGATATAGTGAGGATAACTCACCTTGCAACTGCCGACTGAACAGATAAACCCAAGCCGCTCCAACCACTGATACGATCTCCAACACTGGCCAACACCGAAACACTGAACTCAAGAAAAAAGCCAACAATTACCAAAATGCCCCTGGAAATCAACTGGTCAACCCTTGGTCAAAGTCAAAGTCAACCCCTGACTGACTCTACTTGCCGAGTCAACCCGATGACTCGCCGAGTCCCCATGCACAGAACTTACCCAATCCGCGACTCAACTCGCCGAGTCACCCCGAGACTCGCCGAGTCCAACAACTCTGAGTCCTTTCACACTCGACTCACCGAGTCATCCCTTGACTCACCGATTCACAGCTCAACCAGAAGAAAGGTTAGGACCTTACGACCAGACTCGCCGAGTCCACGAACAGACTCGCCGAGTCCAAGGCTATCTTCAACCAACTCGCCGAGTTGTTCTTCCAACTCGCCGAGTTCCTGTCCATATTCATCCAACTCGCCGAGTTGTTCTTCTAACTCGCTGAGTTCCAGCCTATCTTTAAGCAACTCGCCGAGTACACCCGTGTGACTCGCCGAGTACCTCTAGATCTGAATCCATACAAAGGCTTTCCAAGCCATTCAGTTGATCCAAAACGTAGATCTACCCTTCTACAACCCATCCATCACGTAAAGTGGCAAACTTTACGTGAATCCAAAGAGATCTAGGCATTTTACACTCTAGGGCTAGGGTTTGGGACAAGATGGCTTCACCAAACACTCAAGAACAGGGACTTTAATGCACTCTAGACCTCCTCCATTCCAGATCTGACGTAGCAACCTCAGATCTAACCTTCAAACTCGAAATACCACAAGCCAAACTTTCCACACACTCCAAAATGATGATTCTAGATGAATAACAGCCCAAGAAACGAAGTAATACCTCAAAAGGAAGCCCCAACATAAGAGAAATCTGAATCTTAGCAAAGCCCCTTGCTCCAAGCCTCCTAACTCTCCAAGATCTCCTCCAAAATCTCTTCTCTAAGGTTCAAATGCATTCAAATCCCTCACAATCGCGTCTTAGGCTTTTCTGGACTTCAAGAGAGGGTAAAGAGGCTGGGGAGAGGGTATAATGTCCTTTATATAGGGCTCATCCTCCGAAATTAGGGTTTTCTCCACTCAGCACCAACTCGCCGAGTCCACCCATGCTACTCGCCGAGTTGGTCACTTAACACGCGACCAGAGTCGCGACCCTACTCGCCGAGTCCACTTGTGGACTCGCTGAGTTGCCCTCTCATTTACACTTTTAGCCCTTCAACTCTACTTCTGATATTCCGGGATGTTACAACAATGCACAAAGGAAGGTTCTAGGGTTGATTCCATGGCTTAGGAAGTGATTGGGACTTGAATTGACCTTGGAAAAGTAGTTTACGGTCTATGAAGATGTTCTTGGGAGTTTACTACCTTAAACACATGAGTTTACAACCGTAAACTCATGTTTGTCCAAGATTCATGGGTTTTAGTGGTTGTAGGTTAAGCATACAAGGTTCTAGGTCCAATTCCAAGCCATACAAGGTGTTAAAGGCACTTTAACACCCATTTGAGGAGTTTATGGTCTAAGGAGGTGTGTTTACGGTCCAAGAATGTTCTTGGTCCGTAAACTCAAGTTTGTCCCATTTGTGTATGATTTGGTGCATTTCTTGAAGGATTATAAGGTTCTATGCACTCATGGAAGTTCATGGAGGCTTTTGGAGGTGTTTAAGGGCAATTTAACACCTTAAAAAGGTGTTCATGGTCCATGAATGAGGTTTTATGGTCCAAGCATGTTCTTGGGCCGTAAACTCAAGTTTACTCCCTAAATGGTAAGATTTTGGTGCTCTAAGTCCATTCCTGCAAGTCCAAAGGTCTTAACTAAGCACTAGATGTGATTTGGAGGGGTTTTGGGGCTTCAAAACCCTCTTTAGAGGAGTTCACGGTTTTGGGAGAGTTCCCAAACCGTAAACACTTGTTCATGAGTGTTTTGGATGATTCAAACAAGAATTTGCATACCAATCAAGTTAGACAATAAGTTAGGATAGATTGCTTACCAAAAACTGAGGCTTGAAAGGGGGTTTTTGGATCAAACTCGAGTTCTAGAGAGAGAGAGAGAGTAGTGTGAGAAAGTTATGAGATGGGCAAAAGGATTTAAATGAACATCCACTCATCCTTTATATAAGGTTTGAGTTTGTGGCCCGGAGGAAATCTACCCGATACTGACGTTAGACAAGGCTTTTGGTCACACCCGATTAAGTTGTTGTAACCCGACGTGGTCGAAACTAAAATTTTTCTAATTGTTAATTTGGAATATTTTATTGAGTTATTATCGTATTTGAACACCCATTAAGTCATAATGAACGACATTAAATTTAATGAATTAATTTGATAACGAAACGGAAACAATTCGAAAACGACGAATTTTATTGACGGAACGGGTTAAAATGACGGAAAGAATTTTGGGTTGTCACATGTATTATAACCATAGGCTCCAGTAGGTAGAGCGTGATACTTGTGTATAGATCTATATTGGGACTGACAATCCCGCACCTTAGCTGCATGCAATAGCTAGACCGGCAGGTCTGGGGTGACAAATGTTAAAACATTCCGACCCCCGAAGTACGTCGTAACAGGCTTACTATGTCAATTGCACGGTTATAATAACTCACATAGGGAAGCAATGGCATATATAGTTTATGAGAATTCTTACATTTAAAAGTGTTTTATTTATTTAAAACTGCATATACTATGATAAGTATGGAAAATACTTGTACATTTCAGTCTTTGGGTCTTAAGACTACAACTCATTTTATAAGGAAAATATTGGATTTTCATGAGCATACACTATATTTACAAAGAAAGGTTTTCAACTCTACAAACAAAATCTAATGCACTCACCAACTTAATTATTGACACTCTTTCAAAATTACTTGTATTATCAGGTAATCAATAAAAACAAGTAACTACCAGCTTTTAAGGATGGATACCTACGGCGTCAGACGAACCATTTTATCATTATATTGTAATCGATTTTAAAACATGTAACTCATGAAACCATGTAACTTCCTTGATTATATTTATCATTTTTGTATTTACTTTGATCACTATTATACTCGTTATGATACTATACATGAAGTCCTCTACCCCCGAACGTTTCCGCCATCCTAGGTTTGGGGGTGTGACATCAAGCTTCTTGAAGAATGAATTAGGAAATAAGTTAACACTTGCTCTGTAATCTTCTAGAGCATAGCTTGTGGTTATATTTCCTAATTGGCATGGAAGTGTTAAACTACCCGGATCACCCATCTTCTTTGGTAGCATGTTTAACATAGCGGTTGAGCAGGTTTCGTTTAATACAACTTTAGACACCTCCCCCATCTTTTTTCGGTGTGTTAGAAGATCCTTTAGAAACTTTGCGTATTTTGGCATTTGAGAAAAGGCTTAATGAATGGGCTATTGATTTGAATGGATTTAATGTGCTCTAGGAACTTTTGGTAGTCTTTGGCATGTCTATCTTACTTTGATCGAATTGGAAAAGGTAGTTGTGGACAGTATGGCTTAACGGGTTCAACATTTTTATTTTCAGATGATTGCCCCTTCTTGGTATCCTAACTACGTTGTGGTGACTGTTCAGTGTTTTTTTTCTTGACTTGCTTCTCGTCCTTCCTGCACAACATCCGAGTTATTATTAGTAATAGGATTCAAATGGATAACAATTTTTCCATTTCTTGTTGTTATGTCCTAGATGTGAGTGTCTCTTGGGTTTTGTTCGGTGTTTCCTAGTAGTGTGGCCGTTAATCTTTCGTTGAATTGCTTCGATAGTTGCTAGATTTGTTGCTCGATATTCTTGATTGCAGCTTGCTGATTTCTAAGTACTGCTTCGGTATCGTCATGTCTCTTTTCTGATGCGGCAGCAAAACGACCAAGCATTGCTTCGAAATCAGGTTTCTTCTCAGGATCCAGTTCCTCTTTTTAATAGAACCCTCTTCCTTTTTGTTCATATTTTTCTTCTTTGGCTTTCTTGTATTCAGCATAAGGTAACCACTTCTTTTTGGGCTTTCTCCGGTCTTTGTCATAATGATCACCGCTCGAATAGCAAGCTTGGGCCTTTCGATTTCCATTTTCATCTAGATCACAATCTTTGGTTAAAGGCAGTCTGTTACAAATTTCATGACCCACTCGTATTGCATGGATTGTTTGATCCATTTTTGTCATCCTTCTATCCATGTTATGCAACATTGCTAAGATTGTCGCCATGTCATCTGAAGCGAGATTTACGATTCTCTTAGTCACATCTTGTCGAGGGTTATGATATTCTCTTGAATGTTTGGATAATTCCTCGGTCAGCTCCTTGATTACAATGATGCTTTCTTTATGAGTGGTCCTTGAGAATCAAGGACTTGCCTAGTCGTTACGTTTACCCCCATCATAAAAGATTGTTACTTCTTGTTGCACATTTAGATCGTTTTGGGGATAGTTTCTAAGTAATCCCTTATAGCGCTCCCATGCCTCGTACAAATACTCTCCTACGTTTTGTTCGAAATTTTCAATGGCCTTTTTCAATTTGGAAACCTTCGATGGCGGGAAAAATTGTTGTATGAGTTCTTCACCTATTTGCGCCCATGTTGTTATTATGCCCGATGGAAGTTCTTTTAGTCAGTCCTTTGTTGCACCCTAAGAGTAACGAGGAGCATTCTTAGTAAAAACATATCACGTGGTATGTTTGGTAAGTTGAAGTAGTCGGCGATAGCATTGACCTCATCAATGCTCTTGTAGGTGTCCTCGTGGTCTTGCTGATGGAATGGTATATATTTCAACTGAGCAAGTATGTGTAATGTCCCATAATTTAGACTAGAAATTCAATTTCATACTAATAAAACTATCATTGAAAACATTATTATAAAACCATAGTGAAACCAGGGTATGTGAAAATCATCCAATTACATCAGAGTCAAAAAAATGCAGAACAATATGGTGTGTGTGATACGATCATCCCAAGCTCTTCCCCTTCGATCCAGAAGTACATGAAACATAAATTGAAAACCGTAAGCACAAAGCTTAGTGAGTTCCCCAAAATACTGCATACCATACATATATGCTAGCTCAAGGCTGTGTCGGGTATATTTCACCCCCATGTCTATTTCAACTCATGCGTTGGCCCAAGCCGTACCGGGTCTATTTCACCCCCGGGTCTATTTCGCCCAAGAGTCTTCTATTTTAACTCATATGTCAGCACAAGGCTGTACCAGGTCTATTTCACCCCACATACATATAGCAAACAGGCACACATGCATACAAAACATACAACAAGAGTCACAAAGACTACAAGCACATAACATATCCTAGTGTCCTACAGTATAGTGAGCAAACTCACCTCGATCCTACTGATAGCGAAATACGTAGGCTGCGGCAACTGGTAATCACTTCACTGACCAAGCAAACGAAATCCTAATCAATAATTAGCTCAATAACCATTACCGGGGTCCCTACTCCTCAACTTCACTCCTAGGGTAAAAGACTATTTTACCCTTCCCTTACTGGCCCCAACTAACTTGGTCCAAAATTCCAATAACGGACCAAGCCCCAAAAATGGCCCAACTCCTAAACCTAAGGCCCAACCATGGCCTAATAGACATAAATCCCAAAATCCAGTTAAGGCCTAAAGCCCAAAAGAATCCCGAGTCCAAAAAGGGACCAAAGTGTCGAACACCCACTTCACCGAGTACGCTCGGCATACTCCTCGTACGCGCATCGTACGAGTTTTGACATGAAAATGAGCAGCTGACCCAGTACATGCAGCGTACCAGGAATTACGCCCCATGTACCGACATGATTCCCATTTGTCTAATTTTTGTCTTAATCACTTAAGCTCTTAACGTCCAAACCTCAGATCTACTTCATTTCTGTAACACCCCAAGTTCAGAAGCAAGAGTTCAGGGGTGTAAAGTGTGTGAAGAGCACATGATAAGTGGCCTGACTCACCGAGTCGGCGGCTGGACTCGACGAGTCAGTGCTGGAAGAGGAAAACCCTAATCTTAGGGTTTGCACCCTATTTAAAGGACTTAATGTCCTCCCCTCAGCCCCTTACCACCCTTTGAGATCCAGAAACCCTAAAAGTGTGAGTGAGAGTCCTTGGAAGCAACTTGGAGCTGAGATAAGTGATTTTGTGAAGAGATCTTGAAGATCAAGGAACTTGGATCAAGGAGATTTGTGGAGATTCGGCTTATTCTTCAATGGGAGGTCGTTTTGGAGGTAATAAATCATTATCCTTGGCCTTCTCCTTTCTAGATCCATCTTTCATGGAGTTTTAGGTTTTGTTTGGAGATAGTATGATGAGATCTTGGTGCATGAGTTAGATCTGGAGCTGAAACTCCAGATCTGAGTTCTATTTGGATCAAATATGCAGAAAGCCCTTCTAATTGCTATGCAAAAGCCATTACTCATGAGTTAAGTTCCTTTCTAGCTTGGTTTTTGGAATTATGGCACATGAAGCACGTAAAGGTAGCAGCTTTATGTTGCTAATGCACTCTAGGGACCCAGGTCTATTGTTTGGAGCAAAGGAGTAGCTATGTATCTTTCGATTATGAGAATACCCGTATAAACTCGGCAAGTCTGGGGGATAACTCGACGAGTTGGGCTAGGGCTTCAGGCTTTGAGTCGCGTAGTGACTAGGCGAGTTGCATGGGTGAACTCGGTGAGTCATATGATGATGAGTGTAACGCCCAAAATTTTCAAACAATTTTTCACATTTTCAAAAACATACTTTCATTCATAAATATTATAAAAATGTCATTGTATCACATATCAATCGATAGAAACACAACCTAAGATCATAATGTATAAAAACTCCTCATGTGTGTACTGATCATGTCGGCGCCTTCCCGCGATCCTCACTGGTACCTGAATCACATACCACAACACTGTAAGCATAAATGCTTAGTGAGTTCCCCAAAATACCACATATAACACATAATAGCTACTCGAGGCTATAACTCTGTGGACCCTCCGGTCCTAACTTTGTGAACCTTTCGGTTCTAACTCTGTGAACCTTCCAGTTCTAACTCTGTAAACTCTGGAACATACACGGCATGAATCACATAGAAATAATGCAGTGTATCACAATCACATAAATAAGATACAAGATACTCTGTTATATAACTCTAATTACCACTCTTGGTAAATTATAGTGAGAAGACTCACCTCGGGTAACTCGGTAATCTCGAACTCAGTGAAATCTGGTCTAGCCTCTGCCTAATCACATGGAATAAGCACTCTAATCAATACAACTCTCAAGGCTATACTATTCCCTCTCTTAGCACTCTCAAAAGAGTAAAAGACCATTTTACCCCTCTCATGGCTCAAAGATCCTAACATTGACCAAACCCTAAAAGTCAACAAAAGTCAACTCTCTGGGTTACGCTGCGCGTACCAAACCTGTACGCTGGACGTACCCGGCGACCTCCCAGAAACAGGGAACGCGACCCCCTACGCCGCGCGTACTGGGATTACGCCCCGTGTAACTCCCAGTTTCAGACTCCTTAGCTTTTGGGGTCTTAAACAGTTAAGACACACGTCCAACTTTCAGATCTGACCATCCCTAAGCCTCTTAATCCATAAAGTTGGTGACTTTAAGCCTTTGCATGGCTGTAAAAGTCACCAACACCCATAACATTCCATTTCCAACCCTAGAAAAGCTCATAACTCAAGCATGACCCCATAACAACGACCAAGTTGGGATTTTTATGGATCTACAACACATATATCACTGAAATGGGACAGATCTAGGCCCATGGAGTCCGTTATGCTCATAAAGTCTCCAACTTTGGGACTTTAACCCTAGAAATGGTCCATGCAACACCAAACCAAAATAAAGAGGAAAGTTCTGAGCTTTTTACCTCTAAATGAAGCTCCTCCCTCTGAAGAACTTAGATCTGAACTTGAACTTCAAACCCTAGCCTCCACAAGCTCCTCTCCTTCTTCTTCACTAACACACAAAGGCACTTTTAGCTCAAAACACTCACACACAAGCTTTAGGATGAAGGAAATGCTCTCTTAGAGTTTCACTCTCTGATATGGTGGCTGAGGATAAGGCCTTAGCATTCCTTATATAGTGAACAAGCCAAAAATTCGGGTTTATATTTGGGTCCGCAACGCCCAGCGTAACCCTGGGTACGCCCAACGTACCTAGGTGAGTCCGCGTCCAAATTAAGTGCATGAGTACGCGCAGCGTACTCTCTAGTACGCCCAATGTACTCATGTCACACCCCCAAACCGGAACGGTAGAAACGTTCGGGGGCGGATGACTTCATGTAGTACCGTAACAATTGAATACATAGTAAAGAAAGCAATATAACCATCATATATATAATTGAAAGTTTACATTGTTAAAAGGTACACGTTCAAAACCAATTACAATATGATGCCAAAATATCAAATTAAACTGGCGACGCTGCGTTCCTTCTTCAAATGCTGTTTGTTACCTGTTATTACTGAATCCCTGGGAGATACAAGTAGTTTTGAAAGAGTAGATCAGCATTTAAGCTGGTGAGTTTCATAAGTATTAAATGATAATGTTTGTATGAACTAAAATGAAATGTTTTGTTTTTGTTTGTTTCTTCCTAGAAAATCTCATATTTTCTACTGGTATAAATGTAGCCTTCTATCAAGACCAATGTTTGTTTCTAGAAAGTTATGTTTTTCCGTATGTGGGTGGCAGTTTAGAAGTTCCAAAACTACAACACAAGAATGTTTTTCATGCCTAAAGTAGTTAATTTATGTACGTGTAAAGTCGCCAAGACGTCTAAAAAACCCCGTAAATCAATGTGTTTTAATACTCCATGTGAGTTTTATAACCATGCTATTGACTGGAATTGCCTATACACAACATTCTTCAGGCGTTGGAATGTTCTGACGTTTGTCACCCCAAATGGTGTACTGTAGCTAACAGTCAGGGCGCGGGGTTGTCGATCCCGTATAGATCTATACACAAACACCATGCTCCCCCTCCAAGGGATTCTAGTATATAATACAGGACTTGAAATGTGTACTCGAACGTACGTGAAGTTTAATGTCTCACAAAATTTATTATAAAACAGATTTACGTATGAAAATTTTCGTTTGTTCTTGTATATGAAAGTAACTCCTTGAAATAGTGTTTCTAGTATGTAAAAGTTCGTGATGTTCACCTAAAACTATACCTATTATAGTTTTCTAAAAGTGTTTCGTTTGTATAGTAAACCCTAGTGAGATACTCACTTGCTATGAAAGTATAAATTTTGTAGTGCCAAAAATGGACACATATATATACAGTACAACCAGAGTGTTTGATTTATATATATATATATATATATATATATATATATATATATATATATATAACAACATTTTTCATTTCAAAAGATAAGATGTTATCGTGATATATTTTGCATACGAAAGTTTCCCTAATATAGTTATAAATCACATATGATTCCATTGATAAAAAGTGTATAATGAAACTTTATATAACACACAATAATAATCGTGTGTTTTACTTGTATTCCACCCCCTTAAAAGCATATAAAAGCATTTATAAAATATTTAAAAGTGTGGATTATAGGGGTATGAACTCACTTGAAAGATCGGAGAGGGCGAGATGAAAACCGAGCAGAACTTCGACTCGAGAAGGCGGATTTTCTCAGGATTCTCGGGAATCTTGGGAGCACAAACGACCTTAGGGACTTGAGCAAGGAAGCCGGGGCTACGGGATATCACGTGCACGAAAAATGAGGCAAAAATGCAAGAAAGATGAGAGGAATTGGGCCCTTTCTTCGGAACCCTCGCATCCCTTTTATAGGGGCTGGGAACCGCCTAGGTACGTTGGGCATACGCCGATTACGCTGGGCGTACGCATGCGTCATGCATGACCGCATCCTTGACTGCTTCGGAACTTCGGATGGGACGGGGCATAGCCTCGCATAGGGGCGACGTGGACGATCCGAGGCCTAGTCCTCGAGTACGTTGGGCGTATGAGTGTACGCTGGGCGTAACTCGGATTGGCCCGGTGACTCCTCCTTCGGATAATACCGAATTTTGATTTAAAATTTATATTTTTATTATTTAATAAACTTCAAAATTTCATATTTTCTTCATACGAACTCTGTTTTCAACGTTCTTTATATCCACGCGTAGGTGAGACTACGCTCTACAACTTTCGTTTAGACTCCATCAGCAAATTTTGAAATTATTTTTATTATTTATTTTTAAAAGGTCGCAGTAAGAAAATTTCGTTAGAAATTCATAACTTCATTATCCGACGTCTGTTTTTGCCAGACTTTTTACCATTGAAAAACCATTGTCGAGACCTTCGATTCTCATTTAGGTCATTCCGGCCAAAAGTCGCTTGATCTCTGTTTCGAGTTTTTAGCTATCTGTCGCTATGCCGAACTTGGAAAATCATAACTTCCTTATACGAAGTCAGATTTGGACGTTCTTTTTATGTACGATCATGGTTTAATGATATCCAACATAGTAGGTAATCAATTAGAGACTTTTGGACATTTTGTTTTCGAAGTTAATTTCATTATATCAAAAGTGGTTACAATACTTGACCTTTTAGGTCATTACATAGATTTGAAATATCGGGTTGTCACATGATCCCCCCGTTAGAGGGAATTTCGTCCCAAAATTTAAAGTAAGAAAGATACTTGGAAATCAGAGAAAAAGATGTGGGTACTTTTGTTTTATCTGATCTTCGCGTTCCCATGTGAATTCAGGTCCTCGCTTGGCGTTCCAGCGAACCTTCACGATGGGTATGCGACTTTGTTTCGTTTGTTTGACCTCTCGGTCCATGATTTCTACCGGTTCTTCCACAAAGTTGAGGCTCTCTTTGATCTCGATCTCATGTAGTGGAATAACAAGAGTATCATCGGACATACACTTTTTCAAGTTCGAGACGTGGAAGGTTGGATGTATGTTACTAAGTTCACGTGGTAGATTGAGTTTGTAAGCTACATGGCCGATTCTGGCGAGAATCTCGAAAGGCCCTACGTATCTTGGATTTAGCTTTCCATGCTTTCCAAAGCATATTAAGCCTTTCCAATGTGAGACCTTCAATAGAACGCGGTCTTCTACCTGGAATTCCAAAGGTTTCCTCCTTTGGTCAGCTTAGCTTTTCTGTCGGTCTCTGGAGGCCTTCAACCGTTCACGAATATGAACGATCTTCTCTGTCGTTTCTCGTATGATTTCCGGACCGGTGAGAGCGCTTTCAGGAACTCGTCCATTAGCTAACTGTGTGTCGCCAACTTCATCCCAGCACAGAGGGAACCTGCACTTACGGCCATAGAGGGCTTCAAATGGAGCAGCCTTTATGCTCGTATGATAACTATTGTTGTATGAAAATTCAACAAGGGGTAAATGGATATCCCATGCCTTTCTAAAGTCAATGACACAGGTTCTCAGCATATCTTCCAAATTTTGTATCGTTCTCTCACTTTGCCCGTTTGTTTGTGGATGGTAGGTTGTACTCATGTCCAGCCTAGTCCCCAGGGAACTTTGTAGTGACTGCCAGAACCTTGAAGTGAATCTACTATCTCTATCGGAGATAATGGATATTGGAACACCATGCAGTCGTACTATTTCCCTTATGTAAGTTCTTGTAAGCCTTTCCATCTTGTCAGTCTCCTTGATTGGTAGAAAATGCGCGGATTTGGTCAATCTGTCGACGATGACCCATATGGTATCGAGTCCACCCGTTGTCTTGGGCAACTTGGTTATGAAGTCCATAGTAATTTGTTCCCATTTCCATTCCGGTATCTCCGGTTGTTGTAGTAATCCTGAAGGTTTCTGATACTCGACCTTAACCTTAGCACAAGTAAGGCATTTACTTACGAAGGTACAATTTCTGCTTTCATGTTAGGCCACCAATATAGTTTCTTAAGATCCAGATACATTTTATCTGAAACTGGGTGAACAAAATATCTCGTGTTGTGTGCTTCGGTCATGACCACGTCTCTGAAGCCACCATGTTTCAGTGTCCAGATACGGTCCATGAGATAATATGCTCCGCCACCCTTGATTTCTAGATTCTTTTCCATTCCTCGCAGGGATTCACCAGTCACATTTTTAGGTTGCAAAGCTTCCAGTTGTGCCTCCTTAATTTTTGTGGATAAGTGGGAATGGATAGTCATAGTCAGAGATTTAACTCTCCACCCCGTGTATTCTTTTCGACTGAGGGCGTCAGCTACTACATTGGCCTTGCTAGGATGATAAAGAATTTCGCATTTGTAGTCATTGAGTAGCTCGACCCATCATCGTTGTCGCATGTTGAGCTCCTTCTGATCGAAAATGTGTTGAAGGCTCTTGTGGTCGGTGAAAATAGTACTCTTTGTTCCGTACAGGTAGTGTCTCCAGATCTTCAGAGCAAATACTACTGCTCCTAACTCAAGATCGTGTGTTTTGTAGTTTACTTCGTGTATCTTAAGCTGACGGGAGGCATAGGCAATAACATTCCCTCTTTGCATAAGAACACAACCAAGTCCTTGATTTGATGCATCGCAATACACTACGAAATCTTCTATCCCTTCGGGGAGGGATAGTATCGGTGCGGTGCACAAGGCCTGTTTCAGTGTTTGGAACGCCTTCTCTTGTTTTGCTTCCCAGTCAAAGGCCACGCCTTTCTGGGTTAATGTAGTAAGAGGTTTTGCAATGCTAGAGAAGTTCTTTATGAATCTGCGATAGTAGCCAGCGAGACCTAGAAATTGACGAATCTATGTAGGCGTCTTCGGTGCCGACCAGTTCTTAATGGCCTTAATTTTGGAGGGGTCCACGTGTATCCCCTTTTCGCTAACAACGTGGCCCAGAAATTCGACTCTTCGAATCCAAAATTCGCATTTAGAGAACTTCGCATAGAGCTTCTCCGATCGTAATGTTTCTAAGACTTTTCGTAGGTGCTGACTATGCTCTTCCTTACTTTGGGAGTAGATAAGTATATCATCGATGAAGATGATGACGAACTGATCCAAGTAAGGACGACACACCCTATTCATTAGATCCATCAATACCGCTGGTGCATTGGTTAATCCGAACGGCATCACTACAAATTCGTAGTGTCCATAACGAGTTCGGAAGGCTGTCTTGGGAATATCCTCCTCTAGTACTCGTAATTGGTGATATCCGGATCATAGATTTATCTTCGAGAAGTAGTTTACTCCTTGAAGCTGATTAAATAGGTCGTCAATGCGGGGCAGAGGATAATGATTTTTGGCAGTAAGCTTGTTTAGTTCTCTGTAGTCAATGCACATACGGAACGATCCGTCTTTCTTTTTTACAAACAAGACCGGTGCTCCCCAAGGTGAGAAGCTTGGTCTAATGAATCCTTTTTGGTGGAGTTCGTTAAGCTGACTGGAAAGTTCTTGCATCTCTGCTGGTGCCAGACGATAAGGTGATTTTGCTACTGGGGTAGCCCCTAGAACTAAGTCGATTCTAAACTCGACTTGACGTTGCGGTGGTAATCCCGATAGTTCTTCTGGAAAGATATCGGGAAAGTCGCGTACTTATGGAATGCTCTTAATGTCCTTTACTTCCTGACTCGTATCGATGATGTGTGCAAGAAATGCATGACAATCCTTCCGCAAACACTTTCGAGCTTGGATGCATGAAATGATGCAAAGGTTTGTACTTGATTTGTCGCCGTAAATCACTAATGTTTCATCGTTAGGGAGATTAAGACAAACTGCTTTCTCAAAGCACATGATGTCGGTGCGAAGAAGACTTAACCAATCCATGCCGACTATTACGTCAAAACTTTTAATTTGGACCGGCATGAGATTGATTGGGAAAGAATGACCGTCTAAAGTTAATGTTCAACTCATGTATATGCATTTAGTGTTTTCCGTTTTTCTGTTTGCCATTTCTACAGTGAATGATTTTTCTAACATGCTAGGTTTATGTTTAATTAAGTGAATAACGTTTTGGCTCACGAAGCTTCTCTTTGCTCCACTATCGAATAGTATGCATGCATAAGAATTATCGAGAAGAAACGTACCAGTAACTACTGTAGGATCAGCTACGGATTCTTCGTGGCCTATAGCCAAACCTCGTCCCACTCCGCCGGTATTCGCTGCCTTCGGGCAGTTTCTTTTGTAGTGGCCCACCTCGCTACAACCGTAGCAAGCTTGGCCTACAACAACATTGGGAAGTTGAGTGATCGGCTTTACGGGGGCTCTGCAGAAACGGACAGTGTGTCCCTTTCTGTTGCAGTTGGAGCACTGCATTTCCTGACAAGGCCCATGGTGGTGGTAAGTGCATTTGGTGCACTTTGGAAGGTTACTGACATAAGGCTTTGTTGGGTAGAGATTTGTAGGAACGGTAGTAGGTACAGTAGCAGCATTCATTGTAACTAGTTGTTGTTTCTTCGAGGATTCTTGGGAAGACCCACCCTTCCCCTTATTCCATCCTCTCTTTTTTTTATTGTTGTTGTTGTTTCCCTTTTGTGGTTCTGGTGCAGAAATTGTTGAGTTCTGATGACTTCCGTGATCAATAAGAGATTGTGCCAGCTCTTTGGCACTTTCAAAAGTGTCAGGTTTTGAAGCTAACACGCTTGACTGAATTTGGGGCGATAGTCCCCAAATGTATCTCTCTATTTTCTTGCTCTCAGGAGCAATCATATCTGGGCAAAGGATTGCCAGATCGCAGAATCTGTTGGTATAAGTTGCTATGTCGGTACCAATCATTCCAAGAGTCCAGAGTTCGTGCTCGAGTTTTTGAATCTCTCCTCGTGGACAGTACTCTCTCATCAGCATGATTTTTAAGCTCTCCCAGCTTATTGAATTCGCCACTATTAGAGTAAGTACCTTAACGTGGCCATTCCACCAAGTTAAAGCTCTATCAGTAAGCGTGTAAGTTGTAAACTTGACTTTGCTGTGCTCGGGACAGGAGCAAATTTCAAAGACTGATTCTGTCCTTTCTATCCACTGCCACAAAATCATCACACCACCAGTTCCATTAAACATCTGGGGTTTGGCATTTGTAAAGTCTTTATAGGTGCACTCTCGGGGTTGCCCATGACTCTCGCCACGGTTGGAAGGAAGTGTGCCAATTCCCGAACCAGTAGTAACAGGGGTATTGATTTGTGACATGGCAGCCGCCACAGCTGCTGTGACTGCTACTTGGAACATGGCAGCATCAAATTGAGTAGGTGGAGGCGGTGGTGGTATAGGTGCTTCCCCACCGTTGTTTCGTCTCGGGTTTCTACGCGGAGGTATCCTTCAACTATAGGTTGAGAAGATAAAGATAAGAATTTCATAGCATAGAAAATGAATGTGTCTCATGAACTAAATCGCTATAGTTCAACAACAGATGATAGTATGAGTCTCAAAGATAGGAGAATGGAAGTTATTCGTAAATCCGAATATATGAAACAAGCGTATGGTTTCTCCATAATATTTTAAGGATTGAACGAAATACTCAATGTAGTAATAATAGTGTGCCAATTATATTAATATAATAGTTGATACAACGATCACGAAAATTTGACCCCTATAAGGGTCTCCGGTTACAATGTAACGCCCGCAGATCCGGGCTAGTCAATTTAGAGGCAATAGGGGTTGAAAACGACTTTTCGACAAAAAGATTATTTAGAATAAATAATCTTAACCAAGTTGTAGGATATGTCACAGGGTTTCCGTACATATAAAGAACGCCGAAATCCGAGTTATAACGAAGAAGTTATGACCCGTCGAAGTTTCGCGTCGAAACCGGCACGGCGCCGGGAAGCGTAAATAGTAAATTTATGATAGAGCGAGATTTAGATTTAGCGCTCTAAACGAAAGTCGTAGAATATGTTAAACTAAGAACTTCGATAAAAAGAACGCCCAAATCTGACTTCGTATGAAGAAGTTACGATTTTTCGAAGTTTCGGATTAGCAGTGTACAGTCCGAAATTCGAATATTAGATCGAGCGATTTTTAGCCGACACAACCTAAACGAGAATTGAAGATCTCATTATTAGTAGCATAACAATAAAAAGACAGACGAAAATGGACATCGGATGAAGAAGTTATGAGATTATAACGGACCAATCCTGTCCCGGCCTGTTAAAAATATAACTTTAAAAATAAATTCAAAATTAGCCGAAGGAGTCTAAACGAAAGTTGTAGAGTGCGTCTCCACCTACGCATGGATATAAAGAACGTCAAAAACGGAGTTCGTATGAACGAGTTACAAATTATAATAGCATATTTACGTATTAAAATAAAGTATAAATCATATATACGTACACATATATATATACATATGTATATATCATTAGAAAGGTATCGACGATGCAGTCATTATAAGACTAATGTTGAGTTCTTTCGACATTAGTTTAGTACAAATATCTTTAAATCTATTTAAAATAGTATTATAAAGGGGTGTTTAGTTGTTTATATAACTATAAGGTCATTAAATAATTATGGGGGGTAGTTTTGTAAATTCAATTACTATAAATAAGAGGCTTGGGCTCTCATATTTCTTGCACCATTCTCTAGATTCAAGAGTCTTTCTCTCCTTATCCCCCGAGCATTTCGGTCCCTCGTGATTCGACTTCTCTTTCTGTAGTTTTAGTATAGTAAGGTGAGCGCTGAAGCGCTGCACGAATCTTTCTTAGAAAGATTCAGCGATGAAGTTCTGCCCCTACAGAGCCCGACTCCTAGCTAAAATCCCCTTGTAAGTAAGTTATGCTTACCCTATTTTAAATATAGTTTATATTTAAAATTAGTATTGTTATTATAAATTTATAATAAATATTTGAGCTATTATTATGACTTATATAAGTGTCGTTATAATATCTTTTTAACTACTCGCGGTACGGGGAATCTGGTTTAAAGGGCCGCATAGGGTTGTTGGATTTCAGAAGTGCTATATGCCAAAATGGTCCTGCCCTCCGGTGTTTTATGTCTGGCCCCTGTCTGTACATAGTGGTTGGAAAGTATTGTTTAAACGCTTATATAATAATAATAATAAGACTAATAATTAGTCACGGTAAATATTAGACTAAAATCTAGTGGTAATAATACTAGGTTTCGTCGAAGGAAATTATTTTAAAGTAAACGAAGCGCTGTCTGAGTACCGAGTCACCACCTTCTCAAGTGAGTGCATAGTTACTTTCATCTTACACATAGATATGAAGTATTTTATATCAACTACGTGCTATGTGTGCACATTATCTGAATACTTGCTGTCTATGCTGGTTGAACGTTTTATACATGTTTTAAAGGACTTAAACTGTATACGTAGTTTATATATACGAAAATGTTGGGTATGAGATGGGTAGATGAATGATGAGAGATAGAAGATGACGTGAGTATACATTGGCAGCTACAGACTTAGTGCCTATGGGACAAACACCGGTAGCTATGGACTTAGTACCTTTTAGACGTTGGTAGCTATGGATTTAGTACCTGTTGGGAATTGGTAGCTATGGACTTAGTACCTATTAGTTAGACGCTGGTAGCTAAGGATTTAGTACCTGTTGAACATTGGTAGCTATGGACTTAGTACCTATTAGATAAAGACTGGTAGCTATGGATTTAGTACCCGATGAATAGACTATAGCAGCTATGGAATTAGTGTTTTATGAACGAACATTGGCAGCTATGGATTTAGTGCCAGTCCCATAACCCTGGAAGTAAGGGACTTCGGAATAAACGAATGCAGGATAGATGACTCTTAGGTTAAATCCTTAAAGAGTAAAGAAGATAATGGGGATGGGTAATTGGGTTGATTGTTTGATTGAACATAATAATTATATTATTGTGGGTTGAAAACCCTATGTACTCACCAGGTTTCCCAACCTGACCCACTCAGTTTATGTATATCACAGGTGACGAAGTGAAGTGACATTACACTGAGAGATTTAAAAGAGATGTAGATCACTAGTGTAAATCATTGTAAGTTTGTTTATGCTTATGTTTCGGTATTAACGATGACATCCCAAACATTTTAAAATGAAATAAATACGTTTCTTCGAAAATGTTTTAATAACGTATTTACCATGTTTTTCTGGGAACAAATTCCGCAACCTTTTTATAAAATGAAGTACTCTGATTTTTATAAAGCATAAACAAAATCGGTCTTTTCTGGCCGTGATTTTGGGGATGTCACAGTTGGTATCAGAGCATTAGTTTAAGCGAACTAGGAATATGGATTTATTTCTAGACTTAAACTTAGAATGCTAAGCGATGATTGTGAGGTGTGAGCACTAGCTTATTTTAGGAATTGTGCCTAAAATGCTTTTATGTGCTAAATGCTTTGTGCATGATATGTTGTTAATTGTTCGAATCTATGGTCTGTTGCCGACCGGATCTGGAAACCTTATGTGTTTAGGATTCTAAACGTACGACTACAGTATTAGAACTAGCATGTAAATGTTTCGGAGTGATAAGGATGATTTAAACGTCAAGTAAAGGTCTAAATTCACCTTATTCGGTGTATAGATCGAGATGGTAAGGACCCGTAGCGGAAACGTAAACGCAAATGGGAACAGGAACCAACCCCCAGTGGTTCAGCAAATACCTGTTGTAGAAGAAGTTGCGCCTGAGCCAGTCACCATGGCTGGAGTTCAAGCCATGATTCGGGCTATGTTGGCTGAACAAAGGGAAGAAATGAGACGGATGTTGAATAGGGACGAACCTACTATGCCCATTGAGCAACCCAAACTGATTCCCGAGCAATCTGAGGAAGGGAACTACAGCCGCCAAGTGAGTCAAGTTGGGACTCAAGGTGAGCAAAGGGATGGCCCAAAAGGGAGAAACAACAAGGATGGGCGGATGTACAAGAACTTCTTGGGTGCGAAACCACCAAGCCTCTCAGGATGCCCAAAGCCGGTTGAGATTATGGATTGGATCTCTGAGATGGAGATGGTGTTTGAGAGCTGCAGCTGTAATGAGAAACAGAAGACTGTCTTTGCAGTAAGACAGCTGAAAACTGGAGTCTTGAGCTGGTGGAAGCTATTGGCAGATACGATGCCACGAGGAGAAGCCTTAAGGATGTCGTGGGAAGAGTTTTTGGAACAGTTGAAAATGTAGTACTGCTCGGAGGTAGATCTGATAGACCTAAACAACGAGTTTCAGAACCTGAAGAAAGGGAAGATGAGTGTTGATGAGTATGCCACCGCATTTACCGAGAGGATGAAGCTATTTCCCTACTTGGTACCTACTGAACTCTCCAAGATTGATAGGTTTGCTAACGGACTGCCCACTGAATTTGGTCCAATGGTCAAAATGGCAACTACCTTAAAAACAGCTATTAGGGCAGCTAAGAACGTAGAGGCCCAGATAAGAGAAAAGGGTCTAGAAAAAGATAAGGCAGGAGAGAAGCGAAAGTTTGAGGGATCTTCGAGGTCGAACAAGGAAAACAAATTCTCAAAACTCGGAGGAGCAGATGGAGGTGAAACAAGATGGTGTGATAAATGCAAGAAGAAGCATGGTGGGAAGTGCAACGAAGAAGTGACTTGTTACAAGTGTGGGAGGACGGGTCACTATTCCAAAGACTGCACACATAATGACAAAGTATGCTACGGATGTGGAGGCAAGGGGCACATGTCCAGAGACTGCCCAAGGAAAAATAAAGCAGCAAGACCAGAAACGCCACCAAGGCCAAGGACATTTCACATGATCCTCGACGAAGCAGAGAACCATGCGAGGAATCAAGAATGAGGACTTCTTACCCGAAGATCGGATTATGCAGTAGCCATAGTTTCGTATGATGTAGCCTAGTAGAGGCATAGTCTAGGGTGAACTTGAACACCTATGTAATCGTTTCAAGAACTAATATAAAACCTTCGTTTTGTTATCTGATGTGTTGATTGATTGTATGATTTGCTGCATGGTGACTTGGGAAACTGCGAGACAATACTTGGGACGAGTATGAGTAGGTGTGAATGGTAGTAGAGGCCTATACTACCGGAAGCACAGGACTCACACTTGGATCAGGGAAAGTCACAAGGTTACCAAGAAGCTAGTAATTGATTTCGTTTTATTCAAGTGTGTTGTTACCATCGTTTCGGTAATGACTAAGAAGATTGTTGATATTCCGACCCTAGTGGTCATATCGAATCGAGTCCGACTACGATGGGTATGTTGTGTGGCTCAGAGGACCAAGTTTGATGTAGCATCCGACTTAAACCAAACGGTTGAAATCAAAGCGATCAATAGAAGTATCGCACTCGTTGTTAAAGAAGTTGGTGGCTAGAAATGGCTAATGTTAAAGTGTGATTATATCACATTAGAACATGAAGGAAGGCATAGTCTGTTTTAGAATTTAACTCTAAGAGACCTAAGTCTAAGTGTTGCAACATACGATGGTAGGTCATTAGAATATGACACATCGATCTATAGTAGTAATAAAAGAACTTATCTCAAGTCCGTATCCAGCAAGGATCGAGATTGTGACTTGAAGGTCATAATTTGGAGTCTAACCTGAGGTAGAGAGCAGGTGCACGATCGAGTACTCTTACAGTCAATGAGTTTAAGAGATAGAATTGAAGGAATGTATAAGTTATAATTATTACCTAGGATGAAGAGATGACGTATGGAGTCATTATATGACCCTGTTTCGTTGATGATTCCGGGACGTAATCATCCAAAGGGGGAGATAATTGTAACGCCCGTAGATCCGGGCTAGTCAATTTAGAGGCAACAGGGGTCGAAAACGACTTTTCGAAAAAAAGATTATTTAGAATAAATAATCTTAACCAAGTTGTAGAATATGTCACAGGGTTTCCGTACATATAAAGAACGCCAAAATCCGAGTTATAACGAAGAAGTTATGACCCGTCGAAGTTTCGCGTCGAAACCGGCACGACGCCGGGAAGCGTAAATAGTAAATTTATGATAGAGCGAGATTTAGATTTAGCGCTCTAAACGAAAGTCGTAGAATATGTTAAACTAAGAACTTCGATAAAAAGAACGCCCAAATCTGACTTCGTATGAAGAAGTTACGATTTTTCGAAGTTTCGGATTAGCAGTGTACAGTCCGAAATTCGAATATTAGATCGAGCGATTTTTAGCCGACACAACCTAAACGAGAATTGAAGATCTCATTATTAGTAGCATAACAATAAAAAGACAGACGAAAATGGACATCGGATGAAGAAGTTATGAGATTATAACGGACCAATCCTGTCCCGGCCTGTTAAAAATATAACTTTAAAAATAAATTCAAAATTAGCCGAAGGAGTCTAAACGAAAGTTGTAGAGTGCGTCTCCACCTACGCATGGATATAAAGAACGTCAAAAACGGAGTTCGTATGAACGAGTTACAAATTATAATAGCATATTTACGTATTAAAATAAAGTATAAATCATATATACGTACACATATATATACATATGTATATATCATTAGAAAGGTATCGACGATGCAGTCATTATAAGACTAATGTTGAGTTCTTTCGACATTAGTTTAGTACAAATATCTTTAAATCTATTTAAAATAGTATTATAAAGGGGTGTTTAGTTGTTTATATAACTATAAGGTCATTAAATAATTATGGGGGGTAGTTTTGTAAATTCAATTACTATAAATAAGAGGCTTGGGCTCTCATATTTCTTGCACCATTCTCTAGATTCAAGAGTCTTTCTCTCCTTATCCCCCGAGCATTTCGGTCCCTCGTGATTCGACTTCTCTTTCTGTAGTTTTAGTATAGTAAGGTGAGCGCTGAAGCGCTGCACGAATCTTTCTTAGAAAGATTCAGCGATGAAGTTCTGCCCCTACAGAGCCCGACTCCTAGCTAAAATCCCCTTGTAAGTAAGTTATGCTTACCCTATTTTAAATATAGTTTATATTTAAAATTAGTATTGTTATTATAAATTTATAATAAATATTTGAGCTATTATTATGACTTATATAAGTGTCGTTATAATATCTTTTTAACTACTCGCGGTACGGGGAATCTGGTTTAAAGGGCCGCATAGGGTTGTTGGATTTCAGAAGTGCTATATGCCAAAATGGTCCTGCCCTCCGGTGTTTTATGTCTGGCCCCTGTCTGTACATAGTGGTTGGAAAGTATTGTTTAAACGCTTATATAATAATAATAATAAGACTAATAATTAGTCACGGTAAATATTAGACTAAAATCTAGTGGTAATAATACTAGGTTTCGTCGAAGGAAATTATTTTAAAGTAAACGAAGCGCTGTCCGAGTACCGAGTCACCACCTTCTCAAGTGAGTGCATAGTTACTTTCATCTTACACATAGATATGAAGTATTTTATATAAACTACGTGCTATGTGTGCACATTATCTGAATACTTGCTGTCTATGCTGGTTGAACGTTTTATACATGTTTTAAAGGACTTAAACTGTATACGTATTTTATATATACGAAAATGTTGGGTATGAGATGGGTAGATGAATGATGAGAGATAGAAGATGACGTGAGTATACATTGGCAGCTACAGAGTTAGTGCCTATGGGACAAACATCGGTAGCTATGGACTTAGTACCTATTAGTTAGACGCTGGTAGCTAAGGATTTAGTACCTGTTGAACATTGGTAGCTATGGACTTAGTACCTATTAGATAAAGACTGGTAGCTATGGATTTAGTACCCGATGAATAAACTATAGCAGCTATGGAATTAGTGCTTTATGAACGAACATTGGCAGCTATGGATTTAGTGTCAGTCCCATAACCCTGGAAGTAAGGGACTTCGGAATAAACGAATGCAGGATAGATGACTCTTAGGTTAAATCCTTAAAGAGTAAAGAAGATAATGGGGATGGGTAATTGGGTTGATTGTTTGATTGAACATAATAATTATATTATTGTGGGTTGAAAACCCTATGTACTCACCAGGTTTCCCAACCTGACCCACTCAGTTTATGTATATCACAGGTGACGAAGTGAATTGACATTACACTGAGAGATTTAAAAGAGATGTAGATCACTAGTGTAAATCATTGTAAGTCTGTTTATGCTTATGTTTCGGTATTAACGATGACATCCCAAACATTTTAAAATGAAATAAATACGTTTCTTCGAAAATGTTTTAATAACGTATTTACCATGTTTTTCTGGGAACAAATTCCCCAACCTTTTTATAAAATGAAGTACTCTGATTTTTATATAGCATAAACAAAATCGGTCTTTTCTGGCCGTGATTTTGGGGATGTCACATACAAAGTTTAAGAAAAATAAAACTTTTAGCCGAGGTCCTAACTTATAACAAAATTTGGGATTTGGCAAGCACTACTTGTGACGTAGGTTGCGCTTGGAGCTTGACTCCGAATCCGATTGCTTTGATTCCATAAGACGCCTATCGAAGGCGGCTTGTTGCTCCCCCATCTCGGAGACGGTTTCAATCATTTGAGCTTGGAATGCTTCGGTTTGGAGTTGGGCATTGTCCTGAGCTCTGTCCAGCCTACGGATGTCAGAAGTGTGAACCTGTACTTCCACATTGACTTCCCGAATCCGGCTAGCTTGAACTTCGGATTGGTAGGACTGGTTGGCTAGTTTGGCCACCATGACTGGGAGTGCTCGATCGGCTGAACCTCCTATGCGAACATCGTAGAAGTCTCGACACATGTCGTAGGGAGAACATATCCCTTGTTGCTGGCTCCAATGGTGGAGGTGACTTCCCCAAACGGGATTCGGTCCTTGAAAGTTTCTTACGAAGATGGGAGGTTGTGCGGGTGGTGGGTTGATTACTTCCGGTTCTGAGTCGGTACCGGAGTCCTCCTCTTCATCCAATTCTATGGGTTCTTCGTCCTCCTTGGGATCCTCTTCGATCCATCCCCCGTTGCCTTGGTTGGGATAGTAGGGGTCGCCGGGGTGATGAAATCCAGCCATTTGACTGTACGAGAATAGGGTTATAAGAATTGAACAAATTTTGGAACATGTAAGACTAAACATGTATGTTAAACTATTTTATGTATCCAATACTCCTATAGTATTTAAATTCGTGTGTTTGGTTCTTGTGATGTTTTGGTAAGTTTTGACTTGTTGCTCACTACGAGCATTCCTCGATATACATTGGTCCAATCTCGGATAAATATAGTTGATCATGCTATATTTGGCCCAAATCTGATTACATATATCGAGTCTTAATCGTAGTGTCCAACTTGTCTAAATACTTCTTGTATAGTTATAATCATGAATATAAGTTGTTGTATGCATGTATTTGTACTTAAATGAACTAACAATTTATGTTAAACGAAACGCGGCTTAGGCGTAAAACAAAAAAAATGTTTTTTCAGAGAGTATTAGCCCCTTAAGCATTTATAGTTTGTATATCTTATGTGGTTCGATATACTTAGTTCACTATAAACAATGCTCTGATACCAATCTGTCACACCCCCAAACCGGAACGGTGGAAACGTTCGGGGGTGGATGACTTCATGTAGTACCGTAACAATTGAATACATAGTAAAGAAAGCAATATAACCATCATATATATAATTGAAAGTTTACATTGTTAAAAGGTACACGTTCAAAACCAATTACAATATGATGCCAAAATATCAAATTAAACTGGCGACGCTGCGTTCCTTCTTCAAATGCTGTTTGTTACCTGTTATTACTGAATCCCTGGGACATACAAGTAGTTTTGAAAGAGTAGATCAGCATTTAAGCTAGTGAGTTTCATAAGTATTAAATGATAATGTTTGTATGAACTAAAATGAAATGTTTTGTTTTTGTTTGTTTCTTCCTAGAAAATCTCATATTTTCTACTGGTATAAATGTAGCCTTCTATCAAGACCAATGTTTGTTTCTAGAAAGTTATGTTTTTCCGTATGTGGGTGGCAGTTTAGAAGTTCCAAAACTACAACACAAGAATGTTTTTCATGCCTAAAGTAGTTAATTTATGTACGTGTAAAGTCGCCAAGACGTCTAAAAAACCCCGTAAATCAATGTGTTTTAATACTCCATGTGAGTTTTATAACCATGCTATTGACTGGAATTGCCTATACACAACATTCTTCAGGCGTTGGAATGTTCTGACGTTTGTCACCCCAAATGGTGTACTGTAGCAAACAGTCAGGGCGGGGGGTTGTCAGTCCCGTATAGATCTATACACAAACACCATGCTCCCTCTCAAAAGCATTCCACCCCCTTAAAAGTATATAAAAGCATTTATAAAACATTTAAATGTGTGTATTATAGGGGTATGAACTGACTTGAAAGATCAGAGAAGGCGAGATGAAAATCGAACAGAACTTCAACTCGAGAAAGCGGATTTTCTTGGGATTTTCGAGAATCTTGGGAGCACAAACGACCTTCGGGACTTGAGCAAGGAAGTCGGGGCTTCGGGATATCACGTACACGGAAAACGAGGCAAAAATGCAAGAAAGATGAGAGGAATTGGGCCCTTTCTTTGGAACCCTCGCATCCCTTTTATAGGGGCTGGGAACCGCCTCGGTACGCTGGGCGTACGCGGTTACGCTAGGCGTACGCGCGCGTCATGCGTGACCGCATCCTCGACTGCTTCGGAACTTCGGATGGGACGGGGCATAGCCTCGCATAGGGGCGACGTGGACGATCCGAGTCCTAGTCCTCGAGTACGCTGGGCGTACGAGTGTACGTTGGGCGTAACTCGGAGTGGCCCGGTGACTCCTCCTTCGGATAATACCGAATTTTGATTTAAAATTTATATTTTTATTATCTAATAAATTTCAAAAATTCATATCTTCTTCATACGAACTCCGTTTTCAACGTTCTTTATATCCACGTGTAGGTGAGACTACGCTCTACAACTTTCGTTTAGACTCCGTCGGCAAATTTTGAAATTATTTTTATTATTTATTTTTAAAAGGTCGCGGTAAGAAAATTTCGTTAGAAATTCATAACTTCATTATCCGACGTCTATTTTTGCCTGACTTTTTACCGTTGAAAAACCATTGTCGAGACTTTCGATTCTCATTTAGGTCATTCCGGCCAAAAGTCGCTCGATCTCTGTTTCGAGTTTTTAGCTGTTTGTCGCTATGCCGAACTTGGAAAAATCATAACTTCCTTATACGAAGTCAGATTTGGACGTTCTTTTTATGTACGAGCACTGTTTAATGATATCTAACATAGTAGGTAATCAATTAGAGACTTTTGGACATTTTGTTTTCGAAGTTAATTTCATTATATCAAAAGTGGTTACAATACTTGACTTTTTAGGTCATTACATAGAGTTGAAATATCGGGTTGTCACAACTCATTTGCTACAATTTCCACTCAAGGGCTAATCTTGACAACTCGACAAAAGAGAAGGGTTAAAATAGTTGTACCTGAATTTCGGGATGTTACAATTCTCCCCCACTAGAACCAGACTTCACCCTCGAAGTCTCATGCTGAAAACAACTATGGATGCTGCTCCCGCATCTCTGACTCCGGCTCCCAAGTCAGCTCGGACCCCCTCCGATGTTGCCACCGGACCTGAACCAGAGGCACCTCCTTGTTCCTCAGAACCTTGATCTTCCGATCCAAGATCGCGATCGGTCTCTCAACATAATTTAGACTCGCGTCCACCTGGATATCCTCCAACGGCACCACTACCGACTCGTCGGCTATTCACTTCCTCAACTGAGACACGTGGAAGGTATCATGAATATGGCTCAACTCCGCAGGTAGCTCTAAACGATATGCTACCCTGCCCACCCTCGCGATCACTCTAAACGACCCAATATACCGGGGCCCCAGCTTGCCCCTCTTCCTGAATCGAATCACTCCTTTCCAAGGAGACACTTTTAGGAGCACGAGGTCTCCCACCTGGAACTCTAGCTCGGATCGTCGCCTATCCGCATAACTCTTCTGGCAACTCTGAGCTGTCAACAACCTCTGTCTAACCTGTTGTATCTGCTCTGTTTTCTAAAGCACTATCTCAGTGTTGCCCATCACTCGCTGCTCTACCTCTCCCCAACAGATGGGAGTCCGAAACCTCCTCCCATACAACAACTCGAAAGGAGGCATACCAATGCTCGAACGGTGACTGTTGTTATAGGAAAACTCAGCCAATGGCAAATACGTGTCCCAACTCCCTCCGAAGTCCAACACACATGCCCGAAGAATGTCCTCGAGCGTCTGAATCGTCCTCTCACTTTGTCTGTCCGTCTGTGGGTGGTAAGCGGTACTGAAATGCAGCCTCGTACCCAACTCCTCATGGAATTTCTTCCAGAACCTGGAAGTGAGTTTAGTGATGATTCAGTGAGCTGGTCAGGATAGGACTCGGATATTGTTGAACTCGACAAGTCATAGGGTGACTTGGCGAGTCGAGTCGTGATGTGAGAGTTTCTGAGTTTTAGAACTCAGCGAGTTAGTGGGTTGACTTGGCGAGTAGATTCAACCAGGAAGGTTGACTTTGACTGAGGACTTTGACTTTGACCGATTTGACCTTCAGGGGTATTATGGTAATTTTGGATATTTATGTCATTAGATCTTTGATTATTATAGGTGTTGGAGTTGGAAGCAGTGCTTCGGGTTTGTGCTTTCGTGATTCGGTTCGGAAGTTGCAAGGGGAGTTATCCTCACTATATCAACAGGGTCTACGGTACCAAGGCCGGCCCTTTATCAGATTGGAATTCGGGTATTTGTTTGATATGTTTTTGAGTTGTTAGATCTGCATCCTGGTTTTAGGATGGTGTTATGTTAGTGACCTGGTTAAGGTCCGTGTCCTGGTATGTAGGGTAATGTTATGCTAGTGACCGATTAGGTCGGTATCATGGTTAGGATGTTGTTATGCTGCATGATCTGATTGAACTGTTTGTTTGGCTGAGGATTTTTATGTGATCAACTGTTTTATGTGCACATGGTTGTTAGACTGGGGTTGGGTTGAGGCGGTTCCTGCTTTGTGTTGTAGGCCAACATACCCAAGGCGGACCGGATAGACCGAAGGCCCAACGAGCGGTCCGGATAGGCTGAAGTCCCCAAGAGGGCGGTCCAGACGTGCCGAGGCTCGGAGAGTGGACCAGTCATACTGTAGACTCAGAGAGTGGACCAGGTGGATTAAAGGCCCGGTGCGGGCGGACCAATCATACTGTAGACTCGATATACATGGCTAGACTCGGAGAGTGGACCAGGTGGACTGAAGGCCCGGTGCGGGCAGACCAGTCACACTGTAGACTCGATATGCATGGCTGTTCTATATTGTGATATGATGTGAATATGGTTATATTTGGCTGGTATTTTGGGGGTAACTCACTAAGCTTTCGGGCTTACAATTTCATTGTTTTGTTTTAGGTGCTTCAGGAGATCGTGGCAAGGCGAAGGCGTGATCCTACCACTCCTCATATTTAATGATTTTGTGATTTGGTTTTGGGGATACTCTGATGTTTAAACTCTTTTGAAAACAAGTTGTAATAACTTAATGGCTTTTTAATGAATTAAAATGTTTTAAATTGGTGCAAATTTTTATGAGTGTTACAATTTCAAGGTACATAAAATTGGCAACTTTATCACTTTGCATGACTTCATTCAAAATCTTATTTTATCCATTAAGACCCATTATAAGGACTCTAACTCATGCATGGTCCAATATGATTCATCAAGATAGCATGTTTTACACAAGGAACATCAGATGGGTTAAGATCTAGCATTCCTAGCTCCTGGAGTGGCTCAACTCACAAGGAGAACTCATAAGACCATAATAAGCTCAAAAACACTCCCTAATCTCAATCTAACACAAAGAGGTATCAAGATGAGAACTTTGTACCTTCTAGAGCTAGCAAGCTTGATGAAGATTCTGGATCTACAACCTCAAGTGCAACAAAAGCTTGATCACCAAGCACCACCTTCTTTAATGCACAAAAAAGATGCACAAATTTACTTCTAAAGCTCAAGAACACACTATGGGAGGCTAGGTCTTCGTGGGTAACCTTTAGAGAGAAGGAAGTTGATGAGGAAGAATCCCCATGCCTCATAATGATGATTATATAGGGTGCAAACCCTAAAAATTAGGGTTTGTGATATTGTCACACACCCGACCGAGGCGGTGGAACACGTTGGGTTATGCGACTAAGTTCATGGATCATAAGTAAACTGAATATATAACACAAGTACAAAAATAAACAATATATCATTCATGTTCCATCTCAATATTTTAATACATTGTTTTTACAAATAATAATAATACATGAATTGCCTTACAAATAGGCATATAATACAACAACAAGTAAACTAGGTCATATGTAATCCAATCTGTCTTGAATGTCTATTTAGTGATTTCTTGAGAATACATGTAGTTTTGAGGGTCAACACAAGGTTGGTGAGAGTTACAGGTTTTCTGCTAACAACAATAATACTTTTAAAAAGTCTAAAATGTATTTTCTTTATATGTATAACAATAGTTAAAATTGTGTTTTCAAAGAGTCTTTGAAAGTCAAAATGTGTCTTTATATAAGTGAATCCATACTTTAAACCGTGTTGGCAATGAATCTTTGAATATCCTTTAAAACCAAATTGTTTGTTACATAAGTAATTCCATACTTAAAATAGTTTTGAAAGCAACCAAGCCCATGGTTGGTAGTGAGAGAGAGATATTCTAGTTAATGTTTTATAGTGAGTCCTATAACTGAGCCATGTAACTGAGTGTACCCCGTACAACGATTCATTTGACGTTGCAGTAATGATCGTAGACACTTATCACCTACTTCTATTGATCAGTCGAGGTTGGAGCTAGCAACCACAGGTGGGGATTTCAAACCCGTATAGATCTTGTGACATCCCCATTTTCACGGCTAGAAAAGACCGATTTTTTATGCTTTATAAAAATCAGAGTACTTCTTTTCATAAAAATGTTGCGGAATTTGTTCCCAGAAAAATACAATAAATACGTTATCAAAACATTTTCGAAGAAATGTATTTTATTCATTTTAAAACGTTTGGGATGTCATCATCAATACAGGAACATAAGTATAAACGGAACTTACATTTATTTACACTAGTGATCTACATCTCTTTAATCTCTCAGTGTAATGTCACTTCATATCGACACTTTTGATATAAATAAATTGAGTAGTTCAGGTTGGGAAACCTGGAGAGTACATAAGGTTTTCAACCCACAATAATATAATTATTATGTTTAATCATCAAACATTTAACCCAATTACCCATCCCCATTATCTTCTTTATTCTTATGGATCTACCTTAAGAATCAGCTATTTCTTGTTCATTCATTCCTAAGGAGTATCCTAAGGAATAGGTATGAATTCCATTGTTGTAAATGACACATCTGTCAAGCACAACTGCTAGTTCTGTCACTTAGGCGTAGCTGCCAAAATTGTGACATTCTCTATGGGGCGCATCTGCCGGAATAGTCCTTTTAGGCGCATCTGTCGGGGTTATGAGGTTCTCTATTAGGCGCTTCTGTCGGTAGAGTCCTTTAGGTGCATCTGCCATGGTTTTATTGACAGTATCGTTTTCGAGAGTCCACTCGCAATACATATCAATGGGTTTTTAGAGTACACCGGTGAACACATCGTTCACAACACCTATAGGTTGAGAGCCTACTAGTGTTCCACTGGACTGTCTAGAATAGCCTGTGGTTGTCATCCATACTCTACTGAATGACGGGGCCATCATTTGGGAAAAAGGCTTCTCACATCGTCCACCTCTCACCCTCACCTCACGGTCTATTTCACCTCTCAACTCATCATCCAACTCATATTTTATCTATTACATCTACCCATGTCTTACCCCAACATTTTCGTAGATATAAAATACATATACAGTTTAAATCATTTAAAACGTGTATAAAATCGTCCATCCAGCATAGACAGCAAGTACTCAGGTAATATGCACACATAGCACGTAATTTATATAAAATACTTCATATCTATGTGTAAGATGAAAGGGACCATGCACTCACTTGATTAGGTGGTGATTCCGAACTCAGACAGCACTTCGTTATTTCAAAACAATTTTCCTCGACAAAACCTAGTATCAATACCACTAGGGTTTAGTTTTTTAACGTTAACCGCGACTAATTAATAGTCTAGCTATTATTACTATTATATAAGCGTTAAATAACACTCAATATAACTCATAATAATAGCCCAAATAATTATTTTAAGGTCCTAATAATGTTACTATAATTAAATAAAAGCTATATTAAATATAGTATAGGCGTAGTTCACTTACAACGAGTTTTTATTAAAAACCGGGCTTCGCTGGAGCAGCGTTTCCGAGCCGAAAGCTTTTCTTCTCGGAGCCGTCGAGCGTTTTGGGGCTTTCTTCTCGTGCTAGGGAGGTTCCCTAGAATTAGGAGGGGTTTAAGGAGGTTAGAGAGAAGTTAGAGAGAGAAAGAAATGCTTTTGGTGTGAAGAAATAATGAAGGGTTCACCCTTTATTTATAGGGATTTTATAGTAAAGTAGCCGGTAAGTTTCGTCCGTATATTCCACGTACGAGCTCTGTTTCTACGTTATTTATATCCACGCGTTGGTATTTACGAGGACTACAAATTTCATTTAGACCTTGTCGGCTAATTCTCCTTCTATCTCAGATTTACAAAAATTGTATCGTATTTATCGCGCTCGAAGAGTAGCGAATAACCTTCATCCATATCTTTCGCATACGCGCTCCTTTTCTGAATTTATTTATATCCACGCGTTGATATTTACGAGTACTACAACTTTCATTTAGACCCCGTTGGCTAATTCTCATTCTATCTCGGATTTATAAAACTGTATCGAATTTATCGCGCTCGAAGAGTAGCGACTAAGCTTCGTCCATAACTTTCGCATACGGGCTCCGTTTTTTACTATCTTTTTATCGTTTAACTCCTATTAACGATATCTTCATTTCTCGTTTAGATTATTTTGGCTGAAAATCGACCGATCTAAAATTCGAATTTTCGGGCTGTGCATTGCTATGCTAAATCTTAGAAAAATCATAACTTCCTCATACGAAATCAGATTTGGGCGTTCTTTTTATGGACACTCTCAGTTTAACATTTTATATGACTTTTTTTTAGATCGTTAAGGCTAAAATTCGCTCTATCGTAAATTCACTATTTACACTTCTCGGTGCCGTGTCGGTTCCGTCGCGAAACTTCGACGGGTCATAACTTCTTCGTTATAACTCGGATTTCGGCGCTCTTTATATGCACGGAAACCTTGTAACATATACTAGAGCTTGGTTAAGACTATTTATTATAAATAATATTTTGCCGAAAAAAAAATTCGACACTTATTGCCTCAAAATTGACTAGCCCGGATCTTCGGGCGTTACAGATCTATACATGTGTATCTTGCTCATACGATTAACGGTTACAGTAGTGTGGGTATGCTAAGTGTTTTAAGTAAGCTAATGAATAACATATTACTAAAAATCCCTTAACTAAATAGTTTGTGAATAGCTCTCAGCCCTAACTTAATTGTGATTAAGTCACTAGGTGTAACGTCTACAGATTCAGGCTAGTCAATTTGGAGACAATAAGCCTCAAAAATGACTTTTTTGATAGAATATTACCTAGAATAAATAATCGTAACTAATTTATATTATATGCCACAAGGGTTTCGTACATATAAAGAACACTGAAATCCGAGTTATAACGAAGAAGTTATGACCTGTCGAAGTTTTACGGCTAAACCGGCATGACATCGCGTAATGTAAAAACTGCATTTTTGATAAACTACTTTTTAGACTTATAGATCTAAATGAAATTTATAGTATACATTAAATCGAGAGTGTGCATAAAAAAAACGTCAAAATCTAACTTCGTATGAGGAAGTTATGATTTTTCTAAGATTTCGCATAGCAGTATACAACCCGAAAATCAAATTTTAGATCGAGCAATTTTTAGCCAAAACAACCTAAATGATAATTTAGTATCTCATTAATAGGAGTTCAACAATAAAAAGATAGTAAAAAACGGAGCCCGTATGTAAAAGATATGAATTTTACACGGTCGTTAACAATGTAATCTTCTCATACTGTTAAATTTAAAATCAGTTGAGAAATAGCCGATCGAGTCAAAAGAAGAGTTTTAGATCTTGTCAATACCTACGCATGGATATAAATAACGTTGAAAACGGAGCTCGTATGCGAAAGTTACGGAATTTAAAGGTCGGGAGTGTGCTGTTACGAAGGGGGTGACGTGGCTTAATCTGGACCATTGCTTCCTCCCTAAGCCTTGCCACCAGATGGTGACACGTGGCACTCAAGTCGATGAGTTGGAGGCTCAAACTCGACAAGTTGGGCCATTTTCCAGCCTATAAATAGGATGCGAGAGCATCCTATTTTTCTCACACCTTAAGACTTTTTTTTTCTCTCTCTCTCTCTCTAACTTCTCTCTAAGCCCTCCCAAAGCCCTAGTAACTTCTAAGTGCTAGAGGAAAGCCCCGGAGCGCTAGAAGGCTCTGAGAATAAGAGCTTTCGGCTCGGAAGTTCTGCTCCTACAGAGCCCGGTTGTAACGACCGAAAAATTCCAACCAATTTAAACTTTTCAAAAACAACCCGATTTCATTAAATTATTACAAAAGGTTTTCAATACAATTTATTTAGAGTATTCCCAGAATCACATCACAACATAAACATGAGGAGCGGTACAATCACGCCTTTGCCTTGCCATGGTCTCCTGAAGAACCTGAAAAACATTAAACCACAACTGTAAGCCCGAAAGCTTAGTGAGATATCCCCAAAATACCAACCACACATACGCCTTTCCAGGCTATGACCTTCCGGTCCAAATCATAATACCTTCCGGCCCATAACAATGTGCCTTCTGGCCCATATCATACATAGCATACTTAACATAACAGAACATAGAACAACCATGCATTTCGGGTCTACTGTGAGACTGGTCCGCCGCACCGGCCAACATTCCACCTGGTCCACCCTCCGAGTCTAGCCATATACATCGAGTCTACAGTGTGATTGGTCCGCCCGCATCGGGCCTACAACCCACCTGGTCCACTTTCTGAGTCTACAGTATGACTGGTCCGCCCGCACCGGGCCTTCAGTCGGCCTGGTCCACTCTCCGAGCCTCGGCACGTCTGGTCCGCCCTCTTGGGGCCTACAGCCTATCCGGACCGCTCGCTGGGCCTTCGGGACAACCGGTCCGCCTTGGGTATCTTGGCCTACAGCACAAAGCAGGACCCGCCTCAACCCAACTCCAGTCTAAACAACCATGTACACATAAACATACAATCATATAAGAATTCACAGTCAACAAGCCGATCAAACAGATCACACAACATATCATCATCCTAACCAGGATACCGACCTAACCGGTCACTAGCATAGCATCACCCTACATATCAGGGAACCGACCTTAACCAGGTCTCTAACATATACCATCCTAGCTATCAGGATGCAAACATATCAAAGCAATAACATAACAACAAATACCCGGATCTCAATTTGATAAAGGGCCGGCCTTGGTGCCTTAGACCCTGTCGATATAGTGAGGATAACTCACCTCGCACTGCCGAAACTCTGAACTGAAGAGCAGATTCTCAAATCACCAACTCACCGCAAATCCTGAACTAGCCATCATAACAAAATAAACATTAGGCCAAGCATACATCCACTTATCGGGCCAAGGCCAAAGTCCAAATCTTATACAAAGTCGAATATTGACCCATATTTACCAAATGGGCCTAGATCCAAGGTCCATAACAATAATTGGGCCCAAAACACTCTATCCATAATTTCCAGACTTGGCCCATAAACCAACTACCCACAAACGGCCCAAACTCTAAGGCCCAATATTAAGGTCCAATCAGGGGGAGTTGTAACGCCTGTGTTTCCGGGCTTGCCATATTTAGCAATATAATAGTCTAGGTTAACCTTTGTAACCCGTTTTGAAATAATAAGAATGTATTATTTGAGTATTATGTGTTTTGTGCTTAATTGCTTAATTATGTGGTCTGATTAATTAAGAATAAAAATAAGCGTCAAAATTTAAGTGTAAAATAAACTTAATATCTTTGGGTTAATGTTGTAGTAGTCGAAACGAGGTTTCCGAATATATATAGAACGCCCAAATCTGACTTCGTATGAGGAAGTTATGATTTATCGAAGTTCCGGCTTAGCGGTATACAGCCTGAAATACTCGAATTGAGATCGAGCGGTTGTTAGCCGAAGCAATCTAAATGAGAATCGAAGATCTCGTTGTTGGTATCGAAGCGATAAAAAGTTAGGCGAGAACGGACGTCAAACGAAGAAGTTATGAATTTATAACGAAAGTTTCTGTCGCGGCCTATTAAAAATAATTAATAAAAATAAAGTCAAAATTAGCCGACGGAGTCTAAACGAAAGTCGTAGAGCATGGTCTCACCTTCGCGTGGATATAAAGAACGTCGAAAACGGAGTTCGTATGAAGAAGTTATGAATTTCCGAAGTTTATTAATCATTTTGTATTTATTTTTAATTCAAAATTCGGAAGCATTATCCGAAGGAGTCACCGATCTGATCCGAGGTACGCCCCGCGTACTCCGAGGGTGTCGACATCGCAGCAAGTGGCTTCGGATGACGCATGCGCTTACGAACATTGGAGCAGTACGCGCTGCGTACAGGCGTACGCCCCGCGTAATTGAGGCTTCCAGCCTCTATATAAAGGATCCGAAGGCAGCCTCATTTCTTGTTCATTTCTTCTCTTCTCTCTAGTCTTTTGCATCGTTTTTCGTGCCGAAGCTACCCCGAAGTCCCGGTATCATACTCTAGCCCCGAGGCAAGTCCCGAGATCCCGAAGATCCCGAGAAGCGCGGTTCCCGAGTCGAAGCTCTGCCCGCGAGAAGTTCGATTTTCGAGGAGATCTTCCAGATCTGCTGTGGATTTCTACTTCTATAAGCCGTAGTGCTGTCGGATCGTCTTCTGATCAAGTGAGTGTGTAGTTATTTCTTCTAATACAATAATACGAAGTATTTTATATAAAAATACGTGCTATGTGTATATATTTGGTTGTGTTATGTGTGAATGAGTATTCACACTCTTCTATCTTATAGATCTGCTTATTTCTTTATGAGATATGTGTTATGTGTGTGTATGCCTCGTCTGTTATGTGATATATGTGTTGATTCAAGCATGCTATACAGGTTTTCTTTAAATTATGTATACAAATGTATATTTTTATCTACTAATATGTTGGGTAGAACATGGGTAGATAGTTGGTGTGTAATAAACAGATGAGAGGCCTCGATGTTGTTGTTGTTGTTGATCTAGTTATTCAGCGGAGTATGGATAACGACTACAGACTCTTTCTAGACAGTCCAGTGGAACGCTAGCAGGTTCATAACCTGTAGGTGTTGTGAACGATGTGTTCACCGGTGTACTCTATCCCCCTCATGGTTGCCTTTAGGATATCTATTGTTGAGGAAACCCCTTCGCAGTGATGTCCGTCCCGATGAAAATCCTAGATTAGGTCCCTTGAGATAGTTGTTTAGGGACGTAAAGTGAGGATAACGGGAATGGGTAATCGGGATAGTGATTGGTTGGTGAAATTAAATATAACTTATTTATTGTGGGTTGAAAACCCTATATGCTCACCAGGCTCCCAAGCCTGACCCACTCAGTTTTATTTGTATTACAGGAAGTGGCACAAGGGCGTAAGATGGATGGATCATCTTGTTGTTTTGTTTACAAGTCTGTATATGTATATATTTGTTGAATGACTTGTAATGTTTATCGTTTATGCTTTATGGTCTGTATCGGAACATGACATCCCGAGTTTTGATTATATAATGAAATGCATCTCTTGATGAAATGCTTTGATAAATATTATTTTATCATGTTTTGTTTTGGGAACAAATTCCGCAACTCTTTCAAATCAAAAGGATTTACTCTGAAAATATTTAAAAGCATAAATGAAAATCGGTCTTTTCTGGCCGAGATTTTGGGGATGTCACAGGAGTACACTGGGCGTACCCTCCTTGGTATGCGGGGCGTACACACTAAAACGCAGCTGAGGATCCGGGCCCTGACCCGCTATGCGGGGCGTACAATGTGACATCCCCATTTTCACGGCCAGAAAAGACCGATTTTGTTTATGCTTTATAAAAATCAGAGTACTTCATTTCATAAAAATGTTGCGGAATTTGTTCCTAGAAAAACATGGAAAATACGTTATTAAAACATTTTCGAAGAAACGTATTTATTTCATTTTAAAACATTTGGGATGTCATCGTTAATACAGAAACATAAGCATAAACAGAACTTACAATTATTTACACTAGTGATCTACATCTCTTTAAATCTCTCAGTGTAATGTCACTTCATATCAACACCTGTGATATAAATAAACTGAGTGGGTCAGGTTGGGAAACCTGGTGAGCACATGGGGTTTTCAACCCATAATAATATAATTATTATTTTTAAACATCAAACAATCAACCCAATTACTCATTCCCGTTATCCTCACATTACGTCCCTAAAACATCTAACACAAGGGACCTAGTCAAAGGACTATCATTAGGATGGACACGACTGCTAAGGGGATTCCTTGGCAATGAAAGTCCTGAAGGCAACCATATGGGGGATGGAATACACCTGGTGAGCACACAGTTCACACAGTTCGAATAAACACACAGTTCGAATAAACACATAGTTCCAATAAACACCTACAGGTTGCGAGCCTGCTAGTGTTCCACTAGACTGTCTAGAATAGTCCGTGGTCGTCATCTATACTCCGCTAGATGACTAGATCATCAAGAACAGCTATAACGAGGCCTCTCATTATTTTATTTTGTCACACAACAACTATTACATCTACCCATGTTTTACCCAACACATTTTGTAGATATAAAATACATATACAGTTTAAATCATTAAAAACATGTATAAATCGTTCATCCAGCATAGATAGCAAGTATACAGATAATATACACACAACACGTAATTTATATAAAATACTTCATATCTATGTGTAAGCTAAAAGTAACTATGCACTCACCTGAGTAGGTGGTGACTTGGCGCTTGGACAGCACTTCGTTACTCTTAACACACTTTTCCTTCGGCAAAACCTAGTGTCATTGCCACTAGGGTTTAGTCTAATATTCACCGCGACTAATTAGTAGTCTAGCTATTATTAATATTATATAAGCGTTAAACGATACTTATATAACCCATAATAATAGCCCAAGTACTTATTATAAGGTCCTAATAACATTAGTATATTAAAACATAAGCTAAACTAAATATAGGTTAGGCGTAGCTCACTTACAGCGGGTTTTCTCGAAAACCGGGCTTCGCTGGAGTAGCGTTACCGAGCCGAAAGGCTCTTTTCTCGGGACTCCGGGAGCCTCGGATCTTCCTTCGGGTGCTAGGGGGTTTGCCTAGGCTTTTAGGGGGGTTAGGGAGGCTAGAGAGAGAAACTAGAGAGAGAAAGTGAGTTTGGGAGGTGTGAAGAGAAGGCTAGACCCGACACCTCTATTTATAGTGAAAATATCTGATGGACTCGCCGAGTAGGGGGGCCTACTCGCCGATTTGGTCCATGTGGTGGCCTTCTGGTGGTGCCACGTCACCTCCTATCGCGTATCAGCCTTCGAACTTAGAAAAATCATAACTCTCGCATACGAGCTCCGTTTTCGACGTTCTTTATATCCACGCGTAGGTAAAATCAAAATCTACAACTTTCTTTTAGACTTCGTTGGCTAACTCTCGACCGATCTCAAATTTAACAGTAGGAGGCGTTTAGACTGTGAAATGACCGCGAAGAATTCGTAACTCCTTCATACGAACACCGTTTTCGTCCATATTTTTACCGTTGAGTTCCTATTAATGATATCTTCAACTCTCATTTAGGTCGCATAAGCCAAAAACCGCTCGAACTAAAATTCGAGTTTCGGGCCGTGCACTACTAAGCCGAATCTTAGAAAAATCATAACTTCCTCATACGAAGTCAGATTTGGGCGTTCTTTTTATCGACGCTCTTAGTTTAACATATTCTACAAATTTTGTTTAGATTGCTAAGCCTAAATCTCGCTCTATCGTAAATTTACTATTTACGCTTCCCGGTGTCGTGCCGGTTTTGCCGTAAAACTTCGACATGCCATAACTTCTTCGTTATAACTCGGATTTCGGCGTTCTTTATATGTACGGAAACCTTGAGACCTATTATACAACTTGGTTAAGACTATTTATTATAAATAATCTTTTGCCAAAAAGTCATTTTCGACACTTATTGTCTCTAAATTGACTAGCCCAGATCTACGGGCGTTACATACAACCATGTTACGCGGGGTGTAACTTCGCAACTCATAAAGTCCTTATAACCTCTTAATGGCTTAAGCTCTTTGTAACGTCCCAAAACTCAAGACTAAAAATTTCTTTTAATAAAACATTACTTTAAGCAAATTCATCATTTCAAAACATAAACAGAGTATTAGTTTCCAAAATACATGTTCGTTATCAGAGTAAACATTCCCAGGCTGTCTAAACTATGGTGTGTGCCATGCGATCACCCCGAGCTCTTCCCTCCGCTACCGGAAGTACCTGAAACCAAAACTGAAAACCATAAGCACGAAGCTTAGTGAGTTCCCCACCCTACCACATACCATGCATAACCACATACTGCACATACTGGGCCACGCCCGCTATCCTGGGCCTCGCCCCCTACCTCGGGCCTAGCCCGCTACAACAGCCCTGCCGCTCCAGGCCCCGCCTGGCTTCGAGCCCCGCTCGGATACAGATCCGTTTCGCTTAGGCCTCGCCTGTCACAGGGCCTCGCCCACTAACATATAATAGCACATAAACATATCACATCACATAACATAAGCTCAACACATACTAACGGATCTTGTCCTAAGGCCTCGCCTATCTCTAGGCACCGCCCTTGTCCTGCTACTGATGATTCATGGAACCCCGTCCATACTCCTGCTGATAGTGAGGTACAGGCCCAGCCCACCCTTACTCCTTCCCTAACTTGGGCCTCACCCCTGATCTGCTGCTACTGAGATTTGGAACACCATCCACACTCTGCTATTGGTGAGATACGGGACCTCGCCCACACTCACCTCCCTACCAGGCACATACAAGTATCACACAGAAAACAAGTATAAACTATCACATAAACCATTCCTTGGGCACCCGCCCTTTATCATTGGACCTCGTCCCGTATATCATACTAGCATATTGTGCCTAGGGCTAACCCCGGGTCTTCTACTCATAACTACATGGGCCGGCATTGTGGCCGTAGACCTATTCATACAAAGGGAAACTCACCTGCACTGGCTGAACTTGCTGATGATCCCCCTAGCCGCTGCCCGGCAACTCTCTGAACTCCGGCTCCACCCGCTCCCTGAGCTACCAATAACAATGCAACACTGAGTCTAACTGACCCCCGAAAGACTACCAAGTCAACTCTGGTCAAAGTCAAAGTCCTGGTCAAAGTCAACCTTCCAGGTCAACCCTACTCGTCGAGTCACCCTACTGACTCGCGGAGTTCATAAGTTCAGAGTCCTTCCACTCGCGACTCTACTCGCCGAGTCAGTCCATGACTCGCCGAGTCTACCGATTTTCGAGTCCTGACCTGTCCAACTCACCGAGTCTTTAATCGACTCACTGATTCGAGTCTAAACTCGAAGGGTTTGGGATTTCGCGACCTGACTCGCCAAGTCCAAGAACAGACTCGCCGAGTACAAGGCAATCTTCATCCAACTTGCCGAGTTGTTCTTCCAATTCGCCGAGTTCATGCCCAACTTCATCCGACTCGACGGGCTGTTCATCCCACTCGTCGAGTTCCTCCTCATCTTCAAGCTACTCGCCGAGTCCACTCAAAGGACTCGCCGAGTCCATCCGGTCCTTCATACATGCAGAGGACTTTTGAGTCATGCAGGGACTCAAATCTGTAGATCTACCCTTCCCAAGCCTATTCCTCACGTAATGTTGCAAACTTTACGTGTAGAGAAGGAGATCTAGGCAAAATACACCATAAACTAGGGTTTAAGGCAAGGAGGCTCCATAATCAACTCAAGGGCTGCTACTTTATGCTTCTCAAGACCATGATATGCTTAGATCTGAAGTAGCAACTTCAGATTTGGCTTCTAACTCAAAATAATAACATTATGGCTAAAAAGCCCCAACAACCACACATAGATCTAGGTGCAAAAAGGGGTCCAGGAACTAGTTTATTACCTCCAAATGCTCAGAATGAACTCACAATCCCAGATCTATAGTCCCTTCTTGCTCCTCCAAGTTCCTTCTTCCTTCTCCAAGCTTTAATGCACCTTCCAAGGCAACAAATGGCTCAAAAAGAGGATATGGCGGCTAGGGTTTAATGTTCTGGGGTGAAAGAGGCAGTAAAGGAACCCTAGGGGAGAGAATGAGGCGCTTAAATAGGCTCCAAGTCCTGAATTTAGGGTTTTCCTTGCACAGACCAGACTCGCCGAGTCCACTTTGCCGACTCGCCGAGTTAGTCACTTACACCTCGACCCGGATCCCGCTCGGACTCGCCGAGTCCCTCCTTGGACTCACCGAGTCGACCCCTAAACTTTGGGTTTTCTTTCCTTTCTTGGCCTTCAAAACTTTGGGTGTTACAACTCTCCCCCATTTAAACTAAACTTCGTCCTCGAAGTTTGCGATGGCCCACCGCCTGCGATCTGCCTCCAATACCCACCAATTATCCCAACACCAGCTGCCTACCTTCGCTGGTCTTCCACCTGGTCATTCTGACTAACATAAACCTCGCGGATCAACCTCGAGTCAAACCTGACCCGGAACAACTCAGAAACACAACTTACTCAACTGACAATCCTTCTGGTACTCACCGAGTACTGCACCGAACCTATAGGGGTTCACCCCTTCTTTCCTTGCGCAAATTCCTTGCCTTCCCAAGGCAAAGCTCCATATCCAACTATTTCCTCTGACACTGTGAAGGTCCTATCCTTCACCAACTCCATCACCCCCGCTATTCCCAGAACGGGTCATCACCGTCAGTAATCACTGACACTCCTCTCTGCCAAAACTTGGTGCCGAGCACCCCCTCGATTCAACTAACTGAATTCCACCGTACACTGCTTACCCGCAATACTACTGATCAAAAATTCTGCTATTCCTTGTCTGCCTTCCGGATGAACTGAGACCACCCTGGTCCCTACCAACCTATCAATGTCTGGATTAATGGCTCCCACCGGTAGCTAGTCCCAACACCACCACTAGTCGCTCCCAGCAACTTCCAAAGAAACTTCGACCACCTATAACTGCTCAATCTATTCTGCCCTCCAGGCACTACAAACCTGGGATTCCCGATCCCCTAACTTGACACTAAGGTCCCTACCAGGTCCCACCTGCGCTGCTAAAACTCATGGGCCTCGCCCACGGGTCCCACCCGCCTCTATCCTTCTAGTCCCACTAGTCTAATCACTCTCGCTCGGGCCTCGCCCATGGGTCTCACCCAACCATACTACTGAGCAACCCTGCTCTCAGGTCTCACCTACACTGCTAATCTCATACGGGTCTCGCCCACGGGTCTCACCCGACTATATCCTGGAGAGGCCTCTCCCAAGGTCTCACCTCTTTAGGGCTATACAGGCAAACTCCCTACCATTCTCATCCACTACCTATTCCTGATCCCTATCAGATCACTAAGAGATAAGGGCCTCGCCCCAACTCCGCTAACGAAGCTACTAAGGAATGTTACGGCTTACCCATAGTCTTACATCACCATCCATTGCTGACTCCTAGTGAATGCTACAGCTACCCCGTAGTCTCACAACACTTCCACCACTGACTGCTAGTGAATGCTACGGCTGCCTCATAGTCTTACATCACTTCCACCACTGACTGCTAATACGAAGGCACCCATGTTCCATTAGCTCTCAAGATCCTCATTCTGACTCCCTCGAGTCCTACGGGCGATCCACAACCTGAATTCCCAACCACATACTAACCATTACCGTCACACGTACTAGCTGATGGGGAGTTTCTCAAACTCCCAACCCTGAAATCCTCAATCCATCGAACGCTGAACTACTTCCTTTCCTTCTCGGAGGCCGCACACTCATTCTGGGTCTGCGTGCTCCTACCTTTGCACACTCGGAGGATTCTCCCCCACTTCGATCCTGCTTACCCCTTGTTGCTCAACACTCAAAAAGAAATCCCAATCCTTGCTACCATTCCATAATCAATCTGCTGAGGAACCCAAGCTTACCATAGCTAGGGATCTAACCAATCCATCTCTAACACTACACAACTCCGATCTAGCGAGACATACCAAATCCCTCCCAAGCATGCTAGAGTTACTGCATCCTATGCAACCTTCTCCAATAGGGCACATCCCCTCACTACCATTCGGATATCCAAGGTATGCAGATGGCATATAACTCGATCACAATCAACCGCTCAAAAATAAAATACTCATACCGATAATGATGCAGAACCATAACAATATAATCATGCACAAATAAAAGAAATGAAAACAGAAATCGCATACCTGCAACGTCCGGTGCTGATCGCGCCTCTAAGGTAGTCATCTGAAGAGCTCTGCCTCCCACCGCAGGCGCCTCTGCATGGCCTTGACGGCCGTCTGTGATCCTCAAAGTTGTAGGGGCAGGTGCCATCACCCGTCCTGCTGAAAACAAACTGGGGCACTGGGCCTTCTTGTGGCCCCGCTGATTGCAGTGAAAACATATCAAGTCTAATCCCTGTGTCGTGGTAGCTGTACAATCCTTGCTAAAATGACCAGTCTGACCGCACTTGAAGCAGCCAGACTCACCGCCGCTACCACTCCTGCACGCACCCCCGTGCGCCCTGCCACACTTCCCGCATCGGCTGCAGTCCTGATAATACCTCGATCTCGAATCCGATCCTTTGGGCCTTTTGCCTGAACTCGCAGCCACCTGAACCTCATCCGACTTCCTCTTTCGGATCTGCTACAAATTAATTTCCCTCTCCCTGGCCTGAGAAATCATATCTTCCAGCGTCTTACAGTTGGTTCTGCTCACGAACTCCCTGATGTCATCCCTCAACATCTCATGGTATCGAGCCTTCTTCATCTCCTCATCCGCGACATACTACGGTACAAGAAGAGCCCTCTCCCTAAACTTGGCGGTGATCTCCGCCACAGTCTCAGTGGTCTGCGTCAAATCCTGAAACTCCCGTGCCAACTGCTGCACCTCAATAATCGGCAAAAACTCTGCCTTGAACCTGGCCGAGAAATTGCTCCAAGTCATCGCGTCCAACGCGACATCATCCCCCAAAGCATGACCAATCTCCTCCCACCAATCCCTCGCTCTGTCCTTCAGAAGACAGGAAGCGAGTCTGACCTTGTCCCCCTCAAGACACCAGCTCGTACGGAATGCGTTGGCAACATCAGCCAACCATCTGCTGCTAGTGATGGGGTCCCTAGCCCCATGATAATCTGGTGCCCCGCAAGCCCTGAACTCCCGAAATGTCAAGGTACGCGCTCCCATCAAAGCCATCATCTCAGTACGGAAGGCTCCCAGCCTCTTATCCAAAATCTCCAATATACCCTCCTTGACCGTGCCAAAGATCATAGGAGTCTGATTCAAAATACTGCGCGTAACCTCGGCGGATATCAACTCCCTCATTCGCTCCTCGAGCTGCTCGGCCCCTGAACCCGAGCCTGATCCCTCTCCGGCGCCTGATCTGCCCGCTGGTCTCTCTCACAATGTCACAATACTGAAAATATAATACATCCACTATCAGAAAACTCATCACTGCTGCGAGACCAAACACACTCCCTACTAGGTTCCCGGTCTTGTCTTGGCCTTTCCCGAATCGAGTACGGATCCTCTTCTTTCAGTAGTACGGGCCCATACTACCTTCCACATCTATCCGTACTTTCCTCAGGAATTGCTTTGACTCCACCAGGTCCCTTATCCACTACTACTGCTCCCAGCAGTATCTCATCCTAGGCTTACCCTAGGGAAACCTCTGACTCAACTCAACCAGTCCTCAGCTGTTGAAGGTCTCCTTGTGATGCCAATTACCCATCACCTGGATACCATCACATGTGACGAGGCTCAGATAATCCTTCAAGTAAAAGACTCGTCCCTACAACGGTTGGACTCAAACAAGAGCTGCACAATAGGGCCAAATCCAGCACTCTGAGATTATTCAACCCTGATCACATGTGACATGACGTATCCACCTAATGGCTAACTCCCATCACTCAAAATCCCACAATGCACAAAGAAAGCAGCATTCAGACAACGAGAAAATCTAACCATAACATACTCAAGCAATCATATCCAAATAGCAAGAATCCAAACTAGCATGCAACACAAACTCATAAACTCAGGCATAACCTAAACAGGCTATCCTACTACTGTCTAATCAGCACTATCATGCAGCTCAAAACACATATAATAGGCACATAAGGCATCATTCCTAGATCCTTAGTCCTAATCTAGCATGTTGTTCTATCAACTGATAATCATAACATAAACTTGTATGGGTATTTTGGGGTACTTACTTGAGCTCGGTTGATTGCTTGCACCACACCCTTTTTCTCTTCTCAAAGTTCTTTCCTTTCTGAATTTTTTTTTTTGCTTTTCTAAAACAGTTTTCTTTCCCAAAACTCTCTTTTACAAAACTCTCTTTTCATTTTGAAAACTTCTATACCAATCCCTCAGTTTGAGTTCAGACACGCTCGAGAGCATGTCCGAATCCCTCAAACCAAGGCTCTGATACCAACTTGTAGCGTCCCAAAATTCAAGACTAAAAATTTCTTTTAATAAAACATTACTTTAAGCAAATTCATCATTTCAAATCATAAACAGAGTATTAGTTTCCAAAATACATGTTCGTTATCAGAGTAAACTTTCCTAGGCTGTCTAAACTATGGTGTGTGTCATGCGATCACCTCGAGCTCTTCCCTCCGCTACCGGAAGTACCTGAAACCAAAACTGAAAACCGTAAGCACGAAGCTTAGTAAGTTCCCCATCCTACCACATACCATGCATAACCACATACTGCACATAATGGGCCACGCCCGCTATCCTGGGCCTCGCCCGCTACAACGGCCCTGCCGCTCCAGGCCCCGCCTGGCTTTGAGCCCCGCTCGGATACAGATCTGTTTCGCTTAGGCCTCACCTGTCATAGGGCCTCGCCCACTAACATATAATAGCACATAAACATATCACATCACATCACAAAAGCTCAACACATACTAACGGATATTGTCCTAAGGCCTCGCCTATCTCTGGGCCCCGCCCTTGTCCTGCTACTGATGATTCATGGAACCCCGTCCATACTCCTGCTGATAGTGAGGTACGGGCCTAGCCCACCCTCACTCCTTCCCTAACTTGGGCCTCGCCCCTGATCTGCTGCTACTGAGATGTGGAACACCATCCATACTCTGCTATTGGTGAGATACGGGACCTCGCCCACACTCACCTCCCTACCAGGCACATACAAGTATCACACAGACAACAAGTATAAACTATCACATAAACCATTCCTTGGGCACCCGTCCTCTATCATTGGACCTCATCCCGTATATCATACTAGCATACTGTGCCTAGGGATAACCCCCGGGTCTTCTACTCATAACTACATGGGCCGGCATTGTGGCCGTAGACCCATTCATACAAAGGGAAACTCACCTGCACTGGCTGAACTTGCTGATGATCCCCCTAGCCGCTGCCCGACAACTCTCTAAACTCCGGCTCCACCCGCTCCCCGAGCTACCAATAACAATGCAACACTGAGTCTAACTGTAACGCCTGTGTTTCCGGACTTGCCATTTTTTAGTAATGTTATAGTCTAGGTTAACCTTTGTAACCCGTTTTGAAATAATAAAAGTGTATTATTTGAGTATTATGTGTTTTGTGCTTAATTGCTTAATTATGTGGTTTGATTAATTAAGAATAAAAATAAGCGTCAAAATTAAAGTGTGAGATAAGCCCGATATCTTTTCATAAAGTTGTAGTGGTCGAAACAAGGATTCCGGTGATATAAGGAATGCCGAAATCCGAGTTATAACGAAGAAGTTATGACATGTCGAAGTTTCGCGACAGAACCGACACGACCCAGCGTGACGTAAATAGTGAATTTAAGGTAGATAGATATCTATCCTTAGTGACCTAAATGAGAATTGAAGATCTCATCGATAGTAGTGCAACGACGGAAAGACGGATGGAATCGGAGTTCAGATGAAGGAGTTATGAATTTCGAACAGAGTTTTCCTGTCCCGGCCTACTAAAGATATTATATAAGTAATATACTTATAATATATTAAAAATAAAGTCAAAATTAGCCAATGGAGTCTAAACGAGAGTTGTAGAGCATAATCTCACCTTCGCGGCGATATAAAGAACGTCGAAAACGGAGTTCGTATGCGAAAGTTATGAATTTCTGAAGTTCGGGGCGCGAAACCCCAAAACTGTCAGAGACCACGACGTGGCAAGCAGTGCCATGACGTGGCAAGTGTCCTGACACCTCTGGAAGGCCCCCAGATGCAACTTGGGATGACGCATGCAGTGACGACCAAGCCCACGACGTGGAAAAAGGTTGCCACGACGTGGCAAGGGCCAAATTTGCCCTATAAATAGATTTGAAGGGCCAGCCGTTTAGGGTTGCTATTTTCTCTCTTCTCTCTCCCGTTTTGCATCGTTTTGCGTGCCAGAAATATCCCGAAGCCCCGGTATTGTTCCTGAGCCCCGAGGCATGTCCCGAGATCCCGAAGATCCCGAGAAGTGCGGTTCCCGAGCCGAAGCTCTGCCCGCGAGAAGTTCGATTTTTGAAGAGATCTTCCAGATCTGCTGAGGATTACTACTTTTTCAAGTCGTAGTGTTGTCCGGTCATCTTCTGATCAAGTGAGTGTGTGGTTACTTTCTTCTAACGCATAATTATGAAGTATTTTATACGGAATACGTATTATGTGTATAATTTTGTGGTTATGTGTGTGAATGTGTATTCACTTTCTTCTAACTCATAGATATGATTTATTCTCTATGAGATATGTGTTATGTGTGTGTGTGCCTCATCTGTTATGTGAAATATGTGTTGATTAAAGCATGCTATACAGGTTTTTAAACTATGTATACAAAATGTATATTTTATCTACTAATATGTTGGGTAGAACATGGGTAGATAGTTGGTGTGTAATAAACAGATGAGAGGCCTCGTTGTTGTTTGATTTAGTCATCTAGCGGAGTTTAGATGACGACCACATACTTTTCTAGACAGTCTTGTGGAACACTAGCAGGCTCGCCACCTGTAGGTGTTAATGAACTTGGGTGTTCATTCGCTGTACTCCATCCCCCTCATGGTTGCCTTATTTGACTTATATTGCTGAGGTACCCCCGAAGCATGTGTTGTCGCCCCGATGAAATATTCTTAGACTAGGTCCCTTGTGTTAGTTGTTTTAGGGACATAAAGTGAGAATAACGGGAATGGGTAATTGGGTTATTGTTGGTTGGTGAAAAATTAAATATGATTATTTATTGTGGGTTGAAAACCCTATATGCTCACCAGGCTCCCAAGCCTGACCCACTCAGTTTTATTTGTATTACAGGAAGTGGCGCGAGGGCATGAGATGGATGAACCATCAGTTGTTTTGTTTACAAGTCTGTATATGTATATATTTGTTGAATGACTTGTAATGTTATCGTTTATGCTTATTGGTCTGTATCGGAACATGACACCTCGAGTTTTGATTATATAATGAAAAATACATTTCTTTTATGAAATGCTTTGGTAAACATTGTTTTATCATGTTTTGTTTTTGGGAACAAATTCCGCAACTCTTTCAAATCAAAAGGATTTACTCTGAAAATATTTTTAAAGCATAAATGAAAAACGGTCTTTTCTGGCCGAGATTTTGGGGATGTCACACTAACTGACCCTCGAAAGACTACCAAGTCAACTCTGGTCAAAGTCAAAGTCCTGGTCAAAGTCAACCTTCCAGGTCAACCCTACTCGTCGAGTCACCCTACTGACTCGTCGAGTTCATAAGTTCAGAGTCCTTCCACTCGCGACTCTACTCGCCGAGTCAGTCCATGACTCGCCGAGTCTACCGATTTCCGAGTCCTGACCTGTCCAACTCACCGAGTCTCTAATCGACTCACTGATTCGAGTCTAAACTCGAAGGGTTTGGGGTTTCGCGACCTGACTCGCCGAGTACAAGGCAATCTTCATCCAACTCGCCGAGTTCATGCCCAACTTCATCCGACTCGACGAGCTGTTCATCCCACTCGTCGAGTTCCTCCTCATCTTCAAGCTACTCGCCGAGTCCACTGAAAGGACTCGCCGAGTCCATCCGATCCTTCATACATGCATAGGACTTTTGAGTCATGCAGGGACTCAAATCTGTAAATCTACCCTTCCCAAGCCTATTCCTCACGTAAAGTTGCAAACTTTACGTGTAGAGAAGGAGATCTAGGCAAAATACACCATAAACTAGGGTTTAAGGCAAGGAGGCTCCATAATCAACTCAAGGGCTGCTACTTTATGCTTCTCAAGACCATAATATGCTTAGATCTAAAGTAGCAACTTCAAATCTGGCTTCTAACTCAAAATAATAACATTATGGCTAAAAAGCCCCAACAACCACACATAGATCTAGGTGCAAAAAGGGGTCCAAGAACTAGTTTATTACCTCCAAATGCTCAGAATGAACTCACAATCCCAGATCTATAGTCCCTTCTTGCTCCTCCAAGTTCCTTCTTCCTTCTCCAAGCTTTAATGCACCTTCCAAGGCAACAAATGGCTCAAAAAGAGGATATGGCGGCTAGGGTTTAATGTTCTGGGTGAAAGAGGCATTAAAGGAACCCTAGGGGAGAGAATGAGGCGCTTAAATAGGCTCCAAGTCCCGAATTTAGGGTTTTCCTTGCATAGACCAGACTCGCCGAGTCCACTTGGCCGACTCGCCGAGTTGGTCACTTACACCTCGACCCGGATCCCGCTCGGACTCACCGAGTCGACCCCTAAACTTAGGGCTGTCTTTCCTTTCTTGGCCTTCAAAAACTTTGGGTGTTACACTCTTAAGCCCAAACTTGAGATCCCTAGGCTAAATACGCCTAAGATTCATAAAGTCTCAAACTTTATCACATGGGACGTCCAAAAGCTCTTAATCTAAGGTCTTAATCCATTAAGACCTATATATCTCACACATGGAACAATTACAGCCCTTGGGACCTCATTTTTCTCACTCAAGACCTCTCCAAAGGTCTGAAAGGACAGATAATCTCGGCCAACACAAAGCATGAATCAAGATGAGAACTTTGGGACAAGAAAGATGCTAAAACTTCACAACACTTAGATCTATGCAAAATAAATGGCAAGAAAGAAGCTTTATACCTCAAATAAGCTCCAAATGATGATATCTCTTCAGATCTACAAGCTCCAATCGTTCCTTTCCTTCTTTGACAACTTCTCCGTTCTTCTTCTAGCTTTCCTTTTGCCAAAATGAGCTTTCCAAGGCCAAATACACCCAACAATGGAGGGAATACGGGTTTCTAGGGTTTCTGAGGTTAAGGGTGAGCTTAAGGAGGCTAGGGTATGCACCAACATGTTCCTTATATAGTGGCTGACCCTAAATTTAGGGTTTTAGAACTCTGAGAGTACGTTAGGCGTACTCAACCTTGCACCCGCGTCACTTACCCAATTACGCTGGGCGTAATCCCAGCTTACGTTGGGCGTACTCGGCGAGTCCCCAAATTTCATACTTGCCCCTCATTTTCCACTTTTCCCACAAGATGACCAAAATATCATTTCTCTTAAATCCCAGGGACTCACAATTAGGTATTCTTAGGAACGGGGCGTTACACCGGTTCTTAGCCAAAGCTCCCGGTAAGTGAGTTATGCTTACCCTACTTTAAGTATAGCTTATGTTTAAGTTCAATATCGTTATTATGAACTTATAAACTATATATATATATATATATATATATATATATATATATATATATATATATATATATATATATATATATATATATATAGGGTTGTTGGATTTCAAAACAGCTTAAATGCTAAAATGGTCATGCCCTCCGGTGTTTCATATCTGGACCCTGTCTGTAGATAGTGGTTGAAAAGTATTGTTTAACACTTATAAAAAAATGTCCCTCGTAAATAGTCGTGATAAATATTAGACTAAAATCTAGTGGTAATGATACTAGGCTTCGTCGATGAAAAATATAATCGTTAGAAGCGAAGCGCTGTCCGAGTTTGGAACAAGTGAGTGCATAGTTAATTTCATCTTACACATAGATATGAAGTATTTAATATAAATTACGTGTTAAGTGTGCATATTATCTGTGTTCCTGATATCTATGTTGGATGAACGATTTATACACGTTTTAAATTATTTAAATCGTATATGTATTTTATATCTACGAATATGCTAGGTAGAACATGGGTAGATGAATGATGAGATATGAAAGATGATATATATGAATATTGGCGACTGTGCCACAACTCGTAGATGCTTTTGAACTATGATGTGCCACAACATGTAGATGCTTTTGAACTACGATGCACTTTAAACATCCTAGCAGTTTCGCATAAAGGATAATATCGGCAGCTGCGCCTAATAGAGAACATCAAAATCCTGGCACTGCACCTAAATGATAATATTGGCAGTTGCGCCCAATAGAGAACATTATAATCTTGGCAGTTGTGCCTAAATGATAATATCGGCAGCTGCGCCTAATAGAGAACATCATAATCCTGACAATTACGCCTAAATGATAATATTGGTAGCTATGCCTAATAGATAACATTGGCAGTTGTGTCATTGGCAACAATGGACTTCGTGCCTATTCCTTAAGAGAATCCTTAGGAATGAACGAATAAAGGATAGCTGATTCATAGGGTAGATCCTTAAGAAATAAAGAAGATAATGAGGATTGGTAATTGGGTTGACTGATTGATAATTAAACATAATAGTTATATTATTTTGGATTGAAAACCCTATGTACTCACCAGGTTTCTCAACCTGACCTACTTAGTTTATTTGTATCACAAGTGTCAATACGAAACTACATTACACTGAGGGATTAAAGGAGATGTAAAGCACTAGTGTCATGAATGTTAGGTCTGTTTATGCTTATATTTCCGTATTGATAATGACATCCTAAAGTTTTAATATATGCAAAAAGAATACATTACTTCGGAAATGCTCTGATGATATATTTATCATGTTTTCTGGGAACAAATTCCGCAATATTATTCTTTAAAATGAATACTATGATTTTCAAATAAACATAAATAAAATTTTTAAAATGACCGTGAATTTGGAGATGTCACACTAGGCTTAATGAATTTTATTATATAAAGACTAAAGTTTATGAAAGACAAATATGTTTGGTATGTATGTAAAAGTGTAATGTACTTGATTTTATAAAGATATATGTTTCAAAATAATGAACATATGTACATGTATAAACTTTATGCATTTAAACATATAAATATACATGAATGGTAATAACTTGAATCTTTGAAATACTACAAAATGTTATAACATGCTTGTTATAAAATACAATGTCACATAAAAATCATATATTTTTGTATCATGTAACATTTGTCGTGTAGACTAGTTATTCCACGATAAAAATTTCATAATATGTTTACAAAAAGTTTATACTATTTATTTGTCACAATATGTTAAATTTTTAAATAACATTTTTATAAACTAGATTTATTTTATTTTCGCATAAAGGATAATACATTTGAATAAACAAAATATATAGGCACATGTAATCCCCCTTGAAATAATTAAAATATTAAAAAGTGACCGTAAACACTCGCTCTTGAAGCGTGAGTTCCATTTGTTCGAATTCGGTTTCTTTTGAGAAACCTGTCGTGAGAAACCACAATTCAACCATTCTTGAACTTTGAAATACTCTCGGGACCGTTTCCTAACAAATATAAATTATTGAGAGTTGTTTGGTAATTTAATTAACCAAAATAGGACTGATTTGGTTAATATAATTCAAGGGAGGGACTGGTTTTGTAACCTGAACAAACTATAGGGGCTAGTATGTAACTTCTTGAATAAATGGGACTGTTTTGATTGATAATTATCAAAGTATGGGTTGTTTTTGAATAAATGGGATCATTATTTGGGGGATTAGAACTGATTTTAAATCAAGGTTTAATAGTGGGGGTAGTTCGGTCCTTTCATACACTAAATGAAATTAGGGCTTAAATTACATCCCGTGTTTTCGTTTATCGGGCAAAGAACGTCAAATGGAAGCAGTCGATGAATGCGATTTTGAAAGGAACATGAGGGCAGACGAACGAATATAACGAGGGGAAGCTACTCCGGTCGTTTGGTCGATCGATTCCGAGAAGGAGAGATCGTCTCCGGGGATCGACGAGGACGAAGAGAGGGAAAGGGGAAGGCAGCGAGGCTGCTGTGGTCTCGGTCGGCTTCTAGGTGCGAAGGAGAAGGAGCGATCGGCGACGAGGGAGTTTGTCTTCGGGGTTTGACGAACAGGTGGGGGTTTCGGTGGCATTGGCTCGACGAAAGAAAGGGGGAGGGTGCGAGGGGTGGGTCGTCGGTCTCAGTGGGTGCTGCGCTGAGGCGATCAGTGGTTGAAAAGGGAGGCGCCTTCGGTGCTTGGCTGGACCGAAGAGGAAAAAGAATGCAAGCATCGGGGGTGGGGCGGTTGCTCCGATTGTAGCAGGTCGGTAGATAGGGGGCTGCTTCGGCAGCTCCTCTCTCTCTCTCTCTCTTGTTTGTTTGTTTGTTTTGGCATTCAATCAAATGGATGGTGATACAGGGCAGAATAATCGATCAAAAGGAGTGTTTGGGTTTCTTTGTTTGTCATGTAAGGGAACACGAGAAAATGGGACTGTGATCGTGGCTAGAATAGAGAGGGGAAACAACCTCCTTCTTTGGTCTTTACCTGATATCGAGAGAAAGAATGCAAGTGAGAGTGAGATGGGGATGATTGAAGGCAGTGAAAGCTATGAACACGTGAAGTTTAAAACGATCAACGGCAAAAGGAAAAAAGGAAGAGTTGTAAATTTTTATAATAGACGCACATGTACCGGATTATAATAAAACTCACTTCCTTTTTTTCATTTAAAATTTTTTTTAGGCCAAGTTTTTTGTCGAAAAAAAATCCGAATATACCGTTGTTCACGATTTTTCATCCTCTTTCCATAGAGATCCATGATGATATATAAAAAACGATTTTTTTTTCGATAAAAACCCACTTAATTTTCTTATTTTTTTCAATATTTAAACTTTTTTTTATAAAAAAAACTAATTATACCAAAAATATTAATTTTTTGTACTCTATTAGTAAACATCAACATCGAATTAAAAAAAAAAAACCTTGAACAATGTAGATTCACACTGTGAATCTAAACTGTAAATATTTCAATTTTTAACATTTACAATATGAAAAATCTCGAACAGTTCAGATTCACGTTGTGAATATGAGAATGTTCACAAAAAAAAACACCTCGATCAGTGTAGATTCACATTGTGAATCTAAACTGTAAATATTTCAAATTTTAACATTCACAATGTGAAAAAGCTCCGATCAGTTCAGATTCACAATGTGAATCTGAACTGAAATATCGTTTTTTTTTTTTTAAATATGGATATGAATCTATGTTTAAAAAGTACAAAAAATATGAATTTTGATATATTTATTAATTTTTTTTCTAAAAAAAAATTCGTTTTTTATATATCATCATGGATCTCTATGGAAAGAGGACGAAAAATCGTGAACAACGGTATATTCGTTTTTTTTTTTTTTTTGATAAAAAAACATGGCCTAAAAAAATTTTAAACGAAAAAAAGTGGTGGGTTTTTTTGTAAATGGTGGATTTTTTGGTATAATTTGGTGTGTGTGCGTCCAATGTAAAAGTGTACATCTATTTTCTTGGCCGTCGATCGTTATGATTTCCGATACTCACGATTGGTTCATTGGTTAATTATGGTTCTTTATTGAACCTCACCATGTATATGTATTTACTTATTTTATAGATTATATATGTGTCATTTTATAGGTTAAATGGACGCATGTGAGTAGGATTTGGGCTTTATATATGTAACGACCATAAAATTTCAACCAATTTTAACTTTTCAAAAACAAGTCATTTTCTTAATGTTATTACAAAAAGGTTTTCAATACAATTATTATCAGAGTCTTCCCATAATCACATCATAAAACATAATCATGAGAAGCGGTACGATCACGCCTTTGCTTTACCACGGTCTCCTAAAGAACCTGAAAAACATTAAACCACAACTGTAAGCCCGAAAGCTTAGTGAGATACCCCCAAAATACCAACCACATATACCATACACGCATAACATGCCATATCATATCAGAGCATAGAACAGCCATGCACTTCGGGTCTACTGTGTGACTGGTCCGCCGCACCGGCCAACAGTCCACCTGATCCACCCTCCGAGTCTAGCCATATATATCGAGTCTGCAGTGTGATTGGTCCGCCTGCACCGGGCCTTCAATCCACCTGGTCCACTCTCTGAGTCTACAGTATGACTGGTCCGCCCGCACTGGGCCTTCAGTCGGCCTGGTCCACTCTCTGAGCCTCGGCACCTCTGGTCCGCCCTCTTGGGGCCTACAACCTATCCGGACCGCTCGTTGGGCCTTCGGGAAAACCTGTCCGCCCCGGTTATCTTGGCCTACAGCACAAAGCAGGACCCACCTTAACCCAACCCCAGTCCAACAACCATGTGCACATAAACATACAATCATATAACAATTCACAGTCAACAAGCCGATCTAGCAGATCACATAACATATCATCATCCTAACCAGGATACCGACCTAACCGGTCACTAGCATAGCATCATCCTACATACCAGGATACCGACCTTAACCAGGTCTCTAACATATATCATCCTAGCTACCAGAATTCATACATATCAAAGCAATGACATAACAACAAATACCTGGATCTCAATCCGATAAAGGGCCGGCCTTGGTGCCTTAGACCCTGTTGATATAGTGAGGATAACTCACCTCGCAACTGCTGAAACTCTGAACTGAAGAAGCAGATTCTCGAATCACCGCCTCACCGAAAATCCTGAACTATCCGAAGCAGCAAAACAACATTAGACCAAGCACATATCCTTCCAAGGGTAAATTGACCAATTTACCCCTTAACTTAATCCGGCCCAAGACTAAGGCCCACAATCAAATTATGAAAGGCCCAACACTAGATAAGCTCTCAAGCCCCCTAATGGCCCAAAGACCAAAAGTCCAAAGCAAATCCCAATATTGGCCCAATTTATTAAATTGGGCCTACCTCACTAAATGGGCCTAGACTCATGGTTCATAACGATTAATGAGTCCACAATACTCCATCCAAAATGTCCAGTCACGGCCCAAAAATCCAACAGCCCAATAACAGCCCATTCCCTAAGGCCCAGAATGAAAACCCAACAGAGGGAGTACGCTAGGCGTACCCTCCTTGGTACGCTGGGCGTACAACACTGATTCGCAATTGGGGATCGGGGCACAGACCCGTTACGCGGGGCGTACTCCTTTGTTACGCGGGGCGTAACCTCGCTGCTCAACAAGTCCACATAACTTCTTAATGGCTTAAGCTCTTAAGCCCAAACTTCATATCCTTAGGCCAAATATGCCTAAGATTCATAAAGTCTCAAACTTTACTACTTGGGACGTCTATAAAGCTCTTAATCCAAGGTCTTAATCCATTAAGACCTACTTATCTCACACATGGAACAACCACAACCCTTGGGACCTCATTCTTCTCACTCAAGACCTCTCCTAAGGTCTAAAAGGACAGATAATCTCGACCAACTCAAAACATGCATCAAGATGAGGACTTTTGGGACAAGAATGATGTCAAAACTTCACAACACTTTGATCTATACAATATCAATGTCAAGCAAGAAGCTTTATACCTCAGATAGGCTCCAAATGATGATATCTTTCCAGATCTATAAGCTCCAGCTACTCAACTCCTTCTTTGAAAACTCCCTCATTTCCTCTTCCAAGCTTAAACTTCCAAAATGAGCTTCCCAAGGTCAAGATCTCACAAAAAGGAATGGAGAGGCGTTCTAGGGTTTCTCTGAGGTTGGGGAGACTGATAATGAGGCTAGGGTTTGAGCCATTATGTTCCTTTTATAGTGGCTTACCTTCAAATTAGGGTTTTAAGACTTTGAGAGTACGCTGGGCGTACCTCTAGTACGATGGGCGTACTCGACCTTGCACCCGCGTCCATTTACTCACTTACGCTGGGAGTAACCCAGCCTATGCTGGGCGTACTCAGCGTGTCCCATTCTTCATATTGGCCTTCTTTTTCCCCTTTTTCTATAAAAGGACCAAAATACCCATCCACTTAAATCCCGAGGGCTCATAAATAAGTACTTTTAAGAACGGGGTGTTACAATATAAATAATAACCCAAAGTTGTTATCATATTTAAGCTTATCTAAATGAAATGTCACACCTTTTAATATATATATATATATATATATATATATATATATATATATATATATATACTACACTGAATTTTTGTTCATTAGACATAAATTATTGTATGATTTATTAAATCCATAGTAACTTATCTATAGTTGATCACAAGTTATTAGTTATATATCAATATAAGTGGTTATACCCAAAAATGAAAATATAATGTTATTTCTATCGTTAAAACTCATATTTGTTGGATTGGATAATAATATATTATTTCTAGAATATATTCATAATAACTGAAAGTATATCGAAATCAATAGTTTAAGGTTTCGTGATTAATAAATTAGAAAACATCTGATTTTTCAACTATTATAAATATTTTTACTAAAATATTTCAAATACGAAATTAATTATTAGGCTATAGCGTGAGTCCAAAAATGCTTTCGAAATTTCTATTTGAGGTGTGCAAGTCTCTGAACGGATAAAAACTGTTTTAGCGATTTTTTTAGAAAATCAGTATTACACTGGTTTTGGATTTGCATACTAACTCCATTTTGAACGTTCTTTATATTTTTGGAAATAGAGAATTATGTACTACGAGACTAGAGTGTTTGTTTTTCTCACAAAGGCTTAAAACGAAATTTCAATTTTTCAGACGCATTCCTAGGGTTACAGTTTGAACTATTTGATTTGTTTGTCAGATTACATATTTGGAAGTAAGATACCATCCGGTATCTTATGATAGTTGAAATGAATTCATTTATTTTACAAAAGATGCTCTAAAACTCAATGAGTTAAATTACCAAGAGATTTACTGTGAACTTGACCGTTCATAGTCTTTGACATAAATTCCCAGATGTCGTAGCTCTGCTTGATTATGCCCCAAGTATGCATGGTATGCCCATCGTACGCAGGGGTTGTCCGAAATGTGCATGCAAAGGGGAGTACGTCGTACGTACCTTGGGTATGCCCAACACTGTCACACCCCAAAATCGGAACGGCGGAAACGTTCTGGGGTGGATGACGTCATGTGAAGTATCACAACACATGCATTATAGTAATCAAAGTACAACAAGACATTGCATTAATAGTAATAATTTTACATGGTTACATTAATACATCAATTCAAAGTAATACAAGTAATAGAATAAATACAACGCGGTACTAAGCTATCTTCATCAACAGCTCCGAGATGTACCTGTCTAATGCTAACCTGAGAATACAAGTTATTTGAAAAGCGAGTATCAACATTTTTACAAATGCTGGTGAGTTCATAAGCATTTAGTGACGTTTTCATTCAAATAACTTTATAAAGTAGTAGTTTAAGTGCTTACTGTATATTAGAGTTCTTTCCAGAAAATCCTATATTTTCTTTTATCAAAGCAGTCTTCTACCAAGACAGGTCAGTGTTATGTGATAAAAAGTGGTTTTCCCTTAATTGCTATCATTATCAAAATACTGAATTTGATTATTAAAGAAAGCAAGAGACAACAGGGAAATAACATATGCCTCAGCAGTGAGGACTGCTGACTAAGGCAAAGGGATCATAGACTCCAGGAGAGTATCGAACGAACGACACGCCTGGTTCAGTCTAACAAATAGAGACACAGACCCCCGAAGGTACCAAATGGAAGGTACAGCTGGTAAGGTCCAAAACAGTGAATACAGACCGCAGACAATATCAAATGAAAGATATGTCTAGCAAGGTCTAAAACAGTGAATACAATGAATACAGTGGATACTATGAATACAGTGGATACAGACCCCAGATAGCATCAAATGAGAGATACGTCTTGTAAGGTCAAAACAGAGGAGACAGACCCCAGACAATATCAAATGAAAGATACGTCTTGTAAGGTCAAAACAGTGTGACTCTGAAATTGATTTACCAGCATACAGTGTAAATTGCTGGCGAAATACAGTTACCTTAAGGCCATGAATTATAAGGTAACCCGAGATACTCGTAACCATACTAACCGACACTAGAGTACCAGACGCCCTACAAGCGTCTATATAATGTGACATTTGTCACCCCTTGGCTTGGTGAGCCGTGGACTGTAGCTAGCAGTCAGGGTGTGGGGGTGTCAATCCCGTATAGATCTATACACACAATGTCCGCTCTCCCTACAGGAGACTATGGTTACCAACTAGACGACGGAGAAGGCCGTGTCCTAAAGCTGCATCCCAAATAGTGGGTAGAGACTTCCAACTAGTGGGTTTCTAATGCAAGTGCTGAACTAGAGGTAGAGACTCATAACTGAACTGACTGAAGTAACCCATATGTCTATGCTTGTGTACATAATATATAACTAATGAATCAACGACCTTCGGATGGACATCCGATCCCACCAGACCACATCTCAACGAAGAAAAGGAAATAGGGCGGACAAGCCTTCCTAAGTCCTTCAATCATTATTTATATGCATCTATACAAGCACAGACATACATCTAACTACGCTTGAGTGTGTAACAAGTGGAATCATATCGTGAAGTATAAGTGTACAGTGAGACATCCGAGTCGTGAAGTATAAGCGTACAGAGTGGGATAATCGAATCGTGAAGTATAAGTGTACCAAGTATAAGTGTATCACGAAGTGGAAACGACGATAAGTGAAGTAAGAGCGTCTATCAAGTATAAGCGAAATAGAGACAATACCAAGTGTAAACGCATCACAAAGTGAAAGCGTTATCGAGTAGGAGTTTAAAAATAGGTATAAGTGAAGCAGCAGTAACTAACAAGTAAAAGTATACGTTGTGAAAGAGAACTTTGATTAAAATCTTGTAAAACCTTATACTCGGGGAAAAATCGTAATTTGTATTCTTTTGTAAAATATGTTTGTAAACCTTTGGAAATCTTTCTTAAACCAGTTTAAAATGAATTAGGACAAAACAGTATAAGTAAGAGTTTTGAAACAATGAAAACCTTTTAGAAAACCATTATAGTGTCCTACTCGGTAAAACAATGTACAGTGGTAAAATCTTGTGCATGCGGGTTATCAATCACATGTGATTGGTATGATAACTGGCATGTTTAACTTGTATTCCCCCCTATAAAACATGTTAAAACATTTAAAAGGTTCATTCAGGGGTATGAACTCACCTGGTGTAAGTAGGTCCGACGAAGGTGCCGTTTGGGTGTTCGGTGCCACGCAAGGACTTGAACACACACAATGACCTATTCAACATATGATAACATATGTTCACATACAATTAGTATATTTAATACTAATTTAAACAAATATACGCGCTCACAGGAGCGGAAAACACTTTGGTTAAGTGTTTGTGTGTCCCGGGTAGCATTTAAGGGTGTGTATGACTTAGGAATGGAGTTTACTCCCCAAGATTAAGCCCTTACTATAATGTTTACGGCCCAGGGACTACTCACCATGAGTTTATGGCCATAAACTCAAGGTGATGGGTTCTAGGGTGGTTTAAGGCTTCTACTTGTTCATGGGATTATTCTAAGCACTTTTCCAAAAAGGCATGAGTGAGTTTAAGGCTTCTAAGGGCTTCATTAGGGAGTTTACGGCCTAGGGACACTCCTAAGGGAGTTTATGGTCGTAAACTCTCATTCATTGAGTTTTGTGAAGTTTAAAGCCCCTAATGCCTTGCTAGTAATTTATAATGAAGTATGATGCTATTTTGGGGGATTAAAACTATCATTTGGATGTGTTTTGGGGAGTTTACGGCCTAGACACTTGCTTGGGCCGTAAACTCCTTTTTATCCCTCCATTTCTTGTGTTTAAGCCCTTGTTTCAATCCTAGTATTTTATAGTAAATGTCCAAGGCCATTTGGGGAACAAAAACCAACTTTTGGGCATGATTTGGGGTGTTTACGGCCTTGGTATAACCTGGGCCGTAAACTCCTTTTTCCCTTTCATTTTGATGTGTTTAATTGAGCTAAACCCAAAGTACTAAGTCCCTAAATTATGTATGAAGTCCTAGGGTGGTTTGGGAGTGTTTTTGGGGCTTTATGACATGTTTAAGAGGTGTTTACGGCCTTGGCATATTTCTGGGCCATAAACTCTCTTTTACCCCCTAAAATCACGTGATTTAATGTTTAAACACTCCTAGGCAAATCCCTTAATTTATTTCTAAGCCTTTAGGGACATTTTGGGGTCATTTTGGCCTCATTTTAGGTGTTTACGGCCTAAGGAGGAGCTTAGGCCGTAAACTCCTTTTCAACAGCTTCTAGGTTTGATTTCTAAGCTATAAACACGAATCAATATGTTTAGAATAAGCTAGGGTAAGCGGACTTACAATCTGGAAGCGTTTGGTTGCGGATTCGGGGCGAAAACGAGTCTAGAGAGAGAGTATAGAGAGAGTGTGTAAAAAGTCTCCAATGGACTCCACTCACCCTTATATAGGGTTCCGAGTCGGGGCTCAGTGGAATTTTACCCGATACTGCCGTTAAACGGGACTTTTGGTCGCACCCGATTTAGTGGTCGTAATAATAAAACTTAACATTTTCCAACAAAATGGAAATGTGTGTTATGTGTTTTTATTTCCTTTCATCACGACTTAATGGCCTATTAAACATGAACAATTGTAATGTTTATTTAATTGACGACCTCCAATTAACGGAACTTTTATAACTGGAATATTCCGTTAACGGTAACGGGGAAATGTAACGGGACAACTTGGGTTGTCACAAACACACTCATGTTTAGACCAACGTTAATTGAAATAATGGAAAGAACTCATACCTGGCGACTCGGGCGTTAAGTATGTGTCCTTTTAACTTGAAGCTAGTTGTGTTAGGAATTATGGGTTGCACAAGATCTGGTCCAGTGTCTTCACTAATTCGTCTCGTTTGCATGCCTCCATAGTCATGTCACCAATGTCCGCCATGTTGTTTTGGCTCGCTTTCTTTTTCTAATTCTGTTTTGGGCTCGTAACTTGCTTCCTTTTTGTTGAGAGTCTTCTCAAAACTTTCGAATTCACTTTCAAGAGTCTTGTTGCTTGATTCTCCAAGGTTTATTGTCTTCTTCTTATGGAATGCTGACTGAGGATCGTCAAACGACGATATGATTGGTGTTTTTGATCCTCGGGTCATAAATCACTGAAACAAAAACAGATGAAACGCGTAAAAAGAACAAAATGAAAAATAAAAATTAACTGCTTGATGAGCACGACGTGAAAAATAAAACGAAAATTAAGAAAAAAATAGACAAAAAATTTGTAACTTTCTATGAGATAAATCCCACAATAAGATCTAAAACAAATAGCAGATAAAAGTTAACTACAAATTGATCGTTCCTTGTCAACTGCGCCAAAAACTTAATGTGAGTAAATATGCACTAGTTTTAACCAACTAATTTAACTAATTATTACTCTTAAGGCATTGTACCTATCGGGTATTGAACACAATGAACAAAATTACTAGCTAGTTTTATCTACTAAAGTTACCTAAATTGCTATTTAATTAAAAACTAGTGTGTGAACCCGTGGTGAACCACGGGTCACGTTTAAGGTGGACGTTTGGCAGTAGCATAGAGCACCAGTGGGTGTTGATGGCGATATTGAAATATTGAAGAATTAAGCTAGCCATGAAAATCTTTAAAACGAGAAATAAGTTTGTTTAGTAGGTGCATTTGTTAAAGGATTGAAAATCGAAGTAGGTCATAAAGGTATTGGTTATACAATGTAGAATAAACTTGTATTTTATACGACATGAACACATGGCTATAATGATGAACATTAAACACTTTAAATACTACTAATTAAAAAGTAAAAGTTATTAAATATCATACTAATTCATAGATACAATAAATGATTACAACAATTGTTTGTATTTTTTTGTTTTAATATGATAGTTTCTATTGAATATTTACAAATTATTGTTTTATAACATAATATGAGAGTTTTATTGAATATGGATGAAAAGCAATATATATAAAGAGAGTATAGGTTAACTGTACGTACGGTGTGAAAAGATCACATAGTTTCAATATTGTTTGGCATGTGTTCCGTCCTCTCTTTTCCATGGTTTTTGTATTTCTCTCGTTTGGGACGTGGTTTTTTTGGTGTATCTGTGAAATATAAGATGTTATGTGTAAGATATGAATAAACTGTTTTAAGTTGTTTTTACCTCTTTGTTCCATCTGAATGCGTTTTCCAGTTTCACGTGATTTAGTAGGGGTGAGGGACTCCATAGTTGTTGAGGTTTGTTGTTCCATTGTTGTTGCAGGTGTTGGTTGTGTTTTTTTTGTTGATATGATTGTTGGTTGCGGAGTCTTTATGTCAGTGATAGTGGTGACTGTGAAACGGATATTATTAGTGGATGAAAGTTTTGTGCATTCCACATAGACATTCATTGTCAACCCTTTACAACGTTCGAGTGGTTCAGGCAAAGTTTTTCTATCTTGACTGGGAAAGCGGTCAATGAGTTCTTGTGCACTTGCATTTACCAAAGTACGGGTTGCTTCGTTAGACATGAAAACTGTTGTGGTATCTGTATTGTCTACGAGTACTGCTGAGATTTTATATATGTGGAAAAAGAAGTGATGTGTTTGTGTTTTTTATAGATACTTAAAGTTTACATGGGAGAGGGAGTACTTACAAAAGTTTTGGTTCATTTATTGGCCCATGGGAAACACAAAACCATCCATCACCTTTTTTGTGGGTTGATTTACCACATGTGGTACATGCTACGTGGTACCATACATCTTTAAATGTGATATCAGATAGTATGGTCTTGAAAACGTATACTTTGTCCTTGAATAGTGGTAGATGTATATTAGTGAATATTATGTTTGAAATAGTAGTACTTTACAAAAGAAAAGTACTCACCACTATTTGAGAGAAATCTGAGCTTTTTAAATGTTGTAATGTAGTATTTATCACAACTGTTGTTGATTTTGATTGAAATTGGGTACCAAATCTGTATTTATGGAAACTTTGTTAGTGAATATATAGACTATAGTTTGGTTAACTATGGTTGAGATTTGGTAGAAGCAGTATAGCATACCTTGTAATGAGTGTGTCTGTTTCGGGTATTTTGGGATTGACGTACATGTGTGTTGCGCTGGTGCTTGTCAATGTTAATCTTCCTGTGTAGTTAAGATGGTATTTTAGTTTAGTGCGAAATGAGTAGTATAATAAGGGTCCATTGTTACTTACCATTGTACATAGTGGACTTAACATTGGTGAAAGCTAGTACAACCGTGTTAGAGTTTGATGTAAGGGCATTTCTATTGAATTTGTCTGGCGAATCTATGCATTCCTTCCATAAGAGTATGGTAATCTCCTCCGCACTTAAACCGGTGTTGTCATCAATATTTATTAAAGGAAATAAAATATGTAATACGTTTTGGTATGAAGAGATATGTACTTACTTTTCATCAGTTAAAGTGATAACCATGAAAGGTTCCTCATTTTTTTTTGGCGATCTTTCATGTCGATGAGTACGCCTATAAAATCTGAATGTAATTGTAAGTTAAATTTTAGTTAGAAATGTAGATAGTAGAAAACTTTGCATAGAAGTGATGATGTTTGGGTTGATGTTATAAATGTACCTGGATGCTCCAAGTTTTTTTCTGCTATAATTTGTAAGTGTGATCTTGGACTGAAGCGGAACCATGTTAGAGGAAGGGCATTGTGGTTTGGAATTTCCTCAATTGTTGATGCTTCGCCAATATTCATGTGTACTGGGTGATTTAACACCTTCTGATATTTGTGTGGCTTAGTGCATGTATAGTCCTTAATACGATAACATCGAGAGACTATTAATGAAGTTTCTTTGCCTCCTTGATTTGTCTTTTGTGCTAGTAGTTGAATTGTATCTCCCTGCTCAAATAAATGTGTTAGGGTGGTTTTATACATGAATACTTTGTAGAAGAGTGTGTGTGTGTGTGTATATATATATATATATATATATATATATATATATATATATATATATATATATATATCCTTACATGCGTATCAATCACGATAAACCATGTCTCGTGCTTTCTAAATTGCAATGTCCATTTTCGCAAGACATGAATTTCAAGTGAAATTCCTGGTGAACCAAATTGAAGGTTTGATATTCTATCCATGGTTGAGGATATTGCTCTGCAAACAAAAAAAAACATTGTTAATGTTTACATATTACATAGATTTCATAGCATATATTTTAGGTATTAGATTATTATAATAAGTATAATTGCAAAATAGGTAGAAAAGATGTTAATGGGTGATAGAGTTTTCTTAGTAATTAGATGAATTGAAAACATAAATGTGGTGTAATAACCTCTTGCATATTAATCCTTGCTAACAAATCCTTGAAGACGACATTTCTAGTACAATTGAATGGTAATGCTTCTTCTTGTTGTAGCAAAATCTTTATTGAATCTGGTGAGGTAGCTCTTGACAAAGCCACATATAGTTGTCCGTGTGTGAAAACAGAGTTTGTGAGGTATAAACCTACCTTTTTAAGAGATTGGCCTTGACTTTTGTTTATAGTCATTGTGTAACATACTTTTAGAGGAAATTGTTTTCTGATAAATATGAAAGGTAGGTCAGAGGTATTATGTACAAATTTTATTCTTGGAATGTACACCCTTTTCCCAACAGATATTCCTGTTATTATGGAAGCTTCAATCACAGATGGTAATAATTGTGTGACAATCAAACGTGTTCCATTACAAAGACATTCTCTTTGATTGATATTCCTTATTAGCATAACTGGGGTATTAACTTTCAAAATTAATGTATGTGAAGGAATACCAGAAAAGTGAAGGTTGTTTAGATAATCTTGGGGATATAAGGTATCTAATTCTAAGCTATCATGGGTATGTGATTTAATAGAATCACAACTGTTGTATACCACCCCTTGACTATTAGTTTTTGATAGAATTAAAGCATTGACTTGGTCAGCTGTTTCATTTTTCGGACAAATAATGGCTCTAACAGATAACTCTTCAGGTGATGGATTGGAAAATAGATTTTTGCCATATACAAAATGTATTAGTGATTCTAATCCTTTGTCTCCTGATTCGATAAGGAAACAATGAGGTATTTGTATAATGTTTGTGCTTTCTGGATCATTCTTGTCTGGTGTTCCGATATTTCCATTTCCAATATCGAGAAGCCATGAAGCAAATTGTGATATTCGATCAACTTCCTTATTTGAATTGACCGTTTGGGATAAACGCATATTATGATGCAATTTGAATACTGTAAAATGTGACCATAGATAGGAATTAGGTAGAGTCATGCTAATTATCTGTGATTTTCTACTTTTAGGTTAAACAGGAAGAGTTTGTCGAAAGTCGCCTCCTAGGAGCATTGACATCCCACCAAAAAGATGGTTATCATTTGCAAGGACATCTTTTAGTGATTTATCTAGAAACTCAAAGCAACGACGATCACTCATTGGAGCTTCATCCCATATGATCATAGAAGTCTTCTTTAGGAGTTCTGCTAGCTGTGTTTTTTTTAATATTACAGGAAGACTTGTCTGTAAAGTCAATTGGAATAACAAATCTAGAATGAGCAGTACGACCTGAAGGCAACAAAAGGGATGCAATGCCTGAGGCGGCAACAACCAGTATAATCTTTCCCCTAGATCTAAAATATGAAAGTATAGTCGTCCATAAAAAAGTTTTTCCTGTACCACCAGCTCCATATATAAATAATAGAAGTTGCTTTTTGTTGTGTTCTGCATCCACAACTCTTTCATAAATTGTAAGTTGATCAGAATTTAATTGTGATACCATGGATGAATTTTGAGAATTCAAAAGATTTGTATCATAATTAGTCTCTTCAAGAAGAAGACAATTTCTGAGAAAGGAAAGTAGAGATGGAGATGGCATTGGCAATCCAAAGTCAGCAAGTGATTTGGAAGGTGTTGAAGCTAGTAGAGTTTTTTGAATTTCGAGAAGTATTTGTTGTTTTAGTGTATCAACATGTAGAATTACATTGGGATCTGTAGAATTTGAAGTGAATGTATGGGCTATGTCATCGCCCATTTTAGGTTTTGCGGCTTCCCATAACAAAAGAGGGTTTCCTACTTCACAATACAAAAGTAGATGAAAGAAGAGAGAACGAAGTTCAGATGAGGTTGCCCAAGATGATGCTTCTTCAAATGCTGTTAGCCACTCTTTATCGTTACCAGTTAACCCTAACGCTTCACATGCATCACGATAATTTGAGTATGTGTTTTCACGAACGGTTCTAATGTCATAAAATGATTTACATCCTTTTTGATGGAACAGTAAAATCCGTAGATAAAATAACTCCCCAGCAGTTGGATGTAGATATGCAAGTCTGCCAATGGTAGTATTTGTCGTGGTAGTCATATGAATCCATCTCTTATCTTTGTTGTCCCAACTATATTTAGAAGGGTAATCATTGTATGTCAAGTCAATTCCTCGAACATCACGTTGATTATTGTGCAACCATTCTGTTAAAGTCGTAACACCAAAATTGCGGGTATCAATTAAAGAGCCTAATTGACTATTTTCTTTGAAAATAGTAGGTTGCATCCCCTCTAAATGGACGGCCAAGACTTGTACTGGTGGATCTCGTTCATGAATGGGAAAATTGAGGATTCGCCATGCTGCTTCGTGTGGACATATATACCGACCATCAAGAAACGACTTGATTTCATTTACAACGACGGGTATGGTAGAGGAAGAAGCAGTAATATTTGCCTCTGATGTTTGAAGAGTGAAACGAACGCGATCAATCCCTTTTGAAATGTACTTAAATAAGTACTTAATCATCATATTCCATCCACAATATTCTACATTGATGTGAGCATCAAAGCGACTAAACAAACATTTATTGTACGACACTACAAATCCGTTATCAGTTATAACCCCACTTTGCAAGACATGATACGATCCAGCACGTCTTTTATAATGCACGTAACCATTTTCATCAAAAGTTGTTAATGGGTTCAACGGTTTAGGAAACCGTTTAACACATTTATCATCTACCATACATGGGGCACCAATATTTAGTGAACCACAAGGACCATGTAGCATGCATGTAGTAATAGTCCTATATAGTGCTGGTTCAAGTGTAGGATTAGGAAGCTCAGCGGTTATGTATTTATCAATATCTGCACCTTCTTGAATTCTAAAGGGTGATGTAACCCATAATAATGTATGACAATGTGGTAAGCCCCTTTTTTGGAATTCAATGGTGTAAAGATCTGTGAATAAAAATATTTTATAAGATGTTATATAAGACATAAAAGGAATAAAAGCAAAAAAATAAGAAGAATGAAATTAGAGAACAAATACTTACATGCACTAACATCTCCAAAAGTTTTGTCCTCTTTAAGGAAGTTAATGAAAGCACGAACTTTGATTCTAAAGATGCGTGCAATGATATCTGGTCTGTTTTGAATATCTCGTTGACCAATAGTATCCATGTATCTTCTATACTCAGGCCATTTCACATTGCAAGTGAAAGTGATGAAATATTGTGGCTTACCATGAACCTTGCAAATGGCAAGAGCGTCTTGATAGTGTTTATACATATACCTAGGTCCCCCAACGAAACTTGCAGGTAGAAATACACGTTTTCCAATGACACGACTATCTGTATCACCTTTGGACAAAGCGTCGTAAACACCGCTGATGTACTCTATACGTAATTGTTGCTGATGTTGTTCAATAAAGTCAAGTCTAGATTGTTCAATGCAAGTATAGGCATCCACTAAATACTGGTGGAAAAGCCGGCGTGAACGTAAAATAAGAGAGTAAGTGTGTCGGTCATGAATTTGATAACTGTAATACATATTATTTGTCAAACTTCTGTTAGAGTTAATACGTAGATGCAAGGTAGGAGACCAGCCTTCTTCACCATATGGGAATAGTAATGGATACTGCAAAGGCATGTAAGTAGGATGAAGCTTACTGACACGATGAGGTGACCCAGATTTTGAATAGACAATAATGTCATAGACAGCCCCAGTAACGTCATCACCACAAACAATACAACCTAAACTTCCAGGGGCCGGTGGCCCATATCTTCTGTCAGGTACAACATTAAATAAACGTACACCATATGAATCTAAATTCATTGACCGAGCTATTTCTTTTGCTGTCTTAAATGTACGAACATACTCATTATGTGTATGTAACATATGACTTAAGGAATCTACAACATCTGCAGATAAAAGTACTTCCCCCTCTCCATGAAACGAATGAAGTCTATTAGCAACCTCATTTTCAGTATCACACATGTACAATTGGAGAAAATGGGGTTGATGAATGTCTTGAGGATAAAAAGATCTTATCCAGTGGTATATCTGACCACTAACCTTAAACACATATGGTGCACGACCTTTTTTGATTGATTCGTCTTCGTTTGCACCAAAAGACGTCATAGAGAACATGGAATTATATGCTCTTATGTTATGCATGAAGTGATCGTCTTCGTAGAATTGCATAAGCACATTAGGCGGACGAAGAGGGTAAGGAAGAACTACATTACCCGACTTACAACATTTTGTATATCGTGGATGATTCGCTCGGGATAAAAACAATACTCTCTCATGATACCAAAAAAAAAGCCCCACAATACTCACATATGCAGGTACAATTCCCACAGTCATAATAAAAAGGCAATGTTGGTATCTCTTCCAAAAGTGAACTCCTGCGTGATCGACGTGAACGACAGGGTACTATCGTATTGGAAGTAGAAGCCATATGTCGTCGTTTTGGAGCCATTTGAAGAAAGCATTTACTGAAATGTAAATCCAAAAGTTATCGACCTTTAACATACTTTATATGAATTTAAATTGGAAAATTAGACTTTAAATAAGTATTTTTGAAACAAATTTTTTGGATTAGTAACTTTTTATTGGAGTAGTTTTAACACATTTGAGAAGAGATTAATAGGCATGTAGTATGATCTTAGAAAATGTAATATAATTTCTTTTTTCAAAATAAACTACTTGTAAACCCATTTTACCTTCAATTCATAATTACTTTACATTGAATTTCTTTTTAAAATGTTAATTATTTTTGTTTCGTCTTGTAATAGGTTATTTTTTTAGGATCAATAACAAATCAACAAAAGCTTTCTGATTAACAAAATTCAGGTTTCTCACCAATGATGCAATAGTGAAAGATACATATAACCTTGGTGATACTTTAATGCTTGACAATTTGAACCCTTATAAACTCCCAATTGGTGTAAAACTATTAGGAGACATGAAAGATTGTCCCAAGGGCACAAGGGTATATACCACTCATTCCCAAGGGGGTTTTATATAGTTTTACAAATTTGGTCGTTAAATAGTTCTTGGGTTTCCATGTCAATTTGTTACAAAATGGTCTTGTGCAAGAATCTATTTAATTCTGCTCATTTTCTATGGTTTTTTTTATCATATAATTAGTTGTAAATTCTAAATTTATATTTTTGTTTTAGTTTGAAATTATATTATTCCCTTTAGTTTGAACAATATATAAGTATAATTATGTTTTGGTATAGGAATTTTGAACCATTGCAAGTAATAGCAATTGGTTCTAGTTTTAGACAAAACATGGTAAAAGTCCAAACCCATGGACTATTTTTGTAAATAAGTATTGAGAATTTGTGTTTCATTGGTATATTGACTCCACGTATACAGTATCTTGAAATTGGATACCAATTTTGTCATTTTTTTTTTTTATCAAAATGCCAATCTATTTAGTTTTTTTATTAGTATAATACTATCATATGTTTAGTTTTGCTATAAGATGTAAAGTTTTGAATTTTAATCTTTTTATTGTCAAAACTTATTTGTGTTGGAAATTGAAATTTATATTTTATTATATGGATTACAGATTTGCGGAGGCTTAATCCGGTGTCAAAGGAGAAGGGTGATCTGGTTGTTGCTGCATCATTTTTATTTTGAATTTTTAAGTTTTCATATTTGGTCTTGTTACGAGGGGGGGAATGAACTTGAAGGTTAAAACTTATAAAAACACTTTTGTGAAGCAAGTGGTATTTTGGTGCAGCTTTATTGGAAAGATGTCATCATGTTTTTTGTTTTGCTTTAAAACACTTTGGTTTGGTGATGAATGCTTAAAAGCTCCGTTTGAAAGCTAATATAATACAACTCAATCGTATAAGTATAATTAGTAACCTTTGTGCCTAAAATGTGCACTCTATATCTTTCCATATTACAGCAACATAGTTTCATACCAATAACTAATGGTTTTTTCCTAAAAAAGATGGCATAGTCATCAAAATTACATAAAATTTGAATTATTTTTAAGGATTTCAATTTAGTACAATAAGGGAGATTGATTTATGACATTGGACTGACCCTATATAAACGTACTGTTGGATAATTCCAAATCTGGGACAAAAAGAGTTGCAGGGGTATTTTAGGAATTATTTATTTGTCTTGTTGACAGGAGGCAGAGCTTTGGATGAAAAAATTACAATTAATATTTTCAAGGATTTGAAGAAATTTTGCATGGAAATAGAGAACCTGGAAAGTTTTTCTGTGATTTAGGTGAAAAAACAGTCCCAGGGGCATTTTGGGAGAAATTTAGATATATAGGGCTTATGCATCCTTCACAAAATGTAAGGCCCATACAATTAATAGGAGGGTTTCAACTCAAAGTATAAGTAGAATAAGTAACATTTAAAATGTGCACTCTATATCTATCCATATTACAGCAACATAGTTTCATACCAATAACTAATGGTTTTTTTCTAAGAAATGGCACAGTCATCAAAATTTTATAAGATTTGAATTTTTTTTAAGCATTTCAATTTAGTACAATAAGGGAGATTGATTTATGACATTGGGCTGACCCTATATAAAAGTACCGTTAGATAATTCCCTATCTGGGAATAAAAGAGTTCCAGGGGTATTTTAGGAAGTTTTTTTATTTGTATTCTTGACAGAAGGCAGAGATTTGGATGAAAAAATTACAATTGATATTTCAAAGGATTTGAAGATTTTTGCATGAAAATAAAGACCTGGAAAGTTTTTCTGTAAGGCCCATACAATTAACAGGAGGATTTCACACCTGGATCTAGTTTCTTTATGTTTAATACTTGAGATATTTTCGTTGTTTATGTGATAATCATATGACATTCTCCTGTGGGTAACAATATTCTTCTAATGGTCACGAGAAAACTAAAATTCTGGACTCTGAAATCTAATCGACGAACATATACATTAGTATTGCAATTACCATTATGTTCATGTTAAAGTATTTTTGTTGCTACTACTAATCGACATGATAATAATAATTTGTCATGATTAAAAGCGAACAAAAAACTGAAAGAAGAGCAATATAGAAAATCAATATCGATTACAAACAATATATGACATACCGTAAATCCAATCAACAACAGAGAACACGAGCGATTGGTGGCGACAATTGAGTGCAGAGGTCGTTGGCGACAGAAATTGAACAAATCGAAATCCTGATTTCTTGGGCGGCAAATCTTCGATCCTCAAACCCAAAACATTTGAGACATCGCTCAAAAAGACGATAGGATTAGAAAGAAGTTAAATTGAATGAAAATCATAATGAAATCGAAACATACAACAACTTACCGAAAATTCTTACACCACAGGGTACAGGCGGTGGAGACGGTGTTAGAGAAGATGATGTAATTTAGTGGTGGCGGACGAAACGTGCCTGAAATATGTCAACGGATTCTTCGAGTTGTCGGCAATCTTATGAAATCAAAACGATGTATGGGTTGCAGGAACGAAAACGGATTCTATGAGTTGCTGGCACTCTTATGGAATCAAAACGATGTACGGGTTGCAGGAACGTCAGGTTTGTAGGGAAACAGGGACTAAATGTTTAATATTATCGAAATGATGTGGTTGAAATCTAAATAGCATAAAAGATACTGTTGTTAAACACGATGCCTTTTAATATATAAGTATAATAGGCTTTTCTCTAGTTTTGCAAGACTAGAAACTTAATTAATCAAACTAAACTTAGAAAGGAACTAATTATCAACTAATGAAACACAAAGCAAAACTAAAAAACAAGAAACACAAAAGATGATTTTAATCAAGATAAATAAGAGACTTTCGTTTAGATTCGATATACTTGCTATTATGGTTGATTTAATGGAAGTGCAATGGATTAATGCTTCATTAATTATCGATTCTAAGATGACTAGATTAATGTTCACTAACCTAATTCTTTAGCAAATAAGTTCATTCATACGGTGATCAAGCGGATAAACTAACATATTTACTAGTTTTTAGTTTGAGTTATGTGAGACTTATAATAGATTGATCTATTTGGTTAATTAAATCAATTCAATATATGATTGGTCTTCATATATTAGCTCCTACATTTACATTCCTACTTTTCTATTTAACCCTAGGTTTTTTGTCAAAACACTAGTCCTATAATTTTGCAAATCACAAGATCATAAGATTCAAGTTAATCAAGAATGATTAGCCATGCAAACTTATTTAAACTCAAAAATAAACAGAAAAATAGTTATCATAAACATAGAGAGGTTCTTTAATAAGCTAACATAACAAATAATCAACTTAGCATAATCTAATCCATAAATCAACTCATAAATAAGCAAGTAATCTAGTCTAAACGAAAGTTAGGGTTTTTAGCCCACAACTTTAGCAAACAAACATGTAAAAATGAAATACAACTTGTAATCCATAATCAAACACAAGAAGAATAATTAAATATAAGAAGTGTTGCCTCAAATCTCTTAAAACCGAGCATCTAATCGATCTCTGCACTTCCAAGCTTCCAAATAATGTTCTTGACCTTCAAAAGTCGACTAAAGCTCCCAGCAAAAGTTAGGTTTTTGGAGAAATCTGCCTTCTATATATAGTTTTTCGAAGTCGGTTCACCACGTCGTGGTAAGTCCCATCACGATGTGGTCTTTGGGTTTATCACATAATCAACAAGTCTTCGAAGTTCATCGAGAGGTTTCAAAACGCCATGTCGTGGTGGATGTTACCACGTCATGGTAGAGAAACTTTTCTTCATTTAATCCTTGATCCAAGTTCCTAGCTTCCAGCTTCCTTCCTTTTCGTTCCCGAGCATGTCTTTTACTTCTACAACACAACATATAATAGATGAAGTATATTTTGCCCTATAATGAGCATAAAAATGGCTAAAACTATTAAATGAGAACACTTAAAAGGTTGAGAACATGAGAACATATCTTGACCATTTAAATATTTAGATCTAAGGTTATTATTAAACGGACAATTTATGAAAAATTCTAAAACTACTGGCATTAAAGTGTAACTTTTAAATGGCCTGAAGGGCATAATATGAATTGCAAATTTACCTACTTCCTACAATTTTTCATCCTCTCTCCTTTTTCCTTTCATATTCCCGTATCTTTATCCCTCTCACTCTATCTCTAGGGTTTTATAATAAACCGCCTCCCTCTATGAATTCAGTTCCCTTTTCTTTCCTCACTTCATCCGGAGACCCAACACCAATGATCGTCGATGTTTCCCGCACTCTAGTCGCCAGATTTGTCATTGATTTACTACTAAGATGATTGTGAGCCAACATGGGTGATACTGATGTAAAAGACGAGAAGCATGAAGCACCACTATTTGGATCTGTAGTTCGTGACGATGCATCTGAATCCTCTTGTTATTCAATGGAAGATGACAAAGAAACCCAAATACATTTGGGTCCCAAGATTAGCATCAAAGAACACCTCGAAAAGGATAAGTTAATCCCAAAGTTAATACATTCACCATTTTAGGGCTTTTTAGTAATTTTACTATTTTGGATGTCATTTTTTATTACGTGTTGGTAGTTCAGGATGATGCGAGTTTGAGGAGGTGGAAAGAGGAGTTGCTTGGAAGCGTTGATGTAAGTCAGGCCGAAGGTAATTTTTTTTCTTTATTTGATAATTATGCTAAAATTCTATAGTAAAAAAGGAGGCCAGATAATGCAATAAGCAACTTTTCCTTGATACTTGTCACCAAATTAAACATAAACTCAATTGCTAATATTTTATTTGGTACCATTCGTGTTGTTTTTACTAGAAGTTCAAGAACCTGATGTGAAAATTCTAAGCCTTACAATAATCACTATTGGAAGAGACGTTATTGTCCTTCTAATCTCCGAATCTGGGAACCAAAAAGGCCTTTGGTTCACCTTAAAAAAAGGAAGCAAATGCAATCTAAAATTCTCAATCAAGGTCAAGGCTTAAATACACCAACATCGTGTGGAAAACCAACATCAAGGGTAGGGGTGGCAAATCGGGCCATTGTGTCGTGTTTTTGTCTGACACGACACGACACGACAAAGTTTTCTGTAACACGAACACGACACGACATGATGTCGTGTTTTTTTTAACTAACACGAAAACGAACCGATTAAAAAACGACAAACACGACACGACACGACAATGATAACATAAAATAACAATTAGTTTATTTAATTAATACTTAATCATATATAACACGACAAACATGACAAACACGAAAAACACGACAGACAAATGCTTAATCGTGTCAATTTCGTGTCGAATTTTGAACACGAACACGACACGACACGACATCGTGTTTTTTACACTTGACACGAACACGACACGAACACGAATTCGAATTTCAGTTTCGTCCCAATTTCGTTTCGTGTCGTGTATTTTTATCGTGTCGTGTCATCAATTGTCACCCCTAATCAAGGGTAACCTCCTCTTTTCAAAATTCCAAGGGTATTTTTGTCATTGTAGGGTAGTTTTACATGTGATAATTGTTTAATCAAAAAAGAATATTTGATTATGTTCGTTATAATCATTTATGATTATAAATATTGTTGTCCATATGATTAGAAGACACCGATGATAATAATTTATGATTATAATTATTTGCAACGTAAACGATTAGATGACTAGTAATAATTATTTATGATTATAACACCATATGATTTTGCTACCAATCATTTATTTTAACATTTTTTTATCATTTTACATTTTTGTAGATATTGATCAAAGAAAATGGAATGTTGGAATTTTTTTAGGTATCACTACTGCTCGTTACACAAGCTCGCAAACCATTTGATTCAAATAGAAGAATGATGTTGCGACCGATTGAAGAAAATGATTGACATAGTGATGAATTTTGTAATTTTTTCCATTGAAGTGGTTTAATCATTATTGAATATAATTATGTATAAATGCTAGAAATTAGTCTTGACATATTCATTTATGAATATAAATATAAAAATGTATAAACTCAATCTTTGGAAGACTTATTTATCAATATAATAGTGTTTGATAATGAATTATTAATGTATTGATTTTTTTATTTGTTAGTATATTCATGTATGATTAGTAGTTATATTTTTAATCATTTAAAAATAAAAAATTTTATCTTTAAATTGTGTTGTATTCATTTATGATTACATTCGTATATTTTTATAATTACAAATGTGTTTTATTCATACATATTTGAAAATATTCTGATGAATTATAAATTAAAAAAAATCAATTTTTTTATTTGACAAAAAAATGAATACAAATTAATAAAAAAAATCAGTTAATTCTTTTTTAGGTAAATGTAATCAATATCGCTAAATTTTAGGAAATTAAGATTTGAATTTAATTTGTTTTAATTTAAATTAAATATAGAATTACTAATATACAGTAACACTTGTGTTTCTAGCCTAGGCATTTATATTGAGTTGATAGTCTATGTTAACCTTTGTAACTCATTTTGAAAAAATGAAAAGGAATTATGTAAATATTATGTGAATTATGTGTTTTATGCTTAATTATTAGGGCTTAATTAATTAAGAATAAAAATAAGCGTCAAAATTAAAGTGTGAGATAAGCCGATGTCTTTACATAAAGTTGTAGTGGTCGAAACAAGGATTTCAGGGATATAAAGAATACCAAAATCCGAGTTATAACGAATAAGTTATGACCTGTCGAAGTTTCGCGACAAAACCGGCACGGTGCTGAGTGTCGTAAAAAGTGAGTTTTTGATAAACTACTTTTTAGCATTAGTAATCTAAACAAAAGTCTTCGTATTCGTTAAACCGAGAAGTTCTATAAAAAGAACGCCCAAATCTGACTTCGTATGAGGAAATTATGATTTTTCGAAGTTTCAGCTTAGCAGTAGACAGCTAAAAACTCGAATTTTAGATCGAGTGATTTTTAGCCGACACAACCTAAACGAGAATTGAAGGTCTCGTCATTTGTAGCACAACGGTAAAAAGTCTGACGAAAACGGACGTCAAATGAAGAAGTTATGAATTTTTAACGGATTTCTTGTCCCGGTCTGTTAAAAATAATAATAAAAAAATTAAAGTCAAAATTAGCCGACGAAGTCTAAATGGAAGTTGTAGAGCGTAATTTTAGCTACGCGTGCATATAAAGAACGTCAAAAACGGAGCTCGTATGCGAAAGTTATGGATTTTAGAAGTTTTGGCGCGAAAATCGAGAAAATCCGCATAGTCACGAGTTGCCACGTCACCCTCGCTGAAAAAGTGTCACGTGTCCTACTGAGTCATCCGAGCTGCTGAGTCATCCGAGCTGCTGAGTCATCCGAGCACATGGCCTTATCCGAAGTGGTCCAATAGCGGTGCGACACGTACCCTCTTAGCACATGTCCGAACCCTTGTAGCATGCCACGAACCCCCTACTTCGGACCCTAGACCTCGGTCCAATCACAGACTGCCAACGATCCCCTCGCATGCGCAACCCACGTGCGAGCCCTCCCCTGCGAGCCTTTGGATCTTCGCCACCTGGAGACTTCTCAGCCGTCCGAACAGAAGCTTCTCCCTATAAATAGAAGGGTGCGAACCCTCCGGCTAGAATTTAGAAATTAGCAATTTTGGCCCCTTTTTCACTATTTTGGCTATTTTCACATCCCCCAAAGCCCCGGTACTTATTCCAAAGCCCAGAATACTCCACAAAGTGCCCGTGAAGCCCGGAAAATTTATCTTTTCGGTTTCGAAGCCCGACTTTTGTAGAGCCCGGTTTCTCAATAAAACTCTCGGTTTTATTAGAAACGATCGTTTTAGGAAACGAATTGCTGCCCGATTTTCATCAAAACATGTGAGTGTGTAGTTAATTTCAATTTACACATAGATATGAAGTATTTACCTTGAAATACGTGTTATGTGTAAATAGGTTAATTGTTTATTTGAGGTGACTGTTGAATTGATGTTTTATACAAGTTTTAAATTGTATATGCTTTTATCTACAAAATATGTTGGGTAGAACATAGGTAGATGAAATAGTTGATGTGTGTTAAAAAGGTGAGAGGCCACGATGTTGTTGTTGTTGTTGTTGTCGTCTAGCGGAGTATAGATGATGACCACGGACTTTTCTAGACAGTCCAGTGGAACACTAGCAGGTTCGCAACTTGTAGGTGTTGATGAACTAAATGTTCATTGGTGTACTCCATCCCCCTCATGGTTGCCTTTAGGACATGTATGGCTGAGGAAACCCCTTAGCAGTAGTGTCCATCCCGATGATAATCCTTAGGCAAGGTCCCTTGTGATAGGTGTTTAGGGACGTAAAGTGAGGACAACGGGAATGGGTAATCAGGGTTATTGTTGATTGGTGAACTTAATAAGTATATTATTATTGTGGGTTGAAAACCTTATATGCTCACCAGGCTCCCAAGCCTGACCCACTCAGTTTTTATGATTACAGGTAGTGGACCCCGAGCATAGTTGGAGGACGATGAGAGATTTTTGGATTATAGGCCAGTAGTTGTAAATAACTGTTGAAAGGTTTATAATGTCTTGATTATGCTTTTGATCTGTATCGGAACATGACATCCCGAGGTTTTGATATGAAATGAAACTATACATATCTTAAAGAAGGTTTTGATAAACTTTTATCATGTTTTGTTTTGGGAACAAATTCCGCAACATCTTTTAAAAAGATTTCTCTGATTTTAATTTAAAAGCATAAATTAAATCGATCTTTTCTGGCCGAGAAATTAGGGGATGTCACATATACCCTTGCATAATGATTGGTTCGGAAGTGTTATTGCGTTGTCAACCTTTTTAGTGTTCTCATTTGATCGTTACCCAATATATATATATATATATATATATATATATATATATATATATATATGTGTGTGTGTGTGTGTGTGTGTGTGCACATCAGTGGCGATGAAGAAGAGGAGGGAAAATACATGTGTTTGTTTTGAATTTTCTTGTAGTTCACTAAGTCATCTGTAAGTCTTCCTATATATGCTTAATTGGGATTTTGATTAAGTTTTTGGGGAAATTTTGAACTCAGATCCTTGAATTTTGAATTCTATCAATTGATATGAGTAATTGCATTGTAATCAAGCTTTAGATCATGTTGTATCTCTAATCTAAATTCAAGTTGCAAACCATGCTTCAATTTGAGTTTATTGAGTTTAGTTGACGTTGTGGAGCTTCTAATGAGATTCCATTGAGTTTTGAGTGCAATCAAGAACATTAAATTCACTAAAATCTCTTGATAATAACTTATTATCCTATATATGAACTTGTTTATATCATTTGGATGATAGTAGAAAGTAGTCTAATAATCTTTTGGAGCTACGTTGCTATTTGTAAATTCATGTTTTGTTTGAGGTTGTTATTATTGTAATGAAGCTTATATGTTTATGATTTCCTAAATTGATGTTTAATAATTGATTATAAATCATGTCTAGATGTTTATTTGAGTTTAAATATGCTTAAAATCACCATAATACATTCTATAAACATTGAATGTGAGTTTGATAAATTATACCTCTTACAATGCTCATAGATGGAGTTTATGGAAGTTTTGAAGCATACTAAACCTTCATGAAATGATTTAGATCTTTTTTCTAGATGTAAGATTGATGTAAATCTAATGCCAAATTATGTTAGAAGTATGTTAGTATAATAATCTAAGGCCTTTTGAAGAGGGTTGGAAATGATTGGAATGAGTTTGGACAATCCTTCTTGGCATATATCATAACTACATGTTTTTAGGCATCAAGCATGTCGAATTGGTCGAGTGGATATTCCTTCTTGGCTTTACTCGGTTGATTAGTTCATTGCATTAAGGTCAAAAGTGCAAACTTGTTCTAGTGATAACTTTTGCATCCATACTCTAAATCAGGTTGGGTTTTCGCCTATATTTTTCTATGAACTCAAGCTGTAACATTCCGTTAAAAATAAATAAATAAATAAAATGAGTAAATAAATAAATAATAATAACAATAGTAATAAATAAAAATAAATAAACAAATAAATAAATAAGCCCTAAAACCCCAAGATGTAATTTCTATTTTTATTTTATTATTAGCCCTAAATCCGTAATAATTTATCAGTGTTAGTCATAGGAGTTAAAAGTTATAATTATGAATATTGAGGGTTAAATTGTAAACTTTGGGCTTGAATTGTAATGAATTCTGAAAAGGGGGGGGGGGGCTGTTTGGTAAATTATGGATTTAATTTGAAAAAAAATTGAGAAGGAAGGACTGGAGTGTAAATTGTCCACAGATTGAAGATGTAATCGGGACTTAAGCCGCTACCCTTCCCTAGTCCCTTCATTTAAACCGCAACCCTTCAAAACCCTAACCCTTACAATCTCTTAGCCACCACCACCTTATCCCTCCATCTTCCAGCCGCCGCCGCCACCCCCCTCCCCCTTAACGTCGCCAACCTCTTCGTCACTGCCTTGCACCACTGAACATCCATCGTTGTACCTCATGTGTTGAAGACGAAGGCTGCCATTAGACGTCGTGGCAATGGACGATCGGAAGAAGCACGTTCGTGGCTGCTGTTTCCGGTAGGAGTCGTCCACCTTCTCTCTTCTCTACCTCTTTCTGTTATCACGACGTTGTTGCCGCCGCTGCTCCGAGCGGCTTCCGTGTGTTGCTGCCAATTACCTCATCCACCGCATGCCACCGTGAAAAGGTGGATGTGCTTGTGTTTTGCAAAGTGGGTGTGTGTTGCTGCTGTAACAAGATGGATGTGTGTGTATGGGAGTTTTGTGGTTGGATTCGTGAGGAGGACCACCATGGCATCCAACCATCGTGGGTGCCACTCGTTTGCTGCCCTTTCTGCCACTACCAGCCACACTTTGAGGTGGTCGTGTGTGTGATTTAGTGTGTGTGTGTGAGCATATATTATGGTGTGATGTTGTATGAGCAACCCTTGGCCGGAAAATGAACCCCCCCACTACCACCTCATGTCGCCACCAGCTGCCACCTTGGGTGGCTATGTGCTTATGTGTGTGTGTGTGTGTTTGGACCTACAAACTTATAACTCCCGCCATAACAATGGTGGTTTCCACCTCCTGCCACCATGAACCGCCGCCGACCACCACTGCCCGAGGTGGCAGTGGGTGGTCCCCGATTTATAAACACACACATACATACACACACACACACACATATATATATATATATATATATATATATAATTAACTAATTATCTATCTTAAGGAGTTAGAAACCCTAATTAGGGTTTAGAAAACCCTAATATCAAGAAACCCTAATTTTGGAGTTGGTCGGGACCAACAGTAAAACTATTAATTAAACTTAAAAATAATAGTTAATAATCCTCTACAATTAACTTAACACAATATTGGAATTAATGGACTAAGTCCTTAAGGGGTTAAGTGTGGAACACTAACCCGAGTTATCATTTTATGTAAATAAAACCCTAAAATCGGGAAGCTCAATTTTGGACAATGATCAGGTACATATTTAGGCCATTGATTAGATTATTATTTCACCCGAGAATGACTAAGTCAAACCTTAATCAGTCATATCCTTAAGTGATTAAGTCCTTAATGGGTTAAGTGTTCTTACTTAACCCTAATCGTCATTTTATATGAAACCGTAACCGTCATTTCATGTGAGGTGGTCACTGTTGTAAGTGACTATGACCTGTGATTAGGTATTGACTCAAGTATCTTCTTGTAGGTGTTTGGAAGTGATTTAAAGCTGGTAGAGTCCTTCATTGCTAGAGTGGTTATCTACGCGCATACCCAGGTGAGTTTCGCCTTACTGTACCCGTGGGTCGAAGGCACCAATGTCGGCCCACTAGTTTTGGTTATATGTTAGTATAGGGATGCCTTAGGGACTGTATATAGTCATGTAGGATAGACTGAGGACTCTTGATCTAAACTCTCTTACCTGTTCGTTGTTTGGTTGTGGTTCTAGAGTAGGATCACCTGTCCGAGTGACTATTTCACCTCTGAGTATATACGACCATGCATTTCTTGGATTGTTGATATTTAGTATGTTGCTATGTTGTAATGATCTGTTAGATAGGTGTTCTCATATTGAGTATGTTGTTATGTTGTAGTGATCTGTTAGATCTGTGCTCTGGTATCGAGTATGCTGCTATGTTGTAGTGATCAGTTAGATTTGTCTCCTGGTATTGAGTATGTTGCTTTGTGGTAATAACCTGTAGGACCATATGTTATATGTGCTTGCTGATGATCATATATGGAGTGCCCTTAGGGACTGTCGATGGTCATATAGGATAGCCCGAGAACTCTTGGTCTAGGCTCTCTTTCCTGTTCCTTGTTTGGTTGTGGCTTGAGTAGGACCATCTGTTTGGGGTGGCTATCTCACCTCTGGTTACTTATGGTTACGCGTTCTATGGGGGGTTAGCTGGTAGTGGGACTGTATGATGTGAGAGGATTAGTAGGCAGTAGTAAGTTGTATGATTGTTGTTTGCATGTATTATGTGCCTACTTGATCCTGATTGTTTATATGTCGACATATTGTGATTGGTTGGGTTGAGGCGGTCCCGCTTTGTGTGGTAGGCCAAGATACCCGGTGCGGGTCGGCTGTAAGCCGTAGGTACAAAGGCTCTTGATGAGCGGTGAGATTGAGGCGGTAGGCCAACAAACCCTGGCGTATGCCAAATATGAGCTCAAGGCCAGGGAGGGCATGCCAGAGTCATACTGAGGACTCATGAACATTCCAAATACGAGCTGAGGGCCGGGAAGGGCATGTCAGACTCGTACTGAGGGCTTAGTGGTATTTGGTCCGGTGACTGATCGAGCTGGGGAGCAAGCCAAACATAAGATGTGGGCCAATGGGGCAAGCTAGACTTATATTGTGGGTTTAGGGGTAATCCAGTCTGTTAGCTGTAGACCCATTGCATGCTGTCATTATATTTGTGCTATTTGTTATGTATCGGTATTTTGGGGAAAACTCGCTAAGCTTTGGGCTTACAATTTTGGGTTATGTTTCAGGTACCTCAGATGATTATGGGAAGACGAAGACTTTATCGTGCACCTCCTCCTTTTTTATGTTATGATTTTGGAAAAACTCTGATATTAAACATGTTTTGAAAACTATGTTGTAAACAAATATGATTTCTGGTTAGTTTTAAAAAGTTTAAATTTTTCATTAATTTTATGGGTGTTACAAAGCATATTTTTAGAACAATAAAATATTAGATTTGGAATTAAGGACTTAATAAGTGACGTAAGGGCCACTAAAGGGGTATTTAACCATTGAAGGATGATTTAACCCATTGTAATAAAATCATGGGATATGATGTTGTTGCAAGTATGTATAATTTATATTCATGTATGTATTTATATAATACTCTCTCCGTCTCGTATTAATAGTCAATGTTTCCTTTTTGGTTTGTACCAAAATATAACCTACTTCTAAAAATAAATATCATTTTTACTAAAATACCCCTTATTATTAGTTAAACTACCATGAAATTAAATGCAACTACACTAGAACTAAATGCAACAAAATGGTAAGACTGTCATTTCATTTAATAAAGTTAACGGTAATTAATGTTTTCTTAATCTGTGGACAATAATTTTGGGACAGACGGAGTATATAATAAGCAATAATTTACAGACAAAATAATATGACATATACAAACCAAACATCTTTCTATTTTAATAAAAAAATAGGTTGATTCTTCTTTTTGTCACGTGTCATCCTATTATATCTCCTAATTAATGACATGTCACACTGATTCTCCTTTTCAAATTTTAAATTTTAAATTTCTTACTCTAATTATATTAAATTAAATAAATTATAATAAAAATTAAAATAAAATTAATATGTATTATAAGGTCACGTATTTATTTAAATCAACAATTATAATTTTATATAACTAAAAAATATTTTAATTAATAATTTATTTAAAATAATTTATTAATATTTATAAGTTTTTACTATGAAAGTTTAATTAGTTTTGTAATGTTAATGGAAGATTTCAATTTTCTAGGTAGTATTAATACAAATATTGAAATATATTGTACCATCACGACGAAACGTAAGAAAATCTTGTTTGTTTATTATAAAAGAATGAAAAGAAACATTGGTTATGGAATACTTGCAACATCATATAGATCTCATACGATGCGTAAAATCATTCTTCTGCGCTAATTAGATGGAATATGATTTATTTTTTTGAGCTAACTTTTATTTCATCGGAGAGATTTTGTTTTATTCATATAATCTTCAATTCAAAATTTTGATCAAATTGTTTTATTTTCCAAAAATAATAAAAATATTTTTACTATATTACTCAAATGTAAAATTTCGTGCATTTATTTTTTTAATTGAAAACTACTTTTTTAAATATTTATTTATTTATTTATTTTTGAACGGCAAATAAATATACCTTGGATTAAACGATATAAAATATGTTTATATGGAATTTATTTAACGATGTACTTTTATTTTATTAAACTTTATTTATATAAAATTATATTTTTATCTTTCATTTTAATATAACTTAGTGTTCATTCCATAATATTAGAATGAAATTAGGGATGAAAATTGGGTGGGTTTGAGGCGGGGTTGACCCTCCCTGTCCCCATCCCCGGGTGTCTAACCTCGTCCCCATCCCCATCCTCATCCCCATCCTCATCCCCAACGGATGCGGGGAATCAAATCATCTCCCCTTTGTATTTTGAGTTTTTCCCGAGCCCATCCCCGACTCATCCCCAATCTATCAACATAATAAACTCAATTTACACAAAAAAATCAAGCTTAATAAGCGATCAATACCATATGTCATAATCAAATTTTGTTTACATCAATCATAAAGTTTAACAAGCATCAAAACGAAAAGTGACGATTTGGTATATAGATCGTTGAACGAAGTGACGATTGACGAACTCTTGGAATAGGAAACATAATTTGATATACGGACTTTATCTCTGATGGTCTAATTTTTAGCCCAGCGGTATCCGGTGTTGCCCTCCTTTCTTGAGGTTGAGGGTTCAAGTCTTGTCGTGGACATAGGTGGATATAAAAAGTAGTTTAGGAGTAGGTTAGATTTGCCGTTTCAAAATATAGTCATCAAAGCGGGCGTGGGACGGATTGGAGATTGTTATCCCCGTACCCGTACCCGGTACCCGTTTTGGCGGGGAATACCCGTCCCTGATTAGGGCGGGGAAACCGGGTTCCCCATCGGGTTGGGTGAAATTTCCATCCCTAAATGGAATGACTTATTTGATTCATTTTAGACAACTAAATATGAGAATGGAATATAATGATCCATTTTAGACCTTGTTGATAATTCCGTTCATTTATGATTCCATTCCATAATATTTTACTTTTGCTAAATCTTCAATGTAAACTAATATATGAACATGATGGTAATCCACTTCAAATTTCATACAAAAAAACAAAGTAAAGTGACATTGCATTTCTTCATTATATAAAAAAAAAAAAAAAATAAGTTACATATATAGGCTTAAAGCCACAACAGACATGATACACCAACAAGAAATATGTAACAAAAGTGGTAACTTGACACTTTTACCCCCTAACCATAACCATACTATATATATATATATATATATATATATATATATATATATATATATATATATATATATATATATATATTAACAATCTTACTACAAATAAATACTTCTAAAATACCAACTTAGACATCATATTCATATACACTACCCCTAAAAATGGAACTTTTGTCCATTACCTTGTAGCTAACTTCACGTTGTGAAAAACCAACATTTCCGTAATTGCCCTTACTATGTACTTAGCCAGAAAAGGGTATAAGAGTAAATACACCACCATACCAAGCCAACAAACAAAATACCATGATTAGAATAGTTTAAGCCTCCACTGAGGCAGAGTCGTCAAGTTTTGAATCTGGAACAGGTTGGGGTGGGGCCCTGATCATGACACTCTGGATGAACGCAATCATCTAAACAAAAGGGTAAAATGGTCATTTAATAGACAGTAGTTATTGAGGTCTTTTGATGCACAAGGAATAAAGAATGTGTTTTGATGTAACAACCAACATAAAAGCGAAAAATCTTTTTTCTTCTTTATATACCCAATTATGGTCAATAAAATGTCAAACAAAAGGGTAAAATGGTCATTTAGCCTTCAATAGAAAGTAGTTATTGAGGTTTTTTTTCTTATGCACAACAGAATAAAGAATGTGATTTTGATGTAACACCCAACATAAAATTGAGATTCTTTTATTTATTTTTATATCCGATTATGGTCAATAAAATGTCAAAACTATCACATAAATCAATTAAGAAAAGAAAATATTTCTTACCACAGCAAATGAAGCACACACAAGACTAAAACCAGGAAACTCAAATGGAGCATTGTCAGATAAGAATAAAGCTGTATAAAACCATAAAAATTCATTAGTTTCGGTTATAATTATTAAAAAAAAAATAATGTATGCTACTATTCTTAAAAAATTAATCACCTGTTAGAGGGCTGAAAATTAGTGGTGAAACAATACTGGCAAAAGAACATAGGCCTGTAATGCACCCTTGTGCCTTTCCCTGAAAACAAAGTAAATGACCATTTTACCCTTCTGTCTAGAAGTAAGACGTAATTAAAGAAAAACTTTTAATTAAATATAATATATAAACGCTTAAGATTACCTGCTCAGTAGGACCTACTTGTTTGGACACAATACTTCTCAACTGAAAAACATCAAAATCTTTGATAAGATAACAAAAAAATCAAAAAATAAATAAATAAATAAATACAACAGACACAAGGAACTCACACTTGGTCCAGCAAAAACAGCCAAAATCTGAAACATGGCTGCCACATAAACAACCTTTTTGATACAAAAAAATAAATAATATTAATAATTGTCATTAGTAAAACTGAAACATACACCCAAAAGTGTAATAAAAAAAGAACTTGTTCATAATAGTTAAGCACAAGTACATACCCAAGAAGACCAAGCTACACTGTAAAGGAAAATCTGCATTTAAACCCAAAGTTATATGAGGGATCAAGATTAGTCATGTGAATTTTGTTGAAATTAATATATATAATTACAGATCTACTTACATGTACACAGTTAAAGATGAGTCCAATTGAAAGAATTTTTTCTTCACTGATTACTCTAGCTAACAGGGGCATAAGAACCATCTGCAGGAGTTGAAAACAAGATTATACTTATAATATTTGCATGTGAAAGTAGTCATGATTCATGAACCCTAATTATAAATTGCATACTTGAGATATGATCCCTGCGATACCATTGATGATCAACAAGTCAGCAAACTGGTCTTTATCCCAATGGAATTCGGCCTTCAAATAGAACTGCAGGAGACAGAAAAGAATGCTTAATGAAAAAGCTTAAAGTAGAAGAGCAGTTTGTTGCTATGGTGTATGAACTATGAAGTACCAATAGTGCAGAATAAAGGCCTAATTCACCAAGGCTACTGAAAAATGCCACGATTGCTGCTTGTGAAAATGTCCAGCTGAAAGTAACGTTCCGAAAAGAATGAATTCAGTTTTTCCATTTTCGTCTCAAAGTTCACAAATGGTAGGTGAAAGTAGCATTCAAGAAAGAAAGAATTCAGTTTTTCCATTTTTGTCTCAAAGTTCACAAACGGTAGGTATATTCGTCTCAAAGTGCACAAATGGTAGGGCATTTCATGTGTGAAGAAGACTCTCGTATAGTACAGATTAGATATCAATTTGAATTACTTTTTGAGGAGTATAAACAAATTTAGAACCAGTTCCTTGTAAAGTTTGGAAACCATTTTCCAAAATTGGGGAATTATAATTAGCGATTGTCTGGATAAGAGCAAAATTCACATACCTACTCCTCAACAAAGCAATTGAATCGTGCAAAGAAGGAGTTGTACGGGAAGGGGGGCGGTTGTTCGTACATCCTTTTTCGAGAAGACAATCATTCACCGTTTCTTCTTTCAATGAAACGGCGATCACCGCCGCTTCCATACTAGATTCTGGAAGAAAAATTCTCATGTAAACTACAGAAGCCATTGCCACCGCCGCAGATACCTAAAACAAACAACCGATATACATATACTTTATAGCACAATTCATCGATAATTTTAATCATAACTGAAGTTATATCTATTTTAGAGTGTTAGATTACTTGGAAAACGGAGGCTGCGGAGGGGAGGAAACGAGTGGAGAGATTGCCGAAAACGAACGAACATGATGATATGCCGGAGAGGATTCCGAACGCCGTGGCCCGCCGTGACAGTGGCACGTTATCCGCCTGAATATTTGCAAAATTAGAAGTTTAAAAAGACGAATAAAAACTAAAAATAACAATATAATTAACTTGATTTTAAACATAAAATGAATGAAAAATATAATGTCTAACTATTTAAGTGACATTTAGATTTATATCCTATACTTAATGTGGAATAAAATAAAATACAAAATTGTAGTAAATTATTGTGAAAGACGAAAGGTTATTTTGTCTATTTTTCTAGCATCTTTATCACATTTTGTAATAACTAAAATGGTGTTCTAATCCCCTTCAACTATATTATACTACTTGGTTTTATATAATTCATAAAGTTTTCGTAACAAAAAGATTTAAGATAATTTTGTAGAAAGATAATAAATATAAATGAAATTTTGTAAATTCTCAATAAGTTAAGAATATATTTAAATATTTTTTTAAAATTTAAAAAATAACGTTAAGATTGATAAGGTACAAATATAGATGCATAAAGTACAAGACGATGATAGATGATTACCAGATATGCATTTGCCAGACAAAGGACACCTCCTTCACAAATCATGGAAGTGAGGGTCTTGAGCGCATAGTATGCGTAGAAGAAATTCCTATCTCTGCTGTATGCCAAAATTACTGTTTTACCCATCAAATAATGAATTAGTGAATAACATGTACACCATACTTCATGCATTTGCGCATTTATTTTTCTTAATTGTGATTCATTTCTCATTATTATATATACCATACTATAAAAACAAACACCAATCATTTTGCATGATATAACTTCTATTTCATTCTAACATTTTGGTCTCTAAATATAGTTGAATTATTTTAATTTTGGTCTCAAAAAGGTTTTTCTATGATTTTTGTCTTTATTTGAACTTTTTTTAACATTTCTTTTATCTCTGATTTAAGAAAAACGACTTCACTTTTTGGACCAAATTGGTTAGAATCATCTATGCTTAAGGACCAAAAATAATCATTTTATTTTGAACTAATACAACAATTGTCACAAAAACATCAAATAAAAACCAAAATTCTAGGAGAAAACTGTTAACGACTAAAATTACAAAAACAAAAATACTCAAAGACCAAAATGTAATTTACGCTATATTTGGTTTTACATATTCAACAAATAAAATAGATAAAACTGTCATCGTATTTACATATCTTTTAATTGCATATTCAAATAAAATGAGAAAATCCCAATCATATGATGAGTTATATATCAAATAATTTGAGTAAGATTAATGTATAATAAACATGATAATTGGTCACATCACAATATACATGGGTCCATCAGCCTTAATTATTTGTCAAAACTTTAGGATTGGGTGGTGATGAGTGATGACATAAAAAAGGAATAAAGAAGCATTTCAACTATTCTAAATGTGTAAAAACTTAAAAGTAGGGAGAAGACGTTTCTTTTGATTAAAAAAAAACAAAAAAAACAAAGAAGTGGGAATTCACCGATTAGACAAGGATTTACCAAAATATGATGTAACAAAAAAAAGCAAAAAAAGATAAAATTGTAACTTTATTTTCGTACCTTTTTAATAAAAGCTTTTTTTTAATTAATTATATAGTTTTTGTTTTATTTTACTTAAAGTGTATACTATAAAACATCTATAATGATTAATTGTGATATTTTTTCTATCAGTTTTTCCCAATTTTCTATTTATATTAAGTAGTTGTGTTAGTTAACTTGACCAAACTAACTCACATGATATAGTTAATATGATTTGGTAAGTCTTCTTTTTCATATAAATAAATGTAAAGGATTATGAACATATGAAAAAAAATCTTTTTATTTTGCCCGCTTAGGGTATTATATGTTTTCAAATCAATATATTTCATTTTTTATGATCAACCATATAAATAAATGATATAAATTCCACACATAAATGTCAAATACTGTTTTTTTTTAAATGTAACTTTTTTCTTTTGCAATATATCTTAATTACAATAATACTTTCTGATTGATGAAGATTGATGAAGATGTTGATATTAATTGTGGAACTCATTAATTTGTCAATCTTATAATACACGATGCATGTTTTGAAGACATTAAGAAAAGTTGTCCATTCTAGTGACAATATAAATCCCACTATGTTACAAGATGCCGGTATCTCTAGGTTTCCACTAACCATTTTTCACTTTTTTTTTGTTAAGATATTTTATATAAATTTTAAAATCCAATACCCATTAACAACATGACACTTGCTTTTCTTTTCAAAACTTTTTTTTTACAATAATACTTTTATTTCCAAAACATATCACACCTATTTTTTGTAAAAGCAAATCTGATTAGATAAACACTTTATTTAACGTCCTCGACTAATAATTTAATATACATTATGCTTCTTATAATATAAATCGACTCTACTCAAATAGCACGTTGTTAATACTAATAAACAAACTAGAAATTTTGTGAATTGTAATAAGACAAAACTTCTGAAAAAGAAAAAGTTATATTTTATTAAGATTATAAAATAAAATCATTATATAGTAACTTTTAAGTAACCCTGTTCGATATACTAAGAGGGTTAACCTAAAAATTAAATTAATAACATTTAGAATATCTAACTTTATGTAATTTGTAAGAATATATACTATGTGATGTGTTATTTTTGGTGTTGATATCGATTTATGATGGTAAATATAAAGATAAGAGAGACAAGATATATACCCAAAGGTAAAGTGGAGAGTAGCATTGGAAGAGTGAGCATGACTTTCCTTCCATAATGGTCCGAGAGGTTTCCAATCAATGGCATCATGACTAGGCTTCCCATCCCTGTAATCTGTCATTTTTCGTACATACATACATTAACACCATCACCACTTTTGCTATCTTTTCTTGTTCCTACTAAAACTTTGATTTTTTGAATACAAAGTAATTAGCATGTCCTTTTTTTCAATAAGTTATGCCTTGTTTATTTAAAAAAAGAAAAAACTAACATGTTTTTGTTAGTATTGAATATTGAATATTGAATATTAAACTTATAACCACTAGATATCAAATACTTGCTTACATACTAATATAGGAGCAATCAAATGATCAATGATAGATTGATAGTTACTATATAGCAACAAAGTGAGGATGTAAAAAATAATATAATAAATATCTAATTATTTAGTGACTTTTTTCACAAAAGTTATAATGGTGCATTGTAACTAAGAAACATGATAGAAAAATGATATTGTTGTGTCATAAAGCAAAATAAGTTGAATTGGTATTTATGTTATCAATTTATCTTAAGTTTGTCATTTATGTAAGTTCACACAAAAATATACATGAAAATTAATTTCAGGCACTGTTATAAATTTATAATAAAAATTTAAATAATAACTAGATCTCTTATTTGGTTATAACTCATAAAATATTAATTTTGATTTTACATTTCGTCTATATAAAACTATGCTAAGTTTAATTAAAAATTGACTATTTGTGAAATTTTCATGTCATTAATTTTTGGCACCAATCTTTACATATTTACGTCCAAAAAGAATAATTTTTTTGCGCACATTTAAAACATAATATTATATAAATGTTCTTTATGGGAAAGTATTTGAAGAAAAACAAAACTTTTTATTACAAAATTCTAATGATTTTTATTAAACTCATTGATCTAGTCTTGTAAATAAATGAGTATATAGGTTTGACTCCTTATCCATAATATATGAATGTATTTGACCATTTTTAAATAAAAAGTAAGATATCTAAAAAATAAAAAAATAAAAACAAAAAAAAACAAACAAACGGCGTCAAAACACAAAATACAAAAATCAAATGGAAATCGAACAAATTTAATTCAATTTATAGTATAAATACAAAACAAAACTCTTCTTGAAGTAACCGGTGCATTTTGGACGAGAAAAGCAAAGAGACACACACATAAAAAATATCAAAAGTATTGTTATTTATTTATTTGTTTGTTTTTAGTTCTTTAAGCTTTAATTAATGAATACATTTATAACACAAAACCGCTTTACATTATCCATGAAAATAATTAAAAAAAAAAAAAAAAAAAAAAAGAGGAGGAAAAAACTAACAGATAATTCATAAACTACAAAAAAAAAATAGATTAAACTTGTTAATTACCGCTTGTTGAACACCGGTGAGGTAAATCGCCAATGAGCACTCATCTTCCCCGGGACAAAGTGCAGCCATGCTGACGTCAGTTATGGCCGGAACCACCATGTAATTCGCAAAATTGAATACAAACACCGTCATGAAAAGGTGGCCCAGCCCTGAGGACAAGACTGTCTTCTCCGCCATGGTGGTGCTAGTGGTGGTGAAGTCTTGGAGATGGTGGTGGTGGTGGTGGTGTAAATGGAGAAAGAAAGGAAGCAATGCTTAATGTGGAAGCCTACACCACCCTCTTTATATACTATCCAAAAGAAGATGTCACTATTTAATGTATGAAATTAAGCAAATGAGTCTCACAAGCCAAGTTACAATTACTCACTGTGTCAAGATACCCACTCAATCTTTTCCTATTTTTCTGGTAAAATTACTATACTACCCCTCATGATTTAGCAAACCTACAAAAAGAGACCAAGATCAGTATACCTTTTGAATCTTACGTTTGATGATTCTAGTTTCATGTTGCATATCTGTCAACATGAATTAAACTAGTAGAAAGGAATTGTATTATTAAAGATTCTTTTGATGACAAAATGTATCAAATAAAACGTTTAAACGTGAAAAAATAAATAATATACATAAATGTATGAGTAGTAAAGTATTAAAAGTCTTTTATTAGTCGTTTTGAAAGATATAATAAACACATCCCGTGTCATAGGCTTTGGGTGTGACCAATTATTGACATTTCTAGGTCGATTGATACAAATGAATATTTGATTTGTCCCATTTAAGATAGTCAAATATTTTATATAACTAAGGGTACGTTATTTGTAAAGTGTTTTTTAGTTACTTTTAACTCCAAATCAATATCATTCTAGCTCTTAATGTGTCAAAATTGTGATTAATTTTATTTATTATTCAGTGTTGTAAAAATTAGTGCTAGTTGGTCATCTAAGTTGGCCTTGATCCTAATCGGTCAAATTTTGACAACCAAGTAAATAATAAGAATAATATAGTTAAAAAAAAGTCAAAACATAAGTCAAATAATCAATAAAAGGTGAAAAAATACGAAATTAAAGACATATATATATATATATATATATATATATATATATATATATATATATATATATATATATATATATATATATATAGAGAGAGAGAGAGAGAGAGAGAGAGAGAGAGAAAAAGCAAGTTATCGCTTCTCATCATGTCTTTTGTCTCTATCCACTTTCTTAGAATCGACAACACAACATTTTTCTTGTTTCTTTTCACGTCAACATCGACATCGATTATAGACTTAATGTATGATGATTCGTGACTTATATGTCTAAACACTAGATTATGACTTTTATTAACCTGCTAACTATCTCCAAATTTTTTACATCCTTGATTATATATAATTTTTTTTCTCAAAAGCAAATTAGATTATCAATTTTGTATATTTAATTGATGTGTTTGTGGAGCAATAATAATATAGAGGAAGTATTACCCAATAGAGCAAAAGGGAAGAAAAAGAATAAAGGTTGCATGGTTAATTTATGCTTTACTTGACAGCAAGGGAAGGTTACATGACTATATGCCCACAATTGCAGACCATTTCCCAAATAGAACTATTAATTTTTTATTATTTTTTATACTTTTGCTGCAATATATACATTTTATTTAAAAGGATAAAGCGGGTACTTAGATAAACACATTTATCTCATCATATGACTTAATCATTGGGGACAAAATATTATTACTAACTTAGTTGTTATGTTAAAATGAATGTAATATTTAATTTGAGAAAAAGATATAGTAAATTTAAGTGAATTTAAGGTACATGGAAGTCAAAGTGATGTTGAATAAGTGAAAAGCAATAGACCGGGGACGTAGCTTACAAGGTAATGCAAGAACTTTAGAGAAGCTAATTTTTAACCGTTTTATTTGCATATAGTTTTTTACGATGGCTCATAAGATAAATCTGACCTATAAATATATTAGAAACTTAGAATGATATTTTATTCAGATTTTATAATTTTTTTCAAAGTAAATTACGTTTTTGGAACTTGTGAGGTTGATCAAATTTGAAGGTTTGGTCCATAAGACCGGTCGGAATGGGTGTGTGAAGAGTGAATGGAAACAGGAACCGCATCTTGAAACATTATATATTAGGTGCGGTTTAGGTCATACGGTTTTGGGGTGAGTGATATCATCCCTGTGTTTTCTCTCATCTCCTCATTGGACAAAAACTTAAAGTCTTTTTTTTTTTAGTTTTTTTAATATTTATTAAATTATATATATATATATATATATATATATATATATATATATATATATATATAGACACACACACACACAAACATACACATACTAAAAAATTATAAAAAATATATTAAAATTCATGGTTTTTAATTTCTTCCGAAATGAGTATAATATTTGTATAAAATAATTATTTTTAGAAAAAAATAAAAATAAATAAAAGATAGTAAAAGATGACAATTTCCTAACTTTTTGTGAGTACAATATGAGTGGATGGAAAGCTAACATGACAAAGAAAAATGAGTGGTGAAAGGTAACTACACCCTCCTATCTAAGTTAAAATATTGATAGGTTATACTCATATGGTTTGGAGAAATACACAATTAGTCCCTCCATCCATACCGACAAAATTACATAAATGGTCCTTATGGTTTACCAATGATTATAACTTCGGTCCATGCTATTTTTTTATAAGAATAGCCCCCATGATTTCTAAACTTACACAAATGCTCTCCTTCCTAAAGTAGTAGTGTTATGGAGTTTGGCCATATAGCTACCTGAAGTAGAGCTAGAAGCTTTGACATTACCATCCCTGAGATCTTTTAAGTACTTAGAGCAACTTCGTTCCAATGCCCCTTAATGCCACAGTAGAAGCAATTTGCCTCTTTCGGATCATTGCCTGGTGGAATAGAGGATTCATCTTTTCCTTTACCCTTTAATGATAAGGTGCAGTCGGAGCTTTTCCTTTCCATTTGGATTGGAATATTTCCATTTCTTTCCACTACCATTTTGAATGGCAAGGACTGGAACTTGAGAGTTGACTGGAGCTTTCTTTAGACCAACTTCTGCAGTTTGGAGTAGGTTGTAGAGTTTCATCAATGTCTTATCCATATTATTCAAATGATAAGTCGTTATAAAGTTATCATATAAACTAGGGAGAGATCCAAGCACAAGATCTACAAGGAGGTTCTTTACAAAGACAAGATCAAGATTCTCAAGTTGGTATATGTAGCTCTTCATTTGCATGACGTTAGGCATATCATAACTGCAAATCGTTCTTTCCCTGCTCTTTGTTGAAACATTTCAGCCAACTGCAAGTTCATCCCATATGATCAAGTTCTCGAAAGTCTTTTGGAGATACAAGGACATTAAAGTAGCCATGATGCAAGAAATCTTATTTGATTCTTTAACGTGTTTCTGGTGAGCAACCTTTTCTTCACTAGTAGAGAAATCATTGATCTTAGGAATTGGATCGGTGAGAACATACTCACAATCATCGTACCTTAGGGTTATCCTAAGGTTACACATACAATCGAGTTAGTTTGCCCCGCCAGTGAGCTTTTCCTGTTGGAGAACAGAGAGTAGGGAAAAGTTTGATTTTGTAGGTGCGGGAGGATGTAACACCTGGAATCTAGAAGATTAAATGTAGAATAAATCCCCTTTTCTAAGGACCAACTCGTCGAGTTGATGGAGGGCAACTCGACGTGTTGAAGGCTTTTGGGTCACACGTTTTCATGGACCAACTCGGCGAGTTGGTGAAGAAAACTCGACAAGTTGGACGCTGATTGAGAAACCCTGATTTTAGGGTTTTGCACCCTATTTAAACACCTTAAGTCACAAGTGTTGGTCTCATTTCCAGCCTCCATAGCCCCTAACCCTAATCTTGGAACCCTAGATCCTCCTTGAGGGTTGTGAGCTTATTGTGAGTGTGTTTTAGTGTGTTTGAAGCTCATTGAAGGAAGAGAAGCTTGGTGCAAGGTGGTGGTTCAAGTAGAAGCCTTCAGTTGATTCTTTGTACCATTTCCAACATATTTCGGGTATAAAGTTCTAACCTTGCTTAATATTGGCTTAGATCTCTTTTTGGGTTAATTTATGTGCTTTTCACCATGTTTGGGTGGTTGGTGGGGTTGTAGGATGTCCCAAGTGTTACTCTTTTATATATATGATCCTCATGATCTCTTTTGGCATAAAGGTGCCAACTTTATGGTCTTAAGGGATCCATGCATCCATTAAGTCCATCTTATGGCTTCTTTTGAGATTTTGAGCTTCTTCTAAGCATACTTGAGGGTAAAGTTGGAAACTTTACGTGGTCTTTTAGCCTTATGGGGTCAAATCTGCATTTTGAAGTATTAGCTTTGATGATTAAGTGCTTAATGGTTGATCCCTCACTCTTTCAAGTCTAGGGTTTGGGTTTGGAACCATTTAGGTGGTTCCTAGGGGTAAAGTTGGAAACTTTACCCTTCTAGATCTCATTTTTGTTGAGATCTGAGCTTTGGAGCTCTTGGATTCGATGAAGGCAACTTAATGCATTAAGTTGTTGAGTCACGGGTGAACTCAGCGAGTTGGTTGGCAACTTGACGAGTTGTTTTGGTTTTCCCCGTTTCTGAGTTGGTGTAGAAATCAACGAGTTGACTAGACAACTCGGTGAGTGGGGTCAGTATGGATTATGGATCTTGTCCTTTCCATTTATATCTTTGATCAAGTTTGTCCCGAGGGGGATATTTGAGGTAATCTGAATTGTAATTAAGGAAAATATATGGGCTTAGGATAAGGCCCATATAGGATTGGGTCATTGGTGGGCCTTTGTGGATCTTTTGATTTTGGGCCTTCATGGTTGTTGGAATTGGGCCTCAGTTTTGGTTCATGTTGGGGCCAGGGGTAAAATGGTTATTTTACCCCAAGTACGGTTGGTGGGCCTTGGGATGGATTCCAATTGCTAATAGGGTGTTATTTTGATCTGTTAGTTCGGAGGTCTCGCTAGGGCAGTGGCTAAGGAATCCTTTCAGTGAGCTTCTGCATTCGAGGTGAGTCTCCTCACCATATCAATGGGTCGAAGGCACCAAGGCCAACCCACGTTACTTAGTTGTAATGGTTATTTGCGAATGTGCTATCAATGTGTTAAGTACTCACATGAAGACCTTGTGGGGGTTCTCATGGCAGTTAGATAAGACAATGTGGGGGTTCCTATGGCAGATAGTCAAGACCATGTGGCGGTTCCCATGGTTGTTAGATAAGACCATGCGGGGTTTCCCATGACACCCAGAGTAAGACCACGGAGGGTTTCGATGGCATCCGTATATGTTTGTATGCATGAATTATGTGGACTCTTGTGGTTTTATGTGGGTATGTTTTGGGGAACTCACTAAGCTTTATGCTTACAATTTGTGGTTTATGGTTTCTAGTACTTTCGTTTCGAAGGGAAAGGGCCCGACTTGATCGCATTGCATACCCCTGTGTTTTCCGCGATGTGTGATCTCTGGGAATGAACTCTGATAATTGTCTTATTTGAAATACTTTTAAATGCTTGGATAAAGTTACCATGGTGTTTTGATTGTAATAGAAATGAATTTTTTACCCTTGATTTTCGGGATGTTACAAGTAAGGCGGGTTGCACCTGATCCCACATTGGATTGGAAAGAGAACGAAACATTTCCTTATAAGGGGTGTGGATACCTTCCCTATCACAACGCGTTTTAAAGTCGTGAGGAAAGCATATCCCATAAGAACTCTACAGTTAAGCGTGCCTGGGCGAGAGCAATCCAGGGATGGGTGGCCCCATGGGAAGTTTTCGTGATGGGAGCCTAAAGCGGACAATATTGTGATACGTTCCAGATGGGGGATGTTATAAGTGGTATCAGAGCTGGGGCACAGGTCGATGTGTTCAACAGGGACGTCGAACCCTATATGGGGGGGTGAAGGTGGGTTGCACGTGATCCCACATTAGCTTGGAAGGAGAACAAAACATTTCCTTATAAGGGGTGTGGATACCTTTCCTATCACAACATGTTTTAAAGCCGTGAGGGCAACAGATCCCATAAGAACTCTACAGTTAAGTGTGCCTGGGCGAGAGCAATCCAGGGATGGGTAACCCCCTGGAAAGTTTTCGTGCTGGGAGCCCAAAGCGGACAATATTTTGATACATGCCAGATGGGGGATGTTAGTGTTGGGTTTTGAGCAATCTAACACTTCCTAAGTGTGCATGAAACCCTAATAAACCTTGGATCTATGTTTGTCTAAATACATGCAAAATAATAATTTTCCAAGGTTCATAACCTATCTAACATGGCATGGGGTACTTTTAAACATAAAAGAATTAGATGAGATTACATACCTTTTGATGATGAGTTCAATTCCTAAGGAGTTTGAGGGCCAAGCACCAATAGTGTGAATGCCTCAAATGGAATCAAAAATCACCACAAACTCTTGGAAAACTTTGAGAGAGTGTATACACACATAGAAAATCGGCCACACACTAAGTCTCACACAACTAGTGCCACTAATGGCTATTTCATGCAACATAAGCATGCTTATATAGTGTACATGATTAGGGTGAAACCCTAATAACCCATGACCTTTCCTTTTCCAAGGATCCATGGGTTAAAAGCTCCATGGATCATCCATGGACTTCCATACAAGCCTAGCCCATTAACAAATGAGTGTTAGCCCACACTATATAAAACCAATAGCCCACAATCTAATTAGTCTTCCTTTTAATCTCTAAATTAATTCATAATTAACTTAAGACTAAGACTAATTAAATAACATGACTTCATATTAATATATTATAACTTATAATATATTAATAATCATATGTGTATAACTCTCATAAAATTATCCATAAATAGTTTGGATAAAATGCAACCCAAATGGACCATGCCGGGTCGGGTCAAGTATATACCAAATAAGTTATGGACTTAGACACCTTATCCAACAGACTCCCACTTGGATAAGTCTAATAACTATATTTGCGTATGTTACTTCAGGAACCAACCAGCAATCGTAGCTCTCGAAAACTCTGTTGAACTATGAAGCGCCATTTTAGATAAGTGATCGTATAATCCTCTGTTCTCATGATATCAGCCGGACAAATACATGGAACAACGTCGTACTTATTGTCTAGCAGTTTTTTTTCCCGATTTCCGATTTGTTTGACAAAGAACTTAATCGAACACATCAATTTAGTTCTGACCGGCCGGTACATAGGTCACAACAAAATCATCGAGGGGCCCAGATATCGCTTCTATCTCTAGAAGGAACAGATAAATTTCGACTCATATGCTTATTCTACTACTTGTTGAATTGTACACAAAGGCACGTTTTATAACATCAAGTTACTGATGCGTTTACGTGCAATCAATGCACAACCAACTCATAGGTAACAACTCATATCTCTAGGTTTGAAGATTTATATGATATTACCGTCTCACGATCACTCGAGATAAATTCCATGAAGTGATACAAGTGAGCGTGGGTTTAATCCAATACTTCATAACTTATGAGCACTCATGAATGTTGTAGCAACCATTGCTATGACTAAACCCATTTAGCCATCTACAAACTCGATTCATGACAGTCTTGATTCATACCTACTTCCAACATATGAACGACTGTGGAGTGTTTAAATAACTTAGTCATTCGGAAAGAATAACCTAGCTATTTTGGAAGTCAAAACATGCAAAGTGAAACACAATAATAATCGAATCTAATATGGTCTCAGAACCCTTTTGAATATAAATAGAACCACCTTTTATTCATCACCATATTGATTACACATTATCCATTGTATAATGTTTCAAACAATCAACTTAAGACTTGAATAAAAAAACAGTCGTCCCATGCTCCTAGCATGTACACTTTGTTTTTCTAAACAATAGTTATGCCATACTCCAAGTATGCACACTATGTTTGTCTATGATCCTTACATTGTGATGTAGATCAATTGAACATGATTCCATTGATACTCATTTCACAATCCCAAATCCTTATTGTAAATGTGAGAATCCCCGATTCCTATCATTTACCAAAAAATATGTTAGATTTTAAACTTTTATGCAATGTTCCTCTTGTAATGATTATGCACAAAGTCACCAAAACCTTGTCACCAGTCATTACAGAGTATTCCAAAGAAGGTCAACTTCTATGGAACGGAAGTCTCATATTCAAAGTACATTGCTTTGAACATCCTTCTTGCATTAAGGTTTTCTAATCTTACATAGATTGAATAACTTCCACCTATGGAGACATTTCCATAGTCCCATTTTGACTATCACTTCCGAACAAGAGTTACTTCTTTTCAGAATATGTCAATATGGTCCTTTCCGACAACTTACATCATACTTCCAACTTTCCCTGAGCAACCAATCTTTGGCGAACCTCAGATTGTCCTCGACAATTGCTTAATCACTTTAGTCATATCCAGTTCTAGACTTTTCCCTTCTCAATGCCTTAAGCATTTGGAAATTTAGAAAAGATGAATATTATAGCACATGCAATCGATCCTATATCTGAAGCATATGGGACACGATTCATGATGTTTGACATAAAGACATGATACTAGACAAGTCTTTTGCTACAATATTTTTTATTTGCCATGTTTTTAAAATTTAACTATGAAGAGGGATGCCGTAATCATAATCAAATTTTGAAAACGCAATATATATAGAATTTCTTCAAGTTGAACCATTCCAACATAAAATTCATATATATTCTTGACTAAAGATGATTAAAATCTCAATCTAAGCTTTAGAATTGAAATGAAGTATAATTCCCTCTCCCTTAATTATAGCAAAACAACTTTTCAACCCCTGCAACTTCACGAATTAAAACTTTGTTTTCTATAATTAACATTGCTAACTTGCAACACTAAATGTAATAATCATGCTCCCACTAACATGATGATTATCAGCATAACACTTATGCTCCCACTAGCTCTGACATATTTCTAGAAATTTGTTGGACTTCTAAAATTTAGATTCATACACCCTTTCTTAGATAGCTCACATGTGTGTCTAAACAATTTTCAGAACTATGAAAAGGGATGCCGTAATCATAGTCTCAATTGCTTAGGCATTTGCCATTTCTCACAAGTCCATGTTAGTGTGTCGGTTAACCACACACGCTCCACTAACGACTTTTGAAAATGCAAATAACACAATTGCTATCTACTTAAAATCTACTTAGTGAAAGCGTTTCCTCACCATCATTTTCATGAATCGGAGAGAAACCTTATGACACTTAGATTTTATAGTGTATGAGTTCCTATCCATGTGAATTTGTCAAAACCATAATCACAAGATAAGGTTAGTGACAAATTCAGCCTTACATGGATTAAACTTGTTCAATCTTAGTTTCTTGTCACCATGGTAGCACAAGGCCCACCAATGCTTCCAAGTTGAACTCTGATAACTCACATGCAAATTCAACTTATTTGAAGTAGGTACAGAATTAAGAATTATGTCAACACGATAGGTTGCAAACCTTAAGTCATGTGCTAGTGATAAATTACAGGTTTTACTCTTGATTAAATCTTGAAACTCTTTCAGGATCTTTAAGGCTCCCACTGTCCCCTTGACATATAAGTTTCCCCAGTCAAGAACCATTCCTTGACAAAACAAATATTCAAGGGACAATGCGGATTCTTATCAAGACTAACACTTCACACAATTGGTCTTAGTTGGTCTTTGTCTCATCCAAGACATCACAACTTACCAATCTCAAATGTACAAGAGTAGAAAACATTTTATTCTTACATTTGACTAGTGTTAATAAATCTTTCTTTATGTCACTCAAAGTTACAATCTTGGAGTATGACTCTAAGAATTGTTTTGGAACGAAGTATGACTCATCTTCTTGATTTTAACCAATCCAACAATTCATGACCTCTCTTCTTAGCCATAACAATGCACTAAGACGTCCTCAGAGTATGAATTTGTGATATGGTTTCATAATCATTAAGATGATCATGAAATACGATACTAAAGTACTCTCCCATCCTTTTAGATTTGAGAAACTTTTATCTTTCTGCCTAATTTGATTCTTCTCATTTGTTTTGTCATACATTGTAACCTTTCCAATGTTACAGAATTATACTTAACCTCATAAGTATAATCATATTTACTAATCTTTAGTAAATCATGACAAATCAATCTTTGTGGTGGACCTTGACCAGCGCACACCCAGTGTACCTAATTCCTTAGTCCTTCAATTGACTCACATATACATGTGATCAAAGAATTAGTCTTAATTTTCAAAGATGAAAATTCTCATTCATCATACAATACAACTTGTATGATTCCAAGTTTCTGTCCAATTGAAACTTGGGTGATGAAAAACTTTCTTCATTCGGTAAATTTAGACACTTCCACAAATGAAGGAATCAAATCCACTTTCCAATATTGCTATTACTGGAAACATATAAGCAACAATTTTCCACAGATGCCATTGTAAGGATATTTTTAAAATAAATAAAATTAAAACCCCTTTTTTTTCTTTTATTTAAAACTTTGCGGAAAAACTTATCCTTACAATCCACATGAAAACCTTGTTGTTATCTATTCATAAGCAATATATTATAACTCTTAAGTAACAGCTCAAAATTCTGATTACCGAACCATGCGATCGAAACCCACCTTCGCAATCAGAATCAACATATACTTACTTTAAGCTTCCTATCTTTTCTTTGATTCTTAAAAACATCAGCATGTGACCCATTCACATTATGTAATAAGAATCTCCAAATAGAAACTTAATAGAGTTAGTCAATGGACTTTAACTGAAGTAGAGTCAAACCTCTTGACTTGATCAACCTTATGACCTTTCAGGTGAATAGGGCAGCTTCGCAACCAATGCCCTTTCCTTTGGCAACAAAACACATGGACCCTTTGGTAATGGCACATGATACTATCTCAGACTTAGCCTTTCTCTTTACCATTTGGTCAACCGAGTTGACTATGGCCAATCCCTTTCCATTGGGAAGAGAAATCCTTTTTTCTAGATATCCAATGCTACCATTGTCAATGTCCATCTAAGACTTGGGAAGTCGTTCTTTTAATCAAATTTGCTTTACTGGTGTTCCAAATCATTGCTGATTCCACAACACCAAGCAAATAGATAACATCATTAAGGGTCATGTCATAGTCTGTCTCATAGTAGTCCCAAAGAGACTCACTATGTTACTAAGAAAGCGATTGAACATCCAACCTTCACGAGACTTTGACACCCAACTCTCTCGGCTTGTCAATATGTGACTTTATCTCCAAGATGTGAGCACACATAGACTATGCTTGCCAATAAGGATTGAGTGACTTTAAACTTTTCAAGAACTTGTGGGTGAGGGAGAATAATTGGAGGAGGTGGAGGAAGTGAAGCATGATGTTGAAGGACACCATCTTCAAGAGATTTGGGAAGATCATAGTTGTCTGAACCAGACATCTTTAATGGGAGAAAATCAAGTTAGTTGATTCAAAGTCCTTAATATAACACCCAATATGAAATATTAAGGCTAGGACCCAACACAATATTTTATAACTTGGAAGAGGGATGCCGTAATCCAAGCTATAAAATATTTGAAGGTAGGCGAATGACGATTCACCAATTTCCACCATGAAAAACGAAATGATTTTATTAGGTTTTAATTGGATTTGAAATTCCTAGATCTTTTGAGATTCATTGAACTTTTCAATGGCATGTTTCAATCTCGAGTGTGCCCTCTCAAATTTTGTGACTGGGATGCCGAGGATCACAAAACAAGGTGTGAATAACCATACCAATTCACTTGGTACCCTTAATATTATCACCCAATCAATGTGCCGGTTAACCACACACGCTCCATTGATCTATGACAAACATTAAGTCACCCTTCGTGATCCTTACTAGTCCAAGTTAGTGTGTCGGTTAACCACACACGCTCCACCAACGACTTGGTAAGGTACAAAGTGTGAATTCCATGGGCTAGCACCAAATTCACATTTTTCCTAAAGTAACTAAGATTGGGAATTAAATAAAAAATATTTAGTTACTTTATAATAATCATTATACTTTTAATGAGAATTTAAAGTCATTGTCCTACCCGTTCGGCTAACGACCCTCCACCAGTCAAGCAAGCGGTGGGTGAGAGTGGACACCCATTAAGTCGCCATTTTATAGGCAACAACCTTATACCCACCTTATAGACCGGCTTCGTGAATGAGGCCTACTAACGGTAAAACGACTTGTTCTTATACATATATATAATAATTAACCATTAATCTTATAAATAGTATAAGGGTAGAATTTTAACTTTTAAAACTTCTAGGGTATGGAATTAAAGTTTGTGTGAGACTTTGCAAATTCCAAAACTTGAGGGCAAATTTTGAACAATTCATAAACTTTTGGATATTCATAACTTATGAGTTTTAATTAAGTGTTTTAAAGCTTTTAATGAAGAGTCTCTTGGAAATCCATAACTTGAGGACAAGTTATGAAGTCCATAAAAACATTTATGGGAAAAACTCTTCAATAAAATGTAACCTACAACTTCTTAAAACCATTTAAAAGAAAAACTCTTGGAATTCCATAACTTGAGGAAAAATTAAGAATTCCATTAAAACACATTAAGATCAAGAATTAACTAACAAACAATTTGCAAATAATTCCTATGATCTAACAAAACTCATATGAACATGAACATCCACTATCCAAAACTTTTCATTTCATAACTTATGAATTAAAGGTTCATAAAAATGAAGACTCTTCATTTTATGTAACTTATGTGTTTAAATGTGTGTTAAAGAAAAGTGACCTTTGGATATCCATAACTTGAGGACAAATTATGGACTCCATTAAAACACATAAATGATCAAGAATTAATTCCAAACAATTCAGCAAATAATTCCTATCATCTTCTAAATTCATAAGAACATGAACATGATCATCAAAATTTCAAGAATTATATGAACACATAAAAATCATGGAATTTTGATATATGCTATTGTAAATGGATTAGAACAACCATTACACCAACTAAAACAAGTTTTAAAACACCAAAACAGTTTAGGGTAATATTTCTAGTCCATTTCCAGCAGCAAAAGTCGAAATTTTGTTTTTTTTTTATTATTTTGCATCAAGTATCAAACAAGCAAGCCTAGGCTCTGATACCACTGTTAGGTTTTGAGCAATCTAACACTTCCTAAGTGTGCATGAAACCCTAATAAACCTTGGATCTATGTTTGTCTAAATACATGCAAAATAATAATTTTCCAAGGTTCATAACCTATCTAACATGGCATGGGGTACTTTTAAACATAAAAGAATTAGATGAGATTACATACCTTTTGATGATGAGTTCAATTCCTAAGGAGTTTGAGGGCCAAGCACCAATAGTGTGAATGCCTCAAATGGAATCACAAATCACCACAAACTCTTGGAAAACTTTGAGAGAGTGTATACACACATAGAAAATCGGCCACACACTAAGTCTCACACAACTAGTGCCACTAGTGGCTATTTCATGCAACATAAGCATGCTTATATAGTGTACATGATTAGGGTGAAACCCTAATAACCCATGACCTTTCCTTTTCCAAGGATCCATGGGTTAAAAGCTCCATGGATCATCCATGGACTTCCATACAAGCCTAGCCCATTAACAAATGAGTGTTAGCCCACACTATATAAAACCAATAGCCCACAATCTAATTAGTCTTCCTTTTAATCTCTAAATTAATTCATAATTAATTTAAGACTAAGACTAATTAAATAACATGACTTCATATTAATATATTATAACTTATAATATATTAATAATCATATGTGTATAACTCTCATAAAATTATCCATAAATAGTTTGGATGAAATGCAACCCAAATGGACCATGCCGGGTCGGGTCAAGTATATACCAAATAAGTTATGGACTTAGACACCTTATCCAACAGTTAGAGAGGAGGTGTGAGAGAATTTCCATCAAGACCATACATCTAAATTTAGAAAGGTATTTTAGTTAGTTGATTCAGTCCTTGTCTAATCACCCAATTTATTTTTAGTCTAGGATCTATATTTTAGATTCGTTTTATGAAGATGAGTATCGTAATCATATCACAAATTTATTTTAGGTAGATAAAATTATTTATCAATTTCAATTTCTATGAAATTCCAAGATCTTTTGAGATTCATTAAAACTATTTAATGACATGTTAATCTCAAAGTTGCACATCTTATATTTGTGCATGGGATATCAAGGTCTCACAAATAAGATGGTAAACCAACCATGAAAAACCTGTATGACCCTTGATTATGTTATGGTCTCAAGTTGACGTGTTGATTAACCACACGTTCTGCTAACAAACCACAACCATAAAATTATTTATCAATTTCAATTTCTAAGAAATTCCTAGATCTTTTGAGATTCATTAAAAATATTTAATGGCATGTTAATCTCGAAGTTGCACATCTTCTATTTGTGCATTGGATATCAAGGTCTCAAAAATAAGATGGTAAACCAACCATGAAAAACATGTATGACCCCTTGATTATGTTATGGTCTTAAGTTGACGTGTTGGTTAACCACACACGTTCTGCTAACAAACCACAACCATAAATGCCACATCATCTTCTTCTTACGTCTCAAATTTATTTTCGGTTACCCACACACGCTCCACAAATACACAATAAGGAATAATGTGCAGTTTACATGGACTACCAACTGTTCACACTTCCTAATGTAACTAAGACAAGAATTTTGTTTTAGTGTTTTATATTTTATACTTTTAATGATACATCTCCCTATCAAACCCTTTCGGCTAACGACAAACAACCACACAAAGAAGCAGCGAGTGAAAAGGATGTTGGGGATTTATAGCATCAAGTACACAACTCATACGTAGCAGAAAAATAAAAATTTATATACCTAAGTGCACATGCGACCAAGAATATATTTTTACTATTATAGCAACGTACTTTGGAAAACGATAAAAGAAAGGTTGTAGAAAACGCTATGCGTTAGCTAGTCAGTGGACTGGGGATTAAAGATTAATCGGCTAGACGGGGATTAATTGGGGACCATAAATTATTAAGAAAAATATTCAAAATTTTATAAATCTAACTTAATCCTAAGAATATAGGTAAATAGGCATAAAAGTTTAATAATAACTAAATAAGTTTAACAAACACAATAAATCATCCTCCAAAATAAGCATAAAAGTTTAATAATAAGTTTTAACAAACACACACAATCATCATCCAACAAATCCACCATAAGTTTAAATAGCTCAAAACTAAATGCACATTTTCTTCTAATCTTCTCCACATACTTCCATTATCTGAACACCATCCGACTCGTATTCTTCTTCTTCCAACACTTGCTCCTCACTCTCACTCTCGAACTCGAAATCTTCATCTAATAGTTCCCTCGTTCTTGGACTTTCTCGGGGTGCTTGACTAACATTTGTTGCTAGAGCTTCATCAACCGTTTTAGGATCTACTTCATCTACATCACACTCATCACAATCAACAATCCATTCTTGAGCCGAGAGAGAATTATTTGCTAATAGCACTTCCATGTTTCTATCTTTTCTCTTTTTGTTTTTTTCCATTAAATTTGCATTGAATTGAACATAAATAAGATTGTTCAATTTACTTGTCTCCAATCTATTTCGTTTCTTTGTATGTACCTATAAATTTAAACACAACAAAGAGTTTAAACGTGCTTGATATTATAATTTTATAAAATTTAAATTTAATGCTTTATATTACTAACCCCTTCAAACGTGCTCTAATTCCTTTCACAACCCGATGAACTACTAGTTAAAGAAAGAATCCTTATTGCAACCTTTGTCAAATTTGGAGTTGCGCCACCAAATAGTCCCCACCAACTAGCTACGGTTTTGAAAAAAAAATCACATTATTAATCAATAAATATCAAAATTTTATAAAATAGATAAGTAGATAACTAAAAGGAAAACGAATTACCCGGATCAAATTCGACATCGTTCACCTTACAATGTTTAATCGCAAGATCACAACCAAATCTATCAACTTTTTTCTTGTACTTTGGCAAGTCAATAGTTACGACTTGCCTTTGCTTCTCTAAATCTCCACAAAATGATGTATCAAAAAACTCAAGAACCGCATCCATTACATCGGGGTCATATTGAAGTTGTGAATCATTATAATGATAATACGGATTCAAAAGATAAGATGTCAAATGTAAAGTTGAATCTAGCCGACCTTTCATCTTTGTGTTTATGATATCTATAATAGGCTTGTAATGTTTCTCGTTACCACCCAAAGATTTGATAATTTCTTCTTTTGCAATTTTAATCTCCCCCTAAACAAAACCCATTCAGGGCTTCCAATCCGCATCAACCATTCTAAGGAATTTCACCAAAGGGGAGAACACCTTTAAACATTGTGTCACACCGGACCAAAATTGGACACTTGTCACCGTTTTATATGAGGCAATCCCTTTAGGCTTACCGAAAATTTACATTCCTCCCATTCGTTGCTAGAGAACATATGTCTTAGTTGCTCCTTTTTTTCAGACAAACTTTGTAATGTGAGAAAGGCGGAAGCAAATCTCGTGACTCCCGGTCGGATAATTTCTCTTTTGTTGGTGTAACTTCTCATCATCGCCAAGGTTTTGTGGTGAGCGTAAATGAATATAGTTAGTTTCTTTGCTTGGTCTAGGATTTTCTTAAACCTTGGGAGTGCTCCGATACCTTGAAAAAATAAACACGATGAAATAACAACTTATAGTATACAATTAAACATTTTTAAACTAAATAAAGTAATAAAAATAAAATAATAAATACAATAAATAAACAAAATAATGTAAATACCTTCAAGCATAAAGTTAATGGTATGTGTCGCACATGATGTCCAAAAAATAGATGGTCTTTTCTCTTTTAGCAACTTCGCCGCCCCCATGTTATTCGTGGCATTATCTGTCACAACTTGAACAACATTCTCGGGACCAACTTGTTAAATACAAGATTCCACATACTCATATATGTGTTGGCTTGTATGTGCTTCACCGGAACATTCTTTTGAAGATAAAAAAACGGTAACCATATTTGAATTAACACATAAATTCATAATGCTTCTTCTCTTTCGATCGGACCAAGCATCGGTCATAATCGAGCATCCATCCTCTTTCCATTCCTTTTCGTTTTTTTTTCAACAAATTTTTTGTTCTTTCAACCTCATGCTTTAGAAGTGGGTCACTCAAAGCATATCTAGTAGGACATGGAAACCCGATTCCAAATTGGCCAATAACCTCCAACATCATTTTGAAGCTATCCCTTTCAAAGGCATGAAAAGGAATCACACTCTCATATGCCGACCTACTAATGAATTTATGGACCGTTAATATTCTTTCTTTTCAGACAATATTGTTAAGATCAAAAATTTTTCCCTTTCCCTCCTTCAAACCTTCTTCTGGGTTTATTATGTTTGCATAGTTATCCGTGGGGCCTATAACACTGGGTGCCTTTGACCCCCAAAGAATTTTCTGCTTCATGAAATTCTTGTCTCGCCTCCACCTTTAAGCCTTCATTATGCACTTGTTTAGATTTCTTTTTTTGGCTTCCCTTCATTAAGAGAACTTTTACATTTCAATTGATCATCTTTTGTAGACTTTGGACATGAGGATACATTACCCGTCACATGAGCAATATGTTGTTTCATTCTAGAAATCCTCCCGCTAAATGTTTTTCCACACAAGATACATTACAATCTCTCCATGTTGTTTTTATTCGAGATAAAACCCTATTCCCAACATCATTTGAATTATGTTTATGTGCACCTGTGGTAGTGGGGGTTGATCCAACAGATGGTGTAGTGGAAGCATTTGATGTCATTAATCGTCACCTTATATCAAAACTGTCACATTAACACAATAAAAAGTTAAAAACAAATTTACAACTTAACAGCTTAACAGAAAAAATCCAGCTTAACAGCTTAACAACAAAAGTTACAAAACAGTGAACAACTTTGTAAACAGCTTAATAGCTTAACAGCTTGACATGTTAATAGCTTAACAACTTAACAATTTCACAAAAAAAAATACAGCTTAATAGCTTAACAACTTGACAGATTAATAACTTAACAGCTTAACAATTTCACAACAAAAATACAACTTAATAGCTTCACATCTTGCAGGTAAACAACTTAATACTTTCATAGTAACAGATTAATTGGAAAAAACTTAGGCTTAACAGGTAAACAACGTAAGCTTAAGAGTTGAACCAAAAAACTTCTATTTTATGATTATTGTTATAAAGGTTAACATACTTATCAAGCAGATTTCTTACTAAATCTGATTAGAAGTTTATGAGATGGTCCAGCAAGCAATAATCGACACTAGAGAAAAATTGAAGAAGAGAAGAGCACATGCTTCGATCAAAAAATGTACAACTGTGACAAGAATCAAGCTTCAATTTGCTGAAAAATTAATAAGCACTTCCAACCCATGTTTATAGCTTAAGTGAAAAAGAAATCACTGAAATAAAGGAGGAAAATCCAAACGAGAATACAGGGAATCGATTGTACATACAAAACTTAAATGAATGTAGAGAATTCAGGGAATCGACTTTATCTAACAAATTAATAAGCAGTAACATTCTTTGGGTTCTTCACAAGTACAAAAAAAGTCAAAATAAACTTACCTGATTCGGATTTGGTAGTATGAGATGTTCGACACACTAACTCTGTGGCGAGATTGAAGTATGAGATGCTCGATAAAACAAGGCAGATGTTGGAAGTAGTGGCGGAGCCAGGGTCAACGTAAAGGGGTATCCCGAACCAATGGGTTCGGTTTCTCGGTTTTTCAGTTTTCCAAACTCAATTTCGGGTTTAAACCCAAACCCATTCAAAGGTTTACCTTGTTGAGAATTGAGAATCTTGTGTTGCTTATATAACAGATGTATAGGGGCTATGTTTCATTTTATGGCCGATGTGGGACAATTTTAGAATTATAAGAAATAAGAAAGAAGTTGAAGGGATATAGGATAGAAACTGATAAACAAAAAAAATTAACATATGTCAAGCCCAAGATTCGAACTTCGAACCTCCGGAAAAACACCATGTCATCATAACCAACTGAACCAACTAGAGCTTTTTTTATTTTTTCGCAAAACACATTTATATTAAGGAACGCAAAATAAACAAAATTTTTCGGAAAAGTTTATACTACTAAATTTTTTTTGAGGGGCATCTCGGGATACCCCAGGATCCAATGTAGATCCGCCAGTGGTTGGAAGGATTCTGTAGAAGCGTATGGCGTCGGAGGTGAGCTTGGAAGCCGACAATGTCGATAATGTAGTGAACGAGCTTAGGAGGCGTCGAGGTGAGTACGAAGTCGGTGTTTCAAAATATCCAAAGAGAGAAAACATTGTGAATTGAATACGATGGAATGTGGGAGTGGGAACGAACCCTAGAAAAATAATTTCATATTTGCCATTTTTGCCCCTAAATTTTTTGAATTGTCTTTGACCGGTTTTGACCGATTAACTCCGACTAGCGCCGATTAGCTCCTATTAGGACCGCATTTGACCGAATTTGACCAAGCCCAATTTAAGTAACCGATTAGCAATAAACCTCATCGCTCGAGGTCCGATTAGCGAATAGGCGCCGATTAATCGGCCGATTTAACCGATTTCTGCAACACTAGATAAAAGTAAAGATTACCAACCACATATTCACTTCCTTGTGATCTCATACGTACCGTCCTGTTGCAAAGATGAAGGATCCAAAAGAACACCCTTCTAATGGAATTAGACCTACAAAACCGAAGGCAATAAGGAACTAAACCAAATCGAGGGTTTATTCAAAAATCACAAACCCTATGAGAGAGGATGTATTTTTCGTACAAGGAGATGGAGAGATAGAGTGTGGACGAATAAATTAACATATTATCAAACTCCTTTTCCTTATGTTATTTGAGGCCAACCCAAAAAGACCTTACTATTATTAAAAATATTACCAAAATAGTTAATGACCTTGAACATCATTTCCAACAATCTCCTACTTGTACAGGTCGTTAACTCTTTGTGTCAAAATATTTCGTTGATAATTAACAGAGAGTAGTCATCTATGCAAATTCCCAAGTCTGATTAGAATCAAAATTCAGTCCTTATATAAGTGAGCAATTTATTCATTTGTTTTAGATATCTCTATGAACATGAGTCATGGATGTGAGGCAATCTTATTATTCAACATTTTGTTTCCCAATTAACAATATTTGACATTACATATGAATAAGAAATTGAAAAAATCAGTTCAGTCAGGGCTCAGCCAAGCACTTTAGATGTCAACACAAAATCATCGAGGGTCCCATTATATATATTGCTTCCTAGTTACGAGAATGAACAAATAAACTTTGACTGCATAGTTTTTGCCTACTCGTCTAATCATACATGGAAATACCCTTTATGACTACCAGTTACAGATAGCGTTGCAACACACCAATGAACAACATAATTTTGTAAACAAGACCATATATATATATATATATATATATATATATATATATATATATATATATATATATATATATATATGTTAGAAAAATAAAAGATATTATCATCTTAAAATTACTCGTGACTTGATCTATAAAGTAATCTCTAAGTGCGGTTGCTCCAATACTTAAAATCTATATTTTCAAGTACGCATGTAATATTAGCACAATATTTATTGCAATGCCCAAAACAATTTGGTCAATCAACCAATACTCATGATATTCTATAATACCAACATCTATTCTTGAGAATGCGACCGACTGTGGAGTTTTGAATATTATTAAATATTCTCAAAGTTGGTTCAAAACAAGCAAAAGTGAAACACAATATTTGAATTAACAAGACTTTGAGAGTAAACAAAAACTCTTTCTTAAGACTCTTCGAAATTAACATCAAAATTGGTACAATTCATACTATAATATGTTTTATAATAATACAAACTAACAACTAAACTACTACATCAGATCACTATCTAGTCTCATGCCAATGGTCCTTGTATAACCATCATGTTTTTCCCTTGATAGTGGCTTTGTGAATGGATCAGAAAGATTCTCCTCAGATGATACCCGACTCATAATGATGTCATCATCTTCTACATGATGTCGAACATAATGATACTTCCTCTGAATGTTCCTCAAATTGCCATGGTCCTTGGGCTCTTTAGTCAAGGCGAATGCACCCTCGTTATCACAAAAGATCTCTAGTGGCTGTTTGATGATTGGTACTACTCCATGATCACTGGTGAATTTCTTTAACCATGTAACTTCCTATGCATCTTCATGATATTGCTATATTTATGCATTATTTTAATACATTTTACCTATAATTTTGTTTTATAGAAAGATATTTGGTACATATAAAGTATACCTCCTATTTTTGTAGCCAAAGAAGGACATTCTCATGAAAAGGGACTAAAACGAAGCACAATTGAAAACTTGGAGGATGGAGCTTGCATCGAAGAGAAGATGAGAAGAGTTATACATAAAAGAGGAATTCCACAATGTGGCATCTCCAGATCCACGGTGTGAAAACAAGAACCTTCTCGATTGACTAATGATGAAGCTTGCAGAATACGCCGATGATATGATTCCCTCGACATTTTGAACATAAGGCCATGATGTGGAAGTTGAATTTTGGCACGTATAAATATTGATTTTTAGGTTAAAATTCAGGATGCATGAAGAGAGAGTTGTTGTTTTTATTCGACTAATAGCAACCAAGAACCCTTGGAGACTTGATTTCGTTCGGAGAATAAGAATTAGGGAGATTGAAAGAAAGATTCATCATTAATCATTCAGTTATCCTAGATTCTACCATGTGTTAATTTCTACTTTTATGGATTATTGAAGTTGGTTTTATCTTGTGTTTGGAAAATCAATATCGTAGCATGTTAAAGTTTCAATCTTTATTGTCTTGCCCTCATGTTTGGTGTAGTTGCATGGCCATTTATTGCATGAACTTGTTTACCTAGTTGTTTATGATCATTAAATTACTTGAGCTAGAGATTGACCATAGCCTAGTATAGGTAGTAAAGTTAGTTTCTTAAGTGTGTTAGAGAGCATTATTACATCATAATATATGTGTAACACTCATAAATACGGTCCAAAATTTTTATTTTTAATTATTAAATAAAACCATAGTTATCAAACCATTCCATCAAAACATGAGTCAAAGTATTTCAAAACATTATTATTAGAGTTTCCAAATCAAAACATAAGAGTAAACATCCCAGGCTAAACATCATGGTGTGTGCAATGTAGTCATCCCGAGCTTTTCTTGTTGCAGCTGAAAGTACTTGAAACCAAAACTGTAACCGTAAGCATGAAGCTTAGTGAGTTCCCATTACTACCACATACCATACACATAATCACATATACGGGCCCCCGCCCGATCTTCCTTGGGCCCCGCCTGTCCTCGGGCCCCGCCTGACATCAAGCCCTACTCGGTATACAAATTTGTTTCTTCCAGGCCCCGCCTGTCACTGGGCCTCGCCCACTATACACATACAAACAATATCATATAATCATTCTAGCACATAAAGAATCATACACAGTACTAATTCCTCTAGTCCTAAGGCCTCACCTATCATGGGCCCCACCCTTGCTCTGCTAATGATGAGATATGGAACCCCGTCCACACTCAGCTAGTGATGAGATATGGGACCCCGCCCACACTCACCTTCCTACCAGGCACATACAAGTATCATGTAGACAACAAGTATAATCTAACATGCACATTGTCATTGGTTACCACCCAACATTGAACCGTAGTCTGGAAACACACATATAAACATTCCTTGGGCACCGACCGACATCAGACCTTAGTCTGGAAAAACATACATATAAACATTCCTCGGGCACCGCCCGACATCAGATCGTAATCCGGAAACATAAAAATACCTACACATACAAGAATCACAAAGATCTCAAGCATAACAAACATTCCTCGGGCATCGCCCGACATCGGATCGTATTCCGAAAGACATATAAACATATATATACACACACACACACACACACACACACATATATATATATATATATATATATATATATATATATATATATATATATATATATATATATATATAAAGGTTGCAAAAAACGCTCGACGTTAGCTAGTCGGTAGACTGGGGTCAAGGGATTAATCGGCTAGGCGGAGATTAATCGGGTACCATTAATTGCTAATTTGTTGAATTTTAAAAAATTAAATATGACTAATATCATATCAAAGTTCGTAAATACCACTAATATGATAACAAAGTAGGTTAATATGATTAATACAACACTAATCATGCCTCAAATAGTTTGCATTGAGATAAAAATTCTTCAAAACGTTTAAATTTCATCATTTTGTAATGTTTCACTCATTATGTATGCACTGATTAATCGCTAGGCGCCGTCTGTAACAACCCGAAATTTTCATTCGGTCAAACCTTAAAAGTCAACCACTTCTTATTATAAGTTAATGTAATTATTTCTTATTTTTAACAAATTTGAAGTTCGTTTGAATATTTTAATATTATTTTTAAACGAACGGGTGAAAGAAAGTGCTGTCTCGGGTTTTGAATTTTAAAAACCGCAAACACCTCGCGTCTAATAAATTTCCGACCAAACTTTTATGTTTGGGTTGAAAAATCACCCAAAAATCCGTGAACTCATGCATATGCATGAGTTTACTCCCCAAGTTTAGCCATTTGTTTTTACTCCCCAAATATCAAAAGAGTAAACTCCAAAATATCCTTTCAAGTATCATCCTAAAACTTATTCAAGATCTTCAAACTTGTAAGTGTTCTAACCATTTCAAGTTGGTATAACACTTAATTTAGTGTTTGTGCATCTATTCATCCATTCATTTATGTATTTTGTCTAGATTTCCAAAAACACCAAGAACACACACTAAGTGTTCTTGGACTTTTAGCTCAAATCAAGCTTCAATATAGAAAGTACTGTTGGGTTTTTAGCATTCTAACACACCTAAGTGTACATGCAACCCTAAATACCTTGGATCTATGTTTTCTCTATTATACATGCAAATATGAACTTCCAAGGTATTATCCTAATCTAGCATACACAACAATGAATATAACAAGATAGAATACATACCTCTTTGATGTAGAAAGTCTTCATGAAGCTTGAGTGCCTAGTGCCTCAAGTGTGACACCTCAAACGGTTCACACAACACCAAATACACTTGGAATAACTTGAGAGAAACTTGAACACTCCTTGAAATCGTCTAGCCCTCACACACACACATAGTGCCGATTTCTTGAGCCATGGGATTTTTTATATGGTGGCTATTAGGGTTACACCATGTAACTCATGACTTTACCCATTCCTTATGCTCCATGGATTTTAACCTCCATGGAGTATCCATGGGTCACCCCATAGACTTAGTCCAACATAAGGAATCTTGGATCACAAGCCCACATATATAAGAATGAATGATTTAAACAATCAACCCATATATTTAATTAGTCTCCTTTTGATCACTTAATTAATTCCAAATTAATTCTTGATCAATACTAATTAAATAACCTTATTAATATATTAGAACTTATAATATAATAACAAACCTTAAGTGTTATTTCTCTCATTTTAGTCTATCCAAATGAATGATGCCATGCAACCCAAATGGACCATGCCGGGTCGGGTCAAGTCTTACCAATTATAGTTATGGACTTAGACATTAATCCAACAGTCTCCCACTTGGATAAGTCTAAAACTATTATTGTGTATGAGTTCAAGAACCGACTGGCAATCGTAGCTCTCAAAAGCTTCTGTCGAACTTTGACCTTGCCGATGATCTCTGACCTTTGTCAATGACTTTTCTGTTAGATAAGGGATCATATATTCCTCCATTCTAGATATCATATGGACTGAGACATGGATTATAATCATTCTCTCTGTCCATTTGTTGTTTCCCGATTTCCGATTTATGACGACTGGCTAATTGAACAAATCAAATCAGTCCTGGCTCGGCCGAGCACTTCCATTTGTCATCATCAAATCATCGAGGGGCCCACAGATATCGCTTTTATCCCGAAGGTAAAAGGAATGGATAAACTTCGACTCATATGGCTTGTTCTACTACTTGTTGAATCATACACAAAGGCACGTTTTATAACACCGAGTTACCGTGTGCGTTTTCGTGCAATCAATGTACAACCAACTCATAGTAACAACTCATATCTCTAGGTTTGAAGAATATAAGATATTATCGTCTCATGATCACTTGTGATAAAATCCATGAAGTGATTCCAATGAGCGCGGGTTGAATCCAATACTCAGAACTTATGAGCACTCATGAGTGTTGTAGCCCTTTGTCCAACATCTTAGACCTCTACAAGCCAACCCATGACAGTCTTAATTCATATATACTTCCAACATATGACTAACTGTGGATGGTTTGAATAACTTAGTCATCCAGAACAATGACCTAGTTATTCTGGAAGTTAAAACATGCAAAATGAAACACAATAATAATTGAATCCAATATGGTATCAAAACCTATGAACATAAATAAAACACCTTTTATTTATCACCATATGATTACACATTATTCATTGTATACTGTTTCAGCTATCAACTTTATTCTTGAATTTAAAACAATAGTTGTCCCATACTCCAAGCATGTACACTATGTTTTCTAAACACTAGTCATGCCATACACCAAGTATGCATATTATGTTTGTCTATGATCTTTACTTTGTGAAATAGATCAACTGAACATAACTCCAATGATCCTCTTTTCACAGTCCCAAATCCTTACTGCAAATGCAAGAATTCCAAATTCATTCCATTTACTGAAATCTATTAGATTCTAAACTTATATGCATTGATCTTCTTGTAATGATTATGCACAAAGTTGGAAAGACTTGACAACAATCATTACAGAGCATTCCAAAGGAGATCAGCTCCTTGGGAACATCCTTCTTGCATTAAGTTTCCTAATCTTACACAGATTAAATATTTCTAACTTTGAAACATTTCCAGATTCCATTTTGACTATCACTTCTAAACAAGAGTTGCCTCCTTACAGATTATGTCAATATGGTCCTTCCAGAATTATCACTATACTTCCAACTGTCCTTGAGCAACCAATCTTTGGTAAACCTTATATTGTCCTCAACAATTGGTTAATCTTTTTAGTCATATCCAATTCTATACATTTTCCTTTCTTAATGCCCCAGGCATTAGGAAAATTATAGAAAGGATAAATATAGCACATGTAATCGATCCTATATCCGAAGCATATGGGACACGATTCATGATGTCTCACATAAAGACTAAACCAGCCTTTTGCTATAACATTTCAATTTCTATTTGCCAAGTTCTCATAATTCAGATTATGAAAAAGGGATGCCGTAATCATAATCGAATTTTAGAACGTAAATAATGGACCCATATACAGAATTTCATTATGTTGAGCCATTCCAACATGAAATTCATATATATATATATATATATATATATATATATATATATATATATATATATATATATATATATATATATATATATCCTTGACTAAATACAATTAAAACCTCAATCTAAGCTTTTAGATTTGAGATGAAGTATAATTTCCTCTCCCTTAATTATAGCAAAACAACTCTTTCCCAATTGAAACTTTTGTTTTCTATAATTAACATTGCTAACTTGCAATACTTATCATAATTATCATGCTCCCACTAACATGATGATTATTAGCATAACACTTATGCTCCCACTAGCTTTGACATGTACTCAAAAATTAGCTGACTTTCTTACCAAAGTTCAGATTTCTGATACTAGATTGCTTTGATAAAACTTTATCAAAATCATACAGTTTGCCTTAGATAGCACACTTGTATGTCTAAACAATTTTAAGAACTATGAAAAGGGATGCCGTAATCATAGTCTCGATTGTTTAGACCTTTGCCACTTCTCACAAGTCCAGGTTAGTGTGCCGGTAAACCACACACGCTCCACTAACGACTTTGAGAATGCAAATATCACAATTTCTATCTAGCTAAAATCTACTTAGTGAAAGTGTTTCCTCACCATCATTTTCATGAATCGGAGAGAAACCTTATGACACTTAGATTTAATGGTGTATGTGTTCTTATCCATGTGAATTGTCAAAACCATAGTCACAGGACAAGGATAATGACAAATCCAAACTCATATGGATTGAACTTAATCTTAATTTCTTGCCACCTGGCAGCTCAAGGGCCTGCAATTGCTTCCAAGTTGTTGTGCAACCAATTGAGAACTCTAAAAACTCATATGCAAGGCCAACTTTAACTGGAATGGGTACAGAATATGTCAACATGATAGGTTATAAACCTCAAGTCGTGTGCTAGTGAAGAACTTCAGGTTTTATTCTTGATTAGTTCTTGAGACTTTCAAGACCTTTAAGACTCCCACTGTCCTCTTGACCTATAAGACACCCTTGTCAAACATCCAAGAGATAGTGCGGATTCTAATCAAGACAAACACTTCACATAATTGGCCTTAGTTGGTCTTTGTTTTATCCAAAACATCACAACTTACCAATTTCAAATGTACAAGAGTAGAAAAATTTTACTCTTACATTTGACAAGTGTTTTAAACCTTCTTTAAGACATGTCACCCAAGTTACAATCTTGGAGTATGACTATAAGAATTGTTTTTGGAACGAAGTATGAATCATCTTCTTGATTTAACCACTTTAACAATTCATAGCTCCTCTTCTTAGCTATAAGAAGGCACTTAGAGTATGAATTGTGATAAGGTCTCTAAATCATTAAGATGATCATAAAAACTGATACTAAAGTACTCTCCCATCTTTTCAGATTTGAGAAACTTTTATCCTTCTGCCTAGATTGATTCTTCTTATTCGCTCTGTCATACATTGGAACCTTTTCCAATGTCTCAGAATTACACTTAAGATTGTAAGTATAACCATATTACTGAGCTATAGTAAATTATGACGAATAGTCTTAGCTATCTTTTGTGGTGGACTTAGCCAGTGCACAAGAATTTGTACTTGATCCCTTAGTCCTTTACATGACTCACACATCCATGTGAACAAGTAATTAGTCTTAATTTCCAAATACTTGAAAGTTCTCATTCATCATGCTATACAACTTGCATGATTCCAAGTTCCGGTCCAATTGAAACTTGGGTGATGAAAATCTTTGCTTATTTAGTAAATTTAGACATTACCACAAATGAAAGAATCAATTTCATATTTCCACTCTTGCTATTAATGGAATCTTATAAGCAACACAGATTTTCACAAATGCCATTGTAAGGAAAATTTAAAAATAAATAAAATCTAAAATTTTCCTTTTATTTTAAAAACTTTGCGGAAAAACTTATCCTTACAATCCATATGAAAACTTGTTGTTATCTATTCCTAAGCAAAATATCATAACTCCTATGAAGTAGCTCAAGCATCCGATCTTTAAACTATGCGATAGAAATCTATCTATGCGATCAGATTCAGCATATTCTTTCTTTAAGTTTCTTCACTTTTCTTTTATTCTTAAAACATCAACATGTGACCCAGTCACATCATGTATCAAGAATCTCAGAATAGAAACTTAGTAGAGTTAGATAGTGGACTTTACCTGAAGTAGAGTCAAACTTATTGACTTTAACATCCTTAGGTAAAATTGGCAGCTTCGCAACCAATGCCCATTCCTTTGGCAATATAGACATATGGAACCTTTGGTAATGGTACATGGGACTATCACAGACTTAGCGTTTCTCTTTACCATTTGGTCAACCGAGTTGACTATGGCCGATCCCTTTCTAGTGAGCTTTACTGGATATCCAATATCATCATTGTCAATGTCCATAAAGTTTTAGGAAGATGATCTTAGCAAATAGATAAGATCATTAAGGGTCTTGTCTTAGTCTGTTTCATAAGAGTCCCAAAGGAACTCACTATGTGACTTAGAAAGTGATTGAACCACCAACTTTCTCAAGACTTTGACACCCAACTCTCCTGGCTTGTCAATATGTGACTACATCTCCAAGAGTGATCACACCTAGACCTTGCCTTGCCAATAGGGCTTGAGTGACCTTGAACTTGTGGGTTAGGGAGAATACTTGGAGGAGGTGAAAGAAGTATGATTTCCATGGGACATCATCTTCATTTAGGAAAACTTGTTTCAAGAGATTTGGGAAGATCATAAATGTCTAAACCAGACATCTTTTTGGGAGATATTCAAGATAGTTGATCTAGAGTCCTTAATATAACACCCAATATGAAATATTAAGGCTAGGACCCAACAAACTATTTTATAACTTAGAAGAGGGATGTCATAATCCAAGCTATAAAATATTTGAAGGTAGGTTGATGACAATTTACCAATTTCCACCAAGATAAACAAAATGTATTATTAGGTTTTAATTGGATTTGAAACTCCTAGATCTTTTGAGATTCATTGAACTTTTCAATGGCATGTTTCAATATCGAGTGTGCCCTTCAGGTTTTGTGACTGGGATGCCGAGGATCACAAAACAAGGTGTGTGAAGTAACCATGCAAATTACTTGGTACCCTTAAGTGTTTACCCCTCAATCGATGTGTCGGTTAACCACACACGCTCCATCGATACTATGATAAACATTAAGTTACCCTTTGCCTATCTTGTTAAATACGAGTTAGTGTGCCGGTTAACCACACATGCTCCACTAACCGACTTAAACAAAGTGCAAAGTGTAATTTCATGGATTAGCACCTTATTCACATTTTCCTAAGTAACTAAGATTGGGTATTTATAAGAGTTTAGTTACCTAGTATTTATCATTAATACTTTTAATGAAGGGAGAATTCTAGTCCTTGTCCTACCCGTTCGGCTAACGACCCTCCACTGGTCAAGGAAGCGGTGGGTGAGAGTGGACACCCATTAAACTGCCATATTAGAGGCAGTAACCTTATACCCCCTTATAGACCGGCTTCGTGAATGAGGCCTACTAACGGTAAGACTGACTTTACTCTTATACATACATACATATATATATATATATATATATATATATATATATATATATATATTATTAACTTATAATATTATAAAGTATAAGGGTTGAATTTTAACTTTTAAAATTCTAAGGGCTAACTTGGAATTAAAGTATTCATGGGGAAAACTTTACAAATTCCAAAACTTGAGGGCAAGTTTTGAAACTATTCAAAACTCTTGGATTTTCATAACTTATGAGTTTAATTAAAGTTTTAAAAACTTTAATGAAGTGACTCTTGAACATCCATAACTTGAGGACAAGTTATGGAGTCATAAAACAATTTAATGAGGAAAAAGACTCTTCATTTTGTAACCTATGACAACTTTTATGAGTTTTAAGATTCATAAATGTGACTTATAAGTTACATAAACACATTTTATGAACTTCTTTTAGATTAATTTGGATTAAAACCAACTATCACATAATTTTATTCATTAATCTAAATTCACTAATAAAACAAGGTAACACAAAAAACTTTTGGTGATCCATAAATTATTCTTAAGTTATGGAATCCTTTAAAACATTAACACCAAATTTTGTAACTCCATAAAAACTTTGAATCAATTTTTTTTAAAACCTTTTCATATCCATAACTTATGGAGGTTTCGAAAAATAAAACTCTTTAGATCAAACTTTTAAAACTAATAAAATAATCATATCATTTTATCTTTTATTAAATTTGACCTAATTCAACTCATAAAGCAAATTATTCAAATTTTACAAATAATTAGTTTTTCACAAGAACAAGTAATTATCTTAAAATTTGACAAACTTCATGTTTTTTTTCCTTTTTTTTTTCAACTTTGAAAATAAAATATTTGCATCAATATAACAAAAAACAACCCGTGGCTCTGATACCACTGTTGGGTTTTTAGCATTCTAACACACCTAAGTGTACATGCAACCCTAAATACCTTGGATCTATGTTTTCTCTATAATACATGCAAATATGAACTTCCAAGGTATTATCCTAATCTAGCATACACAACAATGAATATAACAAGATAGAATACATACCTCTTTGATGTAGAAAGTCTTCATGAAGCTTGAGTGCCTAGTGCCTCAAGTGTGACACCTCAAACGGTTCACACAACACCAAATACACTTGGAATAACTTGAGAGAAACTTGAACACTCCTTGAAATCGTCTAGCCCTCACACACACACATAGTGCCGATTTCTTGAGCCATGGGATTTTTTATATGGTGGCTATTAGGGTTACACCATGTAACTCATGACTTTACCCATTCCTTATGCTCCATGGATTTTAACCTCCATGGAGTATCCATGGGTCACCCCATAGACTTAGTCCAACATAAGGAATCTTGGATCACAAGCCCACATATATAAGAATGAATGATTTAAACAATCAACCCATATATTTAATTAGTCTCCTTTTGATCACTTAATTAATTCCAAATTAATTCTTGATCAATACTAATTAAATGACCTTATTAATATATTAGAAATTATAATATATTAACAAACCTTAAGTGTTATTTCTCTCATTTTAGTCTATCCAAATGAATGATGCCATGCAACCCAAATGGACCATGTCGGGTCGGGTCAAGTCTTACCAATTATAGTTATGGACTTAGACATTAATCCAACAAGTACTTCCATCTTTAAGACTTCTTAGGCTATTATTACATATAAACATCAAGAAAATATGCCAAGAACACAAGGTTAAGGGTGTTCATGGTCCAAGAATGTTCTTGGGCCGTAAACACCAAGAAAGGCACCAAAGTGTGCCTAAGTCCCTTGTTTAGCCCTAGTTTGATGTTTAAGCCTTACGTTGACATGTTTAAACCTTCCATTGATGTGTTTAAGCCTTGAAAAACACCAAAGACCAACATTTATAGGTGTTTACGGTTTGGGGATCTCCCAAAACCGTAAACACCCTAAAGTGTGATTAAATGGGTCATATTCCTTCCTTAGGCCTAAGAACTAACCTAGACAATTACCTTGTTATGTTAAGGACTTGAAAACATGGCAATACCCTTTTCCATAAGGGTTTACGGTAGTAAACCCAAAGGGAAATGACCATGAGGCCGTAAACTCCTCCAAGGAGTGTTTTTGTTGCCCTAGCCCCTTCCAAAGGCCAAACCACCAAGTAGGAGTGCTTCAAAAGACTTGTTAAACCTCAAAACAACACATGGTTACAAGGAGTAGAGTTTACGACCGTAAACCCTTGAGTTTACTGTCGTAAACTCCTTGGGTATAGGTCATTAAAACCATAAACTCCAAAGGAGTTTACCCTTGAACTCCAAACACCCTAGCTTTTCCCTACCAACACTTGGATGCAATCCTTGTGATCTTTTGATGGGTTTTGGTCCTAAGAACATCCTATGTGCTCATACAAACCCTAATGCTTGGATCTAGGTTTCTCTATTGTACATGCAAGTTATCCAAGACTATAAACCCTAATTCTAGCATAAAAGTAATCATATTAACATGAGAATAGGTTTAAGATGATACCTTGATTGTTATGTAGCAATAACAATCCCAAATCTCCCTTGAATTGTCTTTAGAAGGCTTAGAGTCACAAGTGTCACTCCTCTAATGGCTTACAAACACCAAGAGCAAATAGAGAAGGTATAAAGAGAGAGGAGAGGTATAATAATTCGTCCCTAAGATGCCTTGGGAAGGTCTACACGAAATCAAGAGCCAAAGGGGGTTTATATAGGTGTAGAGATAGGGTTTCAGTCCTTATCCTTATCTAGTTGCTTGCTTACCATGCAACCCATAAGATAAGCCTTGAATCCTTATCATAGTCGAATTCTAAGGTCCTTATCACCTCAAATTCGTCCAACCTATCCTTAAGATAATCCTTACCTTATTTTGTAACTAACACATAATTACAATTCAGCCCTTCTAGTTTAATTAATTACATTTGACCACAAAATTAATTCTTAATTAATTATTGACCAATATTAATTAAACAAATATGATTTCTCCTTTAATATATTATTCTTATAACATATGAATAAATCATAATAACCTCTCTCTCTCTCTATTTATTTCTCCAATCAAGTTGCTTTGGTGAAGGCAACCCAAAAGGACCATGCACCATCGGGTCAAGTACATACCAAAATAGTTATGGACTTAGACACTAATCCAACATCTTTAACACTTGAAACAAAGTGTTTTCATGTTCTAGAGTGTCCCGACTTAATTTATTAGTTATATTTTGGCTAATTAGTTATATATATATATATATATATATATATATATATATATATATGTTCATTATATGATAACTAGGCTCGTACGTGTGTACAAGTCTTCATTTGTCACCTAGCACCGTGTCCGACACTTCAATCCAATCCACTCACTACAAGTGAGTTCATACCCCTTTAACTAACCTTTGAAATACTTTTAAATGTTTTAAATGCTTTTATGGAGAGGGGGGGGGGGGGGGAATACAAGTTGAATACTTATAGTTATTACATCAATCACATGTGATTAATAACTACAAAACCAATGATTTTATTACTGTTCAAATTGTTTTACTTCAACCTGCTTTACAAACTCTTTTACTTATCAAATACTTTTACTTAAACTCTGTTATACTTATTATAAATTGCATGCCCATATATGTGTAATTATATAAGCAATGTTTAAAAGGCTTAGGAAGGTCGTTCGCCCTATTTCCTTTTCGTGCTTGAGATGTGGTCTGGTGGGATATCGGGTAGCCGTCCGAAGGTCGTTTCAATATTAATTATATATCATGTGTACATATATAGTCATAAAAATTCTTCAATATTCATACGTACTAGTTACATCATTAGTAAGTTACCATCAGGGTATCACAGGATAATACTTATACTATTGCTAGAACAATGAGTCAGTTCATTTATGAGTCAGTACTTATTATTATCAAAACATATACATTAGATTACTATGGTGACACGAACGATGTGCGTTCTCTTATGGAACGTTGGGCGTTCATCATCGGACCATCTGTCGGGACACCAGGCCGGAACGTGCGGCGTTCCCCATCCTTACGCACGGCGTTCCCGACCATATATATGAATCGTATAATTCTCGAGATGTTACAATATGTTTGATTGATTATCTTGATCATAAATAGATAATTCTTAGATATATTCATTCATAGTCCAAATATATCTTAAAATCGATTTGGTGTACTTAACTTGCATGATCATTAGGGTTAAAGTTCATAAACTGACATATGCAAGTTAGTCTCATCGTGATAACTAGTAACCACTAGTTTGGTAACCAACATAGTTAATTCATTGTTTGAAATTAACTATAGGAAAGGGGGGGGGGGATTTGAAGCTAAACGGAAGTATCTTTCAGTTCTTGATCAAATCTTGTTTTCCAGTTGTTTGATTTAGTTGAAGTTTTGTGTTAGTGATTGCTTTATTTAAGTTTTTTTGGACTTGAAAAATCAGATAAAAAAACCCCATTTTAAGTTTGTTTATTTAGGTTAATTTTTAGAATTATTTTCTTAATTAGAATGTCATTCTATGTGTTCAACTCTTACTTACTCTACTTTACTACTACGCGACTAGGTACACTACCTATTATGTTTTAGGTGAGTTGAATAATTGAGATATAAATCTAAAGCTTTGTTTTATAACATATCAAGTTTTTGGTGTCATTGGCGAGGAACGGATTATTTTAGCTAAAATTTAATTGCTAGTAGTTAATCAATCCTTTTTGAGGGTTTAAATCCGCAAAAAGTTATTTTTCTGCTTGATTTTATTTTTCTATTTTTACCGTTTACACGACATGGCGATCGTGTTGCCACGACATGGAAACCAACATTTCAGTTTTTATTTTTCATTTTATCGTTTTACGTGTGTTTCTTTGTTTTGTTTCAATAGAACATGACCAGGAGATCAACCTTTAAAGTTCTACCAACCTTTGATGATCCGAAATCCGAACTCCATAAGAAAAAGGACAAAAAGAAAGGTGAACTGAGCAGTGGTTTCAAATCCGACGAGGTATCAACTTTCGAAAGAACTCCAGACAAGAAAGGAACATGTTATGAACCAGAAATTGAGAGCAATTCAGAAGAAGACGACAAAAGCAAACCCGACAACACAATGGTGGACATAACCACCATGACGATGGACAAGTATAATCGGCATATGTGAGATGACAATAGGTCATATCTCGTACCACCCGAAATTCCATTTATAATAAATTTCGAGATTAAGGGGCGTATCCTTAGCATGCTCACGACACGCCTTTCTTTGGGAAGAACCACAAGGGATGCATGCAAACACATTGACGAGGTGTTGGAAACAACGAACTATTTCAACACTCCAAATGTTACCAAGGACGTGGTGATGTTAAGATGTGACAACCCGAAACTTATCTCGTTTCCATTACGCGATTCCGTTAATAAAAATTCAAATTTGTTAACTTTTCCATCAAACTCTTTGGTTTATTAAAATAATCTAGTTATATTTAATTAAATTATTTACGAATCAGAACCAAAAATCGAGTGGAAAACCCAAAAGTCTCGAAAAAGCAAACATTTTTTGTCTAAATGGGATTATGACCGTAAACGTGTTTACGACCGTTAACTCGTTTACGACCATAAACTCGTTTACGGCCGTAAACCCTGTTTACGGTCAATGACGAGTGGACCCCATTTTTCACCCTATAAATACGATACTCCCACTCCCCTTAGAACATTTTTTGGCCATATTCTCTCCTCTTCTCTCTCTAAGTTCTTCAACCGTAAACTCACAAAAACGCTTTTAGACTCCGGGAAACGTCGAAGAACGCCTTTTGGAGCACTTTGGAGCATTTGGAATCACTTCTCGCATCGAAATCTGCATTCAAAACCTCGTTTTCCGAGTTTATGGTCCGAGCTTCAAAGACCGTAAACTCAGTTCTTGAGTTTACGGCCGTAAACTCAGCCACCTACTGAAACCGTAAACTCATTTTAGAAAACGTAAACCCATCTTCAGAGACCATAAACTCGAGTTCTAAGGCTGAAAACCCATTTCTTCGATTCAAGCAAGTCTCGGTAACATTCCTTAACCGAATTCAAGTGTTCTTATGACACTTTATTTATCGAAATCGCTAATTTAGATACATATACGTATTTATTTGATAATAGGATTTCGTTAAGTGTCACGTGCAACAACTCGGGAACCTTCTTTTCAGTCAACAACTCCACGCAACAACTATGAGTTCATACCCCTACATTTTCCGTGTTTTTAATGTTTTCAGGGGGGGGGGGGGGGAATACAAGCCAAATTCAAAGTATTTTATTAAGTTTTAAACTTATTAATGCAGTCCAACGATTTCCACGTTTAATAACATATTCGGATATTTTGTCCCTTTTTGTAATATGTTGAGCATAAGTGAAACTACTATTTTGGAAATCTAACTTCATAGTTTTCAGAAAGGTTTTTACAAAGCAACTCTACATCAACTCTAATAAACTATAATGGGTATAGTTTGGGATAACCCTCTAGGCAGTCTCTACTTAATCAAAATTCATAAATGAATATATATAAACTATGGCAGATTTAGTTTATGTTATATGTTTTCTCAGAAGTATAAAGTACATTTATTCAAGGATAATTACTGTTTTATACTGATTTCTCGCTAGTAAACTAGATTATACAGAATTGTGAGGCGCTACTTCAATATTGTACCCTTAGGTGTATAGTGATAAATCCTTTTAGTATAACCAGAGTCTCCTGGAGGGAGAGCATGAGATTTGTGAATAGATCTATTCGGGACTGACAATCCCACACCTGAACTGCTAGCTACAGTTAGGCGGGCACGCCTGGGGTGAACAAATGTCATTTAGCTTAACGCCTGAAGAACGTTATAAAGGTCTCTCGGTCATATCAAGTATGGTTATAGGACTCGCAAATAAGTATAAACTAACTTTGTTTACGGGCTCTACCCTTCATGAGTTTTATTTTGAGTAATAAAACTACTTATATATACAGACAATATTCAGGGATTTCTATACTGGCATCTCTACCTCTAGGGCAGATAACATGATTTCTAAAACCGATGGTTTATGTTTTACTAATAGATACTCTTTCATCACTACTTTTCATAAGAAAATATAGGATTTTCTTGAGGAACACTTTTCAAAAGCATCAAAGAACATTTTTCTCTAAAAACTAAATGCTTATGAACTCACCAGCTTTATGCTGATATTTTTCAAATTGTTTGTATTCTCAGGAAATTAGTAGACAGGTACTTGCCGGATTTTCGAGGAACTGAAGCATTACGAGTTTTTAAGTTTTTTACAATGCAAAACTATTGGATGTAATTCAAACTAAATTTCAAAACAGATGTAAACGTTTTTGCCTAAGTATTCACTGTAATGGTTGTGTTGCTATGATTGTTGTTATTCATTGGTTGTGATGCTATACATGACGTCCTCCGCCCCGGAACGTTTCCGCCATTGGTTTCGGGGTGTGACATAAGACTTCTTCCAATTACATTAAAAGACGCGACAAAGGATTGGGTGAAATCACTCCCACCAGGAGCTATACGAAATAGGCTAATTTAAGGATGAAATTTATTCAACAATTAAAGTCCACCCTCGAATATTTCTATATTAAAGAAAAACATCGCAAATTTTTAACAAAATGATAGGGAGTCATGTTACGAAGCGTGGGAGAACTACAAGGGAATGTTACGAAATTGCCCTCAACATGACTTAAATATGCAACAAGAAATCACAACTTTTTATGATGGAATAAATATGATCACAAGGAAACTTCTCGATTCGCAAGGTTGTAATGTCATAAAAATCAGAGTAAAATTTTCAAATTTTCAAAAACAATCCAATGACCATAATTGTTAAAAAAACATTGTTTCCAAGAATAACAGTCACAATCAGAGTATCCCAAAATCCAAAATCATAAACGAAGAGGATGTGCACGATCACGCCCTCGCTTTTCCACGATCGCCTGAAGTACCTGAAACAATAAACTGAAACTATAAGCCAACGCTTAGTGAGTTCCCCCAAAGTATCACACACAACATATATAACATATACAATCATGCATGCTAGGTCTAATTAGTCATCAGACTGGAATACCTTTAGGTCCACAACCATTGGGTTGGATTACCCCCGGCCCAATCAGTCATCAAATTGGAATACCACTATACAACGGGTGCAATCAGTCATCGGACTAGTATATGCACGCCCTCGGTTTAAAGTCTACTACGAATTTCATTTAGATCGCTAAGGATAAAAAGCATTTTGTCAAAAATTTACTTTTTACGATACGCGGAGCCGTGCCTGTTTAATCATGAAACTTCGACGGGTCATAACTTCTTCGTTATAAGTCGGATATCAACGTTATTTATATGTACGAAGTCCTTGTGAAATACACTATAACTTATGTTAAGATTATTTATCCTAAATATTTTTCTATCAAAAAGTCATTTTTAATGCTTATTATCTCTAAATTAACTAGCCAGAATCTGTAGGCGTTAGAATAATCCTTCGTGTAAAATAATCAACCCCACAATGGTTAGAATCAAACGAGAGCTACACAATAAGGCCAATTCCATCACTCCGAGATTATTTAACCCTTGCAGCATGTGAGTTAACGTATTCACTTAATGGTTAACTCACATCAATAAGGGTCCCACATAGCACAAAGTAAGCAACATTCGTGCTGTAACACTCCAAACCACAAAACAAACAAAGGACATCCCAAGCTTAACTGCTACTACCATGCTAGGAACTTCTACTATCACTTTCGGTTGCCTTATGCATGCAAATTATACAAAATACATGATCAAATAGAATGTTAAATAAAAGACTCTACCCTAAGACCACAACCAGACGAGGAACATGAAATAAGGCTAAATCAGTCATTCGAAGGATATATGATCCTAACTGTATCCAATCTTTCTAACATGCAACCATTCATATCATATAACATATCAACAAGTATGGGTATTTTGGGAATCACTTGAGCTCGGTTGATTGCACACATCACACCCCTTCTTCTTTATAAAAATCTTTTTAGAAAACTTAATATATTATAAAAGATTACCAATTCCTTAGTTTGAGTTCAAACACACCCGAGAATGTGCCCGAATCCCTCAACCCAAGGCTCTAATACCAACTTGTAACACCCAAAAAATCCATGGAAAATTTTCATTTTTAAAACAATAAACCATACAAATGAGTTGTTCCAAAATCGGTCAAAATGGATATATTATTTAAACATCAAAGTAAAAATCATAAACAACCACATAGAATAAAACTCTAAGGGATGTTGTGCAATCATGCCGACCCTTACCTTTTGAACTGGAAGTATATAACCATAAAACTTAAGCATAAAGCTTAGCGAGTTGCCCAAATACCACATTGCATACATATCATTGGGCCTAGACCGAACATTAGGCCCATCCCATAATAATGGGCCTATCCCTTCCTAAATAATGGGCCTAACTTAGCATACATTTAGGCCTAGCCTGTTATATAATGGGCCTAGAGCAACATACGATAGGCCCAACCCTCTCATTCAACTGAACCTAGCCCTACATGCATGTCCATGGGTCCTAACCCAACATACAATGCAAGAGTCACAAAGATAACTAGCATTCTACCTAACACATTCCAGTGGGACGACATTAGTGCCTTCGACCCACAAGTATAGTGAGGAGACTCACCTCAATCTAGAGATAACCGAATCACACACATGTTGCTACTAACGGGCTCCTCACACTAAACATATTCAAAATCATCCGTAATTAATAATTAAGGCGATCATCCATAATCTAAGGTCCAATCATATTCCATCGTGCTAAGGGGTAAAAGACCATTTTATCCTTCCCATACTTGACCCAACATTCTTGGCCCAACACCCACAAGACCCAAGGATCAAAAGCCATTCTGGTGAGTATGCCCCGCGTACCACCCTAGTACGCCCGAATTACTGCATGTTGAAGCCCCATTTCTCATTCTAAGCTCTTAATGCCTTAAGACAAATCATCTAACTTCTAGATCTTATTCCAAGAGACGTTGTAAGTCATAAAGTTCCTGACTTTATGACTTTGCATGGCTTAATGATGCCCAAACCAAAGACCTATAATCATAATTTCACTAAAAAGGCCACTAACTCATGCATGGAAACATTATACTCATCAAGATCCAATTTTTATACTCACAAGAACCAAAACTATGGGACCAAAACATGGAAATTATAACCTAAAACTAGATCTACAAAAAGAACCATCAAGTTTGAAGCTTTATACCTCCAGAAGAAAGATAAAGGTGAACAAGGCCTGGATCTTCAAGCTCCAGGATAACCAAAACTTCTCTAATGAGGTCTTTCTTCTCCAAGATGCACCAAAAACACTCTAAAACACTCAAAAGCTCAAGGATCTCACAAATGGGGCTATGGTTTCGAATTTAGGGTTAGAGAGGATGAAGGCTGAAGGTAAGAAGGGTTTGCAATAAGTTAAGGTCTTGAAATAGGGTCGAAGACCCAAATATTAGGGTTTGCTTCATACTTGCATACGCTAACATACTCCTGGTAGGTCCATCGTACTAGGGTGAACCTCCACGATCATTTAAGCCTAGTACGCCCAATGTACAGTTTGTACACCTAACGTACTAGCCTAAACCCAAAACCTTCCTAACTTCTAATGGTCATAACTCTCATGACACAAATCCGATTTTGACGTTCTTTGTATGCTCGGAAAGATAATGAAAGACCTTATCATCCCATCTAATCTCTTTTGAATCAAAACCTTCCGAACTAGAATCCTTAATTTAATAAAAGGTGTGAAGCATCACTTTTACCATTATACCCATGGACTCCCAAAACACAAACCGAAAGTTTGGATATGATCACACAACTTTTATAATCCACATCCAATTGGGTCTATAACCTAAACCCTTTGAGTTCCAGGGTTGTAACTTGATCTGTAACTTGATCCATTAATGCCCATAATTCCCGAAATAGGAAGATTTTCAAAACCGGATGTTACAGAAGGACATTAAAACACACCTTTTTTGGATAATAGTAGAAACATCAGTCTAGTTTACATGATGTCATGATGATTGAACTATAATATCTCCTCCACAAAACGAACTGTCATGATTGGAGAGATAGAAATAGATAGATAGAGAAAGAAAATATGAAGAAAAAGATGAAAAAAAAAAAGAAATTCACATCAACAAGCCGAAAGGGGAGACGAGGGAGAAAACACGAACTTGTCCAAATATGCATGGCACGTGTGGGTCTTCTATGGAAAATATTTAGCGATATGTGTAAGAGGGACCAAAAATGTTTAGAAACTCTTCACTAAGGACCATATTGGAAAAATAAAGGTTACTTGTTATACCTCCTAAACCAAAAAAGTGTTAAAACATGGACCAATTTGTAATCTAGTCTAAAAATGTTATGGTTTTATTAGAGATGGAAACGGAGTATTCCATTTCCATATATAGTAAAACTAGTTTATATAAAATTTGTTATTTGTGAATATTATTTGGTCACTTGAATGCATCTTGACATCTTCATTTGACAAATGTTTAACTCAAAAACTCAAAGTAGAAAATCAAGACGATAAATATTTGTGAGTTTGTCATGCATAGTTGAGGGCTCATGGGCCTATTATGATTTTTCTTTTTGATGTACCAATGATGTATACTATGTAGACAAAACTGCAAAAATGGTCCTTGTGGTATGCATTTTTTTGGGGTTTTAGTCCAAACTACGACTTTTTTGGATTGGTGGTCCTTTTGAGCTAGTTTCGTTGCGTTTTTAGTCCCTCTGAATAGTGAAATGACTGTAATACCCTTGGGGTATTTATTTTTCATTTTTCTTTGGATTTTTTTAAATCTAATAGTTAATTTAAGAAAAGAGGGGTCCACCTCTCTCTCTCTCTCTCTCTCTCTCTCTCTCTCTCTCTCTCTGTGTGTTTGAATGTGTATTCTACTGTACGAAAAATATGTCCCCATTTCTTCTTCTTCTTGATTCCAATCATCTACCAACACTAATGGTATGGCTACCCAAGCTTCCCCCTTTGCACTCATAATCCCCAATCAAACCTCCCCATGGAAACAATCGCAACCCATCCAAACCCACCACCTGTTTCACCACCATCAAGGTTGCAGCGACATGGGAGGTCCCCACTAAAGAAGCTCTGATAGGATTCATCCCACCCGAACTCGACCCCAACACCTCATCTCCAATCTTCGTCGGAAGCACCGGTGGGTTGCTAAGAAAAGCTAGAGTGGAGGAGTTATACGTCATCACATGGAACTCACCAAAAGAATAGATGTTTGCCCACCGTTGGCGCTGCCATTATGAGGGAAGGACCAAATCGCCACCACAACGTACGAAAGCTCCACCAAACAGAAGCCTCCTCTCCATTAAAACTGAAAGCTTCCATCTGCTCCCGCTACCCCAACGCAAAGTACGTCGACCCTCCCTCAACCTCCTCTACAACGGTGAAATAAACCCATATCCTACAATGTAAAAACGCCATCAGATCCCCTATTGTTATTGTAATCGTGGATTCAAATAAAAAACTTTTAGAGATGATATTTCTTTGTTCTTTTGCTGATGAGGGTGGGATGAATTGGGGCGAGATTGGATGCAATCTTGGTGGAGAAACCCTGTCGATGAAGCAAGAAACTAGTGTGTATGTTTGTGAAATTTGAGCTTCTAATTGAAATTGTAAACTGTTTTCCTCCATGATTGATCTTTCTGGCTAATTGGTGCATTGCGTAGCTTCACTTTTATGGTCTTGTAGGTCGATTTTGTGCCCACTGGGAAGGTTTCGTTGAATGTCCATGTGAGGTTCATCAGGTTGTTAGAACTGCAACATTTAGGGGAAAAGAGAGAGAGAGAGAGAGAGAGAGAGAGAGAGAGAGAGAGAGAGGTGGGTCCTTTATTATTTTTTTTAATTGTTAAAATAAATAAAGAAATATTAAAATTTAAGAATAGTGAAAGAAAAATGAAAAATAAATAACCAAGGGTATTATAGTCATTTCAATTTTTGGAGGGACCATTTTCACATACAAACCACTCCAAAAGGACTACGAAACCAAAAAAGTCACTGTTTAGACTAAAACCCCAAAATTTTGCATACCACAGGGACATTTTTGCAATTTTGTCTACTATGTAAGATAAGTCCTTCCTTACTATGAATTATGTCACATCAACAAAAAGTATAAATTCATCGAGAACACCCCCCCCCCCCCCCCCCCCCCCCAACATAATGCTAAAGAAGAAGGTAAATATACCATTTACATAAAAATCAACAAAACACAAAAAAACGTTTTCAACGAACATATAAAAAGGTGATACACGACTTTCTTGCGTAGAACGTTAGTAAAAAAGCATTTATTCTGTTATATAATATAATTATTAGTTTGATGTGAAATAAAATTAATCACAAGTGAAAAGTGATAAAACAAAAAATGGATGATTATTTAATTATTATATGTGAAATTGTTGACGCCCGGGACCAAATAATATGATGATGCGTAGGCGATTTACTTACGTCTTAAAGCGTACAAGTTTCACACACTCTCACTATATTTGTGTTGATGTTGCTTAATGATCTATGGTTACCCATGACCCTAATATTCATCGAGTTAACTAGAGCTAATAATATACGTTTAAATATATTAGTTTTATTAGTTTTTTTATATAAATAAGATATAATATGGTATTGTCATATAATTTTTTATATTGTGGGTATATTTATATTGTGAAAAAACAAAACGTGATTAGATATATTTTTATGTGATAAATCGCTAAATTTACCAAAAATAGATGGTCTCATTGCAAGACACCATTTTGATTTTTGAACATTTATCTTTTAAAAACTATTTATTTAGTGAAATCTGCCTTTATTTGTGATTTTTATTAAAAAAAAATGCAAAATCGTGTACTATTCGAAAGCTTTTATGTTTATAAACTTACGACTAAGGTTTCGTTTGATCGTTTATGTCCGGGAAAATACTGTCTGGGAAAGTATTGTATGAGAAGGTTTTCTGACTGGGAAATAAATGATGTTGTTTGATTGTATATCTGATTGACTAAGCTGAATGATGAAAAATAACAATATTAATTTGTTGTTCTATACTATGATGGATGAAGTTACTGAATAAACATAAATTCATACAAATTATCATACAAAATCAAAATTACACAATAATCATTTAAAAATCCAAACTGAATGTTGATTAAGTTGTTTTTAGTTTATTTTTTTTTTCAAGTAGATGTTACGTTGTTATTTTTTCTAGACATTTTAATTTTTTTTTTATAATTCAATATTTGACTTTTGACCTGGTTTATATCCAATAATGGTGGGATGGATGAGATTTTTTAAAATATATTAAGATGATGGTGATATTGCCCAAAAAAAAATTAATCCAATAAAAATGAATTAAAAATTAACTAAAAGAAATTAATAATACAATAAAGTAATATTCGTTAATATATAAATATTATATGTTTATAAATAATATTTATTAATATATAATAATCCAATAAAAAAGAATTAATCCATAAAAAGAAATAAAAAAAATTATTTAAAAGAAATTAATAATCTAATAAAATACTATTAATTAATACATAAATATTATATATTAAAAATAATATTTATTAATATATAATAATCCAATAAAAAAGAAATTAAAAAAATTATTCACAAGAAATTAATAATCCAAGAAAGAAAAATGCGAAGTTTGAAGCATAATTGTCTTTTCAGTTTATTCAACCAAAAAAATATGGTTTTTGAGCTTTCTGGGAAAGACATATCTTACCGAAAAGACCTATTTTTTGTGTATATCAAATAGTCTTTCCGGTCCATTCAGCCAGAAAGATCTTTTTGGACCTGGAAAAATGTTTATCAAACAGGGCCTAACATTAGATACAGTTAAGAGCATATTTGGAATATTAAAAAAACTCCATAAGGTTTTCAAACAGTTTATCAAAAGCTAGTTTATAAACTGTAATAAACTATTTATTATTATTTTACCAAACAACAAATTATAGTGAACTTAACTTATATATCTATTTATTTTTCCAACCAATCTGTTATATTTATAAATTGATTATCAAATATTTGCTTATGGCATGGAATATTCATATTTAATCCATAACATATTTTTAAATAAAAACTAGAAGGAATCTCATGCTTCGAACAGGTCAGAATGGTGCACGTAGTTCTGGGATATTATTTCGCCAACTAACCGTACCTTCATCAAAATGTCCACAAAAGATTGATAGCCAATACAAAGCCTACGGAAGATATACCCATGAGATTAAGAAACACCCTAGATCCATTCCAATCCCAACAACGAAAAGCAAAGTTGTAGCTAACAAAATGTGTTTCGCTCCGTCATGTCACACCCCAAACCGAGAACGGCAGAAACGTTCGGGGGCGGAGGACGTCATGTATAGTATCATAACAATGCACAATAGTAAAGCAAGCAACAACATCCATTTCATTAATAGAATAGTTAATACATTTGTGTTCTGTGAATAGTAGTATGACACCAAAAATGTAAAGCAAAATATAAAAGACGAGTCTTGAACATGCTCCGTCTTCTCAAAACTTGATCTAATGCACCTGACTACTGGTTCCCTGAGAATACAAGTTGTTTTGAAAGAGAGTATCAAAATTTAAGTTGGTGAGTTCACAATTATATTAGTGTCAAGTGTATGCATTGCTTAGTGAAAATGTTTGTATCTGACTAGTGAAAATGTTTATATATGTCTAGTGAAAATGTTTGTATCTTTCCTAGAAAATCCTATATTTTCTACATTAAATGAAAAGTAGTCTTCTAGCAAGACTCAACTGTTTGTATGTTCTGTTCTCTTGAAAATAGCATAAAATGTATATTTGTACTTGAAATAGTATAAATTTATGTTTTCCATATTTGTAATACTATCTTTACTCGGAAAATAGTATGCATTTCTCATGTGAGAATATCATTGTATGAATGTAATGGAAAATTAAGATTTACAATAGTATTGTATAAAATACACTACAGATGCATTAGCTACCTTAAAACCAAACTGTTAATTAAGGTTAAAATGTGATTAGGTTATAACCATGCTTGATATACTAGTATAAAACACGACATTTTTCAGGCGTCGAAAATGATATGACATTTTTCACCCGTAGACCTGCAGATCCCACTGTAGCTAGCAGCAAGGTGTGGGATGGTCAATCCCGTATAGATCTATACACAAACTCACACTCTCCCTCCAGGAGACTTTGGTTACAAAATGTGACATATCAAAAATATTGATATGCCATGAAATAGTATCTCACATTTTAGTTATCTTGTTTTTGTTATAGTATGTAAGTTCCTTCTTGTTCTTGTAAATGAATAGTATACTTGGTAATGAATAGTGATAGTATGTATGTATTGACTCATGTATTGTTTCTCTGTTCTAGAAATAGCATGTAGTGATCCTCTAAACTATACCTATTATAGTTTATTAGTATGTTTATTTGAATTGTCACTGATTTGTAGAAAAGACTCAATTGCCCAACATAATCAACTGAGTTAAGTATATTCTTTGAAAATGAGGTTTAATATTCAGGCATATATTAAGCAAGTATAAATATAATTTAACCGACATTCGGACTAGTGATCATACCCTAAGCCCACAACCAAACAAGGAACAAGAGTTACGGTATTTAGCAATAGTCCTAAGTCCGTTAAAGCATACTTATACATAAATATTTACACATATATGATTTTGATATAAACAGAAATCTAAAAATAGTTTAGAAGAGTTTTAAAGTGATTTTAACAACATTTGAGCGTAAGAAATCCTTTTGTTTATTGTTTCCAGATGTAAATGATTAACACAAATATATTGTGTTCTATGTGTATTCCCCCCCCCCCCCCCTAAAAAGCATTTAAAAAGGTAAATTGTAGGGGTATGAACTCACCTTAAGTGAGTGATTCGATGGAGTGTTCGATGTAGGATGATTTTTTCCACTAGTTAGCTCCCGGGACAAAACAAAATCCTAAATAGCAATTTACGTGACATATTGGCATGGAGTTAGTGAATAAAGCTTCAAAGGTGTTAAGGAAACAACCTAGGACGTAAGAATTACTTACAATAGAAGTGTTAGAAGCGAAATCGAGTGACTGCTTGGAGTTCATGGCTGGCTTCGATGTTTACGGCCGTAAAAGGTTCACAGCTACTTGAAGATTCAAGTGTTTTCGGCTGTAAACTCAAGTGTGATCTTGGTGTTCTCGGTGAAACCAACGAGATTCAAGGGTTTACAGCTGTAAACCTAGAAATGAGGGGTGTTTGATCGATGAAAATAAGAAAACTAGATGCTATTATCAAGATCCGAAGGTGAATCAAATGACCCTCGGATGATAGTTGAGAGAAAGTTAGGGGTTTTCGGTTGAAGATCTTGAGAGAGAAATGTTGAGTTTTCGGCTAGAAGTGTAGAAGTGATGATTATTTCAGTCAAACATATATATATATATATATATATATATATATATATATATATATATATGGTAGAGTTTGTGTTCTGAAGGAGTTCGCAGTCGCAAACCATATGTTCACTGTCTGAAGCGAGTTCACAGCCGAGAACGAGGTTCTTGCGAGAACGAGGTTCTTGGTTGCGAGGCATTTATGGTTGCGAAGGTTTTCGGTTCCTGCGAGGCTCTTCGGATTTTAAGTGTTTTAACATGTAAAGGCTATTAATATAACCTTATGATCACATCAAATCACAAGTTTGACTTTTATTGGATAAGTTTGACTTTAATTGACCAAGTTTGACTTTAGTTGACCAAGTTTGACTTTTACAAGATTTGAAATTATAGGTTGTCACATCATCACCCCATTAGAGGGAATTTCGTCCCGAAAGTAAGTCTAAGAGATACATGTGGACTCAGGGAATAGATGAGGATACTTATGTTTCATTTGATCCTCCCGCTCCCAAGTGAATTCAGGTCCTCGCTTTGCGTTCCAGCAAACCTTCACTATCGGAATACGACTTTGTTTGGTTTGCTTGACTTCCTTATCCATGATCTCTACCCATTCCTCCATGAAATTGAGACTCTCATTGATCTCAATTTCATCGAGTGGGATTACAAGAGTCTCATCATATAGGCACTTCTTTAGGTTCGATACGTGGAAGGTAGGGTGCACGTTGATAAGTTCTTTAAGTAGACGGAGTTTGTAAGCTACAGGGCCGATTCTAGTGAGAATCTCAAAAGACCCAATGTACCTTGGATTTAGCTTACCACGCTTTCCGAAGCGTACTAAGCCCTTCCAGGGTGAGAACTTCAATAGAACAAGGTCACCAACCTGAAATTCCAAAGGTTTCTGGCTTTTGTCAGCATAACTTTTATGTCGGTCTGTAGAGGCTTTCAATCGTTCACAAATCTGAACAATCTTCTCTGTCGTTTCCCGGATGATATTTGGACCCGTGAGAGTGCTGTCAGGAACTTGTCCTTTAGCTAGTTGCGTGTCCCCACCTCAGCCTAGCAGAAAGGGGATCTGCACTTCCAGACATAGAGGGCTTCAAATGGAGCAACTTTGATATTGGTATGGTAGCTGTTGTTGTATGAAAACTCGACCAATGGTAAATGGATATCCCATGCTTTACCAAAGTCGATCACACAAGCTCTCAGCATGTTTTCCAACGTTTGTATCGTCCTCTCGCTCTGTCTATCAGTTTGTTGGTGGTAGGCTATACTCATGGGGAAAGTATCAATTTAATATTCCCCACACATATCAGAATCGGACTTGGAGCAGAAACATTTTCTTTATACAACGATGGACTCGGCGAGTGCACTTACCTACTCGACGAGTCCCAGTATAAAAACTCGACTTCTTCCAGTATTACGCTACAACTCGGCGAGCCACCCTACAGACTCGACAAGTTGATCCTTATTTTGTCTCTCAAGCTGATGATTTGATACGACAATTGGCTACACCTTTGAAGAACATTTTCCGAGCGTTTCCGAGAGTTTTTTTTCGTCTACATTTGGAGCTATACCACACGATACTTGACACCCAAGGCATGGAAGAGTTGTTCCCATGTCTAAAGTTAATTGAAGATGGAGCTTTACATGAAGAAGATTAACCTCGCGACTACTATCCCAGGGGAGTTTGTTCCAATTCCCTCTTTATTTTATTGTTCTTTATCATGCATAATATGCAATGGGGACATTGCATAAATTAAGTGTGGGGTAGGTGGTTGGTTAAATTAGTTAAAATTTTAGTTAAAATTCGAAAATCTTGAAATTTTAGTTAATTTTGAAATTTTTGCGTTAAAATTGCTAGGGCTAATTTAGAAAATTTTGGTAAAAGTAATTAGGATTCCATACTAGTATTATGTTGATGATTGCATGAAAACCCAAATGTTTAGTTGAGCCTATATACGTTGTAGTGCATTTGTGGCTTCCTTATTCTAGTGAAATCATGGGACAAAAACACGACCTCGCTTAGTTTGAAGGATGCAATATGTTTAGCAGCCTAAACCTGAAATGTATCCAGGAAAATTATTATCGTTAGCCAATAAAGGTTGAAGTTGAGCGCCCCTGCTTAAGCATGTAGGTTTTTGAGTGAAAAAAGAAAGGTACATGTAAAAAAAAGAGAGAGAATTGCAAGAAAAGTTGTAAGAATTTTGGAGCAATCAAAGTGAAGATCAAAAGATCAAAATTCCGAAGATTCAAAAAGTTGAGGATACCAAAAATCAAACAACAAGGTGGTGAATTCAAAGAAATAAAAGATCAAATGTCAAAGAAGTGAAGAATTCCAAAGACCTCCAATGTGGTATCATAAGTTGTAATTGTCTAGATTATGTATGCTTGGGTTGCTCAACCAAAAATACCTTGAGGTTAGGAGGTTTTCTGAGGATGGATTCGGAGGGATGCATAAAATGAGCATTGTTCGGAAAAAGTGGGCAAATGTTTATGAGGATTGTGAGTATTTAGAGTATGGGGGTTCTTTAGGAAAAAATTTAGACACAAATGCATGCGCTGCGGTCTTGGCATAATGGTTGGGTTCGATTGGGATTGTTTTATGTAATATTAGTGTACTAAAATTATGTTTTTCTTGGGGGCAAGCAAAGGTCAAGTGTGGGGTATTTTGATATGGGCATATTTAGTCATATAATTCATGCCTTATCTTAATACTTTATGTTGTTTTTATCTCATTTAATGAACAAAAGGTGCTAAATTAGCTTAAATATTTCATTTTCAGCAACAAAGACATGCTCGAAAGGAAAATGAAGCGGAACTAGCGATTGGAAGCTTGGATCTTGGATTTTGAAGAAAGAAGGATGTTGCTGGACAGCTTGACCCCTCGTCAGTGTTTTGGCCATATCTCATGAACCGTAACTCCGATTGATGAGATTCAAAATGTTATGAAAAGTAGACACAATTTCGGACGACTTTCGTGTTTTGAGAAAATGCTGATCCGAAACGTACTCGGCGAGTAGGGTCGATTACTCGGCGAGTTGTATCGAACTTTCGTGATTCTGGACGCGCTGACTTGCCGTACACGGGTTTTAAGTGATGTACTCGGCGAGTAGGTCACTGGACTCGCCAAGTAGCCTCTGTTTTGTGAAAATCTATATAAAGGGACTTTCAGATCGATACCCTAGCATGGAGAGAAACCCTAGGAGGCTGAGAAACGATTGGAAGTGCTGCTAGGTCGTGAGGAACTGAAGAATCAACCCTACATTCAATTGTGAAGAGAATCAAGACAATTTTGGTTTATTCTTATTAACTTTTTGATTTGAATCATGTTTACATACTTTGATTTCGTTTTTGATTTTATGTTTACTGCAAACATGAGCTAAAAACTTATTCTTCTGTTAGGGTAGACAATGTTGTGAACATGGATTGATTATTTGAGTAGGATTAATTTTAATTGGTAATTATGTTTAGTTAAGCTTATTAAAGAACCTTATGTGTTGACAATGACTATTCTTCTGTTAATAAATCAGTAATTAAGTTGTATGAACATCTCTTAGTTATTAATTTCATATGATTTATTGTGACCACATAGTTGTATGTCTAGGAATAACGAATGTGAAACTAGAATTAACTAGAAGATAGGTAAGTAAATGTGTGAGCTTGTTTGATGAACATCAGCAAGAGGTTAATTGAAGGGCCAATTTAGTTAACCACTACAAGTCTTACTTAACCCAAATCAATAATCTAGGAAACCCGTTAATTTAGACAACTGGCCATTGCTTGAGTTAATTTGTTTTCTAAGAATTAGGAATAGCGAACGTGAACCTAATTATCTTAATCGGTAGCCAATGAAGAATTAATCCGATACATTAAAATCATCCATGGGAACAAATGAGTCGTACCTAAACAGAAGTCCTCTTTACTATTGAATTTAGTTGGTAATTAATTGTTTTAGTTGCTAGTTATTCTAATTAAGTTTCTAGTCTTGTAAAACTAGAGAAAACCCCCTTTTTGTTATTTGTTTTATTTAGATAATATTAGCATTTATTTTAATTGTTTACCGTTCCCTGTGTTCGATATCATACTTGTTTGAACTATATTACTAATCGATAGGTACACTGCCTTTCGTGTGTTTATTTTGTGTCTAAGTTAGTAGGATTAAAACTAGTTTGTTTCACACACATCAAGTTTTTGAAAAACTTGATGTGTGTGAAACCAACTAGTTTTAAACCTACTTTTAATTATCAAATAACACACAAAAGGCAGTGAACCTATCAATTATGGTATAGCTAAATAAGCAGGGTATCGAACACAGGGAACGGCAAATTAAACTAAATACTAATTTAATCTAAGTTAATTAAGAAGCAGAGGTTTTTCTCTAGTTTTACAAGACTAGAAACTTACTAATTATTACTAATTTAAAACTAGAAAATAACGATTTAACTAGATTCAATAATTGGAAAGGAACTTCTGTTTAGTTCAACTTGGTTAACTCTATGGTTGATTTTCAAGGTAATAGTGCAATGGATTAATTCTTTCGTTGGTTACCGATTCAAGTGATTAGATTTGTGTTCACTACCCTAATCCTTAGCAAATAAACTAACTCAAACAGTGGCCAATTGTCTAATTTAATTATATTTACTAGATTAATTATTCGGGTTAAGTTAGACTTGCAATAGTTAACTAATTTATTCTTTTTAATTAACCTCTTGTTTGATAGTCATCTTACAAGCTTGCACATGAATTTACTCAATTTTCTTATTAATTCTAGTTTCATATTCATTAATCCTAGACATATAACTATGTGGTCACAATATATCATATGAGGACAATAATCAATAGATGTTCATGCTAATCAATTATCTTCCTATTAACAGAAAATTAATTATTATTCACACACAAGGTTCTTTAGCAAGCTAAAATAACAAAAATTCACCAACTTGGAATTAATCCTACCAATCAATCAAACCATATTGTCAACTTTGTATCCCCAAACAGAAGTCTAAAGGTTTTAGCTCATAATTAAAGTAAATAACAGCAAACAAACAAAGTCAAGTTGCTTAATCATGATGAATAAACAAAAGAATAAGTGGAATGATGAAATTTTGCCTTAATTACTCTCCGGAATTGAATTCTAGCTTCCTTCGTCGTCTTCTAGGGTTTTTCAGGCTTCTCAATCGTAGCAAAGCACTTCTGAATCGTCCCAGAACTCTCTCCTATCGATCTGTGGAATTATCTTTAAATATACGAATCGACTCGTCGAGTCAACTAGTGACTCGTCGAGTCCCTCTCACATTCCCCGTATTGCGATAACTCTCTGGGATCCCGAGTCATTATCTTCTCGATCCTTCGATTGGACTCGCCGAGTAGGTGCCTTTTTTAGTGTTTTCCTTCTTTATTCCATTCTCGATCTTCTAACTGTTTCTCCCGCTTCCTTTCGCTTCCAAGCTTCATCTTAGGACTGACTTTTAAGTACCTTTTGTCCATAATATGCGATAATTAAACTAATAAATGAATAAAAATGTATACTTAATATGAACTAATTATGCACATATCAAAATACCCCACACTTGTCTTTTGCTTGCCCCCAAGCAAAACTGAATTTTAAACATATTAGAATCATATATAACAACTCCAATCTAACCCAGCCATTATGCCAAGACCACAACGCATGCATTTGTGTCTAAAATTTTTCCTATAAACCTTCCATACTCCAAATACTCACAATCCTCATAAACACTTGCCCACTCACCCCGGACTATGCTCATTTTATGCAACCCTCCGAATCCATCCGCAAAAAACCTCTTTGACATTTGATCTTTAATTTTTGGGTATCTTCAACTTTTGAATTTCTTCAGAATTTTTGATCTTTGAACTTCATACTTTGACTTTGATGCTCCAAAAATTCTTCAAACCTTTTCTTGTAATTCTCTTTTTTTAACCCATTCTTCTTTACTTTCTCTTGTACCTCCTTCTCTTTAAATTTAATCACTTCATATTTTGTAATGGCTCGTGCTTTAGGTTTAGTAGTGAATGGTCGATCAGCTTCCACCCTTCTTCCCTCTATGTCTTCATCCTTTTCTGTGTTCAACCCTTCTCCAAATGGAATTGTATCAAGGTATGCTACCTCGGCGTATTGGACTTCCATTTCTTTCCCTTCTTCTGTTGTTTGTTCTTCCAAATAATCATAAATAGTAACTAAATCCATGGTATGTGAAGAACTATCAACAAACAGATCAACATTGTCCAGGTTTTTATTAAATTCGACTGGACTCGTCGAGTCCATCAAGGTGACTCGGCGAGTCTGATCGGGTTCCATCAATTATGGAGTGTTTTCTGAGTTGGCTCCTTCCAGTAGCTTTTCTAACTCCTCCAAGTCTTTGATAGCATCTCCACTTTCTTCAGAGTGTAGCAAAAGCTTGCTTGGATCTTCTTTTAGCAAAATTTCAAGTTCTTTTTGTAATATCTCATCATCCAATTGGATAAATGAGATTTCTTCTCTCTTTTCTTCTTTTCGCTTGGCTTCTGGAATAGCTTTAAACATCACCGACTCATCACCTACTCTCAATGTCAATGTAGACTCACTTATATCAATTAGAGCACACACGGTGTTTAAGAATGATCTCCCCAAAATAATTGGTATTGTGGGGTCTTCTTCCATATCCACCACCACGAAGTCTACCGGAAAAATAAACTCGTCCACTTTGATAAGGATATCCTCACAAACGCCTTGTGGATGAATTATCGTTTTGTCCGCCAAATGGATCCTCATATTTACCGGCCTTGGTGCTGGTAAGTTCAGCTTCTTAAAGAATGAATAGGGCATCAAATTAATGCTTGCACCTGAATCAGCTAATGCTCGGGTAAAAACTTCATTACCAAATTGGCACGGAATCACCATATTTCCCGGATCACTCTTCTTTTCAGGCAGCTCATTCATCAATATTTCCGCGACTTCAGCCAAATCCTTTCTAGCAGCGAAAAGGCTTTTAAGCAGGTTGAAGTATTTAGGTGTTTGGAGCATTGTTTCCACAAATGGCATATTGACTTGTAAAGCTTTAACATGCTCCATGAATGTTCTGTATGCTTCTACTTTTCTGCAGGTATGGCTTTGATTGGGTATGGCAGAGGAGGATTGTATGGCTTTAGAAAACTGGCAGTTTTTTCATTCCCGAATGGACTCGTCGAGTCCATTTGAGTGAATCGGCGAGTCAGATCGGGTTTTGCTGGATCCGATTCTTCTTCCTTTTCTGCCTTCTTCTTGGTGATTCTCAGTGCTTCTGTAACGTTTTCTTCACTGCTGGAGGCTATTACACTTACATTCTCCATTCTTGGATTGGGTTCGGTGTTACTCGGAAGTTGACCCGGTCTTCTATCATTCACTTGATGCGCAAGCTGCCCCAGCTGTTTCTCAATGTTGAGAATTGATGCTTGCTGATTCCTAAGCATGTTTCTGGTCTCGTGTATGCCAGCATCGTGATCATTGTGTCTTTTTTCGGACATGGCTATGAATCTAGTGAATAACTCTTCTAAATCGGCTTTCTTTTCTACCGGTTCTTCCTTTTGGTATAGTCCCCTCTCCTTCTGCTTGTATTTCTCCTCCTTTGCCTTCTTATACTCCTCGTATGGTAGCCAATCCTTCTTAGGTTTTCGCCAATTTTCATCATACCGATCACCACTTGAATAGAAGACTTGAGCTTTCTTATTTCCATTCTCATCCAAATCACAATCCCTTGCGAGATGGGACCCTCCACAATTTTTGCATCCTACCCTAATAGCATGGATTGCTTGATCCATTTTTGTCATTCTTCGATCTAAACTATCAAGCTTTACTATCACCGCCGCCATGCTATCACTTGCCGCGTTTACTACCCCTCGACTTACTTTGTTTCTCGGATTGTGGTATTCTCTAGAGTGCTTAGAGATATCTTCAAATAATTCTTTGATTATCGGGGGCGCCTTCTTTGTAAGCGGGCCTTGAGAATCAAGCAATTGCCTTGTGGTGACATTGACTCCATCATAAAAAATGGAGACCTCTTGTTGGCTATTAAGGTCATGGTGTGGGCAATTTCTAAGTAGGCTCTTGTATCTTTCCCATGCTTCATAAAGAGATTCGCCGGGTTGTTGCTCGAAGTTGGCAATGGCTTTCTTTAGCTTGGCTATCTTGGAGGGCGGGCAGAAATGGTCTATGAATTCTTCTTTCATCTTGGCCCATGTGGTGACCGATCCGGGAGGAAGTGACTTTAACCAATCTTTTGCAGCTCCTTTAAATGTGACAGGAAGCATTCGAAGAAGCTGGGTCTCGCGTGGAACATTAGGCACGTTGAAGTAATCGGCCACATCATTCACTTCGTCCAAGTGCTTGTAAGCGTCTTCATGATCCTTCCCGTAGAAAGGAATCTCTTTGAGTTGGGCGAGAATATGGCCTTTTAGTTCGAAAGTGGCGGTTACGGGAATTGCGGGTTGCACAAGTCCCGGCCCGGTGTCATCACGCATCCTTTTCTTCCAATCCCCCATGGGGACTTCATCGATGTTAGCCATAGTGATAGCTAACTTTTCTTCGGAATCGGTTTCGTGCTCGAAAATATGCTCTTCTTCTTCCTCGGTCTCGTACTCGATATCTTCGTGAATTGGTTCTTCAATTGTTAACGAGGCACTAGATGCTCCTGATTTGCTGCTCTTCTTCTTGCTGAAAACGGATTTTAAGTTCTTGAGTGGTGAGTTCTTTGAAGTTGCGGTTTCTCCTACGGCTTTTCCTTTGCTTCTCTTTAGTGCGGATTCCGGGTCTTCCAAAGGAGGTACCAGAGGTGTGTCAGATCCTCGGGTCATGAAACAGCTGAAAAAAAAACGAAACAAAAGAAACGAAACGCGTAAAAGGAACAAAAACGGAATAAAAAAATAAAGACTAAAACAGCGATGTACTCGCCGAGTCGGCACGAGTGCACTCGGCGAGTGCAAGGCAAAAACAGAAAAGAAAATTTCTAGTTATTTAAAAAACGGAATTGTAATAAAACTAAATCTACTTACTGATTTGCTTTGTAAATAACTTTGTGTAAGATAAATCCCACACAAAGGATCGATTAAACTAGACTTTAATACTAATTTTAGAACCGTTCCCCGGCAACGGCGCCAAAAACTTGATGTGTGTGAAACCAACTAGTTTTAAACCTACTTTTAATTATCAAATAACACACAAAAGGCAGTGAACCTATCAATTATGGTATAGCTAAATAAGCAGGGTATCGAACACAGGGAACGGCAAATTAAACTAAATACTAATTTAATCTAAGTTAATTAAGAAGCAGAGGTTTTTCTCTAGTTTTACAAGACTAGAAACTTACTAATTATTACTAATTTAAAACTAGAAAATAACGATTTAACTAGATTCAATAATTGGAAAGGAACTTCTGTTTAGTTCAACTTGGTTAACTCTATGGTTGATTTTCAAGGTAATAGTGCAATGGATTAATTCTTTCGTTGGTTACCGATTCAAGTGATTAGATTTGTGTTCACTACCCTAATCCTTAGCAAATAAACTAACTCAAACAGTGGCCAATTGTCTAATTTAATTATATTTACTAGATTAATTATTCGGGTTAAGTTAGACTTGCAATAGTTAACTAATTTATTCTTTTTAATTAACCTCTTGTTTGATAGTCATCTTACAAGCTTGCACATGAATTTACTCAATTTTCTTATTAATTCTAGTTTCATATTCATTAATCCTAGACATATAACTATGTGGTCACAATATATCATATGAGGACAATAATCAATAGATGTTCATGCTAATCAATTATCTTCCTATTAACAGAAAATTAATTATTATTCACACACAAGGTTCTTTAGCAAGCTAAAATAACAAAAATTCACCAACTTGGAATTAATCCTACCAATCAATCAAACCATATTGTCAACTTTGTATCCCCAAACAGAAGTCTAAAGGTTTTAGCTCATAATTAAAGTAAATAACAGCAAACAAACAAAGTCAAGTTGCTTAATCATGATGAATAAACAAAAGAATAAGTGGAATGATGAAATTTTGCCTTAATTACTCTCCGGAATTGAATTCTAGCTTCCTTCGTCGTCTTCTAGGGTTTTTCAGGCTTCTCAATCGTAGCAAAGCACTTCTGAATCGTCCCAGAACTCTCTCCTATCGATCTGTGGAATTATCTTTAAATATACGAATCGACTCGTCGAGTCAACTGGTGACTCGTCGAGTCCCTCTCACATTCCCCGTATTACGATAACTCTCTGGGATCCCGAGTCATTATCTTCTCGATCCTTCGATTGGACTCGCCGAGTAGAAGTTATGACTCGCCGAGTAGGTGCCTTTTTTTAGTGTTTTCCTTCTTTATTCCATTCTCGATCTTCTAACTGTTTCTCCCGCTTCCAAGCTTCATCTTAGGACTGAAAAACATAATTTAACACTTTTAAGTACCTTTTGTCCATAATATGCGATAATTAAACTAATAAATGAATAAAAATGTATAATTAATATGAACTAATTATGCACATATCAGAGCTCCTTATGAGTTTGTGTGAGTCTATGAGTTTGTGTTGCATGCTAGTTCAGATTCTTGCTATGTGGATATGATTGTTTGAGTATGTTATGGTTAGATTTTCCCTTGTCTGAATGCTGCTTGCTTTGTGCATTGTGGGATTCTGAGTGATAGGAGTTAGCCATTAGGTGAATACGTCACGTCACATGTGATCAGGGTTGAATAATCTCATAGTGCTGGATTTGGCCCTATTGCGCAGCTCTCGTTTGAGTCTAATCGTTGTAGGGACGAGTCTTTTACTCGAAGGATTATTTGAGCCTTGTCACATGTGATGGTATCCAGGTAATGGAAAATTGGCATCACAAGGAGACCTTCAGCAGCTGAGGACTGGTTGAGTTGAGTCAGAGGTTTCCCTAGGGTAAGCCTAGGATGAGATAGTGTTGGGAGCAGTAGTAGTGGATAAGGGACCTGGTGGAGTCGAAGCAATTCCTGAGGAAACTACAGATAGATGTGGAAGGTAGTATGGGCCTGTACTACTGAAAGCAAAGGATCCGTACTCGATTCGGGAGAGGCCGGGATAAGACCAGGAACCTGGTAGTGCGTATGTTGGGTCTCGCAGCAGTGATAAGTATTCTGATAGCGGTTGTGTTATATGTTTCAGCATGGTGACATTGCGAGAGAGACCAGTGGGCGGATCAGGCGCCGGAGAGGGATCGGGCTCGGGTTCAGGAGTCGAGCAGCTCGAGGAGCAAATGAGGGAGTTGATATCTGTCGAGGTTACGCGCAGTATTCTAGATCAAACTCCTATGATCTTTGGCACGGTCAAGGAGGGTATATTGGAGATTTTGGATGAGAGGCTGGGAGCCTTCCGTACTGAGATGATGGCTTTCATGGGAGCGCGTACTTTGACATTTCGAGAGTTCAGGGCTTGCGGGGCACCAAATTATCATGGGGCTAGGGACCCCATCGCTAGTAGCAGATGGTTGGCTGATGTTGCCAATCCATTCCGTACGAGCCGGTGTCCTGAGGAGGACAAGGTCAGACTCGCTTCCTGTCTTCTAAAGGACAGAGCGAGGGATTAGTGGGAGGAGATTGGTCATGCTCTGGGGGATGATGTCGCGTTGGACGCGCTGACTTGGAGCAATTTCTTGGCCAGGTTCTGGGCGGAGTTTTCGCCAATTATTGAGGTGTAGCAGTTGGCACGGGAGTTTCAGGATTTGACGCAGACCACTGAGACTGTGGCGGAGATCACCGCCAAGTTAAGGGAGAGGGTTCTTCTTGTACCGCACTATGTCGCGGATGAGGAAATGAAGAAGGCCTGATATCACGAGATGTTAAGGGCTGATATCAGGGATTTCGTAAGCAGGTCCGGCTGTAAGACGCTAGAAGATATGATTTCTCGGGCCAGAGAGAGGGAAATTGATTTGAAGCAGATCTAGAAGAGGAAGCCGGATGAGGTTTAGGTAGCCGCAAGTTCGGGCAAAAGGCCCAAGGGATCAGATTCAAGATCGAGGGATTTTCAGGACCGCAGCTGATATGGGAAGTGTGGCAGGGTGCACGGGGGGCGCGTGTCGGAGTAGTAGCGGTGGTTAGTCTGGCTGCTTCAATTGCGGTCGGACTGGTCATTTTAGCAGGGATTGTACTGCTACCACCACACAGGGACCAGACTTGATATGTTTTCACTGCAATCAGCGGGGCCACAAGAAGGCCCAGTGCCTCAGTTTGTTTTCAGCAGGACGGGTGCTGGCACCTGCCCCTGAAACTTTGAGGATCACAGACGGGCGTCAGGGCCTTGCAGAGGCACCTACGGTAGGAGGCAGGGCTTTTCAGATGACTACCTTGGAGGCGCAAGCAGCATCGGACGTTGCAGGTATGCGATTTTCGTTTTTAGTTCTTTATTCGTGCATGATTGTATTGTTATGGTTCTGCATCATTATCGGTATAAGTATTTTATTTTGTGCGGCTTGATCGTGATCGAGTTATATGCCATCTACATACCTTGGATATTTGAAAGATAGTTAAAGGATGTGCTCTAATGGGGAAGGTTGCTTAGGATGCAGTAACTGTAGCATGCCTGGGAGGAACTTGGTATGTCTCACTATTTCGGAGCCATAAAATTTTGGAAATGGATTGGTTAGATCCCTAGCTATGGTAAGCTTGGGGTTCCTCGGCAGGTTGATTATGGAATGGTAGCGAGGGTTGGGATTTCTTTTCGAGCATTGTGCATCAAGGGTTAAGCAGGATCGAAGTGGGGGAGAATCCTCCGAGCGTGCAAAGGTAAGAGCACGTAGATCTAGAATGAGGGCGCAGCCTCCGAGAAGGAAAAGAAGTGGTACAACGTTGATGGAATGAGGAGTTATGGGTTAGGAGTTTGCGAAACTCCCCCTCAGCCAGTGCGTGTAGTGGTGGAAGGTGATGTAAGACTGCGGGTAAGCCGTAGCATTCCATAGTAGCTTCGTTGGCGGAGTTGGGGCGAGGCCCTTATCTCCTAGTGATCAGATAGGGATCAGGAATGGGTAGTGGATGAGAATGATAGGGAGTTTGCCTGTATAGCCGTAGAGAGGTGAGACCTTGGGAGAGGCCGCTCCAAGACATAGTTGGGTGAGACCCGTGGGCGAGGCCCGTATGAGAATAGTAGTATAGGTGAGACATGAGAGCAGGGTTGCTCAGTAGTATGGTTGGGTGAGACCCGTGGGCGAGGCTCGAGCGAGAATGGCTAGACAAGTAGGACTAGAGGGATAGAGACGGGTGAGACCCGTGAGTTTTAGCAGCACAGGTGGGACCTGGTAGGGACCTTAGTGTCAAGATAGGGGATCGGGGATCCTAGGAATTGTAGTGCCTGTATGGCAGAATAGATTGAGCAGTTATAGGTGGTCGAAGTTTCTTCGAAAGTTACTTGGATCGACTAGTAGTTGTGTTGGGACAGCGATCGGTGGGAGCCGATAATCCAGATATTGATAGGTTGGTAGGGACCAGGGTGGTCTCAGTTCATCCGGAGGCCAGATGAGGAATAGCAGAATTTCCAGTCAGTAGCAGTGCGGGTATGCAGCGTATGGTGGAATTCAGTTAGTTGATCGTGGGGTGCTCGACACCAAATTAGAGTAGAAAGAAATGCCCAGTGGATACTGGCGATAATGACCCGAACTAGAGGTAGCGGGAGTAATGGATTGGTAAAGATAGGATCTTCACAGTGACAGAGGAAATAGTTGGTTATGTAGCATCGCCTTGGGGAGGCAAGGAAATCGCGTAAGGAAAGAAGGGGTGAACCCCTATGGGTTCAGTGCAGTACTCGGTGAGTACCAGAAGGATTGTCGGTTGAGTAAGTTGTGTTTTCAGAATGTTCAGGGTCAGGGTTGACCCGAGATTATTATCCACAAGGATTAATGTTAGTCGGAATGACCGGGCGAAAGACCAACAAAGGTAGGCAGCTGGTGTTGGAATAATTGGTGGGGTATTGGAGGTAGATCGCAGGCGATGGGCCATAGCAAACTTCGAGGACGAAGTTTAGTTTAAGTGGGGGAGAGTTGTAACACCCAAAGTCTGGAAGGCCAAGAAAGGAAAGGAAGCCCTAATTTTAAGGGACGACTCGGCGAGTCCAAGGAGGAACTCGGCGAGTCCGAGCGGGATCCGGGTCGAGGAGTAAGTGACCGACTCGGTGATTCGGCCAAGGAGACTCGGCGATTCTGGTCTGTGCGAGGAAAACCCTAAATTCGGGACTTGGAGCCTATTTAAATGTCTCATTCTCTCCCCTAGGGTTCCTTTACTGCCTCTTTCACCCAGAGCATCGAACCCTAAGCCCCATTGTTGCTCATTCAAGCTTCCAAGCCATTTTTGAGTGATTTGAAGGAAGAAGAAGAAGGGGAATTATTGAAGCTTCAAGGATTGGCCTTAGATCTGAAGATTGGGGAAACTTTCTGAGTTATTGAAGGTATTAAGTTGTTTCCCTCCTTTAGATCTAATATGGTTGTGAGTTTTGGGGGCTTTTTAGCCATGATTAGTTATCCATTTGAGTTAGAAGCCGCATCTGAAGTTGCTACTTCGGATCTAAGCATATTGTGGTCTTGAGAAGCATAAAGTATCTGTCCTTGAGTTGATTATGGAGCCTCTTTGCCTTAAACCCTAGTTTATGGTGTATTTTGCCTAGATCTCCTTCTCTACACATAAAGTTTGCAACTTTACGTGAGGAATAGGCTTGGGAAGGGTAGATCTACAGTTTGGAGTCCATGCATGACTCAAAAGTCCTCTGCATGTATGAAGATCTGAATGGACTCGGCAAGTCCTTTGAGTAGACTCGGCGAGTAGCATAAAGATTTGGAGGAACTCGACGAGTGGGATGAACAACTCGTCGATTCAGATGGAGTTGGGCAGAAACTCGGCTAGTTGGAAGAACAACTCAGTGAGTCTGTTGAAGGTTGTCTTGGACTCGGCGAGTCTGTTCTTGGACTCGGCGAGTCAGGTTGCGAAACCCCAAACCCTTCGAGTTGAGACTCGAATCAGTGAGTCGAGTGGAGACTCGGTGAGTTGGACAGCTTAGGACTCGGAAATCGGTAGACTCGGTGAGTCATGGACTGACTTGGCGAGTCGAGTCGCGAATGGAAGGACTCTAAACATATGAACTCGGCGAATCAGTATGGTGACTCGGCGAGTAGGTTTGACCTGGAAGGTTGACTTTAACCAGGACTTTGACTTTGACCAGAGTTGACTTGGTTGTCTTTCGGGGGTCAGTTAGACTCAGTGTTGCATTGTTATTGGTAGCTCGGGGAGCGAGTGGAGCAGGAGTTCAGAGAGTTTCCGGGCAGTGGCTAGTGGGATCATCAGCAAGTTCAGCCAGTGCAGGTGAGTTTCCCTTTTGTGTGAATGGGTCTACAGCCATAATGGCGGCCCATGTAGTTATGAGTAGAAGACCCGGGGTTAGCCCTAGGCGCAGTATGCTAGTATGATATTCAGGACGAGGTCCAGTGGTAGCGGGCGGGTGCCCAGGGAATGGTTAATGTGATAGTTTATACTTTTTGTCTATGTGATGCTTGTATGTGCCTGGAAGGGAGGTGAGTGTGGGCGAGGTCCCGTAACTCACCAATAGCAGAGTGTAGATGGTGTTCCACATCTCATTAGCAGCAGATCAGGGGCGAGGCCCGAGTTAGGGAAGGAGTGAGGGTAGGCTGGGCCCGTACCTCACTATCAGTAGGAGCATGGACGGGGTTCCATGACTCATCAGTAGCAGGACAAGGGCGAGGCCCAGGATAGGTGAGGCCTTAGGACATGATCCGTTCGTATGTGTTTAGCTTATGTGTTGTGATATGTTTATATGCTATTATATGTTAGTGGGCGAGGCCCTGTGACAAGCGAGGCCTAAGTGAAACAGATCTGTATCCGAGCGGGGCTCGAAGCCAGGTGGGGCCTGGAGCGGCGGGGCCGTGTAGCGGGCGAGGCCCAGGATAGTGGGTGTGGCCCAGTATGTGCAGTATGTGGTTATGCATGGTATGTGGTAGGGTGGGGAACTCACGAAGCTTCATGCTTACGGTTTTCAGTTTTGGTTTCAGGTACTTCCAGTAGCGGAGGGAAGAGCTCGGGGTGATCGCATGGCACACACCATAGATTAGACAGCCTGGGAATGTTTACTCTGATAACGAACATGTGTTTGGAAATTAATAAATCGTTTATGTTTTGGATTGATGACTTTGCTTAAAGTAAGGTTTTATTAAAAGAAATTTTAGTCTTGAATTTTGGGACGTTACACTCATTACATGTTCAATGACCCTAATCATACACCCGTACCCATTGGCTCTTTCACCACTGAACCGTCACCCGCTAAAACCATCATTACCAACCCACTGCCTTCCCCTAACCACAACACTCCTCAACAACCTATCATAACCGATTTTACACCGACCTAATCAATACCCACCTAGAAATACACCTACAGCGGCTCCGCAACCGGCTGCAGCCGGTCCTGCCACACCGGCTCGACCATCTCGCCCGACACCTTCAACCGAGCACACACATCATATGCAAACTCATGGGAAATTTGGTATTCCTCCTAAACCTATAAATCGCCTCAATCTCCATGTCGATAACACTCTTATCTCTTCCGTTCCTCATAATTATGTCCAATCTTTTCGACATCTTAATTGGCTAAATGCTATGAATGAAGAATGTAATGCACTTATTTCTAACGGAACTTGGGTACTTGTACCTTGTTCCCCCAGTGCTAACATTGTTAATTGTATTTGGCTGTATAAGAAGAAACTTAATGCAAATAGTTCTCTTGCACGTTACAAGGCGAGGCTAGTGGCTAATGGTCAGAGTCAGCGTCCAAGTATTGATTATGAGGAAACTTTTTACCCAATTGTCAAACCGACGACTATCAGGACGGTTCTTAGCCTCGCCATCTCTCATTCATGTCTTGTTCATCAGTTGGATGTGAAGAATGCTTTTTTCATGAGCACTTATAGGAGACTGTTTACATGCATCAACCTCCAGGTTTCCGCAGCTACTCTGTTCCTGAGCATGTGTGTCTTCTTCAGAAATCTCTATATGTCCTCAAATAGGCTCCTTGGGTGTGGTATCACCGGTTTTGTTGCATTTATTACGTGGTTTGGTTTTATTAACATCAAGTCAGATACATCTCTTTTCATCTATCGCCAGGGTGCTGATATGGCGTATCTTCTCTTATATGTCGATGACATTGTACTTACTGCCTCGTATACTACTCTCCTTCAACAGGTTATTGCTACGTTGCGGAGCGAATTTGCTATGACTGATTTGGGAGCTGTAAATTATTTTCTTGGTATTGTTGTTACTCGTGACAGCCATGGCAGGTTCCTTTCTTAGCAGAAATATGCTTCTGAAATTCTTGACCGTGCCAAGATGTCTACATGAAACCTGGCGCGTACTCCTGCTGAAACCGCCATCAAACTTGACGGATCCAGACCGCCCTTTGCTGATCCTACTCTATATCGTAGCTTAGCCGATGCTCTCCAGTATTTGACCTTCACTAATCCGTATATCTCCTTTTCGGTTCAGCAAGTGTGTATGTACATGCATGATCCTCGTGAACAACATTTTGCTACTCTCAAACGAATTCTTCGCTAAGTTCGTGGGACGTTATATCATGGTCTTTAGCTATATGTTTCTCCCTCTCGTGGTATGACAGCTTACTCTGATACTGATTGGGCTGGCTGCCCCACTACTCGTCACTCCATATCCAGATACTGTGTGTTTCTTGGTCAAAATCTTCTCTCTTGGTCATCCAAACGACATGGTACCATCTCTAGATCTAGTGCTGAGGCTGAATATCGAGGTGTTACAAATGTTGTTGCTGAAACTAGTTGGCTTCGCAATCTTTTACGTGACTTGTTCTATCCTCCTTGCACTGCCACCATTTTCTATTGGGATAATGTTAGTGCTATTTACATGTCCACCAATCCCGTGCAACATCAACGTACCAAGCATATTGAGATTGAAATTCAATTTGTTCGCGATAAGGTTGCTATGGCACAGGTTCGAGTTTTGCATGTTCCATCTTCGTCTCAATATGATGACATCTTTACCAAAGGGCTACCATCTACTTTATTTCTTGATTTCAGATCCAGCCTCAACGTCTGTTCAAGATCTCCCGTTACGACTGCGGGGGATGTTAGATTATATTTATCCTATATTGTATTAGTTCAATTGTATTATCTAGAGACCCAATTACTTGTATTCAACCCATTGATCATGTAATTTATATATAATTGAATGTCTGGAATCAAAACAATTCATGGAAAAATATATCTTATAACAATACACATTACCACCTAAATTCAGTTAGAAAATGTAACTAAAACTGGATTTGAAATCAAAAAACTGACACAAACAGATTGTTTAATGAAAGTTTTAATTTCTAATGTCAATCATAGATAGTTGTGTACTAATTCCCATTCTAATCACCCGAATACAATAGGTATAAATGAACAGGCTCCACCTAGTATAGTCGATCTTTGGACTTTCTATAACTTTTCTTGTTACCATACAGAAAAGAGATGCATTCAAGCTATCTGATTATACACAAATGATAAGCCAACCGATTAACTTAACACTTAAAAGATATTACCTTTTTAGAAGAGTAGAAATTTGGTGATATATATTCTAATATAATTCAAGAAAAAAGATTTTCTATCTTTTTTTTATTCGTTGGATTGTAACCTGGTCTTAGAGTTTTCTTATGTGTATCTTCTTGTTGTTCTTGATGATCAATCTCCTTGTTGAAATCTTGCATATTTATACATGAAGTAGACATCATCAATTTCACATCAAGGCCTTATGAGATTAGTATTCTGTACATCAATGTGTCAAAATTATGTCAAGAAAATACCTTCCGTTGATTTTCTCATTGCTCAACTTGCAATCTGTTAATTAGGAAGGGGAAGTAACTTGTCTATAAGAAACTCTTTCTTTCGGGGTATAGTTGACAAATAAACCGATTTCTCCAAACAATGGTGAAACACCCCAAAATACGACCCAAGAATTTTTGTTAAAATAATACTAAAGTTATCAACCATTTATAATATATCATGAAATCGTACGTCATAAATCCCAAAAAGTTATAATAGATGTGTCATGACAAAAGAACTGTATCAACATAACATGGTAACCGAAATGAACTCCCAAGACAAAAGCGGAAACTGTGGTGTGTGCAATGTCATCATCCCGAGCTCTTCCCTTTGCTTGTGGAAGTACCTGAAACCAAGACTGAAACTATAAGCACAAAGCTTAGTGAGCTCCCCCAAACTACCACATATCATACCATAATACAGATAACACATACTGGGCCCCACCCAACATCAGACCGAAGTCTGGAATAACTTGGGCCCCGCCCGGCATTAGACCGAAGTCCGGAATAACTAGGGCTCCGCCCACTACATCGGGCCCCGCCCGACATCAGACCGAAGTCCAGAATAACTCGGGCCCCGCCTGGCATCGGACCGAAGTCCGGAGTAAATTGGATATAACATATCATTGAACATATAGCATAATCACATTCTGTATCGGGCGTGCCCGACCTACTACACATAACAAAACATGCATGAATCAGGAACATCAAGCATACATACTACTGCATCGGACCAAGGTCCGGAACTACTGCCAACTAAACGGGTTGGCATTGTGGCCGTAGACCCGTTCCTACTGGAAGGAAACTTACCTCGTAATGTTGGCTGCTGAGGTGCTAAAACTGAGACTGTCTGACTGCTGCTCTGGAACTCCCCGGCTACAAATCCCATAAACACTAAATCAAATACTGATGACTAATCTCAGGGTAAAATGACCATTTTACCCCTGCTTTGGTGTGGGTCACAAACATGGCCCCGAACCCTTAAATCCTTCTAAGACCTCCAATGGTCCACTAAAGGTCCAATAATGGCCCTAATTTCTACATTGGGCCCAAATCTCTCTATTGGGCCTTACCCTAGGCCCAACACCTTTATAAGGCCAATATTTACTGACTTCTGATGACTCCTAAGGCCCAAAGACCCTAAGTCCAAAACACGGCCCACACCAAAGCCCAAATGCTCAAAGTCCAAATTGGCAGCGTACGCGGGGTGTACACCAAGGTACGCTGAGCGTACTAGCTGCTGGCTTGTACGTGGCGCGTACCACCTTGTATGCCCAGCGTACAGCTCTGTTAAGCCAAAATCTCATTAAGTGCTTAATAATCCGTTCTAGAAGCTACACATCCAGATCCTAAGCTTGTTCCATGTCTTAAGCCATAAAGTAGCTTACTTGATGGCTTACAAGTCTCATAAAGGCTCAAACTTCCATAAATAACATTCTACTTCCATGGAGCTAACTAGATCCCATGCATGGTTCCATATAAGCCACAAAGATTGCAACTTTATTGCTAGGAAGATGTTTCTTAGCCTTAAGGATGGCAATCCAAACTCCAAAACCGACTTACAAGATCAAGACTCAACCTTTGGACTTAAAAAGGTCCAAACTTCCATAACCTAGATCTAGAAGGAAAGAGGAAGAAAGTTCAGAACTTGATACCTTCCTTTGCTGACCAAGAGGGTGCAAAGTCCAAATCCCTGAGCTCAAGCTTCTTCTCCAACTTCTTCCCTTCCTTCTACACTACTTCCTTTCCTTGAAACACTCAAAAAAGCTTCTTCACACACAAAGAGAGGATAAGAACGAATTAGGGTTTTCTTGAGAGTCAGGAGGCTGATGGGAAAACAGGGAAAAAGGCTATAATGGGGTTTATATAGCCTTAAACCCCTAAAATTAGGGTTTTTCCCCTGGCCGCGTACGTTGGGCGTACCATATGGTACGCTGCGCGTACGCTTCTCCTCCCCACATTTCATTTAATCGCTACGCCCAGCGTACAATGGGTTTACACCCCGCGTATGTCTTATGGGCAGGCTATGGCTCGGCCCAAAACAAAGAGCCCCAAACCCATATACAATTCCATTATAGCCCAACATAAAACTTGAGAATCTAACTAAATTGATACTTCGGAAGACGATCGTTACAAATGGCACATTACTTTCCAATTTCTATATAGCCAAAACAAAATATTCTCCCAAAATCAAAACATGCCACGACACATTATACCCCTATAACCTACCCAATAAGATACGGGCTAACAAAGTCAAGAACATACCAAATTCGATACGAAAGTAAACCATTTCTCCTCAACTCCTACACAACCACAGGAATCCAGTTCACCTAAAGATCATGATTTCATCTTCCATTGTTTCTTCATCTTTTATTCTACAAACCTGTAAAGACCACCAAATATTATGCAAGCATCTAATCATCAAATCAACGCATACAATCTATTATTATGTTGTATTCACTTTAAGAAATTTACCAAAGTTTAAAAAATAAAGAAATTATGGAAATCTTACCGACCAGACGGTGTTGACGGTGGCATCGACATGTCCACAATCCTGAAATTCTATTCTGCAGCGGACACGATGCAATCATGTTCGATTGTAGAAAAAAAAAGCCTTTGATTTTGATATGCAAAGAGGCAACACCTTGAAGAATCACACCGTGAAGACATCAATATGAACAAATTAGCGATAACTTGAAAATGAAAGCGGAGTAGACCAAGGTTGGCACAGTTGTGAAGTAAATTACCGAGTTTTTGCTTACCCAGGTTCCTCTTAAAATGCCCTAAACCCTGCCGTTGCTAAATTGTAAAACTTCGTAGCAGAAAACACAAAGAAATGGGTAAAGTAGCAAAAGAGTCTGACGGCGGCTCTTGCTCCTCCTTCTAGTTAGTCACGGTGATCGAAAACTAATCGAAATCAACATTGCACTCTCTGGTTGTCATCATAGAAGAGTCGAGAACCCCATGCGGGTTCAATTTATGGTATCTGTGTGTCGATTTCTTTCAAAAGAAAGAGAGGAGAAGGTTTGGAGGAGCGTCGGAGCGGTGGAAGGAAGAAACTGGATTGCCGACATTCACAACAATTGAAAGTTTTGTGGATTGAGAGGGTCGGTGACGCGGTGTGTAACGTCCCGAAAATCATGACATAAAATTTTTTGTTTTTAGATTAATAAATCGTTAATACATAACTTTCCCATATAACCAGAGTAACTAGGTTTTAGCAAACATTGACAAATGAGAGTAATTGACAGACAGCGGAAACATGTGGTGTGTGCACTCGAATCACCTTAAGCCCTTCCATTTGAAAACCAAAGTACCTGAAACAAAAACTGAAAACCGTAAGCACAAGGCTTAGTGAGTTCCCCAAAATACCATAAACCATACAACCACAAATTATCATGCAACATACATATAGTTGCCATGGGCTCCCCCATGGTCTTTATCCGGTATACCATGGGCTCACCCATGGTCTTTATCTGGTATGCCATGGGCTCCCCCATGGTCTTTACATGGAATGTCATGGGCTCCCCCCATGGTTTGATATCTAATTGTTACGGGCTCCCCCCCCTGGGGTCTTCCATGCAAGTATCATAGAGACGACTAGCATAACACATAACACGTAATGGGCCGACATTTGTGCCTTCGACCCATGGATATAGTGAGAAGACTCACCTCAAATGCTACACGAATAATCCTACACTGTCGTTGCTGCTACGAACCAACTCCCGAAGTGAGCCAAACAACCCAAAACCAAAATGAATAACTAAACAAGGCTAGACCCTAACATTTAACCAGACCAATTATCGGTCTAAATCCATTGGGCCCATAAGGCCCAACAAAGAAAGCCCATAATCTAATCCAAAGAGGAGTCTAAATCCAAAAGTAATTCCCCAGACCAAGAAATCCAACTCTCACATCCCAAGACCCAAGACTAAAGCCCAAAGTCGAAAAATGTCAAACGAGTCCAAAATGGCACTGGGCCATTTACTTTGGGCGTGCCCAACAGGTACGCTGGGCGTACTACCAATTCCCTTAGTACGTGAGGTGTACTATCATTTATGATGGGCGTAGACACGACTTATCCATACTTGATTCATGTCTTAATCCCTTAAACACATGGCCCCAAAACTTCATGAAACCTTCTAAATAAGCTCTTAACTGATAAAGCTGACAACTTTATTAGTTTAAATGTCTTAATGAGGCCCAATCATGCAAATTAATCCTTTAAGACTCATAAAAACCACCTTAACACATACATGGTCCATCCTTAAACATAGAGAAAACATCTTTATGAACTAATTACCTCAAAGATACTAAGAGTAGCAACTCAAAGCTCCTGGAGTGGTGGAAAACCACTACATTTCACCCATGAGACCAAAATGGGACCAAAACTCATATAATATTAGATATAGGCTTCAAATGAGCAAGGTTAGAGCTTTATACCTCTAATGAGATGGAAATTAAGAAGAGAGTCCAAATCCACAAGCCTTTCTTCGATCCGCCACCTTGCATCAAGTTCCATTTCTTGAATAAACACCAAAACCCATTAAAGACGCACACAAAGAGCTCACAACATTCTTGGAGGAGGCTAGGATTCAAAATTAGGGTTTTAGAACAATGGAGGCTGATCAATGAGGGTGTCTTGAGGTTATAATGATGTTTATATAGTGTCCAAACCCTAAAAAACAAGGTTTAGGAAAAGTGAATTGATGCAATCCCATGAAATTACACTTTGCACCCTTGCTAAGAAGTTAGTGGAGCGTGTGTGGTTTACCGGCACACTAATTGGTTCTAAGCAAAGGTGGCAAAGGGTGATTCATTGTTTATCATAGTTCGATGGAGCGTGTGTGGTTTACCGGCACATCGAATAGGTGATTGTTACAATGAAGGCACCATGTGAATTTGCATGGTAATTCATACCCGCTTTGTGATCCTCAGTATCCCAGTCACAAACAAGAGGGGCATATCGAGATTTAAACATGCCATTGAATAGTTTCAATGAATCTCATCCGAACCTAGGAATTCTCAATACATTTAGGACTTAAAGTTATATTTTATGGTGGAGAATTAGTGAATCGTCATTCACTTACCTTCATATTATTTGCATGTTAGACTACGGTATCCCTTTTCTAATATGTAGATATTGTTGTTGGATCCTAGCCCTAATTTTTCTTATTGGGTGATAATTAGGGATTCATATTCTAATCTATCTTTGTCCTTTCTATTTGTAGATGTTGAACGCGAACAATGCTACTGCTAGTTCTTTCACATTGATGAGCCTTTGTCAAAAGGTCACTTTCGATGGGATGAACTTTAGCGAATGGATAAGATACATTCGCACCATTGCTCGCTATGAGGATAAGGAGTATGTCCTCGATGAGAAGCTCGAGAAAATCAACCCTGAAATCGCTACTCCGGCTGAAATGACCGCTTTTGAAACTCATGAGCGCGATGAAACGAAGGTACATTGCATTAGGATAGCCACCATGAACTCCGAATTCCAAAAGTCCTATGAGGACATGTACCCGTATGAGATGCATCAAGACTTATTGGAGAGATACCACCAAAACGCGAGACAAGAGCGTTATGAGATTTGCACTAACAAGATTTCCGCTAAGATGGGTCATGGAGAGTCTCTTATCGTGCACCTGCAAAAGATGCAAAGGTATGTCGACCGTCTTCACAAGTTAAATGTTGACTTTGGGGAAGACTTGGCGATCGACATGGTGCTTCACTCTTTGCCTCCGAGCTACAATCAATTTAGGATGACCTACCACATGAACAAGGAGGAGGTCACCCTAAGCAAACTCCAAGGTCTCTTGAGGGTCGCTGAGAGCAACTTCAAGGACAAGTCTGTTGCACCAACTCCCAATCCGCCTGCTGCTCCTGTCTTGGCTATTGGACAAGGAAAGGGAAACAAGAGGAAGGCTTCGTCTAAGAACTATCGTAAGGTTAAAGCCCGAGATGGTGCCTCTTCTAGTGGGACCAAAGTTGATCCTGCTAAGCCCTGACCTAACCCAAAGGAGGCAGAGTGCCACCACTGCCACAAGATAGGACATTGGAAGAGAAGCTGCCCAGAGTACCTGCAAGCCATCAAGGAAGGAAAGATCAAGCCATCTTTCGTAGGTATAACACAATTAAATCTAACGATTCTAATCATGCTATTTCTTGGGTTCTTAATACCGGTTGTGGTTACCACATTTGCTCTAATGTGCAGGGACTAAGAAGAAGTAGGGATGTGGAGCAAGGAAGGATCAATCTAATCATGGGGAACAAAAGATCGTCGACTGTGACCAAGATTGGAGTGTATTCTTTAGTGCTTAGGAATAGTTTATGTTTAGATTTGAACAATTGTTGCTATTCGCCAGAAATGGCTAGAAACATCATTTCATTTCATGGTTTGTTTAGACAAGGTTTTAGATTTTCTTTTAATAATGAGAATGGTTCTATTTTAGCTTATCTAAATGGTGTCTTTTATTTTGAAGCTATACCATGTAATGGAATATATGAAACTGTTATGATTGTTGATAACTTAGGAAATGATGTTTTGAACATAGATTCTTCCAATAGTATGGATAGATCATCCTTGTGGCATTGTCGTCTTGGACATGTCAACAAGAAACGCATAGCCCAACTCCAAAAGCATGGAGTGTTGGAGTCATTCGACCTTAGGGAAGATGACACGTGCGAGTCTTGTTTACTTGGAAAGATGACTAAGTCACCCTTCACAAGTACATGTGAAAGAAGTGAGGGTCTATTGGACCTAATACATACCGATGTATGTGGACCGTTTAGATCAACCACGAAGGATGGGAACCGCTTCTATGTGACTTTTACCGATGACTATAGTAGATATGGGTATATCTACTTAATCAAGCAAAAGTCAGACACCTTTGAAAAGTTCAAAGAGTTCAAGAATGAAGTGGAGAATCAATTGGGCAGGAAAATCAAGATGCTTCGATCCGATCGGGGAGGAGAGTACCTAAGTCTTGAATTCCACGATTATCTCAAGGAGTGTGGAATAGTTTCACAATTGACGCCACCTAGGACACCACAATTGAATGGTGTGGCAGAAAGGCGTAATCGAACCTTATTGGATATGGTTCGCTATATGATGAGTCGTGCTTCACTATCAATCTCTTTTTGGGGGTATGCCTTAGAGACTACCGCCCATATCCTTAACCGAGTCCCTACTAAGAAGGTTGCCAAAACACCTCACGAGATGTGGACAGGGAAAGCTCCCTCGTTGGCACATATCAAGGTTTGGGGTTGCGAGGCTTTCGTAAGACGAGATACTCACGACAAGCTCGAACCTCGTAGTGAGCGATGTATTTTCATCGGCTACCCGCAGAAATCCTTTGGATATCTCTTCTATAGACCGAAGGACAATGTTGTCTTCGTTGCGAGGATAGGAGTTTTCCGAGAGCAAGAACTCATAAGCCAAGGAGACAGTGGGAGGCAAATCGAGCTTGAAGAGATTCAAGAGTCGATAGATGAAGGAACCTCTACCGCTGGCACTCAACCCGAGGAGGAAACTCAGGTTGAACCGATTGACGAGTCCTTACCTCTTAGACATTCCGATAGAGTTAGAGTTCAACCCCAGTTTTATGGTTTTCATATTACTACCGAAGGAAATACGTATATTAGTGATGGTACACTAATAAATCTTGATGAACCTAATAGCTATAAGGAAGCCATGGCAGGCCCGGAGTTTGCGAAATGGAAAGAGGCAATGGATAGCGAGATCCAATCCATGTATGATAACCAAGTTTGGAATTTGGTTGATAATGTGCCCGGACGTAAGACCGTTGGGTGCAAATGGATCTTCAAGAAGAAGACCGACGTGGATGGAAACGTACACACATATAAAGCGCGATTGGTCGCGAAGGGCTTTACTCAAACTCCCGGAGTTGACTATGATGAGACCTTCTCACCAGTTGCGAAGATAAAATCTATTAGAGTGATGCTAGCTATTGCCGCATTTCATGATTATGAGATTTGGCAAATGGATGTCAAGACCGCTTTCCTTAACGGAAAGTTGGCTGGGGATGTTTACATGGCTCAGCCAGAGGGGTTTGTGGATCCGAAGCATCCGAATAGAGTGTGTAAACTTGAGAAGTCCATTTATGGACTTAAGCAAGCATCTCGCAGATGGAATCTTTGCTTCGATGAGAAAGTCAAAGAGTTTGGATTTGTACGAAGCGAAGATGAATCGTGTGTATATGTCAAAGCCAGTGGGAGTATAGTAAGCTTCCTCGTTCTATATGTCGATGACATATTGCTCATAGGAAACGACATCCCGACTCTGCAGGAAGTTAAGTCCTGGCTCGGGAAGTGCTTCGCTATGAAGGACCTCGGAGAGGCTTCTTACATTTTGGGAATAAGGATAGTAAGAGAGAGAAGTAAGAGACTAATAGGACTTAGTCAGAACACTTACTTAGAGAAGGTACTGAAACGTTTTAGTATGGAAAACTAGAAGAAGGGAGAATTACCGATACAAAGTAATGCCAAGTTGAGTAAGACTCAAAGTCCATGTACCGAAGCTGAAATAGCAGAAATGAGCCAAGTACCATACGCTTCCGCAGTTGCCTCAATCATGTATGCTATGACTTGTACTCGCCCTGATGTAGCCTTTGATTTGAGCATGGTTAGTAGATATCAAGGGAACCCTGGTAGAGCCCATTGGATTGCGGTGAAGAATATCCTTAAGGACCTTCGGAGGACGAAGGAATGGTTCTTAGTCCTCGGAAGGAGTGATGACTTGAAGGTGCGAGGGTATAGTGACGCCAGCTTTCAGACCGACAGGGACAACTACCGTTCGCAGTCGGGCTGGGTCTTTACCTTGAATGGAGGAGCAGTGACTTGGAAAAGTTCCAAACAGGAAACCGTAGTTGATTCAACGTGCGAATCAGAGTACATTGCAGCGATCGAGGCGTCGAAGGAGGCAATATGGATGAAGAACTTCATCGGTGATCTTGGAGTTGTACCTGCCATAAAGGAGCCCATGGAGATTTTCTGTGATAACGAAGGAGCGGTTGCCTTGACCAAGGAACCGAGAGATCATGGTAGATCACGACACATCGACAGAAAATACCACTTTATTAGACATCATGTAGAAGAAGGACGACTCGTAGTGAAGAGGATATCATCAGAAAATAACCCAGCAGATCCGCTTACGAAGGGACTGAGTAGGGTTAAGCACTTGCAGCATGCTAGGAGTATTGGGCTGAAGGATGATATTAGCATAGATTAGATGGATAGTAGTAGAAACGTGTAATAGATAAATGTAATTGACATTTGATGATTAAATAAAGGAGTTTTATTTATGAGTAATGTTACTATCTTATGTTAATTGTTTAACTATTGTTTCATTTTTTGCATGTTTTGACTTCCAGAATAATTGAGTTTATTAAGAATAATCGAATTATTCAAATTGTCCACAATCGTTCATATGTTGGAAGTAGATATGAATGAAGATTGTCGTGAATTGGTGCGTAGATTGTCTAAATTGTATTAGACATGGCAAAAGATTGTTGCGACGTTCATGAGTGCTTATGAACTGGTTTTAAGCATTGGAACAAACCCGTGCTTGCTGGAATCACCTTATGGAATATGATATAAAAAGGGTGATCGCAAGACGATAATATCATATAGTCTTAAAACCTAGATATATGGTTTGTTATTTGTTAATTGGTTGTACATTGATAACGCGAAAACGCATCAGTAACTTGATGTTATAAAACGCATTGTTGTGTATAGTTGATTAATGAATAAGTAAATGCATATAAGTCGAAGTTTATCTGTAACTTTTATCCTAAGAAGGTAAAAGCGATATCTCGGTCGCTCGATGATTTGAATTTGACTTATGTGCCGAGCCCGGTCAGAACTGAATTGATGTGTTCGATTAAGTTCTATGTCAAATAAATCAGAGATCGAGAAACCTAAATGCTAGACTAATCATTCCATAGAATTGTCAGCATGATATCTAATAGAGGACTGTACGATCCCTTATCTAAAGGACAAGATTGATTAGATCAGAGTTTTACAGCATCTTTGAGAGCTATGATTGCAAATCGAATCGTACTTGTGCATATAGTTACTAGACTTATCCAAGTGGGAGACTGTTGGAATAGTGTCTAAGGCTTCAACTATATTAGGCAAGTATTTGACCCGATTGTGCATGGTCCTTTTGGGTTGCCTTCACCATAGCAACTTGGTAGGATGATTTATTATGAGAGAATAAATATTATTAATATATTATGATAATAATATAAGGAATAATAATATTGGTATTTGATTAATATAAGTCATAAATTAATTAGTATTAATTTGGTGACTTAAAGAGATTAATTAAATAAGAGGTTATAAACTGTCAATTGTTTGGTAGTTATACTTTAGACTGTAAATCCTTAAGGGATAAGGATTGGACGGATTCTAGAGCTTAGGATAGCTCAAAATCGTCCAAGGCTTATCTATGGTAAGGATTTGGATTGCTTTAAGGAAAGGATTATCCAACTAGGGTTTAAGGTGAAACCCTTAAGGAGTTTACAAGTATAAATAGACCCCATGGCATAGGGAAATCGGCACCTCTTAAGAAGAAAGAAACCCTGGCCGAATCTTCCCTCTCCTCTCTCTCTCAAATCATCTTCTTTGCTTATTGGTGTTTGTAAGCCATTAGAGGAGTGACAATTGTGACTCTAGAAGCTCCAAGACAACAAGATAAAACAAGAGATTCAAAGGTAAACTTCTAGATCTGATTTTGTATTGTTTTATACCTAATTAGTCATTAGAAGACTTGGATTCAAAGCATGTTTAATTAGAAAACCTAGATCCAAGCATTAGGGTTTTGCATGCGCACATAGGAAAGTTCTTATGGCTAAAACCCATCACATAACACTTACATCCAAAAAGGGCTAAATCCTTCCCCTAAGGCCCAAAGCCTTGTGATGATTGATAACTGGGCCACGACCTACACAATGAAACTATTTGAAACCGGGTGTTAAAAGTTTGATGAGAGCTCAAAGTAACTCAGGTGGATGAAAGTTGTTGGGTGCCGCCTTCTTACGATCTACAGACAAAACCAGTCGGCAAATAAAAAAATGGTTTGACCGAGAGAGAAAAGTGGTGGAGGATTTACGTTGGAAAGAGAAGGATATGAATGTCGTTGAAGTAACGTAGAAGAAAAAAAGAAGCGGTGGGAAGGTTTATTTGATTAGTTTCACTGGCTGTGGAAAATAGAAGGCAACAAGACAACGCCACGTAACCCCATTCTCTTAAACCCCAGTCAGACAAAACACATATAGTAAATCTCAAAACCCGATATCGAGGGTAGAAAATGGGAAAAAAATGAGAATGAGCAGTATGAAAACCCTAAAAAAATGAAGGACAAAATATGAAAAGATGTAAACAGTGGACTAAAGATGCCGAAAACCCACCAAGTTAATTGTTCATAAGGCTGAACTTCTTCTATATATATATATATATATATATATATATATATATATATATATATATATATATATATATATATATATATATATATATATATATATATTTCTCTCATTCAAAACCGTCCATGAGACTTTCATCACACACGACTCCTAAGTGATAAAAGAAAGAAGAACTCATCTTCTTTCTTTTTTGATTACCTACCTCGCGTATGTATAAGACCGAATCCATTTGATTTCTAAAAAAGATTACTAATCCTTAACTTTTCGAGGAATCCTTCATCAGTTGTTGTGAATGTGCTTCTTTCTATGGGGGCACGCTTCACTTTGGACGTGCTTTACTTTACCGGCAGATGCATGAGTCGGAACGTAATAGCTAGGCATGTCGTGGGAGGAGAATACGCAAAATCTATTGCATAATCCAAGTAAAAGTGAACATCTCGCTAATCAAAATCATCATCACAAGCAGTAGCTGAAACTGCTAGTCGATCTACCGGATCAACTTCTGCCTACCCCGCCCGGTAAAAAAACCCTAAAATTCATAAAGATGCATAAAAAAATAGTTAGAGATCACAAAACTTTATTTTGAGTTTATACATGAAAAAATCGCAGGTTTTTTTTTTATAAAAATCGATGAAAAATAAAAATAAAAAACTGAATTTGTTTTTTTTTTTCAAAATTTTTTAAAGCGAATTTGAAGAAAAAGCTGCGATTTTTTTATTTATAAAGTCAAAAAAAGGTTTTGTGATCTCTAAGTATTTTTTTTAGGGATATATATACAATAAAGTCCCAATATTTTCATCGATTTAACAATAAAGTCGTAAACTTTATTTTTTTGACAGTAAAGTCCAAATTACCGGCAGTTTTTGAAACTTTTACCCTTTTTTTCCGGTTAGCCAGTAATTAGGATTTTTTGTCAACAAAATAAAGTTTATGACTTTCTTGTCATATCGTCAATTAGGACTTTACTGTCAAAAAAATAAGGTTTAGGACTTTTTTGTCAGATCGTTGAAAATATTGGGACTTTAGTGTATATATAATTTTTTTTGGTTAGAAATTTAATGGTATGATACTCTTTAAGCATAAAAGTTATTGAAACTTTCTCTAATCAGCTAGATCCTATTGAAATCCTTTACGTTTGCTTCTTGTTAAATCGTTTTTTTAATCTCAATTTCGTTTTTTTCGGAAGGGAAAGAAGGGCAATTTCGTTTTTTTCGGTTTCTTATTTCTCCATTTTTGGGACTGCAAAAAGTCAACACAACCCTGGTTCTTTCTTTCTTTCTTGATTATCTCAATTTTTTTCAATGTCGGTTTGTTGAGATTAAAAAAAAAACGATTTAACAAGAAGCAAACGTTAAGGATTTCAATAGGATCTAACAGATTAGTGAAGGTTTCAATAACTCTTATGATTAAAGAGTATCATACAATTAAATTTCTAACCAAAAAAATTATATATATACACTAAAGTCCCAATATTTTCAACGATTTGACAAAAAAGTCCTAAACTTTATTTTTTTGACAGTAAAGTCCTAATTGACGATTTGACAAGAAAGTCCTAAACTTTATTTTTTTTGACAAAAAAAGTCCTAATTACCGAATAACCGGGAAAAAAGGCTAAAAGTGTCAAAAATTGTCGGTAATTTGGACTTTACTGTCAAAAAAATAAAGTTTACGACTTTCTTGTCAAATTGATGAAAATATTGGGACTTTAATGTATATATCCTTTTTTTATGCATTTTTATGAATTTTAGGGTTTTTTTAAGGTTTTTTGTTTTCCATTAAACCTAAACCTATATATATATATATATATATATATATATATATATATATATATATATATATATATATATATAGGTAAAGGTTCAAATGAGAACTACTAAAGGTTAAGAACCTAAGAACCATTTATATATATATATATATATATATATATATATATATATATATATATAAATCGATTCTACTATATCTGCTCTTAAAAAATAAAACTTGCATACAATATTACCAAACTACCTACTAGGTACAAAAGCAGTCATGGTAATGTAAAAGGACTGAGGGTATTACAGTAAATTTAAACATAGCTGATTAAACTTAAGTTGTGAATTAATGGCACACAGTTACTTTCTCGCTCCTTTCTCCTACACAAGATCAACAGTGTCTTCATATTGTACTAGCTAGGGCTTGATTATAACCAGATAATCGCCATGGAAATCAATGGAAAAACGAACCTTCTTCTTCTATTTGTATTTTATCTTCTTCTCTCTTTGATTGCTTCATGTGATTCATCGCTCAAGTATGACTATTATCGACAATCCTGCCCTGAAGTGAACCAGATTACTAAATCAACTCTATGTCGGATCTGCGATCGAAATTCGAGTGCTGCTCCAACTATTCTTCGCTTGTTTTTTCACGATTGTTTTGTGCAGGTCATATATTATCCCCATTTTCACGTTCTAAATCTCATATGACGTCTTCTGTTTTTCAATTTGTGATTTCTGGCTTGCTAGTTTCTGTATTTCTCTTCGTTGTGGTATACGATCGATTTTGTTCGTTTCATATCATTTGTCCTCTGGATTAATGCTATAAAATATCATATCATTTTGAATAAAGTATTTTTGGTGCACACAAAGTGTTTGATGAAATGTCTCAACGAAATTCGCAAAGTTATTAAGCTGTGAATATGTGTTTTTATGTATTAATTTGTGTCTGTTATTAAGTTGTGAATCGATGTCTGAAATATTAAATTAAGCTGTGGAAACAATGCACACACAAAGTGTTTGATGAAATGCCTCAACGAGATCTGAAAGCTTTTAAGTTATGTATATGTGTTTAAAGTTTTGTATTAAGTTGTGAACTAGTGTTTGAAATGCTTATTATTCTATGAATTCTATTTTTTTATGCATTATTTTGTGAATTAGTGTTTTGAATATTGAATTAAACTTTGAATTAGTGTCTAAATTGTTGTATTAAATTGTGAATTATGACTTTTTTTTATCCAGATCTGAATTTTATACATGTAAATGAGTTGTGAATATAGTGTATTAAAATGTGAATATGTGTTTTTATGTATTAATTTGTGAATATGTAAGTTATTAAGCTGTAAATGTGTATTTTTTGATGCACTAAGTTGTAAATTAGTGTCTGAAATGTTGAATTAAGTTGTGAATTAGTGTCTAAAATGATGAATTAAATTGTGAATTCTAATTTTTTTTATATCAAATCTGATTTTTTAGGGAAAGATGTTGGTGGTTTTGGCATAGATGGTTGGTGGTCGTGGTGGTTGATGGCAATATATGGTAGTTGGCGGTGTTGATGCTAATGGTGGTGGTAGAGTAAAGATATGTTATATTTCTCACTCATCTTCATCTTCTTCGTTGATTTAAGATAAGTTATCATCTTTTATGAGTCATATATATGTTTTTATTTTGATGTTTTATCTATGTGTTAAACTATGAACGAGCTATTTATACACTGAAATATGAGATTATACTTGTCAATGAGTTGTAAAGGTATTGTATTAAATTGTGAATTTTGTGTATTAAGTTGTAAATTTTATTCACAACTTAATATAATAAATTTACAATTTAATACACAAACATTCCTCCAAATATAAACGTATAAATGTGAGTTTTAAGTTGAGAATATGGCTGTGAATATATAATTTTTATGTATTAAACTGTGAATTTATTGTATTAAGCAGTGAATTTTGTGTATTAAACTGTGAATTGACTGTATTAAGCTTTTGAATTGATTGTATTAAATTGTGATTTTTTTTTTATAAATTAGTTTTGTGTTTGCTTATGAAATATGTGAAGAAAGAAACATTATACACATTATGATTTTCTCTAATTTTAAATAAAATATATAAAATTTAAATTGTGAATATTATGTAAATTAAACTTTGAACGAAACACTAGCAACCACATCTAAATGTATAAATGTTCAAGTTAAGAGTACGACATATATGTCTATTAAATTGTTAATTTAGTATATTATGATGTACATTTTATGTATTAAACGGTAATTGACTGTATTAAACTATGAATTGACTATATTTTACTGTGATTTTTTTAAATAAATTTTGTGTTAAAATATTAATGGTTTATGTATGAATTTTTGTATAAATGTTGTTGTAAATATTTTTATTTTTTGTGTTGTATACTTATATAAGAATGCATTAGTTTTTTTTAATTGTTTTATATTAAATTCAAAATGAGTAAATTATCAGGTTTATTAAACTATGAATGTAGTATTTAACTTCTCATTGCATTACTTTACACACAGATCTGATTTGTAAGGAATGATGGTTTCAATGTTGGCGCATGTGGTTGGTGGCGGCGTGCGGTGGTGTTAGTGGTGGTAGAGTTTGATAATTCTTAGAATTTGTGAATTAGTATAAAATTGATTGTATTAAGTTGTGAATTTTACGTATTAAATTATAAATGGACTGTATAAATTTATATTTTATATAAATTGTGTTAGAATATGAATGAATGTAAGAATGAATGAAAATATTAGACAAAAAAATTATGATTTTGCCATTTTCTTTCCAAAAAGAAAAAAATTGGGATTTTAACATATGTAGTAATATTCACAATACATATTTATTTAAGAAATGGAGGTTCTTAATCTTTTGAGGTTCTCATTTGAACCACTCCCTATATCTTTACTATCTTATAAAAGAAATCCCACTATTTCTAAAAATAAATTGTATAAAATAATAATATTTTTTTAAGACGTCCAAATCATTAAGCTAATTGTACAACTAATCACTAATAAAATAATATTAAAATTTAAACAAACTCCTATAAATCTTCTCTTCCAAGGTTTTGACCAGATCTTTTTTCATCCAAATAAATACTCAACACCCTATAATTTGGTCATTTCATGAATTTTCTTTATTTTTAATATGACATGTTTCCAAAAAAAAAACTAATGATTGAATTGAAAATATTCATTCTCCATCGAAAAGAAATTAATTGTCGAAACAAACTATTTGTCGTCCGCCGCTTTGCGCGGGTAAACGGGTAGTATATATATATATATATATATATATATATATATATATATATATATATATATATATATATACACACTAGCCGTTTACCCGCGCAAAGCGACGGGTGCGGATCAACAAAATGACATAAAAAATTTGTTAAACAAAATGACGAACAGATAGATATTTCTTATACCTGGGTTAGGATTAAAGGTAAGACATTTTTGAGCTTATTCGATTTTAATAGAAAGAAAACAAAGGATGAGGTGGCAAGCATGAGAGAGAACCAAGGTTTTGCGGTCAATGGCAAGACATTCATGATAGACGAATGCTAGATCAATGCGCCTCTTCCAATTTATATGAAATGTTTTATAACGTGTACATCGTATTAGACCGATTCAAATAGACATGAAGAACACTTGGTCAAAATTTGACCCATTCAAAATCTTATCATCATCTTATTTGACTTTTTCATTATTATTGACAGATTTAGTATTTAGCGATTCAATTGGATATGAGGAACACTTGGTCAAAGTTTGACCCATTCAAAATCTTATCATCATCATCTTATTTGGCTTTTTCATAAATGTTGACCGGATAAGATTTAGTATTTACCGATTCATTTGGATATGAGGAACACTTGGTCAAACTTTGACCCATTCAAAATCTTATCATCATCATCTTATTTGACTTTTTCATAAATATTGACCGGATAAGATTTAGTATTTACCGATTCAATTGGATATGAGGAACACTTGGTCAAACTTAGACCCATTCAAAATCTTATCATCATCATCTTATTTGACTTTTTCATAAATGTTGACCGGATAAGATTTAGTATTTACCGATTCAATTGGATATGAGGAACACTTGGTCAAACTTTGACCCATTCAAAATCTTATCATCATCATCTTATTTGATTTTTTCATAAATGTTGACCGGATAAGATTTAGTATTTACCGATTCAATTGGATATGAGGAACACTTGGTCAAACTTTGACCCATTCAAAATCTTATCATCATCATCTTATTTGATTTTTTCATAAATGTTGACCGGATAAGATTTAGTATTTACCGATTCAATTGGATATGAGGAACACTTGGTCAAACTTTGACCCATTCAAAATCTTATCATTATCATCTTATTTGACCTTTTCATATTTAACGCATTCAATTTGAAGATAAGCTTAGAAGACCTATTCAAAATCTGTCTTTGACCGGATAAGATTTGTTATTCTCCGATACATAAAATTATTGTATATGATGCTTAAAAGTTTGTACCTCTTAAAATTCAGCAAATTCTTGTAAATGCTTTTTAAGGTATAAAGATATATATATATATATATATATATATATATATATATATATATATATATACTAGTTGTGAAACCCGTATATTATACGGGTTTATTAAAACAAAATGTTAAATAGAAACGATTAAATGAGAAGTTTATTTGAATTCGAAATGTGAAATAAATAAAAATTATGAGAAAAAAATATGCAAAAAATAAATAAACTAAAATTATTGTTTAGTTATCAGACCCGTATACTAAACAGGTTAATTATAACAAAATGTTAAAAACAAAGGTTTAAATTGTAAATTTATTTGAAATTGAAATTGAAATTTAAAATTTAAAATTTGAAATTAATATTTATGGTAGGTTTAATTTATGGAAACTAATTAATAATATATCAGAAATGAAAAATGAAATAAATGACAAGTGGAAAATAAATATATCTTTAAATTATGATAAAATGACATGTGGCAAATTGAATGAGAAAAGGACATGTGACAAAATCATTATTATTTATTATGGTAGATTCGAAGCGACATCCTCAATCTAATGATTGGGGTATATACATTAAGAAAAAAAGAATGCAAAATACCACAGCAATATAAAATTAAATTAATGTCATCATTTTTTACGATATAGTGATTATTTGATAAGTGGATTTCAAATAAACAACTTAATAGAAAGTAAGTATTGTGAAAATCATGAGAGATCAAATAAGTGTAGATTAACTATTTTATAAAACCACATAATAAACCTTCTAATAATTAGAAAGCTAATATTAAATTTTTACTTTTGGACTTGTAAACATTACTATCAGTTCCTTTTATGTAAAAAAAATTAAAACTAAAATAAATAAAACAAATTTCCTCTTTAAATTTTATACGACTTCATTTGTTTGTGTATCCTTTATCCATTTTCTCTCTTTACGGGTCCTGTTTTATATTTCTTGTCATGAAAACTAATTACTTAATCAGAACCCGGAATCAAAAGTTTGTTTTATTATCTTTTTTAAATTAAGTTCACAAAATTAAACGATAAATAATGAAAGGGGATTGTAGTTTAAAAAAAAAAAAAAAGCAAACAAAGGAAGAAGGCAAAAAAGATATAAGGTAGGCCCATAATTTACACTTTTGAAATTTTTTGACCATCAAAATTGGAATCAAGATCTGGCCCAACTTATAATTCATAACAAGATAAAAATTCTAAAATAAAATATTACAACAATAAAAGAATCGTTGATAGTTGATTTAAGGTTAAAATTGGTATTTAAGTTTTTGGCTTATGTTATTTAGTTATTTAACTCAGTTCAACTTTAAAATGTCATTTTTTTTATTTCTTTTTGAAATGGTCACTATGAGAGATTTTGTCCATAGTAGGGTTAAGACAAAACTATTTCCCATTCTATTATTCATTCAAAACTATTTACTTTTTTAGTATTTTTTTTTTCATTTTTGTTTATTTTTTCAGTTTTTCTTAATGTTTTTTTATTTTAAATTAGAAAGGTTACCGCCGTTATGCGGGGCCCAGAAGCTTTCAATGTTGTTTCCGAATCGATAAATATAACAGACGTAGAAAGTGCAAGGATGACAAGCCCGGACTTTGCCCCAGACCGTTTTGTTCATGTTTTTATGAAAAAATGTAAAAGTTTTGACTGCAAGGACCAAAAGTGTCACAATGGCTAAATAATTAAAGCGATAGGAATTAGCAAGTTTTTAGAAAAAGGATCAAAGTTGTCGAACCGTTAAAGTTTTGTGGCCAAACTTTAAATATTAAAAGACTCCTAAATAGAAAATGGTTCAAAGTTGTCAAACCATTAAAGTTTTGTGACCAAACTTTAAATATTAAAAGGTTCCTAAAAAATATAAATATATCGATTATAAGAACCAAAAGTGTCAAAATTGCTAAAAAATGAGGACCAAAGTTGTCAAACCGTTAAAGTTGTCACACCTTTAAAGTTTTGTGGCCAAACTTTAAATATTAAAAGGTTCCTAAATAGAAAAAGGGATCAAAGTTGTCAAACCGTTAAAGTTTTGTGGCCAAACTTTAAATATTAAAAGGTTCCTAAAAAATGTAAAAATATCAATTACAATGACCAAAAGTGTCAAAATGGCTAAAAAATAGGACCAAAGTTGCAAAAGTATAGGGACCAATTCTGCCAAAAAAAACATAAAGTCTAGTGACTAAAATAGACAAAAATTGTGAAAGTTCGCTATTTATAAGAAACATTTTCCATAATATATATATATATATATATATATATATATATATATATATATATATATATATATATATATCCAACTTTTCTTTATTTCTTTTTTATTTCTCATTTTTACTGTTTTTCTAAACAATAATTTTTTTTCAAGCTTTTACTGTTTTTTTAAATAAAAATTGATACTTATATTTTTTATTTTTGTTTTTTATTTTAAATATCTATTTTTTTACTACATACAATTTTTTAGCCATCATAAAATTAAACATACAATATATTTTAAGATGTATAAACTCCAACATTACAAACAAAACATTTTAAGTTATAAATCACTCAACTTTGTTTGATACAAAAGAAAAAAACATCACAATTAAAAAAAACTTCAATATTGTTTGTTACAAAAAGAAAAACATCACACTTATCTTGAACTTGAGCCGGTAACAGATTCTTACCTGTAAAAACGATTAAAAAAATAAAATAAAATAAGAGAATAGTCATAACAATACCATAAAAAATATTATATGTTTAATTACCTTGGCTTAGATGTACACCGCTTTCGATTATAACCCGGTTGCCTACAAATTCCACAAAGAGTGGCATTTCTTCCTTCTTTAATATTCATACCATTTTTTTAATCTTGTTGAACGAGGACGAACTTTTTTATTCCGTAATAATTCTAAATTTGGAAGTAATGCACTAAATGGTGATTGTGACCAATCTGCTTCATGAGGAAGCAGTGAGAACTCAGATGCCCAAGTAGCACAATAATATACAATTGAGTAACATTTATCAACATATTGCCAACTATTCAAAGAGAGTTTGGCACATGCAATCAAGACATGAGAACAAGGATATTCAAATGCCTCCTACTTACCACATGTGCAAGTTTTTTGTTCCAAATTAACTACTTGCACATTTCGACCTCTTTGAGTTATCAACTGAAATATACATTTTTCTCGATTAAAAGATCTTAACGAATGTGCACTTGCTTTTGCCATCAAAGCTACTTGTTTTGCAACAATATGTGGAGTATGTGCATCTCCATTAGCTTGAGAACTAGATCCTAAAGGACGTCTCACCTCAAAATAATGCACCATTCTATAGAATGTAAGTTGCACACAAGCTATGATTGGTAAAAAACGAGCACATTTAAGTACACTATTGAAAACCTCTAACAAATTTGTTGTGAGTAACCCATATCTCATGCTACCATCATATGCAAGTGTCCATCTATTAAGTGGATGGCTCTCCAACCAATGTCGAGCATGTGGATTTAGTTTTCCAATTTCTTCCATGATGGAGTTGAACTTTTGAATTTGATTCTGACTCCCGGCACGATAAGCTAAAGCTTTCAACTCTGAATTACGAAACTTGTCATAAAAGTTGTTGATGAAATGTCGTAAACAATACCTTTAAAAAAATATAAGTTAATGAAGCAAGTTATTGAAATGTCATAAAGAATACTTAAGAAATATAATAATACCTGTGAAAACCACGTGGCTCTAACCATGGAGATCCATGCTCATTGACAGCCTTAAGGATTCCCCCATGACGATCAGATATTAGACATATGCCTTCACGGTCTTTCACCACATGATTCTTGACATGAGAAAGAAACCAATTCCAAGTATCATAAGATTCATTTTCTACAATAGCAAATGCAAGTGGCAAAATCTGATTATTACCATCAACTCCCATTGCAATGAGCATCTTACCATACAAGTGTGTGCCATCAATGCTAATCACTGGTCGACAATAGTGAAACCCTTTGATAGAGGGAGCAAAAGCCCCAAAAAACACGCCTAAATTCAACTTCATCTACATCGGTTGATCTTGAAACACATCATTCAACAATAGTTCTTGGATTGAACTTTTGAAGTGCACCTAGATATTTTGGTAAAGCGACATAAGACTCTCCCAATTTCCAAACACATGTTCAATTGCTTTTTGCTTTCCAACCCAAACCTTCTTATATGAAGGAGTATAGCCTAGTGTTTCAACTATTTCAACTCTCAAAGCAGGAATACTGATAGAAGGTTGTGCTTTTATAAGGTGCCTAGTTTCCATAGCAATCAAGCTTGCATCTAGGTTCGGATGATCTTGAGAAAGCTTATAGTGCAAACAAGTATGCAGACCGATATAAGTTGTGATTTCAAAATATCCACTACATTTACGTTTACTTGCATGAAGTTTCCATTTGCAACCATATTGTAAGTATAACTTGCATCTTAGAGTCAAAATAGTTGGGTGAGAGTCAATGACCTCAAATACTCTATGTGCCCTAATGCAATGGATCTTGATTGCTCTAACAAGTTCCTCTTTATCCTTGAAAGAATCTTTTCCCAACTCTCGTGTGAAATCATTCTTACTCGTTGATTGCAACCCAATCCGATTGTCATCAATATTCAAATTTGTTCCTTCCATATTAGTAAAAGTTGAAGGTACTTCAACATTGTTGTCAAAAGGTGCTTCTTCATCATTTTCCTCTCCAATTTCATCTTCCAAATTTTCATTTAACTCAAGTTCATTGTCTATATTCATCATATTAGTTATAACAACAGCTTGAGAGATTATCGAAAAATCATCATTGTCAATCATGTCTATAATAGAATTCATCTAAAAAACAAATAAAAACAAACAAAAACTAATAGAATTTATCTACAAAACAAATAAAAACAAACAAAAACTAATCAAAAAACTGATTATATCATCTATGAAAACAAGAAAAAAGAAACAAAAACTAATCAAAAATTGATTATATCATCTATGACAACAAGAAAAAAGAAACAAAAACGGATCAAAATTTGATTATATCAATTATGACAACAAGAAAAAAGAAACAAAAACTAATAAAAAATTGTTCATATTATCTATGACAACAAGAAAAAAGAAGCATAAGTAAAAATTGCAATCAATTCCATTTAAAAAACATCAAAAAACAAGCTGTGATAAAATCCATATACAAAAAAACCAAACAGATGGAGAACTTGATCTTCAATTCGGTGGAGAAGGACCAAAATAAAGAAAGAATGAGAGTGCAATGAATTAAACAGAAAAAACTACAAAAAAACGAGAAGGAAAAGAGGTTACATACCTTGAAACCGGCGAGTTTATGGAGGCGGTAGGAGGGCGGCGACAGGCAGAAGAGGTTGCAGGTGGCCGGCTATGGCGGATGAAGCTGTTGGCTGAAGAACACGATTGAAGCCCTAGCCCGTTTTTTTTTTCTTCGTACGTTGTTTCGTTCCAGCATGTAGGGAGTTTTATTATTATTATTATTATTATTATTATTATTATTATAAAAACAGTAATATTAGTTTTAAATTCAATATAATACTAATAAGATAAATAGTTTTGAATGTATACTAGAACGGGAAATAGTTTTACGTATAACACTAATATGGATAAAAACTCGTTACTATGATTGGATTTACATGTAACTTGCTGACTTGGTTTTCTCAATCCCACTTGGTTGTACACCTAGACTAATTAATCTTATTTCCGAGCTTTTAAGTACAAAAAACATCTATATATCCTCGTTAAGAACTTGTAAAAATGATATAACAAATGGAAAACATTCTAGGATGAGTAGATTTTGTGACAAGTCCAAGTGATTGATTCTTTCTACATACAAATTAAAAGAATAAGATCAAGCAATTGCTAAAATAATAAGACCAACAGTTCTTCACTCATTTATGGAATTAAGGTGCAAATACATATTTCAGATCAATGAACAAAGTTGGGAAGCATCGTCATGATTTCACAATCGGGTTTATTGACATAATGAAGTCAAGATCACCAAAAATAACAAGGCCATACTAGTCACACAAGCTCCTGTTACAAGGGCACATGGAAAACAATCATGGAAAAAAATAAACTTTGTCACCATTTTCGTTTATGTAAAACTGGAGATACATCTTGATTGAGTATACTACAATCCCGAGTGGGAAGCAACCAATTTTTATCCTCACAAGCAAAATAATAAGTATCATTAGAAATCTCTCATCATATAACACTTCGAAATTCATCTCCCCAACCCATACATTTTTTTTTTAATTAAACATTTACCAGCTTAAAATTTGAAAATAAAAATAACATTTCATTAAATAAAACATTACATACTACAAACAAATGGTAAATAAAAAGATAAAATGGAAATTGAATTCAAAGACAATAATTTAAATCTTAACAATTTAGAGTGGTATTTTAAAATATTTATGGTCACATCGTGTACATCATCTTTTACGTTATGTGTTCGCGATATTCAATTTTTATTGATTTCAAAACATCAACGTTGGAAATTTCGGGAGCACGAGTATTAATATTTTAGTTGAATATGTAAGTTGAAATTGTTAAATTTTGTCAACATCCTTCCATTTGGAGTTAATTTGATGTGTTAAATGATCCAATCCCCAAGTTGTTTTAAAGTGTCTGTGAACTTTCCCCCAAAAAGCATACGATCTTTGTTGATTTCCAAAATCATTAACTTCCAAAATGTCAATGTAAGCTTTCGTCGACATGTTTTCCTTGTTCGGATTATTTTTTGGATTTTTAACTGTTTGTTGATTTATCGTTTGATTCTTTGTTTTGTGTTGGGTGACAGGACAAGGATTGGCCAGGAGTACAATCCATTTGAAATGAAATTGGAGAGAATGAGAATAGAATTGGAGAAAATATGAATGGAATGAAAGAAAGAAAGAATGGAATTGGGGAAAAATATGGTTTTTGAAGTGGTAAAAAGTTGTATTTACAGTGGGTAAAAATATTTAAAAAAAATGAAATTTGATCCATGGCAAATGGTCTCTCTCAATAGTTGAGAGAGGGAGAGAGAAAAAAAATTTGATCCATTGTCAAATGGTCTCTGAGAGAGAGAGAGAGAGAGAGAGAGAGAGAGAGAGAGAGAGAGAGAGAGAGAGAGAGAGAGAGAGAGAGAGAGAGAGAGAGAGAGAGAGAGAGAGAGAGAGAGAGAGAGAGAGAGAGAGAGAGAGAGAGAGTTGAAACGGTTTACATACACCGTATCTTCTCCCAAATGACGATATTGCTCGAGGTCGGGCTAGTGTAGCCAGCGAGACCATCAGTCCTGCTTCAAAATTAAGGCTTACCACACTCATATCCATCCACCCTAAAGATGAGCCAATTCATCATTCCCAACTCACTTGTCACATCACTATCATATCAACTTTTCTTTTCATTTTTCTCATTTTCATCTATTCCATTCCACAACACATAATATTCATTAATCCCATCTCTCCAAACCAACACAAATTATTTTATTTATTTTTTTAAATTAAATATTTATTCAATTCAAATTAAAAAAAATAAAACTTAAAATAAAAATGACATATCATTAAATAAAACATATACTACTACAAACAATAAATAAAATGATAAAAGGTCTGATTTTTCATGTTTTTCATGTCTCTTTTCCTTATTGCTGGTTAAGATGGATAAATTGTTGGAAGCTAGAAGATCTATTTTTTTAGTGTGTGTGTGTGTGTGTGTGGGGGGGGGGGGGCAATGAAAACCGAAAATTAGCTTGGATAAAATGGAATGTGGTCTTAGCCTCTAAATCCAATTGTAGTCTTGACATTGGAAGTTTTTTGGCTTTCAATTAAGCTCTTTTACAAAAAAAAAAAAAAAAGGAGATGAAAATTTTTAAACGGTGATGATATGATGTGGGTTAAAGTGGTCATGATCTTATATCGGTGATAATGGTGGTCTTGATTGCATTTCGAATAGGAACCTTGGGGCAGGTCCATGGGCAAGTGTAACGTCCCAATTTTCAAGGCAAAATTTTTATTTTTATTTATTCAAAACATAAGTCTTACACACGTTATATAAAAAAACCATTGCCACACATCTATATCTATCTATCTATATCATATCATATCATATCATATTAGATTATAAAAGAAACATTTTTCCTTTCACCGCATTCATTTGAAACTCACATGCATTTTTTCTTTCACCACATTCATTTGAAACTCACATGCATTTTTTCTTTCACCACATTCATTTGAAACTCCCATGACTTTTCAATTTCTTTCTAATAATAATTATAATTTGGTTAATAAGGTTAAATAAATATCAAATCTGAAGTGTAATCATATATAAACTAAATTTCAATATTAAAATAATATATTTACTTCTACTTATAAAGTTATGTTTTTTTAACTTTTAACATATTATACTTAATTTATTAGTTTTAATATATTGTTGGAGGCAAACGATTATCATTTTAAAGATATAATTTTGGAACAATTTGTATAAAATATTTAAATTATTAATTTGAATATAATACTACACATTCAACTTAAATATAAATTTTAGTTTAAATTAAACAACCCAAAAATATTTTGTCAATAGTTAAAAGTGATTAATTGTAGTGTCTTTCTAAAATAATGATTATAAGTTGGTTAATAAAGTTAAATAAATATCAAACCTAAAATGTAATCATAAATATACTAAATTTCAATTCTAACATAATATCTTTACTTCTACTTATAAAGTTATGTCTTTAACTTTTAACATATTATACTTAATTTATTAAATTTAATATGTTGTTTTATGTAAACTATTATCAGTTTAAAGCTACAACTTTTGAACAGTTTTGACAAAATACTTAAGTTGTTAATTTAAATATAACATTACAATGTCAACTTAAATATAAATTTTAGTTCCACTTAAAAAACCAAAGAATATTTTGTAAATAGTTAAAAGTGATAAATGTAAAAACTAAATTGTAATATCAATTTAACTAAAATATTTCCTAAATATATTTTTACAATTGTTAAAAGTTTTCAAATAAGTAGCTTAAAATAACTTACAATAACAATAGTTAAAAATAACTCTATATAAATGATTGTATGGTTAACTTTAAAATCAAAAAACAATGTTTGATGTTTTAAATAATTATAATGATAGAAATTAAAACATTAAGCAAATAAATTTTAAAAAATTAATTAACAATAACAACTATAAATAACATTAAAACATATATTATATTTAATTTTATTCCTGTGTAACTTGCGGGTAGAAGTCATTCAAACGATTGAGATTATGTAGTTATAAGAGATGTATATATTATCATATAATTCAAAATAATCAATATATTATATCAATTTAGTATACAAATTATTACATTAAATTTAATAACAACGTTATTGCTATATCTAAAAAAACATATATTTATGCGCAACGGGCGAACATTTGCCTAGTATACTTATAAAAGATTCATTTTTACTTGTAGTACATGAATTTGAAACCTCCATGACTTTTCAATTTCTTTCTAATAATTATTATAAATTGGTTAATAATGTTAAATTAATGCAAAAACTAAATTCTAATCATAAATTAACAAAGTTACAATATTAAAATATCATATTTTACTTATATTTATAAAATTATGACTTTAACTTTTTACATATTATAGTTAACTTATTAGTTTAGGTATGTTATCGTATGTGATCAGTTGTTATTTTAAAGTCACAACTTTTGTATAATTTATAATTTATAATTTTATGCAAAATAGTTAAATTATTAATTTGAATATAATATTAAATGGTTAACTTAAATCAAAATTTCAGTTAAACTTAAAAAAAATAGAGAGACTATTTTATAAATAGTTAAAGGTTATAAATTATAGCGTTAAACCTAAATTGTAATCCAAAAATAACAAAAAAAACATGAAACTATTTTTTATAATCATTAAGATTTTTCAAATAAGTATCTTAAAAATAACTAACAATAAGAATAGTCAAAATTAATTTTATATAAAAAAAAATTATAATATCTTTAAAAAAAATAAAAAAAATGTTTGTTGATAATTATATTCAAAGAAACTAACAATATTCATCAAATAAATTTTAGAAAAGTTAAATTTATGATAATCCCAATAAATACTGAGAGTTCGATCAAATAAGGATCAATCACGCTACACAGTTGGGAGGTAGGACCATTTTGACATATTGTCTTTCTGAAATTCAACAACCAAGCCAACATGACCATTCCAGACACCTATCCCGTAAGTAGATCAATCAGTATTATAACCAAAATTACTAATAATTCTTATTTATACATTCATAACAATGAAAATGAGTATAAATATAAGTTACACTTAAAGCGTAGTAAGTGTATCCTAAGTTACAAAGAGTTTCTGGTAATAACCAGGAAGATCGCAGACAGGGCTTCGACTCGTTAGCTTCTTAGGGAGTGTGTAACGCTCATAAAATTTAAGACAAATTAAAACACTTTATTTCATTCAAAAACCATTAAGTTCATACATCTTGTTTTCAAAATAGTTTAAACATCAGAGTATCCCCCATAACCATATCACATAAATCATAAAACATGAGGAGCGGTACGATTACGCCTTCGCCTTGCCACGATCTCCTGAGGTACCTGAAACAATACACTGAACTGTAAGCTCGAAAGCTTAGTGAGTTACCCCCAAAATACCAACCACACATAAACATACTCATAATATATCACAAATAGAACAGTCATGCACATCGGGTCTACTATGTGATTGGTCCGCCCGCACCGGGCCTTCAGTCAACATGGTCCACCTTCCAAGTCTAGCCATGTACATCGAGTCTACAGTGTAATTGGTCCGCCCACACCAGGCCTTCAATCCACCTGGTCCACTCTCTGAGTCTACAGTATGACGGTCCGCCCACACCGGATCTTCAATCGGCCTGGTCCACTCTCCGAGCCTCGACACGTCTGGTCCGCCCTCGTGGGGCCTTCAGCCTATCCGGACTGCTCGCTAGGCCTTCAGAATATCCCGTCCGCCCTGGGTATGTTGGCCTACAGCACAAAGCAGGAATCGCCTCAACCCAACCACCGTCAAACAACCATGTGCACATAAACAATTAATCACATAACAAATCCTTAAATAGACAAACAGTCTAACAGATCACATAGCATATCAACATCCTAACCAGGATTCCGACCTAACTGGTCACTAGCATAACATTACCCTATATACCGGGTACCGACCTTAACCAGGTCACTAACATAACACCATCCTAAATACCAGGATGCAGATCTAGCAAAACAATAACATAACAAACAATACTTGGATTTCCATCGGATAAAGGGCCGGCCTTGGTGCCGTAGACCCTGTCGATATAGTGAGGATAACTCACCTACAATTGCCGAATAAAGAGATAAGACCAAGCTGCCCTGACCACCGATACGAACTTCACCACAGAACACTACCAAAGAACCAATTCCATAAATACCAAAATTACCAAAATACCCTTGGAAGTCAAACTGGTCAACTCTTGGTCAAAGTCAAAGTCCTCAGTCAAAGTCAACCTTCCTGGTTGACTCTACTCGCCGAGTCAACCTGTTGACTCGTCGAGTTCTTATACTCAGAAACTCCCATAACACGACTCAACTCGCCGAGTCGCCCTAAGACTCGTTTAGTCCAACGATCTCCGAGTCCCATCCTGCTCAACTCACAGAGTCGCCCCTCGACTCACCGATTCGAGGCTTAACTAGAAGAGGTTAGGGTTCCAAGACCAGACTCGTCGAGTCCAAGGCAATCTTCAACAGACTCGCTAAGTTGTTCTTCCAACTTGCCGAGTCCATGCACATGTTCATACAACTCGTCAAGTACACCCATGTGACTGGTCGAGTCTCTCCAGTTCTCAATCCATACATTGACTTTTCGAGCCATGCAGGTGCTCCAATCCGTAGATCCACTCTTCTACAGTCTAACCCTCACATAAAGTTGCAAACTTTACGTGAAACCAAGGAGATATAGGCCCAAAACACACTAGGGCTAGGGTTAAGGACTAGGGGACTTCACCAACAACTCTTAGACAGGAGCTTTATGACATTCTAGGCCATCACAAGTCTAGATCTGGAGTAGCAACCTCAGATCTAAACTCCAAACCCGAAATAGATCTCAAACAAGCTAAGGAACTCCAAATCAACCACCAAGGATGAACCAAAAAGGAAATAGCTTAAGATAATGGCTCCTTACCTCTGAGACGTGCCCAAACTGATGTAGATACCATATCTACACAATCCCCTTGATGCTAGCCTCTAATTTCTCAAGCTCCTTCCACCAATTTCCTCTTCCAAGCTCCAATCTCATCAACAATGGAGTCTCACACGAAAATTGGGGTTTAGAGATCTCAAAAGGGTAGGAAAGAGGCTGAGGGTGGGTTATAATGTGCTTTATATAGGGCACAACCCATGGGATTAGGGTTTGCTCTCTTCAGCACCAACTCGTCGAGCCCAAGCCGCCGACTCGGCGAGTTGGCCACTTAACTCGCGACAGAATCCCGCTCTGACTCAGCGGGTAAGCATGCTTACTCGTCGAGTCCCTTTCCTTAATTTACACTTTACGTCCTTCAATAGCACATCTGGAATTTAGGGTGTTACAAATCTCCCCCACTTAAATTAGGCTTCGTCCTCGAAGCCTACTGTAGTATACACTTCTGAACAACCTACTCGCACTGCAGGCTCCGATTTCCCAATTAACTCAGTTCCTCCCAGACCTGACCACTACACCCCATTTAACGTAACTCCTACTTGCGTGGCATCCTTGCCAATACTCCAAGCCGACCATCGGCCTTTTCTTTCTTGATGACAACACATAACAACCAAGTATCACTTGATGATACTATCCCTTCCTGCCAGGAACACACTTCCGTGACTTGCTACTGCTAGATACCACCATGACTCACTGGGTCCTCTCACAGGTTTGGTTTGCTTCCGAGTCTGTCCAAAACTCCATTCTAGAGATAATCACCTCCTTCAACTCCAAGGAGGCTTAACCCCCTGACCTTGCAGCATCAGTCATTGACACAACATTGAAGCTTCTCTCTTTATGAACAACATACGATACAAAAACTTCTACCACACACGAATCCCAAGACATATCACGATAACTCAAACCATCATCAACATACCTACCACTACCGGCCAACCAGCACGACACTCATATGTAACCTATATCACCCCCTTTGGGTTAGAATACCAACATGTGTAATCAATTCAACTATCGAGTCGAATTTCACAGGGTTTGTTGGCCTACCGCCTCAACCCTACCGCTCCCTTCGAGTCTCCATGCCTACGACTTACAGTCGGCCCGCACCGGGTATCTTGGCCTACTGCATAGAGCAGGACTGCCTCAACCTTATTCGAATGTCGTAGACAATCATGAGAAAGATCTAACCCGGTTCCCAGAACCTGAATGACAGGATATTCTAATCTCAAACCTTCCCAAAACTTACTAATACCCATTTGGATCCACTCTCAGTCCCCAAATGGAGTATTACTTGATCCAAGAAGATGAAACCTCGGAGACGCTCTGAACTGATGGGATCACCAAGATCCTTTGCACTCCATCTAATCTCTCAAAACAACTTCTGATCAAACCAAATTACATTGAAGTCTTCAGCCTATTCCAGCAACATGTTCAATACTTGGGGGACAGACCCACTGATTGATAGTGTTTGCTACGGCTACCCCCATAGTCTAACAACACTTTCCATGCTGGCCGAACACGCACTCGAACTAACACACAACTGAACTTAATTCATGGCTAGAATCCCAACCTGATTCCCCAACTTTTGCTATCAAGCACCTAGAAGACGTGCTCTTATGCTGGGGAGTTTTGTTGAATCCCTAATCAACACAACCCTCAACCCAAGCAACCACTAGGGCCTCCATTCTCCATATCGGGTTGTGAAACTTATCCCCGTTTCAAAACCTCTACCACTTCTGCATCTCGGGGTAACACTCCCCCACTTAGATTCGACTAACCCTCATAATACATGAAAATTGGATGATTCCCAATCCTTCTCACTTCCCAATGATCGATCTGATGACAACCAATTCTTTCCCACTAGTGCTCCATTACTAGTTAGTCATAATTGATCACACACTTCCAAGAACCAGATGAACACTTCCTGAATCCCAGTGAAACTGACAACCACTAATGCTTGAATGACCCTACACTCACGTCCTGAAGACCACAAGATAGATGCTCCAACTAATACCTCGGCAATGAGTAACTTCTCTTGGCGCTTTAGTCCGTCAATCACTAACGGTTGCTAAAACCACTGAATCTTGACAATGCTAAATAACCATCCTGTGGAACCCTATCCGCAAACCTCCCACATAATACCCTTTTTTTAATGAATCCCTGAACTCTAATTGTTGGAATAGTGTCTAAGGCTGCAACTATATTAGGCAAGTATTTGACTCGGTTGTGCATGGTCCTTTTGGGTTTCCTTCACCATAGCAACTTGACAGGATGATTTATATGAGAGAAGGAATATTATTAATATATTATGAGAATAATATAAGGAATAATAATATTATTATTTGATTAATATAAGTCATAAATTAATTAAGAATTAATTTGGTGACTTAAAGAGATTAATTAAATAAAGAGGTATATACTGCCAATTGTATGATAGTTTGACTTTGGGCTATAAATCCCTTAAGGATAAGGGGGATGAATTCTAGGGCTTTGGATAGGCTTAGATTTCGTCCAAGGGCTTATCGATTAGGGTATTGGATTGCTTAGGGCCTAAGTTATCCAATTAGGGTTTAAGGGTGAAACCCTAGGAGCCTTACAAGTATAAATAGACCCCAAGGGTCAAGGGAAATTGGCACTTGTGCTTAGAGAAGAAACCCTGGCCGATTTCTCTTTCCTCTCCTCTCTCCTAAATCATCTCCTTTGCTAGTTGGTGTTTGTAAGCCGTTAGAGGAGTGACAATTGTGACTCTAAAGCTCTAAGAACAAGAAGATCAAGTAAGTGATTCAAGGTAAACTTCTAATTCTGATTTCATATTGTTATTATAGTCTATTAGCCATTAGAAGTCTTGGATTGAATGCATGTTTAAATAGATAAACCTAGATCCAAGCATTAGGGTTGCATGTGCACATAGGAATGTTCCTATGGCTAAAACCCATCAGTGGTATCAGAGCCTAGATTGGTTTCTATTGAATTGATGCATTGATTGATTGTTTGATGCTTGTTAAATTCGAATTTTATGTTTCTATCTGATGGACTCGGCGAGTCCCATAGTGGACTCGGCGAGTAGGCTCGACTCGGCGAGTCCATTGGGGTACTCGGCGAGTCCAAGCATCAAAAAGAGGAAATTTTAGGATTTCTTGCTGTTTATCTTTGAGATACATGCCTTAATCATATTAGATCAATATAAATCCGATTTTATGATATATATGAGTATATTCTAGACCTAATTGAACATATTTATCAATTAATTAAATATTTAGTTCTTTATATGATAATTGATTAATTATTTTAATTTAAGTGGTAAATTGTTTTGCAAGAAATCATTAAATAAATCAAATATGGATAATTATGTGATTAATTGTTAATTTTGATTATTTGTTATTTGATCCTCTATGTTTTGAAAAGTTTAAAACTTGCCCTCAAGTTTTGAAATTTATGTTTTGTGATTAAAAGTTTAATTTAGACAATTTAAATTTCAAACCCTAGAATTTTTTACAAGTTTAAAATTCAACTCTATACTAATATAATATTACAAGATTAATATATATATATATATATATATATATATATATATATATATATATATATATATATATGTATAATTAAAATGCTAGTCTTACCGTTCGTAGGCCTCATTCACGAAGTCGGTCTATAAGGTGGGTATAAGGTTGCTGCCTATAAAATGGCGCTTAATGGGTGTACACTCACACCCACCGCTTGCTTGATCGGTGGAGGGTCGTTAGCCGAACGGGTAGGATAGGGCAACCTCATCCTCTCATTAAAAGTATAATATGTAATACAAAGTAACTACACATGTTTTAAAATTTCCCAATCTTAGTTACTTTAGGAAAAGTGAATTGATGCAATCCCATGAAATTACATTTTGCACCCTTGCTAAGAAGTTAGTGGAGCGTGTGTGGTTTACCGGCACACTAATTGGTTCTAAGCAAAGGTGGCAAAGGGTGATTCATTGTTTATCATAGTTCGATGGAGCGTGTGTGGTTTACTGGCACATCGAATAGGTGATTGTTACAATGAAGGCACCATGTGAATTTGCATGGTAATTCACACCCACTTTATGATCCTCGGTATCCCAGTCACAAACGAGAGGGGCATATCGAGATTTAAACATGCCATTGAATAGTTTCAATGAATCTCATCCGAACCTAGGAATTCTCAATACATTTAGGACTTAAAGTTATATTTTATGGTGGAGAATTAGTGAATCGTCATTCACTTACCTTCAAAATTGTTTGCATGTTAGATTACGGCATCCCTTTTCTAATATGTAAATATTGTTGTTGGATCCTAGCCCTAATTTTTCTTATTGGGTGATAATTAGGGATTCATATTCTAATCTATCTTTGTCCTTTCTATTTGTAGATGTCTATTGGTCAAGCCAACCCACCGATAGTTAGGCAAGATAACCATGAAGGAAGGAATGATGGAATGGGATGCAAGTACAAGGACTTTTTGACTTGCAAACCATCGACCTTTAATGGAAAGGAGGATCTGATTGGGGTTATGGATTGGATCTCCGAAATGGAGCTAGCCTTCATGACATGTGGCTGCAGAGGTAAATTGCAGACTATCTATGCCGTGCGTCAATTCCGAGGTGGAGCCGTTCGTTGGTGGAACACTCTAGGGAAGACCTTAAGCCCTAATGAGCCACTGTAATTGTCATGGGCAGAGTTCTTGGTGCAGTTCAAGCGCAAGTTCTGCTCAGCTCAAAATCTGTTGGAGTTGGAGAATAAGTTTTTGACATTGACGAAGGGTAGCATGTTAGTTGATGAATACACCAATAACTTCACCGATAAGATGGAGTTTGCCTTGCGTATCGTTCCAGACGAGCTGACGAAGGTGGACCGGTATGCAAAGGGACTCCCATGGGAGTACGAGGTGCCAGTACGTCAGGCACTTACTCTAGAGGCAGCTATCTGGGCTGCCAAGTCTGTTGAGAACATGATAAAGGGAAGAACCACCGTCAAGGTTGAGGTTGGTGAGAAAAGGAAGTTTGAGGGAACATCTGGTTCCAGTAACAAGAGCAAATTTTCGAAATCTGATTCGAAAAAGTTTGGAGGAAAAGGAGGTGAAGCGAAGTGGTGTGATAAGTGTAAGAAAAAGCACTTTGGGAAATGTAGCGAGGATGTGACCTGCTACAAGTGTGGGAAGGTTGGACATTTTGCCAATGAATGTCCGAACAACAAAAGGATGTGTTTTGGTTGCAATGAAGAGGGGCATATTTTGAAAGACTGTCCGAAGAAGAAGGAGGCAGCTAGGCCCAACATTCCACCAAAGCCGAAGGCGAGAGCCTTCCAGATGACACTTGAGGCTGCGAAGGATGAAGCTGATGTCGCTTCAGGTACCTTTCTCGTAAACGAATTACCTGCTCATATATTGTTTGATTCTGGAGCCAACTACTCCTTTATTTCGCATGAGTTTGGTAGAAAGCTAGCTTTGCCTGTTGATAGACTAGATAATGCTTTATTAGTCGAAGTAGCTAGTGGCAAGTTTGTACCTGTTAGCCATCGTATGAAAGACATCTTAATCGACCTTAATGGGAATAAGTTTCACGAGGCGTTATTGCCTATCGAACTTAATGGTTTCGACATCGTCTTAGGAATGGATTGACTTAGCGCCAATGATGCCGAAATTTTATGCAAGAAAAAGATAGTTAAAGTAAACCCGCCTGGAAAAGATTCGTTTATGGTGTATGGGGACAAACGGCGAGTGAATTCTGGGATCATTTCTCTAATGAAAGCCAGAAAGTGTTTGACCAAGGGATGTACATCATATTTAGCGTTTATGATTGATGCTAACAAAGAAAAGAAGGTGATGCAGAGCATTCCAGTGGTGTGTGATTTTCCAGAAGTATTCTCCGAGGATCTTCCAGGATTGCCACCTGATAGACAAGTGGAGTTCAGAATAGACTTGTTACCAGGAACCACGCCAATAGCAAAAGCACCTTATCGATTAGCACCGATGGAGATGAAGGAGCTGATGATGCAACTTCAGGAGTTATTGGACAAAGGTTTCATTAGACCTAGTTCATCGCCCTGGTGAGCTCCGATGTTATTTGTAAAGAAGAAAGATGGAAGTATGAGAATGTGCATCGATTACAGAGAGCTGAACAAGGCAACAATAAAGAATAGATATCCGTTGCCGAGGATTGATGACCTATTTGATCAATTGCAAGGTTCAAGCTATTTCTCGAAGATCGATCTGAGGTCAGGATATCATCATCTGAAAGTAAGAGAGCAAGATATCGAGAAGACTGCATTCAGAACTAGATATGGACACTACGAGTTCTTGGTTATGTCGTTTGGACTAACCAATGCTCCTGCAGCGTTCATGGATTTGATGAATAGGGTTTGTAATCCTTTCCTTGATAAATCTGTGATAGTGTTCATAGACGACATTCTGATTTACTCGAAAAGCCAGGAGGAGCATGGCAGACACTTGCGAGAAGTGTTAGAAGTTTTGAAGAAGGAGAAGCTTTATGCAAAGTTCTCCAAATGTGATTTATGGATTTGTGAAGTCCAATTCTTGGGTCACGTGGTCAACCAAGAAGGGATAATGGTTGATCTAGCGAAGATCGAAGCTGTGACGAAGTGGGAACAACCGAAAAGTCCCACGGAGATTCGAAGCTTTTTAGGATTGGCCGGATATTACCACAGGTTTATCCAAGGCTTTTCTTCGATTGCTACTCCATTAACAACTTTGACCCACAAAGGAGCTACTTATGCTTAGAGTGATAAGCATAGAGAAGCATTCGAGAAGTTAAAGAAGAAGCTATGCGAGGCACTGATACTTTCTCTACCCGATGGAGTTGAAGACTTCGCTGTTTATAGCGATGCGTCTGGTGTTGGATTGGGTTGTGTTTTGACCCAAAGAGAAAAGGTGATAGCATATGCGTCTCGGCAGCTGAAAGAGCATGAAAAGAATTACCCGACTCATGATTTGGAGTTGGCAGCGGTAGTTTTCGCTCTGAAAATATGGAGGCATTACCTCTATGGCACGAAGTGCAAACTTTTTACTGATCATAAGAATCTCTAATATCTCTTTAATCAGAAAGAATTGAATATGAGGCAACGACGCTGGCTAGAATTACTTAAAGACTACGACTGCGAGATACTTTACCACCCCGGTAAAGCTAATGTTGTTGCTGATGCTCTCAGTCGGAAGGTCAATCTTGAAAGGAAGAGGCCAAGAGCGTTGAGAATTGAAGTTGTCTCGACCATTGTGGAAAGTATAAAGAAAGCTCAAGAGGAAGCTTCTGAGAAAAATGACCGAAAAGAGGAACGTTTGGGTAAAACGTTGGTGTTTGGTACTAACGGTCATGGACTGAAGGTATTCCAAGATCGTATTTGGGTACCTAAGTCAGGAGGAATTAGGCATCTTCTGATGGAAGAAGCTCACAAAACCATGTACTCAATTCATCCGGGTAGCACTAAAATGTATAGGGACCTGAAACCCTACTACTGGTGGCCGACGATGAAGCTTGATGTTGCAAAGTATGTGGCCGAGTGTGTGACTTCTGCGAGAGTCAAGACACAACATCAGAAACCTTACGGGAGTTTAGAACCATTTCCTATGCCTATGGGTAAGTGGGAAGACATTGTTATGGATTTTGTCACTAAACTGCCCAGAACAAAGAATGGTCACGACATGATTTGGGTGGTCGTAGATCGATTCACTAAGAGTGCGCATTTCATAGTGGCCAAGGAGAAATGGTTTATGGAAAAGCTTGCGAATTCTTACGTGAAGGAAATTGTGAGGCTTCACGGTGTTCCGTTAACGATTGTATCGGATCGTGATAGTCGTTTCACCTCAAGGTTTTGGAAATGTCTACAAGAGGAAATGGGTACCAAGTTATGTTTAAGCACAGCTTACCATCCGTAGACTGATGGTCAGAGTGAAAGAACAATACAAACACTTGAAGATATGCTGAGAGCATGTACCTTGGAATTCCTAGGTAATTGGGATGAACATTTACCTTTGGTAGAATTTTCCTATAATAATAGTTTTCACTCGAGCATTAAGATGGCACCTTATCAAGTTTTGTATGGACAGAAGTGTCGTACACCGTCTTGTTGGCTTGAGGCTGGGGAAAAGCAGTTTATGGGACCAGAGATGGTTCATCAAACTGCTGAAAAGTTTAAAATAATTAGGGAAAGAATGTTAGCAGCTCAAGATCGTCAAAAGAGCTATGCTGACAAGAAGCGAAGACCGATGACTTTTGAGGTTGGAGATTCGGTTTTGCTTAAAGTCTTGCCGTGGAAGGGACTTATAAGATTTGGTAAAAGGGGAAATTTGAGTCCAAGGTTTATTGGACCATTTAAAGTTCTTCAGAGGGTTGGGAACCAAGCTTACAAGCTCGAATTACCCGAAGAACTGAATGGAATTCACAACACTTTTCATGTGTGTTATTTGAGGAAGTTCACGGGGGAAGTTCCCGATATAATTCCAATTTCTGAATTGAGAATTGATGAGAACAAAAAGGTTGATTGAAGAACCAGAGGCAATTGTTGACCGAAAGACTAAGAAGTTGCGACGCAAAATGGTTGGGTTAGTGCTTGTCCGATGGAAACACACGAATGGGCCGAATCTCACTTGGGAGACGGAGAGTGACATGTTGAGGCGCTATCCGCATTTGTTTGTTGATGTGTGATTCTAGGGACGGAATCATTCTAAGGTGGATAGAATTGTAACGCCTGTGTTTCCGGGCTTGCCACTTTTAGCAATGTAATAGTCTAGGTTAACCTTTGTAACCCATTTTGAAGTAATAAGATTGCTTAATTATGTGGTTTGATTAATTAAGAATAAAAATAAGCGTCAAAATTTAAGTGTAAAATAAACTTAATATCTTTGATTTATGTTATAGTAGTTGAAACGAGGTTTCCGAATATATATAGAACACCCAAATCTGACTTCGTATGAGGAAGTTATGATTTATCGAAGTTTCGGCTTAGCAGTATGCAGCCTGTTTTACTCGATTTGAGATCGAGGGGTTTTTAGCCGAAGCAATCTAAATGAGAATCGAAGATCTCATTGTTGGTATCGAAGCGATAAAAAGTTAGGCGAGAACGGACGTCAAACGAAGAACTTATGAATTTATAACGAAAGTTTCTGTCCCGGCCTATTAAAAATAAATAATAAAAATAAAGTCAAAATTAGCCGACGAAGTCTAAACGAAAGTCGTAGAGCGTAGTCTCACCTTTCCGTGGATATAAAGAACGTCGAAAACGGAGTTCGTATGAACAAGTTATGAATTTCCGAAGTTTATTAATCATTTTGTATTTAAATTTAAATCAAAATTCGGAAGCCTTATCCGAAGGCGAGTCATCGATCTGATCCGAGGTACGCGCCGCGTACTCGAGTACGCCCCGCGTACTCCGAAGGTGTCGACATCGCAGCAAGTGGCTTCGGATGACGCATGCGCTTACGAACTTGGAGCAGTACGCCCCGCATAATTGAGGCTTCCAGCCTCCTATAAATAGGATGCGAGGGTTCCGGGTTCATTTGCTAATTTCCTCTCGTTTTTGTGCCGAAACTCTGCGCGTAAACCCCCGAAGCCACCCCGAAGCCCCGATAATATTCCCGAGCCCCGAGGCAAGTCCCGAGATCCCGAGAAGTGCGGTTTCCGAGTCGAAGCTCTGCCCGCGAGAAGTTCGATTTTCGAGGAGATCTTCCAGATCTGCTGAGGATTACTACTTCTTCAAGTCGTAGTGCTGTCCGATCATCTTCTGATCAAGTGAGTGTATACTAACTTTCATAAACACGATAATAATACAAGTTTGGTTCAAGTGTATTAAGTATATTGTTGTTTATAAGTGTGAGCGTGTAGTTACTTTCTTCTATCGCATAATTATGAAGTATTTTATACGGAATACGTATTATGTGTATAATTTTGTGGTTATGTATGTGAATGTATATTCACTTTCTTCTACCTCATAGATATGATTTATTCGCTGCACTCCATCCCCCTCATGGTTGCCTTATTTGACTTATATTGCTGAGGTACCCCGAAGCATGTGTTGTCGCCCCGATGAAATATTCTTAGACTAGGTCCCTTATGATTAGTTGTATTAGGGACATTAAAGTGAGAATAACGGGAATGGGTAATTGGGTTATTATTGGTTGGTGAAAATTAAATATGATATTTATTGTGGGTTGAAAACCCTATGAGATATGTGTTATGTGTGTGTGTGCCTCATCTGTTATGTGATATATGTGTTGATTAAAGCATGCTATACAGGTTTTTAAACTATGTATACAAATGTATATTTTCATCTACTAATATGTTGGGTAGAACATGGGTAGATAGTTGGTGTGTAATAAACAGATGAGAGGCCTCGTTGTTGTTTGATTGAGTCATCTAGCGGAGTTTAGATGACGACCACTGGCTATTCTAGACAGTCTTGTGGAAACATTAGCAGGTTCGCCACCTGTAGGTGTTAATGAACTTGGGTGTTCATTCGCTGCACTCCATCCCCCTCATGGTTGCCTTATTTGACTTATATTGCTGAGGTACCCCGAAGCATGTGTTGTCGCCCCGATGAAATATTCTTAGACTAGGTCCCTTATGATTAGTTGTATTAGGGACATTAAAGTGAGAATAACGGGAATGGGTAATTGGGTTATTATTGGTTGGTGAAAATTAAATATGATATTTATTGTGGGTTGAAAACCCTATATGCTCACCAGACTCCCAAGCCTGACCCTCTCAGTTTTAAATTGTATTACAGGAAGTGGCGGAAGGGCATGAGATGGATGAACCATCAAGTTGTTTTGTTTACAAGTCTGCATATGTTTATATTTGTTAAATGACTTGTAATGTATTCGTTTATGCTTATTGGTCTGTATTGGAACATGACACCCCGAGTTTTGATTATAATGAAAATACATTTCTTTTATGAAATGCTTCGGTAAACATTGTTTTATCATGTTTTGTTTTTGGGAACAAATTCCGCAACTCTTTCAAATCAAAAGGATTTACTCTGAAAATACTTAAAAGCATAAATGAAAATCGGTCTTTTCTGGCCGAGATTTTGGCGATGTCACGGTATGGATAGAGCATCCTTGTGGCATTGTCATCTTGGACATGTCAACAAGAAGCGCATAGCTTAACTCCAAAAGGATGGAGTGTTGGAGTCATTCGACCTAAGGGAAGATGACACATGCGAGTCTTGTTTGCTTGGAAAGATGACTAAGTCACCCTTCACAAGTACATGTGAAAGGGGTGAGGGTCTATTGGACCTAATACATAGCGATGTATGTGGACCATTTAGATCAACCACGAAGGATGGAAACCGCTTCTATGTGACTTTTACCGATGACTATAGTAGATATGGGTATATCTACTTAATCAAGCAAAATTCAGAAACTTTTGAAAAGTTCAAGGAGTTCAAGAATGAAGTGGAGAATCAATTGGGCAGGAAAATCAAGATGCTTCGATCCGATCGAGGAGGAGAGTACCTAAGTCTTGAATTCCACGACTATCTCAAGGAGTGTGGAATAGTTTCACAATTGAAACCACCTAGGACACCGCAGTTGATGGTGTGGCAGAAAGGCGTAATCGAACCTTGTTAGACATGGTTCACTCTATGATGAGTCATGCTTCACTACCTATCTCTATTTGGGGGGTATGCCTTAGAGACTGCCGCCCATATCCTTAATAGAGTCCCTACTAAGAAGGTTGCCAAAACACCTCACGAGATGTGGATAGGGAAAGCTCCCTCGTTAGCACATATCAAGGTTTGGGGTTGCGAGGCTTTCGTAAGACGAGATACTCATGACAAGCTCGAACCTCGTAGTGAGCGATGTATTTTCATCGGCTACCCGCAGAAATCCTTTGGATATCTCTTCTATAGACCGAAGGACAATGTTGTCTTTGTTGCAAGGAGAGGAGTTTTCTGAGAGCGAGAACTCATAAGCTAAGGAGACGGTGGGAGGCAAATCGAGCTTGAAGAGATTCAAGAGTCGATAGATGAAGGAACCTTTACCGCTGGCGCTCAACCCGAGGAGGAAACTCCGGTTGAACCGATTGACGAGTCATTACCTCTTAGACGTTCCGAAAGAGTTAGAGTTCAACCCCAGTTTTATGGTTTTCATATTACTACCGAAGGGGACACGTATATTAGTGATGGTACAATAATAAATCTTGATGAATCTAATAGCTATAAGGAAGCCATGGTAGGCTCGGAGTCTGCGAAATGGAAAGAGGCAATGGATAGCGAGATCCAATCCATGTATGATAACCAAGTTTGGAATTTGGTTGATAATGTGCCCGGACGTAAGACCATTAGGTGCAAATGGATCTTCAAGAAGAAGACCGACGTGGATGGAAACGTACACATGTATAAAGCGCGATTGGTTGCGAAGGGCTTTACTCAAACTCCCGGAGTTGGCTATGATGAGACCTTCTAACCAGTTGCGAAGATAAAATCTATTAGAGTGATGCTAGTGATTGCCGCATTTCATGATTATGAGATTTGGCAAATGGATGTCAAGACCGCTTTCCTTAACGGAAAGTTGGCTGAGGATGTTTACATGGCTCAGCCAGAGGGGTTTGTGGATCTGAAGCATCCGAATAGAGTGTGTAAGCTTGAGAAGTACATTTATGGACTTAAGCAAGCGTCTCGCAGATGGAATCTTTGCTTCGATGAGAAAGTAAAAGAGTTTGGATTTGTACGAAGCGAAGATGAATCGTGTGTATATGTCAAAGCCAGTGGGAGTATAGTAAGCTTCCTCGTTCTATATGTCGATGACATATTGCTCATAGGAAACGACATCCCGACTTTGCAGGAAGTTAAGTCCTGGCTCGGGAAGTGCTTCGCTATGAAGGACCTCGGAGAGGCTTCTTACATTTTGGGAATAAGAATAGTAAGAGAGAGAAGTAAGAGACTAATAGGACTTAGTCAGAACACTTACTAAGAGAAGGTACTGAAACGTTTTAGTATGGAAAACTAGAAGAAGGGAGAATTACCGATACAAAGTAATGCCAAGTTGAGTAAGACTCAAAGTCCATGTACCGAAGCTGAAATAGCAGAAATGAGCCGAGTACCATACGCTTCCGCAGTTGGCTCAATCATGTACGCTATGACTTGTACTCGCCCTGATGTAGCCTTTGCTTTGAGCATGGTTAGTAGATATCAAGGGAACCCTGGTAGAGCCCATTGGATTGTGGTGAAGAATATCCTTAAGGACCTTCGGAGGACGAAGGAATGGTTCTTAGTCCTCGGAGGGAGTGATGACTTGAAGGTGCGAGGGTATAGTGACGCCAGCTTTCAGACCGACAGGGACAACTACCGTTCGCAGTCGGGCTGGGTCTTTACCCTGAATGGAGGAGCAGTGACTTGGAAAAGTTCCAAACAGGAAACCGTAGTTGATTCAACGTGCGAATCAGAGTACATTGCAGCGAGCGAGGCGTCGAAGGAGGCAATATGGATGAAGAACTTCATCGGTGATCTTGGAGTTGTACCTGCCATAAAAGAGCCCATGGAGATTTTCTGTGATAATGAAGGAGCGGTTGCCTTGACCAAGGAACCGAGAGATCATGGTAGATCACGACACATCGACAGAAAATACCACTTTATTAGACATCGTGTAGAAGAAGGACGACTCGTGGTGAAGAGGATATCATCAGAAGATAACCCAGCAGATCCGCTTACGAAGGGACTGAGTAGGGTTAAGCACTTGCAGCATGCTAGGAGTATTGGGCTGAAGGATGATATTAGCATAGATTAGATAGATAGTAGTAGAAACGTGTAATAGATAAATGTAATTGACATTTGATGATTATATAAAGGAGTTTTAGTTATGAGTAATGTTACTATCTTATGTTAATTGTTTAACTATTGTTTCATTTTTTGCATGTTTTGACTTCCAGAATAATTGAGTTTATTAAGAATAATCGAATTATTCAAATTGTCCACAATCGTTCATATGTTGGAAGTAGATATGAATGAAGATTGTCGTGAATTGGTGCGTAGATTGTCTAAATTGTATCAGACATGGCAAAAGATTGCTGCGACGTTCATGAGTGCTTATGAACTGGTTTTGAGCATTGGAACAAACCCGTGCTTGCTGGAATCACCTTATGGAATATGATATAAAAAGGGTGATCGCAAGACGATAATATCATATAGTCTTAAAACCTAGATATATGGTTTATATCATATAGTCTTAATTGGTTGTACATTGATAAAGCGAAAACGCATCAGTAACTCGATGTTATAAAACGCATTGTTGTGTATAGTTGATTAATGAATAAGTAAATGCATATAAGTCGAAGTTTATCTGTAACTTTTATCCTAAGAAGGTAAAAGCGATATCTCGGCCGCTCGATGATTTGAATTTGACTTATGTGTCGGGCCTGGTCAGAACTGAATTGATGTGTTCGATTAAGTTCTATGTCAAATAAATCAGAGATCGAGAAACCTAAATGCTAGACTAATCATTCCATAGAATTGTCAGCATGATATCTAACAGAGGACTGTACGATCTCTTATCTGAAGGACAAGATTGATTAGATCAGAGTTTGACAGCGTCTTTGAGAGTTACGATTGCAAATCATATTATACTTGTGTATACAGTTGCTAGACTTATCCAAGTGGGAGACTGTTGGAATAGTGTCTAAGGCTGCAACTATATTAGGCAAGTATTTGACTCGGTTGTGCATGGTCCTTTTGGGTTGCCTTCACCATAGCAACTTGACAGGATGATTTATATGAGGCAGGAATATTATTAATATATTATGAGAATAATATAAGGAATAATAAAATTATTATTTGATTAATATAAGTCATAAATTAATTAAGAATTAATTTGGTGACTTAAAGAGATTAATTAAATAAAGGGGTATAAACTGTCAACTGTATGATAGTTTGATTTTGGGCTATAAATCCCTTAAGGATAAGGGGGGACGAATTCTAGGGCTTTGGATAGGCTTAGATTTCGTCCAAGGGCTTATCGATTAGGGTATTGGATTGCTTAGGGCCTAAGTTATCCAATTAGGGTTTAAGGGTGAAACCCTAGGAGCCTTACAAGTATAAATAGACCCCAAGGGTCAAGGGAAATCAGCACTTGTGCTTAGAGAAGAAACCCTGGCCGATTTCTCTTTCCTCTCCTCTCTCCTAAATCATCTCCTTTGCTAGTTGGTGTTTGTAAGCCATTAGAGGAGTGACAATTGTGACTTTAAAGCTCCAAGAACAAGAAGATCAAGCAAGTGATTCAAGGTAAACTTCTAATTCTGATTTCATATTGTTTTTATAGTCTATTAGCCATTAGAAGTCTTGGATTGAATGCATGTTTAAATAGAGAAACCTAGATCCAAGCATTAGGGTTGCATGTGCACATAGGAATGTTCATATGGCTAAAACCCATCACTAATCACCTACAATCCTTTGATAATAAATTTCTCTTGACACCTCTAATGGCCTAACCACTCATTAAACTTCGCGACACATAAATCAGACAGAACAAGCAACTAACCTGGAATTACAACTTGTCCACATTCAACAATATTCCAAGACAAAATAAAAACCGATCACGGATGATTTGACCACAATATTATTACAGAATGGGGGCTTTCCCATTACATACCAGCGACTTATTGTGGCTCGACCTTGAACTCCTGAGGAACGATGACTGCTGGAATCTAAATTCCTTCCATCCTCAATGCAGGACAGCTAGACCTGAAATGACCTGGCTAGTGACAGTGAAAGCATATCTGATCCTTCTTGCAATCCTGTTGCACATGCCCTCTCTCCCTGCACTTGTAGCACCTGAATTTATGACAAGCAAATCTGTGGGTTCCCCCACATTTTCCACACACCTCCTGACCCTCCTGACTTCCAGTACTTAGGTTAGCTGTCTCCAACTCATCTTCCTCTACTGAAAAGTCCCTCCTCCTCTTTCTATTTGTGACCCCACCACTGGCACTCCCCCAGAAGTCATCCCGGTAGCAACATCTCTCACAGATTGCAACGCTGCAACATGCTCCTCGAACTTGGCGATCACCCTGACGGTGACCCATTCCACGATACCGAACAATTCTTCTCGCAAAATCTGAGAAACCTCCATGGAAATCATCTCCCGTAACTGATTGACGGACAATACTAGCCTATCCTGGCCACTCGCTTCCGATCCTGATCCGGATCCCGCCTCAAATCAGTTCGCCATCACCATACTGAACATATACCAGGAAGATATCAGATAATCCACATACACGACGGGGTACCTACTCCCAACCAAACCCTAGGGGTTGTGAGTTCCTTGCTACGCGTATGGGTCCTATGCTTTCAGTAGTACAGGCCCATACTACCTACCACACCTACCCATATTTGTCTCAAGTATCACCACAACACCCTAAAAATATACATAAACATAGCGAGCAATCCATCCTCACTCCTAGAGGAACACTAAGTATCTCATAACTGGCCTCCCGGCCCCTCACTACCCACCCATCCACCAACTGCCACACGTCCCTCCGTTGGTGCCAGTTAACTATTGCATGAATAAAATCACATACCGCATGGATTAAACAATCTTAGACTAAAAGATTTAATCCCACAACGGTTGGACTCAGACAAGAGTTGCGCAGCAGGACCAAATCCCTTACCCTAAGACCATTTAACCCATGTAGCATGTGATTTGGAGTATTCACCCAATAGTTATTTCACATGCGAAAGAGTCATACAACAATCAATGAGGTACTCTACATAAGATAAGGCATCAAAGATCAGGCAATTCTATCCGGTTCCTGAGGATCCCTATCTTAGTACTAGCATGTTGTCCTAACATATCACAATATCAAATAACGGTATGGTATTTTGGGGTCTACTTACTGGCTCCAGCTGATCGTACACTTTACATCCTCCTTTACGTATTTTGAAAACCTTTTAAAATCATTTTAAAATCTTTTCCTTGATTTGAGATTGGATTCACACGAGTGTTCCTCCAATTCACTCAAACCAAGGCTCTGATACCAACTTGTAACGCCCATAAAATTTGAGCCAAATTAAAACACTTTATTTCATTCAAAAACCATTAAGTTCATACATCTTGTTTTCAAATTAGTTTAAACATCAGAGTATCTCCCAGAACCATATCACATAAATCATAAAACATGAGGAGCGGTACGATCACGCCTTCGCCTTGCCACGATCTCCTGAAGTACCTGAAACAATACACTGAACTGTAAGCTCGAAAGCTTAGTGAGTTACCCCCAAAATACCAACCACACATAAACATACTCATAACATATCACAAATATAATAGCCATGCACATCGGGTCTACTGTGTGACTGGTCCGCCCGCACCGGGCCTTCAGTCCACCTGGTCTACCCTCTGAGTCTAGCCATGTACATCGAGTCTACAGTGTGATTCATCCGCCCACACTGGGCCTTTAATCCACTTGGTCCACTCTTTAAGTCTACAATATGGCTGGTCCACCCACACCGGGTCTTCAGTCGACATGGTCCCCTCTCCGAGCCTCGGTACGTCTGGTTCGCCCTCTTGGGGCCTTAAGCCTATCCGGAACACTCGCTAGGTCTTCGGAATATCCGGTCCGCTCTGGGTATGTTGGCCTACAGCACAAAGCAGGACCCGCCTCAACCCAACCCCCGTCATACAACCATGTGCACATAAACAATTAATCACATAACAAATCCTTAAACAGACAAACAGTCTAACAGATCACATATCATATCAAGATCCTAAGCAGGATTCCGACCTAACTAGTCACTAGCATAACATTACCCTATATACCGGGTACTGACCTTAACTAGGTCACTAACATAACACCATCCTAAATAAGAGGATGCAGATCTAGCAAAACAATAACATAACAATCAATACTTGGATTTCAATCCGATAAAGGGTCGGCCTTGGTGTCGTAGACCCTGTTGATATAGTGAGGATAACTCACCTGCAATTGCCGACTGAAGAGATAAGACCAAGCTGCTCCGACCACCGACACGAACTTCACGACAGAACACTACCAAAGAACCAATTCCATAAATACCAAAATTACCAAAATACCCTTGGAAGTCAAACTGGTCAACTTTGGTAAAATTCAAAGTCCTCAGTCAAAGTCAACCTTCATGGTTGACTCTGCTCGTCGAGTTCATATACTCAGAAACTCCCATAACACAACCCAACTCGCCGAGTCGCCCCAAGACTCGTCGAGTCCAACGATCTCCGAGTCCCATCCTGCTCAACTCACAGAGTCGCCCCTCGACTCACCGATTCGAGGCTTAACTAGAAGAGGTTAGGGTTCCACGACCAGACTTGCCGAGTCCAAGAACAGACTTGTCGAGTCCAAGGAAATCTTCAACAGACTCGCCGAGTTGTTCTCTTAACTCGCCGATTCCATGTACATGTTCATACAACTCTTCGAGTACACCCATGTGACTCGCCGAGTCTTTCCAGTTCTCAATCCATACATTGGCTTTTTGAGCCATGCAGGGGATCCAATCCGTAGATCCACTCTTCTACAGTCTAACCCTCACATAAAGTTGCAAACTTTACGTGAAACCAAGGAGATATAGGCCCAAAACACACTAGGGCTAGGGTTAAGGACTAGGGGGCTTCACCAACAACTCTTAGACAGGAGCTTTATGACATTCTAGGCCATCACAAGTCTAGATCTAGAGTAGCAACCTCAGATCTAAACTCCAAACCCGAAATAGATCTCAAACAAGCTAAGGAACTCCAAATCAACCACCAAGGATGAACCAAAAAGTAAATAACTTAAGATAATGGCTCCTTACCTCTGAGATATGCCCAAACTGATGTAGATCCCAGATCTACACAAGCCCCTTGATGCTAGCCTCTAATTTCTCAAACTCCTTCCACCAATTTCCTCTTCCAAGCTCCAATCTCCTCAATAATGGAGTCTCACACGAAAATTAGGGTTTTTGGATCTCAAAATGGTAGCAAAGAGGCTGAGGGTGGGTTATAATGTGCTTTATATAGGGCGCAACCCCCAGGATTAGGGTTTGCTCTCTTCAGCACCAACTCGTCGAGTCCTAGCCGCCGACTCGGCGAGTTGGCCACTTAACTCACGACAGAATCCCGCTCGGACTCGGCGAGTAAGCATGCCTACTCGTTGAGTCCCTTTCCTTAATTTACACTTTAAGTCCTTCAATAGCACCTCTGGAATTTGGGGTGTTACAGAGTGAACTCGCTATACGACTTAGGGAGTGACTGAAGAACCAAGTCAACAACCAACTTCCTCGAGATTTCGACACCCAACTTTCCCAGCCTATCAATATGTAACTTCATCTCCAAGACGTGAGAACATACTGACTTTCCATCTTTGTGTTTACTTGCCAATAGCTCTTGAGTGACCTTGAACTTTTCAAGTCTTCGAACATGAGGTTTAGGGAGAATTATTGGAGGAAACTATTTTCATGAATTGGAGAGAAACCTTGTGACACTTAGATTTTTATGGTGTATGTGTTCCTATCCATGTGAATTTGTCAAAACCATAATCACAAGACAAGGTTAGTGATAAATCTAAACTCATATGGATTGAACTTGTTCAATCTTAATTTCTTGCCACCTGGAAACACAAAGGCCTACCATTGCTTCCAGGTTGTTATGCAAAAAATTGAGAACCCATAGAACGCACATGCATAGTCAACTAACTAGAATGGGCACAAAAATAAGAATATGTCAACACAATAGGTTACAATCCTCAAGTTGTGTGCTTGTGATTAAAACAATTGGTTTGCTCTTGATTAGTTCTTGAAAATCTTCAACATCTTTAAGACTCCAACTGACCTCTTGACATATAAGATTCACTTTGTCAAGGAACATTACTTGACAAACAAATATTTAAGATTTAGTGCGGTTTCTTATCAAGACAAACACTTGACACAATTGGTCTTAGTTGGTCTTTGTTTTATCCAAAACATCACAACTTGCCAATTTCAAATGTACAACAGTAGAAAACATTTTAATCTACATTTTATAAGTGTTATAAACCTTTCTTAAGATTATATCACTCAAGTTACAATTTTGGAGTATGACTCTAAGATTTGATTTTGGAACGAAGTATGATTGATCTTCTTAATTTAACCATTTCACCAATTCACGATTCCTCTTCTTAGCCATGCATATGTACTGTCCCTAGAGAATCAATTGTGGTATGGTTTCATAATCACTAAGATAATCATAAAACACGATACTCAAGTACTCTCCCTTCTTTTCAGATTGGAGAAACTTCGTCTTTCTTTCTACTTTGATTCTTCTTATTCGTTCTGCCATACATTGAAACTTTTCCAATGGTTCATAATTGTACTTAGTCTTGTAAGTATAACCATATTTACTAAATTTTAGTAAATCATAACGAATAGTCTTATCGTTCTTTGTGGTGGACCTAACCAGTGCACAACCAAATGTATCCGATCCCCTAGTCCTTCACTTGACTCACATACACATGCGTCACACCCCAAAACCTAAACGGCGGAAACGTTCGGGGGGTGGAGGACGTCATGTATAGTATCACAACAATGCATAATAGTAAAACAAGCAACAACATCATCCATTTCATTAATAGTATAATTTGATACAAGTGTGTTCTGTATAGTTTATAAGACACCAAAAACATGAATCGAAATAAGAGATGAGTCTTGAACGTGCTCCATCTTCTCAAAACGTGGTCATTGGTACCTGTCTACTAGTGCCCTGAGAATACAAGTTATTTTGAAAGCGTAGATTAGCATTAAAGTTTGTGAGTTCATAAGTATTTTAGTGTCATTTCTTGCATGAAAGTGTTTGTAAATGTTTGATGTAAATGTTTGTAAGTGTTTGTTGTAAATGTATGTAAACTTCCTAGGAAATCCTATATTTTCTACTAAAGTAGTCTTCTAACAAGACCCAACTGTTCTTTATGTTTGTTCTTTTGTAAAAATGGGTGTTTTCCCAAAGATTGACTATCATTACCAAAATGTATTTTTCATTACCGTTTATGTGAGAAGATCACAATGTGAATGAAGTGGGAAAAATAAGGATGTATTGTAGTTTTATCTATGTAACTACCAATGTACTAACTACCTTAAACTGGTTTGTTTAATTAAGGTAAAATGTGATAAGATTGTAACCATACTTGATCGACTAGTATAACACGACGTTCGAGACGTCGAAATGATATGACATTCGTCAGCCGTAGACCTGCTGGTCCCACTATAGCTAGCAGAAAGGTGTAAGATGGTCAGTCCCGTATAGATCTATACACAAATTCATGCACTCCATCCAGGAGACTCTGGGTACAAAACGTGACGCAACAGTGTTTTGCCGAGCCATGAAGTAGTATCTCACATTAATGTTATAGTATTCTTGTATTTGTATTAGTATGTTCTCTCTGTCTATTATATAGTACGTTCTCTAGTGTATAGTGTGTAGTATATATTGTTTCTCGTTATAGTATGTATTGTTTCTCTTTATAGTATGTTTGAACTGAATCATGTATGAACTGACTCTTGTATGTTTCATTGTTATAGCAATAGTATTAGAGACTTCCTAAACTATACCTATTATAGTTTACTAGAAATGTTGTTTGTATGAATGAACATGTTTGTACACCTTTGCTACCCAAAGGTATTGAGTTGAATGAAGAACTTTAATATATATATATATATATATATATATATATATATATATATATATATATACATACACATAATATATAACTAAGATTCAAACGACCTTCGGACAAACAACCGATACCCTAAGTCCACAAACAAACAAGGAACAGGAAATAAGGCGAGTTATCAGTCCTAAGTCGTTTCAATCCTACTTATATAACTATATCTATATAGACATGATTTGGACAAAATATAAGTTTGAAAGAGTTTAATAAGGAGCGTTGCATATAAAAGAGTTTGTAAAACTATTTGAAGCAATTTGTTTGGAAACACAGTTTGAAGTATAAGAAATATGTCTGTTTGATAGTTATTAATCACATGTGATTGATATAATAACTATAATGTTTCTACTTGTATTCCCCCCATAAAAGCATTTAAAATCATTTAAAAGATAATTTAAGGGGTATGAACTCACCGGTAGTGAGTGATACGAATGTAAGATTGATTGTAGGATGCTAAGTGTCAAGTGAAACCTCGAGCACAAACGGATCCTGATAAGCATATAATGATACATATATTTATATAATTAGTTTTTATACAACTAATCATGAAAGGAAGACACGCTAGGGCTTAGGAAACACTTAGATTGAAGTGTTAGAAGTGTCAAGGATTGCATATAATGGGTGTATGACCACACGAGTGTGTGTACGGCCACCAGGTGTACGACTACTTGGGTGTATGGCCTGGTGTGTACGGTCGTACACTCCTTGAATAAATGGTCAAAAAGTGTGTTTCAATGCTATATCTTGCATCCTCTAAGTGTTCTTGATCATGTGCTAGCATAGAACATGAGTTTGAGGCCAATATGCACTAAACAAAGGGGTGTACGGCCACATGGGGTGTGTACGGCCGTACACTCCTTGATGATCATGGTTTGGACGATTTATAAGGAGTATATCTAGTAAGTAACAAGCATAGGAAGTGGTACTTACGATATATAAGCCTTTTAGGGGTGTTTATGGTCCAAGAATTTAGTAGGTGTTCTTGGTGTTCTTGGTGCTCTTGGTGAAATTGAAGAACACTTGAAGATATACCAAAATGAAGTGATTTCATGGATGAAATCAATGTTACTTACAAGATAGTGAAAGGAATCAACAATTTAAGGGAAGAAACACTTACAATCTTGAAGATCCAGATGAAAATTTGGATGGTAGTTGAGAGAGAAATGGGTTCTTGGCTTAGGAGTGTGAAAAGTGATTAAAAATGGCTAAGCCCCATATATATATATATATATATATATATATATATATATATATATATATATATATATATATATATATATATATATATATATATATATATGAGAGTGTACAGCCGTACACTCCTCATGTTGGAGTGTTTGGTCATTTTGGGAAGTGGTGAACTTGTGGAACCCAATTCTAAACCCTAACTTTGAAGGTACTAGGCTTAGAACACTCTAATTGACTCTAAATAATGCTAGAAGATAGCAAAACGAGTCTGACCTTGATTGATTAGAATAACTGTACAAAATAGAAATTTCGGGTTGTCACATCATGTGAACAAGGAATGAGTCTTAATTTCCCAAAGATGAACTTCTCATTCATCACACAATACAAGTTGCATGATTCCAAGTTTCTATCCAACTGAAACTTGGGTGATGAGAATCTTTCCTTATTTGGTAAATCTTGACACTACCACAAACGAAAGAATCAAATCCATTTTCCAATATTGCTATCGATGGAAACATAAAGCAACAATTTTCACAAATGGCATTGTAAGGAAAATTAAAATAAGATAAATTTCAAAAAATTTCTTTATTTATAAAAAATTGTGGAAAAACTTATCCTTACAATGCAAATACATATGAAAACTATGTTGTTATTTATTCCTAAGAAATCTATCATAACTCTTAAGCAGCAGCTGAAAATGTGATTTCTTTTGATTTGAAAGAGTTGCGGAATTTGTTCCCAAAAACAAAATATGATAAAATAATATTTATCAAAGCATTTCATCAAGAGATGCATTTTCATTATATAATCAAAACTCGGGATGTCATGTTCCGATACAGACCATAAAGCATAAACGATAACATTACAAGCCATTCAACAAATATATACATATACAGACTTGTAAACAAAACAACTTGATGATTCATCCATTTTATGCCCTCGCGCCACTACATGTGATACAAATAAAATGAGTGGGTCAGGCTTGGGGCCTGGTGAGCATATAGGATTTTCAACCCACAATAAATAATTATATTAATTTAAACAATCAACAATAACCCGATTACACATTCCCGTTATCCTCACTTTACGTCCCTAAAACAACATCTATTATAAGGAACCTAATTTAGGATTTTCATCAGGACGGACATTACTGCAGAGGGGCTTCCTCAACAATAAGTGTCCTAAAGGCAACCATGTGGGGGATAGAGTACACCGGTGAACACATCGTTCACAACACCTACAGGTTATGAGCCTGCTAGCGTTCCACAGGACTGTCTAGAATAGTCTGTGGTCGTCATCCATACTCTGCTGAATGACTAGAATAAAACCAACAACGAGGCCTCTCATCAATTTATTTCATTGCACACCAACTGTCTACCCATGTTCTACCCAACATATTAGTAGATAAAAATATACATGTTTTATACATAACTTTTAAAAGAAAAACTGTATAGCATGCTCTTTCAATCTCCATCCAAATAGCAAGTAACACGTAAACACATAACAATAAATTTTAAGGAGAGTCATATAACTCTATGTGTTAGAAGGTAATAATAATACCCTCACACAACCCGTATTCTTAAATACATTCAACTATTACTTGTATAATATCGTGTATTGAAAGGGACTATACACTCACCTGATTAGAAGATGATCGGGCAGCACTACGGCTTGTAGAGGTAGTGTTTCTCCGTAGATATGGAAGATCTTCACAAAAACCGGGCTCCTCGCGGGCAGGGCTTCGGCTCGGAAATCTCACTTCTCGGGATCCTCAGGGCTTCGGAACTTGCTTCGGGGCTCGGGAATGATATCGGGGCTTCTGGATTTGATTGGCACACAAAAAGATGCAAAACTTAGAGAGAAAGGAAGAAAAATGGCAAGGAAAATGGTTGATCTCGGTTTCTATTTATAGGCTGCTGGGTCTGGGATTACGTTGGGCATAATTTGGTTACCCTGGGCGTACTTCGACGTCATTGCATGCGTCATTTGGTGGCACTCGAGTATTGGTCAGGCAACTTGCACCCTCTGAGTACGCTGGGCGTACTCAAATTACGCTCGGCATAATTTGACTCGTCAAACTTCTAAATTGCGTAACTTTCGCATACGAGCTCCGTTTTCGACGTTCTTTATATCCACACGTAGGTGAGACCATACTCTACAACTTTCATTTAGGCTCCATCAACTAATTTTGACTTTTATTTTTATTATTTATTTTTAGTAGGCCGGGACAGAAAAACTTCGTTAGAAATTCATAACTTCTTCGTCTGACGTCCATTTTCGTCTGTCTTTTCACCAACGCACTACTATCAACGAGATCTTCAATTCTCTCTTAGATTGTTTTGGCTAAAACTCGCTCGATCTCAATTCGAACTTTTGGGCTGTCTACTGCTAAGCTGAAACTTCGAAAAAATCATAACTTCCTAATACGAAGTCAGATTTAGGCGTTCTTTTTATGCATGCTCTCGGTTTAACATTATCTACGTCTTTCGTGTTGATCACTAAGGCTAAATATCACTCCTTCGTAAATTCACTATTTACATCACGCTATGCCATACCGGTTTTTTCGCGAAACTTCGACAGGTCATAAGTTCTTCGTTATAACTCGGATTTCGGCATTCATTATATCTCCGGAATCCTTATTTCAACCACTACATCTTCATGCAAAGATATCGGGCATATCTCACACTTTAATTTTGACGCTTATTTTATTCTTAATTCATTAAATTATAATAATTAAGAAAATAAACACATAATTCACATAATTCACAAATAATACATTCTTATTATTTCAAAATAAGTAACAAACTTTAACCTAGGCTATTACATTGCTAAAAACGGCAAGCCCAGAAACACAGGCGTTACACAAAATTATGATCATCGAACCATGCGATTGAAATCCATCTCGTTACGATCAGAATCAACTTACTCTTCCTTTAAGCTTCCTTTCATTTCTCGATTCTACAAAACATCAAAATGTAATTACATTACATCATGTATTAAGAATCTCCAATTAGGAACTTAATAGTGTTAGATAGTGGATTTTACCTGAAGTAGAGTCAAGCTCTTTGACTTTACCATCTTTGCAATGTTTCAGGTAAATATGGGAGCTTCACAACCAGTGCCCCTTCTCTTGGCAATAGAAACATATGTACTCTTTGGATATGGTACATGAGACAATCTCAGACTTGGTCTTTGTCTTTACCATTTAGTCAAATGACTTGACTATGGCTGATCACTTTCCATTAGGAAGAGAAGACTTTTCTGGACTTCCAATGTTTCCATTGTCAATGTCCATGGAAGTTTGGGAAGTAGATATTCCAATCAAATTTGCTTTACCAGTGTGCCAAATCATTTCTAATTCAGAAGCAACAAGCAAATACGTTAGATAAATAAGGGTCATGTCGTGGTCTGTCAAATAGTAGTCCTTAATGAACTCACTATACGACTTAGGGAGTCACTGAAGAACCAAATCAATATCCAACTTCCTCGAGACTTCGACACCCAACTCTCCTAGTTTGTCAATATGTAACTTCATCTCCAAGACGTGAGCACATACATACTTCCATCTTTGTGTTAGCTTGCCAATAGGTCTTGAGTGACCTTGAACTTTTCAAGTCTTTGAACATGTGGGTTAGGGAGAATTATTAGAGGCGGTGGAGGAAGTGAAGTTCCACTACAACACGAAGAAGGGATTAATCTTTCACCTTGATCGTCTTGCGGAATATCATCTTTATGACGAAAGCTTTTTCCAAAAGGATAAGGTAGACCATAGTTGTCAGAACTAGACATTTATAAGGGATAAATTCAAGTTTTGTTGATTTAACTCCTTAATATAATACCCAAATGAAATATTAAGGCTAGGACCCAACACAATATTTTACAATTCGGAAGAGGGATGCCGTATTCCAATTGCAAAATATTTAAAGGTAGGTAAATGACGATTTACCAATTTCCACCATGAAAAACGAAATGTATTATTAAGTTTTAAATGAATTGAAATTCCTAGATTCTTTGAGATTCATTGAACTTTTCAATGGCATGTTTAAATCTCGATTATGCCCTTCAGGTTTGTGACTGGGATGCCAAGGATCACAAATAAGGTGTGAATAACCATGCAAATATGCTTGGTACTCTTAATGTTACAGATCACCTAATCAATGTGTCGGTTAACCACACACACTCCATTGATCTATGATTAACATCACGCTACCCTTTGCCACACATTGTCAGTCCCAAATTAGTGTGTCGGTTAACCACACACGCTCCACTAATGACTTAACAAGGTGCAAAGTGCAATTTCATGGGTTAGCACCAAATTCACATTTTTCCTAATTAACTAAGATTGGGAATTTATAATTGTTTAGTTAATTGGTATTTTCATTATACTTTTAATGAGAATTAATGTCCTATCCTACTCGTTCGGCTAACGAACCTCCACTAGTCAAGGAAGCGGTGGGTGAGAGTGGACACCTATTAAACCACCATTTTATAGGCAGTAATGTTATCCCCCCCGCCCTTATAGACCGACTTCGTGAATGAGACCTAGTAACGGTAAGATTGATTTGTCTTATACATATATATAATTATTGAAATTTTAATATTATAATAGCATAAGGGTGTATTTTAAACTTTTAAAATACTAGATGGTTTAATCTATTAATAAATTATACTCTTAATTTAATTAAACTTAAACCATGTCATTATGGAATTATTAATTCTCTTTTAATTAAACACCTTAATTAATTTAATAAATTCCATAAGGTGCCATTTGAACTACTCAAATACTTAAAAGTTATAAATAAAAAAATTCAAAATTTAAATTATTTAATTAATTTTTTTAATTTATGAACCCAAGAGTTACACCTTTTTAATTATAAGAGTTTTTTAATTTGAGACTTTTCAAATACCAAAACTTGAGGGCAAGTTTTGTAACTCTTGAAAAACCTTTGATTTCCATAACTTATGAGTTTAATGTGGTTTTTATAAGAAAAAAAACTTTTCATGTTCCATAACTTGAGGACAAGTTATAGAGGACTTTAAAAACATTTAAGATCAACACTTTAATTAACAAAATAATCAAATAATTTATCTATGATCACGTTAAACTCATAAGTCAAGATAATTCATATCAACAATTTGCAAGAAATTAGCCTAATCATATAAACTAATACAAATCTTGAAATTTTGACAATTATCTTTTAATTGGATAAGCATGATCACTACCATATCAACAAAATCAAATTTTATGAACTAAAACATTTTGTGGTAATAATCCTAATCCAAAACAGGCCAAAAAAAACCTGAAAATCTGCCATCAAAAGCATTAACTCGTCGAATGCATGAACATGACTCGCCAAGTTGACCTTATATTGAGTGGAATTGTCGAGTCAGCCAGTGGACTTAGCGAGTTCATCAGTCAGAGGCCATAAAATCGATTTTTTTTTTTCAACTTTGAAAATTAAGTCATGCATCAAATATATAGAAAACAATCCTAGGCTCTGATACCTCTGTTGGATTTTTGTATACTATAACATCCTATGGTGCACATACAACCCTAAATGCTTTGGATCTATGTTTTCTCTAATTATACATGCAATATTGTTTCTAAAGCATAAAGCCTACAACTAGCATACAATTGACATAATCAACATAAAAGTGAGTTATAGAATTACCTCTTTGTTGTAGCCTGTAGTTTTAGCCTTTAACAACTTAGCACCCCAAGTGTGATGCCTCAAACGGTTCACAACACACCCTTGAACAATTGGATGACTTGAGAGAGATTACTAGGCACACAAATCAGTTATTAACTCCAAGAACACTTGTTTGTAACCTATTTTAGCCATAGGATTATGTGTGTGTATATATATATATATATATATATATATATATATATATATATATATATATATATATATATATGTAGGAATCCAAGAGTCATGGGTAAACCCTAATCCATACACTTTGGGTTATGATCCATATTCCATGTGGGCTAACTCCTCATGGAAGCTTACATAATCTTAGCCCATCATGGATCAATAGCCCAAACCATATATATATATATATATATATATATATATATATATATATATATATATATATATATATATATATATATATATATCATTGATTTACATAATCAGTTCCCGTTAATTTAATTAGTCTCTTTTGATAACCATATTAGATCCAAATTAATTCTTGATCAATATTAATTAAATAGTATGATTGCATATTAATATATTAGAACTTATAATATATTAATAAATCATAAATAACCTCTTACTCAAATATCCAGCCTCAAATTGTCCTGGTGATATGCAACCCGAATGGACCATGCTACTCTCGGGTCAAGTACATACCAATTATAGTTATGGGCTTAGACACCTAATCCAACATTACACGGACCACAAGAGTTTGAGGTACCTCACAGATCAGCCGAATATGAACATGAGGCAACGTCGGTGGTTAGATGTGTTAAAGGATTATGATTGTGAGATCCTTTACTACCCGGGTAAGGACAATGTAGTGGTCGATGCTCTTAGCCGTAAGGAGGTGGCAGCTCCGATTCGAGACATGTCTGAGGATGACAGTGATTACTCCGTTGTTGAAGCAGATCGAAGAGGCGCAAGTCAAGAGTATGATGGAGGAGCTCCGAAAGTGTGAGCGGATCATAGGCCAGGTGGCCTCATTTGACTATGATAGTCGGAGGTTGTTGACCTTGCATGGGAGGGTCTGGGTTCCGTACTATGGCAGAGTACGACATGTTTTGATGGATGAGGCCCAAAATTCGAGGTTCTCCATCCATCCTGGGGCAACAAAGATGTATCAGGATCTTCGCGCTGATTGCTGGTGGCCCTGCATGAAGCGACCTCACAGCAAGATGCAACTGTTGGATATTCCCGTGTGGAAATAGGAAGACATCACCATGGATTTCATCACCAAGCTTCCCAGGACCGCACGTGGAGTAGATTCGATATGGATCATTGTGGATCGGTTGACCAAGAGTGTACATTTCATCCTGATCTAGGAGAGTATATCGGCTGAGAAGCTAGCCAAGATCTACGTTTGCGAGGTGGTGGCATGTCATGGAGTGCCCGTTTCGATGGTGTTAGAACGAGATGTTTGTTTCACTTCTAGAGTTTGGAAGCGGTTTTATGAAGAGATGGGCACTCGTCTCTACTTCTGCATCGCTTTTTCACCCTTAGATGGATGGGCATAGCGAGAGGACGATTCAGACTCTCAAGGACAAGTTGCGCGCATGTGTTTTGGATTTCGGTGGTAGTTGGGATACGTATCTTCCGTTAGCGGAATTTTTGTATAACAACAGTTACCACACCAGCATAGACCGACCTCCCATCGAGATGCTCTACAGGAGGAAGTGTAGGACCCCAATCTGTTGGGGTGAGTTCGGACAGAGGGTCATGGAGAATACTGAGGTAGCACTCAAGACTACTGAGACGATCTAGCAGGTACGGAGCAGGATCCAGACTGCTCAGGAAGCGGGGCAAGCTATACCGACAAGCGTCGTTCAAACTTGGAGTTTCAAGTGGGCGACATGGTCCTCCTAAAGGTGTCACCTTCGAAAGGTTTCATCCGGTTCAGAAAGCGGGGCAAGTTGGGCACCAGGTACATCGGTATGTTCAAGGTTTTGGCTTGGGTGGTCCGGGTTGCTTACCTTTTGGATCTTCCAATAGAGCTCGGTCAGATCCATAGTACTTTCCATGTCTCCCAGCTGTGGAAGTGCTTAGTAACCTTTCTCGACAGCCTGAACTACATCGAGAGACCAGTAACCTTTCTCGACAGGAAGACGAAGAAGTTGAGGAACAAGAGAGTAGAGCTGGTGAAGGTACAGTGGCAGCACCTTAAGGTCTCAAAATGGACTTGGGACCCCGATGAGGAGATGAGGGAGCATTACCCAGAGTTATTTCCAGACGCAGCGGACTTCGAAGACGAAGTCTGATTCAAGTGGGTGAGAATTATAACACCCTTTTGGTCCCTTGTATATTGAATTACTGCTTTTGAACCTTGTTATTAGGGAGTTTGGAGGAAGGAAGGACCATTTCTGCCAACTTCGGATTTTGGAGGCGGAGCCGAACACGGGTTGTTCCCCTGAGGAACGCGCTGCAACTTCAAGGACGAAGTCTGATTCAAGTGAGGGAGAATTATAACACCCTTTTGGTCCTTTATATATTGAATTACTGCTTTTAGACCTTGTTATTAGGGAATTTGGAGGAAAGAAAGACCATTTCTGCCAATTTTGGATTTTAGAGGCGGAACCCAAACACGGGGCGTTCCCTGAGGAACGCGCTGCATTCCCGTGCTGAATGCAAACCCTAATTTTTAGGGTTTAGGACCTATATAAACAACATTATGACTCAAGCCATGGCCTCCTTACCAGCTTCTCAACCTCAGAAACCCTAGATAGCCTCTCATTCCTTATTCTTGTGTGTGTTTTGGCCTTGTGAAGTTCTTTGTGGTGCTTAGGAGTTTGAAAGGAGAAAGAGGAAGCTAGTGAAGAAGAACTTGAGTATCTTGAGCTCAAGAATCCGGGATAGCATCACCTTTTGCCACTCTATGTTAATGGAGTTTTGGAGCTTTTTGGGTCCTAAGAAAGGATTTTTATGAGTCCAACCCATTTTTGGACTTAGGGTTGCCACCCTTAATGCAAATGGTGTCCCTACATCAGTAAAGTTTCCATCTTTGAGGTCTTAATGGGTTCATGCAAGAGTTAGGACTACACATATGGAAGTTGATTGTTATTTCTTGAGATTTGGATTTAGGGGGACATGCAAAGTCGCCAAGTCCATGACTTTATGATTCTAGAGGTCCTAAATAGCTTGGATCTGTGTTTGGATAGCATGGCTTAAGCATTAAGTGCTTAATGGCCCGTTTTTGAAAAATAGACGCGAACGCCCTGCGTAGGTCTTGGGAACGCGATGTGTTCCCACTGGGACTTGCGATCTGAACCAAGTAGGAACGCCCAGCATTCCACAAGGGAACGCCCTGCATTCATTGCGTCAGTGGGCCTTTTTGGGCCATTTCCTTGGACTAGTTGATTATGGGCCTTAGTGGATTATTATTTTGGGCTGATAATGGATTTTATTGCATATTGGACTTGAGGGAAGGCCCATATGAGAAGTTGGGCCCAATTTAGAAAATTGGGCCATAAGTGGGCTATCCCGGATCCTTAAGCTAAAGATACTCAAGTTCTTCTTCACTAGCTTTCTCTTTCTCCTTTCAAGCTCCTAAGCACCACAAAGAACTTCAGTAGGCTAAATGGACCCTTGGGCCAATCCTTCTTAGGTGAGTTTTCCTCCAGTAGGAACGGTTCGAAGGCACCAATGTCGGTCCGGTTATGTATGTTAGAAGATATCGGACTAAGGTTCGATGTCAGGCTGAGCCCAATGTAGGTTTATATGTTTCTGGACTTCGGTCTGATGTCGGGGAAATCCCGAGGAATGTTTGTATGCTTGATGTCTTCGTGATTCTTGCATGTGTTTGTTTATGTGTTCTGGGCTTCGGTCCGATGTCGGGGCAAGCCCGAGGAATATTTAGCTTATATGTTACGTTTATATGTTTCGAGCTTCGGTCCGATGTCAGGGCAAGCCCGAGGAATGTTTATATGCTTATGTAATGTTTTTATGCTATATGCTTGGTGATATGTTATATGTATACCAGACTTTGGCCTGATGTCGGGCGGGGCCCGATGTAGCGGGCAAGGCCCAATGTATATTATTATGTGATTATGTGTATGGTATGTGGTAGTTTGGGGAAACTCACTAAGCTTCGTGCTTATAGTTTTCAATTTTGGTTTTAGGTAGTTCCGTTAGTAAGGGGAAGAGCTCGGGATAACTACATCGCACACACCACAACGTTTTAGCCTGGGATGATTTACTCTTATATTTGGAAATGTGATTTTGATACAGTGTTTTGAGATATTATCACTTATGTTTTTATGAGACGATCTGGATTACTATGGTTTTATTTATAAATTTTAACGAAAGTTTTGGACTGTAGTTTTGGGATGTTTCATGATTTGTGTGGTTACAGTCCATTGACTTTCATTTTTAGGGTTTTGGTCGTTTTAAGCATTTTTCGTTGTGTTTTTGGTCCCTCCCAAAACTGAAATGACTAACTTGCCCTCTTAGTATTTTTTTTAATACTTTTTATCTATTTAATTTAAAGCTTTATTTATTAAGAAAATATAACCCACACACATACATACATAACACACACATACTTTCTTTCTTTCTTTCTTTCCATCTCTATCTCCTATTAAATACCTCCAGCCACTCAGTTGTCGGAGTCGGGGTAGAGAAACACATAACCAAAGAAAGAACCCACCAGCACTAGCCACTGTAGCCACAACCATAGCCTCGTCCTTCGGTCACTACCAACCTACACGTGCCACCTCCATTTGAAAATGGCAATAACCCCTACTACCTTGTCTGATTAGTAGTCTCGCTCAACTATTCCCTTGGCAACCTAGGGTTCAAAGATTACAATTGCCTCCATTTGCAAAGAAATCGATGAATTTTAAGCTTGGAATCGACAAAAACTTATTTGTATTATATCTCTTCCTACTTCTGATCTTTGTCCTTTATGTTTAATAAATCCTTCTTATACTCTCGTTGATCATTTGATTTGATACTTTACTTTGAGGGAAATTGATTTTTTGTTACTTTTTGTCTCTTGAAACATGGGGTTTGTTCCTTTTTGTTTAGACCTTGTTCGATCAAGTTACCTTAAGGATTCATAAAACATATGATCCGATTTGCAGACTCTTGTTATTTGTTTTTTGTTGTGCTATTAAATATTCTAGGGGTTCTTGTTTCAAGCATCAATTTGATTTGCATATTATCGATTCAATTTGTAGATTACTAGTTTGATATGTAGGTTCAAGCATGAATTTTGATTTGCAGGTTCCAAAATTGCTTTGATGTTGGAACTGAAGTTTATTTGAATGTTGAGTTTAGAAATGGATAGAAGGGGTGTATCAAGATAAAATACGGAGGTACCTTACTGTGGCGAATGGGTTTAGGATGGAAAACAGTGGTGGTGGTGACCGTGAACGGGTGAACTGCAACTATTTCCCCAGGTAAGTTTTGTGTTGGAAATCAAAGCTAAAATCAAGAGAAAAATCAAGAAAATTGGGAGGTACAATAGATCAAGCAACTATTCAATAACGATAACGAGGAGGGGATTGTTGATCGATGTAGATCTCGTCTGCACTGGTTTTCAAAAGTGAACTCTAACGAGGTGGAATACAATGGCGATCGTGGTTGTTTCATGTTTTCAGCGAGAGAGAGATAGAGAGAGAGAGAGGTGGTTAGATATGGGGAAAAGTGGGGGTTACGGTGTATTTTATTTTAGCTTTTTTTTAATGTGTAATAGAAAGAAAAATGAAAAAAGAAATTATATAAGGGTATTTTAGTCATTTCAATTTTGGAAGGGACCAAAAAACCTAGGGCTGTAAACGAACCGAACAAACATAAACAGGGCTTGTTTATATTCGTTCGTTTAAGTTAACCGAACAAATGAACGAACACGAACAAATAAACAAACAAGTTTTCTTATTTATGTTCGTTCGTTTAACAAATTGCGTTGTTCATTTTTGTTCGTTTATGTTCGTTAAAATGTTAAACGAACGAACATAAATGAACAAAGATAAACAAACATAATTCAAACATATATGAACATAAATAAACATATAATATGATAATGTAATCAAATACAGTTAAAAATATATGAATATTGAGAGACTTATATGAACGAACATAAGCAAGTGTAAACGAACAACATAAACGAATGTTTGCGAACATAATTGAACGAACAAGATCATTGTTCATGTTTGTTCGTTTAACTAAACGAACGAGAATTTCTGTTCATATTCGTTCATTTATTAAATAAACGAACTTCCCGCCGAATGGTTCACGAACAGTTCACTGAACGTTCGGTTCGTTTATAGCCCTAACCAAAACCACAATGAAAGATGCTCAAAAAGGACCATAACCACACAAATAAAAGTTAATAGACTGCAACCACATAAGTCAGCAAACCATAGGGACCAAATTTGCAGTTTACTCTATAATAAAAGATGGTTTCTTTTTACAAGTATTTTGCTCCTAATGTTCCCAACATAGGAAAAGTTTTTTTACAAGTATTTTGCTCCTAATGTTCCCAACATAGGAAAAGTTTTTGATAAAACTATACAACTGATGTTTATTTATCTGAGTTGGTTCGCTTGGAGTTGATAACTAGACGAATGTTGATTGAATCAAGAGGAGGAGATGAAGAAGAGAACTTGGTTTTGTAGGTGAGTCATTTCTATTAATTTGATTGTTATTGTTTAATTATTTGGAAGTTCTTTTGTGATTTAATTATTTTGCTATTATCCGATTCTCATTATTTTAAAAATTTTCGAAAGTTTTCACCTAAAATAGTCTTTTTAGGATCATATGCAAGAAATAACAACAAACATCCATCAAGTTTTTCCATTATGACAATTTATTTTATTTTATCATGGTAAAAAAATATTTGAAGAATATATTCGATTATAGCACTATCATCTAAATACAAAACAATTTTCACAGCTATAATCAAGTATAATTTTCAAAGTACATTGGCACTGCTAAAAAAAATTAATAAATGTGCAATACTCTAATTAGATAGATGTCTCAATGTACAATGTCTTAAAAAGAAGAGAAAGATTATAATTACCATGCTATAACAGAAAAGAAAAACAATAATAAACAAATAATTGAAAATACATTGTTATATTTTGCATTTAGCTTTTCTTTTTTGGAAAAGATAACAACACATTTTCAATTATTTGTTTATTATCGAATCTTACTTTCATTTCCTCAATTTATTTTTGTGTATTACAACATCTTACCTTCATTTCATTCTATTACAACATTGTACATCTCAATATATTTCTTATTAGTGCATTGTATTTTGAAAAACCTACCCAAATATAGTATTATACTTCCATTTTTTTCTTAACATGACATGATACTTAAAAAACTTTATCCAATCCTAGTAGTAAAAATTGATTTGTATTTGAATGGTATCATTATAATTTTGTATATTTTTTTTTCAAACATACTTTAACACGTACAAATGTAAGTACAATGCTATCACAAAAAATAACAAAAATACGTTTCTATTTCTTACATTTATCATTTTTTTTTCACATAAAAGTTATAAAATTTACTCAAATTTTACAGGCAGAACTGTTATTACAACAAGGATCCATATAGAAACTACCTCATCTACGCATCAATTCACTCCAAAAAACTTAGATCAAATAACTTGTGTGAGTGAAGGTGCAAACGTGTGTATAACCAATAACAAATCAAAAAGATAAAATATTGACACAATTATCAACAATAAAGAATCAAAAAGACAGAATATTGACACAATTATCTCTATCTTGAAAGGAATCGAAGTAAATTTAACAAAATTGACAAAACCCAACAATATTTCATAAGAATGGTATGCTCAAATTCGACAGACAAAAAATGAAATGATGTCTCATTTAGCTTTGGCAACGCTTGGTTTTTCACAGTTTGAAGATAGTCATGATCATTTATATCGCCGTTGATAGAAATATGTTTTTTATGGTATAAATTTGTTTGAATATAACCCAAAAGTACAGTGACCATTTAAATTATCGTTTTTTATGGTATAAATGTGTTTGAATATAACCCAAAATTACAGAAACTAAAGATTTTAAAAAGGATGAATGAGAGGTTGTATATAGATCTTGTAGTTGGTAAAACTTAAAGAAAAAATAACTAATTTATAAGTTTGTAAATGGATATTAACATGGTCGTATGCCTTTATTTGAGAGGCTTGTCACATATTTTTTCTTTGTTATTTTGTTGGGAAAAATATGTTTGTTTGAATAATATTTTATCTAGTAATGTTATCCAATAATACGTTGTTTTTTCTATGAAATACAAGTTATTATCATTTTTAGATTATCGATTAATATTTCAAAAAACTAATGTTTTTGTGTATATTGTAACTTAACGTTCAAGTAATAAAAGATGTATTCTATGTCATGAATAAATTGACTGTCATGTTATCTATCATCAAGATATCTATTTCTGAACGCTAATAAATAATATTAGGTAATGTATAGTGCTATACCATCAAATAATTAATGGAATGGGTACCTTTATCTAAATGTTTATTAATGACATAGAATATTATAGAATAAGATATAACTCGACCAACTTACCACGTTCACAAGAGACAATAGAGACAATAGGTACCTTTATCTAATGTTTGTTGGGTCTTAACATGCATGTTTATTGATTTTGGTTATCCAAATTTTTTAATAATAATAATAATAATAATAATAATAATAATAATAATAATGATAACGAATTAATGATAATAATAAAGTTTGAACTTTAACGAATTAACGATAATAATAATAGCTTGAACTTTAAAATTACTTAGATTTAAAAGCTCGATATTTATGTTTTTATATTGTATAATATAGAAGATTATTATTTTTTATTTTATAGCCAGATCAATGAAATCAAAACTTTGTAATATATAAGATTATAAAACCAATAAATATTTAAAAACATCATATTATATTATATTATATTAAAATATATGAATATTATAGTTTTGTATTTTTATATTTCGGCCACACATGTTTTTTATTTCATACTTTAGCCCCCAAAACTCATTTTTTTCGACAAATTTGGTCCCTAGATTATAGTTTCGTGGTTTCATACTTTGGACACAAAAGTTTCTTTCGTTGATAAATTTAACCCTTATACTTTTGTATCTTGGCACTTTCCACCCCTACTTTGTAGAATGTCACTTTCAACCCATCTACTTTGTTAAATGTCAATTTTATCCCCTCAAACTTGAACATTGGCATTTTCCACCCCTTAAAATTGTGTATATTAGCATGTTTGCGCATTTTGTCCCTACACTTTTGTATGCTGGCAAGTATCGTCCCCCCATAATTATACCCCCCGAAAACCGTGCATACAAAACAAAACATAGTAAACAAAACCTTGTTGGCGTCTCCCGTAGAGTAAGAACCGTACAATTTCTAGTTAATATGTAATTGTTATCATAAGGTTGTTAAAGGAAGCACAAATAAATTCAAAAGGTAGCATAATATTTGTTTATGACTAGATAATAGATCGATTGATTACGTAAATGAGAATTACATTTGAATATATAGGAACTCTTTAAACCCTAACCCTACACACTTACATCCCCTCCCCCCCTCCCCCCCCCCCCCCCCCCCCCCGTACACACACACAGTTTAATCGAAGGAGACGATTAAATTGAAAAACAAAAACATAAAACATAAAACATATATGAAGATAAAAAGTAGAAACTAGATCTCTGGTGAAGTCGGTGCCAGAAACTGGTAGGGTTTTGGCAATATTAACAAAACTAGATCTTATGGGCAGTAGAAGGATGTGGAGGAGATCAAGAACTGGACTCATTAGTTGTAGCGAAGACAGTGGCTGGATCTCCAGGTGGTAGTGGAAAATAGATCTTGAGACAACTATGAAAACGATGGATTTAGCTGTTAGAACTACATGCAACTATGGCGGGGAAGAATTCATACTCTAATGAAGTCAATGCTGAAAGTAGCTAATGTTTTCTTTAGGAAGAGAAAAAGGGGAAGATTTAAGAAAAGAAAAAATGGACATGTTATGCACCTCCAACAACTACTAAAGAAGGTCTTCGGAGGTGGAGGTCGATGAACAAGGGTTTGATGGGTTTTATAGGTTACATTAAGCACATTTTCACATCAGAATTATCACATAATCTAGTTATATAATCTAGTTATGGGCACATACAACCTATGGATCTATCTCTTCACACAATATAGCAACATACTATTGAAACTAATAGAAACCCTAGGTATAATCAAAATTCAAAGAATGAAATATATACCTTAGTGTTATAATCGTATATAACACTTCAGAATCCTCATATTTGCTTCAGAAAGCTATCACCAAAATTATGGATGTCTCTAATGGCTCACACCTAAACCCTAGAAACTATGGAATTGATTTAGAGAAAGACGAGAGATATGTAATTTTCAACCTAGGTTTCTCAAAGGACAGATGGCCAAAATTTGTAACCCTATGGGTCTTTTTATAGATTTCAGATGTCAAAGGATAAAACCTAATTTGAATATTAAAATAATATATTATAATCCTTATTCAAATCAGTTCCCATATATACATTTGGAGGCTTCCAGAGATCCTTGGAGGAGCCTCAAAAATTGTCTGGTGCAAGGAGGTTCTAGAATCTCTCATTTGCTTAACTTTTAAGTAATTATAGCATAACCCTTATACCTAAAATTAATTCTAATTAGCCCAAAATTAACTTCTAATTAATTTTGATTAATTCTAATCAATTTATAATTCATTTATTAATCATATAATAAATTAATAATTCATTTTCACTCTCTTTTAATTTAATCCCTAATTATTTCTGGATATGAGGACAATCCAAAAAAATACTTTGTTTTTACTCACTAGAATATACCAATTTAGTTTAGACCTTATACACCTTAATCCAACATGATTATGGTTAGCAGTAAAGGGTTGAACTTATATAATGATCGATAATAGATTGTGTGATTACTCAAATGGCAATTATATATAAATATATGAAAATACATAAACTCTAACCCTATACACTAACAATTTACTATCAACAATTTACCATCCAAGAAAGGATGAAGTCAATTAGATGTTTCTTTTTGCGCATTTGCAAATCAAACATATGTGATAGAGTTGAGGCACCGAAAAACTCGACCACCAACACCTACAACATGAGAGAAGAGTGGAATCAAAGTACAACCGACCTTGAGGTTTATTTTTTATGAATTTCATCGATCTGTCTATCAAAGTAAGACAAAACTTTACAAGTTCTAACATTATTAACTTAAACTTAATTTGTCACATAGACTTATAGTTATCTAAACCAACCACCTAGTGACCTATCGGGTAAAACATTGACATATTATATGAGGGGATAGTGTTCAAGATTTTGATGTTTCAACTAGGAGTTGGCTTGAAGGATGAGCCCTTTTCCTATATCCTTGCAAAGCAGGGAGTCGCAATGGATGATCAAAAACCCATTTTTTTGACTTATAGCGATCTAAAACACACACACACACAAGAATACATACATACATATATACATACATACATACATATATGCGTATATATATATATATATATATAAGAGGTGTCATTATTAAATAATTTTCATGTCGACAAAGGAATCAAGGAACAAACTCATCATAAAAAAGAGATGTGTGTATTATGAATGAAGAGTATGTAAAATAATTTTTAAACAATTGAACCACTCATGCCAAAAATATCAATTTGTGTACGGATAATATTTAAAATTCAATAGAAGTTGTAAAACATCATTTTATACATATTTAGGGCCGGTCCATTGGTTTTCGATGCCTATGTCGAGATAGTGAACTAATGCCCACCAAATGATAAACCAAACACATCATTTTAAGGGCATCCTCTATACAACAATAATCAAGTTCTTACCACCATATTTGATATAAAAATATGGATTTGCCCTCATCTTATTCATCTGTTATCACATTGCTTTTATATTACCATTTTCAAACCTTAAAATCAAACACATAACCAATGACAATCCAATTTAAAATTAAAATAATCTAAATCAAAACCACTCAAATAAACAAATCGATGACACTGTCAACCTTCTTCATGATTGCAAGAGAATCCCACTCAACCTCCCTATTCCTAGTAAGGTGCATCAATTTTTTCAAGAAAAGATTAAAATGTTGGTAGCATTTTCTTTCAATTTAAACAAAAACAATACTTCTATGCAACATATTTTTGTCGTACTATAGATGAATTTCATTTTAAACTTTCATCATCGCCTTTGTTTACTTCGCTCCATGCAATTTCAGTTTATCTTTTATTTGCTAAATTAGCAAACCTTTAATTTGAGATATATGATATGTTGGGTTTTGAGTACTATAACACTCCTATGGTGCACATACAACCCTAATAGCTTTGGATCTAAGTTTTCTCTAGTTATACATGCAATACAAGTCAAAAGCATGAAGCCTACAACAATTTTGACATATAAATCATAAAGTCAAGTTAGAAGAGTACCTTTTTTTTTGTAGCTTGTAGTTTTGGCCTTTCAAGAGCTTAGCACCTCAAGTGTGATGCCTCAAATGGTTTACAAACACCATGAACAAAGGAGGACTTTGAGAGAGAGGCTAGACACTTCAAAATCGACTTTTATTCTCTTAGAATACCTAGGGTGTTCGATTTTGGATAAAGGATAACACATATATAGTGTATGATTCCAAGAGCCATGGGTAAACCTTAATCCATACACTTAGGTTATGATCCACATCTCATGTGGGCTAACTCTTCATGGATACTTACATAAACTTAGCCCATCATGGATCAATAGCCCAAACACTATATATATCACTGATTTACATAATCAGTCCCCGTTAATTTAATTAGTCTCTTTTGATCACTAAATTAATTCCAAATTAATTATTGATCAATTCTAATTAAATACTATGATTTCTCAACTAATATATTATACTTATAATATATTAATAAATCATAAATAGTCTCTTTCTCAAATATCCATCCTATCAGATTGTTCTGGTGAAGGAAACCCAAATGGACCATGCTACTCTCGGGTCAAGTACATATCAATTATAGTTATGGGCTTAGACACCTAATCCAACATGATATTCAAAAGCTAATGGTAATTTTGAAGAGCTAAACTATTTTGATCTTACTCTTAATAGGAATAAAGAAAGCAAAGTTCACTATTTAGTCCACAGACGTTAGGGTAGTGCATGATCGAGTGACACGAGAAGAATGTCACTTTTGAATGTTACATAATAATCTGAAGGATTTGATTACACTAAGCCTTATTTACTATTTTTTTCATTTTTCATAGGTTAAGTCTAAAAAGTGAAAGTATTTAAAAATAAGTCATTAGTAGCATTTTAATTGTTAATTACCTAAGATAATTAACTACTTAGTAAATATACTTTTTATATACTTAATTAAAACAATTTCCTACATATCAATAAAAAGAAAATAAAATGTCATTGATATATTTACATAGATTAGCAAAGCACAATGCATTAAAATGCAACAAATCACAACACATTTTCATATATATATATATATATATATATATATATATATATATATATATATATATATATATATGCTTATTTTATCATCATACTTTTTGTAACACTCGGTTTTGGATTTGCTTCATTATATGGGGTTGCGGCCCAATCAGCAGTTGTTATGGGGTTTAGGGTCATGGGGAAGGAAGGATTTGGCGCTTTTTGGATGTGGTTGTTATGGTTTAAGTGATCTAAGTGTTGATGGTATTTTCGGAGCCCAAGGGTATAATCATAATTTGATAACTCGGCCTTTTATGGATTTTGGGTTTTTTTGGGAAGTTTTAAGGCCATGTTGAGTTGTTAGGAGCGTAGGGCTTCTCTCCACCTTTCCATGGATATAAAGAACGTCAAAAATGGAGTTGAAATGAAGACATTATGGCCGTTTGAAGTTGGAGTGGTTCAGGTGAGTGATCGTTGACTTGTAGACCAAGCTCATTTAAGGCTCACGATGTGAGCATTAAGTGCTCACGGCGTGAGAGGCACCTGATTCCCCAAAACCCTAATTCTCGGGTATTTAATGGTATGAGATGATTAGGGTTTATCCTCCTCAACCTCCTTCACTTCCAAGACCTCTGGAAACCTTAATCTCAGCCTCCATTGAAGTCCTTGGTCATTCTTGGTGTTATTCAAGAGTGTTTGAGTCCTTGAAGCTCATTAAGGGAGAAAAAGATTATTGGTGGTGCATTTGTTAGCTTCTTGGTTTCTTCATCAGCTAGTTGTGGAGCTTTTTGACCTTTGTAAGTCCTCAAGCTCATGCCTTTCATTTCCTTGCTTGCTAGATCTAAGTTTCCGTGCATTTTATCTCTTGTAATGTTGGTTAGCATGCATTAAATCCATAAAGTTGGCAAATTTATGGATTATGATGGTATCTTAAGTCCTATAAGTTCTAGATCTAGATTTTGGTCGTGGTTTTGGACTCCAAGTTTTAGTCTTGGTCCTTTTTCCTCCATTTTGACCTAAGTTGGTGTTTGAATCATGTATTGGACATACATTACTAAAAATATTTGATTTTTATGGTCCTTGGGGTCAAGGAAGACCCTCTAGACTATCCCATGTTAAGGCTTAATGGATTAGGAGCTTAATGCTCATTTTTTGTCAGGTTTGGTCTCACGACGTGAGGAATGAGACCTCATGACGTGAGAGTGTGTTCGAGGAAGTTTATAGGTAGAATCATGACCTCACAGCGTGAGCATAAGGTGCTCATGATGTGATCATCTCCTATGCAAGTTTTGGGCTCTATGATTCAGGGGCGGACGCAGGATTTTACATAGGGGTTGCACAGTAGTAGAAATAATAAAATTTTCAAAAAATTTTCCACTACGGCCGGAAAATTTAGGGGTTGCCGATGCCACCGTGGACCACCCCTAGGTCCGCCCCTGGTTACAAAACCATTCAAGTGTTTGTAAAAAGGTGTATGTGAACCTTTAAAGCGTAATGCAACTAAATGTTCTCAAAGATAATATATGCGGCTAATGTCTACCATTTATCCTGGACAATACTAAATTGGTAAAAAGAGAATTATGGTCAACTTTCATTACGTGTGGAAATTAAAGCTTATATTTGTTTTAACTTTTAGTATATTGATTAAAATAGAATGTTGTAGATCATGGGTAATAGCTTTTGTGTATGTTAAATGAAATTGAAATGTACTACAAGAGAGGAATTGCAGGAAATAACTATGGGAAAAGGCTAAATAAAGCTTTTAACGTCCCAAATTCTTCTAATTTATGATTAATTTTTAATGTCAAATCAAACCAAGAATAAAGATCTAGGGCAACCAAGGAAGTGGTTGAAGCCTTGAATATATAATTCAAAGATGGTATTTCAGGATTACTTCTAATATCCAATTGAGTGTTCTACAAAAGATGCTATAGGTTTTCTAGAAGGCAAAAAAATCATATCAGGAAATAGCAATACACTTTCATTTACTTGTCGATTATAATAATGAAATTTTGTTTTCTTTCACATATTCATGTATTGTAAATTGAAAATACACTCTTATTTATAGCATTGCACTTTCACTTATTTAGTTATTAGCCCAACACACTTTACACAACACTAAAACAAAATACATAAATTACCCTCTATGTGGGTCGTGCTTAGCACGAGCCATAAAAGTACCTAGTATATATATATATATATATATATATATATATATATATATATATATATATATATATATATATATATATATATATATATATATATATGATCATAGCTTTATATATACCCAATGATAGTAACAAAAAAAATCTTTGTATTTGGACATTAACTGCAAAGATTTTGAATAAGAAAAACTATAATAGGAAGAAATAGAAGTATATAAATCCTCCATAATAAATGAAAATAATTTTATCACATATCATTCTCTTACACATTCTGTCACATGTCATTTTGTCATAATTTTAAGATATATATTTTCCACTTGTCATTTTCTTCCTTTTTATTTTTTAATATATTAGTAATTTAGTTTCCATAAATTACACATACTAACGATTATATTAATTTCAAATTTCAAATTTCAAACTTTGATTTCAGTTTTAAAAAATTTACATTTTAAACTTTCGTATTTAACATTTTGTTATAATTAACACGTTTAGTATACGGGTCTGAAAATTAAACACATAATTTTAAGTTACTTTTTTCGCTTTCTTTTTTTATTTTATTCTCACAATTTTACTTATTTCAAATTTCAAATTCAAATAAACTTCTCGTTTAATCTTTCGTAATTAACATTTTGTTTTAATCAACTTGTATAATATATGAGTGTCACAATTAGTGCTATAATAAATAAATAAATAAGTGGAAGGATGTGGCCATTTCTTGCAGATTTAATAGTGACAAAAAAATTCCGAAAGTGTAGTGCAATAATAGAGAGAAAAAGAAGTAGGATTCCATAGTATAACGATAAATCAATGCACGTTTGTACTTTGTATTACACGTTTTATTATTTTATTTTTAAGCATGGACCAAGCACTTGCATATGGGATGAAATCAAATTCTTCGTACTATAAGTAAACTACTAATTCTTTAACATGAATATATTTTTTTAATTTTTATTATATAATGATATTATGCAACATTGGTCATTGTCAGCACAAAAATAACACAATGTAAAGGATATCAAGCAAAGACTTCCATACACCGCTTTCAAGGCTGCATAAAAACAAGTAATAACAATGCGAATTTTTAACACTAACATATAAACTCTTTTATTGTAATATTTGCAGCAACGAACAATTAAGATAAACAAAGTGAGAGAGGGTATTTTGAATTCTCAACTTATCTGCTATATATTCTTTTTTAAAAATTATGTTAGTGTGTACGAAAAGTAGCTATTGATATTTGATCAATTCCTATGCCTATCATGACATCAGAACGTGCATCTATCTGGCATGAAAAATGGTCATCGAGGATAGAGAAACCATGTTAGTGGTCGTTCACGATATGTTTGGTGCTAAATATCATTATCTTATACATAATAGCCATTAAAAGATTGATAATGCAACACTGTCACTACATGATGAAGATAATTTTGTAGAAAATATTTCTAATATGTCACGTTTGAAACACCCAAACATAGTTGATAGTTCTACTACAATGATAATATTTTTTTACTATTGGATCTCTATGAAAGAGAAAATGGTATAATGGTCATTTCTTAATTTTAAAACCATTTTAAAACCTGAAAATGAAAGGACCATCATCAAGGTTCAAATATGGTATGGTAGGTACCAAAAAACATAAATATTTATTTTTGGACAAAATTCAAAAACCAAGTAATTTTAAAGCAACAAACTTTACTGGTATTACCAATATAGGCAATATACTTGCGTTTTTATCAATAATAGATATGAATATAAGAAATTTTCAGAAAAATCCAAATATTTTACCATAATTTACGAAAAAATCTCAAAATAAATTTGTTTACAAAAAAACATGAATTACCGGTAAAAAAGATAATTTGTCCCCTTTTCCGATATACTATTTTCATTACTTACCCGCTTTTATTAAAGTTTCATTATTTTACCATAATTTACGAATAAATCCCAGACTAAAATTAAGTGATAATTTGACTATTTTCTCCATGTAACATACATATTACCGATTTCATTGTTTACCTGTACGTCTAGTCATTAAATGAGCCGATAAGATTGATATATTGGGTTAATAATGTTATGTTTACCATAGATCTTGATATCATGATATATTGTATACTTTTTGGAATATAAAATGCATCCAACGAAGACTATAATAATTACATAAATTAGCAACAATTTTGTCATTTTTTAAGTTTAAAAGAAATTTCAAATTGTCTATCTAATCTTATGTAATCTAATATATCCATTTCATGAGTTCATTTGCCGCCATTTTTCCTGGAAACACACATTTTACCGGTTTCATTACTGATCTGGATACATAATCAAAATTAGTCGATGACATGAATATCAAATTTTATAGTAAACGTAGCCTTATATATATAACCAATTGTAGCCATCTTATCAGCTTATTTAATGACTAGGTGTTTAGGTAAGCAATTAAACTAGTAAAATGTATGTTACATGAAGAAAATGGTCAAATCATTATTTAATTTTAATTTGGGGCTTATTCAAAAATTATGGTAAAATAATGAGACTTTAATGGAACCAGGTAAGTACTGAAACCACGAAAAAAATGGATCAAATCTCATTTTTATAGGTAATTCATGTTTTTTCATGAACAAATTTTAGTCTCGGGCTTTATTGTAAAAATGGTCAAATCGTTATTTTTACAAGTAATTCATATTTTTTCATAAACATATTTTAGTTTTTGAATTTTTTGTAAATTAGGATAAAATATTATGACTTTTCTATATTTCCTCACCCATATAACATTGAACTTTTATTGTTTTAAATATTAATAGATTATACTTTAGATAACATCAAAAGAAATACCCAACTTAAAATTAATAATCTATATTAATATCACTGATTTTTACGATATAGTGATTATTTGATAAGTGATTTTCAAATAGAAAATAAGTATATATTAAATATTTTATAAACCATAGAAAAAAACATTATGATAATTAGAAAGTTAATATTAAATTAATATTTTTGTACTTGTAAACATTACTATTAGTATCCTTTGTAGGTAATTTTTTTTTTTGAGGAAATTTAAGTTTAGTTCACAAAATCAAAACTACAGATAATGAAAGGGAATTCTATTAAAAAGGCAAAAAAAATATAAAAAGGAATATATATATATATATATATATATATATATATATATATATATATATATATATATATATATATATATATATATATATATATATATATATATATATATATATATAAAAGGCAGACCCATATTTCAACACTTTTAGATTTTTTTTTGATAGAAAAATAATTGGTAAAGAACTACTTACTTTGTTTATATTTAATCATTTTCTTATATTTGTACAACATATACCTTCAAACTTGTTGAAGTTGTCATATTTTATCCTTGTGACTGACTGTTGTAGGTTACAAGGGTAAAATGTGAATAATTTCAACAAGTTAGATAATATATGGTCTATAGAAAAAAAAATATGAATAAAATTAAAAGTTCTTTTGAGAACCAATATTTTTATGAGAACATAAGATTTATTTTTTGAACTAATTTTTTTCAAAACTGATAGTTTATTTTAGCATTTTAGCCCTTTTTGTTATTATTGCGTTGCATATTCTATCATATTCTTTATCTTGGATCATATCATATATTTTCTATTTTGCGTAAGGTGTTTTGTAGGTTTTGCAGTCTCGTTGAGGTTGCAGACTAGCATGTTTTTGGGCTTGGTGAGCTTGCGAAGAGTTATTAGGCTTTACGGATCCATCAAAGAAGAATTGAGCTTAAAATGCTGAAGACTTGGATGAAGTGAACTTATGAAGATGGGTCATGGACTCTTGTTATTGGGCTTGGACTATCCATTTTGAAGCTTGAAGATGATTTTTAAAATTTGAATCATGTGAGGTGTGAAGGGGACCAAGGGAATCTTGAGTAGTGGGGTATAGTAGTGGAGAAAAAAAGCCAATAGTGTTTCAACACCATTTACAAGGGTGGGGTCTCACTCACGCAAGTTTGCGAGGGTGCCAGCGCAACTGCACAATTAGGGGCATTTTTGTCATTTGGATCATCGTTTACTTTTGGGGTTAGGTCTTGTAGTCATGACTTCAATTTTTCCACCATTGGAGCACCTTGGAGGCATTTTTGGAGATTTAGAGCTATTATCTTATCATTCTTCTAGTAATTGCTAATTTCTTGATATTAGAATATTTATGTGATTGTTATCTTGTTTCCATGATTTGTTAATCTCTTTATTTTGGTTGACTTAGGCTAAAACCCTTGGATATTTGTGGGTTTTAAAGGATTCATGTTTGATTGTCATTTATCTCATGTTATTAATCCTTAGTTCATAATTTTTATGCTTGTTTAATATTTTAATCATGAGCTTCGTATTTGAATGAGAAAGTGTTGGTTTCTTTCTTTGATTTAACAATGAATCATTGAATTTACTAAGAACAAGGGTTCTATGATGATAAAAATCATCTATAGCTGATGGATCATTGATATGACTTTATTTAACTATATATTTTAGGGCATTATCTTAATATATTTCAAAAAAAGGGTTATAATTTGAAATATATGATACTTAATATGCTTTGAAATGTTCAGTTATAGTTAAAATGGGAGTTTTGATGCAAAAGGAAGCAAACAAAGAAAAAAAAGACGCAAAAAGGATGTTGATGGCGGCTTGACATCTCTTCAGTGTTTTGGCCATATCTCATGACTCGTAACTCTGATTGAAGAGATTCAAAATGTTCTGAAAACTACACAAAATTTTGGACAACTTTCGTTTTTGTGAAAAATTATGACACCATGGCAAAGCCATTCCCACGGCATGACGACATTAAAAAAATTATGTGGACGTGAAGATTCTAGCTCCCACGATATGGCAAGTCTTTTTCCACGTCGTGGCGACCCTGAAACCTATAAATACAGCCAAAAATTAGCCATAATGGTATATCTTTCATTCCACTTTGACTTAGGCACCAAGAAAACTCATAGAAGCCGTTCTGAGGATCCAAAAGGCGGCTGGAGGGCCGTTAAACTGATATGGAATGAAGATTTGAAGGATTAGAGAATCGATTCATACCATGAATCATTCCGTTTGTTGTTATGACCATGATTAGCATTCTATTATGATTTTCATATGTTTTACTTTCTGATTTAGGACTTCAAAACACTGTTGCTTTGTGTTAGACTAGATTAATCATTGAGATTATGGATTCATTTGCTATTTAGATTATTTATTCTTATTTGATTTATTATATTTGCTTGATAAAAAATCCTTATGTGTTAAATTTTCAATATTTTTTGTTTATTGTTGAGTATTGTTAGGTTTAGATGATCAATCTAGCTTGATGTGCTTGAATCATATGATTTTATGAATTATAAATTTGTATGACTAGTGTTTGATCAAAACCTAGGGTTAAGTAGTAAAGTTTGTAATTTTAATGTGTAAGGATATATATGATTACCATTTATGTGTAGTAGCTTCATAATTTGTAATGCTAGCAATTCAAGTTTCTCATAATACGAACTAAACATTGATTTTTAGGATAATTAGTTCACTTGATCACTGCAATTAAAAGTCTTCAAAATCAAATGATTAGTTGTCTAGACCCAGAAGCGTGTCATATTCGGAATCAATGACTAATGAATAAATGTCACTTATTTTAGTAATTATCTATGAATTTGAGATGTAATTTTTTCTAAACCAAAGTACATGAAATGATTCGTTTCCATTCAGTTTATCTCATTAGTTTAGTTATTGATTATTTGAGATTTAATAAGGAAAATCCCTTTTACTTCTTTCTTTTATTTAGAGTAACCTATAATCAAATATTCTAATGTTAATTCACTACCGTTCCCCTTGAGTTCGACACTCTTTATTATCAAAATTATATTATACTTTATCAGGTTCACTACCTATAATGTGTGGTTTAGATGCGATAGAATAGGAATTATAAATAAAAAACTAGTGTATTAAAAATACACGTCAACCATGACTCCTTTATGGAATGCGTAAGCATTGACATCCTCCATGAATTGAGAATTTCTTCATTCTTAAGGCTAATCAGTTTTATTGGGTTCAACTGCTTCTATTGAGTCCTGGATTTTGATTAAGTAGGGATATCAAAAACTTCTGTGGGACCGAGCTCCTGTGGGACCTTGAAATCGTACGGGATTAATTTTTAAAAAAAATCATGTGCATGCGTGGGGGCAAGATTACCCTATTTTATTTTCGAGATCAGGGTCGTGAGTAGGTATTGTCGTCCCGTACTCCCGTGGGGCCCCCGTTTGTGTGTGTGTGTATATATATATATATATATATATATATATATATATATATATATATATATATATATATATATAAGTTTATTTGATTAGTCGTTTTGTAATGTTGGGTTTGTAATGTTGGATTTTTAATATTTTTAGTTGTTAAAAAATTAGATTTTAAGCTTTTAAAGTTATGCAAAATAGTTTTTACGCCAAAATATAACTATTTTTTTTAGCAAAAAAGTCAATTTTAAACCTATAAAACGGAGGAATGGAGGTGGGATCGGGGTGATGAATGTTTTTGGGGGAGGGGGAGGGGGAGGGGGAGGGGGCTATGTAAACGGTAGATTCGGGGGCAGGGGTAGAGGGTAGCTATTTTCACTTTCGTTTGGTCCCATTGACATCCTTATTAAGGTGTGTTGTGGGCTTCCCCAACCTCCATATTACCTTTGAGAAATTTTGGCATATCATGCTTCATGATTGTTGTAACCAATTTGGGATGAATGATAAAGCTTGTATATTGAATCCTAATGATAAATACACAAATATTAATTGTGTTGAATTGTCTTAGTTGGCCAATTCTCTCCAATATTTGAGGATGTCATCATCTTGTTTAATTGCAAATATTTTAGTTCTTTAAGTCTTTTAGTTTTCAAACAAATACAACCCCCTTCCCCCTCCTTTTAGTTTAATTATAGTTAGTTAGTTTTATTACACTTGTTCTTTTAGAATGCAATGGTGATTGAATACAACGATTTCATCGATGATCCATACCTCTTTCTATTATTATATTACGTTTTGTTTGCAAACAAAAGGTGTAATTTGCGTGGTGGACTTGACATTCCACCGAAAACCAACTCTACAATAATAAAAAAAAATGATAGTTTTCATATATGTATATTTATAGTTTTCATGTTTTTTTTCTTATTTAATAGTTTAGAACTAAACTCTTAGACTATGTTATCAATGTATGTAGAGGTTTGTTCGTTATTTTAATCGGTTATATGTTTTTTTTTAATTCAGTTTAATTGAGTTTTTTACTTTTAAAATATTAACCGAAACCGAACAAATAAGGTTTGGGTAAATCGGTTTTTAGTTTTTTCTTTTTTTGGTTCCTTGATTAAATATGAATAACAAAAATCAACATTGCAAGTGTAATAAAAAAACATTGATTTGTCGAAAACTAAAAATAACTTAACAAACAACGTCTGGCTAATCATTTTCTTATTTCAATATATATATATATATATATATATATATATATATATTGCAAAAAACATCATTGTTTTAGTATTATGGTGCAAATAGGATGCATTATATATATATATATATATATATATATATATATATATATATATATATATATATATATATATATATATATATATGCACATTGCAAAAAACATCATTGTTTTAGTATTCTGGTGCAAATAGCTTAGAGGATGCATTAAGAATGATTTGGTGGTGTTAGTTTTAAAAAACAATTTACCTCAAGTTCTCACATAAATATTGGTTCTTAAAAAAAAACTTTTCATTTTGTTTATATTTGGTCTCTTTGTGTTCTGTTCTTGTACATTATGTATCATCTAACTTATTGAAATTGTTCAAATTTTACCATTATAATCTGCATGTCGGTCACAAAGATAAAATATAAACAATTTTAAAAAGTTTGATAATATATCATGCACAAAAAAAAACTAATGGTAAACAAAACCAATATTTCGTTCATTTTCCCCTTTTTGACCACCAAATTTTGATTCAAATTATAGTCCAATTTTTTTTCTATAACAAGATAAAAATGTTAAAATAAATATATTAAAGTAGTAAAAGAACAATTGGTAGGTTGATACCAAACGATAACTAATTTAATTATAAATAATTACAAATTTATATTTGACAACTGTATCATAGTTAACAAACTGATTCTTATATCACATGAACATAAAATGATGTCGTGTTTTGTATACTAACAAAAACTCGATCAATTTTAACAAGATAAACATAACTAAAGATAAGATAAGATGATCATTAATTTAGTTAATTCATAACTAATCATATAAAACATGAATGTCCATTTTGTATCAAAATTTAAACATGAACACATTCGAATTTCATTTAGTCCCAAGTTCGTTTCTTGTCGTACATTTTTTGTGTCGTGTCTTTGATTGACACCCTTAGAAATCATTAAACGCTTTCTTTTTACTTGTGAGTTATTCACTCAAATGTGATAAAGTGAAAGTGTATCATCACATATCACCTTTTCAAATTCTAAATGCATGGGATTGTGAACTCGCAGGGAAGACTTTTCTAGCACACAACAGTAAACATTCACTGGTAACAAATAGTGGGTCGTGATGATGATTTAAGATGAGGTAATAGATCATGGCCAAGGCCCTGCTAGAGCTCCTCAGAAAAAGCTTCATCATCCTCCCAAATTGAAGCATCAAAATTCGGTTCAGTCAACTTTGCATGCTTCACTTAACCCTGGGTATGAGTTACACCAAGGGCCTCCAAGTCAATAATCGATTATTCAGGAGTAAATGCCACAGTCATTCGCCCACATGTCATACCCGCAATACGACCACTAAATTGAATCCCACCAACAAAATTGGACTCTTTTTTCGTAAGGTTAGAAGAAATTGAGTACTCAACAACAAAGGGTCAATCTCCAATAACTATTCTTGTTGACCTATCATAAAAATAGTGACATTATCTAGAGAATTTTTCACAATAACCCTTGTATCAGTAGCCTTCGAATTATCATGCTCCCTAACACTACTCTTCACCAAGTCTTCATCACCATGATATTCAAAATCACTACCATGCTCCCCAACATTACTCTTCACTAAGTCTTCATCACCATGATATTCAAAATGCCCCACATCTTCATATTGAACACAAAGGGAGGGGGATATGATCTATAAATGGAGAAATCTTATATTCCAAAGGAATTCCCTAAAATACGTTTTTTCGACACATCCACTTAATCAACAAAAACATCCCAATCTAAAAAAAAGTGCTTATTAACATATAACAAGTCCAACACATCCAAACACAAAAAATACAACCAAATTACTCGAAGTATTATGAAAAAACACGACATTTGTTTGTCTTCCCTCCACTTTGGGATAATGCCAACAACACCAAGGAAACTGCCTCAACATTCTTACTATCAAACGATATAATATGAAATTCGACTAATGCTTTTCCTCTCTCTAAATGTGGGATCAAACATTATGTCTTTAATCCATAAAAGGGTCGTTGAAACGTTAACCATGATCGAGAATAGCCTAAAAGAAGTACTCTTTCTATTTCTTAATTGAATCGGGAACCCCCATGGAATTTTGCATGTTTTTCGCTTAGCGCATAAAATTTTCAATTTTGTAACCTACGTTTTCCATCAGTGGTATCAGAGTCTTGTGGCTATCTTTCATGTATTTGCACATTGGTGAATTGATCAAAGCAAAATGAACAATTTTTTTGAAAAATACTCTGCTCACGACATGAGTTCGGTTAGATCCGAAAAATCTGAGCTTATCTGCCTAATTTGATTACATGTGCTAATTATCTGCTATGTTTATCCTCCAAATCCGATTTTGCTGAATATTTGATGATAAATTAATAGCCTAGAAGTTAGGAGATAAGCATTTGACTTGATTAATTATTTGGTGATTAATATGATTGATTTTTTAAGTGTTTAGATAATTAATTTGGATATTAATTGGACTTAATAATTAATGTAAAATATTAATGGGTTTATTTTAAATTTAAATTAAAAGTTTAATTTTCGAATTGTAAAATATATACTAGTATTTTTTTTTTGAAAAGTTTTAAAAAATACACTTATACTATATGTAGATGTTGGATTAGTGTCTAAGTCCATAACTATTTTGGTATGTACTTGACCCGATGGTGCATGGTCCTTTTGGGTTGCCTTCACCAAAGCAACTTGATTGGAGAAATAAATAGAGAGAGAGGTTATTATGATTTATTAATATGTTATGAGAATAATATATTAAAGGAGAAATCATATTTGTTTAATTAATATTGGTCAATAATTAATTAAGAATTAATTTTGTGATCAAATGTAATTAATTAAACTAGAGGGGCTGAAATGTAATTATGTGATAGTTGAAAAATAGGGAAATGGTTATCCTTGTTAAAGGATGGACGAATTCAAGGATAAGGATATCCTTAAAATCGTCCAAGGTCCAAGAGATAGGGATTTTCAAGGCTTATCTTATGGTTGCTTGATGGGCAAGTAACTAGATAAGGATAAGGACTGAAACCCTAATCCCAACCCTATATAAAGACCCCTAAGGCCTTATGATTTCGTGCACTTGATCCCTAGAGCATCTAAGGACGAATTTCTACCTCTCTCCTCTCTCTTTATACCTTCTCCACTTGCTTATGGTGTTTGTAAGCCATTAGAGGAGTGACACTTGTGACTATAAGCCTTCCAAAGTCAATTCAAGGAGATTTAGGATTGTTATTGCTACATAACAATCAAGGTAATATCTTAAACCTAATTATATGTTAATATTGATTCCCATATGCTAGAATTAGGGTTTATAGCATTGGATAACTTACATGTACAATAGAGAAACCTAGATCCAAGCATTAGGGTTTGTATGAGCACATAGGATGTCTTATGACCAAGACCCATCAGTAGAATTAGATGTTTAATTATTACTATACGTATAAGACCAAGTCAGTTGAACCGCTAGTACGTCTCATTCACAAAGCCGATCCATAAGGGGTATAAGGAAATTGCCTATAAAATGGCGGTTGAATGAGTATCCACTCTCACCTACCGCTTCCTTGATTGGTGGAGATCGTTAGCCGAACGGGTTTGATAGGACAATTAATTCTAATTAATAAGTATAATGCGATTATAAGTAACTAAATATTTTATTTTAAATCCCAATCTTAGTTATTTTAGGAAAAATGTGAATTTCAATGTTAACCCATGAAATTGCACATCGCACATTGTTAGTCGTTAGTAGAAAGTGTGTGTTTAACCGGCACACTAATAGGGACTAATAAAGAATGGCAATGGGTGTTTCGAAAATTATCGTTGATTAATGGAGCTCGTGCGGTTAACCGACACATTAAAAGGAGATGATAAATGACATCGAGAGTACCAAGCTAATTTGCATGGTTATTCACATCTTGTTTGTGATCCTCAGTATCCCAATCACAAATTGAAGAGCATAATCGAGATTAAACATGTCATTGAAGAGTTTCATTGAATCTCAAAAAGATATAGGAATTTCATTAAAAACTTAATTCGTTCAGATTTCGTTTTCTCGTGGTAAAATTGGTAAATTGTCATTTACCTACATTTATACAATTCACAATTAGATTACGGCATCCCTTTTCTAAGTTATGAATTATTTAGTTGGATCATAGCCTTGATATTTCATTTTGGGTGTTATATTGAGGATTATTCTTATCTAACTAAAAACTATCTTTCTTTTATTGATGTCTACTCCAACCGATACTTCTGGTTCCTCCTCAAATAACAACAACAACAACAACTTCTCCTTGATGGGTTTTGAGCATAAAAACAATTCCTATTTGTGCATGCAACCCTAATACTTTGGATCTAGGTTTTCTCTAATTGAACATGCAAACTTGATCACAAAAGAAGAAACCCTAGGATGAATCTAATATTTTCGAAACCCATATAAAACTAGGGTTACGTTACATACCTTGCTTGTTATATTGTAATAAAAACAATTCCCTTGTAGATTTTGAAGCTTGAGAACTTAGTGTCACAAGTGTAACACCTCTAATGGCTTACAAACACATAATGCAAGAGAATGACTATGAGAGAGGAGGAAGGGATCAAATATTCAGTTTTAACTTCTAACAAAGAGTGGCCGAATTTCATAGGCTTAAGGGTTCTATTTATAGTGCACCAAGGATACTTTGGATAACCCTAATCTGAATAAAATAACATTATTTCAAATATGGTAATTATCCACCTCCTTTGATTATCCATATATGATAAGATATTCTAGAAACTCTAGAATAATCGTATATATATATATATATATATATATATATATATATATATATATATATATATATATAATCATTTCGTCCACCACCTTCCCTAGGAAGGTTCTGGACCCTTTTTGGCTCAACTATTGAACAATTACACTTTTAGTCCTTACACTATTAATTAATTCCTTTAATCCCAAACTTAATTTTTGATTAAATATTAATTAAAAATATTATTTATAATTAATATATTATTTCCATAACATATTAATAAATCATTTATTTCAATTTATTAATCAAATTAATAAATCCTTCCTCTACCTCTATTAATCATCCTGTCTAGTTGCACGTGTGAAGGGAACCTAAAAGGACCATGTCGCTATCAATTCAAGTACATACCAATTATAGTTATGGGCTTAGACACCTAATCCAACAATCTCCCACTTAGATAAGTCTAATAACTATAGTTGCAAGTATAACTTCAAAAACTGATAAGCAATCATAGCTCTCAAAGCTTTTGTTGAACTCTGACCTAGTAAGTTATGTGTCCTAAGATAAGGGATCACATGTGGATCATGTGGACAAATGACATGGAACATAATCATAATCATTCTCATTGTCCAACAGTTTGTTTCCCGATTTCTGATTTGTAATGACGAATAACTTAATTAAACACATCAATTCAGTCCTGACCGTGCCCAACACATAAGTCAACACCAAATCATCGAGGAGCTCAAGATATCACTTTTTCCCCTTGGGGTAAAAGGAACAGATAAACTTTGACTTATATGCTGGTACTATTTACTTATCAAATAATACACAACAATGTGTTTTATAACATCAAGTTACTAATGCGTTTACGCATTATCAATGCACAACCAACTCATAAATAAAAACTCATATATCTCGGTTTAAAAAATATATGATATTATCATCTCAGAATTACTCGTGATAAATTCCATGACGTAATTCTCTGAGTGTGGGTTAATCAAATACTTAAATCCCTATTTCAAAAGTACTTGTCAATGTTGCAGCAAACCATTGTTATGTCTAATTCCTTAGACAATCTACAATCCAATTCACAACAGCCTTAATTCACTACTTACTTCCAAAGTATGATCAACTATGGATATTTTAAATAATCTAATTATTCGGGAAGTGAAACATGCAAATTTGAAACACAAAGATAAACAATTGACAAAAGATAGTAAACAATACTAATAAATAAATCTCTATTACTTAATCATCAAATGTTAATTACATTTACTTTGTTACAAGTTTCTAAATATCTATCTAATCACTGAAACCAATATCATCTTTCATACCAATGCTCCTCGCATGCTGAATGTTACTAAGGCCCATTGTGACGGGATTTGCAGGATTCTCTTCTGATGATACCATCTTCACAACGAGGCTTCCTTCTTCTACACGATGTCTGATAAAGTGATACTTTCTGTCGATATGTCTTGATCTACCATGATCTCTTGGTTTCTTGGTCAAGTCAACCGCTATGTCGATATGTCTTGATCTACCATTATCGTAGAAAACTTCCATAGGCTCCTTTATGGCTGGCACTACTCCAAGATCTTCGATGAAGTTTTTCAACCATATATCCTCTTTTGACGCTTCGCTTGCCGCAATGTACTCTAATTCACAAGTAGAATCAGCTATGGTTTCCTACTTGGAACTTTTCCAAGTCACTGCTCCTCCATTAAGGGTAAAAAACCAACGATACTGAGAATGATAGTTATCTCTGTCTGTCTGAAAACTAGCGTCACTATATCCAGTAACTCTTAAGTCCTCATTACCACCAAGTACAAGGACCCAGTCCTTTGTCCTCCGCATATACTTAAGAATGTTCTTGACCGCTATCCGATGAGCTTTACCTAGATTTCCTTGATATCGACTAACTATGCTCAAAGCAAAAACCACGACAGGGCGAGTACATGTCATAGCATACATGATTGATCCAACAGTGGAAGCATATGGAACTCGACTCATTTATGCTATTTCAGCTTCAATACGTGGACTCTGAGTCTTACTAAGTTTGGTATTACTCTAGATTGGTAACTCTCCTTTCTTGGAATTCTCCATGCTAAAACGTTTTAGCACCTTATCCAAATATGTGCTTTGACTCACTCCAATTAGTCTTTTACACTTATTTCTCAAAATTCTTATTCCCAGATTATAAGCAGCCTCTCCCAGATCCTTCATAGCGAAACACTTTCCAAGCCAAGACTTAACTTCTTGCAAGGTTGGAACTCGACTCATTTATGCATACATGATTGCTCCAACGGCGGAAGCATATGGAACTCGACTCATTTATGCTATTTCAACTTCAATATGCGGACACTAAGTCTTACTAAGTTTTGTATTACTATGGATTGGTAACTCTCCTTTCTTGGAACTCGACCCACGTATGCTAAAACGTTTTAGCACCTTATCCAAATATGTGATTTAACTAAGTCCAATTAGTCTTTTACAATTATTTCTCAAAATTCTTATTCCCAGAATATAAGCAGCCTTTCCCAGATCCTTCATAGCGAAGCACTTTCCAAGCCAGGACTTAACTTCTTGCAAGGTTGGAATGTCGTTTCCTATAAGTAGTATGTCATCAACATACAATACCAGGGAAGTCACTATACTCCAAACTCTTTAACCTTTTCGTCAAAGCAAAGATTCCATCTGCGAGAAGCTTGTTTCAATCCATAGATTGATTTCTCAAGCTTACACACTCTATTGGGATATTTAGCATCCATAAAAGCCTATGGCTGACTCATGTAAACATCTTCAGCCAGCTTTCCATTAAGGAAAGCGGTTTTGACATCCATTTGCTAAATTTCATAATCATGAAACGCAACTATGGATAGCATAACCCTAATAGATTTAATCTTAGCTACTGGTGAGAAGGTCTCATCATAGTCAACCCCTGAGGTTTGATTAAAGCTCTTCGCAACCAGCCTAGCCTTGAAGGTGTGCACCTTTCCATCCATGTCGGTCTTCTTATTGATGATCCATTTGCACCCAACTATCTTACGACTTGGTGCATTGTCAACCAAGTTCCAAACTTGATTGTTATACATGGACTTGATCTCGCTGTCTATTGCCTCTTTCCACTCATCAGACTCAGGGTCTGCCATCGCTTCCTTGTATTTAGAAGGCTCATCCAAATTTACCAGTGTCCTATCACTGATAACCGTATCACTATCTGTAGTTATATGGAAACCATAAAACTCTAGTGTCATTCTAACCCGATTGGAGCGTCTAAGAGGTAATGAATCGTCAATGGGTTCAACTGGAATTTCTTCCTCAGGTTGAGCGCTAGTGTTAAAGGTTCCTTCATCGCTTTTTTTTTGAATTTCTTCAAGATCAATTTTACTCCCACTGTCCTCTTTTCATATAAGTTCTCTCTCGCGAAAGACTCCCCTTCGTGTTACGAAGACCACGTTCTCACTAGGTTTGTAGACCAAGTATCCAAAGGACTTTTTCGGGTAGTCGATGAAAATACATCACTCATTTCGAGGCTCAAGCTTGTCGTGAGTCTATCATCTAACAAAAGCTTCACAACCCCAAACCTTGATATGTGCCAACGAGGGAACCTTCCCTGTCCACATCTCGTAAGGTGTTTTGGCAACCTTCTTTGTTGGGACTAGATTAAGAATATAGGCGGCAGTCTCTAAGGCATACCCCCATAATGGTATTGGAAGTGAAGCCCGACTCATCATGGAACGAACCATGTCTAACATGGTTCTATTATGTCTCTCAACCACACCATTAAGTTGTGGTGTCCTAGGAGGTGTCATGTAACGCCCGTAGATCAGGGCTAGTCAATTTAGAGACAATAAGAGTCAAAAATGACTTTTTGATAGAAGATTATTTAGGATGAATAATCCTAACTAAGTTGTGGTATATGTTACAAGGTTTCCGTACATATAAAGAACGCCAAAATCCGAGTTATAACGAAGAAGTTATGACCTGTCGAAGTTTCGCGACAGAACCGGCACGACACAGCGCGACGTAAAAAGTGAATTTACGTTAGAGCGATATTTAGCCTTAGCAATCTAAACGAGAATCGAAGATCTCGTTGTTGGTATCGAAGCGATAAAAAGTTAGGCGAGAACGGACGTCAAACGAAGAAGTTATGAATTTATAACGAAGTTTTCTGTCGCGGCCTATTAAAAATAAATAATAAAAATAAAAGTCAAAATTAGCCGATGGAGTCTAAACGAAAGTTGTAGAGCGTAGTCTCACCTTCGCGTGGATATAAAGAACGTCGAAAACGGAGTTCGTATGAAGAAGATATGAATTTCCGAAGTTTATTAATCAATTTGTATTTAAATTTAAAAGGAAATTCGGAAGCATTATCCGAAGGAGTCACCGGTCTGATCCGAGGTACGCGCCGCGTACTCGAGTACGCCCCGCGTACTCCGAAGTGTCGACATTTGCAGCAAGTGGCTTCGGATGACGCACGCAGTGACGTTTTTCGGACCAGTACGCCCCGCGTACTGGCGTACGCCCCGCGTACTCCGAGGCTCCAGCCTCCTATAAATAGGATGCGAGGGCAGCCGACCCAATTGCCAATTTCTTCTCTTCTCTCTCCCGTTTTGCATCATTTTGCGTGCCAGAAATACCCCAAAGCCCCGGTATTATTCTCTAGCCCCGAGGCAAGTCCCGAGATCCCGAAGATCCCGAGAAGTGCGGTTCCCGAGCCGAAGCTCTGCCCGCGAGAAGTTCAATTTTTGTGGAGATCTTCCAGATCTGCTGTGGATTGCTACTTCTGCAAGTCGTAGTACTGTCCGATCATCTTCTGATCAAGTGAGTGTATACTACCTTTCATAAACACGATAATAATACAAGTATGGTTTGAGTGTATTAAGTATATTGTTGTTTATATGTGTGGGTGTGTAGTTGCTTTCTTCTAACACATCAATATGAAGTATTTGTTATGAAATACGTGCTATGTGTTTATATGTTATTTGTCTATTTGAGATGGACATGGAAATTGGAGTTTTATACAGGTGTTAAATGATTTAAAACTGTGTAAGTATTTATATCTACAAAATTGTTGGGTAGAACAAGGGTAGATGGGATAGTTGGTGACTATGGAGTTAGCGCCTGCTGTTAGATAAACCTTGGTGACTATGGAGTTAGCGCCTGCTGTTAGATAAACCTTGGTGACTATGGAGTTAGCGCCTATTATTAGATAAACCTTGGTGACTATGGAGTTAGCGCCTATTGTATAACCTTGGCGACGATGTGACTTCGTGCCTATTTGATGAACCTTGGCGACTATGGAGTTAGCGCCTATTGTATAAACCTTGGCGACGATGTGACTTCGTGCCTATTTGATGAACCTTGGCGACTATGGAGTTAGCGCTTGTTAAGTAAACCTTGGCGACTATGGAGTTAGCGCTTGTTAAGTAAACCTTGGCGACTATGGAGTTAGCGCTTGTTAAGTGAACCTTGGTGACTATGGAGTTAGCGCCGCTTGTGTAAACCCCGACGACTATGGAGTTAGCGTCTGATAACTATGGATTTAGTACTCGATAGATAAACTTTGGCAGCAATGGATTTCATGCCGATTCCTTAGGAATAAGTGAATGAAGGATAGTTGGTTCTTAGGGTGAAACCTTAAGAAGATAATGGGGATGGGTATTTGGGTTGATTGTTTGATAATTGAACATAACAAATGTATTATTGTGGGTTGAAAACCCTATATGCTCACCAGGCTCCCAAGCCTGACCCACTCAGTTTTCTTTTCATTACAGGTAATGACACAAGAGTATAAGTCGGTGGACTTGACGAGAGATTTTGGATTATAGATCAGTAGTTGAATAACTATTGTAAGGTCTATTTTATGTTGTTTATGCTTTTGGTCTGTAACAAACATGACATCCCGAGGTTTTATTATTTAATAAAAATACATTCTTTTCGAGAAATGTTTTGATAAAATGGTTATCATATTTTATTTTGGGAACAAATTCCGCAACCGTTTTCTTTAAACGATCACTCTGATTTTGAAAACAAAGCATAAACAAATCGGTCTTTTCTGGCCGTGAAATTGGGGATGTCACATGTCAATTGTGAAACAATTTCACATTCCTTGAGGTAGTCGTGGAACTCGATATTAAGATACTCACCACCTATATCAAATCTGAGCATCTTGATCTTCCTGCCTAATTGATTTTCGACTTCATGTTTGAACTCTTTAAACTTTTCAAAGGTTTCTGACTTATGCTTGATTAAGTAGATATATTCATATCTGCTATAATCATCAGTAAAAGTCATATAAAATTGATTTGCATTCCTTATGGTGGATCTAAAGGGTCCACAGACATTTGTGTGTATGAGATCCAACAATCCTTCACCTCTATCACAAGAACTAGTGAAAGGTGATTTAGTCATCTTTCCAAGCAAACAATATTTGCATGTATCATCTGACCTTAGGTCAAATGATTCCAACACTCCACCCTTTTGGAGTTGGGCAATGCGCTTCTTATTGACATGTCCAAGATGACAATGCTACAGGCATGCTTTGTCTAAACCATTAGACGAATCAATTTGTAACGCACTATTTCCTAAATTGTCTACAACCATCACTGATTCTTACACGCCATCACAAGGTAATGCTTCAAAATAAAATACACAATTATAATAAGCATAAATAGAAGCATTCTCATTATCAAAACAATATCTAAAACCTTGTTTGTATAAACCATGAAAAGAAATAATATTCCTTGTCATTTCTGACGAGTAGCAACAATTGTTCAAATCTAAACCTAACCCATTACTAAGCACTAAAGAATAAACGTCAATTTTGGTGACAGGTGACGATCTCCTATTACCCATAATCAGGTTCATCTTCCCATGCTTCACATCCTCGCTTCTTCTTAGTCCCTGCAAGTCAGAACAAATGTGAAAACCACATCTTTTATCATGGACCCCAAGAGTTTGAATGTGATGAGTTTTTAGATAGAATAGTGTAAATACTTGCCGAGGTTGGCTTATTATTGCCATCCTTTATATCTTGCAAGTACTTAGGGCAGCTTCATTTCCAATGCCCTTTTTCAAGGCAGTAAAAGCAAGTAGTCTCTTTAGGATCAAAGGCAGGGGAAGCTTTAGAACCAGATTTGACTTTGGAGCCATTGTTAGATGACCCCACCTGGTACTTTCCCTTCCAGTTCTGCTTAGGAGGTGCTTTCCTCTTCTTCCCCTTTCCTTGCCCTATTGCCAGGAGAGGAGCAGTAGCAGCAGGAGTGGAGGCAAAACTCTTTCCCTTCATTCCACTTTTGGCAGTTCTCATCAAGCTTTGAAGTTGACTTAATGTGGCTTCTTCCTTGTTCAAATGATAAGTCATAATGAATTGATCATAACAAGAAGGCAAAGAGTGCAAGACTATGTCAATAGCCAATTCCTCATCAAAGTTCACATTGAGTTTAAGCAAACGATCCATATAACGTTGCATGCATTGCAAGTGGGTCGTGATGGACTCTTCATCCTTCATCTTGTTGGTTATGAGGGACTTGACTATTTCGTATCTCTTTTGATGATCTCGTTGATGGTACTTCTCAATCAAGTCCTTGTTCATCTCATACGGCCAATAGTCCTCATAGAACCTTTGTAGCTCAGGATTCATAGTAGCAAACATAATGCAAGACACTTTGGTGGCATCATTGCACTGTCTCCTATACTCAGCTAGTTCTTCAGGAGTAGCCTTCTCTTCATAGATCTCATCGATTTGCTTCTCAAGCACGTACTCTTTGTCCTTTAAACAACAATCCATTTTGATGTTACGCATCCAATCATTGTAATGGGAGCCATCAAAAGTGACCTTTGGGCAAATGCCCAAGAGAGAGATGTTTTGGAGGAGTTTTTGTTAGAGGAACCATAAGTGTTGTTGGAGGTTGACATCTGAAAAAGGAAGATAAGTTTCGATTAGATAGGGAAATCTTAATATAATACCCAAATAAAATATTAAGTCTAGGACCCAACATAATAATTCACAATTCAGAAAAGGGATGCCGTAATCCAATTGTAAATTATTTGAAGGTAGGTAAATGACGATTTACCAATTTCACCACCACGAAAGAATGAAATTTAAACGAATTAAGTTTTAGTGAAATTCCTATATCTTTTGAGATACATTGAACTATTCAATGGAATGTTTAATCTCGATTATGCCCTTTTCCATTTGTGACTGGGATACCGAGGATCACAAACAAGGTGTGAATAACCATGCAAATTAGCTTGGTACTCTCGATGTCATTTACCACCCAATTAATATGTCGGTTAACCACACACACTCCATTAATCAATGATAATATACGAAATACCCATTTCTATCCTTTATTAGTCCATATTAGTATGCCGGTTAACCACACACGCTGCACTAACGACTTTTATAAAGTACAATGTGCAATTTTATGGATTAACATCAAATTCACATTTTTCTATGGTAACTAAGATTGGAAACTTTTTATAAAAAAATTATTTACTTCATATATTTCATTATACTTATTAATGAGAGTTTAGTGTCCCATAAAACCCGTTCGGCTAACGACCATCCACTATTCAAGGGAGCGGTGAGTAAGAGTGGATACCCAATGACGATCATTTTATAGGCCGCTTCCTTAAACTCCCATTGTAGACCAGCTCGTGAATGTGGCCTACTAATGGTAATATTGACTTTTCTTATACATATATACATATATATATATATATATATATATATATATATATATATATATATATATACACACACATACACACATATTATTAAGCTTTTAATTATACATATAGTATAAGGGTGTATTTTAAACATCTAAAATACTAGGGTTCTCAAAATTAAGATTTCAAAATTAAGCTATTTAATTTAATTTTAGATTTCAAAACAAAGAATGTATTTTTAAAACTTTTCAAAAATATTATGTTAAATTTTTTAATAATTAAATTAACAAATTAATTTTATCTTTATATTAAAATTTAACCTAGTCATGAATTCATGATGAGGATACAAAATTACGGATTAAAATATCTAATTTTAAACACTTAAAAAGAAATTAAGGTAATTATCATAATCAATCCATGAAAGACTTATCAAAACCGAAAATCTGGGATCTGACAGCGGAACTCGTCGAGTTGGGCAACAAACTCGTCGAGTTACCTATCTACTCGTCGAGTCTGATGACCAGGATGACGATTTTGTTCCATTCTTCTTTGGAAATTCACAATTGCATCATATTCAACAGAAAACTAATCCTAGACTCTGATATCACTGATGGGTTTTGAGCATAACAACAATTCTTGTGTATGCATACAACCCTAATACTTTGGATCTATGTTTTTTTCTAATTGAACATGCAAACTTGATCACAAAAAAAAGATACTCTAGGATGTATCTAATATTTTCGAAATCCATATAAAACTAGGGTTAGGTTACATACATTGATTATTATATTATAATAACAATAATTCCCTAGTAGATCTCGAAGCTTGAGAACTTAGTGTCACAAGTGTGACACCTCTAATGGATCACAAACATACAATACAAGAGAATGACTATGAGAGAGGAGGAAAGGTTAAAATTTTCGGTTTCAACTTCTAATAAAGACTGGCCGAATTTCATAGGCTTAAGGGTTCTATTTGCTCCAACGATACTATGGATAACCCTAATCTAAATAAAATAACATTATTTCAAATATGGTAATTATTCACCTCCTTTGATTATCCATATATGATAAGATATTCTAGAAACTCTAGACGAATCTTATATATATATATATATATATATATATATATATATATATATATATATATATATTAATAAATGAATAATTTTAATCTTCTTTTGCAAAGTGTCATTCTAATACAATCCTCATTAATATTATGTCATGTATCATGTAGATATATTAGGCAACTCATTTCAAAATTCAAATTTACATTTTCTAATTATATGTTATATTTGAAGTTATAATAACTTTAAAATTTTGATATATCTCTTAATTAATAATTTATTTAAAATAATTGATTAATAATTATAATTTTTTATTGTAAAAAGTTAATATTATAACCGTGGTTCCCACGGGTTATAAACTAGTGTGTGTGTGTGTATATATATATATATATATATATATATATATATATATATATATATATATATATATATATATAATCATTACATCCACTACCTTCCTTAGGAAGGTTATGGACCCCTTTTTTGCTCAACTATTGAACAATTTCACTTTTAGTCCCTGTACTATTAATTAATTCATTTAATCCCAAAATTAATTCCAAATTAATTTTTGATTAAATATTAATTAACAATATGATTTCTAATTAATATATTATTTCCATAATATATTAATAAATCATTTATTTCAATTTATTAATCAAATTAATAAATCCTTCCTCTACCTCTATTAATCATCCTGTCTAGTTGCACGTGTGAAGGCAACCCAAAAGGACCATGCCACTATCAATTAAAGTACATACCAATTATAGTTATGGGCTTAGACACCTAATCCAACACTCCTTGTTGAACATCTGCTCTAAGGTGCAATTGTATGGCACTAACCATAACAATTGGATACGCAACATAAAAATGGCCCTTCGTTTCGCGGACAAGGAGTATGTCCTCGAGAAACCACTAGAAGATGTAGACGAGGAGAAGGCCACTCCTGAAGAGCTTGATAAATTTAAGAAAAACTACAATGATGTAACAAAAGTTGTTTGCATCATGGTTGCCATAATGACTCCTGAATTACAGAGACACTATGAGGATTACTGGTCGTACGAGATGAACAAGGACCTTATGGAAAAGTACCATAAGCGAGCTTGTCAAGAGAAGTACAAGGTAGTAAAGTCCCTCATAGCTAGAAAGATGAAAGAGGGAGAGTCTATTAGCAGCCACATTCAAAGAATGCAATGATACATGGATAGGCTTGTCAAGCTTAATGTGAATTTTGATGAATAGTTGGCAATTGACATAGTGTTGAATTCATTGCCAAGTTGTTATGATGACAAAATCACCTTTCACTAGATCTTGTGAAAGAGGTGAAGGATTGTTGGATCTCATACACACAGATGTATGCAAGCCCTTCAGATCCATCACAATGGATGCAAATCAATTCTATGTGACTTTTACTGATGATTATAGAACATATGGTTATATCTAGTTAACTAAGCACAAGTTAGATACCTTTGAAAAGTTCAAAGAGTTTAAACAAGAAGTCGAGAATCAATTGGGTTCCACGAATACCTCAAGGAATATCTTAGTATCGAGTTCCACGAATACCTCAAGGAATGTGGAATAGTTTCACATTTGACACTTCTATAACACCACAACTTAATGGTGTGACTGAGAGGCGCAATCAAACCTTATTGGATATTGTTCGTTCCATGATGAGTTGAGCTTCTCTTCCAATATCATTATGGGGGTATGCCTTAGAGACTGCCACCCACATTCTTAATCTTGTCCCAAAAAAGAAGGTTGCCAAAACACCCCACGAAAAGTAGACGGGGAAGGTTCCATCATTAGCACATATCGAGGTTTGGGATTGTGAAGCTTTCGTTAGACGAGAGACTCACGACAAGCTTTAACCTCATAGTGAGAGATGTATTTTCATCGGGTATCCACAGAAGTCCTTTGGATATTTGTTCTATAGACCTAGTGACAACATGGTCTTTGTAGCACGAAGGGGAGTCTTTCGCGAGAGAGAGCTCATATGCAAAGAGGAAAGTGGGAGTACCATTGATCTTGAGAAATTAAAGTTTCAAGCAATGAAGGAGCCTATGAAGACGCTAGGGTTCAACCAGAGGAAGAGATTTCAGTTGAACCGACTGACAAATCATTACCTCTTAGGTGTTCCAGTAGAGTTAGAATGTCACCTTGAGTTCTATGGATTCCATATTACTACAGATGGTGATACGTTTATCATTGATAGTACACTGGTAAATTTTGATGAACCTTCTAACTACAATGAAACAATGGTAGGCCATGAGGCAGCCAAATGGAAAAAGGCAATGGACAACGAGATCAAGTCCATGTATGATAATCAAGTTTGGAGCTTGGTTGACAATGTATTGGGTCGTAAGACAGTTGGGTGCAAATGGATCTTCAAGAAGAAGACCGAAATGGATGGAAATTTACACACTTTCAAAGATCGACTGGTTGCGAAAGCCTTTACTCAAACCCCGGGGGTTGACTATGACGAGACCTTCTCACCAATGGCCAAGATAAAGTCTATTAGGATAATACTAGCCATAGTTGCGTTTCATGACTATGAGATGTGGTAGATTGATGTCAAAACCGCTTTCCTTAATGGGAAGTTGGCTGAGGAGGTTTACATGAGTCAGCCAGAGGGTTTTGTAGATGCAAAGTATTCGAATAGAGTGTGTAAGCTTGAGAAATCAATCTATGGATTGAAACAAGCTTCTCGCATATGGAATCGTTGCTTTGACGAGAAGGTCAAGGAGTTTGGATTCACTAGAAGTGAAGATGAGTCTTGTGTATATGTCAAAGCTAGTGGGAGTATAGTTACCTTCCTGGTATTATATGGTGATGACATACTTCTTATAGGAAACGACATTCTAACTTTGCAAGATGTTAAGTCTTGGCTTGGAAAATGTTTCGCTATGAAGGATCTAGGAGAGATTGCATATATTATGAGGATAAGGATTTTGAGAGACAAGAGTAAAATACTTAATTGGACTTAGTCAAATCACATACTTGGAAAAGGTACTAAAACGTTTTAGTATGGAAAATTCCAAGAAAGAAGAACTACCTATACAAAGCAATACCAAACTAAGTAAGACTCAGAGTCCGAGTATAGATGTTGAGATAGCAATAATAAGTAAAGTTCCATATGCTTTTGTAGTTGGATCTATCAGGTATGCTATGACATGTACTCGCCCTGATGTGGCTTTTTCTTTGAGCATGTTCATCCATTATCAGGGAAATCCAGGTAGAACTCATTGGATAGCAGTTAAGAATATTCTCAAGTATCTGCGAAGAACTAAGGATTGGGTCCTTGTGCTTGGTGGTAGTGATACGTTGAGAGTACCTGGGTATAGTGACGCCAACTTTCAAACAGATAAGGACAAATTCTGTTCTTAATCTGGTCGGGTGTTTACCCTGAGTGGAGGAGTAGTTACTTGGAAAAGTTCCAAGCAAGAGATAGTGGATGATTCTACATGTGAATAATAGTACATAACAGCGAGCGAAGCATCAAAGGAGGCAATTTGGCTAAAGAACTTCATCAGAGACCTTGGAGTTGTACCAGCCATCAAGGAGCCAATGGATATTTTATGTGATAATGAAGGGGCGGTTTCCTTAACAAAAGAACCAAGAAATCATAGCAAATCAAGACATATCAACATAAAATACCATTTCATCAGACATATAATAGAAGAAGGTCACCTCTTCGTGAAGACAGTTTCATCAGAAGAGAATCCTACAGACTCCCTCGCCAAGGGTCTGAGTAGGATTAAGCACGTTCAACATGCTAGGAGCATTGGTCTGGAAGATGGTATTAGCTTTAGTAGTTAGAAAGTTATTTAAAAACTTATGAAAAAGTAAATGTAATTGACTTTTTGATGATTAAATAATAGAGAATTACTTATGAATATTGTTTACTATCTTTTTTCAATTGTTTATTATTATGTTTCATTTTGCATGTTTTACTTCCCGCATAATTTGATTACTCAAACATCCACATTCGATCGTACAGTTGAAGTAAGTAGTGAATTAAGACTGTCATGAATTGGATTGTAGATTGTCTAAAGAGTTTTAGACATAACAATAGTTTTTCTACAATATTCATGAGTACTTTGAAATGGAGAATTTGAGTATTAGATTAACCCACGCTCAAAGAATTACTTCACGGAATTTATCACGAGTAATTTTTATACGATAATATCTTATAATCTTAAAACGGAGATATATGAGTTGTGGTTCACAAATCAATTGTGCATTAATAATATGTAAAGGTATCAGTAACTTAATGTTATAAAACATATTGTTGTGCATGATTTGATAAGTAAATAGTACAAACATATAAGGAAATGTTTAAGTGTTCCTTTTTCCCTAACGGTAAAATTCATATATTTGGGTCCCTCGGTGATTTGGTGTTGACTTATAGTGTCGGGCCCGACCATGACTAAATTGATGTGTTCGATTAGTAGTTTTTATCATTAAAAATCAGAAATCGAGAAACAAAGTATTGGACAATGAGATTGATTTTGTTCCATGTCTCATGTCCGCATGATATCTTGCAGAACGGACGATTATATGATCACTTATCTTAGGACACGTGACTGCCTAGGTCAAAGTTTGACAACAACTTTTGGTAGCTAAAATTTGCAAATCAATTTTGAAGTTATACTAGAGTTATAGTTACTAGACTTATCCAAGTGGTAGACTGTTGGATTAGGTGTCTAATCCCATAATTATAATTGGTATAAACTTGAATTGATGGTAGTAAAGTCTGGTAGTATAGTCTTTTGGGGTTGCCCTCAAACCTAGCAATTGTACATGATTATTTTGGAGAAAGAGAATGATTTATTATTTGATTAATAAATTGGAATAAATGATTCTTTAATATATTATGGAAATAAAATATTAATTAGAAATAGTAATATGTAATTACTATTTAATCAGAAATTAATTGGAACTAATTTGGTGATTAAAAGAGTTAATTGAAAGTGCAGAGACTAAAGTGCAATTGTTCAATAGTTGAGCAAGAAACATTCTAGAACCATCCATAAGGCATGGACAATTTTAAAGGGCCTTTAGGTTTCTAGAATTATCTATGTGGATCATTAGGAAGCTGGATAATCACCCGGTTCAATATAATATTATTATGTTGGGTTTGGGCTTATCTAGGATTTCCTGACTGCACTATAAATAGCACCCTAGGGCTATGAATTTCGACACCTATTATTCAATATAGATTTGGCCGAAATTCTTCTTCTTACTCTCCATAATCCTTAGTTGCTAGTCTTGGGTGTGAACCTTTAAAGGCACGACGCTTATAGTGCTAGCTGCCAAAAGATTTAAAGAAGGATTCAAGGTTGTTTGCAATAACAATCTTCAAGGTATGTTTCTTAACCTATTGAATTCGATTTCTACTAGAAAAGTTTTATAGGATGATAGTTCATAGTATGTTGCCTATACGTGAAAGACATAGATCCTTAATAGGTTGTATGTGCCCTAATAATTTGAATTGTTTGAATGTTTTCCGCTTAGTACATAGAATTTTGTAACCTACGTTTTCCATATATATATATATATATATATATATATATATATATATATATATATATATATATATAGTTAATATTTTCTGAAAGAAATTACGCTTCAGAAGGGATATAATGTATGTGTATTTCATAGTGATTAGGTGTGAGACCCGTGTATTACACGGGTTGATTAATATATAAAATGTCATGTTAATTCATTTAAAATAACCACAAAATAACATGTGACAAAATGACTGAGAATGTAACATATGACAAAAAAAAATTATTAGGATAGATATGTTAAGCTCGAAAATCTATAGAGTTTTAACCTTTTAGTTTTACAGAATTAAAAATTTTACGGTCGAAAATCTATAGAGTTTTAACTTTTTAGTTTTACAGAATTAAAAATTTTACGGTTGTTTGTGGCATTTATTAAAAAAAATGATTATTTTATAATATCTATTATGAAGGGCTTTTATTTTAGAACTTCTTTTGTTTGAAAATGACAAATTTTAAAAAAAAGCTCAATTTGGCATGATATTCCTATATAAACATTTTGATTTACCCTGAAATTTTAAAAAATAAAAGCATGTCCAAAGAAAACAAGTATTAAAAAATTACAACAAAATATCTATTTGTCAACTAAAAACTTAAATAAATAACCCCTAAAAATTCATTTTAATGATATTTTTTATACCAGTAATAAAAAACCAGATAAATAATAGATAATCGAACATTTAACATATACTTCTAACTAATTTTTATTTAAACATGTTTCAAAAAATAACAATGAAGAATCTAAATTATAATTTATTAACCAAAGTAGGGTATCATCTATCTAAAAAAAATTAAAATTAAATGAAAATAAAATAAACTCAATAATTAGTAATTGGATTTATGAATTCAAATTCTCACCAGTTAATAGACAATTTTTTGTCATTTATTATCATATTCATTTTATTTAATACTTTATATATATAAATACTAGTATTATGTAAAAATTAAAGAAAAAAAAACATATATTGAAACGTGAATATTATTTATTTAGAAAATACTACAAAATAAAATGTATCAACCTCATGAGAAAGAAATTTATTAGAATAGATTATGAATCTTACCAACTAAACTAATCGATATACATAAGCATTTGAAAATTCACGTAAATATTGCTAAAACTAAATTCACCAAAATATCAAGTATGTTGTGGGTAATATTAGAATAGGTTGCTTCCAAAGATAATGATGCGCATTACCAAGCAGCTCGTAATATGTTTATTTATATTTTGTAGTCGGTATCTTTCTATTCTAATAAAAGAATAGTTTTATTTTCCTTTCGCCATGAGTCATCTTATTAGGTCTCATAATTAATACATATTTTATTATTCTTTTGTCATGTGTCACCATATTATGTCTGCTAATGAATGCATGTCATTTGTCAAACTATTGATTTTTCATTTCAAATTTTAAATTTTAAAATTTTCACTTTAATTACATTAAACTATTAAAATAAAAATTATAAAATGATATAATTTTACATATTTATTTAAATCAATGATTATAATTTTATATAACTAAAAAAATCTTTTAATTAATAATTTATTTAAAATAACTGATTAATAATTTTGAGTTTTTTATATAAAAAATTAATTAATTTTGTAAACGAGTAATACATATACGAATACTAACAGACTGGAAGTTGGGCCTCGAAACATCATGGGGCCTACGGGTTATAAACGAGTAATATATATACAAATACTAACAGATTGGAAGTTGGGGCTCGAAACATCCGATTGTTTTATTTTACTTGTGAAAACAAAAATAACTGTTAATAAAGATCTAGATGTTTTACATAGGTGGAAACGTGTATGTTGCAATGTACTTTCTAACAATTGTTTGTAGTCCATAATTTTAGATTATAAAGTATGACATTTCATGTAAAGTTATTTTGAAATGGATAAATTGTATCTGAAATGTACAAAATCTTTGAAATATCATATCTCAAAAGTCTTTATGTCACATCTCACATAGATGACATTTCAAAACGAATTAGGATACTCTAAAAAAGCAATATTTTAGACATGATAGTTACTTTGGTAACTTGCGAAAAGTTTAGTTGTTGACTTAAAAGCTCAATAATTAAATGGTTATTTTTGTGTATACCCGATATTGTTTTAACAAAAAAAAATAACCTTAAGGCAATCTCGAATAGTTAACTAAAATGTTCAAAATATTGTTGTTGCATGAGCTTTTTGTTTTATAACAATTCCGGCTTTCAAATGATTTTAAAGCATTTTTGGAAATTTAATTAATGAATCAAATGGTCCATGTTTACTTTTTGATTATGAACTTAAGCCCAATTCTTGTTTATGTGAGTGCAAATTTGCAAGGGTGAGGGTTTCGTACAAGGCCAGGCCCATGTTTATAAGTCCATCAATTCTCATTTAGGTAAGTGCAAAAGTGAAACATGTACAGACCTTTAGCGTAATAAATTGATGAATTAACTATTAAAATGATTATAGGCTTTCTATTTCTTTTTAAAATCAAATCAAATATTGCTAACTTTTTGGAAAAAATAGATATGAAATACAAATTTTTATGTACAGATCTAGCAGAATTATACAAAAATTCATTCGTGTAATGTTTGGTTAGAAGGATAAAGGCGAAAATTTCATAAATGAATAATTCCATTTTGTGAAGGATTGTTTTTTAACAATCTCGAGAGAATTACCAATTTCATTCGAAACCATTCAAAGAGAATTCAACTTTTGATTTATATAAATATTTTATTGTTCACATTATTATTTATATTATTAATTACATAAATATTTTATAATTTTATATTATTTTTGTTATATGACAAATTGTATAAAAGACACTAAATTTACTAAAATTTTATTTTTGATATTTTTTTTTCTCAATTAAGCAATTATGTTTACAATGTTGTTGCAAAATTAACCAATCAAGATTCTCCAGATAACCGTATGCCACATAACCGGTTGTTGTCACACCAACTGTTATTTACCTTCTTTGCCAAATAAATGTGTCATCGTCTTGTCATTTACTGCTATTTACCATGTTTTACCCTAATTACTCCACACCATCGAAGATTGGTTGAAGACAATCCCCACAATCGAAGTGGGACATGGATGAACCAACACAATCAGAGGAAACGCACATGGATCGAAGGTCAGTGTCTGTTGATTTCGTTGTTGCTATCATTGTATTTGTCCACAAATGTGGTCCTAATTTTTATGTTTTTCAACACATTCGATGAACGAAAAACACTTCATGAATTCATTTACAATAGTTGACAGTTGCTTCAAACTTTATAATAGAGTTTAATTGTTGTTTTCACTTATTCATTTCTAGTCATTATATTAAGGGCACTTATATTAATTTAGTGTGATCCTAATGGGTGAATTGTAGCCTCATACAACTGCATCGGATGGTATTATTGTTTGATGTCCATTTTTACAAATGACTTGGACTTATACTCATGTGATGATGTCCTAACTCTTGGATTAGAAAAGACTATAAGTAGCTAGGATATTTCCGTATTTGTTGAGAATTTGCAAGGAATTTTTTATTATGAACAATTTTACGCAATATGCATATTGTTGTATGCTTGACTTGAAGAGTTCTAAGAATCCATTAAATTTTTCTTGAAGTGCACAATTATATATTGTGAAATGCACTTCAAGCATACGACAATATGATTAAGTATCAAAATTATCAACTATCAAATGATTAGATATATGATCATGCATTGATAATTTTGATTTTTGTTTTTTTGTTTTTGCCCTGATTTCTATTTTTTTTTTCAAGAACCTAAAATGATATGAAATGCACTTATTTTCAATAGATTAACCATGAGCTAACAAGTAACCATTGTCTTAGACCTTTGTTTAATCTACATAGCAAGCAGAACTCATATAAAGATTTTAAAATGAGAATTAAAAGTTGAAAAAAGAATGACTTTAAACGGGTCTAAGATGATTAAGTATCAAAAATTGAAAAAGAATTACCTCATATCGGTCTTCGGTCTAAGTTGTGTAAATTAAATGTAAACATTTTGTATTTATCCGAATAAGGACTAAAGAAGATGTTCCACAAGTATATGTTAGTGCTTTGTAGGCCATATCAACCTAATCTACTTTCATAAATGAATGTTTTTTTTGCCACATGTCACACTCTCATTCAATTGCCAAATGTTATTTTATGTTTATTTTGAATTAATTTTTTTTTCACATGTCATTTTATGATTTTTTTTTTCTATTTTATTTAATTTCACATAATACTTTAATATAATAATTGCAATAAATGTAGTAATAAATAGATATCAAATTCATTAATGAATTTATCTTTTTAATTTCAAAATTTTCAAATTAAATCTTATTAGTTTCTTTTGTTTATTGATTTAAATTATTTGTTTAAATCTAAAATATAAAAAACATTTCAATTATAATAATTCAATATTTTTTTTATTTTTTTCAAAATTCAAAGTTCTCAAATATTTTAACCTTTATATTTAATTTTTTTTTATAAATTACCCATTTAATAGTATAATGATATGTCAAACTTTGTGTAAAAAAAAACTTTTATGGCTTTAGGAAAACTATAAATAGAGGTCAAATGGATATAGATAGCAGGTAATATGTTAAAGCATCTCCAATTAGAGAGGTTTTTTTAGAAATCAAATATTTAAAGTGTTTAATACGGCAGTTTTTTGGGTCAATATCATTAAATATTTTTATTTTACTAAGGTGTTTGTTTTTTGTCTGTAGATCTTTTTGGTATCTTTTGTCTGCGCCGCGCAGACCACGCACAGGCATTACGCTTCACCGACTGTTTATTTTTTTTTTGAAGACTGCAGACCTAAAAATGTATGTTCGTCCTCTTCTTGACGCAGATGTGGATTAGAATCTTCAGACATCTTCTAGCCTAAAAAGATATATACCTTTGTTTTTTTTTAAACTTAGATTTATTACAACTTTATATATGATAAATAACTAGGTGTGAGACCCGTGTATTACACGGGTTTATTAAAAATAAAAATTTAATATGAATATATATAAACATTAAATATTTTATAAAAAAAAATTTCATACCAAAAGGTAATCTTTTGGAGTATTTATGAAAGAAATTAAATCGTTCAGAGTATTTATAATAATTTATTATCAAATTAATAGAATGATAACCATATATATATATATATATATATATATATATATATATATATATATATATATATATATATATATATATATATATATAACCCATTAAAAATTTTTGGAAATTTGTTTTAAGAAAATTGAAATCCCCAAAAAAGGACAAGTGGAAAATAACAATTTTAAAAATTCTTGAAAATAACATGTGTTAAAATGAAGGAAAAGATGACAAGTGACAAAAAAGTTTGACGACACAATCATAACCTTTGAGACAAATTAATAAATAAAGATTTAATTACAATAATGGTTGTTGGAGCTATTTATATAGATATGAAAAAAAATCATAATATTGTCCTATATTTTTTGTGACAAATTTTATAAAACATTATTTAATGCATTATCATTTATTTTTGAAGAAAAATATTTGTGGCCATTTTTTAACTAATTTAAGAAAAGGTAAAATGAAAATTTTAAAAATTTTCATTTAAAACCAAAGCTTAATTTCAACCATTTTATATGTTAAATTTTTTTTATCCCTAATTACAATGTTTTGGTATAACTTTGCAACCAAAGTTTGTTGGTTTTTATCAAATATATACATTAATTCATACCAGTTTATTTTTCGCTTTTTATATAATAATATATAAAAAAAATTGATCTACATTTGTTAATTATCTATAATAAAGTCATAAATTATTGAAAAATTATTTTATGTTTCTTAATAAAACTAGTTTAATTAGATTTTAGTTTATTCTAACAGTCTGCAGATGTTAATAACAAACAGTCTTCTTATTTCAGACTGCAGACGTTTGGTCCATTTCTTCTATTACAGATGTTTGCAGATATGGTCTGCAGACTACAAACATTTTGTCTTAAAAAAAACAAACAACACCTAAATATTTTTATGCCCCAATTATTCAGTAATGTTTCATTTTTACCATCTTAATTGTATTTACCACTCAGTGTTTTATTATTTTTTGATTAATTAATTTGTTTTCATTTAATTTTCAATTTTAAAATATTAACTTTGTAACTCAAAAAGTATCATAAAATGCTACAAATGTTACATGAATAAAAAGGAAATATTGCCTTCAGATTCATTGCTTTTTATTTTAATTCGATGTGTTTTTTAACATGTTGATTTATGTATGGTATTTTAATATATACCCCAAGACGCATAAAAATATTAACTATGAATATAAAATACATCAATAAAAAATATTTAATTTATCAGTTACCTGATGTTAAATTTTTTTGTCAAAAACTATTATATATATATATATATATATATATATATATATATATATATATATATATATATATATATATATATATATATATATATATACTACCTTATAAAAGAAATCTCACTATTTCTATAAATAGATTGAATATAATAATAATATTTTTTAAGACGTTCAAGTGTCTAAGCATAATGTACAACAAACATATAATATAATAATAATAAATTTCAATCGTTCAAACTTTCAAATTAAATGTACAATCTATAATGCAATATATACAACCATTTTATGCCTTCAAACCTTATATGGTTAAGAAAAAGTCAAAAAGTCAAAACTAAAGGCGGATCATATCTTAAGTATATTATCGGAACAAACTCTTTTAAAATAAGAATCAGTCAAAATTGAATCGGTATTTCCTCACATTATTCAGCCGATTGAGTCGGTAAACAGGAGATACACTCTATATGACATCTCCTCTCTCAGTTCCGTCGACATGGTGTTGCCTTCAACTACTCACCATCGCCATCTCTCTCTAAAAAAACCCTAAAATTCATCACCACGTTGTTATCCCTCTCATTCTGTCGAAAAAAATCATCTTAAACCCTAGATGTTGTTGCCTTCTCTGCCACTAGGTACCCCTACTTCCTCGATCATTTTGAAAGTCTTCCAAAAACTACCTTCGTCGTCACCACCGCTTCACCACTGGTAAATAATGTTTGTTCCTTTTCCCCTTGGCCCTCTTCCTTACAATTGTCTTCGTACTCTATATCTACATTTCAGTACATACAAAGGTTAACCATATTTTACCACCACCATGGAAGCATTGCCACTCATCTAACCGTCAGCCACCACCTAGATCTCTGGATACCTAAAATCGAGAGATACCCCTCTTGCTCTTCTCCTCTATCAAAAAATGAGTTACTTCTATCACCGCCTTTTGTTTCTCTCTCTACATCTCTATTTCCTTAAATTTTGTTTACTCTTTAAAATTGATGATTGATTCAACTGGTGTAATTTTCACTTATTAGATTTGGTAAAAGGAGTATTGTACGTTGTTTTTTCATGTACTTTACCCTTATTAAATTGATATGTTAGTAGTTAGTTTAGCAATTTGATTGGTTGTATGTGTTACTCTCGTGGTGAATCAACAAAGAACCTTACTATAAACATATGCTACTTCCAATACTTAATTTGATAATGATATATATCTTATTTGGCTTTCTACAGAACATCAAGATCATACTCATGGCTACAGCCAAGACAATTGTTGCTAAAGAAACAATTTACAAAAAGTCAAAGATAGAACCTTTATTTATAAACATTCATATTTTACTTTAATGGTCAAACAAGCTATATTCAACACAAATCTGATGCAAGTTTATTCATTTATTCATATATACAAATCTACCTACCATTTTCACCAAGAACTAACTCTGTTGCTTTTTTGAGATCAAGAGTTACATTACCACAAGGCTATAAAACAACAAGTGTTACTATTTTTCATGGCCATTTTTTAAAACAGCAGGTTCCAAGACTATAAAACAACAAGTTTTACTATTTTCCATGGTTTGTTTTTATTTAATGTCTTACTAGTTTATAACCCGTGGGAACCACGGTTATAAAATTAATCAAACTTTTATAGTAAAAACTAAAAATTATTAATAAGTTATTTTAAATAAATTATTAATTTAAGAGATATTTTTTATTAGTTATGTGAAATTATAATCATTGATTCAAATAAATATATAAAATTAACTTTTAATATATATTAGATATTTTTTATTTGTGAATTAATGAAAACAATAATTTAAAATTTAAAATTTAAGATTTAAAATAAAATCACATTAATGAGGAGGTCTAATAAATTTAAAATGGAAAACTAATAATAGATTGACAAGTGGCAACACATTAATTAAAATATCTAATATGGTGACATATGACAAAAGAGCTACTCTTTTATTAGTATAGAGATTTATATGTCTATGATTTCTATAAAATGACTCTTTTGTCCTATTATTTGTCTGTGCAGTAACTCAAGAGTTCAGAAGAGCTCGAAGAAGAAATGATGGCCAAAATCCCGAAATTCAAGGTTCGTCCGGTTAACAAAAATATAATAATAAAAAATATATCCATTTAATCATATTGTGACCTACAGTAAATAGAAATGAAGTTTTTTTTTGTGAGTTGCCTTAAACAAAATCAATTTCTTTTTTTCTTTTGTGACTTGCTGTAAGTAACAACAAATTTTCTAAATTTCTTCTTTTGCTTAGTATTTTAAACCCATATTGATGGAATCTAAGCTACATATGCTTACAGCTTTTCATATTTGTAGTTCTTCATGAAGTAAATTTTATAGAATAAGTGTAACTAATCTTCAAATTCGTTACAACCAAAGAAGTTAAGATTTTATATTTCCATTATTTTGTTTGTTAAATTTGTGTCTTGTTGTAGTAACAATGCAAGCTCAGAATGATGCCCCTTCTGACATGCAATGCGAAGACAAACTTCTCCTTCGGAGGGTAATTGTAATCCCATGAGCAACCCCTAAGGACATAACCCCTAAAACAGTAAGTAAGAACATATATCCGGTAAACCTTGACTTGGACATGCAAGGAGTTTCAAGTTTGGTATTGAAAAGTCTATGCAATTTAGGTCCTTAATCTTTTCTTGTGTTTGAAATTTATGTACATGTAGTTGTGAGTCATCTCTTATTATGACATGTATCGCTTGCATCGCTTGCAGCATGTACATTTATATTCTAGGTTCTAGGTTCAATAAATATATTCTTAAATGAGATGTGGAAGCTGATTACACTGTTTCTTTGCACTATTCTTACTATTAGGATGTCTTTGGTTTTTGGATTCCTATGGATTATGTCTAATAGAGCTCTAATTTGAATGGTGGGCAAGATGCATAACTGCTGCATTTTTTCCAATAGAGCTTTTAATTGGATGACAGGCAAAAAAACATAATTCTTGATCAATGGTTGTCATTTTTTAATTGCTTTTTTAAACCATTGTTAGAACTAGCGATTAAGTAGAAATTTGTTGCTATTAATGATGCGATGTCTTTAAACTTGTGGGCTTTTTTTGATGACGTATAACATTTTTTGATAAAAAAAAAAAAAGAGACGTGAGGTCATGGATCTTACACATGGGATTATAATGATGCTTTTAAATAGATTTTCTATGAAGTAACGTAATGATAAACATTTAACTATAACTTATATAAGAATATATATATATATATATATATATATATATATATATATATATATATATATATATATATATATATATATATATATATAATAAACAAAACCTAAAGTCCACGTGTCCATTGAAAAGAGCTAAATTTTTTCAAAGTTAATTACCTATTATACCCCTTGTTTCACCTACATATCAAAATATACAACGGCCTGTTTCCTTTCAAATTACTCAGTCATAACATTTGTGCGTATTAACTCCAAAATTCATTACATTCCCGTTTCATAGCATCTTATTATGGTGTTTCATAGCATCTTATTATGGTGTTTCATAGCATCTTATTATGGTATCCGATCTCATATATATATATATATAAGGTATGCTATCAATGGTATCAATTGCAGTCAATTTGATCGTATTCCGGTCAATATATATTTCAAACATATTATATCGATCGTTTCTTTAGTACATCGTGTTTCCAACGTTTTCAATCATCGCGCTCAAAAATCATCCACTCGATCACAGACGAAAATCGTCCACTCAATCACAGAAAAGAGTTGTTCGGTAACTTTATTAAAAGCCTACTTTCAAATTGTTTGTTTATTATTTGAATCTTCTTGTGTTTTTTTTAATGTCTGTGTTGTTTTTTACAAATCAGTATCAAGGGATTATAATGAGATGTTTTGGCATCATAGCAGAATCGTCGACTAGGTTTTATGGGTTTTCTAAGAATCTGCCGGTATCATCATCTTTTTTCTTTGTTCTCAAACATATGTTGTATTTTACCATCGTGTTTACAATTTTTTTTGAACGTGATTTGTAAAATTGTCGGATTTATGGTTTTGGAAGTATATTTTTCATTATATTATGATATAATATTCGATTGGATATGGATGGTTCTAGGAACAAATTGTCAATTTGACTTTTGAGTTTCATGAGATTTTAGATGAAGTGGGAAGGATAAGAAGAAACCTATTTTGGCATGTGTTGTAATGTATCTGTAAGCTTTTGGTTATACGTTCGCTGCATCTTTTTTCTCTTTAATCTTCATGAAAATGCTATGTGTACTTAGTGATATACTGATTCGGTTTAAGGCCTGAAGAATGATTTAGTTAAAGGATTTATCCTGCTGAAGAATTAGTCTAATAAATATGGCTTACAAATTCTATCCACCAAGTGCTCGATATAATGCCAAGGTGAGTTACAATTTAATGTTTTGACTTTTTATTGAATATGATGAAGATCATTGGTCAAAGAATTCAACTTTAGGTTTGTAGGACACTCTGACCATATCTAATGTAGTGAAATTTGGTTGAGGAACTGAATCTCCAAACTTCTTCTTTTGTTGAGGAAGTGATTTGTTTCATTAGCAGGTATCTTACCAAGTGAGTGACATTTCTAGGAACTTTAATATTCAAGAACGGTTTAGAAAAGATTGGTTCATAAAATGATTGAAACAAGAGCTTAAGCTTTTAAATACCTTCTCTGTTTCTTTAAATTTTTAGATAGAAACGAATTTTCAATTTGTTTTTGTCCAGGTCTAACCAATATTTTTATGTGTGATTTCGGTACCCATGATCTTCTTTCTGACAAGTTAATTGCATTCGTTTCTTTATTTTGAAAACTAGATGTGCCATTTCAATTTTAAAATTCTTAAATCCAAAATCAAATGTAAACCTTTGATTCCCTGTCGCTAAATTTGATGTTATTCTTGTGGACCTACCTTGGGAGGAATATGTTCATCGAGCTTCCGGTGTTACTAATCATATGGAGTATTGGACTTCAGACGAAATTATGAATCTCAAGATTGAAGCAATTTTTTTAATTAATTGTAATTATTAGGTTATTAATTGTTTATTTTGATTAATTTTCAGGCTATAGCTGACACACCATTTGTTCTGCTTCTCTGGGTTGGTGATGGAGTCGGCCTTGAATAGGGTCGACAATGTCTAAAGAAGGTATTAATTATGTCAAAACAAAATTATGGTTTTTTTTTTTATCAAAACATTCAATCATTTAATTAAATTTGTAAATCAATTTCCCTTTGTAGTGGGGGTTTCGTAAATGTGAAGATATACACCTGGATTGCACCATTATTCACATACTTTGTTTCAACACTCAAAGGTTGAATTTCATTAGACTATCTTAATTATTTTGGAATATGTTCATGGCATTTCCTTAGTTTTATGTTCAATTGTTTTTAGATACGATATAATATGAGTTTGTGTGTCTACAATTGATTGTAGATCTGATATGTTTTGTTTGAATGTAGATATGATATGATTTCTTTCATCCAATATGTTTAAACTTTGTTTGTACTTAAAAGGAGATCATTAATTATCATTATTTTATCTATGATAGTTCATTGAGAAAGCTTGAACAATTCCACTATGTTTTGTTTGTTTTGTTGTTACTGTGAACCTAATTATAGCATTGTACTTTCAAAGTACATTGCTATAATTATGAAGTTTGTATAAAGATACTCCAGTAGCCCGGACATTCAGTATTCATAGTTATCATTTAGTTTCCTATTTATTTCTATTCCATTTAATTATAAAAACTTTTAATGAATCTTAAAACTTATATCATATGAATTTTTTGATTAGTTTCCTATTTGCTCTGTGAGATTTTTTTAAATAAACAATTAAATGAATAATTGGTTATTGGCATGTGCTAATTTGATACTATCTTTGTTTTAGTCATTAGTTAGGAGGGAACAGCGAACACGAAGCAAAAAAGATAAATGAAGTTAATGTTATTAATATAAAGTTTCCTAAGTGATGTTTATATTAATATCGTTAACTATAAGATCATTAGTTAGTTGACATGGTTTTGCCATAATGTTAAAGAATATAAATACATCTAAGAGAAAATTACGTTTTTGGTCTCTTAGTTTTGCATATATTTGTAACTATGGTCATAACATTTTATATCTAATAATTTTCTTCCTTATTTTGATGCTTCATAATAGTTTTGTTTCTTAGATGGTGTGGCTATGTTTGTTTGGAAATAACATTTAATACATAAATCGATAAAAAAAAAAAAAAGTTGTAACAACCAAACTAATAATATGAGTTTTAGTATAATTTGAAACATTATGTGAAAAGGCCCTAGGAAGAACCTAACTAAAATAAAATCCATTAAAACCAAGTTTTGTAGCAATTTTATAAGTAGCTTAGTAATCTTATATTATAGCTCTATATTGCGTCTTTATCTAAAGCAATTAAATTTGTCGGAACTCTTATTATGGTTTTGTGAAATTTCATTATTTTGTTTTGTTTTCATTAGTTTTATAAAGTTATGTTGGATAATGAAATTAATATACATGTATTAATTTTAAATTTTAAATAATCAATATAAAAATCCAACCAAAGCTTAAAAGTTATTAATTTAATAAAATTTTATAAATCAATGTCACATGGTGTTTATTGTTTGCTCTCTCAAATCAAAAAATTACTGATTTGCCCTCGCATTTCATAAAACATTCAAATATTCAAAGTTTCATTTTAGTTATCTTCCTATTTACCTTTTCTAATGTTTGCTTATGTTTCTCTTTAATATCTATTCAAATTTGGATATTTTTGTACAAATATATATTAATATTAATTTTAAATAATAAATATAAAAATGTGAAACAAAAATATTTCTTATTAATAATATAATTTTTTTACAAATTTTTATCCGTGGATTCCACTAGTTGTAACCTTTTATATATATATATATATATATATATATATATATATATATATATATATATATATATATATATATATATATATATATATATATATATATATATATATATATATATAAAGTAATCATCTAGAATACATATCATGGCATTTGGTTTTTATGTGGGATTTCACCCCCTTAAATGTTATCTTGTAAGAATATTTTGAGTTATATGAGATATTGTATAAAAGAATGCAAGCATTTTTATTTAGATTTGTTGAAAAATGTGAGCCGTAATTTTTGTTTTTTTATTTCATCAAAAGTATGATAAGACTAATATTGCATAAATAACCACAATTACTTTTTCATTTATCAATAGATATTACACATAAAATATATATTTCATATTTATATTATTTCGTAATTTGTAGTTTAGTTTTTTTTTTTGACAAAATTGCAAAAATGATCCCTATAGTTGTCAAAATTATGCGGTCTTGGTTCAAAAATGTTTGGTAGTGCACAAGTGGTCCAATTTTGGATACCTTGTGCGGATTTGACCACAAGATTTGATGCTACAGTTACTGATAGCATTTTTTACCAAAATTCTTTTTGATTTCATGGGTTTTTTGATAGCCATTTTGATTTTCTTTGTATTTGAAGTTCTGAACCATTCGGATTCTAACAAATTATTTTTTAAAATATTTAGCTTTTATATCTAAAACTAATATTATTTGGTGTATCTTTACGGTTATTGTAAATAATAGTAGTTTTCGTTCATTTATAAGAGGAAATATGAGACAAACCCCGACCTATAAAATAAGATTGGTGTTTTTGTACTTGATATTGTTTTTGTTTATAAGATGTTAAGGGGATTTGAAAAATATAGCATTGTACTTCATTTTTTTTATAGATATTTATAACAGTTATTGCATTGTGTTTCAATTTTCTTTCGTACATGTACATTTTAAGTACATTTCACAGCATAAGTCACAACATCAACTCATCAAGTATCATTTTCTATTTCTATTAAAGCACAATGTTACTGCAAAAAAATACAGTTGTAATTCATTATTTTCTATTTGTTTTTAACTATGGTTGTAAAGAGCGACTCCATTTGCATCATTTGTAAGGATAAGCTGTGAAAATAAGAATATTAAAAGAGAAATTTACAAATTCAATTTTTTGTATCGAAAAAAGATGTTCAAACGTGGGTTAAATTTCCACCAACTTTTTATCTTTTCTTTTTTCTTTTAATTAACTTAGCTTAAAACAAACAAAATAAGTAAAACTAAATACTTTAATTCAAAAAATGGATCATAAATTTTTTGTAAAAGAAATATATATCGTCGAAACAAATAATTTGCCGCCGCCGTTTTGCGCGGGTCTACCACTAGTATATATATATATATATATATATATATATATATATATATATATATATATATATATATATATATTAAACCAAAACTTCTTATATCTATTTGTCTTTCTCATTTTCATAGCAATAGTTTTCTCAACAAAAACTAAGGAACTGTAACTGGTTTCAAAATTTTAAGAACTACCTACACCAGTTTTGGTTCTAATTTCGGGAGCGGCTAATATATATATATATATATATATATATATATATATATATATATATATATATATATATATATATATATATATATATATTAAACCAAAACTTCTTATATCTATTTGTCTTTCTCATTTTCATAGCAATAGTTTTCTCAACAAAAACTAAGGAACTGTAACTGGTTTCAAAATTTTAAGAACTACCTACACCAGTTTTGGTTCTAATTTCGGGAGCGGCTAACCAGGTTACAACAACTTTGTTAACTTTTGTCGATAAAACCACAATTTGTTTTGGTCCAAATCAAATCAATTCGGACCAAAGACGAACCAAATCGGAACCATCCCCTAATCTAATAAATAAGTACAATTTCGCCACGTGGCAATCTCCAAGCCCCCAAAATCGAATTTTCCTGCTTCTTTTTACTAAACTAAATTGCCCAAAATGGCCTTCATTTCCTTTTGTAATCACTGTAAATCAGCCATGATTTTAAAATTTATATAATTCAATCAAAAAAAGCTATTTATCCACCATTTACATATTTTCCATATTGAAATGGTCTTTTACCATATCTTCTCCCCTTTAATTAGTTTTTTTTTTTTTTATTATTATTATTGTTGTTAAGATTATCAACATTTTTTCATCATTACATTCCTTTTAGAATAGAGTAAATCGCAAAAAATCAGGAAATAGATTTGAATCCACGTATTCTTCATATATTATTTATTTACCTGTTGTTAACTTAAAGGTTCCTTGCGGTTGCAGAATACGTTGCCCTTACCATTATGTTTGCATATCACAGTGGTTTTCCTACTCTCACTTTTTTCGTTTTCTTTACCTCTTCCACCACATACAAAAATCAAACAACAGCAGGTTGATACTTTCATAATTCGTTTTTTATGTTTATGATTTATTGCTTTTACTCAAATCTTCATTAAAAAATTATACATTGAATGTATAAAGAATAGTTGCCGTTTAAACAACATACAATAATTTCTTTACTTGTATAATCGAATTTTGCCTACCAAGTTCCCATTTTTTGCTCTAAGGTCCGATTTCATAGGCCTGTGAAAGTACAAAAATTAATTTCTATTAATAGCATTGTACTTTCACATCACTTTGTATAAAATTGATCTATTATTTCATAAATATCCTTATGTTTGCTTTGCTATTCTGACTGAAATAGCATTGTACTGATCGAAAATACATGTAAATAAATTCAAATTCTGATAAAGCTTGTACATGCATTCAAATTTATAAAAGGAAATGTATTAAAGGTGGCATATTTAACGAGATAATATCATTCTATGATTTCATTTAAATTTATATTACTATTTAACATGTTCATCATTCCCACCTGATTTTATTCCCCTTTGTCGTCCATTATTTCACGTTTCTGAAGTTCATATATATATAGCTTTCTGCAACACATTGCAAATCAGGTTAGCCTTTTGAAAAATAGAATATCTATACTAATAAAAGAGTAGCTCTTTTGTCAAGTGTCACCATATTAAACATTTTAATTAATGTGTTACCACTTGTCAATCTATTAGTTTTCTATTTTAAATTTATTAAATCTCCTCATTAATGTAATTCTATTTTAAATTTTAAATTATTGTTTTCATTAATTCACAAATAAAAAATATCTAATATATATTAAAAATTAATTTTATATATTTATTTGAATCAATGATTATAATTTCACATAACTAATAAAAAATATCTCTTAAATTAATAATTTATTTAAAATAACTTATTAACAATTTTGAGTTTTTACTATAAAAGTTTGATTAATTTTATAACCGTGGTTCCCACGGGCTATAAACTATTTAGATATATAGTTTAGAAAAAAAATCCTAGAAAATCAGGAACAACATTTCAATTTTATTTGGTATCTACATAAATTTACCCCTTAATATATAACACCCTAATTATCATCAATAAAAATCACGCAACTTATTACCTTAAATATCGTAAAAACATGATCCCTTCAGTTTTTCAATTGTATCTTCACCGATTGTAATCATCATTCACATATTATTTGAGATTAAAAATACAATCGGCTCATAACCTCATCATATATAAGCATTCTTTTAAGTTTTTCCGTCTTTGCTTTTCTTCCTCGCCATTCGTTTTCTACTGCAACAAATCCAATAAACAAAGGTATAATTCTATTTTTTCCAATTCAACCATTATTGTTAGTTGAGTTGAGTTAAGCTTTTGTACATAAACACAAGGCAAATATGGAAATTCTGATAATGTCATGTTATTTTCATTCTTTTTTTGAACTATAAACAAATTCATGTAATTTGAATTGCTTATTTGAAGTATACTTAGTATTTATATGTTTAGTTACCTCCTCACTTTGTAGAATGGCATTTTCCACCCCTCCATTTTGTGAAATATCATTTTTATCCCTTCAAATTTGAACAACCATAATTTTCACCGCTTCAACTTTCATATATTGTCATACTAGGTGTCAGACCCGTGTATTACACGGGTTTATTAAAAATAAAAATTTAATATTAATATATAAATATGAAATATTTTATAATATAATACTTTATATAACAAAACGTAATCTTTTGAAAATTTGCAAAAAAAATTAAATTATTTGAAGTATTTATGAAAATTTATTACCAAATTAATAGGATATTTTATTTCCTTATAAAACTCATTACAATTTTATGGGATTTTATTTTAAGAAAATAGAAATCCCTAAAAAATGACAAATGGAAAATAAAATTTCTAAAATTCTCACAAAATGACAAGTGTCAAAATGAAGGAGAAGATGACATACGGCAAAAAAACCTTCATTTATTAAAGAGGATTTACAGGTTTAGTCTCTATACTTTCTTATATTACCAAGTTTGGTCCCTCCAAACAGTGCACACAAAACGGTAAAATAATGAATAGAAGTATTTTTTTTTTATGATTATAAAACCTTGCATGTTTTTCCCACGAAGAAGGGAAGGGGGCAATTTATAGTTGTCAATGAATAGAAAATGTTTAATTTTTTAGTTATGTTCAGTAAAGTTCATGAAAAATCGACTTTGACCAAAAAAAAAAAAACACTAACGATAAGATTGAAGATTGCTGACTGTGAATACTCTTAGAACCTAACTATTACTTATTTTTACATTATCAACATAATATAATGATATATGTCTTTCATGAGAAACTACTTGTTTGTTATCTAAATTAAATCAACGTGTTCAGTTAGTTTTCATCCGCAATTCCTCTATGCAGACTTGGTGTTTAGAATGATCCCAACATCATCGTTCGATCATCTAATGATTTGCATTACATAACATGTATTAAAAACGACTTCTGATACGGCCGAATAGAAAATACATGAGAAGAGTAGCTTACGAATTATTTAATTATATACGCATGGACATCAACGACTACCAACAAATGTTATTTGTCGTTTAATATGTATGGTGAAATCCCCATTTAATAACCACCACATTACATGCCTTCTTAACATTTTTAATTATAACTCGTCGATCAATCACTAATACAACAAAAATTCTAGTTTTAAAATATGTTCTCTTCTATGTAGTTTCACAATATTTTATTATCCTCGCATAAGAAAATACCTAACACGACTATTTCTATTAAATTAAAAAATATTTTTTCCCACTCACACATACCCCACACACCCACACACATACACACACTCATATATATATATATATATATATATATATATATATATATATATATATATATATATATATATATATATATATATATATATAGTTAGGTTCAAATGTTTCTACTATCTATTGTGTGCATGTATGATTGATTCTGGATCAATCATTTTAGTTATTTTAACAAAGTAATTAATGCATATTAAATGTTAAAGATATAATTAAAATGATTGGTTCAGAATCAATCCTACATACACATAATAGATAGTAGAAACATTTGAACCTAACTATATATATATATATATATATATATATATATATATATATATATATATATATATATATATATATATATATTGATGTGCACAAAAGTACCCACTAATTTTATTATTTATAACCTAACTAACTTAATTAACTAAAATGCACCTAGGCAATGTACCTAGTCGAATTATAGAATAGTTAGGTAAGTCGGGTGTCGATCACTGAGAACGGTGTTAACTAATTAATTTATCTATTAGTAAATTAACCTAATTTTAGAGCAAAGATGGGATTTTATCCGATTTTGCAAGACCAGATGAACTTAAATAACAGAATTCAGTCAATTAATTAAAAACACTCATGTCTAGTTTGAATCCACTTCTTTATTTATGTTTAGCTAATAATTATGAATTATCAAAGTTGGTCACCAATTATTATGTAATTAGCAATTCAAGTCCAAATTTACTAATTTTTTTTTACCAATTCATGAACTACTTTGTATGGTCACACATAAGCAAAACACAGAATTATTTATTATTTATAGGTGAGCTATGTAAGATTTATCTAACCAAACACAATTATGGTCATAAATTATGTCCTCTAGCATAGCTAAATTAGTTACTTTTATCACTTATCTAAGATTTTGGTCGATTCTAGCTCTAGCAATTCAATGTTCACTAAATCACTAGGTTTCAAGTTCATGTAATTTAATGGTCACTAATCTACACAGAACATGAATTTAAGCAACTAAGAAACTAAAATAACATGCTAGGTAATGATAATCAAACACAAGCAATTTACCAACTAATCAAATTCAATAGTCATTAAGCTAAAACATAATTCAGAAGCTTCATCTAGCTAGACAAGAGCTGCTAGATTCAGCTACTCATAGTAACAAGTAAGCAAAAACAAATCAAATTATCAAACATGTTCATAACTATCAAACTAATTAACTAATTATGAACCTTTACTTCTTTTGATGTTGAAAGCCTTTTCTAGAACTCTTTTTCTGCTCAAAATCGTCTTCAGGTAACCTTTCAATCAGCCAAAAAACTCCCCAAGTCGTAATGGGCAAGGGAATTTATAGTTTTCTGATTTCCCGAGTTCACATCGCGAACCATAAAGATTCACGTTGTAACATCCTGAAATTTCAGAAGTTCAATGAAGGGCCAAAAGAGTAAATAAAAGAAGGGACTTGACGAGTGGGTCTTCTTACTCGCCGAGTCGGAGCGGGACTGGGTCGCAGACTAAATGGCCAACTCACCGAGTCGGCGGCTTGGACTCAACGAGTTGGTGCTGAAGAGAGAAAAACCTAATCTCGGGGGTTTGCCCTATATAAAGCACATTATAACCCACCCTCAGCCTCTTTGCTACCCTTTTGAGATACAGAAACCCTAGAATCGAGTGAGCCTCCATTAATAGAGAGAATAGAGCTTTGGAGGAGAAAATCTTGGAAAGGGGCTTGAAGATCAAGAGGCTTGCTGCAAAGGAGTGGTGTAGATCCGGGATCTACTTCAGTTGGAGCTTATATTGGAGGTAATAATATGTTGCTTGGGCTCTTTTGCATCTAAATATATTATCATTTGATATTTAGGGCATTTTGGTATGATTGAGAGCCATTTTGAGTTAGAGGCTTAGATCTGAGGTTGCTAACTCAGATCTAGGCTTGTGATGGTCCAAAATGTCATAAAGCTCCTGTCTAAGAGTTGTTGGTGAAGCCCCCTAGTCCTTAACCCTAGCCCTAGAGTGTTTTGGGCCTATAGCTCTTTGGCTTCACGTAAAGTTTGCCACTTTATGTGAGGGTTAGACTGTAGAAGAGTGGATCTATGGATTGGAGCCCCTGCATGGCTCGAAAAGCCTCTGTATGGATTGAGAAATGGAGAGACTCAGCGAGTCACATGGGTGTACTCAACGAGTTGTATGAACATGAGCATAGACTCGGCGAATTGGAAGAACAACTCGACGAGTTTGTTGAAGATTGCCTTGGACTCGACGAGTCTGTTCTTGGACTCGATGAGTCTGGTCGCAGAACCCTAAACTCTTCTGGTTAAGCCTCGAATCAGTGAGTCGATGGGTGACTCTATGAGTTGAGCAGGATGGGACTCGGAGATCGTTGGACTTGACGAGTCTTCGGGTGACTCGGCGAGTTGAGTCGTGTCCTAAGAGTTTTCAGAGTATAAGGACTCGATGAGTCAACGGGTTGACTCGGCGAGTAGAGTCAGTCAGGAAGTTTGACTTTGGCCTGGACTTTGACTTTGACCTTCAAGGGTGTTTTAGTATTTGGTTATTTATGTCAATGGTCCATTGATGGTAATAGGTGTTGGAGTTTGGAGTAGTGCTTCAGGTGTGTGCTTCTGTGGTTTGGTTCTTCATATTAGGTGAGTTATCCTCACTGTACTCAAGGGTCTAAGGCACCAAGGTCGGCCCTTTGAATTGTTGTTTAGAGCTTGTTATGCTTATGTGATGATATGCTTGCTAGTACCCTGGTAGATAGGGTAATGATATGAGGATATGCTTTGTTAGCTTAGTATCTTAGAGGAATGGATAGTTAAGTGATGACTAGTTCTGTTGGATCAGCACCCTGGTAGTTGGGTAGTGGTTATGAGTATAGACATGTAGTTGGTCTTTCCTTATGCATGTTGGTAGGAGGTTACCTGCGGAATATGTATGATGAGCAGTAGCAGAGGGTATTCCATCCCGGTAGGATGATAGGGCCCTAGTATGTTGGTTCTGCAGAATGTTATGTGGTTGCATGTTATGTGTGCATGTTTGCTAGTGTAGGGGCATTCCAACCCGATGGTTGTGGGCCAGGAGTATTCCATCCCGGTAGGATGATTGGACTCATAGTAGGTTGGCATTCCAACCCGATGGTTGAGGGGCCTGGGGTATTCCATCCTGAGGGAATGATTGGACCCATAGTAGTAGCAGTTACTGTATGTATAGAAAGTGGGGCATTCCAACCCGATGGTTGTGGGCCAGGAGTATTCCATCCCGGTAGGATGATTGGACTCATAGTATGTTGGCATTCCAACCCAATGGTTGAGAGGCTTGGGGTATTCCATCTTGCGAGATGATTGGACCCATAGTAGTTATTGTTGTACGTATAAGTGTATGGGCATTCCATCCCGATGGTTGTGGGCCAAGAGTATTCCATCCTGATAGGATGATTGGGCTCGTACTATGTAGGCATTCCAACCCGATGGTTGAGGGCCAGGGGTATTCCAACCGGAAGGTTGAATGGACCCATAGTATGTTGTTCTTTGTTGTATGCGTATGTTTATGTATGTATGGGTACTTTGGGGGAACTCACTAAGCTTTCGGGCTTACAGTTGTGGTTTATTGTTTCAGGTACTTCAAGAGATCGTGGTAAGGCGAAGGCGTGATCCTACCACTCCTTAAGTTTTATGTTCTTATGATATGGCTCTGGGAAATACTCTGATGTTTGAACTATTTTGAAAACAAGTTGTGTTAACTTAATGGTTTTTTTGAATGAAATAAATTGGTCGGAATTTTTGGATGTTACACACGTTGTGAATATGGGATAAGCATGTTCGGCAAGGACTCTTTTACCCGCATGCATATCTTCTAGAATTCTCCACTCACGTCGTGAATCATGAATTATTCACGTCGTGAGTGCGTCTTTTGCTGACTTTTGTGTTCTTCTTTTCTTTAGTCTCCAAAGTTCCATATTTTGTCAATTTCAGTCCCTGTCTTTGAAAATGCTTCACTTTGGCTGCAAATAACAATTTATCTTTATAAGTACCATAATTCTACACAAATAACCAAAATGTTAATAAAAATGTAAATAAATATTGCCTAAAAATGCGTATAAATATGACAATATCACACACACACACACACACATACACACACACACATATATATATATATATATATATATATATATATATATATATATATATATATATATATATATATATATATATATATATAATAAACGTGTTCATTGGTCAACCCCTAAAATTATTTTCAAACCTGAACACAACTTTTATAATAAACGGTTAGGCGGGTTGAGCTTAGAAAAAACCTAACCCAAACTTAATTATCTTCATATCGAGTATACGTCGTGTCTGGAGTAGCGTCGACAATTGTTTGCATATGATGTTTAGGACAAGGTTGACAACATCTAGCCCAAGGGAATTCGCCGCGTCTAAAATCATCCCAAGCGCTGCTTAATTTTGTAGCTTAATCTATTATTAAGAAAAAAAAACAATTAAATTTCATTACGAATGGGGTTGATGTTTTAAATACAATAAGTATTTTTTTTTTGCTAATATCCTTTCTTTAACTTTTGAAAATTAAAATATTTCTCAAACATGTTTATAAATGTTTTAAAATTGAAATTGTAACATTAAAACATATAAATTTGGTATCTTTGTTATTTACTAGACAAAATTGCAAAAATGGTCCCTGTGGTATGCAAAATTTTGGGGTTTTAGTCCAAACCACGAGTTTTTTGGAACCATAGTCCTTTTGGAGTGGTTTCTATGTGGTTTTGGTCCCTGGACTTAACTCCCGTTAAGTTGGAACTGTTAAGCCCCCTCACGTGCCTCACATGTGAGGGTAATTTCGTCATTTCATGTCAGGGACCATTTTTGCATAAACGGTTTTTTGGATTAATTGACATTTACCCCTCATTTACTTTCCCCAACACTCGTCAACTCCCCAACTCCCTCCTTCTTGCTTCTGCTCCATTGAACCTGCAAAAAACCCTTGTTGCTTATCTAAACAAGATAATCGACACTACACATATAAGGGCATACGTTTAATAGGAAATGGTGTTCGTAATGTGGCATATCAGACCAAAACACGAAGTTGTTGATGTATCAACTATATATGGTAAGCTGCTCTGTTTTCTTTAACTTTTATACTTTGCATTTTCTTATTGATTTAGAACAAAAAAATGCAAAATTTTAACTTTGTTAATATGTATAATTTTGATTTTTAGCTGGTGCACCCACATGGTTTAGTATTAAGCTTCATCACGGTGGGAAATTTACTAAATTACCTGATATAAAGTACATTGGAGGTGAAGTGCGTTATGTTGATTATGTGGACATTGATGAGTTTTCTGTGCATGAACTTGATGCCATAATGCTTGACCTAGGTTACCCAGACCCACGGAATTCTGAATTCGCTGATGAATCCCCAGTTATATACTACCATTTTAGGATACCCAATGGTGACTTTCAATTTGGTCTTAGAGCTTTAGGGAATGATCAGGATGTGATCAACCTTTCTAAATATATTGCACATAACAAGCTGATTGAGGTGTACACAGAGCATGGAAAGACAAATTTATTGACTTACTTCATGTCACCAAATGCAAAGGGTAAAGTTGTCATTGAGGAATTACCAGAAAATGATGATCAAGGGGCTGAAGTTGAGGGTCAAGTTCATGCAGATTCTCCAATGAAAAATGTGAACCATGGTAATGGTGAGCCTATTGGTGAGTTCATGTCTCTGATTCTTTTTAGGAGTAAGAATGATAGTTTCTCACCAAAGTATAGAAGGGGTAGGGTTGGGAATTCCAAAATAGGTGAAAGTTCTTGTAGCAATAGGCTTAATTTAGATTATATTGATGAGGTTGTTCACATTTCAAAGGAAAAGAATGATGATCTGGATGGTTCAACTAATGTTCAGGAGGCAACAACTTGTGTTCATATTGATGAGATGGATGGTGTTAGGGAGGCTGCAAATGTTGTTCAAGAGGCATCAACTTTTGATGAAGAAGGCTACAACACCCCCCCTGTTAATAATGTTGATGAACAATTGAATGAGTTATTTGATAACCTTATGGAAAATTTGATTGGGAGTGATGATGATAATGCAGAGTATGAAGGGGATGGAGAATCTGAAGAGGGTAATCAAGAGTATGAAGAGGATGATGAATCTCAAGAAAGTGATCCAAATTTTGAAGAGTATGATGAATCTGAAAATAGTGATCCAGAGTATGAAGAAGATGAGAGACAAATAGAAGATGAAGATCATATGGATGACATAATGGATGTTGACAACAATATACAGGATGTGGATGTGGACATGGGAGATTTCACTCTCAATGTTGAAAGTGATGTGGAAGGTGGGCATGAACCTGAAGATATGGAAGTGATTAACAATGAGGAATTTGAATCTTTGGATGAAGGATCCGACCAAGACAGAGAGAGAAGAGCTCTTATCAAGAATTTGAGAAAAGAAAAAAGGTGCAGTCTTGGGGTAGTACATAAACAATCTTTTTCAGTTGGAGATAAATTTAATAGTAAAAAAGAATTAAAGGAGGCAATTGATCTGCATGCACTAAAATCAAGAAGGAATCTTTTCTTTAAAAAAAATGACAATGTAAGGCTTAGGGCACAGTGTAGAGGTGTTGTACCTGTCACCAATAAAGGCCAAGTGGGTAGTCAAGCTACCACTTCAAAAAGAAAGGGTAAAGAATTAAAGACACGAAAAGTAACATGTGGTTGGTACATTCATGCATCTAGGTCAAATCTTGAATCCGACTGGTTTATAAGGACCTTAAACCAAACTCACACATGTTTGCAAACAAGGAAACTCAGGGCTTGTACTGCTTCTTTAATCAGCAAGAAAATCTTTGATCAAGTTGAGGCGAATCCAGATATACCTTTGAGAGCCATGCAAGATCACTTTCAAAAGACCTACCAAGTGGGTGTTAGTATGGACAAGGTGTTCAGGGCAAAGGATAAGGCAAGAAAGCATATAACTGGTGACTACACAAAGCAGTATGAACTGTTGAGGGACTATGTTCTTGAACTTCAAGCCACCAACCCAGACACCACAGTGAAAATAGATGTATGTTCTGAGCCTAACCCTGATTCCCCAACTAGGCAGTTTAGAAGAATTTATGTGTGCTTGGGTCCACTGAAAAAAGGGTTCAAGGCATGCCTTAGGGACTTATTAGGTTTTGATGGTGCCTTCATGAAAGGACCATTCCCTGGGCAAGTCCTTTCAGCAGTTGGTCTTGATCCCAATAATGGAATTTACCCATTAGCATATGGGATTGTTGAGTCTGAAAACACAGAAAGCTGGAAATGGTTTTTAGATAACCTTGGGGATGACTTGGACCTTGGAAGAAACTCAAATTTTACTTTCATAAGTGACAGGCAAAAGGTAAAGTTGGAAGTAGTTTTTATACATTTGGTCATTTAAAGTGTGGTTGTAAGTTAATTCTAATGATTGACAATTAATTTTTGCAGGGTTTACATACTGCAGTTGAGCAAATTTTTCCCAATGCTGAGCATAGATATTGCATCAGACATATTCATGACAATATGAGGAAAAGATGGAGGCAAACAGAGTACAGGGACCACTTATGGAGGTGTGCATCAGCTACCACCATTCCTGAGTTTGAACATTTGATGAAGGAGTTTAGTCAGTATGATAAGGAGGCATGTGAATGGTTGAAGCAAATTCCTCCTAAACATTGGGCAAGGAGTCATTTTTCAGGTAAATCTATATATTCCAATTTGATCCTTATGTCTTTCACTTAGTGAACTGTTTTACTTGTATGTGAATTGTATTAAATGTTTTTTAATGGTAATTTACACACAGGAAGAGCAGTTTCTGATGTGTTGATATCAAACATGTGTGAAGTGTTTAATGGGAAGATAGAGAAAGGAAGGGATAAACCTGTCATTGGATGTTTAGAATTCATAAGGGAGTATCTAATGAAGAGGATATGCAATGTCATGAAGGAAATGAAAAAGGCTACAGGTCCACTAACACCCACAACAACAGACATCCTAACTGCAAGAAAAACAGTTGCTTCACAATACATTGCTAGGTGGAATGGGGGAGACAAGTATCAAGTCACAGGAGCTTTGCAGGATCAACATGTGGTTGATGTTAGCAACAAAACATGCACTTGCAGAAAATGGGAATTAATTGGAATTCCATGCAGACATGCAATTGTAACTCTGAATGAGATTGAGTAAAGACCCAGAGGCTGAGCTTGACATTTACAAATGGGTTCACAAGGTGTATTTTCTAGAGACATGGAAAAAGGCTTATTCTTTTAAGGTGGAGCCAATTAAGGGTAGATCCATGTGGCCTAAAAGTGAATGTCCCACAAAGCTAATCCCTCCTCCACATCGCACTCAGGTGGGAAGGCCTAAGAAAAAGAGAAGACAAAGTGAGGGTGAAAGGTTAAGCAAAAAGCAGAAGGCAAGTCAAGGTGATGGAGTGAATGCTGCACAAGAAGGAGGTTCCCAAAAACCAACAAATGATGGAGTGCAGAAGCTATCAAGGAAGCATATCAGTGTTACTTGTAGCAAATGCAAGAACAAGGGACACAACTCTAGGACCTGTAAAGGGCAAGGTGGGAATCAATCCAAGAAGTAATGTGTCATGCATGCATGGAGTTTTTTGTGATTTTGGTTGGTTATGAAAACTTGGTTGTTATATTTACAATATTTTGTTGAAAATTTTTGGTTGGTTGTTATCAAAACTTGGTTGTTATCTTAGGTATGGTAATGTGTCCCTTTTGGTAATGTTTAGAATCTTTGGTTGTTATGTTTAGAAACTTTGGTTGTTATATTACAAATCTTAATGAAATATGCATTTTGGTTATGTACAATTGGTTCTAAATATATATATTTTGGTAACACATTCATACCATTTCTATTAATATGTTAATTCTTATACATTCATACCATTTGGGTAAAACATTCATTACACTTGCATCATAAAATTGTACATATATCATTATCATCATAAGTCACTACAAACTTGATCACATAAAATTACAAAAAAATGACCAAAACACCCTTCAGAGTATACCCCTACACAAACCAAATATAAAAGAATACAATCACAAAGAAAAACCAACTTCCAAACATGTACATTTTCAGCTTCAAATTATCATCCTTCAATGCTCTGACATTTGCCACCAAAATGTTGTTCTTGCATATCAGTCCATTGCATTGATCTTGTAGCATGTTCATACCTCTAACCAACTCATTGCACCGTTCCTGCACTGAATTCAAATTTCTTAGCAGACCAGGTATGATGGCTTTAGACCTAGCACACATTGGGGGATCAAGCCACCCAATAAACCCACAAACGGAATCATTCATAGGGCATGCAAAAAATCTCCTTCCTGGATTCAGAGGGGTCCAAGACGTTTTCACCACAACAACTTTTCCACAAAAACATAGCACCATTTTTGTTGTAGCAGAGCTCAAGAAGAAGAAGGGTAGAAGAAAAGAGACGTTGGGGAAGAAGATCGCAGGAAGTGGGGGTATTTAAAAGGAATTAATCCAAAAAACCGTTTATGCAAAAATGGTCCCTGACATGAAATGACGAAATTACCCTCACGTGTGAGGCACGTGAGGGGGCTTAACAGTTCCAACTTAACGGGAGTTAAGTCCAGGGACCAAAACCACATAGAAACCACTCCAAAAGGACTATGGTTCCAAAAAACTCGTGGTTTGGACTAAAACCCCAAAATTTTGCATACCACAGGGACCATTTTTGCAATTTTGTCTATTTACTATTTACGGTAACACTACTAAAGTACGGTAACACTACTAAAATAGCTAATTATTTCTTTTAAAAAAATGTATAAATATTTGTATCTTTAGACTAGGAGGAGTAGGCGCGGTTTCAACCGCGGTTCCAACACATCATCACCCAAAACATCACCATCTCACTGCAGTTTCTACCGCACTTTCTCTCTCCTCACCCAAATTATGCCACACTCCCTATTCTATCTCTCCTCTTTTATTTGTTCTCTCTCTTCTCTCTAAACCAATCATTTTCTTTCTTTTCTTCTTTCTTTTCTCTCCTTTAGACATCCTATAGACATTTTTATCAAAAGTTAATCAATAGATAATTATTTTTAATCATCTTTTTTAAAATAACAATGTAATTTTAACTAATAAAAATACTTTAAAAAAATTATATAGGATGTCTAAATGGTAAAATGGGGTGTCTATTTAACCAACTCATTATGATATAATCACAAATTTCAAAACTTTTATCGATATCGATTAGTTTAATATCTTTTAATGTTTGAAATATCGGTAACCACTTATTTTCAATGACTTGTTAAAACCTAAAGTAGGTTTAAAAGAATAATAAACGAATTCTTAATTGATCTGTTCAATAACTGGATTGGTCCAGATCATGAATTGTTCCCGTCAATATGGTTTTGGTTGGAATGAGTATCTCACATGCACAACGCAAGTTGAACACTTACAAAATGATCAAATATTAATGTTTTGGCCCCCTTAGAGTTAAAAGATGCAAATTGAGCCGATAGCTTCTAAACCAAATTCTTAGTCTTTGTTGAAACGATGTTAACACATAATAATAAAGTATAATAATTGTTCATACTAAATTATCTATGTTTCTAATAAGGTTTATCTGCTCAAATTTTATTTAAATCAAATATCCATAAATTTGTATATCATTATTAACTAACTCGCAACATATCATTTAATGTAATTAACATAAGCTAGTATATTAATATATTATCCACGTTATACTTCCCCCGAAGGGTACAAGGTGCTAAACGGGGCCAACATGCATCGATGGGCACACCATGACGGCTATGGCGACTAGGGATGAAAATGGGGCGGGTTTGACTATCCATGTCCCCATCCCCGAATGTCTAACCTTGTCCCCATCCCCGACGGATGCGGGGAATCAAATCTCATCCCCTTTGTATTTTGGGCTTTTCCCTAGCCCATCCCGGCCCATCCCCAACTCATCCCCAATCTATCAACATAATAAGCTCAACATAAAAAAACCAAGTTTAATAAATGATCAAAACCATATGTCATAATTAAATTATGTTTACATCAATCATAATGTTTAAAAAGCATCAAAACTAAAAGTGACGATATACAGACCGTCGAACAAAGTGACGATTTAGTATACAGACCGTTGAACAAAGTGACGACTGATGAACTCTTGGAATTGTGAACATAATTTGGTATATCGACTCTATCTCTGATGGTTTAATATAGATCGATTCATGTTAGTGAACTTAATTCAAATTCAATAAATGATCGATATATATATATATATATATATATATATATATATATATATATAGTCATCAAAGCGGGGGCGGGGCGGGTTGCGGATTGTTATATCCGACCCCTGCCCCGTCCCCGGTTTTAGCATAATGGGGATCCCCAGCCCCGTATCAGATACCCGTTTTGGCGGGGAATACCCGTCCCTAATTTGGGCGGGTCAACCGAGTTTCCAACCGAGTTGGGTGAAATTTCCATCCCTAATGGCGACCCCTCAGATGCTCCTCCTCGTGGTTACCACAGAGGCAAGACTGGAGCACATACTATGTAGTTCACTATTTAAGTGAAAACTGATAGAAAAAATGAAAAGGTTAAAAAAAAGTAATGGTTGCAAGACAGGTCGATGGAATTAGAGGATTAAGGAGGGAGGATTGCCGCTTGCCGAAGGCCAGAGCTACTATTGGTGGTGGCTGAGGGGAGGTTGTCGGTGGTCGATGGTGTCATGTTGGTGATTAACAATCAATTGATCATCTATTTGTGTCATCTACGTGTGTGCGTAAAGCGGGGAAAACGACGTGTTTCATTTTAATTCTTTTTCCTTTATTCTATTTTAAATTATATTGAGCTATTTTTTATTCGATTATATCTCAACTAAATTAGACATTTGAGCTATTAAAATATAAAATGTCAGTTTAGAGATCTTGATTTATAGAGCCAATTTTCGCCAAAATCATTAATAGGATATTTCAAATATTTAAGGTAGTCCCAAATAATATTTACATATAACTTCTACTAAAAATTTTCATTTTAGGTGGCTCAAGTGACTCACCTTATGTAGATGTAAACTCGCCCCTAGGTTGCCACATCATTGCCCTCTCACATCTTCATTCTTTCTTTTGTGACCTATGTCTCTATCCTATTCCACAACTCTTCTTATCGTCTCCTTTGTACATTATGGTATATTGACTTGCACATTATTTTTGAAAGATGGTGTGAAGGATAGAAGAGGGAGTGATGTGTTGCTGAGGTAACACATAATGGTGAACACTCTTATAAAAGTTGTGTTAGGATGTTTACCCACTTATTATGTCTTTCCTCAAAGCTTCTTAAATCCCTCGACACGTTGAGAAGTAACTTTTTCTAAGGAGGAGTTAATGGGGGAATGCAAGATGGCTTGGATTAAATGGGAAAATGTTTTGGCCAATTTTAATCAAGGTGGTTTAGGTGTTGAAGCCTTTCAACGTTTAATCATGTCTTGTTACAAAAGTGGAGATGACGTTTCATTACTAATGGGGAAAGTAATTGGGTTCGACTCATTTAATCTATACATGGGCCTCAAGGATGGTTTGATAGGGTTGCTAAGAAGAGTACGATAGTGGGTATTTGGTCAAAATTGGTGGATGATATCTTAGCTCTTCATGAAAACAATATGGTTCCTTTGTCGAATCTTGAAATAAGATTAGGAAAAGGCGACTCTATCCATTATCCATTTTTCGAGCAATGTTTGGGTGGGTAAGATGTTGTTAAAAATCAAATTCAATAGGTTGTTCAAACTGGAGACTGTCCCAGATTGTTGTGTTTTTGATAGGAGAATAGAGGGGCGATGGTTTTAGAAATGGTCTAGGCAGGTTCGAGGTGGGCGTGTAGGAGCTCAATTCGAAGGCTTGTTGAATTTACTACAAGGGGTGGAGATCTCAGACCAACAAAACAAATTTTGGTGGGGCCTTGATAATCATGGATAATTTTATGTCAAGAGTATTAGATCTCATGTTGATGCACTTTCACTCATTGGGACTCAAGTCCCGACTCGATGGTGTAAGGCTCTTCCAAGAAGAGTCAACATCTTCTTGTGGAGATTGATTTTAGATCGTTACCTTCTAGGTTGCACTTATCTAAACGTGGAATGGAGATTTCGGTAATTTCCTGTCTTGTTTGGGGTTTAGGTGGAGAAACCATGGATCACATTTTGTTCAAATGTAAGTTAGCTTTGGAAGTTTGGGCTCTTGTGGGTAGATGGTGTGATGTGACTTTTCCTTCTACTACTTCCATCAAATAGTGTATGTCTTGGATGGATAAAAATATTATCTCGGCCAGCCACCTATATAGACTAAATATTATCATTGTCTCGACTACTAGATGCTTTGGAGGTATAGAAATTCGGTAGTTTTTTTATGGGGACAAGATTATGAAAAGCTCTTTGTTTGATTCCATTGTGTTTAATTCTTTTCTTTTTTGGCTTAAAAATCGAGAGTCCAAATCCGTAGTTATTTGGAATTCTTGGTTAATCTATCCCTTGTAATTTTGTTCTCTTTTTGCTCTAGTATTTTACTGGAGCTTTTGTTTTTAATGGAAGTTTTTCTGTTAAAAAAATGTATAGCCGATAGTGGGCTTTTATTGAATAGAGAAATAAGTTTGGTTCTCCTATCTTTTTAGGGTAATGGACTTTTGACTTTGTTCACATTTAGTCATTAAACTTTTTTTCATTATCTATTTGCCACTAAACTATTGAAAATGTTCACATTTTACCCTTATGACCGGTTGTTACCGGTCATAAGGGTAAAATGTGAATAGTTTCAATAGTTCAGTGATAAATAGATAATGAAAAAAAAGTTTAGTGACTAAATGTGAACAAAGTTGAAATTTCGTTTCCCTATCAAATTATCCTAATATTATACCCCGAAAAAGGTATAAAAAAAACAAATTATTTCATCACGCTCTTTAGTTGTTCCTAACTATTTATAGTTATTAAGGGATACCCAAAAACTATTTTGTTTTTAGTTCATAAAGTTATATCAACATAGTTTTGACCTTAAACACCTAATATGACATTCTCATTTTTACGGCCAGAAAAGACTGATTTGTTTATGCTTTATTTTGATACTTCTGTTTATATTTGATTATGTGTGTTTCATGTACAAAACTTGTCAAGAAAAACTATTTTTTGTATGTTTAAAGTAAAAATATCATATTGTTTTTTTTATCATTTTTTCCTTTTTAATGAAAATAAGATGCTTTAAACTCACATACAAATTAATACTATATCATTTTGTTTTTAAAATACAATCGTTAAAAATGAAAAAAAAAAAATAAAATAAAAAATTTCTAACTAACAAAGGAGAATTCTTATAATAACTTTTTACATACGGGACTACTTTTGAAATTGTAATATAATATGGACCATTTATGTATCTATATATTTGATCGTATGTATGTGTTTGGCCATATGTATGTTTTCAACTATATGTATGTATATGTTAACACAAGTTACATAAGAAAAATTAAAAAGAATAATAATATTAAAAATACTTCTAAATGTATGTTGTGTGTAATATGAAAATAACAATATCATTTTTAATAGTAATATATACTAATATGATGTATGTCAATACATGGAGTATAACAACATATATAATGCATCAATGTATGTATGTATTCTTTTATAAACAACATATATGGTTTAATGTATATCAATTTATATGTTACGTAATTTTATAACACAAAATTCATATATATAATATTAGAATAATTTTTATATATACAATATTGCATAGTTTTATAACATAAAATTTATACATATAATATTGGTTTCGTTTTTCGTTTTTTTATACCTTATTCGGGGTATAATATTAGGATAATTTGAGAGGGAAACGAACTTTCAACTTTGTTTACATTGAGTCACTAAACTTTTTTTCTTTATTTATTTGCCACTGAACAGTTTCAATAGTTCAGTGGCAAATAGATAATGAAAAAAAAAATAGTGATTAAATATGAACAAATTTGAAAGTCCATTACCCTTTCAAGTCATTATCCCTTTTTTTAATGTATTGAATATTTATATATAACATTCTTAGGGTGAGATGCACAAAATGAAAGTATGAGACGATTTGATCTGGTTTGGATGATGTCATCATTAATCTGATCCGGATCCGACCAAATCCATTCTACTGTTTGAAGTGGAATTTAAGGTTGACTTTGGTTTTGGTCCTAATTTGATTTCGATTTGATTTGAGTTTTAATAGATTTTTGGCTAGATATGGATCCAGATTTTGGCAAATCCACTTTACGATCAGGTATCAAATCTGATTTCACCCATAGGATTTGGCTTGGGTTATAATCTAATTGATCTTCTTACTTGATCTGATTTGGTCAAAATATGGTTTTAATCAGATATCGGATCAGATCCTAATCGAAGATCCAGTTTTGTTGTGCATCTCTATTCATTGGATAATTCAAAACTAACAGAAGTACTCTGAACACTTCACTTTTATTATATACATCACACTAGATAGATATTATATGAATGGAATATGAATCACTTTGAAGATGAATCGGTGGTGAGATGGTAGACACATGATATTGAAAATCTCGTGCACTCTTGGAATAAGTTTGGTTGTAGATCATGAAATCTTGATCATCTTCTCTATCTAATGAATGAGGAATCTTCTTTAAAATTGTATGCCTTGTACTCACCCATGAGTACAACATGAATCGCACAAATGACTATCCGTAGGTATATATAGATGTCTATAAAAAAAAATTTAAACGACAAATTAATCGACTTCTAAATATCATCTACATCTCAAATAAGATTTAAATTCATAACCTCTGACCAAAACACTTTGGTAATGCCTATAAATATCTCAAATAAGATTTAAATTCATAACCTCTGACCAACACTTATTTGTGTATATTTGGATCCAAGTATCGTTGTGCGAGTTCTAAGAGGTTTTCTTGTATTTTATTAAAACGTTAAGGGACAAAAAAAATATGCGTGGTCTATTCGTGTGAGAATGCAATGTTAAATTTTCAAAGGCGGCTGGCCGGCTTTAGTAGATAAGTCCCCAACCCGCCAACCCTGATGCATATTTTCATCCGGACTCCTTCGACTTTATAAATTTTGACATTGGTTAAACCAAATTTATACAACAAAAAATCTTTTTTAATCAAAATTAAAGAAACCTTAATTATTTTAGTGCAAGATAGAGACATAATTATAGATATGAGTTGAGATAATAGAGTGATGGATATATGTACCTCTGCCAAATGGCTTTCGGTTAGTATTTTTAGTATATTGTTGGTATCGATATTCTTCTAAAAGAATGGTACTAAAAGATTTTTGAAATTTAAATTATAGGTTTCATTTCTTTTGAAGATATAAATATTTATGTAATTGTTATTTCGAAAAATAACATAGTTGTCAAACTGTTCATGATAATTTGGTTCATTTCTAACATACAATGAGCATTAAACCGCTAGAAAATGATATACAGGTTGACCATTTGTGCTTGTGGAATTTTCTTCTACATTATTTTGTCGGTTTAAAAAAGTCAGTTTAAAAATCCACGTTAAAGAAGTCGGTTTTAAAATCTTGTTAAATCAACAAAATCTAAATTATGCTAACCACAATAAATTTTGAATTAGTATTAAACGTACATCACAAATCTATAGTGCAATGCAATCTTGATCATGAAGTTTGTTAGATTTATCAGAATTTTGGAAATATGATATTATTTTTTTACATATTAGTCCAAAATGATTGTCAAAACATGGTGGTCCGATTCCCATATTTTATTTATTTATTTATTATATGATCAAACGATTATTTGGCATCCTTATCGCAAAAGGACAACTCACATAAAATAAAAATAAAAATAAAAAATAAAGTACTTTGTTTCTTTCAATATTGAATAATTTCAAGCAACTAAACAACTAGTATTAAGACGATATTAATATCGATCATATAGTATCTTTTTTTTTTCAGAATTTTAAAATAATATCTAAAATACCAACGGTAGACAAAATATTCATCTTCTTCATCTAAAATTGATACAAAATGACTAAATATTTCTTAACATTTTCACAGATTTTAGTCATCAAAAATACAAGAGAAATTGAGGAGAAAAACGTAACCCTAAAAATGGCAGAACTAAGAAGAAAATTAAACTAAGCAACATGCAGCTGTAGAGGCGGAGGTTGAGGCATAGTTCGTCTCTTCCACAAATTGATCTCTTTTCTTGGCTCTAAGTTTATGACTCCACTCCTAACGAAATCATCAGAAATCCCTTTGTTTCTAACAATTACTGGTGCAGATGAAGGAATCAAGATCTTTTCATCTTCTTCACCATCGCTTCCACCATCTTTATCGTCATCGGTGAAATAATTCCGGTGACCGCTATTCAACGGTGCAACTTGTGTTGTCCAATCGAAATTCTTGAAAGCGTCTCTTCCACTTGAGAATCTCTTCATCGTGCTCATACTTGGAGCTCTTGGAAGATTACACGCCGTCTTGGAGGAGGAGTTGTTGTTGGTTGCGTCGGACTTTCTCCCGTTGTTGCTAGCTCCGCCGCGGAATAAACTCCGGATTCCTAACTTTTTCTTACTCTTAACAACTGGATCGACTTTGTCCATCTTTTCTTGATCTTGTTCTTTGTGGTGGGTTCTTAAGACGTTGAAAGACATCGTTTTTGAAACTTTTTTGGTGGGGTTTGCGGGTGGTTTGACTTTGTTTGTGACACCATCGGCGCCGGCGAATTTGTTCCTGTAATGTTTACACTTGACTTGACCCATACACGAGACTCTTGGAGAAGTGGGTTCATATACAAGTGTGAAAGTTGAGTCGTTCTTGATTTTCCGGCGATTGTCCGACGGAATTATGGAAACCATGGGACCGGAGAAGCCAATTCCAAGATTGGATTTGTGGGTTTTTTCCGATGATCTCTTATCTTTATTGGGACTATAAAGTGGAGGGTTTTGAAACGAAACAGATGATGACGCTCTTGGAAGAAACTTCAAGATTTTGCTCTTTGGCTTTGATGCAGCCTTTTGTTGTTCCATTTTTCACACACCAAATCTTCTTTCTTTCACTCTCCCTCTCTCTCTCTCTAAAAACTTGTGATTCTTCTTCACTGGATATCTATGTTGTATATCTAATATGAACAATGATTTTGTAATAGCTGTGTGGGTCTATGCGTGTGTATATATATGATGCATAATATGGGGTTTTCAGGAAAGAGAGAGGAAGAGAGGCCAGGGGAGTGATCTAGGTATTGGTCAAACGAGGGCAAATACGACTGAGCAAACTCAAGGCATATGGCATATTATTAAATGTGTATATAAGATACTCCAAAGTTTTGAAACCTTCATTCCCATCTGTATAAACTATTAAAAGGTAATATCTAATTACTAATTAGTACACACGTTTATTACACTTTACAATACCCGAAAGTGTCAAATTCCATAAGATGATAATTATCATAATCCTATCTTATAATTCAGGGTATCTAAATAAAGTATCTCAAAGTCTATTTATCTCTCTATAAAATTACCCAAAAGAGACGATCAACATATATATATATATATATATATATATATATATATATATATATATATATATATATATATATATATATATATATATATATATATATATATATATAAAATGAAAACACTATTTAATGTGAGAACGTGAGAACATTACTTTATATTACTATTCTACTATGAATTTTGTATATACAACGATATGATATTATTCATCAACAAATATACGAACAATCACATATTAATATTCACATTAAAATTTTGTATGTACAACTTTATGACATTATTCATCACCGAATATATGAACAATCACATATTTAACATTTACATTATAATTTACTAAATTACTATATATATATATATATATATATATATATATATATATATATATATATATATAATAGTAAAATAGTAATATAAAATTGAATATATTCATATTATAATTACTACAATACTATACATATTAAATTCATAGTAGAATAGTAACATAAAGTAGTGTTCTCACGTTCTCACATTAAATAGTGTTCTCATTTGAACTTAACCTATATATATATATATATATATATATATATATATATATATATATATATATATGTGTGTGTGTGTGTGTGTGTGTGTGTGTGCGCTTAGGTTATTTTGTTTAAAATTATTATTGTGTTATTGTATGCATAAATGTGGGCCAATCAAATTTACTTATTTTAAGAAAGTGATTAATATATATTATTGAATTAAATATAATTGAAAAATATCATCTTAATTAATTACAATGGTACTTTAGTCAATTAATATAGATTTAGTAAAGAAAAATTGTATTTTTTAAGGGATCATAGATTCTATTAATTTTAAAAATCCGATTTTACGAATTATAATTCTTTTAATTCGGGCATTCTGACAGAATATGTTTATGAGTATATCAAAAATAAAAATATTCTTGAACCATAAATAATAAAAATATTCTTGAACCTATTTTTTGATCATGACTTTAAAAAATTCTTGTAGAATAACAAACTCTTAAACAATCAATTGAATAATAAAAACAAAAAATACATTATTTCTTATAGAATACGAGTAACAATTGTTAAGAATTACATTTATTGTTAAAAAATAAAACTAAAAAACTTTCAAAACGGGAAATAAAACATCAAAATCTTACAACGACACTAATACATTCTAAAAGAATAATGTTGCTTAGAATCACTTTTAATTTTGTGGTTCGTTCTTCAAGCATCAACTTATGTGATTCCAACAGAATTGGAATTCGTAATTCCATTCCAATAGAACTGGAATACGTGATTTCATTCCAATAGAATCAATGCCAGTTGTTAATCGGGGAAGTAAATCAATGACATCAACTATATTTTGCTGCTGATTTTCAACATACCCTGCATCTTTATTCTGTACCTCAATTAAAAAGAATTAGTTATGTGGTTGATGGGATGTTAAAGGCTAATAATGTGATAAAAAAGAAAAGAAGAAGAAGAAGATTACATTAACATTGTTGTTTGAATCGAATAACCTCTCCGCCACTAGTGAAAGTAATTTCTCCTTAGATTGCTCATTCAAGTCCACCTGACCATTGAAAGTAATCAAGTTAACCAAATGCTGGTTTGAACTACAAATACTACTGGTTTTACAAAAGTAATAATCATATCATGTTTAAACTATAATGGTTGGATACTATCAGTAAGCACACACAATAAAGAATCTCGACACATAAAGTGCCCTTGCTAATGATGTTCCTAATACAGCAATGAAAGATTGAAATCATGAACTCGAGGAGCCACTTTTGAGAGGGACTTCTATGACTCAATTTGCATATCCCTAAATTACCTTAAGAAGCAATTAACAAAGATAGCAAACTAGAAGCACATGTTTTACTGCATACTATTATATACACCAGAAATTAATCTACCTCATTGTTGATACTTCCATTGATTTGTGGATTCCTGCAAGTCTCCTGAATCCAATAAAATCCGAATGCGAAAAGCATAATCCTAGAAAGAATCCTTCTAGACCAATAGAGAGCCACTTTTGAGGGGGAGACCGTCATTATCGAAAGCACCTTCGAGATTGGGTTGAGAAGTAGGAGATTGGGGTTTTGAAGATAAGTCTTTGAGCTGTGAATCCATTTAAGATGCGAAAGCTGATCTTGCTGGATTTGATGCTGATTGTTTGTATTTCATAGAAATGCGGAAGAGTGACAGTACATGTGAAAATCGATGGTGGTGCCGGATGTAGGTGGTGGAGCTGGCTAGATATAACCCAAATACGAGAAGAGAAGTCCCCACCGCGATTGATGGTGGTGCCGGATATAACCCGATTTTGCTGCTTTTCTGACGGCAAGGCCATCTCCGATGAACGTTCTAGCAAGTTTCATTCTCTCTTCTGTTCCTATGCTCGATTTTATGGCGATGAGAATCGATTTTTGTAGAACGATCGATTTTGTCTATTCCAATTTTGCAGATTGGCCGCCAAGATTTGATTTTTAGATAAAGAGGGAACGAGATTTAAACATGAGAGATTACGTTAAAAGTCAATACCATGATTATAGGGATTATTTTTTGAAGTTACTAAACAAATTACTAAACTATCCTTATTTATTTATTTATTTAATTTTTTATTTAATTTTGGTTGGCCCACATTTATGCATACAATAACAAATTATTACTTTAAATACTTGAACCTCTCTCTCTCTCTCTCTCTCTCTCTCTCTATATATATATATATATATATATATATATATATATATATATATATATAAAATATGTTCTAGTAATATCCGTATTCAAGTTTATAATGTTCACCTCTTCTTCCCGATCTAATAGAGGCACTTCAAGTTATCAAATCAATGAAGAATGTCACTATAAAACTCTACACTGGTACATTGTCGTCCTGTATGCCATGTGGGTGGTGCTCGTAGTGTCCCCGAGGGTGGCGCTTGAGGTGGATTCGACGGTATAGATCGTGATGTACCCGATTATCTGATAATGATAATGAAGGTCCTGTTGATGATGCATCCACAAACCTACTTTTCTTCCATTGTGGGGAAAGCGATGCATCATCCTCCATAATGCAAGTAAAGTCTATACATCACGGAGTCATATTCAACACTTCAAAATCGTCAGTTGCTTTGTTCTAGGGGACACGTAATGAGGAGATTTGGAAAATATATAAATATCAGTTTTTTATTTCTTAATTACTAACGGAAACAACATCAATTAATATCATTCGGTTTAATTGGTTCGGTTTACGGTTAACTCCAAATAACAAACAAATGTACTTAGTTTAAATTAAAATGATTTTCTATAAATTTTAACTTAGCAGATTATAATAAACACTAGTCAAAGTATTAGACGTAAATGTAAATTTAATATGCTGAAAATTTTGTAAGATTTGCTTTGTACACTCATACACTGTACAAAATAAAGAGAAAAATAATTAATAAATACACACATATTTGTATTTGTAATGTACTAAGTAAGGGGGTGACTTATGAGACCTGCCAAAGGCCCAGAATTAGTAGTAATCATTCAAAATTTCAAACGCTCCGTCAGTCCGTTGTAGCCCAACAGCTAAAAAAAGAGTAATGTTTTAAATTTTAAATCACGAATATTTGTCTAAAAAAATTAAAAAAACTAGCCATGCACTAAAAAATCAGTCACTCACTCATCAAAGGGCTTTGCTTGATTCTTAATATTTCGGTAAATGTTTTCAAAACGGAATATGATATTTTTCAATTATGTTTTTTTAATATTTATTTAAGTTTATGCTTGTAAGTTTTATATTCTTATAATGATTTTCACTCTTTAACTAGAATAAATGATATAAAACTCAAAACACATTGTTTTATGACAATAACCAAAAGTATAAATAGAACTAAAAACCACCATCAATATTGATCAATAATGATTAACTTAAAGCATATTGGAAAAAGATTTTCTTAGCATTATTTATGGTGGCATATAAATAATTTATTATGGCATTTTGACACTATTTATTTATTTATTCGGTTATCGGATGGTTAAAATGGTAACAAAAAAACCGAACTAAATAAGATTTTGGAATTTTGATTTAAAAAAAAACGAACCAAAAACCGAATAAATCCAACGGACTAAACCGAATATTATTTTGTTCATATAGGTTATTCGGTTCAGTTTTTTTCAGCACCTCTATTATTTTATGTTTCCTGATGTTATGATTGAAGTTGGGCAAAATGTTGATATAAATCAGTATCTTTATAAGTTGTTTGTAAAAATGCATGCATATTATTTATCATTTTTTCCATGATAATTGACACTATGAGATGACTATATATGTTATGTGTAGTGGATTAGGTAGAAAGTTAGCTTATGGTTAAAAAAACTAGTTGATGGCTGATAATTTAGTTGTTAGATTATAAGCTAAATAATAAAAAATGATGTTCGGTAAAAACTACCTAATAAGCTACCTAAAATTTATAAATGAAATAAAAGAACATTTAAGATAATGAGTTTTCTATAACTAATCAATGTTATATTTGAAGTTTTTTAAGAAAACTCATGAAAAACTAGTTTAAGTAGTTTTTTAAGAAAACTCATATGCAACCCTTCGAATCTGTTTTTTTAATAGGTTTTTAGAGAACATAGGTGTTAAAACTTTACTACTTGAGTTCGGAATCGATGAACTTTTTGGATAAAGATATTTATAAATATGTAATTGAAAATTTTATTTTAACAAATATTATAAGAATAACTTTTTCAAGTTATTTTGTGTATTATTTTGAATGAAATTTTAGTTTATGTATTTTGCAATAGAATATGAAAATTTATAATTGTTTTGCTTGAATTTTTATGTTTTTCAAAATTTAGGATCTATTTTTTGTTAAATTGTATAGGGCTTCTGAAATTCCTGAGTGTGTTAAATAAATGAGTGTTCAAGTCTTACAAAATATATAAATTTAAGAGTATAATTATAAAAAGAAATATAGTTATGGAAGAACATGTGTAAAGTGAAAGGCAAAGTCAATAACTAAACTACTAAAGGCACCTTGGTATAGTCTTTGTATGTAAAGAACTATTATTTCTTGTTTCTAGCTCGACTAGTCACGTGTTTAACAGTTTATAATTACTTTCTTAAATTTTGTCATGAAAAATAAACATGGCTAATAACAAATATTAATTAAATCAAAAAGTTATTATATAATAATCAGTAAAACTTCCCCACGCTTCTCAGCTTAACCACTCTCTTGTCAAACGATGTATAATAAAGTAATAAACCACTAATGATATGCAAATAAAAAGTTTCACGAAAAATTAGAGCACAATGCTTCTAATGATCACAAAGGCAGTTTCGTCATTCTTTACATAAACAGGGATAATATTGTAATTTAACTATTTGGCAGTTAGAAAGAGTTTGTTAGAAGTTAGTTAGTTCGTCTGTGTGCTCTGTAGTGTCTTTCCTTTCTGTCAATAGATTGTAACTCTTTCATTTTAGAATTCAATTGAAAACATTTTTCTCAGATTCATTTTTCTCTTCATCTTCTTTCATCATGAAGTTCTGCATTTTTCTGGAAGGCAAAAAATAATACAAGACTTGCTTTTTTAATAAGTTTAATAGATTGATATAGAATTAGAGGTGAAAAGGTTAATAATAGGATAATCTCTAAAACTACAAAATGAAAATATGTCATATTACGAAATAAATGTTTCTTAAGTATAATTTACTTGCCTTCTGGCAATGACACGCAATGGAGCCTAGCTAGTTTTAATAATCAATAATGCTGTTTCATCTTTAGATGTTGTGAATAATAAAGATTTACACAATAATGAAATGATGAAGGAATAAAAGTAATTAACTAATATCAACACGACTATTAATATCAAAGATTAAAGTAAAATTAGTTGTGTATCCAAAATCATCTCTAAGATCTCTGCGGGAAGGCTTAAAACGGTGTTGACTAATTGAGATGGGTGATTCATATTTCATAAGGAGCAATCGGCCTTCATCAAAACAGGACTATCCTTGATGGGCTTTAATGGTGAATAGAATTATTTCTTGGGCTAAAAGAATCGAAGAAAATATAAGATGTTTCATGTTTGTAATTAGATAAACTTGGAAAAAGCTTTTACATCTTTAATTGGAACTAGATGAGGAGCCCCGCGTTGCGGGGATGGATGTAAACATATATGATCATTATTTTTAGCATCTTATGCTTCTTATGAATATGAAGGATTATATAGTAATTTATGGACAATTTGTTTGTGGAATGTTATGGCATAGCTATGAATTTTGTAAAAAATATTAGTTACGTGTAGAATGCAAACTACTCTTTTTAAGTGTTAATGATATGTTGTTGAGTCTACATCAATATGCATATTTGCAACTTAATGCGGTAAGAGATAGTTGAAAGCATAAACGTCACATAGTTGATATTGGTGTGAAGACATAATATATATTACATCCGATGCTTATCTGTTTAGATGATAATATAAGATCATTCGTTGTTACATGTGGGGAAGGTCTTTCAGGATCTTGGAATACGCTTCCATGGCTGCAGTACTGAGTCAACAAATCAGTTGCCTATAAAAATTGATTATAAGACGTTAATGAATCAATGACCTATCAAGAAAATCAAAAATTACAACTAACATCGGGTGTCTACCTGAGACTTTGCAATAGTCGACACAATCAACTCCATTTTCTAAATGGGTTTAGCTTTAAATACAAATCTTCATCCACTAACCTGCAAATTCAATCAGAAATCCAATTCTATGGTCAAAATTATACTACACTATAAACAAAGTCAATGACTTTAGTCAAAATTGTTATTACAATGCTTGTTAATGGGAAAAATGTCAATATTGGAAAAATGTTGCATTTATTTAGTTGGAGTTCCATTTGTCTAAAACAGTATGTAAATAAAGAGTATAAAAACAATCAATATACATATTGAAAATAGAAAAATTAATAAACAAAACAAAGAGACTTTATTCAAGGAAAATCTTGAAATGATGAAATAAAGGGAAAAATCAAGACCTGATAATGAAATGTACTCTCATTGATGAAGATTTGGTAACGGAGGTTCCTTTTTTGCCATTTCAGTTGCTGTTATCCCTAAAGACCAAATATTCGCCTCCACGTTCCATTCTTGCTTTAACCACCACCAATCACTTTGGTAAAACGTGTTTCCTTCTCCATAATACTCCACGAAATCATTATTTACTACAAAAACCACAAGAGAAAACCTCAACAGGAGAAGATATGAAATCCCAAATGAAAAAAAAGAGTCGAAATCAAGTAAATTGGATTTAATTGTTTAGAAATCGAAACACCTAGAGATGTGTATTAAACCCATTTCAACTTTCAAAGATGGAGCGCAGCTATTTCAGGAAGAGTCCGGAGTCTGGGTCCCTCTCCTTTGAGCAATTATGAGGAGGGTGACAAGCTATAATTAATCACAATTGGCTAGCATAACGGTGAACATAAGAAAAAACAAACACGTGGACAAAATAAAAGAAAATCGAGGATTTGTGTGTCTCCGAGAAATCATCGGCATCAGACCTTTAAGAGCTTTATGACCACCAGTGTGAGTTCCATCAAGTTCAGTGATGGTCCAAAATCACAAATTATTTACAAAAAAAACATTTTACACAATTCCAAGACCAGTTACTAAATTTTTAAAAAAAAAATACCTGCACAAGAACGGTGACAGGTGTAAACGGACACGAAAGCGTATGAGAACCGTGAAGACGGTCGCATCTGGTCTACATTCGTGTACGTATTTGATTTGATTGTCGATATAGGAGCTGGAAGCGGTGACCGGTAGGTATGCACCTAATCGTTTGAATGGAAAAAAAAAACTTTTGTAAAATGAGAGTATACCCGTAATTTTTTCAACAACAAATCTTAAGCAAACAACTTTCAATTCTCTGGCATAATAAGTTAATAACCATCTGCAAGCGGTAGAGGGCTACCAACAGAATTGACAGATATACCCTTACAAATCATATTTATCAGCAGCAACTAACAACTTGGCTATCAATAAATTTTCCAAATAAATTCCAAAAGTGTTGCCTGTCATATACACAAAGTACCATAAGCGTAAGTCAATCTCTTTTTAGGCTATCTAATAATGAATATAAATAATGTAATACAAATTATATCTGGATTTCATGATATTGTCTGCGTTTTACCTTTTTACTGTCGCATATTCTGACGTTGCTGCTATTTTTTACCATCTAAAGAATCGAGTTTGAGTTGTCGTGGGGCCATCACACGTCCATCTACTTCTGTCATGTTCATACCAACTTCCACTTCAAAATTATTACAAATTATAAAAAAAAACATGTATAAAATATAAAATATACATCAAAAAATAAATAAATAAATATGCTTAGCTTCAAGCTTAAATTGTGAAAGCTAACGATCTTCTCAAACACCACTACATGATGTCGTTTTTTAAGACTTGAAAAGTGCTTTTATAAACAGAAAGTTCATTTGGGCATTTCATAGAACACTTCATATGCATCTAAAATAGAAACATGTTAACCATATTTTGATTACCAACGATAGCCTTGTCAGTCCCGCTTTCCTGTTTCCAAATTAAAAAATTGAAATAAGTAGAAATACATAATTCATCTGATATTAGATATCTAACCTTTATGAGGGCAGCAACATTTCTTCTGCAGTACCGACTATCTTCCCAATCAGAATGATAGCTGAATTATAAAAAAAAAATTGAATTGTAAGACCAAATAAATTATATTATTATAAAAGTTTCTTCCAAGTATTTCAATGCTTAATGTTAATTTTGTTTGACATATAACTAAATGATACATCTAGATATCTAAATATATGTTTATTACCCATGCTACATTCTTTCTTTACCAATATGCTTCCCCATATCCTTTTCAGTTCAAACAGAGTGGTGAACTATGGATTGAAGATGTAACGACCCAAAAATACGACCCAAAAATTTCTTTTAAATAAAACATTACTTTAAACAAAGTCATCATTCCAAAACATAATTTGAGCATAAGTTTTCAAAACGCATGTTCATTATCAAAGTAAACATTCCCAGGCTGACTAATCTATGGTGTGTGTCATGCGATCACCCCGAGCTCCTCCCTCCGCTACCGGAAGTACCTGAAAACAAAACTGAAAACCGTAAGCACGAAGCTTAGTGAGTTCCCCACCTTACCACATACCATGCATAACCACATACTGCACATACTGGGCCACGCCCACTATTCGGGACCTCGTCCCCTACTTTGGGCCTCGCCCGCTACAACGGCCCCGCCGCTCCAGGCCCCGCCTGGCTTCGAGCCCCGCTCGGATACAGATTTGTTTCACTTAGGCCTCGCCTGTCACAGGGCCCCGCCCACTAACATATAATAACACATACATATATCACATAACATCACATAAGCTAAACATACACTAACAGCTCTTGCTCTAAGGCCTCGCCTATCTCCGGGCCCCGCCCGTGTCCTGCTACTGATGAGTCATGGAACCTCGTCCATACTCTTGCTGATAGTGAGATACGGGCCCCGCCCGTCCTCACTCCTTTCCTAACTTGGGCCTCGCCCCTGGACTGCTGCTACTGAGATGTGGAACACCATCCACACTCTGCTATTGGTGAGATACGGGACCTCGCTCCCACTCACCTCCCTACCAGGCACATACAAATATCACACAGACAACAAGTATAAACTATCACATAAACCACTCCTTGGGCACCCGCCCTCTATCATTGGACCTCGTCCGAATACCATACTAGCATACTGTGCCTAGGGCTAACCCCGGGTCTTCTACTCATAACTACATGGGCCGGCATTGTGGCCGTAGACCCATTCATACAAAGGGAAACTCACCTGATACTGTTGAACTGTTGCTGCTAATCCCTTTGACCGCTACCCGACCACTGACTCCGAACTGCTGCTCCACTAGTTCCCCGAGCCACCAATATCAACACATTACTTAGTCTAACTGACCTTCAAGGTCAACCAAGTCTACCCTTGCCAAAGTCAAAGTCCTAGTCAAAGTCAACCTTCCAGGTCAACCCTACTCGCCGAGTCCACTTACTGACTCACCGAGTTCTTATGCTCAAAGTCCTTCCAATCGCGACTTGACTCACCGAGTCAGCCCCTGACTCGCCGAGTCTACAGATTCCTGAATCCTGTCCTGACCAACTCACTGAGTCCTTGCTCGACTCGCTGACTCGAGTCTTAACTCGAAGGGTTTGGGACTACGCGACCTGACTCGCCGAGTCTAAGAACAGACTCGCCGAGCACAAAGCAATCTCCATCCAACTCGCCGAGTTGTTCATCAAACTCGTCGAGTTCATGCCCATCTTCATCCGACTCGACGAGCTGTTCATCACACTCGTCGAGTTCCTCCTCATCTTCAAGCCACTCGTCGAGTCCACTCAAAGGACTCGCTGAGTCCATTCGGTTCCACAACATGCAGGGGACTTTCGAGTCATGCAGGGACTCCAAACCGTAGATCTACTCTTCCCAAGCCTATCCCCCACGTAAAGTTGCAAACTTTACGTGTGAAGATGGAGATCTAAGCAAAATACACCATGAACTAGGGTTTGAGACCAAAGGCTCCAAAAATCCACTCAATGGCTGATACTTTACGGGATTCTAAACCAAAACAAGCATGGATCTGAGGTAGCAACCTCAGATCTGGACCTCAAGCTCAAGATTAAACTTAGACATGGCTTAAAAGCCCCAAAACTCATAACCAAAGAAGATCTAAAGGAGAGGAACGACTTAATACCTTCAAATGCTCAGAAATGTTTCCCAAACTTCGGATCCAAGGCCACTCCTTGATGCTTCAAAGATTCCCACTTCTTCTTCTTCCTTAAAACCACTCAAAATGGCTAAAAGCTTGAATGAACACAATGGAGGCTTAGGGTGCGGCGTTCTAGGTGTGAGAGACAGTAAAGGAGCCCTAGGAAGAAGAATGAGGCGATTAAATAGGCTCCAAGCCCCGGATTTAGGGTTTTCCTTGCACAGACCAGACTCGCCGAGTCGGTCACTTACTCCTCGACTCAGATCTCGCTCGGACTCGCCGAGTTCCTCCTTCGACTCGCCGAGGCCCCCTTAAATCTAGGGTTTCCTTTACTTTCTTGGCTTTCAAGACTTTGGGTGTTATAGAAGAACTTACGTCGATATCTAATTTGTTTACTGCGATATTGCTTAGGCAATTTCCATCCATCGTTTGTAAAAATGGGACGCCACCACTACACCCTCCGATGGTCGGCACTATAACAATCAGCGGCTGCACTCATATTTTTTGTTCCCGTGACCTGACAGCAACACAGACGAATCGATTATGTCCTCTGTGATACATGGTTTTCAACTTGAAACATGATGAAATCGAAAAAAAAAACCAAGAATGAATAGAATCGAATAAGAATTCAATCTGTATAATCAAATTAAAAAATTTAGGTAAAACACCAGTAAACGTGTATGAGAGGGTTGATAGTGTACAACCCACCAACAACAGCACCCATATGTAGATTGGAGAAGAGAAACAGAAGCGACCATATAGATTATGGTTAAGCACCATCGATCCCTTTATTGGATGCCCACATTCGCTGATTTTTGTTCTCGTCTTGGGCCTGGATCACATGAACCACTCCTGGGCGCCTTAATCCACCCAATCTGGACGCATCAGATGATATCGGAGAAGGAGTATTCGGCTGTTCTGGAAAGCCTCACACGAACCCGAGCCTCCGATAAATCATTCGCTGATTTTTGTTCTCGTCTTGGGCGTGGATCACATGAACCACTCCTGGGCACCTTAATCCACCCAATCTGGACGCATCAGATGATATCGAAGGAGTATTAGGTTGTTCTGGAAAGCCCGACACGAACCCGAGCCTCCGATAAATCGCGTCAGTCAAGAACCCATCGATGCCTTTAGAGAGAGACGGTGGGTTTTGGAGCGTATGAAAGTTTGCAGTGGAAGTGAGCGATAATGAAGAATTAAGAAGTATCCGAGGTGGTGGATGGGTGGAGGGATTAACATTGATCAGAAGCACGTGAAGAAGAATAACACTCGTCGGAATCTAATTTGGTCGAAAAGCGGTGAAAGTAAGATAGAAACAACACGTTTTAGAATATACAAAATGCCAAAATATTACCGATAAAAAAAATTAAAACAAATACAGCAGTGAAAGCGTGATTGGATACGAAAACGGCAAAGTCTCAACAAATTGTCAAATAGCACCCAAAATACATTTCATTCGAAAATAAGGACAGATAGAAAACGAGGGGCAGCTGTGACATAAAAAGGCAATGTTCACTATTCCTTAGCATTGTCCAAGTTTAATATATATATATATATAGGCCAGCCCATGGGCCTGGGCAAGCTGGGTGACCACCCCGGTCCCCCAAATGCCAAAGGGCCCATTTTATATTTTCTTATATTAGATATATAGCAATAGCCCGTTGGTTTTAAGTCTTTTGGACTGATTATTCAAGGCCCAATCCTCTTAAAAGCGCCGACCCAAAAGGAAGCGGGAGGAGCGAAGACCTGGCGTGCGTGCGAGATGAGTATCTGACTTCCAAGACGCAGGCGCACAACACAAATAAATCTTCAGCAATTAATTACTATGGAAAATCCAAACGTTTTCTTTAGAAGTTCAGATTCCATAGCATAAGCAACGGTTAGTTAGACTTCTCATATTTCTTTTTGGAATTGATTTCTTCTCCGGTTCTCATCTTTTCTGATTTTTAATAGTCTCCATGGTCCTAGGTTCATACACAATCACAAATCTATGGTTCTCTGCGCAACCTTTCCCAACCAACCCAAAATTTTCAATTTCTTCTCAATCGATTGCACTTATATTTAACAATTCTTGAATCGACATTGCTGAACCTCCAATCCTCCATTTTTAATCGACACAGGTAAAGTCGTGAAGACTTGAAGCTTCGGTGTATCGTCATTGACGAACCCCCAATAGCATCTTCCAGGTTTTTTCTTATGCTTTTATATCTGTTAGCTTCATAAATCGATTCTCATTTTTGCTCTTAAATCTTTAATTGCTTTTGAAACCACCTGTTTTCTAATACCACTGATTGAGCCATATATCTCACCACTGATGTAGCAGTAGTTGACTAGTTGATTCTAGTTTAATCTTAGAGTATAGTTATTCTAGTTTATATTTGTATTTTTTATGCTTTAATCGTTCTTTGCTTTTGATTTTTATTATCTATTATTAGCTTCTGATTTGTATTATTTAAACAGAAGAAATGTAGAACTGATTTGTATTATTTTTTCCACATGCACTCCACTTTTTTGTTAATATGAAAAGGGCAAAGCTCATAAAGCACACATACCTTTTGCGGCTGTGTAGCACATCATTACACTCATCAGGTATTTCTTATTAAATTTTCTGCTTCTAATTTCTGTTATTTTTGGCTTTATATTGTTTTTAAGATACTGAACTTGAAGAAGAATCCGTTGACATTGATTTTGTGCAGGTAGATGTTAAAGTGGAGGGTGAAGGAGTTAATGTAAAACTGGAAAGAGAGATGGTCTATGGTTTGGTAATATTTTGACACACTTTCAATTGGTAGGGACGGGAGGGAAAGGGAAAAATGTAAGAGATGCTCAAAACAGTACATATGAGAAACCAAAAATTGGACATATAGTTTGAGAAATCACATTAAAAAGTGTCATAGATTGTTTATTTGCAATTAAAGTAATTGAGTTTTCTTGTTAGATTTTTTTGATAGTTGTGTTTTATTGTTGATTTTTTAATTAATGATTAACAAATTTTAATATGTTTATTTTTTTGAAGGCAATGAAGAGTTGTGTTTACAAGAACTTACGGATGATATTATGGAATTGCATAGCACGGTTAAACATCAAACGATGCAGTCATACATTTGAAGATCTTTACATCATTCTATGTTGTTCATGTGTTTTTCAAGTTTGAATTAACTTTTTTTAGAACTTATGGATGGCTCTATGCAATTGGCTGTTTTGTTAATTTTGTCGTGTTTTTTCGTGTTTTTATTTTGTTGTGTTCGTGTTAATGAAAAAAAAATACGATATCATGTCGTGTCGTGTTCGGGTTGAAAAAAAACATTTCATGTCGTGTCGTGTTAGGCAAGAGCACAAAATGATTCCCGATTTGCCACCCTTATTCATGAAACCTTTTTTGTCATAGGTGGAGAGTCCGAGCATTCAATTGTAAAATTTATATTAGTTAATAAAAATTTCCGAAGGTGCTTCTCTCTAAAAAAAATTATTAGGGCCCACATTTATTATTTTGCCCTGGGCCCCAAATTGTCTAGGATCGGCCCTATATATATATATATATATATATATATATATATATATATATATATATATATATATATATATATATATATATATATAATTTCCTTCTTGATGCTATGGGTCAAATGAGTTTTTGGGCTTAGTTGGCAATCACCAAATAACATTGAAACCTATTACAACCGGTAAAATGATCGTGCTAAACGGTAAATTATGAGTTCATTCCCTAGTAAAGGTTTAAAATTAAAAAAGAAAAAGAAACTTGAGTGACTTTTTAAAACAAATACGACAAGTTCGTTGTTGTGGTAATATGATATTTTCCTTTGTGAATACATACTCTGACGAGAATTAAAAATTAAACATTATAATAAAAATTGTTACCTAAAAAGGTGAGTATGTCATTTTCGATGACTTTTAAGTGGGTTTGAACCGTTTGATCGACTTAAAAAGATATGTGAAATTAAGTTTGTTGCAAACACTATATTTCAAACTCGATACTACTACATAAGATCTAACGTGGCTTCAACATCACAATATTGTGATGTCATTTATTTGGTAACTTACTAAATTGATGGTAATCGCCTAATCGGTCAACTGCTTCATATTGTAACAAAATTGTAGATGTAATTATATAATTGAGAAAAACAAAACATAGCGACAAAATCAAAAATTATGGTAAACTTAGTGATTTTATTGCAATTCAAGAAAAATGGTTATTAGAAGAACAGGGGAACTGGTCATTTGGTTGATATTGCAACAAAATTGTAAATATAATAACATAATTGAAAAAAAAAAAAAACTCAACGCCAATCGAAAATTTGTGGTAATGTAATGATTTTCTTGCAATTTATCCTTATAAATATTTTTTTTAAATATTTATATAATTAATGAATTACATTTTAAAAACATATGTTGAGTGTGGTACTATTCCTATCAATTTTGTGGGGTGAAAAGAGAGTGAGGGGGGAAATGACGTGGCGTTGACATGGCAGACCAATAATATGGACGTGGCGTTGACATGGCAGACCAAGAATATGGTAAGGTGTGGTACGACTCCTATGTCTAAAGGTGTTGCATCTTATTATGTGGATAATCAATTTCTTAAATGGAAGAATCATTTCATTTTTAAAAAATAACTTATAAACTACTTTTTGAACGTGACAATCTGAAAAAACTTCAAAAATAAACTAACTTATAAGTTACTTCTAATCGTGCTAAACATAAAAACAATTGTGAAATATGGTTTATTTTCTCATATTTAATAAAACACATATTTCTTTACTTATTTGATTATTACTATTAAAGATTTTAATGCTATTTGGATTGTCATATTGGTTACATTAGTTTCACAATGAGTGTGTTCTTCCTATGATCCACCGACCACCAATCGACGAACTAGATTTTCTTGTTGCACTTCTCATTATTGGCTTGCCATAACCGAAAATTTGCAACATGATTTAAGATAAAGATAAATAAGCTTATAATGGTTCCTTTTTAAAGCTCCTTCTTTGATTACCCCATGTAGACTTAATCAACAAATTAACAAACTCTCTCCTTTTTTTTTTTTTTTTTTTTTAAATTCCAATCTAACCCCGATCACCTCCATCCTCACATATATCTCTACCAACAAATAGTAGGTAATTTACTTAATCAACCACCCACTAGATCAACAGTACCCTATTATAATGAATGGTAGGTAATTTACTAATTTACTTTACGTAACTTTTGTAGCCTTAAAAGTCAACATGAAGACTTGACCAAACATCACTTATGCATTGACCGAGAACACTAGTTTGTTCTTTCCCAACGATTCAAGATAAGGACGCCCATCTCTCCTGTTACAATTTTCAATTACTTGAATTAGGTTGAGATTGAATCATGGGGCTTCATCTCATTCTTTTTACCTTTTTCTCGATTACCTTTGCCACCATAGATACGTGTGTAGGTGCTCAAAATTGTTCTGAAGATGAAGTATTAGCTCTACTCAAGTTTAAACGTAGCATCAAAGATGACTTCAAAATGCTCTCATCATGGGTTAGCACTGATTGTTGCTCATGGAAAGGAGTCCGTTGTGATGATTACACAGGAAGTGTTGTTGGCCTACATCTAAGAGGTAATATAACGCGTTCTTATTCATGTAATTATGGAGGCAATAGCTACGCCTCAACTGTTGAAGACAATAGCCTTATTAGTGAAAACTATTACTTAGTTGGTGAAGAGGTGAGCTCCTCTTTAGCGGATTTGAGACACTTAAAATCCCTTGACTTGAGTGGGAATGATTTTCATGGAATCCGGATTCCAGAGTTCATTGGATCCTTGAAACAACTGAATTACCTCAATCTCTCTAACACAGGTTTCATGGGTATTATTCCGCATCACATTGGAAATCTTTCCAATTTGAAGTCTCTTGATCTCAATTCATTATCAGATTCACAAAATTTGATGGTGGATGATATGGCATGGATTTCTGGCCTTTCATCACTCGATCATCTTGACTTAAATGGAGTGGATCTTAATCAAGCACCAAATCGTCACATGGTGCTTTACATGATTCCTTCGTTAATAGATTTAAGTTTGTCATGTTGTGGTATTTCAAATGTCGATCTTGTTCCTTATGTTAATTTGAGTAAAATCCTTCCCAATGTCATAAACCTGGATCTTAGCTACAATTCAATTGAAGGAAAATTTCCTTCTGTTTTAGCAAACATGAGTTCCTTATCGACCCTTGATCTTTCGGGAAACAGTTTAAGTTCATCGATTCCTGTCATACATGGCTTGTTAAACCTTTACCTTTCTTATAACAACTTTGAGCATATTGGAATCTGGAAACAATGTCACCTTAAAATTTTGATTGTTTCGAACAATAATCTTGGACTAGAAATGATTGGCCCATCAACAAACATATCCACATGTCCAAATTATTCGTTTGAGATATTGGATTTATTTGGGAATGGATTAAATGATTTAAGCCTTGAATCCCTTGGAAGACTAACGAATTTAAGAGTATTAAATCTCCGGTCAAACAGATTAAAAGGTCAAATCCATGAAGCTTTGGGAAGATTAAAATTGTTACGAGTATTAGATCTATCTTTCAACCAGTTAGAGGGACCCATTCCGACATTTCTCGGGCAGCTGACCGAACTTGATCTTTCTTATAATCACTTGACCGGTCCAATTCCAGAATCTTTTGGAAATTTAGTAGATTTAACGGTTTTGAAGCTGGAATCGAATCAGTTAATGGGTCCCATCCCAGAATCTCTAGAAAGACTAGATTCACTACAAGTATTTTCAGTGTCTTCAAATTCGTTAAATGGGACTATTCCAGTTTCAATTGGGCAACTCACCCATCTCAATTTTCTAGATGTCTCGAACAATTCTTTAGAAGGATTAGTTTCTGAATCCCATTTTGCTAATCTTTCAAGGTTGAAGTACTTGGATATGAGTTCGAATACGAATTTGACATTCCATGTTTCTGGTGATTGGATACCTCGATTCCAGTTAAAAACCTTTGCACTCGGTTCTTGCAAAATTTCAGATGAATTTCCACAGTGGATTCAAACTCAAAGGAATCTTGATAAGTTAGTGTTGTCGAATGCTAGTATTTCTGGAGCTTTACCCACATGGTTGCAACAGATGCCCATCATTCGTTTCTTAGATCTCTCTCACAATAATCTCAGTGGATCACTGAGAAACCTTCCAAATGGGTTTACAGACGAGTATGGAGGTTCACTATATGTTCAAAATAACCTTTTCAAAGGGTTGATTCCGAGATCATTGTGCAAAAGGACTTCTTTGGAGATTCTTGATCTTTCCAGAAATAGGTTAACCGGGAAAATTCCGAATTGTTTAGAGAATCTGAAAAACTTGAATATGATGCTATTCAGTTCAAATCGGCTGTCTGGTGTTATTCCAAGATCATTAGGTCATGTTTCTCCATCATTGTCATGGTTGAATTTGAATGAAAATAGCTTCACTGGAGAGATTCCTCAAGATTTGGGGAAGTTAAGAGCGTTGAGAGTTTTAGATTTTGGTGATAACAAATTCTCTGGAAACATACCGAAATGGATCGGAGAAAATGTAACGACATTGATGGTTCTTAGGTTGCATAACAATAACTTCACCGGAAGAATTCCACAATCTTTATGCAGAAATTCAAATCTTCAAATTTTAGATGTTGCATACAACGGATTAACAGGATCTATCCCTCGTTGTTTTGGGGAGTTGAATGGCATGATTGAGAAAAGAGAGCAAGATATTCGTAATGGAAGTTCCAGTTCTGGGGAGACAGTGATTCAGGTCATGAGAGGAGTTGATCTTGAATATACAAAAACTTTGGGTTTAGTTTTTAACATGGATCTTTCAAGCAATAAGCTTATGGGAGAAATACCTAAAGAGCTAACTTCACTTTCTTTGTTGGTGGGTCTTAATTTGTCTCATAATCATCTAATTGGGGTTATTCCAGACAGAATCGGAAACATGAAGTTGTTATTTTCCCTTGATTTCTCAGGAAATGAGTTGAGTGGGATGATCCCTCAAACGTTAGCAGCTTTGAATTTCTTGAGCCATTTGAATTTGTCACACAACAACTTGTCAGGACGAATTCCAACAGGAAATCAATTGCAAACCCTAACAGATCCATCGATATATGTTGGTAATATAGATCTTTGTGGTGCTCCACTTCCGAAGGATTGTTCCTATGATTATGAAGATCCAAGAACCATAACAAGCAACAACAAACTCGAAGCAAATGATGTGTTTGAGAAATGGTTTTACTTGGGCGCTATGTGTGGTTTATCAGTAGGGTTTTGGGGTGTTATTGGAGTTTTGGTGTTCAAGAAGCAATGGAGAAAGAAGCTTTACCTGTTCGTCGAAGTAACCATGGACATGGTAAAGGTTGCAGTCACCATTAGAGTTTCCAAGATGAAAAGAGGGAGAGAAGCTGCATAGATTCTATGTAATTGTGGAACATCTGTTATAAGTAGCCTTATATAATTCCATGCTGTGTTATTATGAGATAATAATTCGAATTTATAAGATTTTTTTGACCGGTTATCATTCGTGATAGCTGATCAAATGGGTACAAACTCAACACGTTGTTGCCTAATCTCACGTCATCTCTTGTTCATATTAATGACTTTATGAGATTCATTCTTGGTTCTCCTTAAAACATAATCCACGAAAAAACATTATTCATACATGCATAACTTTGTAATGCACTTGAATATTTTTTAGGAAAATCTTGATTAAACATGTGCATTTTATGACTACATTTACATTTCAAATCAAATGATTTATCGTAACATGGATTTTGAACAAGTCTACAATGAGTGGAATCACAAGTGTTGTGATTTTTGAGTTTACTTGGCTTTAAGATCGAATTCACGGGATAAGATATAACATCAGTATGTATACAATCATGTAACTTTTGTAGACACATCACCATAATATACCATGAGGTAAATGTTTTTGTTGATAAAGATACATCTCATAAACAGTCATATCCTTTTGCAGATAGGCATAGCATAGACCATGTTTTGACGAAGCTACCCCTCCGAAACGTTCTTCATGGACATTATGGCATAAGAAGGTTGCGACATTTGATACTTTTGCAGCTTTAATTTCATTTTTTTTGAAAAAATGACTCATGAGGGTAACTAACTATTGAGTTTGTTCATATTTGGTCTCGTTCCTTTTGTTTGTACTCAATATATCATCAAACATGTTGTTTGTGTTCATTATAGTCAGTCCAAAGGGTTAGGTGATAGTCGGTCAAAAGGATTATGGTGAACACAAACAACAAGTGCGATGGTATATTGGGTAAAAAAATTGACCAAATGTGAACAAACTCAGGGGGTGTTTGGGATTGCTTTTAAAGCAACTTTTGATTTTTAACTTTTCCAGAAAGTCAAAAAATTGCCAAAAGATGTTTGGCTAATGAAAAAAATCTTTTAAAATAACTTTTTATATAGAAGGAAAAGTTGGGTTTTCAAAAAATCACAAATCCTGTCTTTTTGTAACTTTTGGGACTTTTTAACTGAAAAGTTGACATTTACCTTAAAACCAAATACAAACACATTTTAAAAATTTTCTTTTGGAAAAAATCACTAATCAAAAAGTTCTTTTACAAAAATGACTTTTAACCTTCAAAAGTAAACTGAAACACTCCCTCAATAATAGTTGACTGGAGCTTTACTTTGGGGTCTTGTTGGTTTATGTATATCGTTTCCCTATGTATGGAACAAAAGATTGTATTATGTTTCTCTTGTTCGAATAAAAATGTAGACCTTTTGTGGTTATAATGTTATATTATTGTTTAATTAAAAGTTTTTTTTTAAGGCAATGATTACAACTTGGCATTAAGATTTTGTTTTACATATATAAGCTAGCTTATTTTTTAAGTTTATTGTAAGTATGAGTTGTTTGATATGTCTTTTACTAAATTTGGTAAGAGTTATCAGGTCTGATTCAATCAGATTCAAACTTTTTGATACCAAAATTAGAAACTTTGGATTCGGTCATATAACCTTTAATTATAACACACATTGATTCAATCGGCTATTTACTCAATCAGATATGATTCAATCAATAATTATCAAACAACCTTTAAATGTTTGCTGATAAATAAAATAGTTTATTATAAACTATAAATTAATTTTTTGATAAACTATTTGAGATAACTTATTGATAAATAAGTTTATAAACTAAAACATTTAAGATAGCTCATTAAACAAAGTTTAAATATGCGAACTTAAATACAAGTTTTTAGAACCAAAGTTGGACTCAAAAATAGTATATAGGTCATTTACGTAAATTGGTTAAAATTTGGATAATTACGGACTGACTCTACAGAAAGTAACCTAGGTCTATAGAAGTCTCCTGGAAGTCGGGAGTCGCCACCTCAAAGTTCGTCTATATCTGACGCCCCAAATCATCCCTTTTTGATCTATGCTTGACCTAAATTCCTATCAATATATCTCTCAACTCTACTGCAGTAGAAACCCTACAAACCAATTAACCTTTTACTGAATTTCGCCTCCTAAAACCCCAGAACAGTGCAAAAAAAGGGTTTATGGTCTTCCTTCTTGAACTGCCAATTTCACAACAGATACGCAAAACCCTTCTGGATTCTACTAAAACCCCAGGAAACCAGACATTGTTTTTCTTTATTTTTGACAATTGTTTCTTCTGATGAGTTCTATCGTGGGGCTTTTTAAGATGGATTTGATTTAGGACAAATTCCAATCTTTTTCAACACCAAAACGCCTCTATCGGTTTCGCCTAAAACCCAAGATTTGTTTCTGTGTAGGTAGATTCTTTTCTGCTTTAATAAAGTTTAGGAATAAAAATGGAGGGTTATGATTAAAGCAAGGTATTTGTGGGTGGGTTATGTAACGCCCGCGTTTCCAGGCTAAACATTATCCTTGATGTAATAGTCTAGGTTAACCATTGTAACTCTTTTTGAAGTATTAATGATGAAATATTTGAGTATTATGTGAATTGTGTGAATTATGTGTTTATTTTCTTAATTATTATAATTTAATGAATTAAGAATAAAATAAGCGTCAAAATTAAAGTATGAGATAATCCCGATATCTTTGCATAAAGATGTAGTGGTCAAAACAAGGATTCCGAAGATATAAAGAATGCCGAAATCCGAGTTATAACGAAGAAGTTATGACCTGTCGAAGTTTCGCGACAGAACTGGCAACGTTGAATGACGTAAAAAGTGAAATTTACGTTAGCTCGAAATTTAGCCTTAGTGATCTAAACAAAAGTCGTAGAGTTCGTTAAACCGACAACGTGCATAAAAAGAACACTCAAATCTGACTTCGTATGAGGAAGTTATGATTTTTCGAAGTTTCGACTTAGCAGTATGTAGCCCGGATACTCGATTTGAGATCGAGCAGTTTTTAGCCGAAACAATCTAAATGAGAATCAAAGATCTCGTTAATAGTAGTGAAACGATAAAAATATAGGCGAAAACGGACGTCGGATGAAAAAGTTATGATTTTATAACGGAGTTTTCCTGTCCCGGCCTATTAAAAATAAATAATAAAAAATAAATTGAAAATTAGCCGACGGAGTCTAAACGAAAACTGTAGAGCGTAGTCTCACCTACGCGTGGATATAAAGAACGTCGAAAACGGAGTTCGTATGAGGAAGATATGAATTTTTGAAGTTTATTAAATATTTTCGATATTAAATTTAAATATAAAATACCGATATTATCCGAAGGGGGGGAGTCAGCGATCCTATCCTCATTACGCCCAGCGTAATTTCATATTACGCCCAGTGTAAATCGAAGTTCCAGCCCCCTATAAAAGGATGTCGAGGGCAGCCGAGTTCTTTGCTCGTTTCTTCCCTTTCTCTCGCGTTTTTGCATCGTTTTTCGTGCAAGAATTATCCCGAAGCCCCGGTATCATTCCCGAGCCCCGAAGCAAGTCCCGAGGCCCCGAAGATCCCGTGAAGTGCAATTCCCGAGCCGAAGCTCTGCCCGCGAGGAGCCCGGTTTTTGTGAAGATCTTGCAGATCGGCCGAAGAATACTACTTTTATAAGCCGTAGTGCTGTCCTATCATCTTCTGATCAGGTGAGTGTGTAGTTACTTTCTTATAACGCATAATTATGAAGTATTGTATACGAAATACGTGCTATGTGTATATTTTGTTGTTATATGCGTGAATGTATATTCACTTTCTTCTATCTCGTAGATATGATTTATTCTCTATGAAATACGTGTTATGTGTATGTGTCTCATCTGTTGTTTGGAATATGTATTGAATGAGAATGCTATACAGGTTTTAAACTATGTATAAAAATATATATTTTTATCTACTAATATGTCGAGTAGAACATGGGTAGATAGTTGTGTGATAAACAGATGAGAGGCATCGATGTTGTTGCTGATTCAGTCATCTAGCGGAGTTTAGATGACGACCACAGACTTTTCTAGACAGTCATGTGGAACGCTAGCAGGTTCGCCACCTGTAGGTGTTAATGAACTTGGGTGTTCATTCGCTGTACTCCATCCCCCTCATGGTTGCCTTATTTGACTTATATTGCTGAGGAACCCCCGAAGCATGTGTTGTCGCCCCGATGAAATATTCTAAGACTAGGTCCCTTGTGTTAGTTGTTTTAGGGACATAAAGTGAGAATAACGGGAATGGATAATTGGGTTATTGTTGGTTAATGAAAATAAAGTTAATTACTTATTGTGGGTTGAAAACCCTATATGCTCACCAGGCTCCCAAGCCTGACCCACTCGGTTTTATTTGTATTACAGGAAGTGGCGCAAGGGCATAAGATGGATGAGTCATCAAGTTGTTTTGTTTACAAGTTTGTATATGTATATATTTGGTGAATGACTTGTAATGTTATTGTTTATTCTTTATGGTCTGTATCGGAACATGACATCCCGAGTTTTGATTATATAATGAAAATACATTTCTTGATGAAATGCTTTGGTAAATATTATTTTATCATACTTTGTTTTTGGGAACAAATTCCGCAACTCTTTCAAATCAAAAGGATTTACTCTGAAATTATTTTAAAAGCATAAATGAAAATCGGTCTTTTCTGGCCGAGATTTTGGGGATGTCACAGTTGGTATCAGAGCATTAGTTTAAGCGAACTAGGAATTTGTAGGAATTCTAGACTTAAACTTAGAATGCTAAGTGAAATTGTGAGATGTGTGTCTATTATATTTTAGACACGAGCACTAGTTTATTTTAGGAAAATTGCCTAAAATGCTTTTATGTGTTAAATGTGATATGTTTGCCATATATGATATTATTTTTTCGGATCTATGGTCTGTTGCCGACCGGATCTGGAAACCTTATGTGTGTAGGATTCTAAGCGTACGTCTACGATATTAGAACTAGCATGTAAATGTTTCGGAGTGAAAATGATGATTTGAACGTCTATCGAAATAGAGATCTAAATTCACCTAATTTGGTGTATAGATCGAAATGGAAAACACACAAAGTGGATTGGAAAACGACAACCCGCAGTCTGAGCCACAAATGATTGGGAGTGCACTAGAACTAACAGCTGCACCTGAGCCAATCACGATGGCGGGAGTATATGCAATGGTGCGAATGATGTTGGATCATCATATGGAAGAAACAAGGCGTTTACTTCAACAAAGTAAGGACGAACTTACTGTACTAATACGCCAGACACCTATTCTTGAGATAACTATCGGGGTTGCTAAGTCAGTCGAAGAAGTGATCAACGGTAGTATCGCCAACAAGGTTGAAGTTGGCAAGAAAAGGAAATTTGAGGGGTCTTCAAGGTCTGACAATAACATATTCTCAAGGTATGGGGGAGTAGGTGAAGCGACATGGTGCGATAAGTATGGAAGAAAGCACAACGGGAGATTCCCTAAGGAAGTGATCTGCTTTAAATGCGGGAAGATTGGTCACTATGCCCACAAATGCCCAATCGAGGAAGAAGTTTGCGTTAAGTGTAGTAAAGAGGGACACTACAAGAAAGAATGCCCTGTGAGAGTTACAAAGTCAAGTGTACCGCTAAAGAACTTTGAGAGATGTGACGAAGATGTGACTTGTTACAAATGTGGAAAGACATGGCATTACGCCAACAAGTGTGTATCCAAAAAGAGGGTGTGCTATGAATGTCGGGGAGAAGGACATTTATCTAGGGACTGCCCGAAGAAGAATGAGGGAGCAAAACCAAATGCACTGCCACAGCCAAAGGCAGAAGCATTTTAAATGATCCTTGACGAAGCAGATGACAAAGCGAGGAATCAAGGATAAAGACTTCGTATCAAGGTATAGCTAGTATCAGGAAGTGTAGCCTTATAAAGGCATAGTATAGGGTGAACTTGAACTTTTGTGTAATAGTTTCAAGAATTAATATAAACCCTGGTTTTGTTATCTGATGTGTTGAATGACACCTATCGAAGGATAACGTAAGAGTGGTATCTTGCCTTTGGAATATGTTTGATAAAATAACGGAAAGTTTAGAGGAGTACGATACATCTGAAGTACACCTGCGGTTGGCAGGATGATGGAACGATGGGTGTAACTCTTGAAGTTGTCCCATCGCCTGGAATTTCCATCACCAACCGAGTTGAAGTAGAATTGATGATTGAAGATATGCATGGAAGAAATCCTAGTAGAGTCTGGGAGAATTTTTATGATTAATTGGACACATTAGTATGTGTTAAATTGTTTTGTGATTTTAGGACTTGGGGACTGCGAGACAATACTTGGGACGAGTATGAGTAGGTGTGAATAGTAGTAGAGATCTATACTACTGGAAGCACATGACTCACGCTTGGATCAGGGAAAGTCACAAGGTTACCAAGAAGCTAGTAATTTGTCTCGTTTTATTCAAGTATGTCGTTACCACTGTTTCGGTGATGACTAAGGAGATTATTGTTATTCCGACCCTAGTGGTCATGTCAAATTGAGTCCGAATACGATGAGTTTGTTATGTGGTTCAGAGAACCAAGTTCGATGTAACATCTGACCTAAGTCAGAAGATTGAAATCAATGCGATCGATAGCATCACGCTTGTTGTTAAGTAAGCTTGTAGCTAGAAATGCTACATGAAAAAAATGTGATTATTTCACATTAGAATATGAAGGAAGGTATATTCCATTATGGAATTTGACCCTAAGAGACCTGAGTCTAAACATTGCATCACATGATGATAGGTCATTAGAACATGACCCATCGATCTGTTACAATAGATAAGGGAAAGTACTTATCCTAAGAAGAAGAAGAAGGAGTCCTCAATAAGGATTTATTTTGTAACTTGAAGGTTATGAATGAAAGTCCAATTCTTGGGTCACGTGTTCAACCAAGAAGGGATAATGGTTAATCCAGCGAAAATCGACGCTGTGATGAAGTGGGAACAACCGAAAAGTCCCACGGAGATCCGAAGCTTTTTAGGATTAGTCGGATATTACCGAAGGTTATCCAAAGTTTTTCTTCGATTGCTACTCCATTAATAGCTTTGACCCACAAAGGAGCTACTTATGCTTGGAGTTATAAGCATAAAGAAGCATTTGAGAAGCTAAAGAAGAAGCTATGCGAGACACCGATACTTTCTCTACCCGATGGATTTGAAGACTTCGCTGTTTATAGCGATGTGTCTGGTGTTGGGTTGGGTTGTGTTTTGACCCAAAGAGAAAAGGTGATAGCATATGCGTCTCGACAGCTGAAAGAGCATGAAAAAGAACTACCCGACTCATGATTTGGAGTTGGCAGCGATAGTTTTCGCTCTAAAAATATGGAGGCATTACCTCTATGGCACGAAGTGCAAACTTTTTACTGATCATAAGAACCTCCAATATCTCTTTAATCAGAAAGAGTTAAATATGAGGCAACAACGCTGGCTAGAGTTACTCAAGGACTACGACTGTGAGATACTTTACCACCCCGGTAAAGCTAATGTTGTCGCTGATGCTCTCAGTCGGAAAGTCAATCTTGAAAGGAAGAGGCCAAGAGCGTTGAGAATAGAAGTTGTCTCGACAATTGTGGAGAGTATAAAGAAAGCTCAAGAGGAAGCTTTAGAGAAGAATGACCGAAAGGAGGAACGTTTGGGTAAAACGTTAGTGTTCGGTATAAACAGTCAAGGACTGAAGGTATTCCAAGATCGGATTTGGGTACCTAAGTCTGGAGGAATAAGAGATCTTCTGATGGAAGAAGCTCATAAGACCGTGTACTCGATTCATCCTGGTAGCACTAAAATGTATAGGAACCCGAAGCTACTACTGGTGGCCAACGATGAAGCTTGATGTTGCAAAGTATGTGGCCGAGTGTGTGACTTGTGCGAGAGTCAAGACACAACATCAGAAACCATACGGGAGTTTAGAACCTTTACCTGTGCCTATGGGTAAATGGGAAGACATTGCAATGGATTTTGTCACTAAACTACCCAGAACAAAGAATGGTCACGACATGATTTGGGTGGTCGTAGATCGATTCACTAAGAGTGTGCATTTCATAGCAGCCAATGAGAAATGGTCTATGGAAAAGCTTGCGAATTCTTACGTGAAGGAAATTGTGAGGCTTCACGGTGTTCCGTTAATGATTGTGTCGGATCGTGACAGCCGTTTCACCTCACGATTTTGGAAAAGTCTACAAGAGGAATTGGGTACCAAGTTGTGTTTAAGTACAACTTACCATCCACAGAATGATGGTCAGAGCGAACGAACAATACAAACACTTGAAGATATGCTAAGAGCATGTATGCTGGAATTCCAAGGTAATTGGGATGAACATTTACCTTTGGTAGAATTTTCCTATAATAATAGTTTCCACTCGAGCATAAAGATGGCACCTTATCAAGCTTTGTATGGATAGAAGTTTCGTACGCCGTCTTGTTGGCTTGAGGCTGGGGAAAAGCAGTTTATGGGTCCCGAGATGGTCCACCAAACCGCTGAAAAGTTGAAAATAATTAGAGAAAGAATGTTAGCAGCTCAGGATCATCAAAAGAGCTATGCTGACAAAAAGCGAAGACCGATGACTTTTGAAGTTGGAGATTCGGTTTTACTTAAAGTCTCACCATGGAAGGGACTTATCAGATTTGGTAAAAGGGGAAAGTTGAGTCCAAGGTTTATTGGACCGTTTAAAGTTCTTCAGAGGATTAGGAACCAAGCTTACAAGCTTGAACTACCAGAAGAACTGAATGGTATTCATAACACTTTTCATGTGTGTTATTTGAGGAAGTTCACGGGAGAAATTTCCGATATAATTTCAATTTCTGAATTGAGAATTGATGAAAACAAGAGGTTAATTGAAGAACCAGAGACAATTGTTGACCGAAAGACTAAGAAGCTTCGACGCAAGATGGTCGAATTAGTGCTTGTCCGTTGGAAACATTCGAATGGGCCAAATCTCACTTGGGAAATGGAGAGTGACATGTTGATTCGCTATCCACATTTGTTTGTTGATGTGTGATTCCGGGGACGGAATCATCCTAAGGCGGAGAGAACTGTAACGCCCGCGTTTCCAGGCTAGGCATTATCTTTGATGTAATAGTCTAGGTTAACCCTTGTAACTTTTTTTGAAGTATTAATGATGAAATATTTGAGTATTATGTGAATTATGTGTTTATTTTCTTAATTATTATAATTTAATGAATTAAGAATAAAATAAGCGTCAAAATTAAAGTATGAGATAATCCCGATATCTTTGCATAAAGATGTAGTGGTCAAAACAAGGATTCCGAAGATATAAAGAATGCCGAAATCCGAGTTATAACGAAGAAGTTATGACCTGTCGAAGTTTCGCGACAGAACTGGCAACGTTGAATGACGTAAAAAGTGAAATTTACGTTAGCTCGAAATTTAGCCTTAGTGATCTAAACAAAAGTCGTAGAGTTCGTTAAACCGACAGCGTGCATAAAAAGAACACTCAAATCTGACTTCGTATGAGGAAGTTATGATTTTTCGAAGTTTCGACTTAGCAGTATGTAGCCCGGATACTCGATTTGAGATCGAGCAGTTTTTAGCCGAAACAATCTAAATGAGAATCAAAGATCTCGTTAATAGTAGGGAAACGATAAAAATATAGGCGAAAACGGACGTCGGATGAAAAAGTTATGATTTTATAACGGAGTTTTCCTGTCCCGGCCTATTAAAAATAAATAATAAAAAATAAATTGAAAATTAGCCGACGGAGTCTAAACGAAAACTGTAGGGCGTAGTCTCACCTACGCGTGGATATAAAGAACGTCGAAAACGGAGTTCGTATGAGGAAGATATGAATTTTTGAAGTTTATTAAATATTTTCGATATTAAATTTAAATATAAAATACCGATATTATCCGAAGGGGGGGAGTCAGCGATCCTATCCTCATTACGCCCAACGTAATTTCATATTACGCCCAGTGTAAATCGAAGTTCCAGCCCCCTATAAAAGGATGTCGAGGGCAGCCGAGTTCTTTGCTCGTTTCTTCCCTTTCTCTCGCGTTTTTGCATCGTTTTTCGTGCAAGAATTATCCCGAAGCCCCGGTATCATTCCCGAGCCCCGAAGCAAGTCCCGAGGCCCCGAAGATCCCGTGAAGTGCAATTCCCGAGCCGAAGCTCTGCCCGCGAGGAGCCCGGTTTTTGTGAAGATCTTGCAGATCGGCCGAAGAATACTACTTCTATAAGCCGTAGTGCTGTCCTATCATCTTCTGATCAGGTGAGTGTGTAGTTACTTTCTTATAACGCATAATTATGAAGTATTGTATACGAAATACGTGTTATGTGTATATTTTGTTGTTATATGCATGAATGTATATTCACTTTCTTCTATCTCATAGATATGATTTATTCTCTATGAAATACGTGTTATGTGTATGTGTCTCATCTGTTGTTTGGAATATGTATTGAATGAGAATGCTATACAGGTTTTAAACTATGTATAAAAATATATATTTTTATCTACTAATATGTCGGGTAGAACATGGGTAGATAGTTGTGTGATAAACAGATGAGAGACCTCGATGTTGTTGCTGATTCAGTCATCTAGCGGAGTTTAGATGACGACCACAGACTTTTCTAGACAGTCCTGTGGAACGCTAGCAGGTTCGCCACCTGTAGGTGTTAATGAACTTGGGTGTTCATTCGTTGTACTCCATCCCCCTCATGGTTGCCTTATTTGACTTATATTGCTGAGGAACCCCCGAAGAATGTGTTGTCGCCCCGATGAAATATTCTTAGACTAGGTCCCTTGTGTTAGTTGTTTTAGGGACATAAAGTGAGAATAACGAGAATGGGTAATTGGGTTATTGTTGGTTAATGAAAATAAAGTTAATTACTTATTGTGGGTTGAAAACCCTATATGCTCACCAGGCTCCCAAGCCTGACCCACTCGGTTTTATTTGTATTACAGGAAGTGGCGCAAGGGCATAAGATGGATGAATCATCAAGTTGTTTTGTTTACAAGTTTGTATATGTATATATTTGTTGAATGACTTGTAATGTTATTGTTTATGCTTTATGGTCTGTATCGGAACATGACATCCCGAGTTTTGATTATATAATGAAAATACATTTCTTGATGAAATGCTTTGGTAAATATTATTTTATCATACTTTGTTTTTGGGAACAAATTCCACAACTCTTTCACATCAAAAGGATTTACTCTGAAATTATTTTAAAAGCATAAATGAAAATCGGTCTTTTCTGGCCGAGATTTTGGGGATGTCACAGGTTATCATGGGAGACAACAGAGGATGTGTTGAGAGAACACTTCGAAAAGTATGGAAAGGTTATGGACGTTGTAATTGCTAAAGATAGAATCACTGGAACTTCTCGTGGGTTTGTGTTTGTTTCCTTCTCTGAAGCATCGACTCTGAATGAAGTTCTTCTTAATACTCATACGATTCTTGGGAGACTGGTTTGTTTTCTTTAATCGCCCGCTTACAACTTCTAATTTGTGTAATCAGTCTGTTTGATTTCATATTACTCCCTAAATCGCATGTTGTTGTTAAGATAATCTTTGACTGAATTACTTGACTGTTTAATTAAATTGCGATAATCTTTTTTGACATATTATTTCTGATTCTTAACAGGTTGAAGTGAAAAAGGCTATACCAAGACACGAATACAACCAAAACATATTACATAAAAAGTTTAAAACTAACGATGTTGTTATTAGCAACAATAATATAAAAATTAAGAAGATTTTTGTAGGTGGGTTTCCTACTAACATAACAAAAGAAGAATTCAAGGTCTATTTTGAACAATTCGGTAGAATTACAGATGTAATTGTGATGCATGACAACATAACACATAGGCCAAGGGGTTTTGGGTTTATCACTTTTGATTCTGAAGATTTTGTTGAACAAGTTATGCAAAAAAGTTTCCATGAATTATGTGGGAAGCTTGTGGAGGTCAAAAGGGTTGTACCAAAAGAAGATAATGGTGGTGGGAATGGAATCAACAATTACCTCTCTGGTGGGAATGGAATAGGCAATTACTTTGTTCCCGTTTATGGCGGTTATCCTTTTGGTTATTATGGAGGGTTTAACTATGGTTTGGGTCCATGGGGTTACCCATATCATATGAGTGTTTATCCTAGTTACATGAATAATGGATACGAGTTAACGGGTATGGGTGGGATTATGGGGTCTGTGGCAAGTGGAAAATCGAGTCAACTCAGTGATCAACATGGAGCATCTTTTGAGACATGTATATAATTCTTTGGTGAGAAGAGTAGCTAACAAGTAACAAGATGAAGAGGTTAGTGGATTCATATAGCTTTACCATTCTTGTGTGATTAACCTTTTTTAGGTGAATCTAACATATTATAAAGATGGTTTTTTCTGATTTATGATTTCTGGTTTTAATAATTGATGGATTTGGATTTGAATTTATGTAACCTCACTTTTGTGGGAATGTCTATAAGTTTTTGAGTTTTATTATGAGGATTGTTTGAATAAAATCTTGCATGTTGTAAATAGTAAATACTTCTTTGAACAATCCATACAAAGTTTAAACGATTATTTAATTCCTATAGTCTATTACACTACAATGTTGAACGGATTTCCACATCAGCATCTATTTCTCATTCAACCATTTCATGGACATTCAACTCTAAATGCATTGTATGCCAATTTGGCATCACATTATGATTGAATTTACTGCATTTAACTGTCCACCTCATTCAAACCTTCCAATTGAACTATTACGAGTGTTTTTTAAAGATGTCTATGATCAGTTTGTTGAATATGCCTTTCTATTTTGGTCATTTTATGACTAACCCAAATAAATACATAGTTTTAATGTTATTTATGCCGACAATATAAGTAACACATTTGCATAGGAACTTTTTAGTACTTTTGTAATTTTGATAGACATGTAATATAAAACTAGGTGTGAGAGCCTTGTATTGATTAAAAAAGTTAAATATAAATGTATAGCCTTAAGCTTTTTTTTAAGTAAAATTTTAAAATAATTACAAATGATATGATAAATAAGTAAATAATTCAATCTATACTAATAAAAAAAATTATAGACATATTTTAAATAATTGTGTTGAATCCTTGATAATGATTTTGTAGAGGAAACGCTTTCAAAATCAATCAAAGTAATCATGGTAATGTGATGAGGAATGAATTAAATATGAAATCACATATACATTAGATTGAAATTGAATTTTGGAAAGGATTAGTAAGATTGAAATACGTCAGAAATTGGGTGATTGATAGTGTTTCCTATTGAAATTGATATAAGCAACATGAGATATTTTGGAAAGGATAAAGAAGTAGATGTCAATTTCGAATTCTATACTCAAATGGATGCATGTTATGAGCTAAAAGATTAGGAACTATCGGTGACTTTGTCTTAAGATTAGAATTTAGAATAAGTAAAGAAGAAACGTATTCGTTGCAATTTACTATCATATTAATTGTATTTAATACATCTACCTCTACCTTTACTAATAAAACAATAGTTCACGTGTCAATTCCATATTCATACACACCATCATTTGTCATGTGTCATTTTGTCACGCATTTCATAAGAATTTGAATATTGATTACCGTTTTTTAGCAAAAAATTATCCCGAATATTACTTTCCAAAATACCATATATAATGATTTCAATAAAATTAAATTCATTCTAATGCATTGAATAGTGAATACATTCTACACCTAAAAATTTGCATCTTTTATATCAAATATACAGCTTCTAATATGTAGATTCCGATATTGACATTTAAATTTTTATATCATCATCTTTAGATAAGGTAATTTCATAATATACAATCCTTTAAAATATGTATTTCAAAAAATAATAAAGCTATCTATCTAAAAATCTGGTATCACATCCTCCTTTAACCTGATAAGGCTAATATCTCCCAATATTTATAAATTTTTTGATGATTTGCATTTGATTAATCTACAAATATATAGTTGCATAAGACAAAAAGCCTTCACAGTTTCACCATTCGTCTTATTGCTCTTTCATCATCCCGTTTCTATTCCATCTACTAATAAACAATTTCAACACAAATATTTCATCTCTTTCTTCCTGTTCCTTCTTGTTTCTTCTTGTTTCTTTCTTCCTGTTTCTACCTTTTTTTTTCCTATTCCATATGTGTATTGTCTCAAAAAGACAAATAAAACAAAATAACACAGTCGTTGTGTATTACATAAAATTAGAATATTATTATGTAATTTTTTTGTTTATATCGTTTCTACCCCTTTCATGTTCAAAATCTGATAAAAAAACTTTTTTACATATCAGAAACCTATATATATGACGCTTTCCAGAAAATATAATATATTAATTCTTTTTGAAACTGCTTTTGTCACGATGACTATTTTTGTAATAAACTCTCCAATATGGACTATTCATGCAAAATTATGTATGATTAATTTGGGATTCATTTCTCTAGCATAAAAACATAATAACAAGGTATACATATTAATATGTTAGTCACTATATACACCGCATATAAAAAAATATCTTCATTAAAAGTTTACTGTTTTTTGCCTTTTTTTTTTTTTTTTTAATTATAACCCAATATTTCAAACTTTGAATCCAAAAGATCTTTTTTTTCAACATTAATTAACATATTCAATCAATAGTTAAACGTGTTCTTTTTTAATAAAGGAAAACTATTTGTCATAAATTAATTAAAAAAAAATTAATAATTAATCGTTTTCTATAAACTAATAACCAAAAGATATTTAATAATCTCTTAAAATTTTAATATTTCTAAGTCTTTATTTTGTTTTATGTTCTCAACCTTGCAACAACAAAATGCATTTTTTAACAGCATTGTCCAATAATTAAGTTATATTTTTAATAATAGGAGCTGATAAATCCACGTTAAAATTTTATCCTTCCACTGATAATTATATTTATTGGCATTTTTACCCTTTTTTTAAATTATATTTTTGAAGAAAAAGAAAAGCCCATTCCATTCACTATAAACCCACCACTACTCCTCCTCTCTCACACACTCTGACACACAAATATCTCTTCTTCATAACCATTCCATTCATTGTAAAAAATAATCTCTTCCCTCCTTCGATCAAATGACAATAACTAGAAAGACTTGATCATCTCTCTCTTTACAATTTGAATAAGTTCTAGGTTTGCTTTATGTAACGCCCGCAGATCCGGCCTAGTCAATTTAGAGACGATGAACATCAAAAATGAGTTTTTGATGGAAGATTATTTTGAAGGATTAATCTTAACCAAGTTGTAGTATATGTTACAAGGGTTCCGTACATATAAAAAACGCCGAAATCCGAGTTATAATGAAGTTATGGTCCGTCGAAGTTTTACGGCAAAACCGACACGGCACCGGGAGATGTAAATAGTGAATTTACAGTAGAGGACTTTTAGCCTTAGTGATCGAAACAAAATTTGTAGTATACATTAAACCAAGAACACAAAAAAAAAAAAAAAAAAAAAAAAAAAAAAAAAAAAAAACCGCCCGAATCTGACTTCGTATGAGGAAGTTATGGATTTTTTAAGATTTGGCATAACAGTGCACGACCCGAAACTGGAATTTTAGTTTGAGCGCTTTTTGGCCTACGCGGCCTAAATGAGAGTTGAAGATCTCATTAATAGGAACTCAGCAGTAAAAAGACAGACGAAAATGGAGTCTGTATGTAGAAGTTATGAATTTTACGCAGACATTTAACAGTATAATTTCCTCATACTATTAAATTTAAGATCGGTCGAGAATTAGCCAACGGAGTCTAAATAAAAGATTTAAATCTTGTTTTTACCTATGCGTGGATATAAAGAATGTCGAGAGTAGAGCTCGTATGTTAAAGATATGGACGAAACTTGGTCCCTACTCTTCGAGCACGATAAATCCGATACAGTTTTGTAAATCTGAGATAAAATGAGAATTAGCTGACGGCGTCTAAATGAAAGTTGTAGTACTCGTAAATACCAACGTGTGGATATAAAGAACATCAAAAATGGAGTTCTTATGAACGAGGTATAAATTATAATAGTATATTTACGTATTAAAATAAAGTATAAATCATATATACGTACACATATATATATACAAATGTATATATCATTAGAAAGGTATCGACGATGCGGCTATTATAATACTAGTGTTGAGTACTTTCGACATTAGTTTAGTACAAATATCGTTAAATCTATTTAAAATAGTATTATGAAGGGGTGTTTAGTCATTTATATAACTATAAGTTCATTAAGTAATTATGGATTGTAGTTTTTGTAAATTCAATTACTATAAATAAGAGGTTTGGGCTCTCATATTTCTTACACCATTCTCTTGATTCAAGAGTCTTTCTTTTCTTATCCCCCGAGCATTTCATTCCCTCGTGATCCGACTTCTCTTTCTGTAGTTTTAGTATAGTAAGGTGAGCGTTGAAGCGTTGCACTAATATTTCTTAGAAAGATTCAGCGACGAAGTTCTGCCCCTGCAGAGCTCGACTCCTAGCCAAATCCCCTTGTAAGTAAGTTATGATTACCCCATTTTAAATATAGTTTATATTTAAAATTAGTATTGTTATTATGAATTTATAATAAATATTTGAGCTATTATTATGACTTATATAAGTGTCGTTATAATATCTTTTTAACTACTCGCAGTACAGAGAATCGGATTTAAAGGGTCGCATAGGGTTGCTGGATTTTTAGAAGTGCTATATGCCAAAATGGTCCTGCCTTCCGGTGTTTTATGTCTGACCCTGTATGTTCATATTGGTTGGAAATTATTGTTTAAACGCTTATATAATAATAATAATAATAATAATAATAATAATAATAATAATAATAATAATAATAATAATAATAATAATAACAACGGATTAGGTGGTCATAGAGACGGTGAGAGGGACGGTGAGAAGCGGTGGGCAAAAACATTGGTAGTGGACCGTAACAATGGAGGACCAGGGGGAGATGATGAAGAAAGTGATGGGTTTTATGCATAAGAACAATCCTATGTGCTCATACAAACCCTAATGCTTGGATCTAGGTTTCTCTATTGTACATGCAACGAATCCAAGACTTGTAAACCCTAATCTGGCATACATAATTTGAAATTAACACTATAAGAACAAATCTAAGTGATTACCTCTTTCAATTGGCTTGAAATCCTTTGAATCTTCTTGTTCTTGAGCTTAGAGTCACAAGTGTAACTCCTCTAATTGCTTACAAACACCACAAGCAGGAAGGCAACTTTGAGAGAGGAGGAGGAATGCTTAATTTCGGCCTAGGGTTTCTCTTGGGAAGCAAGTGGCCGAAAATTGAAGGCTAGGGGTCTTATTTATACTGTAGGCTGCTAGGGTTTCAGTCTAAACCCTAATAGACAGCTTAGTCACCAAGCAGCCCAAGGAACCTTCTGGAATAAGGCCTTGGACGAAAATATGACGATCCTTCATCATAATATCGTTCCCCCTTAGTCCATTAGGTTTCCCAGCCCAAAACACAACTATCACACATTTGACAGTTTATGCCCCCTTTATTTAATTAATCTCTTTTAGTCACCAAATTAATTCCTAATTAATTTATGACTAATACTAATTAAATAAATATGATTTCTCCTTTAATATATTATTCTTATAATATATTAATAAATCATAATATCCTCTCTCTCTCATTAAATTACCTTGTCAAGTTGCTTTGGTGAAGGCAACCCAAAAGGACCATGCACAACCGGGTCAAGTACATACCAAATATAGTTACCGGCTTAGACACTAATCCAACAGAAAGAGACGTCTATGATTTGGAGCAGAGATAAAAGGAAGATGATAGAAGGATGGGGAAGTAATACCCTAACCACAGTGGTCACCCGAGGAATAGTACCTTGGTCAGGTACTGTTCCTAACTTTCATTTCCTTAATATATATATATATATATATATATATATATATATATATATATATAAAATAAGACTAATAATTAGTCACGGTAATATTAGACTAAAATATAGTGGTAATAATACTAGGTTTCATCGAAGGAAATTATATTGTTAAGAAGCGAAGCGCAGTCCTAGTTTGGAATCATCACTTTAACAAGTGAGTGCATAGTTACTTTCATCTTACACATAGATAAGAAGTATTTAATATAAATTACGTGCTATGTGTGCATATTATCTGTGTTCTTGATATATATGATGGATGAACGATTTATACATGTTTTAAATGATTTAAATAGTATATGTATTTTATATCTATGAAAATGTTGGGTAAACATGGGTAGATGAAATATCTGATGTGTGATAAAATGATGAGAGACCTCAATGTTTAAGATGATCTAGCCATCTAGCGGAGTATAGATGACGACCACGAACTATTCTAGACAGTCTGGTGGAACGCTAGCAGGCTCGTAACTTGTAGGTGTTTTTGAAATACGTATTCACTAGGTATTTTTGAACTAAGTGTTCACCAGATGTTTTGAACTAAGTGTTCACCAGATGTTTTGAACTGCGTGTTCACCAGATGTACCCTGAAAGACCCTGGCGACTATGCAGACTTAGTGCCTCAACCCTGGCGACTATGCAGACTTAGTGCCGATTCCTTAGGATACTCCTTAGGAATGAACGAACGAGGAATAACTGAATCTTAGGGTAGATCCTTAAGAGTAAAGAAGATAATGGGGATGGATAATTAGGTTGATTACTTGATATTTAACATAATAATTATATTATTGTGGGTTGAAAACCCTATGTACTCACCAGGTTTCCCGACCTGACCCACTCAGTTTATTTATATCACAGGTGTTGATATGAAGTCACATTACACTGAGAGATTAAGGAGATATAAATCACTAGTGATAATGAATGTAAGTTCTGTTTATGCTTATGTTATTGTATTGACAATGACATCCCAAATGTTTTAATATGAATAAAAATACTTTTCTTCGGAAATGCTTTGATAACGTATTTATCATGTTTTACCGAGAACAAATTCCGCAACATTTTTATTAAAAGAGGTACTCTGATTTTTATAAAGCATAAACACAATCGGTATTTTTTGGCTGTGAAAATGGGGATGTCACACTTTAAGCCATAGAAAACCCATATTAATTTTTCTACAAACTCCATCTTCAATCAAACCACCACAGCCATGGTGTATCGGCTACATCTACAATTTTGATATCGATTGGAAAAAACACCCAAGGTCAAAAGCCTCATTAAACCAAAGTCTTCACGAAGGAACCAAACAGAAATCTAAGAGGCATCTTTATATACACTTTGCTCGATATCCTTCTCTTACCCCTTATTGGTGGTTTGGTGGCTCTACGGGGCATTGTGAGAAATTGAAAGATTTGGCTTTCAATGGCAGTTGCAATCTGCTAATCTGATCGATTCATCACATATACGATTCACATATCTTTCTGTTTATCCCGTAATTTCCATCTTTTCGTTTTCCGTTTTGTTGTTTACATATTTTGACAACTTGAAATCAATAGTAAATTAGAAGTTTATGGGGGTGAAGCGGTTCGTCCTTCAAGAAAAAAAATACTCAAAGAAAAAGAGTCTGAAGGTCTCCTTCGAGGTTTTTCAAATTTACAAGTTTCTAGCTCTAGGGCTTTGGCTTCTTGTATGATTTTCTCAATAAGTTAATCTCCGTTGACATTTTTTCGATGTTCTATTATTAAAATGCAAAATTTTAGTCGTTTCTGTTTCTCAACTTGATAATCAATTTTTTGGATTTACACATGTTGATAATTTAAACTATTCAAAATTTGTGGAGTAATATATTCTTCTAAAACTTGAATTGAAATATGTTAAGAAGCGTCTTTAGATGATTTAGTGATTGAAATAGAAGAAATAGTACTCATAAATGGTTGGTGCACATAAAGTTGGGTTCTTGAAATGAAATTATAGATTGTGTTGTTACGTGTGTTTGTGTGTATGTGTGTGAGAGAGAGGACGCAGGTTTTGTAAAAAAAATGTATAATTAAGGTGAGGGTATAAGGGTATAAATGTCAACAAATTTAAATATTTGTGGATGGATAATAAACCAACAATGGAAGAATCAGCTCCCTTTAATAATAATTAAATACTTATTAAATAAAAATAACCACAATTATGGCCATAACGTATATACAGAATATACAAATCAAGTTTTTTCTTACAATATCCATCTATATATAAAGATTTATTTCATCAATAATATAATAAATGACAATATACTTCAATTTTTATATCTAATACTAATATAACATACATCTTACTTTGAGTTCTATTTCCTTTTTTTCTTTTTAAGCATTGTACTTTCAAAAGTACAATGTTATATGATTATGTGTGTATTTGAAGTACATTGCCATTTTATTGTCAGCTTTCCTTTATTGTATATTTGCATGTATTCTTCCAATTGTCAAAATTAGTTTATGTTGGTTTTAATTATGGGTTGAATTGGAAAATTGAAAAACTAAGTTTGAAATATCAGTACCTAACTTTTAATTATAATAGAAGTACCTGATTTTTTAAATAAATTAAAATAACAAAGCCGCTAATACATAAATAACCAAATTCAAAATTCCATAAAATTAGATCCATTATCTTTAGAATAGCATATGACACTGGAGGGCATAAATAATACAAAATCAAAGAATTATGATATGAATCGTACCGGGAGATGGTCTAAGGCGTATCAGAAGAGAGGGAAGAAAGTATCAGCGGTTTTTAGTCAATTTCGATTTTAGTATTTTTTTAATTTATTTTGATAATTATTTAGTTGGATATTACTAAGTTAATTTAGGAAGCCTAGTTGTCGGCTAGGGTGGGGTTAATTAGGGGATTGTCGACTGCCTAAGGGGATGTCAAAGTTTTATTATGTATTTGTTAAACGAATTAATAAAATTCAGTATCAAACTTAAACATTAATTTATAGGATATTGGGTAAGGTATGTATTTTTGTACATTTGTGGGGGTGTGTTGTGAAAGTTTATGCATGTTATTGGGTTAATGTGCGAGCTATGGGTAGTATCTATGGTTGTGTGACCCGGAGTATATAGTTGTTTTTTGGATGAGTTCTTCTCATTTAGTTGAGATGTTTTGTAAACTCTTTCGTTGTTCTCTCATCTCCAAATTAGGGTTTGTTCATACTTTAGGGTTTGTTCATGTTCCGTATCAGTATATAGATTTTGATAGATTACATATGAGAGTGAGTGTTTATGTAGAGAGGTTTCAGTTGTAATCTGTTTGATGTATAAACCATCTGTTTCATAGTGAATGAAATGATGAAGTTGGGAAGTTGTTGAGTTTTTTGCATTCTTAAGTTAGTATCAGAGCTTTAGGCTCCGTTCTTGTTCATGCGACAATCGTTGAGTTTGTTCGTCTCTCGATCGTTGAGGTATTCACTGAATCTCTTGTTTTTATTTTGTTTGTGATTTGATTGACTCAGTTTTGATCGATCTAAGTGTTCCTCATAACTCTTATATCATTTCATCATAAACTTTGGCTTGTTGGTCATTCAATCTGATTTAGGGTTTTCTCCTGTGGAATCAAATCGAATATCAGTTGTTTTTTTAGATCCTGGTACTGCAAGACTTGTTTGTGTTCTTGCAGGTTTCTGCTATGGTGAATCTTGTGGTCTATTGACGATTGTGTTCATCGGTAAAAAACTTGATCGATTAATCTCCTAGTCTGAAATAACTCTCTAAGGGTCGGATTTTGTCACCGATAAACTCTAGTATGGAACGGACAAAGAGAGTCGATTCCTTCTTCACTCGTCTCAAAGATTTGTGAGGATTTTCCTATTCCCTTTCTTCCTTATTTCTATATACTTGTTCTGGGAGATCTTGGTGTCTTGTGTACACCAGTTATTGTTTCTTGCTTTCGAATTAGCTTGTCTCTGTTTACTTTTGTACTGGTTGTCTTGGGCCCCGATATACGTGGTGACCATTTGGACTTAAGATCAGTGCATAAGTGATTTCTTGTGTTTTTTGTGTGTGTTCTTTATGGTTGGTGGTTCTACTGATGCACCTGGTGGAAGTGGAAAGGATGATCATATTAACTTTGATGATCCTCTTTACATCCATGCTTCTGATAATGCTGTTACATCAATTATTACAACCAAGTTAACTGGTAATGAAAATTTTAGACTATGGAGGAGTTCTATTTCTAGAGCTCTTAAGGCCAAAAATAAGTTGGCTTTGTTGATGATACTTTTAAAAGAAGTGATGTTGATGTGTTAGGATAGACTAAATTGGATAGGGCTAATCTTGTTGTTTGTTCTTGGCTTTTGTCATCTATCTCTGATTCCATTTGTCAGAGTCAAGCTTATTCTGAAGTTGCAAAGGATATTTTGGGAAAATCTTTTTGAAACTTACAATAAATCTGATGGTTCAGTTGCGTTTAACATTCACCAGCAGATTTGTAAGACCCGGTTCCAGGTACGTATTTAAATTCAAGCAAAACTTCATATTTTACATTGGGGCTCAGCGAGTTGGAGGCCCAACTCGTCGAGTAGGATCGGCTGTGGATCAGGGGGGTTTAAGTGACCTACTCAACGAGTCGGGAGACCGACTCGGCGAGTTGGAGCTGTCTGAGTGAAACCCTAAATTTGAGGGTTTGCACCTTATTTAAACACTTTATGAGGCCTCTACCCCAGCCTCCATCGCCTCCAAACCCTGTTCACAAAACCCTAACCAACCTTTGAGTGTTCTTGAGCTATTTTGTGCCATTCTTTGTGATTTGAAGTTTGAAAAAGGAAGGAAAGACTTGGAGATTCAAGAAGAAGTCAATAGATCCAGAGGTTTGGTTGCATTTCCAACTTTTTTGAGGTAAAAAGCTCCTACCTTGACTTCTTACTTGTTAGATCTACTTTAGGGCTTGAATCTTGACATCTTTGGGGCATTTCTAAGCCATTTTCAGGTCTTAGAGTGTAATATAGAGAAAGGGCTTCAGATCTAGAACCTTGGAGGGTTCTCATGGCATAAAGGTGCCAACTTTATGGCCATAAGATCCCCATGCATCTTGTAGACCTCATTTTTGGTTCTTTTGAGCTTAAAGACCCATGCATGGACATAAAGTCCGTGACGTTACATGTTATATCGACCCTAGGAGGTCAGATCTACCCACTGGATGAGATGAGTTCAGCAGAAATTGAGTTTATAGACATGGAGTTTGGGGGACTCGGCGAGTCGTCCATGGGACTCGGCGAGTCGGGTATTGGTTCCCCAATCTTTTCTGTTTCTGAGGGATCTGGTTGAGTGTAGAAGAGGACTCAACAAGATGGACGTAATTATGGACCTGGAAATCATGGGACTCGACGAGTTATTCATATAACTCGGCGACTCTAAGGCAATCTCCCAACTCATGAAGGCGGACAAGATGAGTTATTCTTATAACCCGGCGAGTCATAGACTGGACACAATCATATGATGAAAATGAACTTGCCAAGTTCAAGGATGAACTCGACGAGTCGGTTGAAGGTGGTCCCGATATTATGGTTGCAGGAGAACTCGTCGAGTTCTTGCTAGACTCGACGAGTAGAGTAGGGGTTGTATCATTTTGAAAGAATAGTGACTTGACAAGTTGGTGGACCAACTCGGCAGGTCAAGTCAACTAGAGGTTAACTTTGACCAAATTTGACTTTGGCTTTAACTTTTGACCCGGAATTGAGTTGACCCTTGTTAAGGAGGTTTGTGGGTACGAATTAGTAATCAAGGAGGGTTGTTGTGTAGGGATTGAGGAGTTGAGTCGAAAGGATTTCCGTACCGAGGATTGTGCAGACACTACACAACATCGAGGTAAGTTACCTTCCAGTAGCAGTGGGTCTACGGCCACAATGCCGACCCACCAGTAGGAGTTGTATGTTAGATGATTGGCTTTGTGATAATCATCTAGGTTTTCTACTACATGATATGTTTATGTGCTAGCATGATATGTTATATGTGATAGTGATAGTAAGGGGTGAAATAGTCCCTGGTAGTCGGGTGAAATAGACCGATGGGTAAGTCAAGCACCCCAGAATGGTTTCACCTGGGTAGGTCAGGCACCTCAGAATTGCCTAGCAGTATATATGTGCTATATTATTGTGTGGTACTGGTAGGGGTGAAATAGTCCCCGATAGTCGGGTGAAATAGACCGATGGGTAAGTCAAGCACCCCAGAATGGCTTGACTTGCGTAAGTCAGGCACCCAAGAAATGCCTGGCAGTATGTTATTGTATGGTGTGTGGTGTGATGGGGGAACTCACTAAGCTTCGTGCTTACAGTTTTCAGTTTTGTTTTGGGTGCCTCTTCAACAAAGGGGAAGGAGCCGACACGGTAGCGGCGCATCGCACGCATATCAGGATTCCGCATTTTGAGATCTATGGGGTTGTACTATGATTTTATTATTATCCGATGATATGATTTCGAGACACGTCATGGTGGTTTTATGAATTAATATAATATTAGCAATGTTTTGACAAATGATTTCACATCTTACTTAATTAAAAATAATTTTTTTGGCCTTGAATTTTTGGGATGTTACAAGTTGGTATCAGAGCCCTGGTTTGAGGGATTCGGGCACACCTCCGGGGGTGTCTAAACTCAAATCGAGGGTATGAAATATTTTTACAATAAATAGTTTTTTTAAAAACTTAAAACATAAAGTTCCGAGAAAGAACAAGGTGTGTGATGTGAGCGATAGGCCGAACTCAAGTAAGTTTTCCCCAAGATATCCATACATGTTATGTTATGGTATAATGTGATTATGAGAACTGCATGCTAGATTAGGGCTAAGGATCTAGGAAGATGCATGATATGCCTGCTATATGTGTTTATTGAGCTGCAAGTTAATATTGATTGGTCAGTTATATGATAGCTTGGATAGAGTATGTTTGATTGAATTACTTAACGCCTGAATGTTGCTTGCTTTGTGCTAATAGGAGTGATGGGTTTTGAGCATTCTAACACTTCCTAAGTGTACATGCAACCCTAATAACCTTGGCTCTATGTTTGTCTAATTATCATGCAAAGTTGAATTCCAAGGTTATATTCCTATCTAGCATACATGGGGAACATTTTTATCTTGAATGAAAGATAGAATAACATACCTTGTTGTTGATTATGATCCTTGAAACCATGTGAGCCTAGCACCCCAAGTGTGATGCCTCAAATGCTTCACACAACACCAAATGCAAAGAAGTAAACTTTGATAGAAGCAAGTGTGTTGCATTAGGTAAACCCTAATGTAACATGACTCTTCATTTCATGATCCATGGGTTAACTCCATGGAGCATCCTATGGGTGGAACCCAACTTGATAATCCATGGAGCCTCTTATCCCACTATATAAGATATGGAGGATTTACATAATCTACCCATATATTTAATTAGTTATCTTTTGATTACTTAATTAATTCTAAATTAATTCTTGATCAAACTAATTAAATAATATTATTAATATATTAGAACTTATAATATATTAATAAACCATAAGTGTTATTTCTCTCACTTTAGTTTATCCAATTGCATGGTGCCATGCAACCCAAATAGACCATGTTGGGTCGGGTCAAGTACATACCAGAAATAGTTATGGACTTAGATACCTTATCCAACAGTCTCCCACTTGGATAAGTCTAATAACTATAATACTTCAGGAACCGATCGGCAATCGTAGCTCTTTCAAGGTATCTCGGAACTGAGAAGATGATGATACACCATTTAAGATAAGTGATCATATAATCCTCTGTTCTAGCTATCAGCCGGACAAATACATGGAACAATGTCTTACTTATTGTCCAGCAGTTTGTTTCCCGATTTCCGATTTGTTTGACAAAGAACTTAATTGAACACATCAATTTATTTCTGACCGGGCCCGGTACATAGGTCAAAACAAAATCATCGAGGGGCCCAAATATCAGCTTTTAATCCAAGAAGGAACAGATAAACTTCGACTCATATGTTTGCTCTACTACTTGTTGAATCATACACAAGAGCATGTTTTATAACATCGAGTTACCAATGCGGTTTTGTACAATCAATGCATAACCAACTCATAGGCACAAATCATATCTCTAGGTTTGAAGACTTATATGATATTACTGTCTCACGATAACTCGAGATAAATTCGATGAAGTGATTCCAGTGAGCGTGGGTTGAGTCCAATGCTCAGAACTTATGAGCAACCATGAGTGTTGTAGCCGTGTCCAACAACTTAGACCTCTGCAACCAATCATGACAGTCTTGATTCATACCTACTTCCAACATATGACCGATTGTGGAGGTTCGAATAATATGATATACCAAACATAATTATTCTGGAAGTCAAAACATGCAAAAGAAATATAGTAAACGATCGACAAGAGATAGCAATACTTTAATCATAAATAAAACACCTTTTATTTATCATCTAATGTCATTTACACTTTACAAATTTTGAGGTTATCTAACTACTAAATCTAATATCATCCTTTAGCCCTATGCTCCGAGCATGCTGGAGATGCTTAACCCGAGTCAGTCCCTTCGTGAGGGGATCTGCTGGATTCTCATCCGATGATACCCTCTTTGCCACGAGGAGTCTTTCTTCTATTCGATGTTTTATGAACTAGTATTTTCTGTCGATGTGTCTGGATCTCCCGTGATCCCTTGGTTCCTTGGCTAAGGCAACTGCACTTTCACTATCACAAAAAATTACCATTGGCTCCTTAATAGCTGGTACAACTCCAAGGTCTCCAATGAAGTTCTTCAGCCATATCGCCTCCTTTGCTGCCTCGCTAGCTGCTATATACTCTGATTCGCAAGTTGAATCATCCGTTATCTCTTGCTTGGAACTCTTCCAAGAAATTGCTCCTCCGTTTAGGGTAAAGACCCAGCCTGACTGAAAGCGGAAATTATCCCTATCATTCTGAAAGCTAGCATCACTATATGCTACAACTCTCAAGTCATCACTCCCACCGAAGGTAAGGACCCAATCCTTAGTCCTCCGTAGGTACTTGAGGATATTCTTTACCGCAGTCCAATGTGCCTTGCCAGGGTTCCCCTGATACCTTCTAACCATGCTCAAAGCAAAGGCTACATCAGGTCGAGTACACGTCATAGCATACATGATCGATCCTACAGCCGAAGCATAAGGTATTCAACTCATTTCTGCTATCTCAGCCTCAGTACTCGGGCTTTGTGTCTTACTCAATCTGGTATTACTTTGGATGGGTAACTCTCCTTTCTTGGAGTCCTACATGCTGAACCTCTTCGGCACCTTGTCCAAGTAGGTACTCTGACTAAGTCCAACTAGTCTTTTACTCCGGTCTCTCAAGATCCTTATCCCTAGAATATAGGCAGCTTCTCCTAGGTCCTTCATAGAGAAACACTTCCCAAGCCAGGACTTAACTTCTTGCAGAGTTGGGATGTCATTTCCTATGAGTAGTATGTCATCCACATACAATACCAAAAAGCTAACTATACTCCCACTAGCCTTGACATATACACAAGATTCATCTTCACTCCTAGAAAAGCCAAATTCTTTGACTTTCTCATCAAAGCAAAGATTCCATCTGCGAGGTGCTTGCTTTAATCCATAAATGGATTTGATGCCGATTCTGTGAGAATCAACAGCAAGAACTCATGTAACAAAGGTTTTCCCAGAAAACAAACTTTTATTCAACTTTTCTAAACAAAAAAACTGCTGAGAATAAGTTCCACCAAAAACAAATAGTAATCAGCTCCTAAGAAAACGGAAACAAAGGATAAACACACGTGTGTTTTTAAAACTCAAGACAAGATAAAGAAACAATTAAAATATCCCCTAATTAATTGGCTGGGCCCAATTTGCAAAGAAAAAAAGGCTGTTGGTTCTCACACCAGATCATCGCCATCAGGATTTCTCAAGCTTACACACTCTATTAGGGTAGTCTGTATTGAAAAAACCCTCTGGCTGACTCATGTAAACATCCTCAGCTAACTTTCCATTAAGGAAAGCGGTTTTGACATCCATATGCCAAATTTCATAGTCATGAAATGCAGCTATGGCTAACAGAACCCTAATAGACTTAATCTTGGCCAATGGTGAAAAAGTCTCATCATAATCAACTCCCAGAGTTTGAGAATAACCCTTTGCAACCAATCGTGCCTTATAAGTGTGTACATTACCATCCATGTCGGTCTTCTTCTTGAAGATCCATTTGCACCCTACAGTCTTACGACCTGGTACATTCTCAACCAAGTTCCAAACTTGATTGTCATACATGGACTGTATCTCGCTGTCCATTGCCTCTTTCCATTTGGCTGACTCAGGGCCTGCCATGGCTTCCACGTAACTATTAGGCTCATCCAGACCTATCAGTGTCTCATCACTGATAAGTGTATCACCTTCCGCAGTAATATGGAATCCATAGTAATGCTCAGGTGCATTCCTAACCCTTCTGCAACATCACGTTGATCTCGTACATAATCCTCGTTGCCTCTGTCGGCATCTCTACGGGGTTGTTGTCGAGCTCCTCGTCCATTGTGATTCATCGCCGCCTGTCGAGTTCTTTGCTCTGATACCAATTGATGTCGATTCTGTGAGAATCAGCAGCAAGAACTCGTGTAACAAAGGTTTTCCCAAAAATCAAAATTTTATTCAACTTTTCTAAACAAAAAAAACTGCTGAGAATAAGTTCCACCAAAAACAAATAGTAATCAGCTCCTAAGACAACAGAAACAAAGGATAAACACACGTGTGTTTTTAAAACTCAAAACAAGATAAAGAAACAATTAAAATATCCCCTAATTAATTGGCTAGGCCCAATTTGAAAGGAAAAGAAAGGTTGTTGGTTCTCACACCAGATCATCGCCATTATCCTCCCCTTCTTCAAGAGGACTCGTCCTCGAGTCAAACAATTCCTCTTCCTCTGGCACAAAAGGTTTCAAATCAGCAACATTAAATGTTGCAGACACATTGTAGTGGCTTGGCAACTCAATTTTATACACATTGTCATTGATACGCTCCAACACTTTGAATGGTCCATCTGCCCGTGGTTGAAGCTGGTCGGCCCGACCCTTAGGAAACCTATCGTTACTCAATTGTATCCATACTAAATCTCCTTCTTTAAAAACGACCCGCTTACGATGAACATTAGCACGCCTTTGGTACACGATATTATTGTTAACAATCTGATCACGTACCTGTCGATGTATCGATTTAATCTGCTCCGACCTCTCCTCCCCTTCAGCACTAAAGTGGTCGGTAGCAGGTAATGGCGCTAGATCCAATGGAGTAAACGGATTGCGTCCATAAACAACAAAGAATGGACTTCGACCCGTTGATCGATGTGACGAGCGGTTGTATGCAAATTCAGCTTGTGGTAGGATAAGATCCCATTGGCGTGGATTGTTCCCTACAAGGCTGCGCAGGAGATTACCAAGGCTGCGATTTGTCACCTCCGTTTGTCCATCACTTTGAGGGTGATATGCACTACTAAAAAGGAGACGGGAACCCAAACGCTTCCAAAGTGTTCTCCAAAAATGTCCCACAAACTTAACATCACGATCAGAAGTGAGAGATTTAGGCACTCCATGCAACTTAACAATTTCAGCAAAATAGAGGCGGACAATTTGACTTGCATCATAAGTCTTTGCACACGGGACAAAATGCGCCATTTTTGAAAACCGATCCACTACCACCATGATAGAATCTTTCTGTCGTTGGGTACGCGGAAGACCAACAACAAAATCGAGGCTAACGTCCTCCCATGGTCCATCTGGAACTGGTAAAGGAGTATAAAGGCCCGCATTAGAGTGTTGAGATTTGGCTACATGGAAACTTCGAGATCGATCAATAATATGTGACACATCAGCAATCATTTTAGGCCAAAAATACCGTTCTTGCACCAACTTAATAGTTTTGTCCCGTCCAAAATGGCCCACTAATCCTCCCTGATGACTTTCTAACACGATAGAATCACGTAATGAACATGTTGGTACACAAAGTTTTTGATTTTTAAACAAAAACCCATCATGAATCGAGTAGTGTTTCATTGTCAAACCAGTCGATGCCTGACACCATTTCCATATTTCTGCGAAGTCTGGATCGTTGAGATACAACCCACGAAGCACTTCAAACCCTTCAACTTTTACTTGGAGTGAGGTGAGTAAGGCTCGTATTCTACTGAGGGCATCAGCCACTGTGTTATTGATACCTGCTTTGTGACAGATGACAAACGAGAAGTCCTAAAGGTATTCAACCCACCTGGTGTGTCGCGGATTGAGCTTGTGTTGGCCATTAATGAAACGAAGAGCTTGATGATTTTAGTATAACACAAACTCACTAGGTAAAAGATAGTGACGCCAATACTCCAAGCTCCTAATGATGACATAAAACTCCTTGTCATAAGTGCTATACTTGAGCCTGGTTTCATTGAGTTTCTCACTAAAGAAGGCAATGGGGCGATCAGCTTGGCTGAGGACACCACCAATCCCAACACCAGAAGCGTCACACTCAACTTGAAAGGCAAGATTGAAATTCGGTAGTGCTAGTACTGGTGCTCGAGACACTCTTTTCTTCAACTCCTCAAAAGCGCTATTAGCTGCCAATGTCCATTTAAATTGGCTTCCTTTGATGCAATCAGTGATGGGAGCTACTATAGAGCTAAAATTTCTAATAAAACGTCTGTAAAATGAAGCTAACCCGTGGAAGCTTCTAACCTCGTGAACTGATGATGGTGTAGGCCATGTCGTGATGGCTTCCACCTTAGATTCGTCCATACGGCTACCGTCACCAAATACAATATAACCCAAAAATAAAACCTCGGGTGCAAGAAAATGGCACTTAGTCCGATTAGCAAACGACTTTGGGTCTCGTAAATGGAGAAGACATCACGTAGGTGACGTAGGTGTTGGGTCACATCTTGACTGAACACTAGAATATCATCAAAATACACGACTACACAACTCCCAATAAGAGATTTAAATACATGATTCATCAAACGCATGAATGTGCTGGGTGCATTAGATAGACCAAAAGGCATCACCATCCATTCATACAGACCGTCTCGTGTTTTAAATGTCGTTTTCCATTCATCCCCGGGTCGCATACGAATTTGATGATAGCCACTCCTTAAATTGATTTTTGAAAAGACCGATGCACCGTATAACTGATCAAGTAGGTCTTCAAAACGTGGTATAGGAAAGCGGTATTTGATTGTAATCATGTTAACAGCTCTACTGTCAATACACATCCGATATGCACCTCCATGTTTGGGTACTAGCAACGCGGGTACCACGCATGGGCTCATACTTTCCCTAATCAGTCCTTTGTCAAGGAGCTCAGTTACTTGCCTAACTCCTTAGGATTCATTCTATACGCAAGTTTGTTTGGTATTGTCGCCCCATGAATAAAATCAATATAGTGTTGGATTTCCCTCATGAGAGGTAAACCCGCTGGGATCTCATCGGGAAACACATCTTGGAATTCATCAAGATGAGCCTGAACAACTATTGGTGTTGTCGCCCGTGGCTTGTTTTGTTCTGCTATCACAAGGGCATAGATAAACGGTGGTGTCATGTGACGGTTGAAATCAAGAAAAGCGGATTTTGTTAAAATTAATGCTTCAGTCCCTGTTTCACGAGTTTCAAGGGGTGCCAAGGTGATGCTGACTCCGTCTTTTCGAAATGAGTATGTATTTTTGAACCCGTCGTGTTTGGTGTGCCTGTCGTATTTCCAAGGTCGCCCTAAGAGTACATGACAAGCATCCATAGGAATGACTTCGCACCACACTTCGTCGGAGTATCGATTACCAATTGAGAATTTTACCAAGCATCGTTGACTAACCTTGACCACGTTTCCTTTTCTTAGCCATGTTTATTGATACGGCTCCGGGTGGGGTTGAACATCTGATGCCAACTTTTCTACCATGCTAGTAGCCACCATATTCTCGCAACTCCCTCTGTCGATGATCAGGGTGCACACCTTACCCTTGGTTGTGCATTTAGTGCGAAAGATGTTGTTTCGCAACCATAAAATGTTGCCACTTGTTGATGTCGGTGTGGCGCTGAGGGCTCGTTGTACCACCAATGCTTCACCCTTGTCTGGATAAATAATTTCGTCCACCGTTTCCTCTTTTTCTTCTTGTTCGGTGTCATAGAGAGGTTCGATGTCATAGAGAGGTTGAGAATCTTCTGTGAGGGTAACAAGCTGTTGATTGGGACAATCCCTTGCGAAGTGGCCTATGCCTTGGCATTTGAAACACCGGTTTAACTTAGATATTTCAGTTTTGAATGGGCTGGTCTTAGTAACGTTATTGGATGGTTTGCTTGACGAGGTTCGAAACAAGTCAGGTTTGGTGGCACCAAGCTTGGTTGGGTTGATTTTGTTTTTGTTTCTATTCTGTCTTTCTACCTTCAGTACCAAAGTGCACACGTCTGTGAAGGACCAATAGGGTAGGAGTTGAACCACATCAGCGATCTCGGATTGTAATGATCCTAAAAACCGGGCAATAATTTGTTCTTCCTGTTCTTCGGCCCCACAGCGCATATGTAATCGTTCAAACTCAGCAATAAAGTCTTCCACTGTAGAATTTCGTTGATGCAAGTTGTGGTACTCCAAAAATGATTCATGGCGGTGAGTTGTTGGTAAAAATTTGTCAAGTAGTAGCTTCTTCATCTTGGCCCACGTCTCGACTTTGGACCTCCCCTCTTCGATTCATTTCTTTTTCATATGATCCACCACAGCGATGCATTCTTACATAATTTAATAGCAACAAGTTTTACCTTAAAGTTGTCAGGTATGTCCTTCAAGTCGAAAACACGTTCAACAGTGCTCAGCTAATCAATGAAGTCGTTAGGGTTCAGCCTTCCATCGAATTCTGGAATATCCACCTTGATTCCCATACTACGAATTGGATCTATTTCATGCTGCCTGTGAGGTTGATTTCGTCCCCCAACAGGATTTCGGTCTTCACCATCACCGAAAAACCCGAGATCTGATTCGGTTTCTTCTCTGCGTTCCTCTTGTTGCAGTTCCAAGTCCCGGACTCATTGTTGCAACCTTGCGATTTCTGCAACATCACGTGAATCTCGTACGTAATCCTCGTTACCTCTGTCGGCATCTCTACGGGGTTGTTGTCGAGCTCCTCGTCCATTGTGATTCATCGCCGCCTGTCGAGTTCTGTGCTCTGATACCAACTGATGTCGATTCTGTGAGAATCAGCAGCAAGAACTCGTGTAACAAAGGTTTTCCCAGAAAACAAACTTTTATTCAACTTTTCTAAACAAAAAAACTGCTGAGAATAAATTCCACCAAAAATAAATAGTAATCAGCTCCTAAGAAAACGGAACCAAAGGATAAACACACGTGTGTTTTTAAAACTCAAAACAAGATAAAGAAACAATTAAAATATCCCCTAATTAATTGGCTGGGCCCAATTTGCAAAGAAAAAAAGGTTGTTGGTTCTCACACCAGATCATCGCCATCAGGATTTCTCAAGCTTACACACTCTATTAGGGTACTTTGTATTGACAAAACCCTTTGGCTGACTCATGTAAACATCCTCAGCCAAATTTCCATTAAGGAAAGTGGTTTTGACATCCATTTGCCAAATTTCATAGTCATGAAATGCAGCTATGGCTAACAGAACCCTAATAGACTTAATCTTGGCCAATGGTGAAAAAGTCTCATCATAATCAACTCCCGGAGTTTGAGAATAACCCTTTGCAACCAATCGTGCCTTATAAGTGTGTACATTACCATCCATGTCGGTCTTCTTTTTGAAGATCCATTTGCACCCTACAGTCTTACGATCTGGTACATTCTCAACCAAGTTCCAAACTTGATTGTCATACATGGACTGTATCTCGCTGTCCATTGCCTCTTTCCATTTGGCTGACTCAGGGCCTGCCATGGCTTCCACGTAACTGTTAGGCTCATCTAGACCTATCAGTGTCTCATCACTGATAAGTGTATAACCTTCCGCAGTAATATGGAATCCATAGTAATGCTCTGGTGCATTCCTAACCCTTGTGGAACGCCTCAGAGGTACAGACTTGTCATTTGGCTCAACATGAGTTTCCTCCTCAAGTTGAGTGCTAGGGTTTGAAGTTCCTTCACCACTTGACTCTTGAATTTCTTCAAGATCAACTTGCCTCCCACTGTTTACTTGGCTTATGAACTCTCTCTCTCTTGAAAGACAGCCCTCCTAGGTACAAAGACCACATTTTCACTAGGTTTTTTGAAGAGGTAACCAAAGGATTGTTGTGGGTAACCGATGAAAATACACCTCTCGCTTTGAGGTTCGATCTTATCATGAGTCTTGCGTCTCACAAAAGCCTCGCAACCCCAAATCTTGATGTGGTCTAGTTTGGGTACTTTACTAGTCCATGTCTCATGAGGAGTTTTGGCAACTTTCTTTGTAGGGGCCAGATTAAGGATGTGGGCAGCAGTCTCTAAGGCATACCCCCAAAATGAGATTGGTAGCAAAGCTCGACTCATCATGGAATGAACCATATCCAACGAGGTTCGATTACGCCTCTTAGCTACACCATTCAACTGAGGTGTCTGGGAGGTGTCAATTGTGAGACAATCCCACATTCCCTAAGATAGTTGAGGAACTCTGAACTAAGATACTCACCACCTTGATCGGATCGAAGCATCTTAATGTTCCTGCCCAATTGATTCTCGACTTCTTGTTTAAACTCTTTAAACCTTTCAAAAGTCTCTGACTTATGCTTGATTAAGTAGACATATCCATATCTACTGTAATCATTAGTAAAAGTCAAATAATAACGATTAACATCCCTTGTGGTATGTTTGAAGGGTCCACACACATCCGTGTGTACAAGATCCAACAAACCTTCACCCCTTTCACAAGAACCTATGAAGGGTGACTTTGTCATTTTTCCAAGTAAGCATGATTCGAAACTATCATCTGACTTTAGGTCAAATGACTCCAAGACTCCATCCTTTTGGAGTCGGCCTATGCGTTTCTTGCTTATATGTCCAAGACGACAATGCCATGAAAGATGCTTTATCCAAGTTATTATCATTAACAGGATCAATACACAATACATTATTTCCTAAGTTATCAACCACATATACAATTTCATACACACCATCACAAGGTAATGCTTTAAAATAAAGAACATTATTAAAGAAAGCATTAATGAAACCAACTTCATTATCAAATGAAAAGGTGAAACCTTGTTTATACAATGCATGAAAGGAAATAATATTTCTTTCCATTTCTGGAAAATAATAACATTTATTCAAATCTAAACTAAACCCATTACTTAGTGATAAAGTATAAACTCCAATCTTGGTGACAGGTAAAGATTTCCTATTCCCCATGATTAAGTTTATTCTTCCATGCTCCACATTCTCACTTCTTCTTAGTCCCTGCAAATCAGATCATATATGAATACCACAACCGGTATCAAGGACCCAAGAGTTAGAATGGGGTGAGTTATTAGATAAGATAGTGTAAATACATGCATGGTTGAGTTTAACTTTCCCATCCCTCACATCTTGTTGGTACTTTGGGCAGTTCCGCTTCCAGTGCGACTTTTCATGGCAATAGAAGCATGCAGCCTCTTTGGGTCAGAAGAAGGAGTGGCGAAACCTTTCTTGGTTCCACTTGAAGAAGAGCCATCAAGGGTCCTAGCCTTGGTACCCTTCGAAGAGCTCTTTCTCATCTTCCCTCTACCTTTCCCGATTGCCAAGGTAGGGGTGGAGTTTGGAGTAGGAGTGTTAACAACCGACTTACCTTTAAGACCTGTTTCTGCGGTCTTGAGGAGTCCCTAAAGTTTGCTGAGTGTGACCTCTTCCTTATTCATGAGATATGTCATGTAGAATTGATCATAGCACGAGGGTAAGGAGTGCAAAATGATATCTATTGCAAGCTCCTCAGGGAAGTTCACATTAAGCTTCAGCAAACGATCCACATACCTTTGCATTTTTTGCATGTGGCTCGTGATGGATTCTCCGTCCTTCATCATGGTTGTTATCATGGAGCAGATAATTTCATACCTCTCTTGTCGTGCACTTTGATGGTATCTTTCCATCAGATCTTGGTGCATTTCAAAAGGGTAGAAGTCCTCATAGGACTTTTGGAGTTCTGCTGTCATCGTGGCCAACATGATGCATGCCACTTTGGTAGCATCCCTTTCATGTGCCTGGAAGTCAGCGATCTCCTGGGGAGTTGCAGTGGTCTTATCAATCTCCTTAAGCTCCTTATCGAGGACAGAAGTCAGCGATCTCCTGGGGAGTTGCATGGTCCATTTTCTTGCAATTCTCTCTTCTCTTTTTTTAAATGTACCTCACTTTTTTCACTCAAAACCCTACATGCTTAAGCAGGGGCGCTCAACTTCAACATTTATTGGTTAACGATAATAATTTTCCTGGATACATTTCTGGTACACGATGCTAAACATATTGCATCCCTCAAACCAAGCAAGGTTGTGTTTTTTTTCCATGATTTCACTAAAATAAGGGATGCCACAAATGCACTATAACGTATATTGGCTCAACTAAACATTTGAGTTCTCATCGGATCATCTCATACAATATTAGCAAAAAATTTTAAATTATCACTAGATTTTTCTAAATTAAACTATTATTTCAAGTTTATAATTTTTAAAATTTCCTAAATCTAGCAATTTCCAAACTATTATTTCATTTTTCTTTTTTATAATTTACTTTTACCGACCCCCTACCCCACACTTATTTTATACAATGTCCTCACTGTATGCATAAAACTAATTAAGCACATAAAAAGGGAGAAAAAGGAACAGAATCCCCTAGGGTGGTTGTGGCGAGATCGAATGGGGCTGCTACAAGTTGCTTCAAATATTGCTGAAAGACTGAAAACTGGAACTTCTGCTTCTGAATTTGCCGATAAAATCAAGACTGCCGACTTCGAAAATGTGGTGCAAAAGATTGCAAACAAATGCAATGTGTAATAACCATGACGTGGGAAAGTGTCGACCACGTCGTCTCGTCAAAAATGGCATCCTCTTCTCGCGATGAAAACTCCCCCACAACATAGGAAAGTGTCAACCATGTCGTGGCAGCCGGGATGATACTTCTTCCTCGCGTCGAAATAAAACTCTATGGTGTGGGAACAGCTCATCCATATCATAAGAGTCAAATATAAAATGCCACTCTTCTAAATAATCTCTCACGAAATCAATATGCACCCCACACTTATGACAAATTGTGGGTCTAGACTATAATTTTCGAACTCTCACACGGCTCTCTCTAGCAACAGTTGGACCTAGCTGCAGAACTTACTGCCAACTTTCTAAAGGCGAAAATTCTGCAGAGATCTAAACAACCAAAGAGCATCAACATGGAAAACAAAAGTAAAACACCCTAAATTAAACTTAATTACATACCAAATAAAAATAGTAATACTAAGCAACACAAAAATAAACTAAAAATAACACAAAAATAAAAATAAAAAGGATAACTAAATCACTCATCATCTCCGTCATCATGCTGCTGTGTCCCAGAAGTACCGGCCCCATCATGCCGTGGCTGGAATGGTGGTGGAAAAGGAACCGAGTACTGAAACCCCTGGTGGGCAAAGAATGCGGTCAACGCAACCCCATACCACTGCTGTTGTCTCTCCACGTGTGCAACATACTCACAAAGGTTCTGAACCCCCACGTCAATACGGTCAATGCGCTGAGCTAGGTAACGCATATCAATCTCCGGCTCAGGTCCCTGCTGTGCTCCCTGAGGAGCAGGTGTACGCCACTGGACCCGTCTCGGCTGTGGATCGACGGCACCCTCCTTGTCCGCCACGTCATCTGGTCAAACCCGCAAAACACCATCTCCGCCCCGCTCAAGTGCACGCATCGATTCCAATAACTGAAGGCTCATCGACCTCATATCATGAAACACCATCGATCTCGTGATCTCACGCGTCAACAACTGATATGATCAAGCTAATAGCGTGATAAAATTGTTGGATTAATGTCTAAGTCCATAACTATAATTGGTAAGACTTGACCCGACCCAGCATGGTCCATTTGAGTTGCATGACATCATGCATTTGGATAGACTAAATGAGAGAAATAAGACACTTATGGTTATTAATATATTATAGGTTCTAGTATATTAATAATAAGAATAATAAGATTATTTAATTAGTATTGATCAAGAATTAATCTAGGATTAATTAAGTGATCAAAAGAAGACTAATTAAATATATGGGTTGATTGTGTAAATCATCCATACTTATATAGTGGGCTAATGCTCCATGGATTATCTAGTTGGGCTAAAACCCATATGATGCTTCATGGATGCTCCATGGTGTTTTTGTACCCATGGATCATGGAAATGAAAGGCCATGTCAATTAAGGTTTACATGGTGTAACCCTAACTATATAAGCATCATATTATTCACCAAAATCGACACTAGAGTGTAATAGAAAGGGCTAGCCGATTTCATGAAGTGTAGATTTCTCTCAAGTTATTCCAAGTGTATTTGGTGTTGTGTGAACCATTTGAGGTGTCACACTTGAGGCACTTGGCACTCAAGCTTCATGAAGACTTTCTACATGAAAGAGGTATGTATTTTATCTTGTTATATTCATTGTTTTGTATGCTAGATTAGGATAATACCTTGGAAGTTCATATTTAGCATGTATAATAGAGAAAACATAGATCCAAGGTATTTAGGGTTGCATGTACACTTAGGAGTGTTAGAATGCTCAAAACCCAACAGTGGTATCAGAGCTTAGGCTTGTTTTCTTGTTATACTTGCAAAAGTAGCTGGAAAATCGAGTTTTGATGCTGTCTGCCCAGCATACTCGCCGAGTCCAAGGCAAAATGCATCCAACTCGCCGAGTTGGTTCGTGCACTCGACGAGTTTGACCCCCAGACAACATAAATTCGACTTTTTTTTGGCTGGAATTGGACTAGGAACATTACCCTAAGATGTTTTTGGACTTATAAACTTGTTTTTGATGTGGTAATGTTCATGCTAATCCAATTTCAAAGATAATTGTCAATAGATTCATGTTTTGTATTAGTTTAAGGTTTAGACTAATTACATGAAAAAGTTTGATTTGAATTATCATGTTCTTATGAGTTGCTTAGATTAATAGAAAAGTTGAGTGAAATAGTTGTTTTCAATCCAAATTAATCTAAGAGTTGATTCTAAAATGTGTTTTTGTAATTTGTCCTCAAGTTATATGAAAAGTCACATTTAAGTTTCATAAAACTCATAAAAGTTGGCAAAGGTTACAAAAATGAAGAGTCTAGTTCTAATTAAATGGTTTTATGACTCCATAACTTGTCCTCAAGTTATAGAGGACCAAGAGTCTCTTCATTAAATAATAAATAAATAAAAGTGTAACCTTAATTAATTCCATAAGTTATAAAATAAAGAAAAGTTAATTCTTTAATTAGTTTAAAGTCTTCCATAACTTGTCCTCAAGTTATGGAACTTGAAGAGATTTTGGATTAAAACTACTTTAAGCACATAAGTTATGGAATTAATTAGTTTTGAATAGTTTCAAAACTTGCCCTCAAGTTTTGGAATTTGAAAAGTTTTCACTTATGAATACTTTAATTCCAAGTTAGCCCTTAGAATTTTAAAAGTTAAAATTCAATCCTTATACTTTATAATATAATAAGTTAATAATATTTATATATATGTATAAGAGCAAGTCAATCTTACCGTTAGTAGGCCTCATTCACGAAGCCGGTCTATAAGGGGGTATAAGGTTACTGCCTATAAAATGACAGTTTAATGGGTGTCCACTCTCACCCACCGCTTCCTTGACCGGTGGAGGGTCGTTAGCTGAACGGGTTTGACAGGACTATAATTCTCCCTTCATTAAAAGTATTAATGATAAATACTAAGTAACTAAACTCTTAATAATACCCAATCTTAGTTACTTAGGAAAATGTGAATAAGGTGCTAATCCATAAAATTACACTTTGCACTTTGTTTAAGTTGGTTAGTGGAGCGTGTGTGGTTAACCGGCACACTAACTCGTATTTAACAAGGTAGGCAAAGGGTAACTTAATGTTTATCATAGTATCGATGGAGCGTGTGTGGTTAACCGGCACATCGATTGAGGGGTAAACACTTAAGGGTACCAAGTAATTTGCATGGTTACTTCACACCTTGTTTTGTGATCCTCGGCATCTCAGTCACAAAACCTGAAGGGCACACTCGAGATTGAAACATGTCATTGAACAGTTCAATGAATCTCAAAGATCTAGGAGTTTAAAATCCAATTAAAACCTAATAACACATTTCGTTTATCTTGGTGGAAATTGGTGAATCGTCATTCACCTACCTTCAAATATTTTATAGCTTGGATTACGGCATCCCTCTTCTAAGTTATAAAATGGTTTGTTGGGTCCTAGCCTTAATATTTCATATTGGGTGTCATATTAAGGACTTTAGATCAACTCTCTTGAATATCTCCCAAAAGATGTCTGGTTTAGACATCTATGATCTTCCCAAATCTCTTGAAACAAACTTTCCTAAATGAAGATGATGTCCCATGGAAATCATACTTCTTCCACCTCCTCTAACTAGTCTCCCTAACCCACAAGTTCTTGAAAAGTTTAAGGTCACTCAAGCCCTATTGGCAAGGCAAGGTCTAGGTGTGATCACATCTTGGAGATGTAGTCACATATTGACAAGCCGGGAGAGTTGGGTGTCAAAGTCTTGAGAAAGCTGGTGGTTCAATCACTTTCTAAGTCACATAGTGAGCTCCTTTGGGACTCCTATGAACCAGACTATGACAAGACCCTTAATGATCTTATCTATTTGCTAAGATCAACTTCCTAAAAATTTATGGACATTGACAATAATGACATTGGATATCCGGTAAAGCTCTCTCTTCCCAATGGAAAGGGATCGGCCATAGTCAACTCGGTTGACCAAATGGTAAAGAGAAAGGCTAAGTCTGTGATAGTCCCGTGTTCCATTACCAAAGCGTCCATATGTTAAATTGCCAAAGGAAGGGGCATTGGTTGCGAAGCTACCAAATTTACCTAAGGATGTTAAAGTCAATAAGTTGACTATACTTCAGGTAAAGTCCACTATCTAACTCTGCTAAGTTTCTATTCTAAGATTCTTGATACATGATGTGACTGGGTCACATGTTGATGTTTTAAGAATCAATGAAAAGTGAAGAAACTTAAAGAAAGAATATGCTGAATCTGATCGCATAGATGGATTTCTATCGTGTAGTTTGAAGATCGGATTCTTGAGCTACTTCTTAGGAGTTATGAGATATTGCTTAGGAATAGATAACAACAAGTTTTCATATGGATTGTAAGGATAAGTTTTTCCGCAAAGTTTTAAAATAGAAGAAAATTTTTAATTTTATTTATTTTAAAATATCCTTACAATGGCATTTGAGGAAAAATTGTTGCTTATATGATTCCATTAATAGCAAGAGTGGAAATATGAAATTGATTCTTTCATTTGTGGTAATGTCTAAATTTACCAAATAAGGAAAGATTCTCATCACCCAAGTTTCAATTGGACCGGGACTTGGAATCATGCAAGGTGTATAGCATGATAAATGAGAAGTTTCAAGTATTGGAAAATTAAGACTAATTACTTGTTCACATGGATGTGTGAGTCAAGTAAAGGACTAAGGGATCGAGTACATAGTCTTGTGCACTGATTAAGTCCACCACAAAAGACTGATAAGACTATTCGTCATGATTTACTTAAGCTCAGTAAATATGGTTATACTTACAAGCTTAAGTGTAATTCTGAGACATTGGAAAAGGTTCCAATGTAAGACAGAGCGAATAAGAAGAATCAAATTAGGCAGAAGGATAGAAGTTTCTCAAATCTGAAAAGATGGGAGAGTACTTTAGTATCAGTTTTTATGATCATCTTAATGATTTAGAGACTTTATCACAATTCATCCTCTAAGTGCTTTCTTATAGCTAAGAAGAGGAACTATGAATTGTTGAAGTGGTTAAATCAAGAAGATGATTCATACTTCATTCCAAAAACAATTCTTAGAGTCATACTCCAAGATTGTAACTTGAGTGACATGTCTTAAAGAAGGTTTAAAACACTTGTTAAATGTAAGAGTAAAAGTTTTCTACTCTTGTACATTTGAAATTGGTAAGTTGTGATGTTTTGGATGAAACAAAGACCAACTACGGCCAATTGTGTGAAGTGTTTGTCTTGATTAGAATCCGCACTATCTCTTGGATGTTTGACAAGGGAGTCTTATATGTCAAGAGGACAGTGGGAGTCTTAAATGTATTGAAAGTCTCAAGAACTAATCAAGAATAAAACCTGAAGTTCTTCACTAGCACACGACTTGAGGTTTATAACCTATCGTACTGACATATTTTGTGCCCATTCCAGTTAAAGTTGGCTTTGCATATGAGTTCTTAGAGTTCTCAATTGGTTGCATAACAACTTGGAAGCAATGGCAGGCCATTGAGCTGCCAAGTGGCAAGAAATTAGATGGAGTTCAGTCCATATGAGTTTGGATTTATCATCATCCTTGTCATGTGACTATGGTTTTGATAATTCACATGGATAAGAACACATACACCATTGAAAATATAAGTGTCATAAGGTTTCTCACTGATTCATGAAAATGATGGTGAGGAACACTTTCGCTAAGTAGATTTTAGCTAGATAGCAATTGCGATATTTGCATTCTCAAAGTCATTAGTGGAGCGTGTGTGGTTAACCGGCACACTAACCTGGACTTGTGAGAAGTGGCAAAAAGGTCTAACCATTATGATTACGGCATACCTCTTCATAATTTTTTAGACACACGTATGAGCTATCTAAGGGAAGGTGTATGATTTTGATAAATTTTTATCAAAACAATCTAGTATCAGAAATCTGAACTTTGGTAAGAAAGTTAGCTAATTTCTGAGTACATGTCAAAGCTAGTGGGAGCATAAGTGTCATGCTAATAATCATCATGTTAGTGGGAACATGATAACTATGATAAGTATTGCAAGTTAGCAATGTTAATTATAGAAAACAAAAGTTTCAATTGGGAAAGAGTTGTTTTGCTATAATTAAGGGAGAGGAAATTATACTTCATCTCAAATCTAAAAGCTTAGATTGAGGTTTTAATCGTATTTAGTCAAGGATATATATATGAATTTCATGTTGGAATGGCTCAACATAAGGAAATTCTGTATATGGTTCCATTATTTGCGTTCTAAAATTCAATTATGATTACGGCATCCCTTTTCCTAATCTGAATTATGAGAACTTGACAAATAGAAATGGAAATGTTATAGCAAAATACTAGTGTAGTCTTTATGTGAGACATCATGAATCGTGTCCCATATGCTTCGGATATAGGATTGATTACATGTGCTATATTCATCCTTTCTAAAATTTTCCAAATGCATGGGGCATTAAGAAGGGAAAAGGTCTAGAATTGGATATGACTAAAAGGATTAATCAATTGTCGAGGACAATCTAAGGTTTACCAAAGATTGGGTGCTCAAGGACAGTTGGAAGTATAGTGATAATTCTGGAAGGACCATATTGACATAATCTGTAAGGAGGAAACTCTTGTTCAGAAGTGATAGTCAAAATGGAATATGGAAATGTTTCAAAGTTAGAAATTATTCAATCTGTGTAAGATTAGGGAACTTAATGCAAGAAGGATGTTTCCAAGGAGCTGATCTTCTTTGGAATGCTCTGTAATGGTTGTTGTCAAGTCATTCTGACTTTGTGCATAATCATTACAAGAAGATCAATGCATATAAGTTTAGAATCTAACAGATTTCAGTAAATGACATGAATTTGGAATTCTTGTATTTGCAGTAGGGATTTGGGAGTGTGAAAAGAGAATCATTGAAGTTAGGTTCAATTGATCTAGTTCAGAAAGTAAAGATCATAGACAAACATAGTATGCATACTTGGTGTGTGGCATGACTAGTGTTTAGAAAACATAGTGTACATGCTTGGAGCATGGGACTACTATTGTTTTAAATTCAAGAATAAAGTTGATAGCTGAAACAGTATACAATGAATAATGTGTAATCATACGGTGATAAACAAAAGGTGTTTTATTTATATTCATAGGTTTTGATACCATATTAGATTCTATTATTATTGTGTTTCATTTTGCATGTTTTGACTTCCAGAATAAACTAGGTTATTCTTCCGGAATGACTAAGTTATTCAAACCATCCACAGTCGGTCATATGTTGGAAGTAGATATGAATCAAGACTGTCATGGGTTGGCTTGTAGAGGTCTAAGATGTTGGACAAAGGGCTACAACACTCATGAGTGCTCATAAGTTCTGAGTATTGGATTCAACCCGCGCTCATTGGAATCACTTCATGGATTTTATCACGAGTGATCATGAGACGATAATATCTTATATTCTTCAAACCTAGAGATATGAGTTGTTACTATGATTTGATAGTACATTGATTGCACGAAAACGCATTGGTAACTCGATGTTATAAAACGTGTCTTTGTGTATGATTCAACAAGTAGTAGAACAAGCCGTATGAGTCGAAGTTTATCCATTCCTTTTACCTTCGGGATAAAAGCGATATCTGTGGGCCCCTCGATGATTTAATGATGACAAATGGAAGTGCTCGGCCGGGCCAGGACTGATTTGATTTGTTCAATTAGTCAGTCGTCATAAATCGGAAATCGGGAAACAACAAATGGACAGAGAGAATGATTATAATCCATGTCTCAGTCCATATGATATCTAGAATGGAGAAATATATGATCCCTTATCTAATGGACAAGTCATTGACAAAGGTCAGAGTTCATCTACAAGGTCAGAGTTCGACATAAGCTTTTGAGAGCTACGATTGCCAGTTGGTTCCTGAAGTCATACGCAATAATAGTTTTAGACTTATCCAAGTGGGAGACTGTTGGATTAATGTCTAAGTCCATAACTATAATTGGTAAGACTTGACCCGACCCGGCATGGTCCATTTGGGTTGCATGGCATCATGCACTTGGATAGACTAAATGAGAGAAATAAGAAACTTATGGTTATTAATATATTATAAGTTCTAGTATATTAATAATAAGAATAATAAGATTATTTAATTAGTATTGATCAAGAATTAATCTAGGATTAATTAAATGATCAAAAGAAGACTAATTAAATATATGGGTTGATTGTGTAAATCATCCATACTTATATAGTGGGCTAATGCTCCATGGATTATCTAGTTGGGCTAAAACCCATATGATGCTTCATGGATGCTCCATGGTGTTTTTGTACCCATGGATCATGGAAATGAAAGGCCATGTCAATTAGGATTTACATGGTGTAACCCTAACTATATAAGCATCATATTATTCACCAAAATCGGCACTAGAGTGTAATAGAAAGGGCTAGCCGATTTCATGAAGTGTAGATTTCTCTCAAGTTATTCCAAGTGTATTTGGTGTTGTGTGAACCATTTGAGGTGTCACACTTGAGGCACTTGGCACTCAAGCTTCATGAAGACTTTCTACATGAAAGAGGTATGTATTCTATCTTGTTATATTCATTGTTTTGTATGCTAGATTAGGATAATACCTTGGAAGTTCATATTTGCATGTATAATAAAACATAGATCCAAGGTATTTAGGGTTGCATGTACACTTAGGAGTGTTAGAATGCTCAAAACCCAACAAAAATGCTCTCCCCCCCCCCCACGCAAATCGGGCTATCCTCCCGAAGTCCCCTGGCCCTCCTACCCAAATACGCGGCTAAAGCAACTCGAAGGTTCAGGTGCCTCCCTGGAGTAACAAGTACCCATAAGAAATACAAGTCTGTCAAAGGCACTCTCTCACTGTTCTTATGGTGCGTGAGAGATATGGAAATCAAATGGTGCAGCAGTCTATATGTAGTAGACCAAATCATCCTCCCCCGTGCAGTAGATGGCGTGTATACTCCCCCTGTAATCTCGGCCCAAAAAGTGTTTTCATTATAGTCATCTGGCCGGTCCGTGAGACAATCAGCAAGGAATGCCGGGAAGTGGACACTCCTCGTCTCGTCTGCTGTGTATACCCCCACTCGAGTCGCAAACTCTATCACACTGCACTCCCGGCTCACACCCCCCCAATCTGAAGGAAAAGGCTGTCCTATCATCGGGTGTCTTCCTAGGGTCATAGGAAACTGTAGCGTAAAACTCCAGCAAAAATTCCCGATAAACAGGCTCCTGGATCCTGAACAATCGTGCCCATCACTGACATACGAACAAATGCACTCCACTCGCGTCCGAGTGCGTGTTAGGGATGGCAAAAAAGCCCGAACCCGATGGGGAAACCCGAAACCCGATCATTTCGGGTCGGGTAACGGGTCGTTATCGGGTTTTTTATCGGGTTCGGGGCAGGGAGTGGGTTATCCTCGCCCCGACCCGCCCCGCCCCGATTATATATATATATATATATATATATATATATATATATATATATATATATATATATATATATATATAATGTTGAAAAATTTTTGCTGTTAATTGTACGCGTTCAAATATAAAATACTTATTGTGGACAATTTTTTTAGTTATTAACAATCTGGTGTTAATGATCATTTTTATGTGTTTTGACGTATTAAACAAAACTTAAATCAAATAATTTTTAATATAACGTCCAGTTTATTTTATTAAAGTGATGCATCATGTTTTTAATTTAAAAGAGTTGCTAGAACATGTATATTTTATAAGACATTGGGGTACCCTAAAAGAGAATAAAGATTTCGTTATCAATTGTTGTAAACCCGATAAGATACCCGAAACCCGACGGGGAAACCCGAAACCCAATGGGGCGCCCCGATAAGATACCCGAAAGTTATCGGGGCGGGTTTGGGAATCCATGCCCCGCCCCGAACCCGCCCCATTGCCATTCCTAGTGCGTGTATTGCAAAAAAATCCTGGATCAGCGCAACAAGTCCAGTCTGGGTCACCAATTCCCAGTCTAATGATGGTGCTATGTCGATCTCCTTAGTGAGCAGCAGACTCAGATTGGTGACATATCGTGCCCGGGTTGCATCGTTTAGAGTTTGCGAAAATTGCAAGAAACGGTGATCGGTCACGTCCTCGGGTTGGTTGGTCCTTTGAGTTCTTCGGGCCATAATCTTTGTGTCGATTCTGTCGTTGATTTACGTTGGGCGTAAAGAAAAGTTACGTTGGGCGTAACCCCAACTCCGGAAAGAAGCATGCGTGATCAATGGTTTATTACGCTTGGCGTAAGTTAAAATTACGATGGGCGTAATTTTAACTGAAATATCTCCTTTTCCTTATTTGAAATTCCTTTTTCCACTAATTAATTTAGGAGATTCTAAATATAATTATTTTTTTCTTTTAATTGCTTCAACAACAACCATGACTTTCTGATGAGTGAAATTTTAAAAAAATTGAGACGTCATGATCACTTGTCCTTGTCGAGATCAAACAACAATGGTTGATTAAAACCCTTGCACACAAGAAATAGTTTGTGAAAACAACCACTTTCGGGACCCGTTAGAATATTTCCTATGTTTTCTTCGCACCTTTAACTAAAAGTAGAACAAGAAGTGACCTAACTAGTCAAGAACAGCAAGAGCTCGGTCTTCCACTTAACCACCACAATACGCCTTGCTATACTACGCCTCATGGATTGAGTTGGAAAAATCAACAAAATAGCTAGGCTAAGAAGGTCAAGAATTCCCTAATCGCTTGCATTCTCGAAACCCATGCAAAAGGTAAAGTCAAACAATGTGTACGATCCCAAATTCCTGCAAATAACAACAAGAACCTTCCCGACAAGTGAAATGATATCATCGAAAATAAACTCTAAAAATAAAAACTAACTAAACAAATAACGAATAATCAAATAAACTAAGTTAATTTCAAGCCGTTCCTCGGCAACGACGCCAAAAACTTGATGTGCACGAAAGTACCCACTAATTTTAATATTTATAACCTAACAAACTTAGACTAACTATGCACTTATAGGCAGTGTACCTAGTCAGATTACAGTATAGCTTAGGTAAGTCGGGTGTCGATCACAAGGAACGGTGGTGAATTAATTTAAAATATTTGATTATAGGTTATAAGACACACGAAAAGAATAAAGAAGTAGTTTAATAAATCTCAAACGAACAATTAATTGACAACTCTCGATAAACTAACAGGAAAGCAAATCTCTTCAGGTACTTTGGTTTAGATAAATTACACCTTAAAAACATAGACAATTGCATACACAAATTCTTTTATTCATGTTCACCGATTCCTAAAATGATTAGATTCGCGTTCACTATAACTAATCCTTTAGCAAACAAGTCAATTCAAACAGTGATCAGTTGATTAAACCAACATGCTTCCTAGTGTTCAGTTCATATCAAGCAAGACTTGTAAATATAGTTAATCAAATTGGTCGTTCAATTAACCTCTTGTTGATGGTCATCAAACAAGGCTCACACATTAACTTACTTATTCCCAAGTTAATCCTAGTTTCACATTCGTTATTCCTAGACTTATAATCTTGATAGTCAGCAAAATCATAAGAGACAAGCAATCAAGCAGATGTTCATACAACTCAATTTACTTAATAATTAACAGCAAATAATTATCATTAATACGTAAGGATCTTTTAACAAGCTTGGCAAGATAAATTAAACATAAACAAACAGTTCAATATAGCAATTAGTCTAATAATCAAGGTTTCATTCAATCATAAACACAAAGTAAAAGGTTTTTACACCCAAATCAGAAACTAAATACAATATAGTAACACAGTGGAATGCTAAACATGGTCACGTTAACAACCCATATGATTACCGACATGTATCCGCTCTCCAATCCTTCTGATCTCCGCTCCCGTTAGCTTAACGGCCTCCCGGCCGCCTTCTAGACCGTCAAAACGGCTTAACAGAAGTTAATTATCGACTAAATTAGGTTAGAAGTCGAATCCCCCCTTCTGGTTAGCTGATAATCGCCTTTTATAACCTTTGTAACCGACTTACGTACGCTGGGCGTAAGTCGGATTACGCTGGGCGTAGTGAGGATTAATACGCGATGAGGTTATCCGGATGCCAGCCGTTACGTGGGGCGTACATATAGATTACGCTGGGCGTAACTCGTATTTGGCTATTACGCTTGGCGTACATGTCCATTACGCGGGGCGTAAACGACTCCTCCAACATTTTTCCTTTCCTTTAGCTTCTAAGCCCGATTTTCGCTTCAGTCTTTTCTTTTGTGCTCTATCGACAACGAATAGCTGCAAATCATAATTCAAAGCATTATAAGTACTTTTTAGTTCTAAAAGAGAATCATAAAGGCCAAAATATTAATATATAATGTATAAATATATATATATATATATATATATATATATATATATATATAAATACACATATAAAAATACCCCACACTTAGCCTTTGCTTGCCCCCAAGCAAATTTACTTTTATTTTACCAATATCGTACTAAACAATCCATTTAAAACTCAGCCATTATGTCAAGACCGCAACGCATGCATTTGTGTCTAAAATTTTCCTAAACTACCCCCCCATACTTTAAATACTCACAATCTTCATAAACACTCGCCCACTTCTTTCGAACAATGCTCATTTTATGCATCCCTCCGAATCCATCCTCAGAAAACCTCCTAACCTCAAGGTGTTTTTGGTTGAGCAACCCAAGCATACATAATCTAGAATTACAATTTATGATACCACTATGGAGCTTTTTGAATTCTTCACTTTCTTGATAATTTGATCTTTGATTTCTTTGAATTCACCACCTTGTTTGATTTGATTTCTGGTATCTTCAATTTTTGAACTCTTGGAATTTTGATCTTTTGATCTTCACTTTAGTTGCTCCAAAATTCTTCAAACTTTTCTTGCAATTCTCTCTTCTCTTTTTTTAAATGTACCTCACTTTTTTCACTCAAAACCCTACATGCTTAAGCAGGGGCGCTCAACTTCAACATTTATTGGTTAACGATAATAATTTTCCTGGATACATTTCTGGTACACGATGCTAAACATATTGCATCCCTCAAACCAAGCGAGGTTGTGTTTTTGTTCCATGATTTCACTAAAATAAGGGATGCCACAAATGCACTATAACGTATATTGGCTCAACTAAACATTTGAGTTCTCATCGGATCATCTCATACAATATTAGCAAAAAAATTTAAATTATCACTAGATTTTTCTAAATTAAACTATTATTTCAAGTTTATAATTTTTAAAATTTCCTAAATCTAGCAATTTCCAAACTATTATTTCATTTTTCTTTTTTATAATTTACTTTTACCGACCCCTACCCCACACTTATTTTATACAATGTCCTCACTGTATGCATAAAACTAATTAAGCACATAAAAAGGGAGAAAAAGGAACATAATCCCCTAGGGTAGTTGTGGCGAGATCGAATGGGGCTGCTACAAGTTGCTTCAAATATTGCTGAAAGACTGAAAACTGGAACTGCTGCTTCTGAATTTGCCGATAAAATCAAGACTGCCGACTTCGAAAATGTGGTGCAAAAGATTGCAAACAAATGCAATGTGTAATAACCATGACGTGGGAAAGTGTCGACCACGTCGTCTCGTCAAAAATGGCATCCTCTTCTCGCGATGAAAACTCCCCCACAACATAGGAAAGTGTCAACCATGTCGTGGCAGCCGAGATGATACTTCTTCCTCGCGTCGAAATAAAACTCTATGGTGTGGGAACAGCTCATCCATATCATAAGAGTCAAATATAAAATGCCACTCTTCTAAATAATCTCTCACGAAATCAATATGCACCCCACACTTATGACAAATTGTGGGTCTAGACTATAATTTTCGAACTCTCACACGGCTCTCTCTAGCAACAGTTGGACCTAGCTGCAGAACTTACTGCCAACTTTCTAAAGGCGAAAATTCTGCAGAGATCTAAACAACCAAAGAGCATCAACATGGAAAACAAAAGTAAAACACCCTAAATTAAACTTAATTACATACCAAATAAAAATAGTAATACTAAGCAACACTAAAATAAACTAAAAATAACACAAAAATAAAAATAAAAAGGATAACTAAATCACTCATCATCTCCGTCATCATGCTGTTGTGTCCCAGAAGTACCGGCCCCATCATGCCGTGACTGGAATGGTGGTGGAAAAGGAACCGAGTACTGAAACCCCTGGTGGGCAAAGAATGCGGTCAACGCAACCCCATACCACTGCTGTTGTCTCTCCACGTGTGCAACATACTCACAAAGGTTCTGAACCCCCACGTCAATACGGTCAATGCGCTGAGCTAGGTAACGCATATCAATCTCCGGCTCAGGAACCTGCTGCGCTCCCCGAGGAGCAATTCTACGCCACTGGACCCGTCTCGGCTGTGGCTCGACGACACCCTCCTCGTCCGCCACGTCATCTGGTCGTACCCGCAAAACACCATCTCCGCCCCGCTCAAGTACACGCATCGACCCCAATAACTGAAGGCTCATCAGCCTCACATCATGAAACACCATCGATCTCGTGATCTCACGCGTCAACAACTGATATGATCGAGCTAATCGCGTGATAAAATGCCCCCTGCAAATCGGGCTATCCTCCCGAAGTCCCCTGGCCCTCCTACCCAAATACACGGCTAAAGCAACTGGAAGGTTCAGGTGCTTCCCTGGAGTAACAAGTGTCCATAAGAAATACAAGTCTGTCGAAGGCACTCTCTCACTGTTCTTATGGTGCGTGAGAGATATGGAAATCAAACGGTGCAGCAGTCTGTATGTAGTAGACCGAATCATCCTCCCCCGTGCAGTAGATGGCGTGTATACTCCCCCTGTAATCTCGGCCCAAAAAGTGTTTTCATTATAGTCATCTGGCCGGTCCGTGAGACAATCAGCAAGGAATGCCGAGAAGTGCACACTCCTCGTCTCGTCTGCTGTGTATACCCCCACTCGAGTCGCAAGCTCTATCACACTGCACTCCCGGCTCACACCCCCCAGTCTGAAGGAAAAGGCTGTCCTATCATCGGGTGTCTTCCTAGGGTCATAGGAAACTGTAGCGTAAAACTCCAGCAAAAATTCCCGATAAACAGGCTCCTGGATCCTGAACAATCGTGCCCATCCCTGACATACGAACAAATGCACTCCACTCGCGTCCGAGTGCGTGTATTGCAAAAAAATCCTAGATCAGCGCAACAAGTCCAGTCTGGGTCACCAATTCCCAGTCGAATGATGGTTCTATGTCGATCTCCTTAGTGAGCAGCAGACTCAGATTGGTGACATATTGTGCCCGGGTTGCATCGTTTAGAGTTTACGGAAATTGCAAGAAACGGTGATCGGTCACGTCCTCGGGTGGGTTGGTCCTTTGAGTTCTTCGGGCCATAATCTTTGTGTCGATTCTGTCGTTGATTTACGTTGGGCGTAAAGAAAAGTTACGTTGGGCGTAACCCCAACTCCGGAAAGAAGCATGCGTGATCAATGGTTTATTACGCTTGGCGTAAGTTAAAATTACGATGGGCGTAATTTTAACTGAAATATCTCCTTTTCCTTATTTGAAATTCCTTTTTCCACTAATTAATTTAGGAGATTCTAAATATAATTATTTTTTTCTTTTAATTGCTTCAACAACAACCATGACTTTCTGATGAGTGAAATTTTAAAAAAATTGAGACGTCATGATCACTTGTCCTTGTCGAGATCAAACAACAATGGTTGATTAAAACCCTTGCACACAAGAAATAGTTTGTGAAAACAACCACTTTCGGGACCCGTTAGAATATTTCCTATGTTTTCTTCGCACCTTTAACTAAAAGTAGAACAAGAAGTGACCTAACTAGTCAAGAACAGCAAGAGCTCGGTCTTCCACTTAACCACCACAATACGCCTTGCTATACTACGCCTCATGGATTGAGTTGGAAAAATCAACAAAATAGCTAGGCTAAGAAGGTCAAGAATTCCCTAATCGCTTGCATTCTCGAAACCCATGCAAAAGGTAAAGTCAAACAATGTGTACGATCCCAAATTCCTGCAAATAACAACAAGAACCTTCCCGACAAGTGAAATGATATCATCGAAAATAAACTCTAAAAATAAAAACTAACTAAACAAATAACGAATAATCAAATAAACTAAGTTAATTTCAAGCCGTTCCTCGGCAACGACGCCAAAAACTTGATGTGCACGAAAGTACCCACTAATTTTAATATTTATAACCTAACAAACTTAGACTAACTATGCACTTATAGGCAGTGTACCTAGTCAGATTACAGTATAGCTTAGGTAAGTCGGGTGTCGATCACAAGGAACGGTGGTGAATTAATTTAAAATATTTGATTATAGGTTATAAGACACACGAAAAGAATAAAGAAGTAGTTTAATAAATCTCAAACGAACAATTAATTGACAACTCTCGATAAACTAACAGGAAAGCAAATCTCTTCAGGTACTTTGGTTTAGATAAATTACACCTTAAAAACATAGACAATTGCATACACAAATTCTTTTATTCATGTTCACCGATTCCTAAAATGATTAGATTCGCGTTCACTATAACTAATCCTTTAGCAAACAAGTCAATTCAAACAGTGATCAGTTGATTAAACCAACATGCTTCCTAGTGTTCAGTTCGTATCAAGCAAGACTTGTAAATATAGTTAATCAAATTGGTCGTTCAATTAACCTCTTGTTGATGGTCATCAAACAAGGCTCACACATTAACTTACTTATTCCCAAGTTAATCCTAGTTTCACATTCGTTATTCCTAGACTTATAATCTTGATAGTCAGCAAAATCATAAGAGACAAGCAATCAAGCAGATGTTCATACAACTCAATTTACTTAATAATTAACAGCAAATAATTATCATTAATACGTAAGGATCTTTTAACAAGCTTGGCAAGATAAATTAAACATAAACAAACAGTTCAATATAGCAATTAGTCTAATAATCAAGGTTTCATTCAATCATAAACACAAAGTAAAAGGTTTTTACACCCAAATCAGAAACTAAATACAATATAGTAACACAGTGGAATGCTAAACATGGTCACGTTAACAACCCATATGATTACCGACATGTATCCGCTCTCCAATCCTTCTGATCTCCGCTCCCGTTAGCTTAACGGCCTCCCGGCCGCCTTCTAGACCGTCAAAACGGCTTAACAGAAGTTAATTATCGACTAAATTAGGTTAGAAGTCGAATCCCCCCTTCTGGTTAGCTGATAATCGCCTTTTATAACCTTTGTAACCGACTTACGTACGCTGGGCGTAAGTCGGATTACGCTGGGCGTAGTGAGGATTAATACGCGATGAGGTTATCCGGATGCCAGCCGTTACGTGGGGCGTACATATAGATTACGCTGGGCGTAACTCGTATTTGGCTATTACGCTTGGCGTACATGTCCATTACGCGGGGCGTAAACGACTCCTCCAACATTTTTCCTTTCCTTTAGCTTCTAAGCCCGATTTTCGCTTCAGTCTTTTCTTTTGTGCTCTATCGACAACGAATAGCTGCAAATCATAATTCAAAGCATTATAAGTACTTTTTAGTTCTAAAAGAGAATCATAAAGGCCAAAATATTAATATATAATGTATAATATATATATATATATATATATATATATATATATATATATATATATATATAAATACACATATAAAAATACCCCACACTTAGCCTTTGCTTGCCCCCAAGCAAATTTACTTTTATTTTACCAATATCGTACTAAACAATCCATTTAAAACTCAGCCATTATGTCAAGACCGCAACGCATGCATTTGTGTCTAAAATTTTCCTAAACTACCCCCCCATACTTTAAATACTCACAATCTTCATAAACACTCGCCCACTTCTTTCGAACAATGCTCATTTTATGCATCCCTCCGAATCCATCCTCAGAAAACCTCCTAACCTCAAGGTGTTTTTGGTTGAGCAACCCAAGCATACATAATCTAGAATTACAATTTATGATACCACTATGGAGCTTTTTGAATTCTTCACTTTCTTGATAATTTGATCTTTGATTTCTTTGAATTCACCACCTTGTTTGATTTGATTTCTGGTATCTTCAATTTTTGAACTCTTGGAATTTTGATCTTTTGATCTTCACTTTAGTTGCTCCAAAATTCTTCAAACTTTTCTTGCAATTCTCTCTTCTCTTTTTTTAAATGTACCTCACTTTTTTCACTCAAAACCCTACATGCTTAAGCAGGGGCGCTCAACTTCAACATTTATTGGTTAACGATAATAATTTTCCTGGATACATTTCTGGTACACGATGCTAAACATATTGCATCCCTCAAACCAAGCGAGGTTGTGTTTTTGTTCCATGATTTCACTAAAATAAGGGATGCCACAAATGCACTATAACGTATATTGGCTCAACTAAACATTTGAGTTCTCATCGGATCATCTCATACAATATTAGCAAAAAATTTTAAATTATCACTAGATTTTTCTAAATTAAACTATTATTTCAAGTTTATAATTTTTAAAATTTCCTAAATCTAGCAATTTCCAAACTATTATTTCATTTTTCTTTTTTATAATTTACTTTTACCGACCCCCTACCCCACACTTATTTTATACAATGTCCTCACTGTATGCATAAAACTAATTAAGCACATAAAAAGGGAGAAAAAGGAACATAATCCCCTAGGGTAGTTGTGGCGAGATCGAATGGGGCTGCTACAAGTTGCTTCAAATATTGCTGAAAGACTGAAAACTGGAACTGCTGCTTCTGAATTTGCCGATAAAATCAAGACTGCCGACTTCGAAAATGTGGTGCAAAAGATTGCAAACAAATGCAATGTGTAATAACCATGACGTGGGAAAGTGTCGACCACGTCGTCTCGTCAAAAATGGCATCCTCTTCTCGCGATGAAAACTCCCCCACAACATAGGAAAGTGTCAACCATGTCGTGGCAGCCGGGATGATACTTCTTCCTCGCGTCGAAATAAAACTCTATGGTGTGGGAACAGCTCATCCATATCATAAGAGTCAAATATAAAATGCCACTCTTCTAAATAATCTCTCACGAAATCAATATGCACCCCACACTTATGACAAATTGTGGGTCTAGACTATAATTTTCGAACTCTCACACGGCTCTCTCTAGCAACAGTTGGACCTAGCTGCAGAACTTACTGCCAACTTTCTAAAGGCGAAAATTCTGCAGAGATCTAAACAACCAAAGAGCATCAACATGGAAAACAAAAGTAAAACACCCTAAATTAAACTTAATTACATACCAAATAAAAATAGTAATACTAAGCAACACAAAAATAAACTAAAAATAACACAAAAATAAAAATAAAAAGGATAACTAAATCACTCATCATCTCCGTCATCATGCTGCTGTGTCCCAGAAGTACCGGCCCCATCATGCCGTGGCTGGAATGGTGGTGGAAAAGGAACCGAGTACTGAAACCCCTGGTGGGCAAAGAATGCGGTCAACGCAACCCCATACCACTGCTGTTGTCTCTCCACGTGTGCAACATACTCACAAAGGTTCTGAACCCCCACGTCAATACGGTCAATGCGCTGAGCTAGGTAACGCATATCAATCTCCGGCTCAGGTCCCTGCTGTGCTCCCTGAGGAGCAGGTGTACGCCACTGGACCCGTCTCGGCTGTGGATCGACGGCACCCTCCTTGTCCGCCACGTCATCTGGTCAAACCCGCAAAACACCATCTCCGCCCCGCTCAAGTGCACGCATCGATTCCAATAACTGAAGGCTCATCGACCTCATATCATGAAACACCATCGATCTCGTGATCTCACGCGTCAACAACTGATATGATCAAGCTAATAGCGTGATAAAATTGTTGGATTAATGTCTAAGTCCATAACTATAATTGGTAAGACTTGACCCGACCCGGCATGGTCCATTTGAGTTGCATGACATCATGCATTTGGATAGACTAAATGAGAGAAATAAGACACTTATGGTTATTAATATATTATAGGTTCTAGTATATTAATAATAAGAATAATAAGATTATTTAATTAGTATTGATCAAGAATTAATCTAGGATTAATTAAGTGATCAAAAGAAGACTAATTAAATATATGGGTTGATTGTGTAAATCATCCATACTTATATAGTGGGCTAATGCTCCATGGATTATCTAGTTGGGCTAAAACCCATATGATGCTTCATGGATGCTCCATGGTGTTTTTGTACCCATGGATCATGGAAATGAAAGGCCATGTCAATTAAGGTTTACATGGTGTAACCCTAACTATATAAGCATCATATTATTCACCAAAATCGACACTAGAGTGTAATAGAAAGGGCTAGCCGATTTCATGAAGTGTAGATTTCTCTCAAGTTATTCCAAGTGTATTTGGTGTTGTGTGAACCATTTGAGGTGTCACACTTGAGGCACTTGGCACTCAAGCTTCATGAAGACTTTCTACATGAAAGAGGTATGTATTTTATCTTGTTATATTCATTGTTTTGTATGCTAGATTAGGATAATACCTTGGAAGTTCATATTTAGCATGTATAATAGAGAAAACATAGATCCAAGGTATTTAGGGTTGCATGTACACTTAGGAGTGTTAGAATGCTCAAAACCCAACAGTGGTATCAGAGCTTAGGCTTGTTTTCTTGTTATACTTGCAAAAGTAGCTGGAAAATCGAGTTTTGATGCTGTCTGCCCAGCATACTCGCCGAGTCCAAGGCAAAATGCATCCAACTCGCCGAGTTGGTTCGTGCACTCGACGAGTTTGACCCCCAGACAACATAAATTCGACTTTTTTTTGGCTGGAATTGGACTAGGAACATTACCCTAAGATGTTTTTGGACTTATAAACTTGTTTTTGATGTGGTAATGTTCATGCTAATCCAATTTCAAAGATAATTGTCAATAGATTCATGTTTTGTATTAGTTTAAGGTTTAGACTAATTACATGAAAAAGTTTGATTTGAATTATCATGTTCTTATGAGTTGCTTAGATTAATAGAAAAGTTGAGTGAAATAGTTGTTTTCAATCCAAATTAATCTAAGAGTTGATTCTAAAATGTGTTTTTGTAATTTGTCCTCAAGTTATATGAAAAGTCACATTTAAGTTTCATAAAACTCATAAAAGTTGGCAAAGGTTACAAAAATGAAGAGTCTAGTTCTAATTAAATGGTTTTATGACTCCATAACTTGTCCTCAAGTTATAGAGGACCAAGAGTCTCTTCATTAAATAATAAATAAATAAAAGTGTAACCTTAATTAATTCCATAAGTTATAAAATAAAGAAAAGTTAATTCTTTAATTAGTTTAAAGTCTTCCATAACTTGTCCTCAAGTTATGGAACTTGAAGAGATTTTGGATTAAAACTACTTTAAGCACATAAGTTATGGAATTAATTAGTTTTGAATAGTTTCAAAACTTGCCCTCAAGTTTTGGAATTTGAAAAGTTTTCACTTATGAATACTTTAATTCCAAGTTAGCCCTTAGAATTTTAAAAGTTAAAATTCAATCCTTATACTTTATAATATAATAAGTTAATAATATTTATATATATGTATAAGAGCAAGTCAATCTTACCGTTAGTAGGCCTCATTCACGAAGCCGGTCTATAAGGGGGTATAAGGTTACTGCCTATAAAATGACAGTTTAATGGGTGTCCACTCTCACCCACCGCTTCCTTGACCGGTGGAGGGTCGTTAGCTGAACGGGTTTGACAGGACTATAATTCTCCCTTCATTAAAAGTATTAATGATAAATACTAAGTAACTAAACTCTTAATAATACCCAATCTTAGTTACTTAGGAAAATGTGAATAAGGTGCTAATCCATAAAATTACACTTTGCACTTTGTTTAAGTTGGTTAGTGGAGCGTGTGTGGTTAACCGGCACACTAACTCGTATTTAACAAGGTAGGCAAAGGGTAACTTAATGTTTATCATAGTATCGATGGAGCGTGTGTGGTTAACCGGCACATCGATTGAGGGGTAAACACTTAAGGGTACCAAGTAATTTGCATGGTTACTTCACACCTTGTTTTGTGATCCTCGGCATCTCAGTCACAAAACCTGAAGGGCACACTCGAGATTGAAACATGTCATTGAACAGTTCAATGAATCTCAAAGATCTAGGAGTTTAAAATCCAATTAAAACCTAATAACACATTTCGTTTATCTTGGTGGAAATTGGTGAATCGTCATTCACCTACCTTCAAATATTTTATAGCTTGGATTACGGCATCCCTCTTCTAAGTTATAAAATGGTTTGTTGGGTCCTAGCCTTAATATTTCATATTGGGTGTCATATTAAGGACTTTAGATCAACTCTCTTGAATATCTCCCAAAAGATGTCTGGTTTAGACATCTATGATCTTCCCAAATCTCTTGAAACAAACTTTCCTAAATGAAGATGATGTCCCATGGAAATCATACTTCTTCCACCTCCTCTAACTAGTCTCCCTAACCCACAAGTTCTTGAAAAGTTTAAGGTCACTCAAGCCCTATTGGCAAGGCAAGGTCTAGGTGTGATCACATCTTGGAGATGTAGTCACATATTGACAAGCCGGGAGAGTTGGGTGTCAAAGTCTTGAGAAAGCTGGTGGTTCAATCACTTTCTAAGTCACATAGTGAGCTCCTTTGGGACTCCTATGAACCAGACTATGACAAGACCCTTAATGATCTTATCTATTTGCTAAGATCAACTTCCTAAAAATTTATGGACATTGACAATAATGACATTGGATATCCGGTAAAGCTCTCTCTTCCCAATGGAAAGGGATCGGCCATAGTCAACTCGGTTGACCAAATGGTAAAGAGAAAGGCTAAGTCTGTGATAGTCCCGTGTTCCATTACCAAAGCGTCCATATGTTAAATTGCCAAAGGAAGGGGCATTGGTTGCGAAGCTACCAAATTTACCTAAGGATGTTAAAGTCAATAAGTTGACTATACTTCAGGTAAAGTCCACTATCTAACTCTGCTAAGTTTCTATTCTAAGATTCTTGATACATGATGTGACTGGGTCACATGTTGATGTTTTAAGAATCAATGAAAAGTGAAGAAACTTAAAGAAAGAATATGCTGAATCTGATCGCATAGATGGATTTCTATCGTGTAGTTTGAAGATCGGATTCTTGAGCTACTTCTTAGGAGTTATGAGATATTGCTTAGGAATAGATAACAACAAGTTTTCATATGGATTGTAAGGATAAGTTTTTCCGCAAAGTTTTAAAATAGAAGAAAATTTTTAATTTTATTTATTTTAAAATATCCTTACAATGGCATTTGAGGAAAAATTGTTGCTTATATGATTCCATTAATAGCAAGAGTGGAAATATGAAATTGATTCTTTCATTTGTGGTAATGTCTAAATTTACCAAATAAGGAAAGATTCTCATCACCCAAGTTTCAATTGGACCGGGACTTGGAATCATGCAAGGTGTATAGCATGATAAATGAGAAGTTTCAAGTATTGGAAAATTAAGACTAATTACTTGTTCACATGGATGTGTGAGTCAAGTAAAGGACTAAGGGATCGAGTACATAGTCTTGTGCACTGATTAAGTCCACCACAAAAGACTGATAAGACTATTCGTCATGATTTACTTAAGCTCAGTAAATATGGTTATACTTACAAGCTTAAGTGTAATTCTGAGACATTGGAAAAGGTTCCAATGTAAGACAGAGCGAATAAGAAGAATCAAATTAGGCAGAAGGATAGAAGTTTCTCAAATCTGAAAAGATGGGAGAGTACTTTAGTATCAGTTTTTATGATCATCTTAATGATTTAGAGACTTTATCACAATTCATCCTCTAAGTGCTTTCTTATAGCTAAGAAGAGGAACTATGAATTGTTGAAGTGGTTAAATCAAGAAGATGATTCATACTTCATTCCAAAAACAATTCTTAGAGTCATACTCCAAGATTGTAACTTGAGTGACATGTCTTAAAGAAGGTTTAAAACACTTGTTAAATGTAAGAGTAAAAGTTTTCTACTCTTGTACATTTGAAATTGGTAAGTTGTGATGTTTTGGATGAAACAAAGACCAACTACGGCCAATTGTGTGAAGTGTTTGTCTTGATTAGAATCCGCACTATCTCTTGGATGTTTGACAAGGGAGTCTTATATGTCAAGAGGACAGTGGGAGTCTTAAATGTATTGAAAGTCTCAAGAACTAATCAAGAATAAAACCTGAAGTTCTTCACTAGCACACGACTTGAGGTTTATAACCTATCGTACTGACATATTTTGTGCCCATTCCAGTTAAAGTTGGCTTTGCATATGAGTTCTTAGAGTTCTCAATTGGTTGCATAACAACTTGGAAGCAATGGCAGGCCATTGAGCTGCCAAGTGGCAAGAAATTAGATGGAGTTCAGTCCATATGAGTTTGGATTTATCATCATCCTTGTCATGTGACTATGGTTTTGATAATTCACATGGATAAGAACACATACACCATTGAAAATATAAGTGTCATAAGGTTTCTCACTGATTCATGAAAATGATGGTGAGGAACACTTTCGCTAAGTAGATTTTAGCTAGATAGCAATTGCGATATTTGCATTCTCAAAGTCATTAGTGGAGCGTGTGTGGTTAACCGGCACACTAACCTGGACTTGTGAGAAGTGGCAAAAAGGTCTAACCATTATGATTACGGCATACCTCTTCATAATTTTTTAGACACACGTATGAGCTATCTAAGGGAAGGTGTATGATTTTGATAAATTTTTATCAAAACAATCTAGTATCAGAAATCTGAACTTTGGTAAGAAAGTTAGCTAATTTCTGAGTACATGTCAAAGCTAGTGGGAGCATAAGTGTCATGCTAATAATCATCATGTTAGTGGGAACATGATAACTATGATAAGTATTGCAAGTTAGCAATGTTAATTATAGAAAACAAAAGTTTCAATTGGGAAAGAGTTGTTTTGCTATAATTAAGGGAGAGGAAATTATACTTCATCTCAAATCTAAAAGCTTAGATTGAGGTTTTAATCGTATTTAGTCAAGGATATATATATGAATTTCATGTTGGAATGGCTCAACATAAGGAAATTCTGTATATGGTTCCATTATTTGCGTTCTAAAATTCAATTATGATTACGGCATCCCTTTTCCTAATCTGAATTATGAGAACTTGACAAATAGAAATGGAAATGTTATAGCAAAATACTAGTGTAGTCTTTATGTGAGACATCATGAATCGTGTCCCATATGCTTCGGATATAGGATTGATTACATGTGCTATATTCATCCTTTCTAAAATTTTCCAAATGCATGGGGCATTAAGAAGGGAAAAGGTCTAGAATTGGATATGACTAAAAGGATTAATCAATTGTCGAGGACAATCTAAGGTTTACCAAAGATTGGGTGCTCAAGGACAGTTGGAAGTATAGTGATAATTCTGGAAGGACCATATTGACATAATCTGTAAGGAGGAAACTCTTGTTCAGAAGTGATAGTCAAAATGGAATATGGAAATGTTTCAAAGTTAGAAATTATTCAATCTGTGTAAGATTAGGGAACTTAATGCAAGAAGGATGTTTCCAAGGAGCTGATCTTCTTTGGAATGCTCTGTAATGGTTGTTGTCAAGTCATTCTGACTTTGTGCATAATCATTGCAAGAAGATCAATGCATATAAGTTTAGAATCTAACAGATTTCAGTAAATGACATGAATTTGGAATTCTTGTATTTGCAGTAGGGATTTGGGAGTGTGAAAAGAGAATCATTGAAGTTAGGTTCAATTGATCTAGTTCAGAAAGTAAAGATCATAGACAAACATAGTATGCATACTTGGTGTGTGGCATGACTAGTGTTTAGAAAACATAGTGTACATGCTTGGAGCATGGGACTACTATTGTTTTAAATTCAAGAATAAAGTTGATAGCTGAAACAGTATACAATGAATAATGTGTAATCATACGGTGATAAACAAAAGGTGTTTTATTTATATTCATAGGTTTTGATACCATATTAGATTCTATTATTATTGTGTTTCATTTTGCATGTTTTGACTTCCAGAATAAACTAGGTTATTCTTCCGGAATGACTAAGTTATTCAAACCATCCACAGTCGGTCATATGTTGGAAGTAGATATGAATCAAGACTGTCATGGGTTGGCTTGTAGAGGTCTAAGATGTTGGACAAAGGGCTACAACACTCATGAGTGCTCATAAGTTCTGAGTATTGGATTCAACCCGCGCTCATTGGAATCACTTCATGGATTTTATCACGAGTGATCATGAGACGATAATATCTTATATTCTTCAAACCTAGAGATATGAGTTGTTACTATGATTTGATAGTACATTGATTGCACGAAAACGCATTGGTAACTCGATGTTATAAAACGTGTCTTTGTGTATGATTCAACAAGTAGTAGAACAAGCCGTATGAGTCGAAGTTTATCCATTCCTTTTACCTTCGGGATAAAAGCGATATCTGTGGGCCCCTCGATGATTTAATGATGACAAATGGAAGTGCTCGGCCGGGCCAGGACTGATTTGATTTGTTCAATTAGTCAGTCGTCATAAATCGGAAATCGGGAAACAACAAATGGACAGAGAGAATGATTATAATCCATGTCTCAGTCCATATGATATCTAGAATGGAGAAATATATGATCCCTTATCTAATGGACAAGTCATTGACAAAGGTCAGAGTTCATCTACAAGGTCAGAGTTCGACATAAGCTTTTGAGAGCTACGATTGCCAGTTGGTTCCTGAAGTCATACGCAATAATAGTTTTAGACTTATCCAAGTGGGAGACTGTTGGATTAATGTCTAAGTCCATAACTATAATTGGTAAGACTTGACCCGACCCGGCATGGTCCATTTGGGTTGCATGGCATCATGCACTTGGATAGACTAAATGAGAGAAATAAGAAACTTATGGTTATTAATATATTATAAGTTCTAGTATATTAATAATAAGAATAATAAGATTATTTAATTAGTATTGATCAAGAATTAATCTAGGATTAATTAAATGATCAAAAGAAGACTAATTAAATATATGGGTTGATTGTGTAAATCATCCATACTTATATAGTGGGCTAATGCTCCATGGATTATCTAGTTGGGCTAAAACCCATATGATGCTTCATGGATGCTCCATGGTGTTTTTGTACCCATGGATCATGGAAATGAAAGGCCATGTCAATTAGGATTTACATGGTGTAACCCTAACTATATAAGCATCATATTATTCACCAAAATCGGCACTAGAGTGTAATAGAAAGGGCTAGCCGATTTCATGAAGTGTAGATTTCTCTCAAGTTATTCCAAGTGTATTTGGTGTTGTGTGAACCATTTGAGGTGTCACACTTGAGGCACTTGGCACTCAAGCTTCATGAAGACTTTCTACATGAAAGAGGTATGTATTCTATCTTGTTATATTCATTGTTTTGTATGCTAGATTAGGATAATACCTTGGAAGTTCATATTTGCATGTATAATAAAACATAGATCCAAGGTATTTAGGGTTGCATGTACACTTAGGAGTGTTAGAATGCTCAAAACCCAACAAAAATGCTCTCCCCCCCCCCCACGCAAATCGGGCTATCCTCCCGAAGTCCCCTGGCCCTCCTACCCAAATACGCGGCTAAAGCAACTCGAAGGTTCAGGTGCCTCCCTGGAGTAACAAGTACCCATAAGAAATACAAGTCTGTCAAAGGCACTCTCTCACTGTTCTTATGGTGCGTGAGAGATATGGAAATCAAATGGTGCAGCAGTCTATATGTAGTAGACCAAATCATCCTCCCCCGTGCAGTAGATGGCGTGTATACTCCCCCTGTAATCTCGGCCCAAAAAGTGTTTTCATTATAGTCATCTGGCCGGTCCGTGAGACAATCAGCAAGGAATGCCGGGAAGTGGACACTCCTCGTCTCGTCTGCTGTGTATACCCCCACTCGAGTCGCAAACTCTATCACACTGCACTCCCGGCTCACACCCCCCCAATCTGAAGGAAAAGGCTGTCCTATCATCGGGTGTCTTCCTAGGGTCATAGGAAACTGTAGCGTAAAACTCCAGCAAAAATTCCCGATAAACAGGCTCCTGGATCCTGAACAATCGTGCCCATCACTGACATACGAACAAATGCACTCCACTCGCGTCCGAGTGCGTGTTAGGGATGGCAAAAAAGCCCGAACCCGATGGGGAAACCCGAAACCCGATCATTTCGGGTCGGGTAACGGGTCGTTATCGGGTTTTTTATCGGGTTCGGGGCAGGGAGTGGGTTATCCTCGCCCCGACCCGCCCCGCCCCGATTATATATATATATATATATATATATATATATATATATATATATATATATATATATATATATATATAATGTTGAAAAATTTTTGCTGTTAATTGTACGCGTTCAAATATAAAATACTTATTGTGGACAATTTTTTTAGTTATTAACAATCTGGTGTTAATGATCATTTTTATGTGTTTTGACGTATTAAACAAAACTTAAATCAAATAATTTTTAATATAACGTCCAGTTTATTTTATTAAAGTGATGCATCATGTTTTTAATTTAAAAGAGTTGCTAGAACATGTATATTTTATAAGACATTGGGGTACCCTAAAAGAGAATAAAGATTTCGTTATCAATTGTTGTAAACCCGATAAGATACCCGAAACCCGACGGGGAAACCCGAAACCCAATGGGGCGCCCCGATAAGATACCCGAAAGTTATCGGGGCGGGTTTGGGAATCCATGCCCCGCCCCGAACCCGCCCCATTGCCATTCCTAGTGCGTGTATTGCAAAAAAATCCTGGATCAGCGCAACAAGTCCAGTCTGGGTCACCAATTCCCAGTCTAATGATGGTGCTATGTCGATCTCCTTAGTGAGCAGCAGACTCAGATTGGTGACATATCGTGCCCGGGTTGCATCGTTTAGAGTTTGCGAAAATTGCAAGAAACGGTGATCGGTCACGTCCTCGGGTTGGTTGGTCCTTTGAGTTCTTCGGGCCATAATCTTTGTGTCGATTCTGTCGTTGATTTACGTTGGGCGTAAAGAAAAGTTACGTTGGGCGTAACCCCAACTCCGGAAAGAAGCATGCGTGATCAATGGTTTATTACGCTTGGCGTAAGTTAAAATTACGATGGGCGTAATTTTAACTGAAATATCTCCTTTTCCTTATTTGAAATTCCTTTTTCCACTAATTAATTTAGGAGATTCTAAATATAATTATTTTTTTCTTTTAATTGCTTCAACAACAACCATGACTTTCTGATGAGTGAAATTTTAAAAAAATTGAGACGTCATGATCACTTGTCCTTGTCGAGATCAAACAACAATGGTTGATTAAAACCCTTGCACACAAGAAATAGTTTGTGAAAACAACCACTTTCGGGACCCGTTAGAATATTTCCTATGTTTTCTTCGCACCTTTAACTAAAAGTAGAACAAGAAGTGACCTAACTAGTCAAGAACAGCAAGAGCTCGGTCTTCCACTTAACCACCACAATACGCCTTGCTATACTACGCCTCATGGATTGAGTTGGAAAAATCAACAAAATAGCTAGGCTAAGAAGGTCAAGAATTCCCTAATCGCTTGCATTCTCGAAACCCATGCAAAAGGTAAAGTCAAACAATGTGTACGATCCCAAATTCCTGCAAATAACAACAAGAACCTTCCCGACAAGTGAAATGATATCATCGAAAATAAACTCTAAAAATAAAAACTAACTAAACAAATAACGAATAATCAAATAAACTAAGTTAATTTCAAGCCGTTCCTCGGCAACGACGCCAAAAACTTGATGTGCACGAAAGTACCCACTAATTTTAATATTTATAACCTAACAAACTTAGACTAACTATGCACTTATAGGCAGTGTACCTAGTCAGATTACAGTATAGCTTAGGTAAGTCGGGTGTCGATCACAAGGAACGGTGGTGAATTAATTTAAAATATTTGATTATAGGTTATAAGACACACGAAAAGAATAAAGAAGTAGTTTAATAAATCTCAAACGAACAATTAATTGACAACTCTCGATAAACTAACAGGAAAGCAAATCTCTTCAGGTACTTTGGTTTAGATAAATTACACCTTAAAAACATAGACAATTGCATACACAAATTCTTTTATTCATGTTCACCGATTCCTAAAATGATTAGATTCGCGTTCACTATAACTAATCCTTTAGCAAACAAGTCAATTCAAACAGTGATCAGTTGATTAAACCAACATGCTTCCTAGTGTTCAGTTCGTATCAAGCAAGACTTGTAAATATAATTAATCAAATTGGTCGTTCAATTAACCTCTTGTTGATGGTCATCAAACAAGGCTCACACATTAACTTACTTATTCCCAAGTTAATCCTAGTTTCACATTCGTTATTCCTAGACTTATAATCTTGATAGTCAGCAAAATCATAAGAGACAAGCAATCAAGCAGATGTTCATACAACTCAATTTACTTAATAATTAACAGCAAATAATTATCATTAATACGTAAGGATCTTTTAACAAGCTTGGCAAGATAAATTAAACATAAACAAACAGTTCAATATAGCAATTAGTCTAATAATCAAGGTTTCATTCAATCATAAACACAAAGTAAAAGGTTTTTACACCCAAATCAGAAACTAAATACAATATAGTAACACAGTGGAATGCTAAACATGGTCACGTTAACAACCCATATGATTACCGACATGTATCCGCTCTCCAATCCTTCCGATCTCCGCTCCCGTTAGCTTAACGGCCTCCCGGCCGCCTTCTAGACCGTCAAAACGGCTTAACAGAAGTTAATTATCGACTAAATTAGGTTAGAAGTCGAATCCCCCCTTCTGGTTAGCTGATAATCGCCTTTTATAACCTTTGTAACCGACTTACGTACGCTGGGCGTAAGTCGGATTACGCTGGGCGTAGTGAGGATTAATACGCGATGAGGTTATCCGGATGCCAGCCGTTACGTGGGGCGTACATATAGATTACGCTGGGCGTAACTCGTATTTGGCTATTACGCTTGGCGTACATGTCCATTACGCGGGGCGTAAACGACTCCTCCAACATTTTTCCTTTCCTTTAGCTTCTAAGCCCGATTTTCGCTTCAGTCTTTTCTTTTGTGCTCTATCGACAACGAATAGCTGCAAATCATAATTCAAAGCATTATAAGTACTTTTTAGTTCTAAAAGAGAATCATAAAGGCCAAAATATTAATATATAATGTATAAATATATATATATATATATATATATATATATATATATAAATACACATATAAAAATACCCCACACTTAGCCTTTGCTTGCCCCCAAGCAAATTTACTTTTATTTTACCAATATCGTACTAAACAATCCATTTAAAACTCAGCCATTATGTCAAGACCGCAACGCATGCATTTGTGTCTAAAATTTTCCTAAACTACCCCCCCATACTTTAAATACTCACAATCTTCATAAACACTCGCCCACTTCTTTCGAACAATGCTCATTTTATGCATCCCTCCGAATCCATCCTCAGAAAACCTCCTAACCTCAAGGTGTTTTTGGTTGAGCAACCCAAGCATACATAATCTAGAATTACAATTTATGATACCACTATGGAGCTTTTTGAATTCTTCACTTTCTTGATAATTTGATCTTTGATTTCTTTGAATTCACCACCTTGTTTGATTTGATTTCTGGTATCTTCAATTTTTGAACTCTTGGAATTTTGATCTTTTGATCTTCACTTTAGTTGCTCCAAAATTCTTCAAACTTTTCTTGCAATTCTCTCTTCTCTTTTTTTAAATGTACCTCACTTTTTTCACTCAAAACCCTACATGCTTAAGCAGGGGCGCTCAACTTCAACATTTATTGGTTAACGATAATAATTTTCCTGGATACATTTCTGGTACACGATGCTAAACATATTGCATCCCTCAAACCAAGCGAGGTTGTGTTTTTTTTCCATGATTTCACTAAAATAAGGGATGCCACAAATGCACTATAACGTATATTGGCTCAACTAAACATTTGAGTTCTCATCGGATCATCTCATACAATATTAGCAAAAAATTTTAAATTATCACTAGATTTTTCTAAATTAAACTATTATTTCAAGTTTATAATTTTTAAAATTTCCTAAATCTAGCAATTTCCAAACTATTATTTCATTTTTCTTTTTTATAATTTACTTTTACCGACCCCCTACCCCACACTTATTTTATACAATGTCCTCACTGTATGCATAAAACTAATTAAGCACATAAAAAGGGAGAAAAAGGAACATAATCCCCTAGGGTAGTTGTGGCGAGATCGAATGGGGCTGCTACAAGTTGCTTCAAATATTGCTGAAAGACTGAAAACTGGAACTGCTGCTTCTGAATTTGCCGATAAAATCAAGACTGCCGACTTCGAAAATGTGGTGCAAAAGATTGCAAACAAATGCAATGTGTAATAACCATGACGTGGGAAAGTGTCGACCACGTCGTCTCGTCAAAAATGGCATCCTCTTCTCGCGATGAAAACTCCCCCACAACATAGGAAAGTGTCAACCATGTCGTGGCAGCCGAGATGATACTTCTTCCTCGCGTCGAAATAAAACTCTATGGTGTGGGAACAGCTCATCCATATCATAAGAGTCAAATATAAAATGCCACTCTTCTAAATAATCTCTCACGAAATCAATATGCACCCCACACTTATGACAAATTGTGGGTCTAGACTATAATTTTCGAACTCTCACACGGCTCTCTCTAGCAACAGTTGGACCTAGCTGCAGAACTTACTGCCAACTTTCTAAAGGCGAAAATTCTGCAGAGATCTAAACAACCAAAGAGCATCAACATGGAAAACAAAAGTAAAACACCCTAAATTAAACTTAATTACATACCAAATAAAAATAGTAATACTAAGCAACACTAAAATAAACTAAAAATAACACAAAAATAAAAATAAAAAGGATAACTAAATCACTCATCATCTCCGTCATCATGCTGTTGTGTCCCAGAAGTACCGGCCCCATCATGCCGTGACTGGAATGGTGGTGGAAAAGGAACCGAGTACTGAAACCCCTGGTGGGCAAAGAATGCGGTCAACGCAACCCCATACCACTGCTGTTGTCTCTCCACGTGTGCAACATACTCACAAAGGTTCTGAACCCCCACGTCAATACGGTCAATGCGCTGAGCTAGGTAACGCATATCAATCTCCGGCTCAGGAACCTGCTGCGCTCCCCGAGGAGCAATTCTACGCCACTGGACCCGTCTCGGCTGTGGCTCGACGACACCCTCCTCGTCCGCCACGTCATCTGGTCGTACCCGCAAAACACCATCTCCGCCCCGCTCAAGTACACGCATCGACCCCAATAACTGAAGGCTCATCAGCCTCACATCATGAAACACCATCGATCTCGTGATCTCACGCGTCAACAACTGATATGATCGAGCTAATCGCGTGATAAAATGCCCCCTGCAAATCGGGCTATCCTCCCGAAGTCCCCTGGCCCTCCTACCCAAATACACGGCTAAAGCAACTGGAAGGTTCAGGTGCTTCCCTGGAGTAACAAGTGTCCATAAGAAATACAAGTCTGTCGAAGGCACTCTCTCACTGTTCTTATGGTGCGTGAGAGATATGGAAATCAAACGGTGCAGCAGTCTGTATGTAGTAGACCGAATCATCCTCCCCCGTGCAGTAGATGGCGTGTATACTCCCCCTGTAATCTCGGCCCAAAAAGTGTTTTCATTATAGTCATCTGGCCGGTCCGTGAGACAATCAGCAAGGAATGCCGGGAAGTGCACACTCCTCGTCTCGTCTGCTGTGTATACCCCCACTCGAGTCGCAAGCTCTATCACACTGCACTCCCGGCTCACACCCCCCAGTCTGAAGGAAAAGGCTGTCCTATCATCGGGTGTCTTCCTAGGGTCATAGGAAACTGTAGCGTAAAACTCCAGCAAAAATTCCCGATAAACAGGCTCCTGGATCCTGAACAATCGTGCCCATCCCTGACATACGAACAAATGCACTCCACTCGCGTCCGAGTGCGTGTATTGCAAAAAAATCCTAGATCAGCGCAACAAGTCCAGTCTGGGTCACCAATTCCCAGTCGAATGATGGTTCTATGTCGATCTCCTTAGTGAGCAGCAGACTCAGATTGGTGACATATTGTGCCCGGGTTGCATCGTTTAGAGTTTACGGAAATTGCAAGAAACGGTGATCGGTCACGTCCTCGGGTGGGTTGGTCCTTTGAGTTCTTCGGGCCATAATCTTTGTGTCGATTCTGTCGTTGATTTACGTTGGGCGTAAAGAAAAGTTACGTTGGGCGTAACCCCAACTCCGGAAAGAAGCATGCGTGATCAATGGTTTATTACGCTTGGCGTAAGTTAAAATTACGATGGGCGTAATTTTAACTGAAATATCTCCTTTTCCTTATTTGAAATTCCTTTTTCCACTAATTAATTTAGGAGATTCTAAATATAATTATTTTTTTCTTTTAATTGCTTCAACAACAACCATGACTTTCTGATGAGTGAAATTTTAAAAAAATTGAGACGTCATGATCACTTGTCCTTGTCGAGATCAAACAACAATGGTTGATTAAAACCCTTGCACACAAGAAATAGTTTGTGAAAACAACCACTTTCGGGACCCGTTAGAATATTTCCTATGTTTTCTTCGCACCTTTAACTAAAAGTAGAACAAGAAGTGACCTAACTAGTCAAGAACAGCAAGAGCTCGGTCTTCCACTTAACCACCACAATACGCCTTGCTATACTACGCCTCATGGATTGAGTTGGAAAAATCAACAAAATAGCTAGGCTAAGAAGGTCAAGAATTCCCTAATCGCTTGCATTCTCGAAACCCATGCAAAAGGTAAAGTCAAACAATGTGTACGATCCCAAATTCCTGCAAATAACAACAAGAACCTTCCCGACAAGTGAAATGATATCATCGAAAATAAACTCTAAAAATAAAAACTAACTAAACAAATAACGAATAATCAAATAAACTAAGTTAATTTCAAGCCGTTCCTCGGCAACGACGCCAAAAACTTGATGTGCACGAAAGTACCCACTAATTTTAATATTTATAACCTAACAAACTTAGACTAACTATGCACTTATAGGCAGTGTACCTAGTCAGATTACAGTATAGCTTAGGTAAGTCGGGTGTCGATCACAAGGAACGGTGGTGAATTAATTTAAAATATTTGATTATAGGTTATAAGACACACGAAAAGAATAAAGAAGTAGTTTAATAAATCTCAAACGAACAATTAATTGACAACTCTCGATAAACTAACAGGAAAGCAAATCTCTTCAGGTACTTTGGTTTAGATAAATTACACCTTAAAAACATAGACAATTGCATACACAAATTCTTTTATTCATGTTCACCGATTCCTAAAATGATTAGATTCGCGTTCACTATAACTAATCCTTTAGCAAACAAGTCAATTCAAACAGTGATCAGTTGATTAAACCAACATGCTTCCTAGTGTTCAGTTCGTATCAAGCAAGACTTGTAAATATAGTTAATCAAATTGGTCGTTCAATTAACCTCTTGTTGATGGTCATCAAACAAGGCTCACACATTAACTTACTTATTCCCAAGTTAATCCTAGTTTCACATTCGTTATTCCTAGACTTATAATCTTGATAGTCAGCAAAATCATAAGAGACAAGCAATCAAGCAGATGTTCATACAACTCAATTTACTTAATAATTAACAGCAAATAATTATCATTAATACGTAAGGATCTTTTAACAAGCTTGGCAAGATAAATTAAACATAAACAAACAGTTCAATATAGCAATTAGTCTAATAATCAAGGTTTCATTCAATCATAAACACAAAGTAAAAGGTTTTTACACCCAAATCAGAAACTAAATACAATATAGTAACACAGTGGAATGCTAAACATGGTCACGTTAACAACCCATATGATTACCGACATGTATCCGCTCTCCAATCCTTCCGATCTCCGCTCCCGTTAGCTTAACGGCCTCCCGGCCGCCTTCTAGACCGTCAAAACGGCTTAACAGAAGTTAATTATCGACTAAATTAGGTTAGAAGTCGAATCCCCCCTTCTGGTTAGCTGATAATCGCCTTTTATAACCTTTGTAACCGACTTACGTACGCTGGGCGTAAGTCGGATTACGCTGGGCGTAGTGAGGATTAATACGCGATGAGGTTATCCGGATGCCAGCCGTTACGTGGGGCGTACATATAGATTACGCTGGGCGTAACTCGTATTTGGCTATTACGCTTGGCGTACATGTCCATTATGCGGGGCGTAAACGACTCCTCCAACATTTTTCCTTTCCTTTAGCTTCTAAGCCCGATTTTCGCTTCAGTCTTTTCTTTTGTGCTCTATCGACAACGAATAGCTGCAAATCATAATTCAAAGCATTATAAGTACTTTTTAGTTCTAAAAGAGAATCATAAAGGCCAAAATATTAATATATAATGTATAAAAATATATATAAAAATACACATATCACTCCTACCTTGACTTCTTACTTGTTAGATCTACTTTAGGGTTTGAATCTTGACATCTTTGGGGCATTTCTAAGCCATTTTCGGGTCTTAGAGTGTAATATAGAGAAAGGGCTTCAGATCTAGAACCTTGGAGGGTTCTCATGGCATAAAGGTGCCAACTTTATGGCCATAAGAGCCCCATGCATCTTTGAAACCTCATTTTTGGTTCTTTTGAGCTTAAAAACCCATGCATGGACGTAAAGTTCATGACTTTACGTGTTATATCGACCCTAGGAGGTCAGATCTACTTTCTAGATGAGATACGTTCAACAGAAATCGAGTTTATAGACATGGACTTTAGGGTACTCGACGAGTTGGGTATTGGTTCCCCAATCTTTTCTGTTTCTGATGGATTTGGATGAGTCTAGAAGGGGACTCAACAAGATGGAAGTAATTATGGAACTGGAAATCATGGGACTCGACGAGTTGTTCATATAACTCGGCGAGTCCAAGGCAATCTCCCAACTCATGAAGGCGGACAAGACGAGTTATTCTTATAACCCGGTGAGTCATAGACTGGACACAATCATATGATGAAAATGAACTTGCCAAGTTCAAGGATGAACTCGACGAGTCGGTTGAAGGTGGTCCCGATATTATGGTTGAAGGAGAACTCGTCGAGTTCTTGCTAGACTCAACGAGTAGAGTCGGGGGTTGTATCATTTTGAAAGAATAGGGACTCGAAGAGTTGGTGGACCAACTCGGCGAGTCAAGTCAACTGGAGGGTGACTTTGACCCGAAATTGAGTTGACCCTTGTTAAGGAGGGTTGTGGGTACAAATTAGTAATCAAGGAGGGCTGTTGTGTAGGGATTGAGGAGTTGAGTCGAGAGGATTTTCGTACCGAGGATTGTGCAGACATTACGTGACATCGAGGTGAGTTATCTTCCAGTAGCGGTGGGTCTACGGCCACAATGCCGACCCACCAGTAGGAGTTATATGTTAGATGATTGTCTTTGTGATATTCATCTAGGTTTGCTACTACATGATATGTTTATGTGCTAGCATGATATGTTATATGTGATAGTGATAGTAAGGGTTGAAATAGTCCCTGGTAGTCGGGTGAAATAGACTGATGGGTAAGTCAAGCACCCCAAAATGGCTTGACCTGGGTAGGTCAGGCGCCCCATAATTGCCTGGCAGTATATGCGTGTTATATTATTGTGTGGTAGTGGTAGAGGTGAAATAGTCCCCAGTAGTCGGGTGAAATAGACCGATAGGTAAGTCAAGTACCCCAGAATAGCTTGAACTGGGTAAGTCAAGCACCCCATAATGGCTTGACCTGGGTAAGTCAGGCACCAAAAAATTGTCTGACAGTATGTTATTGTATGGTGTGTGGTATGATTGGGGGACTCACTAGGCTTCGTGCTTACAGTTTTCAGTTTTGTTTCAGGTGCCTCTTCAGCGAAGGGGAAGGAGCCGACACTGTAGCGGCACATCACACGCATATCAGGATTCCGCATTTTGAGATCTATGGGATTGTACTCTGATTTTATTATTATCCGATGATATGATTTCGAGACACGTCATGATGGTTTTATGAATTAATATAATATTAGCAATGTTTTGATAAATGATTTCACATGTTACTTAATTAAAAATGAAATTTTTTGCCTTGAATTTTTGGGATGTTACAAGATTAATTCTCTTAAACAAAATGGTATTTCTTTGTCATATTACTTCAATAAGCTTGATTCTTTATGGAAAGAGTTTGATGGTCTTACTAGTTTAACTGAGTGTACCTGTGATGATTCTATTAAACTTAAAGATCACTCTAATCTCATGAAACTTATGCAATTTTTATCTGGTCTTGATGACTCATATAGTCAGGTTAAAAGTCCCATTTTTTTAATGGATCCTTTGCCTAGTGTGAAAACTGCTTTCTCTATTGTGTAAAGAGAAGAATCTCTTCAAATGAATGGTTCTTTGACTTCTCTTCAGTCATCTCAGTCAGTGACTAAGTCTCAGTCCACTACTTTTAATATCAGATTTTCTAATAGACCTAATATTAATAAAAATAAGAATCAAGTTGTTCAATGTAAGAACTGTGGTATTAAAGGTCATACTATAGAAAAATGTTACAAGTTAATTGGATATCCTAAGGATTTTAAACCAAGAAATGAAAGTAATAATCAGAATAATGTTGTTAAAAACTTTTTTGCCAACTGCACCACTACTTCTTCTGGAAGTATTGGTACGTCCAATTTTTATGATCCTAATGGGGACTCTGAGTTTCATCAACTTACTAAGGATCAATATATCAAGTTCTTACAACTTATTGGTGATAGACAAGTCAATGAAGAAGCATCTGTTAGTGCCAGTATGACAGGTACTTGTTTATTTTAAGCCTTTAATGCTTATGTTAATTCACCAAAGTGGATGGTTGACTCTGGAGCTAATCAACATATGATTGCTTCTGAGTCACTACTCCATGGTACTATGGATGTGTCAAAATTAGATCAACTTGTCTGCCACCCTAATGGTACATCAACTAAAATTGAAAAAATTGGTAATCTAAATTTGTCTTATTCCTTAACCCTGTTTGATGTATTTGTTGTTCCTGATTTCAATGTTAATTTGTTGTCTGTTCATAAGGTTTGCAAAGATAGTAATTGTGAAGTTGTTTTTAATAAGCATAGTTGCAAAATTCAGGGTTACAATCAAAGGTGATGGTGGGGAGTGGTAGAGAGTCTGGAGGTCTCTATTACATAAATAATGTACCTTCAGGTATTTTATCTAGTCATTCTAAGTCTTCTTCTGTTTGTTGCGTGTCTAAACTGACTTGACATAATAGACTTGGTCATCCTTCTAATCAAGCCTTGGGTGTTTTAAAAAATAAACTTAGAATTGGTAATGAAAGTATTCCACCATGTGAAATTTATCATAAAGCTAAACAAACTAGAGAACCCTTTCCTGTTAGTTAACATTCTACTTCTAAACTTGGTGAGTTGATTCGTCTAGATGTCTGGGGTCCCTATAGAGCGACAACTACAAAAGGGTTTAAGTATTTTTTGACTATTGTGGATGACTATACTAGTGCTACTTGGATTTATCTGTTAAGGTCCAAAGATGAAATTTATGATTGTGTTGTTGCTTTCTTTAATATTTTACTTAATCGGTTTTGTGTTAAAATTAAAGTTGTTAGATCAGATAATGGCACTAAGTTTTTGAATAATAGAATGAGACAGTTAATTGAGTAAAACGGAATTTTATATCAAACATCTTGTGTTCATACTCCACAACAAAATGGTGTTGTGGAGAGAAAACACATACATATATTAAATGTTGCTAGATCACTAATGTTTTAGTCTGGTATTCCACTTAAATATTAGGGAGATGCAGCTTTAACCTCAATTTTTATAATTAATAGAACTCATACTTCTGTGCTGAATGGTGCTTCTCCCTATGAATTGGTTTATAATAGAGCTTCTATTTTTTTATAAACTTAGAGTTTTTGGTTGTTTATGTTTTTACACTAAACGGAATAATTTTGATAAATTTTATGAAAGAGCTGATAAATGTATTTTTCTTGGATATTCATCTGATAAAAAGGGTTATAAAGTACTTAGTCCATGTTGACCCAAATCGTTGAGTGCAGCTAGTAACTCATCGAGTTCCTTCAGAACTCAGAAAACCGGGAAAACCCTAACTAACTCGTCAAGTTATCTCATCAACTCACCGAGTTTATCCAGAATCCAGAAAGCGGGAAAACACGACTCAACTCGTCGAGTTGGCTAAGCAACTAGTCGAGATCCTTCAACCTTTTCATATTCAGTCCTTTCCAGTCGAATCCAAGGCCCCAAACTACAGATCTAGTCCCCTAGGGTTAAGATAGCATATAAAGTTGCTAACTTTACGTCCATGCATGACATTAAAGGGGTTTAAACACTCATATGAAACTTAATAAGGGGTTTAGGGCATGGAGGATGGCTAAATCTTGATAAAGCTTGAATCTTTAGGCCCAAGGAGGCCTAAAGGTGTTCAGATCTGAAGTCATAACTTCAAATCATTCTTAACTCCGAAAATGGTTCCAAAATGGGTTAAAAATGCACTAAACTTCCAAAATGGGTCTACGGCCTCCTCCTTCGGCTATGCACTAGTCTCTTCAAGCTTCAAGAAATGCACCAATAAATACTCTTAAGGCTTACACACTCTCAAAATGGAAGGTCAGCACGATTTTAGGGTTTCTCCAGACAATAATGTGGTAAGGGAGGCTGGTGAGGGGACTTAAGGTCCTTTAAATAGGGTGCAAACCCTAAAAATTAGGGTTTTCATGCACAACCTCAACTCGTCGAGTTGGGGTCCTCCAAATCGTTGAGTAGATTCCGTAATCCATGCGACTTTATTAATTTCTACACGACGAGTTAGGGCCTCCAACTCGTCGAGTAGGTCTTATGTGATGTGCAAAAATCCTTAAAATTTTATACTTGGGAGTCGGGATGTTACAATACTTCTCCTTTTGTGGACCCAAAAGAAGTCGTGTGCTTTTACTATGGCCATAAAGGCCATTGGAGAAGAAGCTACTCCAAGTACCTACAATAAGTGAGAGAAGCTAAGGGCAAGGTCTCTAACTCTTCTGGTACGTACTCTATCCAAATCAATAACACTTGTATTTCAAATTCTTGAGTCATTGATAGGAGATGCGATTTCCATATTTGTTCTGATATGCAGGGACTAAAGGAAAGTGAAGAGGTCGAGCATGGGAAGCTGAACTTGATCATGGGGAATAGGCAAAACTCGGTTGTTACTAGGATTGAGACTTACGAGCGTATGTTTTTTTAAAGAGACTTACAAGCTTATGTTTTATAGTGTTAGGGTTGATTAAAACAATTGTTGCTATTCGTTAGAAATGACTAAAAACATAATTTATTTTCGTGCTTTATTTAAACAAGGATATCGTTATGGTTTTGATAATAATGACAGTACAATTTCTATTTATCGTAATGGTGCATTTATGTTCAAAGCTAATCCTTGTGATCATGTGTATGAAGCTATTGTTTGTGTGAATGAACTTGGCCATGTGTATAAAGCTATTGTTTGTGTGAATGAACTTGGCCATAATGTTTATAATATTGATTCTTCTAACAGTTTAGAAAAAAGTGTGCTTATGACATTATCGTTTTGGACACATCAACAAGAGACACATTGCCCAACTCCAAAAGGATGGAGAGTTGGGATCATTTGACCTCAAATCAGATGATGAATGCGAGTATTGTTTGTTGGGCAAGATGACTAAGTCACCTTTCACACGTCCTTGTTAAATAGGTTAAGATTTGTTAGACCTCATTCATATTGATGTATGTGGTCCTTTCAGATCCACCAAAAGGGATGCTAATCGCTACTACGTGATGTTTACTAATGATTATAGTAGATATGGGTATATCTACTCAATCAAGCATAAATCATAAACTTTTGAAAAGTTCAAAGAGTTTAAGAACGAGGCAGAGAATCAATTTGACAAGAAGATAAAGATGCGCCAATCTGATAGATGTGGAGAATATCTTAGTAACAAGCAAACCAAAAATCCCCCAAATAATCCAGATCCAAAGTCTATTTATATTTTAGTCGAAAAGTAAACCGAAGCTAATATTTGAATAATCTATAAAAATTTAGCATTATATCCCCCTCTAATTTTACGTAACCACTTCTAAATCCAAACACCATCGGGCCTTTTATCTTTTAAAAATGCAATTTTCTTCCAAGTTGGATGAAAAAGTCTCGTGAACACCGACATTAAAGACACATATGAAGAAGTACCGTATTAAATCCTACAAGACTCCCTCATTTCTCTTTAAAATCCATGAGCATGTCCCACTTTACCTAACCAATAGTCCTTTTGTTGCCCTTAACATCCCCCCTCCCCTAAAAAGAAAACTTGGTTGTAATGGATTCCAATGAATTATTGACTTTGAGTGGCATTTTAAAAATCGACATATAGTGCATTCTGAGAGAATCCAACACCAACTTTAGTAACATAGACCAAGTAACATAGGCTAACAAAGACTAGGTAACATAGGCTGACCAACACTACATTTTCCTTTCCATTTAGAGAGCATATTAGCCTTCCATCTGAGACATATTCAACCCCACCCGAATTCCCAAACAAGTGAAAGACAAAAAATCCATGGCACACCCTGTCAAAACAACAAAGTTTTGCACTTCTTCCTCTTTAATACTGCTCCAAACAATCTCAATTTGTAAAGATTTATCCTCAACCCATAAGCCAAGTAAAAGCAACACATAATACATAATAGATTATTTGTATTCTCATGAGACCAATCACCTAATATGAGAACATCATCGACATACAATAAATAAGAAATATACAAACCTTCCATACTAATGACCACCCCTTAATGCAATAAATATGTTGATGAACTCTCAATAAATGAGAAACATTAACTTGGACCATGGACAAGTTAATCAGGCTGCCCTCCTTACGGACAACCCTCGAGTTGATATGACTTGAAAATTAAACGAGCAAGACTAAGTTTAAACTTTTTCAACCCGAAACAACACAAAATGATTAAAATGTCTTGAACCTTAAACCTGCTAATTCGAAACAAATCCATACAAAATAAATAGGTTTGGATAAATTTTTTTAACTTATTTAAATATATAAATAGATAGAATAGGATACAAAAATTAAACAATACAATTAAAATAAAACTGTTTCAATCTTATTAATGTTAAACCGGAAATTAAACAACCCAAACTACCCTGGACCAGGTGGAAAAAAAACATGTCGAACCATTAAGCACCAGAACAACGTAATCGAAATACTGTATTCGTTTTCACTGTCATTCTCGTTTTCTTCGTCTCAAACCCCCTTTCGCAATCTCTCTCTCTCAATAACACCATTTTCCACTGCACTGCTACGCAAATCAAACACAAGAACAAGAAAAATTAATCTCTTCCAATTGGATTATTTGATTCTCCTGTCGTTTATTATTATTATCATCGTCGTATGAGATCAACTTCAAATTCACTTCTTTCAGTTTCAACAGCGCGTACCCGTTTGATACAGATGAATGTCACTGCTATGGAAAATTTCACTTCAATCGAAGAAACTGAAGTCAAATTTTGAAGGATCAGGCAATCTCGTTTCTTCCTATCGATCCGTTTTTTTGGTAAGCTCCGCAGGTCTATCCGTGTATTCATAGAGATTTATTGCCGATGATTACGTTCGTAGGAAATCCGATTGAGGGTTTAGAAACTTATCGTTTATCTTCTGTTTTCTCGCGACTCGTTTTCGATCGCTTAGGGTTTCTCATTCAACTACATGATATTACGAGGCAATTTAAAATTTCCTTCAGTTTGTAAATTGGCGTTTTTTAGGTTCGTTTCTATGATCATTTAGGGTTTTTTTTGATATGAAATACCATATTCCCTTCTCTTCTGTTGGAAAGTTTGAAGTAATGAACTCATTGAAGATAATATTGTATTCACTCCTAGCATCATTCAATCCATTTAAGCTTATAACCTTCTTTTCTTCAAATTCTAGCAATAACTCTATCCATTTTCTACAAAACTTGCTTCAGGAATTTCTGCAATGCACCGTGTGGGTATTGCAGGCAGTGCCTCCAATTCAGTTCGTCCTCGCAAGGAGAAAAGATTTACATATGTATTAAATGATACAGATGACACAAAGGTCAGTGTTCATTCGATTATCTGATCCCTAATTCTGCTTCTCTCTGTATAAACATGTAAAGAACTTCATACCTCAAATATTCAAACACACTTCCTCCTTTTGCAGCATTGTGCAGGTGTGAATTGTTTGGCTGTATTAAAGCCATCAAAACCAGACAACTCAAGTTACCTCTTCACAGGGAGCCGAGATGGAACATTAAAAAGATGGGCATTGACAGATGAGGATGCTACATGCTCAGCTACCTTTGAGTCTCATGTTGATTGGGTATATACTATATACTATATACTTCTTCTTCATTGTTAATATATAAAAACTTGGTGTTGTTAAAAGTTAATGCGGGGGCATATTTGTAAATTGGAATATACAGGTCAATGATGCAGTCCTTGTAGGAGGGAATACCCTTGTATCATGCTCCTCAGATACTACAGTCAAGGTTTGTCTTCAGTGTAAGATTAAACCTTTTAATCAATGTATCATTATGTATACAAAATTTTAACTAATATTTATATTGTTTTTCATGTTTTCCACTACTAGACATGGGATTCTTTTTCTAATGGAACTTGCACAAGGACTTTTCGCCAACACACAGATTATGTCACTTCTCTTGCTGCAGCAGAAAAAAATGTAATCTTTTTGTCTTTCTTCAATTATATAAACATCATGAGCATATATATAGTAGTTTATTCTTCTTTTTGTGTGGTTATTGTTGTAGAGCAATATTGTTGCATCTGGTGGATTGGGTGGTGAAGTGTTCATATGGGATCTTGAAGCAGCACTTGCTCCCCTCACCAAGTCCAGCGAGGCAGCTGACGAGGATCGTCCAGGTGGCACCAATGGGTCAGGAAGTTTACTACCAGTTACTAGCTTACGTACAATAAGCTCAAACAACAATATTACATTGCAAACAAATGCACCTCAAGGATATGTTCCTATTGCTGCTAAAGGACATAAAGAGTCTGTTTATGCATTAGCAATGAATGATACTGGAACTCTTCTTGTTTCTGGTGGAACAGAGAAGGTAAAAACTGTAAATCACTCTAAATTCTGTTGTATAAGTATTTACTTTTTATAAAACTTGTCTTGTTAATATTTAGAATATATGATTTTATTGTAGGCTGTGCGTGTTTGGGACTCAAGAAGTGGCTCAAAGATGATGAAGCTTAGAGGGCATACAGATAACATTAGGGCTTTGCTTCTTGACTCCACAGGAAGGTTTGTGTTCTTTCAGAGTTTCTTAAGTTTTTAAAATTTATATTTTCTTTGTGTAATTAAATTATTAGGTTATTCGGTTTTTTAATTCTGTATAGTGTCAATGATGCAGGTTTTGTTTATCAGGATCCTCGGATTCTATGATCAGGTAGTTTCTGTGTTTAAATATTTATGCTACTCATTTTTTTTTAAAAAATATTTACTTTTTTTTTTATATTTTTATAGATTATGGGATCTTGGACAGCAAAGATGTGTGCATTCATATGCAGTTCACACAGATTCTGTTTGGGCACTTGCTAGCACTCCTACATTCAGTCATGTGTATAGTGGTGGAAGAGATCTTTCTGTAAGTCCATTTTTTTTAATATATTTCAATGAAAGAAAATAAATAATTTATGTTATATTGTAATGTTTTTTATAGTTGTACTTAACGGATCTTTCAACAAGGGAGAGTATACTTCTTTGCACAAAAGAACATCCAATTCAGCAACTAGCAATGCATGATGATGGTATTTGGGTTGCAACAACAGATTCTTCTGTTCATAGATGGCCTGCTGAAGCTCAAAATCCTCAAAAGGTGTTTCATAGAGGTGGCTCTTTCCTAGCTGGCAACTTGTCTTTTTCAAGAGCTAGGGCTTCTTTAGAAGGATCTACTCCTGTGAGTTTTTATAATTTTTCATCTTATTTTTTTTAGACTTTTTGTCCTTATTTTGATGTTTCATAACGATTTTGGTCCATCAATCGTTAGATCTAGCTACTTGGTTGTTAAGTTTTGTAAAATGACAATTTTGCCCTTGGACAACCAGGACCAAACCTGAAAAGCAAGTAATACCATAGGGACCACATTTGTAATTTTTGCTTTTTTTTTAGTTAACGTTTTATAACATTTTATATGTGCATATGAGTTTAGAATTCTCTCTAATGTAATTAGTTTATATTGTAGTAGATTGAATTATTTGTTAATATATTAATATAACCTATTATCTATATAATGTTATAAACCTTAATAAAAAAACAATAAAATGCTTTAAACTTGGTCTATGTGGTATAATGTTTTTTTTCTTCAGGTTTTGTCCTTGTGGTCAAGGGTAAAATGTTCATTAAAAAAATGAACAGCCGAGTAGTTAGAATCGTTATGGAACATAAATATAAGGACCAAAATTGGAAACCAAATTCTATAGGGACCAAAATTGAAAAAACCATCTAAACTCAGGGACCAAAAATGTAATTTACTCTACTTTTAATCTTTCATCTACATATATAGCAAGTTGTATAGAATCTTTACTGTTTGTATTCGCTTATTTTTTTATTTTATTTATTTATTTATTTTTTTCTGTTTATTACTCAACAAAAAACTAAAGTAATTTGACATGTATGTAGGTTCCTGTTTATAAAGAACCAATATTCAGTATTAAAGGAATTCCAGGAATCGTGCAATTTGAAATTATGAACAACAGACGACACGTTTTAACCAAGGTACACATTAAGGGTGCGTTTGGTTGTGGAAAACTGTTTTCATTTTCTATGAAAATGTTTTCAGAAAATAGAGTTGAGTTTTCATTTTCAATTTTCAATGAAAACGCGTTTGGTTGGAACGGGTGGAGATTTCATTTTCCATCTTAGAAATTTGGAAAACTGTAAAAATCACTTTTCTAATTTACATACAATTTGGAAAACTGAAAATTTTTATTTTTTTAGAAAACTTTGGAAAAATGAACGAACAAAACGCGTTTTCAAAATTTCTATTTTTCTTGGAAAATTTTCCTAGAAAACTGGAAAATTTTCTACAACCAAACGTACCCTAAGTTTTTCATTTTTTTCCTTTTAAAAAAAAGTTCACACTTTTTAAAAGAGAGTAAGAAATGTGTCTTCTATAGGATAATGCTGGTTGTGTAAAGCTTTGGGAGATCACTAGAGGTGTTGTCATCCAAGACTATGGACAGGTGTCATTTGAAAAAAAGAAGGAAGAACTTTTTGAGATGGTACGTTAAGTTTGACCATTTCATACATCTTCTCTTTGACCTTGACTTTTGACTTTTGACTTCCATGATTGTCCAGGTCAGCATTCCCGCTTGGTTCACTATAGATAGTAGACTCGGAAACTTATCTGTCCATTTGGACACCCCACAGTGTTTTTCAGCAGAAATGTATTCTGTTGATCTTAACATCACCGAAAAAGCTGAGGACGATAAGGTAATTTCATTCTTTTATTCATATATATACATATCAATAAAATTTTAGAATAAATATTGATTTCTTTTTCTTTTTATATTATAGGTTAATTTGGCAAGGGAGACACTGAAAGGACTATTGGCACCGTGGCTGTCTAAAAAGAAACATAAATTTGGTCCCCAAAGTTTGGCCAATGGGGAAGTGCCACCTGTCAGGGATAGGGATGTTTCTTCTAGAAGCATTACACTCTCAAAAGTTGAAGTAGATGGAAACAGTGAAAACGATTCTTCAGTTTACCCTCCGTTTGACTTTTCAACTGTATCCCCACCTTCTATTATTACTGAGGGCTCACAAAATGGTCCATGGAGGAAAAAAATTACTGAAATGGATTCTACAGAAGATGAAAAAGATTTACCTTGGTGGGTCCTTGATTGTGTTTTACATAATCGTTTGCCCCCTAGGGAACACACCAAGTAAGTAGTTACATTTTCTGTTACGTTTCTGTTACATTTCTGTTACATTTCTGTTACATTTTCTGTTACATTTTCTGTTACGTTTCTGTTACATTTTCTGTTATGGTTTTCAGGTGCAGTTTTTATTTACAGCCGTATGAAGGGTCAACGGCTCAAACTGTGACACAAGGGAAGCTTAGTGCACCTCGTATCTTAAGAATACATAAGGTTAGTAAGGGCATTTTGGTAATTTTTGACAAGGATTTGGCAAATAAATTATTTTTTGTTTTAGGTTGTTAATTATGTGGTGGAAAAGCTGGTTCTTGATAAACCAATGGAGAGCTTGGCGATTGATGGAGCTTTTGCCACTGGAGATGGATCTTTTAGATCTGGAATGATAAAACCATGGCAAAAACTTAAGCCTTCAATAGAAATTTTATGCAATAATCAGGCAAGTTTTTTTTTTTTTTAAATATTAATATATAAAACATTAGTTTGTTATTTATTATTTATTTATTTATTTACAGGTCTTGACACCTGACATGAGCTTAGCTACTGTTCGTACTTATATATGGAAAAAAACCGAAGATCTTGTTCTCAATTACCGAATTGTTTCCGGAAGATGAATTTTATGTATCCAGAGAGGTACTATTGTGAGTGATTTTGAGCTTCCAAGATTCTTGGAGGTAATCATCTTTAAATCACATTTGTCTTATAGAATAGCTATATTTAGTTGCATGTTATTAGTTTTTAAATAAAAAACTAAAATTTTATTTTTTAAATCATGAAGCATACACGAAGAACCTCGGGTCAAATTCTGGTCAAAGAGCTATCGAGCATAAAAGAAATAGCAGAAGAAGATGATGTCAGAAAACCACCACATTGTTTAGTAGTATCTATAACAACATTGTCACACATGCCAACCAAGTAAGTTTGTGTTTTGTACATCTTATTGATGTGTTATTATTTTTGTCTGTTGTTTTGTTTTCAATGGCTTTACTTAAAACTGTCTGTTTTTTTTTAGAAATAGAACTAGTATTATGGGTATTTGGTATGTAACCTACAGTTGACCACAAACATTAATTTTAAACCCTTGTAGGAAATTTTTGCATATTACTATTCACTTGTATTTACAAAACAACCACGCATACATTTATGGAGCAAAATCCAAGAGAAATAGATAGATATATGTTTTATGCACACATATGATTTGGAGAAAGCTCAAAAGGGTACATTCTTCTTCTTATTTTTTTTAACCCTTGGCTATTTATTTACCACACAACATTTCACTCAACCTCAACAAACAAACACTAGAGGCCAAGTTCTTTTATTTTGCTATTTTCACCTGTTTCAACTGTTCCCTTCCTCATCATTGTCACAAACTCATCATAGTTGATCTTCCCATCCTGCCATCAAACAAAATCGAATCACCCAAAATGAATATAAGATTAAAAAAAAAGATTTTTACTGCTTTACTGTGATTGTTATTTGTTACTGACCTTATCGGTGTCCACATCATCGAGGACTTCATCAATGGTTGCTTCATCTCCCATTCCATATTCTGTCATGGCATGTTTCAACTCATCTCTAGTGATATATCTATAACAAAACCCATGTGTAAACGTAAACCAACAAATACTATAAATGTTTTTTTTTAATACAAATGAAATATAAAAAAAGTGAAAAAACAAACCCGCTATTATCTTTGTCGAAAAACTGAAAGGTTTTGTACAAATTCTCTTCCCTATCAAGTTTATGTCGATGCATTGTTGCAGCCACAAACTCTAGATAATCAATCGTTCCATTCTTATCAACATCAGCCTATTATTAATATTAAATAATAAATCACAATCAATAAAGTTATAAACATGGACCAATATTTTAGGAATTCTACACCTCACAAGTAATGAATTGACTTAATATAAGAGCTTACAGCTTCCATGAGTTGTTGTATCTCTGCCTCAGCTAGCCTTGATCCAAGCTTTGAAAGTCCGGTTTTAAGTTCTTCATATGTTATGGTCCCACTTCCATCAGTGTCCATGTTGTTGAACATCTGTTTCAATCCCTTTATCTCTTCTGTTGATTCTAGGTTTTCCGCAATAACCTGTTTTTTAAAAAAAAAACCATTAAAATAAACAAAACCCATTTTTTTCTTGATGAAAGTAAACATATATACCTTTAATGCTAGCTTCTTCAACTTGTTCATTGCTCTGAACTGCTTCATTCTAATCAAGACAGCACTATCTATTGGTTGTTCTGATGCATCACCATTTTCCTTGAGCCATGGGTGTTCTGAGAGGTTGATTTCATCCATGGTTATTATTTTTTTTTATGTTCAAGTTTTGGAGAAAAGTAAATAAGATGTTTTTTTTGGTATACTAACCAAGGGCTGTATGTGCGCTGATACGTTTTTTAGGATTTCTGGTCAACATTTTTGTAATTAAATCTTTCGCACCATCGGATATAGATGGCCATGGAGGGCTTTGAAGGTCGAGTTTACCTTCTAATATTTCTTCAAATATTACCTTTTCAGTCTCTGAAATAAGACAAAAAATAAAAAAAAATCTTTAATTTTCCCTTCTTAAAAAGAAAGGTTAATGTTTATAAGAGTAACAAATTGTTGTAGTTTATTTAAACATTTAGGAATTTTTTTTATGAATATTAAACTTTATAAGAGTGATGTTTTATCCATTTATTATGAAATGAAACCACTTTTATTATAAATTTAATAAAGCATAGAACTGAAGGGAGTTAAAGAAGTTACACCTCCCCAAAAAGGAGGTACGCCGCTAAGAAGAATGTACAAAATGACACCGGCACTCCACACGTCTGCCTCCTTTCCATAACGACGTCGTAACACCTCTGGTGCCACATAATATGCACTTCCTACAATTTCTTTATAAATCGTCCCTAAAAAATGAATTGCATAAGATATTGTATTTTAGTATCTCTAAAATGCCACTTAAATGAATCCAAATTCAAACAAGAAATGCGTAGATAATAAACCACAACGTTTTCGTTTAGACAGTTTGATATATCTATCTATCTACATCTCAACTGTAAATGTTTTTATATATATACAAACGTACAATCAAGATTATTATTGCATGTCCCATACATTGTATTTTCTAGATATTGGTCAATTTCTTTTGATGAATATCACATCATCATATATATATATATATATATATATATATATATATATATATATATATATATATATATATATTATTGATATAATGTGTTCATATGATTCTTTAACATCTTGTTAAGTCGTGCATGATTATGCATGAGGTGATGTCGATGGGCACTTTCAAGACTTTCAAGGGCACCAACACAAAAGTTCATTGACCTGGTTGACCTGTCATTTCATAATTGACTTGTTGACTCGTGTGTATTACACGTATTTAATAGTCACTTCGATATCAATCATATGTATTGTCAATATTTTCATTATAAAAGTTTTACTTTTAAATCAACTTATACACAACCAAATAATTGGTTAATAATTAAATATATGAAATACTTTTTGATAAGATTAAATTATAAGACTCTCACTCTATAATCGTCCTCACAATTTTATTTTTAAAAACTATCAGAACACATTTATATGAAAATCCCTTCAAATTTTAAGACATCATAAATAAAAAATATTGAAGTTTTTCATTCAAAATGAGTAATAAAAAAAAATTGTTAAATATCTGGATTAATTGTATTTCCGTCTTATTAATAAAACATTATTTCTTAAATGCTTTTCAAAGGACAAAACTAAATAACCAATATTTAGCAGTGATTTTAGTGCACAAATAGATGCTTTGACATGCATTTTGGTAAGAAAAATAGTTATTGTCATCTAAAAAAAAATATAACAATACCTATTGGGTTGGTAAAAAAATGTAACATCCAATTTCAATCACAGTTTCTTTTATAACTAAGTTATTAATCCATGATATTAAGAATGGTATGGTGTGAACTCCTTTCCACTAGTTATTAATGAACAGTTCAAATCATTTGAGGTGATAACAATAAATGTCTTCAAAGAACTTTTGTGTAATAAAACTTTATTTATTATTATGTTGTTATTGAAAGATATTTTAAATATTTTGTCATTAATCAAATACTTGTATTAAATTATTGGCAAACTAAATAATATATATTTTAAATATATGTAAAAATATGAAGTTACTTAATTAATTATTGGTTCTTGGAAACTTTTAAAATTAAAAATAAAGTTTCTTCTTCTTCTTCTTCGATCAAATATATTAAACCAACAGCATTTAAAAAAAAATAAAAATAAAATTACAAAATAGGGTTAGTCAATTGCGGGATTTGAGGCCACCTAGCCAATAAATTTTAAGCTTCAAACTTTTTATTAAAACTTCAATAAGACTTAACATTATAACATAACTGTTTTTTGGAATTTTATTAACACGAAAAATAAAGAACTTCGAAAGCTACAAATGTTCTAAAATGATGTTAACAACACATCTTCAAGTTTTATTATCACTAATATGTGAGATTTGATGTTAGAATTAGATATTTTTTAATACAATATGTAAACCGTGTTTTATAATGTATAAGATTTTAGTTTTGTAACAACAATAAAAATGGTATTATGTATCTGTCCATAACACAAATATTGAAATGCAATTTCAATATTGTTACATATGTTTTATATAACAATTATAACATAAATATTAACATTCTTCAAAATTATAAAATTAGAAATCAATTAATAACTATTGCCTTCAAAATGGGATTTGTTCTGTTGTACAAAATATATTTCCTCACTTTATAAAATACGTTTCAACAATGATTCCTTTACTTGAACCAAAAGGAACGTACCAAAACAATATACTTTTGCAACGTTTTAAAGCCAAAATTCAGTTACAAAAGTTAATTGCATACATAGATTTAGATAAGTTATATAAAACATATACTAATTTAGAATGAATTAATTAAGAGGATGAATCTTTAAAACTAACCTTCTTCAATGAAGACTGAAAGCCCAAAATCAGTAGCCTTCAATGGCGAATCTTCATCTTGACTAACCATCAAGAAATTTTCAGGCTTCAAATCTCGATGCATAACCCCCATGAAATGACAAACATGCACCACATTCACAATCTGTCTCCCAATCTTGGCTGCTTCTTTCTCAGAATAACTCCCTTTTTTTGTTATCCTATCAAAAAGCTCACCTCCACTACACAACTCCATAACCAAATGCACACTACTTTCATCTTCATACGCACCTCTAAACTCCACAATATTTGGTTGCCCAGTTAGATGTTGCAGCATCATAATCTCCCTCCTTACATCATCCATATCCTTCTTTGTAACAAGCTTCTTCTTTGATATCGATTTGCATGCATACTTCATACCTGAGGCCTTTTCAGTGCAAAGATACGTGATACCAAACTGTCCTCTCCCTAATTCTTTCCCGATATAGTAAACTTTCTTTAGATCGACGTACTCCTTTCCTAGAATAGACCCTTCTTCATGGTTTTTGATGGTTTTCTGTGGGTCGAACTTACTGGGGATTGGATAGTATGTTCTTTCTTGATCAGGGATGAAATGGTTATGATGATCATCTGCAGGAGGAAGATGGTGATGAGGGGGTGAAGGTGATGAAATCGGGATATCATGGCTTCGATGAGGTTTTAGGAAAGACCAACAAATACCCATTTGAGATTGAGGTGAGATCTGAAATGGGTTTGTGTTAGATTTTGGTTTTTGTAAAGATTATGATGTGGTTTGGGTTGATGAAGACGAAGGTATAGCTTTACTTTAGATTCTATTTGCTTGTACACGCCTTTGTTGGTTTCTTGATTCGGACTTATTAGCCTTTTTATATCTCAGGGGATCGTATTGCATACGTCAAGCTTGTGTGTGTAAGGTGTTTGGGATTGTAGGCGGAGAAACTGTCGCATAAAATGACACTGGTGTTTCAAAATAACTAAATTTGATCAATGCAACGATATTTCTAGCTTCTCCAAAGGTTTAAATCATTGACATTATGAGGAAATATTTTACTAGCAATATTTTTGTTTCACTTTTTTAAATAGCTAAATATTTCATTAAAAACTAACAAGAAGATAAACCAAATTACAATGAATATGTTTCACTAATGTTTTCCACGGACGATCAAATGGATTAGACAGAAGAATAAATACAATGAACAAGGCCAAGGGCCCACATATACAAATAAGCACACGGGCTATCCAATTGGGCTATTAAATACAAAGATAATACAACAATAATAAGGCCAAATATGATTACTAAATAGATGTCGGCTAACATCCCCTGCAGTCAGAACGGTAGGTTTCGAACGAACGTTCAGACTGGATCGATAGGTAGAAACGGAGTGGAGGGAAGACTCTTAGCGAATATGTCAACATACCGAGACGATGATGGAACATGAAGAAAATGAACATGACGGAGAGCATCCTTGTCACGAACGAAATGAATGTCAATCTCTATGCGCTTGGTGCTGAACACGATTAGAAGATAAGTATACAATACTTATATTATCGCAATAAAGTAGTGTAACTCCAATAGAAGATTGCGAAGGCAAGTGGTTTTAGCAACCACATTGACAACACTATGATATTCAGGTTCTTCAATAGATTATAAAATACTAGCTTGTTGCTACGAAAATGAAGATAAAAGGTTTTGGCCAAGAAAGACAAAATAACCGGAGGTGGAGTGATGAGAAGTGGGGCAACCAGACCAATCAACATTAGCGTAAGCAGTAAGACCACACATATGTGAAACATAAAGTTGAAGACCATGATCGAGAATGCCCCACAAATATCGACGGATACATTTAAGGGCTGTAAAATAGAGTTCTCTGGGATCATGCGTGTATAAACTTACCTTGTAACGTCACAAAATTAAAACCAAAATTTTTTATTTCTATATTAATAAAACCGTTATCCAAAACAATATCATAAAAACCATAGTGAACTCAGAGTATGTCAATAAACATCCAAATACATCAGAGTTATATAAAATGCGGAACAATGTGGTGTGTGTAATACAGTCATTCTAAGCTCTTCCCTTTTGAAATCGAGTTACCTGAAACATAAACTGAAAACCGTAAACACAAAGCTTAGTGAGTTCCCTAAGATACTACATACCATACATATCAAACATATAATGGGCCCCGCCCGTCATCGAGCCCCGCTCGGTAAACAAATCTATCAATCATCAAGCCCCGCCTGACATCAGGTCCCGCTCGGTATACATATAAACACATAATCATACAATATATGCAATATCACAAATATAAATAGCATACAGGATAGTCATCGGGCCCGGCTCGGTAAACATATAAAGCATATCACAGGTAATAGTTACGCTGACAACTAGCATCCTAAACATAACAACCATTGGCCGCCATTGGTGCCTTCGATCCACTACACACAGTGAGGAAACTCACCTCTAACTGTTGAAATTAGGGGTGAACATGGTGCGGTTCGGTGCAGTTTTTGGCCAAAACCGAACCGAAAACCGCAACTTGGTTTTTGAAATTTAGAAACCGCACCGTTCGGTTTTTATGCGGTTCGCTTTTTTTTTTTTTTTTTTTTTTTTTTTTTTTTTTTTTGCGGTTTTGTTAGTTTTTTTTGTTTTCATTTTGCCTTTTTACTAAAACTCAAGTAACTCAACGAGTTACTTTGACTCAGATGAGGAGTGCTAATTATTTATTGGAGATGAACCGATACCACCACCTCTTGGTTTGAAATCAAATTACATAACCATTCATCAAACATGTTTCTAATGGTTGAACATAATACGAATTTAATATAATATTTGTTTCACATGCACATGCAATAATATTATAAATATCACTGACTGTAAGTTTAAAAATATAGAATCATCATTTGATAGATAAGATAGATATTTATATTTATAGAAATTTTAATTGTCATAAGTTCTTGGTTCTTACAAATATCAACACTTTATATATATATATATATATATATATATATATATATATATATATATATATATATATGCGGTGCGGTTCGGTTTTTTGCGGTTTTTGCGAGACTAGAAACCGCACCGCATCGTGTATTTTCGGTTTTTGCAAAACTAAAAACCGCACCATCGGTTTTCATTTCGGTTTCGGTTTATGCGGTTTTTTTGGTTTTTTTGGTTTGCGGTTCGGTTTTTGCTCACCCCTAGCTGGAATCTCTCAAATAAATCTTTGTCCGTTGGTCTGGAAAATCCCCGCGCTAACATCATCAAATAATCTCCAATTAATAACTGGATCTCGAGCCTTATTCAAGAATCTAAGCCACTTGACTAATTTCCAGGGTAAAAGACCATTTACCCTTTTCCTTACTTGACCCAAAACCAAGGCCCAACCCAACTACTCAAAAGGCCCAAATTTCTTAAATGGCATCACAAGGCCCAACTTCCAAATTGGGCCCAAAAACCACTATGGACCTAATCCCAAGAAAGTTCATAGTCTATCCATGACCCAAAGTTAGAAGTCCAATGGCCCAACAAGGTTCAAATCCTAAAAGCCCAAAATATGGCCCAAACCTGAGGAAGTCAAACTGAAAGTCAATCTGCTGAGTACGCGGGGCGTACTCAGCTCGTATGCTTAACGTACTCCTTCCGAGGCCAGTACGTGCATCGTACCAACTAGGTACGCCCAACGTACTGCCCAGACCACCAATCCACTCCATTAAGCACTTAATCAGTTGAGAACTCTAACCAAATTCTCAGATCTGATCCTAAAGGACGAATTGACTTAATGGGAACCAACACTCCAAAAGAAGCTTAATAAGGCTCTTAACACTTGCATGGACCAATATCTTTCATAAAGTTCGCATTTTTATAAACAAGGGACCTCCATGGAGCTAAGATATAACATCCATGGCTTCTCGAGTAGATTAAAAGCTCAAATTTAGCTCAAAAGACCCAAAATGCATAAACATGGTCCCAAACTAGATCTAGCATAATGAACCATCCAGTAGAGAACTTTATACCTCAAATGTCTTGCAAAGATGATGATGAATCTAGATCTACAAGCTACTCCAAAGCAACCACCAAGAGTTCTTCTTTTTCTTTCACTAAAACACCATTAAATCTCACTTTCAAGCTCAAAACTCACAAGAGGCACTTAGGGTTTCATTTTTAGGGTATAGGGTGATGGAGGCTACTTAATAATATGTCCAAAGGTGGTTTAAGTTGTTTAAATAGGGTGCAAACCCTAAAAATTAGGGTTAGCCCAATCCTTGCGTACACCTAGCGTAATCCCACGTACGACCAGCGTACGTGGGTGAACTCACGATCGTTTGAGCCTAGTACGCTTAGTGTACTCTCTGTATGCCCAGCGTACTCGGCTTTGCCCCAAATCCTTGTTAACTTCAAATGGCCATAACTTATTCGTTTTAATTCTGAATCCGACGATCCTTATATCCACAGAAAGGTAATGAGAAGCTCTACACTTCAATTAACTTTTCCGAACTAAAATCCAAAATTCATAAAAGTCCCGAACTGCCACTTTACCGATATAGTCTTAGACTCCAAAACACAAACCAAACTCCCCGATCATCTAATCTACATTATCCACACTCAAAGGGGACTAAGTCTCTTTCCCAAAGGCCCCAAGCCTTATGATAATTGGTTATCGGGTCACGACCCTGAATTATGAAACGATTCGAAACAAGGTGTTCATACTTGCTGAACAACGTAAGTAATGTTTAGTCTATTAAATGTCAGATATTCGTAAAGCTCTTGCAATGTGACATCCCCAAATTCACAGTCATTTTAAAATTTTTATTTATGCTTATTAAAAATGAGAGTATCAATTTTAAAGAAATATGTTGTGGAATTTGTTCCCAGAAAACATGATAAATATATTATCAAAGCAATTTCCGAAGAAATGTATTTTGTTTATATTAAAACTTTGGGATGTCATTGTCAATACAAAAACACAAGCATAAACAGACCTTACATTCATTTACACTAATGATTTACATCCCCTTTAATCTCTCAATGTAATGTGTCCTCGTATCAATACTTGTGATACAAATAAACTAAGTGGGTCAGGTTGCGAAACCTGGTGAGTACATAGAGATTTCAATCCCATAATGTTATATATATATATATATATATATATATATATATATATATATATGTTTTAGAGCTCACAATATATACAATTTCACCTCATATAAGTAAATTTACCCCACCCGTCAATCCTCACAATGACATGATCTATACTCTCGGATCTAAAATTAACCTCTTTAGTTAATCCATACTCCCAGATCAGGTATGTCTAATCCATGCTCTCAAATAAATAACTATGACCATTCCATACTCTCGGACTAGGGACAATTGACTATGTCTAATCCATGCTCCCGGATTAATGACAAATAACTATGTCCTCTCCATACTCTTGGACTACACCGAGCGTAGCCTCGGAGTATGCTGCACGTACTCAGTATGCTGCACGTACGAGGTGCTACACTGCACATATGATGAGGCAGGTGTCAGCTTCGCATGCGAGGCCATGGGGAGAAAGCAAGGGCCGAGATGGTGCCACGTGGCACTCTTCGCATCAGCCTATACATAACTTCTAAATTTTGTAACTTTCGCATACGAGCTCCGTCTTTGACGTTCTTTATATTCACGCGTAGGTAGCGACGAAATCTACAACTTTCGTTTAGACTCTGTCGGCTAATTTTAAATTTATTTTTAAAATTATATTTTAATAGGCTTAAACAAATAAAATCCGTTAAAATTTCATTACTTTGTCATCTGATATCCGTTTTCGTCTGTCTTTATATATTTGGGCTCCTATTAACGAGATCTTTGATTCTTGTTTAGATTGTATTGGCCAAAAATCGATCGATCTAAAATTTGAATTCCGGACTGTGCACTGTTATGCTAAATCTTAAAAAAATCATAACTTCCTTATACGAAATCAGATTTGTAGTGAAGCTGACGTGACGATAAGTTGACATCACTTTTTAAGTGGGTTGAATCTGACCACTCCTCATAACCTTATCAAATACACTATTATGTTTTGGGTCATGAATGACCGATGATTATTGGCTGTTGGTCGAATGGGTTGAGACCATGGGCTTAATGTCGTGGGTCGACCCATCGGTGTTTTGGAGTGCTGTCCAAGATACGCGTTATATGGAAAGTTTCCTAATTCTTTGTTTAGGAATTGTAATCCAATATGAATTCTAGATCTATATATGTATGCGTTGATCATGTATAGAGGTAGGTCAATTGTTAGAGTTTTTGTGATACTGAATTGCTCTGATACCAATTAAAGAATTAGTTTGGTTATCAATTGATCGGGAGCAAGAGGTTGTGGCTCTGATACCAATTAAAGAATTATATCAACCAAACTAACACTTTGATTGTATTAGAGAAATTCAGTATCACAAAAACTCTAACAATTGACCTACCTCTATACATGATCTACCTCTATACATGATCAACGCATACATATATAGATCTAGAATTCATATTGGATTACAATTCCTAAACAAAGAATTAGGAACTTCTTATGCAAAACTGTTGCTTTTCCTCCAAGTATTTAATACCCCAATTATTTATTAATTGTTTCCTCGATCAAGAACACGTTTTGAAGAAAACAATTGTTTTCTTGTGGTCCAATTAAAGAAAAAGCATTTGGTCCTATTGGTCGTCGTTTCCATTTTCTTAATTGGAATCATTATTTTATTGCACATCTGTTGAAGAAGGTGTGTGGTTTGTTGTTGATTATTCATGGCAGGAGACGGAGCGAATCTGCCCGTGAAGGAGGCACACTCGATCTCGTTTCAATTTCCGCAGCTGACGCCATTAAATTACACGATATGGAACATGCGTATGAAAGTTTTACTCGGCATTCACGGCGTGTGGGACGTGGTTGATCCGGGTTCAACGGATGCAAAGAGAAACAATATCGTGATGGGATTATTGTTTCAATCAATACCGGAAGATTTAATCTTGCAAATCGGGAATCTCGCCACTGCTAAGGAGATGTGGGATGCAATCAAATCTCGGAACATTGGTGCGGATCGAGTGAAGGAAGCACGTTTGCAAACATTGACTTCGGAATTCGAAAGTTTGAAGATGAAAGATACGAGCACTATTGACGATTTCTCTTCAAAACTATCGGGACTTGCGACCGTTTCAGCGACACTTGGAGGAACAATCTCACAAGAGAAGTTGGTGAAGAAATTTCTTACGAGTCTTCCTAGTCGATTCATTCACATCGTAGCAGCACTCGAGCAAGTTTTGGATTTAAAAACCATTACTTTTGAAGATGTAGTTGGGCGGCTGAAAGCTTACGAGGAACGGACTAAAGAAATCGGCAAAGCATCCGATTCCGGTGAAAAGCTACTTTATGCCAAGACCGATAACTCAAATCGAAACCAAGACTCAAGCCGTGGGAGAGGACGTGGTGTATACCGTGGGGGACGAGGCCGAGGACGTGGCCGTGGTCGAGATAACACCCAAAACCACGATCAAAGGGACTCATCAAAGAATCGTGATGATCAAAGACGAAAAGGCAAAAATCATGAACAAAGAGACCTATCAAATATTCAGTGTTACCGGTGTGATAAGTTTGGACACTTTGTTTCGCGATGCCCGGAACGTAACAGGAAACATGAAGCAAATCTCAACGATGCCCGAGAGGAGGTCGATCACGAAGAAGGAACATTTTTTATGATGCAAGAGGAGACAATCTTCCTAAATGAAGACAAATACATTCCACCCAAAGTAGAGGCAAATCAAGAAGACGACGATATGTGGTACCTCGACAATGGGGCAAGTAATCACATGACCGGGAAGTACTCATATTTTTCGGAGTTGAATAAACGGATAACCGGAAGAGTAAGATTTGGAGATGGCTCGTGTGTTCGAATTGAAGGAAAAGGATCAATTTTGTTCGAAGGAAAAAACGGTGAGCAAAAAGTTATGAAAGATATCTACTATATTCCCTCTCTTCGTAGCAATGTCATAAGTCTTGGCCAAACGACACTATCCGGTTGTGACATTAGAATGCATGGTGATTACTTGACAATGAAAGATCGAAATGGAAGGTTGCTAATGAAGGTTCCACGTAGTGAAAATCGTCTTTATAAAACACGACTTAAAGTTGGAAAACCCCAATATTTGCAAGCAAAGATCGATGACGAGTCTTGGTTATGGCATGCACGACTAGGCCATATCAACTTTGGTGCGGTGAATATGATGCACAAGTTGACTAATGGAGTTCCAATTTTGAAACATCAAGAAGAAGTTTGTGAAATTTGTGTGATAAGCAAACAAAACAAACACACATTCCCGAAGAAAACCAATTATAAGTCTAAAAATATTCTCGAGATGTTACATGGAGATATTTGCGGGCCTATTGATCCTCCCACGATGGCCGGTAACGTTTATATTTTAGTGCTAATTGACGATTTTTCTAGATACATGTGGTCTTTTTTGTTAAAACACAAAAACGACGCGGCAGATGTAATTAAAAAATTCAAAAAGTCCATTGAACATAGGACCGGGAAGGCTATAAAGACGTTCCACACAGATAGAGGGGGAGAGTTTACTTCAAACGATTTTAATCGTTTTTGGAGCGAAGAAGGTGTTGCAAGAATGTTAACGGCTCCGTACTCACCCCAACAAAACGGCATAGTAGAACGACGAAACCGGACGCTAATCGAGATGACACGTTGTCTTATGAAAGCAAAAGAAGTTCCAAATCAGTTTTGGGGAGAAGCCGTTCGACATGCAACCTATATTATAAATCGTACCCCTACGAGAGCGTTAGTAGGAGTCACGCCTTACGAAAAACTCTATGGTCAAAAACCGAATCTTGAAGATCTAAAGGTGTTCGGATGCGTTGCGTATGAAAGGATTGTTTCGAAACATCTAAAGAAACTTGACGATAGATCGAGACCATTGGTTTATTTCGGAACGGAACCGGGTTCGGGAGGTGCTCGTTTATTTAACCCATATGAAAATAAAATTATTATAAGCAGCAATGTAACTTATGATGAAAAGTTGTCATGGCAATGGAAAAAGGAAATTGAAAAAGGTACGAGAACAATAGCAGCGGAAAAGGAAAATGATTCTGGAACATTCAAAATTGCTTGGGCCACTTTGATAAATCAGCCACATAATGGGACTCACCAGCCCAATACCAATGCCACCCCATCTCCGCAACATTTAAATGAAAGCCCATCAGTAGCGCCGAGCCCAGCAGCCCCGAGCCCAACAGTGGACAGCGCAATCTCGACAGAACCTGATACGGACAACAGCGACCACGAGTCCGACGGCAATAACGAGTTCGCGAATAACCCGGTACGTCGTTCTAATCGTGTTTCCGTTTTGCCAGTTCACCTCAATGATTATGAGCTTAACATGAATGAATTAATGTTATCGTTTGACGAGGAACCAAGTACTTTAAAAGAAGCCATTGTGAAACCCGAATGGCTTAAGGCAATGAAAGACGAGATCGAGTCAATTGAAAGGAATAAAACTTGGGAGTTGGTGTCTCTTCCCAAGAATGTTAAACCCATCGGATTAAAGTGGGTATATAAAATCAAAAGAAATGCGGACGGATCTATTTCTAGGTACAAAGCGCGACTCGTAGCAAAAGGCTATGTACAAGAACACGAGATTGATTTTGATGAAGTTTTCGCACCAGTAGCCCGACTCGAGACGATTCGTTTATTGATCGCTCTCGCGGCCGGGAAGGGATGGAAAATTTATCACTTGGATGTAAAGACGGCCTTCTTGCATGGTGAATTAAAAGAAGAAGTGTACGTACAACAACCCGAAGGTTTTGAGAAAAAAGGAGAAGAAGAAAAAGTTTACAAGTTAGCAAAAGCGTTATATGGCCTAAGACAAGCACCAAGGGCGTGGAACATTAAACTTGATGGCATCTTACGAGGAATGGGTTTTAAACGATGTTTGCAAGAAACGACGGTTTATAAAAAGGCTTCAAAAGGAGAATATATCATTGTGGCAGTGTACGTAGATGACTTATTCGTAACGGGAACGTGTCATGAAATAACAAGCCAATTCAAAAACATGATGTCGTCAAAGTTTGAAATGTCAGATCTTGGCTTGTTGACTTATTACTTGGGCATTGAGGTTTCTCAAGAAAAGGGTTGTGTTACTATAAAGCAAGAGGGATATGCAATGAAAATTTTAAAAGAAGCCGGGATGGAAGAATGCAATGCCACTCAATGTCCAATGGAACCGGGACTAAAATTATCAAAAGCCGAGAATGAACCAGAAGTTGAAGCCACTAATTACAGAAGGATAGTTGGATGCTTACGCTACCTCCTTCACACTCGTCCAGATTTATCTTACTCGGTCGGGGTAGTAAGTCGTTATATGCAAAGTCCAAGAGAATCTCATGCGCGCGCGATCAAGCAAATTCTTCGTTACCTTCGTGGTACAATTTCGCTTGGAATTAAATATGAAAAGTGTGACGAGTTGAAACTTTTGGGTTATAGTGATAGTAGTCATAATGTAGACATGGATGATGGTCGGAGTACTACTGGTCACATTTTCTTTCTTGGTAAATCCCCTATTACGTGGTGCTCGCAAAAGCAAGAAACCGTTGCTTTATCTTCGTGTGAAGCCGAGTTCATGGCAGCTACTTCAGCAGCATGCCAAGCAATTTGGCTAAGGGAGTTGCTCGCGGAGGTGACCGGATTAGAGAAACAAAAGGTGTTGATTCGTATAGACAACAAGTCGGCGATCGCGTTGTCTAAAAATCCGGTGTTTCACGGGAGGAGCAAACATATTCACACTTGTTTCCACTTCATTCGGGAGCATGTGGAAAACGAGCAAGTAGAAGTCGAACACGTGGCGGGAAAAGAACAAGTAGCGGATCCCCTAACAAAAGCCTTAGCGCGAGTAAGGTTCGGTGAAATGAGATCGTTACTCGGTGTGTGCGAGTTGCCGTCTCAACCATTCAGGGGGTGATTGTTGGTCGAATGGGTTGAGACCATGGGCTTAATGTCGTGGGTCGACCCATTGGTGTTTTGGAGTGCTGTCCAAGATACGCGTTATATGGAAAGTTTCCTAATTCTTTGTTTAGGAATTGTAATCCAATATGAATTCTAGATCTATATATGTATGCGTTGATCATGTATAGAGGTAGGTCAATTGTTAGAGTTTTTGTGATACTGAATTTCTCTAATACAATCAAAGTGTTAGTTTGGTTGATATAATTCTTTAATTGGTATCAGAGCCACAACCTCTTGCTCCCGATCAATTGATAACCAAACTAATTCTTTATTGGCCCGTTCTTTGAACTACAAACTTGGTGGGTGAATAAACCATTTTGTTTTGTATTGAATTTTAAGAAGTTAATATTAAGGTTGATTTGTAGAGTTTTAACCATTCTTTCTATTTTAAAGTTGGATATTTCATACCATGTTATGACACTTACTAAGCAATATATAACAGTTATTCAAAAAATTTACAACAAAAACGGTGATAATAAGACTTTCAACACGATCTAGTGAATTGTTTCGATGTTGATATTCATCAAAGGATGCTGGAAACTCTTCTTTCAAAACAAAAGACTATTATATAAATAGTCCTTAATCCGTAAGTTTTTCAAAAAGTGCAAGTTCAATTTTTAATTATTTTTTTTCTCGATGAAGATGTACTTGTGGTTTCAATTTCTTGTATTTTTTGGATCCATATAAAATCATTTTTATGTCCTTTACATTCCATTGTTTTGTTGAATTGCATCTCCAAAATACTTCAATTTTATAGGTGTAGAAAAACATTAAAACATTCCATCATTTAGAAAGACAAAAGATGTATCAATACAACGAGATATCTTGGAGTAACAAAAAAAGAAGTCTCATAAAAGATTCCTTTTCTCTTATTCCATTGAGAACTCAAAATTTATATATATTTTTTGAATAAAACTCCCTACAAAGTATTATCAACTTTTTTATATAACTTAGAATCACAAACTACAAGCATAACTTAGTATTCTAACAAATCGCATCGAATGGTATAGTTTGTAGTTTTAGGTTTCATGAAAAGTTAATGACATTTGGTTGAAGGTGGTCTTCGTAGCATGAAGAGGAGTCTCGTAGTGAGAGATGCATTTTTATCGCCTATCCACAAAAGTCTTTTGGATACTTGTTCTACGGACCTAGTGAAAACGTGATTTTCGTAGCATGAAGAGGAGTTTTTCACAAGAGAGAGCTCATATGCAAAGAAGACAATAAGAGTGTAATTGATCTTGAAGATATTCAAGAGTCAAACGATAAAGGAACCTCGAACACTAGCGTTCAACTTGAGGAAAAAATTCCTGTTGAACCAGTTGACGAGTCATTACCTCTTAGACGTTCCAATAGAGTTAGAATGACACCAGAGTTTTATGATTTCCATATTACTACAGATGATGATACGTTTATCTGTGATAATACACTGATAAATTTAGATGAGCCTTCTAACTACAAGGAAGTCATGGTGGGCTCTAAGTCTGTCAAGTGGAAAGAGACAATGGACAACAAGATCAAGTCCATATATGGCAATCAAGTTTGGAATTTGGTTGACAATGTACCAGGTCGTAAGACACTTGAATGCAAATTATTTTTTAAATTTATCATTATATCAATTCCTTTTGGTTCATAAAAACTTAAAATTGGACTCGAACTCTTTGTATATCTCTATCCCTGCTCCCCCCCCCCCCCCCCCCCCCCCCCTTAAATTTAATTTGTTTTCTCTTCATAAAGTATTTATTTCTTTTTCCATTACTCTCAAACTTAGGATACAAAAATACAATATACTGTCCGTTTATCGTATTTTTTTTTCTTTGCCCTTTTCTTTTATTTGGGTGAGAGTGGGTTTAGTTTGGATGATGTACCTTTAATTCAATATTATATAAATTAAAGTAAAACAAAGAAAAAAATATAAAATATAATAGTAAAGTGTATCAGAGTAACTTCATATTGAAATTGAAACTATACATATCATCTTCATCAGGATTAAACTTAGGGACTAAACCTACTGACTTATTCTAAAACACGGAAGACCATTTATGTAATTTTGCTCAAATGAAATGAAGAACAAGTTACCGCTAAGATATACACAACAAATATTCACAAAACTTACAGCATAAAGTGACAGACAAATGGAGACTTTCAAACTTGTTTTTCACGTCGACATCTTCATATGCAAAAAAAAAAAACTTTAAATATGTGGGGCCACAAAAATTAATTTCCAAATTCAATGTTTAGTTCAAATATAATAGTATATAACCTTTTGAGAACAAGATCGTCTTTTGCCAAAATCTCAAAAAGTTGGGCTATTTGGTTATATAAATATTTTTGGAATGTGGTAATTTTGGTGATTATCCATCTACTCATCCTTTGTTATATAAAGATTTTATTCTCCGAAATTTGGAAAACACAGGGTTTGAATAAAGTAGTTCCCAAAATTCTGAGAATATTCAACTTTGACCATAAGTCCATAACGTGAAGTTTCTTGCTTTCTTCCTTCCAACTTCCAAGACATATCCCATTCTTTTTTTCCATATAAACACAAAAATTCAATTTCAAGCAATCATTTTACGATCAAAATTCAAAACCCTTTTACAGAAATTAATAGCTATGATCATCATCACGTGGTTGCCCTCCATCAAACTCACCATAGTTTCTTCTTCGTTGTTAAAAACTCCGTTAATTCATTATGGTGACAAGATGAAAGAGCTTTTCACCTCCATGTTTTCTCTAATTTTCTTCCATGCACTCCTTCTCATCTTCGTCTTCCACTTTGGTGTAGGTCAGTGATCAGTCTCCATAATATAGATACACTTCTGTAATGATAGTGGTTTTAATTACATTTTTAACCCTATTGTCGATCATATGCTTTGTGAGTGTAGCTGGAGGTATAATTGGAGCAGTTGTAGGCGCATTGATCGGGTTTAAGGACAAAACGAACCTCTTACAAGATGTGATCATGGGTGCAACATCAGGGGCAGCTTTGTCACAGAAAATTACTACGGCTACCTTTCAACAGCTTTTGTATTCTGATCATGATGATGAACATGGCTGCTTTCTTCACCTGGTAAATTTTGCCTTTTTTTATTTTTTTTAAACCTTTTTACAAAAACATTTCACTCAGTAATTATAATATTATCGATGTAGGTTGATATTGTAGCAAGTGCTTTGGAATCAAAACTTCTTCGAGATGAAGATCATATATTCCTAATTAACAAGGTATGCAGTCAATGATTGAAATCAATGGAAGAAAGAAAATTAAATATCTAAGATACGTGAATATGGATGCATTTAAGGCATACATTCAATCATTGACTATTTGAAATTCAATTTGGTGTGGTGTGACCAGGTTGCAAGTTGTGAGAAACTCATTAAGCTTCCAAAGATTGAAATAACAAAAGATGACGTCTTTGATGCTTTTGGAAATACAACTTGTTGCTCAATTTGCCTTCAAGTAAGTTGCATTGATTTAAATAAGATTAATGTCAATTTTGTTAATTAGTTGATCATCAATGTATCCTGTGTTTGATAAGGTACATATATATATATATATATATATATATATATATATATATATATATATATATATATATATATATATATATATATATATATTGTAATCTTTTTTAATAATGAATCTTGCATGTTAATAACAAAATGGCATTTAATCTTGATTGAAACAGGATTTTGAGGTTGCGGATGCAGCTGGAATGTTTCCACAGTGTGAGCACAAGTTTCATCCGGAATGCATATCACAATGGCTTCTTAACCACAATACATGCCCAGTATGTAGAAGAAGCATATAATCACTACGTAGAAACATGATACATTCAAATTTATTCTTTTGTAATTATTTGAATTTGAATTAATATATCATATATTCTTTCTTAAATACTTGTGTTTGGTTCAATTAAGACGCAGCGTGTGGGTACATTTATATATACTCAGAAGCATTAAATTTAACAACTGCATCACGAGTGGATAAATAATCACTTTGCAAAACAATAACTACATACCAAAAGGCTTATAGCATAGTGTTATCATGGTGTAACAAAAATGTGTCCTTTTCTCTAAATGGTAGAGATTTCAACTCTAATGGTGGATAAAATATCTAGCTTTATGAATAAAATTAGTGGGTGTCTAGTCAGCCGTTCTAAATAAAAATAAAGAAATTACATTTTGATAAGTTAAAAAAATAAAATAAAAAGAAAGAAACTACATTTGATAAATTAAAAAAAAGTAAATAAATAGGTTGAGGTAGTTTAACAAATGATGTGGAATAGCGTGGCGTCTTGGACATGGCGATATGCAATTGAAAGAAACCACGCCATGATATTTGAGTTTTTGTTTTGGTAAAGGTGACGTGCCTTATCTTCTTTTTAGCTTTTATATACTTGATAGATTTCCTTCCTTCGTGTGTTTGCTTGTACAACCCATAAAAGCTGACTCAAAGAACTTGTAGGTATACACTAATCAAAGAAACATAAAGAAACGCAAGAAACGGGTACTTATATTTATGTTATTAAAAAAACTTATATTTTACGATTCTTACTTTTTAAACCTAAATTTTATATTTATTTAAGAAAAAAACTTTTATAGTTTTTTTAATTTTTTTCAATTTGACTCTTTTAGCAGGTTTACTGGTAATTTTCTAATTTTATAAATATATTTTTTTTCAAAAAATTTTTTAATTTTTTTTCGAAAAGTTAGTTTGGGGAAACTTTCTTAGGTATCAAGTTTGCATCTTGTCTTGTATATGTTTAAATCTCTTCATAATTAGTTTGTTGTGTTTTTGGTTGCTTTTTGGGTTAATAGATGAGTTAAGTCGTTTTAGAGTTTGTTCTTTTAGGTCTGAGTTTGTTTTGGTGTCCTTAAGCATAAAGGTGCAAGCTTTATAAGAGTTTTGGTATCATGCATGCATTAAGTCAATTATTAAGTCATTTGTAAGCTTAAAAGCTTCATTTAGATATGCATGAATGTAAAGTTGACAAATTTACGTGGTTTTCTAGCTCAAGGAAGTTAGATCTATGTTTTTGGACTATGTCTTTATGGATTAAGTGCTTATTGGTTAATCCCTTGCACTATTAAGCTTATGGATTGAGTTTTAAACCTTTTTGGATAGTCCCAATGGACAAAGTTGGAAACTTTATCCCTATGGACCACATGAGAGGCTAGATATGAGCTTTGGAGCTCTTGGTATTGGAGAAAATCATCTTCTTTACGACTACTAAGGTTTGAACGAAAATCATCTTCTTAGTCATCACCGAAACAAAGGTAATGGCATACTCGAACAAAAACGGAATCAATTTTTAACTTCTTGCTAACCTTGTGACTTTCCCTGATCCAAGTGTGAGTCGTATGCTTCTAGTAGTATAGGCCTCTACTACTATTCACACCTACTCATACTCGTTCCAAGTATTATCTCGCAGTTTTCTAAGTCACCATTCAAAAGTTTTCATAAAGCAACTTTTCACACCTGAGTGTATTCAAACAAGTACATACAACAATTTCTCCTAGAATCAACTAGGGATTTCACGATTCTATCAAACATATCTTGGATTTCTTAAATTCACATTCTAGAATTCCTTTTACGCATATGCTCGATTTAGCATATCCTAATACTTTTCCTAGGTCGATAGGAATTTTACTTCCAAATTCTTCATACAAATTCTTTCTCGGGTAGTGTCTACTCTGTAAGACACACTATACCAAAATTTTTTCTAGAAGTGTGGAGATAAACGATTTCCAACTACCTGCATCATCTTCTATCACATGCAAGTCATTATGCATATTTGTTCATTTCATTATCCTTCCATGACATCGTCATTCCTGTATACTAGTAAGTCTTCTTCTCATGAGCGTATCTTTTAAGTCTACTTTATAGGAGTCTATCTAAGGAAGTCCACATTATAGCTGCATCTCAGCATGTTCTACTAGCTTTAGCTTGGTTCTTTGTCATTCCTGACTACAACATTTCTTCTCATACAATACTATGGGTGTATTGCTTCTTCAACTAAGCATTCTACCTTACTTAGACAAGTAAGTTACTTAGCCTTTTACCATTAAATGAATTAATTCACAATCCTAATCATGTATGTTAAATTCGGATTAACACACAATGGAACTTCCATAAGGATGTGATAGAAGTTAATCGTCACTCAATATTATTAAATACTAAGTCTGAACATCCTGTATAGGGTTACTACTTAAACTACATACTACATCAAAATGTTTAGGCAAATTCTTGGCCTATTAAGTCTGAAAACTTCATTAGCCTTTCCTTTGATCTTCATTTAATTCTTCTAAATCTTGCACAACATCAATTACGATACTGCCGAAGTATTGATCACCATCTTCGGTTCTTCTGATTCTATAAACAATCACTGCTTCAATCTGGACAGCGGTGGAACAACTTCATAGATTGCACCAACACATTTATCTCGCCCAAATGTGTTTCAAACGCACATAATTCTTCCAAAGATGTTATTATTTCATCAAACATACTTTAAATGTACAATACCATTCTATAGGTATTAATACACTATTTACGATGACACTTCATAAATATTATTTTACGATATCCCTTGATCATTTATCTATAAAATTATCGATGTCAACTATCATAAGTCTCTTTATCACTTCGAAAAGTTTCTTAGAATCTGGAATAATTAAAATTTCTTCTTCCAGACCAAGGTCGGCAACAAACCTTAAACTTTCTCAAGTAATAGCAATATAAGCAAGCAACCTAAGGCATGCTATATTCATTTATCATTTAGCACATATTAGAATATAAGACATATCTCCTATAATATTCTAGTGCTTGTGTCCATTTAGGTATTTAACTTAAAATATACTAGATACACGTCGTGTCATCATCTCTTAGCAATCCATGTTTAACTCTAGAAATTTTCAAAATTCCTAGTTCACTTAAACTAATTCTCTAAAAATTTTGAAGTATCTTAATATTTTAGAATACTAGGGTTTATCACTACCCAATACCCCACTTAAATCTTTCCTATGGTTTGTATCCATATACTTACAATGAATCCATTCATATATTGAACTTCCAACGGTTTAAGTCTAAATACCAATCCATTGTATTTAGTTCACTTAAACTACTGCTCTGATACCATGATTGAAAGACCCCAAACTTTCATAATAAATACATTGTTATTACTCCAAGCTACTCCAAAACATGATACATGCATATTTATAAACAATATTTTACATTGATAGTTTGATTACAAAAGACTGGATACAAACCGACTAAGTTTTAATATATTACATAACTACCCAAGATATTAAAGCTTTTATACAAACGTAAACCCAAGTACAAAAGTAATATTATAAACTATTCCAAATCTTGCAACAGTATATGACGTTTAGTGAGTTCAATATAGATACAATATAACGTTATGCCATATATATATATACTCCAATATGGCAGAACCAAAGAGGAACAAGGAACAACAAAGGCATATGTGAATCATACGACAAGCTTTCCATATCAATCGATGATTTGATTCAATAATATATATTCAATGAGACATAACAATTTCAACTACTTGATATACATCAGTAACACTTCGGACCAAATGGCACAAAAGACATACAATTTTGGATTATCATTCTGCTAGAATATACAGGCTTTCAGCCCTACATAGCCTTATGCCAATACTATAAGTGATACGAGTCATGCTCTACATGGCTAAAGGCACAAAGCCAATACCATAAGTGATACGAGACATGCTCTACCTGGCCAAAGACATAAATCTGATACTAGAATAATACGAGACATGATCTACATGGCCAAAGGCTCAAAGCCAATACCAGAAGTGATACGAGACATGCTCTACATGATCAAAGATATAAAAATCAAGATAACACAGGAAGGCACATAGCACATATAACACATAACATACAATTGTTCCTATATATTGAACTCACTGTGAAATAACCGAAGGAATAAATGATAATTTGGGCAGCACTTCGGCTCTAAATATGACTTTCTGTGACGAAACTGGGGATTTTAGTTGAAAACCAGGCCTTATTCGGGCAGAGTTTCGACTTGAAAATATGATTTTCTCGGGAACTTCAGAGCGTCGGGACTTGCTTCGGGTGTCGGGGATGATACCGAGGCTTCCGGGGGGGGGGGGGAGGGTTAAAAGTAGGCTAAAAGAGAGTATAAAGTTAGAGAGGAATGAAAAGTATCAACCATTTCCGAAGGGCTTCGCTTTCTATTTATAGGCTGAATTTCGAGGTTCACGACGTGAATCATGCTTGTTCACGTCGTGAGTTTGATCCCAATCATCCCCTAAGGCTTTCCGTGTGTCTTCTAGGCTTGAGAGGTATCATTCAAGTAGTTCACGTCGTGAATTTCTATGATTCACGTCGTGAATGCAGTCAGGTCTCGAAGTTTGTGCTCCGAACTTCAAAAAGCCATATCTTTCGCATACGAGCTCCATTTTTGACGTTCTTTATATCCACGCATAGGTGAAATTACATTCTACAACTTTCGTTTAGACTCCGTTGGCTAATTTTGACTTTATTTTTAATATTATATATTTAACGGGCCGAGATAGGAAAAGTTCGTTAAAATTCATAATTTCTTCATCCGACGTCCGTTTTTGTCTGTCTTTTTACCGTTATACTACTATTGACGATACCTTCGATTCTCGTTTAGGTTGCGTCGGCTAAATATCGCTCGATCTTTATTTCGAGTTTTTATCTGTCTACTGCTATTCTAAAACTTAGAAAAATCATAACTTACTCATATGAATTCAGATTATGACGTTCTTTTTATGAAAGGTCTCAGTTTAACGAATACTAAAACTTTCATTTAAATCATATAGGCTAAAAAGTATATTATCAAAAACTCACTTTTTACGTCATATGGCGTCATGCCGGTTCTGTCGCGAAACTTCAGTAAGTCATAACTTCTTCGTTTACTCGGATTTCGATGATGTTTTCGCCTAAATGTTTCTAACGAGATTCTTTACAACTTTTAGTAATATAATTTTACTTATTTTCAATTTTATATTTTCGTTAGTTTCAATAGTTAACTTTTGATTGGAATCTCATAAGACTTCCAACACATTTTGAATGATTCTAAACATAGTTTTACTTCAATTCTAGTAAAAACTATCTGTTAGAACTCAACGCTCAAATTCATATAATGTTTCATTATATTATTCACTTTTAAAATTTCATAACACGATAACCGAACGTGTATGTTACACTCACCACCCCAACTAACAAGACCAAGAAGAATATGGGACCAAACTAAAGATCTAGCAACTTAACAACATAAATGTGGAGTCTTGGACACTTAACAAAGGTCCAAGAGTGTACTAAGATGATAAATAGGAGCTTGATTTATGGATTTTGGTTCACTACTTCTTCCTTCTTCTTACAAGATCTTCCAAAAGAACCAAAATGAGCTTCCACAATGGAGGAAAAGAATTAGGGTTTCATTAGGGCTTAGGAGGTTGTTGGAGGCTGAAGATGAACAAACCTTAGCCTCATCATTCCTTTAAATAGGTCTCAAACCTCGTAGATTAGGGTTTGGTCCAAAACGTTCGCCATGCCATAGCCACCTACTGCCATGACGTGGCACCCATTTAAGATGTGCGAGTCCAAACTACTTTGCCACGTCGTGGTGATGCCATCACCAAGTCGTGGCCATCCAGATTTTAAACTTAAACAATTAAAATTCATACCTCGGGATTCAGATATTACATAATAACCGACACAAATAAATGTGCATATAAAATAACAAAACCCATTATAAACGAGGACATTTGGCCACCATTTTCGGCCGTCACACAACTTGTCACTTTTTTTGATGTAAAACCGATGTTAATATGTAAAGTTTGATTTGCAATGGTGAATCGTTTTTAGTACAATGTCATGGAAACAATCATGTGAATTCCTTTATGACCTTTAGTGATGAGAAATATAAAAACTAACACCACCCTATTTTCAAAAACCAACGTCAAAAACTAGTTTTATACTAGTGCGTCCAGGACATATCTGGAATTAATGAATAGTTTATGAGTGTAGATTAAAGGGTGTTTGTGTCGCCGTTGTAAAAAAATGATTTTATAAATTTCTGGGAAATATACGAAATAGGTTAGGGTCTCAAGAGTGTTGAATGTCTATGCTCCTGACGATTGTGCAACAATAAACCAACGTGGAGTACTGGTAAGTAGGATGCTATAAAAACTCTTTTCCTAAAATAGAATGCTATAAAATGTTTTTCATAAAGTTGGATGTTTTTAAAAACAACTGTCATAAATTATAATTATTTTTATAAATTTTAATGTTATAAAAAAAACTAATTAAAGTAGGATGCTATAAAAAACCTTTGGTTGGTGGCAATAGATGCCCAATACAATCTTCGCTTGGTGGTGTACTTTTTGTAGCAAACCACGACATTTGAATATGTTGTTGATCCTCTGTGGTGTACTTCATCCCTCCATGAGCAGTGACTTCTCTTTTTTATGTCTGATGTGTGATCTTTGGCCTCTTATTGTAATAACTTTGTTTATTAGGTCAAAACACAAAAAAGTGGACTCTTCAATGGTTAAATGTTACAGGCATATGTATAAACATTTCTTTGTGTGCTAAATGCCGGTTGAATGCAACACAACAGTATACTTTCGTTTATTTGTCTAACGTAGCATGTTACTTTCATCTTTGTTTATATTCCCAGTTTAAAACTTGTACTCAATTTTAATTTTGAGATTTGTATACTGGTAGCACATTTTGAGTAATGGGTATTCTCATGTAGATTTTTTTTAATGTGGATGATGGAATATAAACATCATGATTGATTAGTGTTTTGATAATGTTTAAAGTAATTATGTTTAATTAAAAATTAAGGGTGACCATGGTTTGGTTTGGTTCGATTTTTCCGCTAAAATCAAAACCGAATCAAAAAGTTCGGTTAGTTATTTTGGAAAAACCAAACCATCATTTTTTTTCGGTTGTATATTTCGTTTTTTTTTTTGGTTTTTCAATTAATAAATTATTAGACTCGGCTCATTGGATTTTAAAAGCTCATACTTATTTAATATATACTCTAATATAAATCTCATCCATTTAAACAAAATAGAAATTAATGTAAAATAAAAAAAGATGATGTCTATATATGTGTTCTCATTTATAAATAATCAACGTGGGTTGGTTGAGTTAATTATTTTCCTTCATTTTATAGTATCAAAAAAATCTTCATTTTTGAATCTTACAATCCATATGAGTTGTATGTAATTTGAATCTTTTTAGACCTTTAACTCTATAACCTCTCCTATCATATATGTGTTTCACCAACACCATAGAACATTAATTTTTATTATTTTATGGATTACTTTACTAATGGTGTGAAATTTATACATAAAACATGTCATTTTGTGTATTTATGTTCGGTTCAATTTTTTTCGGTTTCTAGATATAGAAAAACCAAACCAAACCTAAAAAATCGGTTTTTCTAATAACAAAAACCAAACAATCGGTTTTTCAAATGGTTCGGTTTTTTACGGTTTCGGCCACTAGTACAGAAGTGGTTTAATAAAGCGTTTTTTTTTATTTCTTGAGGCGGTTATTCAACCGTTTCAAAAAATATAGCATTATAAAATAGTGTTGTTTTTTGAGGCGGTTCTACAACCGCCTTAGAAAATGTCATAAACGGCCTCATAAAAATAGCTTCATAAAATAGACTTATTTTTTGATGCTGTCCAAAACCGCCTTATAAAATATAGCTTCATAAAATAGACTTATTTTTTGATGCTGTTATTGAATAGCCTTAGAAATCAAATTGCCTTTTAAAACACAATACGAATGGCAACATAAAATATCATCAATCATTTGTTGATGCTATTAGTCAACAACATTAGAAAATGTTGAACCACCTTATATAGATAAGAAAGATGCCAATCTCACTTGTTATTTCCTTTTCTTATGATTGCTACTTTGGCTTTGTATTCTTCCCTCAAGATGCTTCTGTAAATCAATCTCACTTGATGAACTCACATTACAAATAAGACATATCCACTCCATTTTCTTCTTTAAAACCTCACTTGAACCTGCAATAACTAGTAATGACGGTGGTGGTTTCTTATCTTTTTTTGAATCATTTGGAACACATTTAGATGAGTTCTCAGCAGACTCCATGGATTTCATAGAGTTTTCGGTTGTCAAATATGCCACTTTGGCTTGATGTTTCTTTCTTGCAAGATGTTCCAGTAAACCACGCTCAGATATGCACTAATTTTCCCGATCGAACACCTCCTCTCTTCATTGTCAGCATCTCTCTTCCCATCATCATTTCCTTCTTTACTTGTGCTTCCTAAATGTAAATATGCTCCACATCCTCTAATATAATCTTCATGCTGAATCACTTTTCTTATATTTATCGATCCTCCTTGAAAAGTCATAGAAATCCCGATTTAAATAAAAGAAAAACAACACAAAACATGATTATTTCAACTATACTTGATGAAATCGAAAAAAGTCACCAAATTGAATAATGCTCTTGAATTGAATAGTTAATGTGATCAATATTGCGTACCTTCCATAGTCTTTTTTAGGGAAAAAAAATACTATAGTTGGAAGAAGTTGATGCAGAAGGTGTAGGACATACTTGATTGCGTTCATTTTGAGACCGAATCCTGGCACCCTGAAATCTACTGCTACAAGGATGGAGATATTTAGGGTTTTGCACTAGGGAGAAGTTTAGTCGAAGTAAAAGAGACGACGATGAATTCTTAGGAGTAAATTCTCATTTATGAAGAAGAAGCAGAGGATTTAGTGGTTTCATCAGATGCGAAATGGAGATAACCAGTAACGTTTAGGAATATGAATGACTAATGAAGCCATAGATTTATGAGGGGTCGGTTGGATTTCAATCAAAAAAATTTCCAGTTGGAGGGAAACCTAGGTCGGAGGGAGATTAGAATTTTTTTGAAGGCGAGAGGAACTTAAGTTTGGGGGGAGATTAGAATTTTTCGACCACCATTGGGGGAAAATCCGCTGAAAATATTAGAAAGCTAAAACGAAAATTTAGAGGGAAAGAGATGATTTGGGGCGGTTTTAGATTTTACTGATGCGATTTGTGTGGAATTTGGTGGTGGCTATGGAGGGTTTTTAGAAAGCTAAAACGAAAATTTTAGAGGGAAAGAGATAAAGATTTAATGATGCTATTATATTAAAAAGAGCATCAAAAAATACTTATTTAATAATGCTTTTACATGAAGTAGCACTAAAAAATCATAGCGTTTTCATTTGATGCGTTTTTCAAAATATAGCATCAAAAGATAAAGATTTAATGATGCTCTTTTATAAAAAGAGCATCAAAAAATCCTTATTTAATGATGATTTTACATGAAGTAGCACTAAAAAATCTTTTTTTGATACTATTTGTTGTTAACCGCCTTAACAAAAACTTATGGAAATTTATCCGATGCTTTTTTAAAGCGGTTCGTATATTATTTAATGCTCTAAACATTTAATGAGACGGCTTTTACCATCAACGGCCTCAAAAATAAAGAATGGTTTGCATTATTAAATCACTTGTGTAGTAGTGGGCCTTTCGGTTTTTGGTTTGGTTTCGGTTTTTTTGCATACCCCTATATGTTAAAAACTACTTTTTTTGTTTGACTGAGATTATTTTTAAAACAATACAACAATATAAATTTATTTAATCTAAACACCTATTTTAATTTTAACCTAAATAAGAACATAATTTTTTTAGAGCATCCACAATGGGGAGTTTAGTGGAAAAGTTGAATAGGGTGTCATGACTATTTGTCATTCAATGAATACAACTCCACCATTGTGAAATGCCACGTTGGCACTCAATGGATTTAGATTTCAATGACCAATGAACTCTTCAACGGGAAAAAGAAAAGTCTTTAAATCTTTAAATAAATATTTTTTTAATATGTTTTATTGAACTTGTAGAGTTTAATGCATTGTGGGATAAAAATGAATAGAATTGTATGAAATAGTGAATGATGACAATTCACTTGAACTCTATAGAGTTCAATGCTTTGTGGATGCCCTTATAACCAAATAACATAATTAATGCTTTATTAGTTAAAACGCGTGTTATTTCTTATTTCAATCATATTTTCTTCTAATCAATCCTTATATAACACAAGTGATAATCTAGCTATTATATAAGTATAAGTTATTTCTTATTTCAATCATATTTTCTTCTAATCAATCCTTATATAACACAAGTGATAATCTAGCTATTATATAAGTATAAGTTATTTAAAGAGAAATAAGATGTAGTCTTTAGGGTATGGAAAGATTCCAAAATTGACATAGAACATAGAACAAGGCACGTTTCTTTGTTTGGTCTCTAATTCCTTTCCCTACAACTAGAAACCGATCTAAGTAGATGACCACAAAGCCCAAATCGAGACCGGCCCAACAAAGCCCGATTAGTCCGGTCCGAAAGTGCAACTCTAGAGAAGATGATTCCTTTTAGATCAAATTGTTGGAAAGATAACAACTTACTCAAGATAATAATTATGCACAATTCATCATTCCAAAATCTAAAATCAACCCATAACTCACGTTTTGGTAAACAAATAGTAGTAAACAGTTTTCCGGTGGATTTTCATGCACTAGACATTTGAACCACCGGCCTAACACACTTGGTGTGCACTTCATACCCACAATCGATGCACTGGTAAGCCCAGCCCGAACCTTGCTCATCACAATCACAACATATAAACGGCCCCCCACCATTTTCTTGAGACACCAACGTGAGTTCATGGCGATGACCCGAATGTATCTCCATGCTCGGAAGATTCTTTGCATCCTCATCCATTTGCTTCTCCAATAGCTTCACCCTCGCTTCTGTAAAAGGATAAGCTTCCTCTTCGTACAAGTTAATCAGAGATCTCCCGTTCTTCGTTACAGTTTTTCCATCTGGACCCAAAATGATCAAACTTGGAATACCCGTGATATCAAAGTACTTGGTCAACTCCTTATTGATCGAGTCCCCAAATGGGAGTGCTAGCCATGGCATTAAGCTGAAAGAAGATTCAAACTCTAGCTGATTGTGATCAGTTGACACGTAGATGATTTCAAAGTCTTCTTGTTCACTTAGTTTTGCTTTTATCTTTTGGTAAATGGATATCAACTTGGGTGTGAATTTGAGACTTGGGAGACACCATTGTGCTGAAAAATATAGCCCGATGGTTTTGCCTATCAAGGAAGATATTAATACCTGCATGCATGGGGGGTTATATTAATTATCATAAATGTGTAAGTACATATATAGAAACTCGATATATTCAAACACTTTTATATATAACCACTAAGAATCACTTATAAATTAAATTAAACCAACCTTTTTGGATGCCGAATGAGCCAAAAGAAAATCTCTATCATGATTCATAAGCAAATTTGAGAGAGTTTGTCGTTCATGCTTCTCCTTTTCTTGCTTCAACAACTCATCCAACCTCTCTTTTGTAAAAGGATATGCTTCGACACCATAACGATAAATCAACTCAACTCCATCGTGCACAATACCTGCATCATGATCGGGTTGCAAGATGATCAAGCATGGAATCCCCTCAACGTCAAATCTGTTGTTCAATGCCTTTTTAGTTTCCAAATCAGAGAACGGAATCGCAAGCCATGGCATGTTTGATTGATAGTAGTTGTTGAATGCATTCAAGTCTTCATCAGATGAAACAAAGATGATCTCAAATGCTGACCCTTTTTTCGCTTTGATTTGTTCGTATACTTGAATCAATAGTTTTGTAAAACTTTGGCATTGTGGATACCAGTTTGCTGAAAAGTAAATGCCAACGATTTTGTCGTGAAGGTCGGAAATTTTTATCTGAAATATGGAGATATATATTGTAAGGTGATATTGTCATATTGGTACAACTACTAGTGGGGCAATTTTATCCAAGAACCTTAGAATCAAAAATAATATCTCTACTATAGTATATGATGCCCTCATCTTTTGAGGTATCGAAGGTGCAAATAATGCAAAGGGGAACCCCACTTCTGAGCAAATGAAAGGGATAGGCACCTTACATTTATGGGATTCCACTTATGTAAATGTTTCATATAAATTTTGTAGGTTGATGGAAGTCTTTTTTGTGTTGGAAAGGTACCATAAAGCATGCGTGATGTACCTGTTTGAGTTTAATGGGACATGGTTACCCTTTCAGTGTTTTATATATGCTTTTGTCACAACAACTACATCATATATATATCACAAATATATTAACTTGTATCCTTTGCTAAATACAGTTTGCTATGGCATGGGAATATATATTAGCTGTTTGTGACTCTTAAACTTAATCCACGTGGAGTTTTATTTTATTTTATTTTTTTTCTTTTACGTACACATGAATACATGAATCCATGATGCCCAAGTTGAGTCAAATTTGTGTTATGTTCATGAATAAAACTGGAAGGATATGCTCATAATCCAAGTGTACATGATCTTTGAAGTTTAAATTTTTTGAACTAGAATTATAAATATGCGATATGTTAAATTTAGGTTATAGTCTTCAAGAATCACTCCTTTTATTTTCTAGATTCAAAATTATAAACTTATTTTAACTTCTTAATTTCCCAACTAACAATTTGTGGACGATTTATGTAATTAAAAGATATACAATTACGTACATGAAGCTCTAGAGATTTGTATGGCGCAGTGACAAAATCATATATATAATCAAATAATTTATACGACATATTAGTACATGGAAAATATTATGGTGCAGATCTACTCTCGTTAGTTCAAACTTTATCTTTGTCTTCTTTTTTTTCATTTTTGAAAAAAAAAAAAAGAAACTTGTTTCCTTCGAACATCCATAACTAGATCTAAAGAAAAACATTTGGATAGATAAGACTCGTTTAACTTAAGTTTTACACAAAAATGATTGTATGTTTTGAACTAATTAAACAGCTGTCTAAAAAATATATGCTGAGCTGAACGATTACTTCGGCATGCACTAGAAATTTTAGAGAGAGAAATAGAGGGGGACCTGAGCTCCGGTGGGAGAGAGAAGAAAGTCACGGTCATCGGAGGCAAAAAGAGATAAATATCTGTGGCGGCTGACGATGGTTGTAGTGTCCGGCGACGTCGTTGCGTTGATCAACGATAGCTGCTGCCTCATCTCTCTCTCTCTCTCTCTCTCTCTCTCTCTCTCTCTCTCTCTCTCTTACTTACTTTCTCTCTCTAGGATACAAGAAGAACAGTAACATATAGGGAACCAGGTGTTGAGCTTCAAGAATCTGTGGAGTTTATATTTTCGTGTAGCCGTACAAACTTATCATTCACATACAAGATTCATAAATAAATAAAAAGTAATTTTATTTAGTAAATAGATCGAGCTTAATTGAGGCCTGAATTTAATATATACTTTACATTTAAATATAATATTATTTATTATAATGATTGTTTAGCTACTCATAGATTAAAATTTGTTTTATTCAAATTAATGATATAATAAACATTTTACATGAATCGTATATACAATCTAAATTATACCTTATATAAAGAAGTATTTGACATTAATGTTGATATATGTCTAAATAATTTAAAAAGAAAAACAAAGTATGTAAATTATCACAGCCAAACACGTACCATTTTCTATTTCTATTACGGTCTGATTTCCTACATCAAGGGTCATGCTGTAGTCAGTTAAATTCCATCTTTGCCCTTATGAATGTTTTCGGATTCTCTCATTTGTTTCAGAAGTTTTTATCCAAAGGTGATTGAAGTACTTTCAAAAATATTTACCATTTTATTGGTATTTTTGTACAATTTTTTTTAGGGATAATGACTTGAAAGAGTAACGAATTTTTGATTTTTTCACATTTAGTCACTAAATTTTTTTTCGTTATCTATTTGCCATTGAACTATTGAAACTGTTCACATTTTACCCTTATGACCGGCTGTTGCCGGTCATAAGGGTAAAATGTGAACAGTTTCAATAGTTTAGTGGCAAATAGATAACGGAAAAAAGTTTAGTGACTAAATATGAACAAAATCGAAAGTTCGTTTCCCTCTAAAAAGTTCAATGACTAAATGTGAACAAACTTCATCTTGTATTATGTTTTAGCAAATTATTTATTTTTGTTAAATTGTAGCAACATCTGTTGATGAAGAAATCTATGAAATAAAAAAAAAAACAAAACAAAACCCTGAAAATATATTTAAAAAAAAAAACAAAAAGCCGAAACCGAAATAAAAAACCAATGGTTTGACATATTCCAAAATAAAAAAATCAAAATTTCCAATATGATTTTGGTTTTACAAAAAAATGATTCTCACTGATGTGAATTATGACCATTGGTTTGACATGCGGAATTTGTGACATCCCATGAATACGTAGTTACAACATCGTCTGAACTCGTAATTCATAGTAAGGGGTTAGAGTATCATCGCATGAATACGTAGTTACAACATCTCCTGAACTTGCAATTCATCACCTGCAGGTTATGAGCCTGTTGGTGTTTCCACTGGGTTGTCTTGAATAGTCTGTGGTCGCCATCTATACTCTGGTAGATGACTACATCGCCACATTGCCGGTTAAGGCTATGGTATCTCCTTTCATCCTACATCACCTATTTATCATCATCTATTTACCTAATTATCATCACCTTTCTATCATCACTTATCTCTCATCATTTTATTTCATCACACACCAAGTATTTCATCTACCCATGTTTCATCCGCAACATATTTGTAGATATAAAATAAATATACCATTTAAATCTTTTAAAACATGTATAAAATCGTTGCTTGAATAACTCAGAACAATAACCTTCCTTTGTCTCTCTTGCTGGAACTCTTCTCCTTTCTTGCAAAATCACACCAAAAAGCTCAAGATAACTCTTCCTCTCACTTTACACACTCAAGCTCGCTAGGGTTCTCACTTATGGGAAAGGTAGTCGCAATTGAAGGCCATAAGTGCCTTTAAATATGGCTCGGGCCCAAAGATTTAGGGTTTCTGCCAACAGTGCGGACTCGTCGAGTCGCCTCACCGACTCGTCGAGTCCATTCATTAATCCGAGTCATCAGTCGCGACCTTACTCGACGAGTTGAGGCGTCAACTCGTCGAGTCTCTCTTCTTAACTCAAAAGAAAAATACTTAAATTATGATACCTGGAAATCCGGATGTTACATTTTGTTTTTTTATTTCATAGATTTCTTCATCAACAAATGTTGCTACAATTAAACAAAAATAAATAATTTTCTAAAACATAATACAATAGGAAGTTTGTTCAAATTTAGCCATTGAACTTTTTAGAGGGAAACGAACTTTCGATTTTGTTCACATTTAGTCACTAAACTTTTTTTCGTTATCTATTTGCCACTAAACTATTGAAATTGTTCACATTTTACCCTTATCATCGGTAACAGCCGGTCATAAAGGTAAAATGTGAACAGTTTCAATAGTTCAATGGTAATAGATAACGAAAAAAAAGTTTAGTGACTAAATGTGAACAAAGTCAAAAGTTCGTTACCCTTTCAAGTCATTATCCTTTTTTTTTTTATTTTTTTTTATTTTTTTATTTTTTTTACTTTTCAGTGTTTTTAGTTTAAGTATCCGATTTTTCTTCCTTTCTCGTTTATTTCATCTTTTTAATGTTTTTTTTATTATTTTTTAGACAACAGTTTTCATTTCCTTTTTATTTTTTTTTTTTACCTTTTTTTACTGTTTTTTTAATAACATTTTTTTTCACCTTTATTATTTCTGTTTTTATATCCGTGTCCAACTCGTCTCTATTTTTATATATCAAAATATAATAGAAAAATGGAACAATCATATTTCATCTCCAAAATTATTATATTTTTTTACACAAGATATATTTTGACTTATAACTTATATAATATACAAAAACATCATTTCTATTAATTATATTTCGCTTTCTTTAATATACTATATAGGGATTACAAGAATCACGCATGCATGTGTTGATGGTGTAGAAAAGTCGGTGGTAAAAAAACAGTGAAATAACAAGCAAACAGATTAAATTGAATGAATGAATGGAACAATAAATTTCAAATAATATAGAGAAAGAAACTAAGTAGTTAGGGTTGATTTTTTTTTGTTACAATTGTTTACACCTAAGCGTAAGTATATAACAGTCTCATATTCATTATACATTTTAACAAATATGTATTATATAACAGTCTCATATTGAGGTGTTTTCATCGTGCCTCGGCCTCAAAGTCAATCTTAACAAAAATAAAGTGCTTGGGGGTGGGCGTGTCTACTTCTGTGGTTATTTGCACGGGGAGAATGATGGCTTGTGCTTATGGAGACTTCTCATTCTCTTACGTTGGAATGTCAATGGGAGGTAAAATGATGAGAATTTCGGTTTGGTTTTCCTTGATCGAGAAGTTTCAGATCAACCTTCTTTATGGAAAACTAAAGCTCTATCTCTAGGCGGGAGTCTTACTCTTTGTAAGGCAGTACTCGAAAGCCTAGGCAACTACCTTTTCTCTGTATATAAGGTGTCTGTTTTGGTTATTAAAAAACTCGAAAGCATTCGAAACACTTTCTTTTTGGAAGGAAACTATGAATAAAGAAAAATCATTTGGATGGTGTGGAACAAGGTTTTAAATAGCTTTAAAATGGTGGGTTTGGCATCAAAAGCTTAAAGTTTTTCAACTTAGCGATCTTATATAAATGGTGGTGGAGGTTTCCTGATAACACATCTTGCCTTTGGAAGGATATGATAAAGGCCATTTGCGCGGGAAACAGGGGGTTAGTTTTGTTGAGATCTTACAAATATGGGAGGAGTACTTGGGGTTAAATTGATATATTAAACTAGGTTGTTAATAGGTTCAATTTGAACCTTAACTTTGCTTTTCAACATGTTAATTTCAAGTGGGGAGGAGATGTAGAACGAGAGTGGAGTTTGGAAGATGACAAGAAATTACTCAGTATCTTCTTTAAGGAAAGAGGTTGATCATTACATTATAGACAGTTCTGATGTTACCTCTAGGTAGTGTAGGAAAGTGTCGAGTAAAGTAAATATCTTTATTTGGAAGACACGTTTAGGTAGATTTCTAACAAGATCTAATTTGTCCAGAGGGGTTAACTTACCTTTAGATCTTTTTACGGCGTCTATTGTAGCTACTGAAATGGAACATCATGTGTTTGTGGATTTCCCTTAAGGGATAGAGGTCAGGCCTTACTCCACAATTGGTGACTCGCCATTTTGACTAGCTCTAACGTCCAAAAAATCCACATAAAGTCTTCTGTTTTAAAGTAAATTGGAACTATCATTTCCATTCCATGAAACGGTAATCAGAGTATAAAGTATAATCTCATCAAAACATCAGAGTATATGAAATGTAATCTCATAAAATCATTAGAGTAAAATATAACTAGAAAGCGTGGAATCTCTGGAGGATCCAATGAAATCAAGTCGGGTTGTTCCCTATGCTACCAGACGTACCTAAAACAATTAAACTTAAACCGTAAGCACAAAGCTTAATGAGTTGTCCAAAATACCACATACAACACATAATAAAGGGCCCCGTCCTAAATAATGGACCCATCCAGATAATGGGCCTCAACCTAATAAGCATATAAACATACTATCAAGAAGTCACAAAGACAACAAGCATACAAATGACACCATGTGTCTAATCATAGTATAATGAGAAGACTCACCTCTTAGTCAGTCAGCCAATCACCACAACTAGAAGAAAAGTAACAATTGGTACAAAAACCACCTAAATAAGTGATCAAATGTCAACCTCAACCTATGACCCAACTCTAATGTTTGGCCTACAGCCAAACCTAGTTAAAAAGTAAAAAAAAAAAATAGTCCATTATGGGTCCAAAAGCGCGCCATGCTTTTAGAGAAGCGCATTGTGACTTGATGAAAGACAAAATAGTCAGGTTTAGAGCTCAAAACATGTGAGGTTGAGAAAACCCTAAAAGTGCCCCGCATCCAGCAAAAGTGTCTCGCACTTTGGCCATCTTCACATGGGATTTTGACTTAATCCATTAATTCATTACCTAATGTTTCAGATCTAGACACTAACAATGTTTAAATGGATAAAGTTTCCAACTTTATCCATTAAGTCATCCCAAAAACTCACTAGATATAAACTTCAAGCTCAAAATGACCTAAAATGACAACACCGCTTGCATGACTCAAAGAGCAAGACCATGCTACCAACTTCTCATCTCAAAATGTCCAAATAACAATCCTTAGAATGAGCTGGATTCATATCAACTCCAAGCTCATCACAAAAATGGGAACAAAAGTGCATAAAAAGGACCATAAGCAAGATCTAACAAATAGAAAGGAAAGGTTGGAGCTTTTATTTACAAAAGGAAAGAAAACGTGTGGGCTTTATGGATCTACTCTTTTTCTTCACTTCCAAGTTCAAAAAGAAATCTTAATCTTCAAGCTAAAACACCAAAAACATGGAAGATTAAGCTCTAAAGGAGGAAATCAAGCTTGAAATTGGAAGGAGAAGGGTTAGGGTTTTCGAACACACTCTTAAGGGGTGGTGGAGGTTGGAAATGATCAAAACGTAGGGGCTTAAGTGTGTTTAAATAGACAACAAACCTTGAAATCACATCAAGCCCATGGGCCAGAATCGCGTTGCGCCCAATGAGCCAAAACAGGTCCAATGCCATAAAATTTTCCCAAAAGACTAAGGCCTAACGATACAAGTTCAATTCAAGAATACATACCCGTAATAGGAATGATGGAGATTAGTGCCCAAAGTCATAACAAATCCTAGTAATATTACTATAAATAATAATGTACTTTTGGGTTATACGCAAGAACAAAATAAAACACAGATATGAAAACATATTTATTTGAGGGACTTGATTTATTAAATGATTTAGAGTAAATAAAGGAATATGGAATATTCTAGAATGATTTGAATTCCAAAGATAATTACAATTAAGTTTGGTAATTATCTCCGAGATTTCAAATCATCTCCTTATAAATAGAGGGCTCCAAATCAGGTTTTTGAACTTATGAAATATACCTCTCAGCCTAAATAGTTCGAAATCCTCAAAAACATTATAGAATCCCAAAGTGCAGTTTTCACGCTGTGGAAAGGTGTTTTCCATGTTGTGGTCGACGAACAAAATCGAGATATCGATTCTATTCGAAGTTCATAGTTCGAGGATTTCTTGAATTTGTTTCTTGTTTGCTTTTTGTATGCGATTAAAGAAGAGTAACTCTATGTTGGATTCTTTACTCCATTCAGCCGGCTCGTCAAAAGAAGAAACATATCAAGAAATCAAAGGTATGTTTTTCCTACTTTGTGTCCCATCAAAGTTGCATAGATTAGTTAAGTCAGATCTATCTGGTGTTGAGTATTTGATTAGAATTGTTTATTGTTTCTGTTTCCTAGTTTTTAATCTTTGAGAGGCTCGAAACCATTAGAGGTATTTGAAGGTTTGTATCGATCGGATACACTTCAAGTATGAATAAAAAACGTAAAACTAATCTAAGCAAAACAATAAACAGAAAGTAAATAACATAGAAGTTCTCCAAATTGTTCTTTCACCTAGAAATAGTTTTGTCTTCACCAAGAAGACAGGTTTGTCACAAATATGATTGACACAAAGCCACAATCACAACATTAGGGTTTTCCCTAATGTTGTATATATACTAATCTATACATGTATATCCCTTAATTGAATGGATTGCATCTAATTTATACTAAGAACTGATGTTATCACAAAGATACATGATCTATGATCTATTCCATACTTATCTATATAATTACCTAATATACAAATATATCTTCCTAATATACAAAGTATTACAATCGAATAACTAAACTATAAGATGACGATGATTAGCTTGATACGTTGACGCTATAGATGTGTAGATGTTGACGATGATCTATCAACGTGGCGTATGTTTGAATCATCATATCATAAGGTGTGACCTTACAATCTCCCCTATAAGATGATGCCAAAACTAAACTTCTTCTTCAGAGTCATCAGAAGAGCCATTGTAGAACTTATCAGCTTCTTTTAAGACTTCAGGCTTGACCCATCTAAATTGATTAAGCTTAAGTTCGTCCATTCTTCTACTCAGCTCTAGTGAAATCAGCACACAATATCCTCTTTCCAAGTTATAGTGACCTTGACCTTCCAAGCAAGGATGAAACAAATGTTTAGTGGGAGCAGAAGGAATGTCATAAGTGATTTGAAAGCACATATGATTTTGACTGTCAAGATATAATATCTCGTGCTCTGGTTCTGGAATAAACATATACTGAACAGGTTCAACGCGCTGGTAATTCATTGTTGATGTATCTGGTGCCATAAGGAAGAAGGAATTTGGTATTCTTGGACTGTCTGGGAGTGTCTGTTCTTCCTGATGAGACTGATCTAGATGAGCTAGCTGATGGACCAACGGATGGCATAAGATGGTGAATTGCCAAGAAGATGGTGAATTGCCAATTTCACTTCTTGAGCATGAACACCCTTGTGTTTGTTGATAATTCCTTGAATGTGCATCTACTCACTGTAGCCAAATTTGACTAGCTCAAGAGAAAATATAACCTCTCTGTATTCATATTCTACTTTATTTCTAACTAAATGAAGCTTTAGTGACTCATTCCATGGTTTGGTGCATCTTACTTTGATGATAGGATTAGGCTTTGACCTGCGTGTAAGAACATCTCCAACCTTCTTCTTATCAATCTGGTCATTTAGGTATGAAACACTGTGTTGTTTCTCCACATTATTCTTGAAGATTTTCTTGACCTGATTATCAGCGCTTTGAATGTTTGCATTCTCATCAGCGGAGGCAAGAGCTTGAGAAAGTTTGGTAGACAGACGTTCCGCTTTTTTCTTCTTTCTTTTGACGAACAAGAACATTATATTCTACGATTATTTCTCTAACTTCCTTAATGGGTAAATTCCATGTTTCCGATAATTCATTCAGATCAAAGATGAGTTTGCTTTTCATTTTAGGAGGAGATGTTGAAAGATCACCAGTAGCAACATAAGAGCTTCTAGCTTTAGCGTCATAAGCTCCCCCTGAGAAGGAAGCTTTAGTCTTTCGAGGATTCAGTTAATCATTATCAGAGTCAATATCACTGTTAGTTCCTTGAGGAACCTCTTGAGAAATCTCCCCCTTAAAACAAGAACCATGATATACAACATTTAAGGGAATATCATGAACAACAACTTGTTGCATGAAACCAAGATCAAGAAACCCTTCATAGTCATCGGTTTCTAAATGGTCACTAGTGTCTAGAATTTGTTGATCAGTTATAGCATTGGCATCTGGAATATCAAAAACAACAATATGCTTTTAAGGATCAGCTTCAACTTCAACCCTTCTAGTCATCTCATGCTAAGATGAAATCACCACCTACATTTGCATTGGCTGAGGACCTTCTTGATTACCCCCCCCCCCCCTTTGGAAGCATTAGATTGGGGAGGAGAGTTAGGAGGAGAAATAGTTCTTGGAGGAGGATGAGATGGTGGAGGAATATTTTTTGATAGAGGTGGAGGTGGAGGTAGGTTATCACCTAGAGAATTTGGTGGAGTGTCATAAACAACCATATCATCATCATCATCCAAAGCCTTAAATTACTTCATTGTGGCCACATCCCTTTCAACTTTTTTCAGCCTTTTATCCATTGACTGAGTTAACTGTAAAATTAAGGAGAGTTAAGAAAGCACAACAGTTTCAAAGTTGGAGCTGGTTTCTCCCTGATCACCTTGATGAAGAGCGGCAACAATAATGGGTGTAGGGGGAACCGTCTTAGCTTGAGGAGAAGGAGACGGTTTTAAAGGAGGTTCATCTTGGATCATTGGAACAGTAGTATCTCCAATAGGAGGGGTTGATCCACGAGGTACAATGTCATCAACAGGGGAAGACGATGAAGAAGTAGTTGAAAAATGAATGTGCTTGTTCAACCTTAGAGGAGAGTTCTTTTTCTGAGTTAAGTCTTCTCCTATGCCAACTACTGATTCTTCTATATTTTTATCAGTGTCTTCTTCTCATCAGCCCCTTCTTTATTACCAGCTTCTGAATCATCATCATTATCTTCTTCATCACCAACATCATAGCCTTCTGTTTGAGACAAGATTAGACCAAGCCAACATGGATAAGGAACATTCAGATGATTCTGTAATGCAATCAACCATTTGATCAATAAAAAGTTGAGCAAAGTCTAGTTTCTTGTTGTAAACGATGGAGTATAAAATCCTTTACTCAAAGAGATTCAGTTGATCCAAACTCCCAGTCTTGTATCCAAGACATTTGCCAATTACACCTGTTAAGTACTTCCACCCTACATTAAAACATCAACGAAGAGTATTCTTGTATGGATCACGAGTGAGGCTTGGAAGATGAAATTTATACCCTAATTTTTCACGAGCAGATTTGCAGCTTTCTTTAGAGGGATTTTCAGAGTAACTTTCAAATCGAGGAAGACGAAGAGCAGTTCGAAAGGATTCCACATCAATGGTAACCCAAAATTGACCATCTCCAATGGTTCTAGTGATGGTTCGAGCAACAATATCAACAAAGCATCTATAGTAAAACTCACATACTTGTTTAGGGTTGAATGGGTTTGGGAAATCACATAATACATATCGAAGAGGGCAACTTTTGACATAGTCGATAAAGTCCTCGATTCCTAAGTTTGCGAACTGCTTTGGGATTTCATCCGAGAACGCCACATTGGTGGATTGAATGATGATGGTAAAGTCAGGAGCATGAGGACCTTTGATGATGTTAGTGTTGGGGGCAAACTCGTATAAGGAATTTGACTTGGTGAAAACTTTGAGGAAGATTACGATTGGGAGTCTTTTTTTAGAGAGAGTGCCAATTGCTTTTGAATCGCTTGTGAAATTGACCTAGAGCAGTGAATTTCCAATATATACCCTAAAATATTTCTTCCTTTTTAAGTAGTTGAACAACGAGTGGCTTGAGATGGTCACCAAGTAAGTTTGTAATGTCTCCTGATAGTGTGGGTTAAAACTATCATTCACTAACATACTATTACGATATCTCATTAGTGTGTGGTTTCATATGCTGAATCATAAATCTCTTTTATTATAAGAAAGAGGGAAGGAGTGGATAGGTGCGTGTAATATATCACAGATAATGATATATCCATCGGCACAAATTTTCCAAGCTCTCATCAGCGTATGGTACATTACGCTAAATCATAAAACGTTAAAGAAGAATGTAAGGGAAAGAATGGATTGGTGCCTATGATAGCCAACGACATATAGACTAACCATCGGCACAGACTTTCGAACTTTTATCAATGTGTGGTTTTACACAGTGAATCATCAAGTTATGTATTAGAAGACTTATGGAGAGAATGGATTATTTTAGTTACGCTGAGGTGACATCAGCGTGAATCATTAACAGTTTAACTCATCAACAAGAAGTGGTTTAAACTTTCGTATCTTGGAGTAAGTTGCAATCTAGAAACAAAGATTCACCATTAAATCATAATGGTATCATGTCATACCTTAGACTCGGAGGTCAAGGACATCAACAACCCTTTTCCATTTAAGGACCAGACAAGTAACTCTTACGCTGTTGACTATGCAATCAAGGTAAGCCATTGGGATATGCTCAATGTTTCAGCATAATATGAGACTTGATGCAATCAGGGTTAGATAAAGATGATTAATTTTAAAATATACACCCAACCTTTATATCAATGATTTTTTATTTGGACCAGGCAATCGGTCTGTAGATGAAAAGTTGTGCTTAAATGCAAATGAGTACCCAAATCAACATGGAACCTCTTCCAAAACCTGTAAGTAAATCGAACATCCTGATCGGAAACTAGTAAGACGGGGATACCATGTTATGCCACAACCTCCTGGATATAGACATCCGCTAACTTCTCTGTAGAAATGCTCTCCTGAATAGGAATGAACTGTGCACTCTTGTTCAATCGATCTACGATGACCCAAATCAAATCCACCCCCTCCCTTCGTGCGGTCTGCAGAAGCTTCGTAATGAAATCCATTGTAATCTCTTCCTGTTTCTAAACGGGAACACCCAACAACTCCATTTTTCTGTGCGGTCGTTGATGCTCAGCCTTGACTTTCATGCAATTCAAACACCTTTCCACATACCACACCACATCCTGCCTCATGCATGGCCACCAATAATCGAGTCGGAGCTCTCTATACATCTTCGTCGCTCCCGGATAAATAGAAAATCTCGACTTGTGTGCCTTTTCCATCAAGATCTGCCGCACACCCTCATAGTATGGAACCCAGACTCTCCGATGAAGGGTCAAGAATCCCCAACTATGATAATAAAAAGAGGAAACCTGACCCACTATAGGCTCACTCTTCCGGTGCTGCTCTTTCATAGCCTCGACCCAAGCCTCTCGAATCTACTCTAAAAGTGGGGTAATCACAGTCATTCTCATATGAACATTCCTGATCGGTGCGGTAGCTGACTTGCGGCTAAGAGCATTGTCCACCATTTTGGACTTCCTTGGGTGAAAGGATTTCACAATCATAACCTTCACCACATTAAGCCACTTGTGTTGCCTCATGTCCAGTGTTGGTTTTTCAATCAAATACTTCAAACTCTTGTGGTCCGTGTAAATGATACAATGAACCCCATACAAGTAATGATGTGGCTTCAGATGCATCGAAGCGTAAGCTATCACATGACCCCTCTGCATCAAAACTGCACCCAATCCCGATATCGATGCATCACAATATACCATGAAATCATCCATACACTCTAGCAGGGTCAAGATCGGAGCCTTGCATAACTTCTGCCCTAAGGTCTCAAACAACGCCCGTTGCACAAGCCCACAACAAAAAGTAGCCGAATTCTTTGTTAACCTGGTCGACGTAACTATGATCCTAGAGATTCTCGATAAACCTCCGGTAATACCCAGCTAAACCAAGGAAACTCTGAATCTTGAATGGATAACTTGGAACATCCCACTACATCATGATGTGGCTTCAGCTGCATCGAAGCGTAAGCTATCACATGACCCCTCTGCATCAAAACTGCACCCAATCCCGAGATCGATGCATCACAATATACCATGAAATCATCCATACACTCTAGCAGGGTCAAGATCGGAGCCTTGCATAACTTATGCCCTATGGTCTCAAACAACACCTGTTGCACAAGCCCACAACAAAAAGTAGCAGAATTCTTCGTTAACCTGGTCGACGTAACTATGATCCTAGAGAAATTCTCGATAAACCTCCGGTAATACCCAGCTAAACCAAGGAAACTCTGAATCTTGAATGGATAACTTGGAACATCCCACTCCATCATGGCCTCAATCTTAGACGGATCGACCAATATACCCTTCTGGTTAACATGGTGCCCTAAAAATTACACATTGTGCAACCAAAACTCGCACTTGGAAAATTTGGCATATAACCTCTCCCTCCCCAGAGCCTCCAAAACCTCTCACATATGATCCTCGTGCTACTCCTTGGTCTTAGAATAGACCAATATGTCATTAATAAACACGATGACTGACCAATCGAACATCGTCCTGCAAACCCAGTTCATGAGATCCATGAACGATGCTGGTGCATTAGTGAGCCCAAACAGCATCACCACAAACTCGTAATGACCATAACGATTTCTAAAGGTCGTCTTCTAAACTTCCTCATATCGGACCCTCATCTGAGGATAGCCTGGATGCAAATCAATCTTGGAGAACCAAGACACACCATGAAGTTGGTCAAATAAATTGTCAATCCTTGAAAGTGGATAATGGTTCTTCGCCGTTATCTTGTTCAGGTCTCGGTAATCAATATACATCCTGTGGGAGCCATCCTTATTTTTTTACAAATAATATTGGTGCTCCCCAGGCTGGAATACTCGGTCTGATAAATCCCTTGTCTAACAGCTTCTGCAGTTGTGTACAGAACTCCTGCATCCCCGGTGGTGCCAACCAATCAGGTTTCTTGGTTGTCAGAGCCGCACCAGGAACTAAATCAATACGAAACTCCACCTATCTCTCCAAAGGCACTCCTGGAAGGCCCTCTGGCAACACATCCGCATACTCCAAACAAATGGCACATCATCAATCATCCTCTTCTTCTCCAGTCTTGTATCTAACACATAAGCCACAAAACCAGAACATCCTTGCTGTAAATATCTTCTGGCTCTCACAGTTGAACAAAGAGTCGGTCCATGCTGAGCACCCTCGCCATGAATAACCAGTTCTCCCCTACAAGGTCATCATAGGAATGGATTCGTTAAGCCCTAATAGGGTGGTGATCGACTGTGAGCAGCATTTGGTTTGTGTCAGGACCCCAAGTGGGGCAGAGTTGGTGATTTTGGGTGAGAGGCCGCCGCGCAGGCTGGCTTTGTTTTCAGCAGCGAGGTCTAGGCGCTACCTTCAGCAGGGTTGTGCAGGTTGTGTCACCTACGTCATGGATACCTGGGAGGCGGGTAAGGCGACCGTGAGTGATGTGCCAGTTGTGACAGAGTATCCATATGTGTTCCTGGAGGAGTTGCTTGGGATACCACCGGAGAGACAGGTGGAGTTCAGTATCGACCTAGTCCCAGGTGTAGCTCTAATAGCCAAGGAACTCCTCCTAAGATGCAGGAGTTGTCTACACAGCTGTAGGAGCTGTTAGACAAGGGATTTATCAGGCCGAGCAGTCTGCCTTGGGGAGCCCCGATCCTGTTTGTGAAGAAGGACGGGTCGCATCAAATGTGTATAGGTTACCTGGAGCTGAACAAGGTAACCGTGAAGAACCGTTACCAACTCCTAAGGATTGATGATCTCTTCGATCAACTTCAGGGGGCATCTTGGTTTTCCAAGATAGATTTGCATTCAGGCAATCACCAGATACGAGTCAGAGATGAGGATGTAAAGAAGATTGCCTTTCGGACTCTCTATGGCCATATGAGTTCATGGTGATGCCTTTTGGGCTCAACAATGCCCCTACCGCATTCATGGACCTCATGAACCGCGTATGTAGACCGATGTTGGATCGGTCTATGATAGTCTTTATTGATGACTTCCTGTTTTATTCTAAGACGCAGGAGCAGCATGAGGAGCACTTGCGAGAGGTGTTGGATACCCTGAGGAGGGAGAGCTTGTACGCCAAATTCTCCAAGTGCGAGTTCTGGTTGCATGAGGTGCAATTTCTGGGGCACCTTATCAATCATAATGGTATTTTGGTCGACCCGGCCAAAGTGGAGGCAATGATGAGATGGGAGGTTCCGAAGTCTCCATCTGAGATTCGGAGTTTCCTTGGTTTAGCAGGCTATTACCAGAGATTCATTCAGGATTTCTCCAAGATAGCAGTACCTCTGACCCGAATGATGAAGAAGGTCGTTGTATTTTGTTGGGGGTCTGGGCAGCAGGCAGCATTCGAGACTTTGAGGTAGAGGTTGTGCGAGGCACCGATCTTAGCCCTGACAGAGGGCATTGAGGATCTTTTTAGTATATTGTGATGCGTCCATCTTGGGTTTCGGCGCAGTGTTGATGCAGAGAGGGCACATCTTGGCCTATGCCTTGAGGCAGCTGAAGCCTCACGAGGCGAACTACCCGAGGCACGATCTGGAGTTGGGGGGCAGTTGTTTTCGCCCTCAAGATTTGGCAACACTACTTCTAGGGGGTCCATTGTACCATTTACACGGACCACAAAAGCTTGAGGTTTGTGATGGACCAGCCAAATCTGAATATGAGACAGCGGCGATGGTTGGATGTGGTGAAGGATTATGATTGTGAGATCCTTTAGCACCCGGGGAAGGCCTACGTTGTAGCTGATGCACTTAGCCACAAGGCATTCGCAGCCCTAATAAGAGACATCTATCTGAGGATGACAATAGTGACTCCACTTTTGGAGAAGATCCGAGAGGCCCAATAGGAGGATATGAAGGAGGAACAGTGGAAGCGTGAGCGCATCGTGGGCCAGATTTCCTCCTACGAATATGATAGTTGTGAGCTGTTGACACTCAACCGCAGAGTGTGAGTTCTATACGCAGGCGGTGTGCGCCAGATCCTGATGGAGGAGGCACACAAGTCCTAATTTTCCATCCATCCAGGGGCGACGAAGATGTATAGAGATCTTTGTCCTGATTACTGGTGGCCCTGCATGAAGCGGGATGTAGCCTGGTATGTTGAGAGATGCCTGACCTACAGGAAGGTCAAGGTCGAGCACCGAAGACCTCACGGAAAGACGTAGCCATTGGATATCCCTGTGTGGAAATGGGAGGATATTACTATGGATTTCATCACGAAGCTTCCCAAGACCGCACAAGGAGTGGATTCGATTTGGGTCATCATGGATCGGTTGACCAAGAGTGTCCATTTCATTCCGATCCAGGAGAGCATTTCAGCTGAGAAGCTAGCTGACATCTACATCAGAGAGGTAGTAGCTCGACACGTGGTGCCAGTCTCCGTGATTTCTAACCGATATGTACAATTCACTTCCAGATTCTGGAAGAAATTTCATGATTAGTTGGGTACTCGTCTGCACTTTAGCACGACTTTTCACCTGCAGACGGACGGTCAAAGTGAGCGGACCATCCTGACTTTGGAGGATATGTTGTGGGCATGTGTTTTAGACTTTGGTGGTAGTTGGGATACCTACCTTCCCTTGGTAGAGTTTTCCTATAATAATAGCTACCACACCAGTAGCGACCGACCTCCCTTCGAGATTCTCTACGGGAGGAAGTGCAGGACCCCAATATGTTGGGATAAGGTTGGACAGAGGGTCATGGGGAGTACCAAAATGGTACTCAAGATGACAGAGAAGATCCAGCAGGTCCGGAGTAGACTCCAAACGGCCCAAAGTCGGCGGAAGAGCTACGCTGACAGATGACGATCAGACCTAGAGTTTCGGCTAGGAGATATGGTCCTCTTTAAGGTGTCACCTTGGAAAGGTGTCATCCAGTTCAGGAAGCGGGGCAAGTTGGGCTCCAGATACATTGGTCCGTTCAGGGTATTGGCCCGGGTGGGCCGGGTTGCGTATCGACTGGATCTGCCATCCGAACTTAGTCAGATCCACATCACCTTTCTTGTCTCCCAGCTGCAGAAGTGCTTGGCATATGATTCTACAGTTGTGCCTTTAGAGGATATTCAGGTGGATGGCAGCCTGAGCTACATCAAGTGACTGGTAGCCATCCTTAACAGGAAGACAAAGGATCTAAGGAACAAGAGGGTAAAGTTGGTGAAGGTGCAATGGCAGCACCGCAAGGGCACAGAATGGACTTGGGAGCCAGAGGATGAGATGAGGGAGCATTACCCATACCTATTTCCATATGCAGCAGACTTCGAGTACGAAGTCTAAAATAAGTGGGGGAGATTTGTAACGCCCGGATCCTGTTATGTATTAAATTCAAAATTTATTCTTTTTGCATAGAAACTCGACGAGTTGGAGGCCCTAAACTCGTTGAGTAGGAACATATTTGGATGTGGGATTAGAAAGTCTACTCGACGAGTTAAGAGCCTCAACTTGATGAGTAGGACTGCCAGAGTGACACCCTAATTTTCAGGGTTTAGCATCCTATTTAACCACCTTAACCTCCAAAGGCTGCCTCATTTACAGCCTCCATCATCCCAAACCATATCCACAAAACCCTAATTCACTTTTGAGTGTTTTGAGCCATTTTTTTGCATGCTTTGTGAATTTGAAGAAGATGATTGTTGAAGAAGGAGCAATGATCTGAAGGAGAAGAGTAGATCCAGAAGTTGAGCTCCATTTCTGGTTCATTTGACGTATAAAGTTCCTATCGTTTCTATTCGATGTTTATATATAGTTTTAGAGTGATTTCTCCATGTTTTGGTCCAAGAATGTTAGTCTTTGGGACTTGGACATCCAATGTGGGAAAACCATTCATATTAAGGGTTTTTAGGGGACTTCATGGCATAAAGGTGCCAACTTAATGGCCATGAGGGTCCCATGCAACTTATGGACCATCCTTTTGGCCTTTTGAGCCAAGTATTCCATGCATGCAAGTAAAGATAGGAAGTTTACGTGATATATCAGTCCTAGTGGACCAGATCTATGATTTGGAAGCATTGAAATCGATTGGAAGTGACTGAATGGATTTAGACTAAGAGTACTTAATGAGTTGTTCATCCAACTCAACGAGTTGGATCGTGGCCCCCTACCTTTTCTGTTTATTGAGCAAACTCGTCGAGTCTAGGAGATGACTCAATGAGTTGGCCATGGTTTTTGGGTTTTGAAGACTGAAGAACACGATGAGTTCAAGGAGGAACTCAACGGGCTGTGTTGAAATGTCTCGACTCGTTTATAGGGAGGAACTCGACGAGTTAGATCGAAATTTCCAAGGTATTATGGATTATGGAACTCCGCAAGTTGAGTCAACCTGGATGGTTGACTTTGGCCAGAGTGTTGACTTTGGCTTTAACTTTGACCAAAGTTGACCCATAAGGGGTCATGAGTATGGATGGATAATTAAAGGAAATGTTTATATGTAGGAGTCTGAGAGGGGTTGATTTCAGAGCAAGAGTTTTTGCAGCTATTACCAGTTATCGAGGTGAGTTACCTTCCAGTAGGAGGGGGTCGAAGGCACCAATGTCGGGCCACTAATAGTTGATTATAGTTGAGATGATTGTATTTGTGATAATTGTTTGGTATGCTACTATATGTTATGCTTTATGTGCTTGTATGCTATGATATTATGTGATAGTGGTAGGAGGGGTAGGTTAAACCCCATAGCCGGTTGAGATAAACCAGAGGGTAGGTCAGGCATCCAGATATGTCTGACAGTATGTTTATGCTATGTATTATGTGGTAGTGGTAGGGGTGAAATAGTCCCCATAGTCGGTTGAGATAAACCAGAAGGTAGGTCGGGCACCAAAATATGCCTGGCAGGGTAGGTCGAGCACCAAGATATGCTTGACAGGGTAGGTCGGCCACCCAGATATGCCTGACAGGGTAGGCGGGACACCTAAATATGCCTGGTGGTATGTTATTGTATGGTATGCGGTATGATGCGGGAACTCACTAAGCTTTGTGCTTATAGTTTCAATTTTAGTTTCAGGTACTTCCTCTTCGAAGGGAAAGGAGTCGACATGATTGCAGTGCATCACACCACATTTTCCGCACCATATATCTTTGGGATTTATACTCTAATGATTTTTTATCATGACATGTTTTGACTATCGATACATTGGTTTTTGATTTGAATGATGCGATGATTGTTTTTAGACAAATGGTTTTATAATTGGTTAATTTAAAAATGAAGTTTTTGGCCTTGAATTTTGGAGTTACACTCCACCATCAGTTACAGAAGAAACCCCCACTAACACCCACTAACTATCTCACAAATATAATTACATGTCATAGACACTAGATAATTCTTCTACTGCAGGGTCTCACATTATAACGATTGGACTCAAACAAGAGCTACGCAATAGAGTTAAACCTAACCTTTTAAAATTATCTAATTTCTGCAACATGTAATCGACAATATTCGCTTGGTAGTCAATTAGTATTAGCAGTGGTTCCTAAAAGCACAAAGCAATCAACATTCGAGCACCGAGTTCTAACCAAAGCATTGTCTAACAGGCCATCCTAACATATCATTAGTAATCCTACTAGCATGTAGTTCTAGGGGCTCATACAGTAAACATACAAGACATCCATCATATCATACAATCCTGAGCAGATTCTTAATCCTAATCTAGCATGTTATTAACATACTGAATCAAACAAACATATATGGGTATTTTTGGAACAAACAATTGCATGCATCATGCCCCCTGTTTCTAGTAGTAATCCCTTTTTAGAAATCATTTCTTTTTATGAAAATTTTACCAACTCCTCAGTATGAGTTCAGACACACCCGAGAGTGTGTTTGAATCCCTCAAACCAAGGATCTGTTACCAACTTGTAACATCCCAAAAATCATAAGTAAAAATTTAATTTTTAATTCACCCCAAAACCACCTAATATTCATATCAACTATACGAAAATATGTTAAAATAAAAATAGTTATCAGAGTACATTCCCAAAAAATCATAAAAGTGCGGAAACAAGGGTAGATGCACAACAATCAAGCCAGGGTCGTCCACTTCGAATCGGAAGTACCTAAAACAAAACTTAAACCCTAAGCATAAATCTTAGTGAGTTCTCCTCAAAATATCACATACCATATATACAATGGGCCTCGCCTGACATCCATCGGTCCTTCCCCGACATAGGGCCCCGACCAATATAGATTTGTCAATAACATGTGATGGGCCTCGCCCAACACACTTATCAGGTCCCGCCTAGCATTATGCCTCGCCCGGTATACAAGTAAACAAATACAATACATGCAAGAGTCATACAGATAGGTAACATCCTAATAAAAATAATCAATGGGCCGACATTAGTTCCTTCTATTGGATTAGGTGTCTAAGCCCATAAATATAATTGGTATGTACTTGACCCGATAGTAGCATTGTCCATTTGGGTTGCATTCACCGGAGCAATTTGGTAGGAAGCATATTTGAGAAAGAGGTGATTTGTGATTTATTAATATACTATAAGAATAATATATTAATTGAGAAATTATATTATCTAATTGTTAGTGATCAAAAGTTAATTTGGAATTAATTTAGTGATCAAAAGAGACTTATTAAATTAACAGGGGCTGATTATATATATCAGTGATACATATAGTTTGGGCTAATGATCCATGATTGATTAGTAATGGACTAATCTTATGTGAGAGTCCATGAAGTGTTATTCCAAATGAATTATTGGATCAAAATCCGAAGTGAATGGATAAGGGTTTACAAGCGACCCTTGGAATTCTACACTATATATGTAACCCCTAAGCCCCTAAAATCGACACACAAGTATTCTAAGAAGAGTATAGATGATTTTGGTGCCTCCTAAAGCTCTCTCATAATCCTCCATTTGTTCTTTGTGTTTTGTGACTTATTTGAGGCATCACATTTGAGGTGCTAAGCTCTTGTAAGGCTAAGTTCTACAAGCTACAACAAAGAGGTAATCATCTAACTCATTTCTATCTTTCAAATATCAATGTTGTTTGCTAGTTAGGCATCATGCTTTGGAAAATGAACTAGATAAAACTTAGATCCAAAGCATTAGGGTTTTATGTGCACATGGAAACTCGACGAGTTGGATCATATGAGATGAACTCGTCGAGTCCATCCATGAACTCGACGAGTAGAATCCCCTGTTTATAGATTTTCGAGTTTTTGGCCTGAATTGGATTAGGATCATTGTCACAAACTGTTTTGTATCATAAAATTCAATTTTTCTGATATGGTAGTGATTATCCTCATGCAATTAAAAGACAATTATCAAATTTTAAGATAATTTGATTATATAATAAGTTGATTATTTGTATTATTTGATTTGAAATATCTTGCTATATGAGTTGAATTAGATCAAATTGGTATATGGTAACTGATAAAAATATATGATTATTTTACTTGTTTAAAATTTGATCTAAATGGATTTGAAGGGTTACAAAACTTGCTATCAAGTTTTGGAATTCAAACGGTCTTGAAGAGTTACAAGACTTGCCATCAAGTTTTAGAATTCAAAAGGTTTTGAAGAGTTTCAAAACTTGCCCTCAAGTTTTGGAATTTAAAAGGTCTCATTTATGAAACATTAAATTCTAAAATTAAAGAGTGTTTCAAAACTTTCCCTCAAGTTTTGGAATTTGAAAAGTCTCATGTATGAAACATTAAATTCTGAACCCTAGAATTTTAAAAGGTTAAAATTCAACCCTTATATTATTATAATATTAAAGCTGGTCTATAAGTGGGTATAAGTAAATTGCCTATAAAATGCGATTGAATGGGTGTCCACTCTCACCCACCGCTTCCTTGACTGGTGGAGGGTCGTTAGCCGAACGGATATGATAGGACATTAAAACTCGTTAAAAAGTATAATGATAATTATAAAAGTAAGTAAATGTTTTTTTTATAAATTCCCAATTTTAGTTACTTTAGGAAAAATGTGAAAGTGATGCTATTCCATGAAATTGCACTTTGCACCTTGCCAAGTCGTTAGTGGAGCGTGTGTGGTAAACCGGCACATTAACTTTGACTAGCAAGGGTGGCAAAGGGTAGCTAGATGTTTTTCATAGATCAATGGAGCGTGTGTGGTTAACCGACACATTGATTAGATGATAAATGACATCAAAAGTACCAAGCACATTTGCATGGTTATTCACACATTGTTTGTGACCCTCGGTATCCCTGTCACAAACTTGAAGGGCATAATCGAGATTTAAACATGCCATTGAAAATTTCAATGAATCTCAAAGATCTAGGAATTTCAATCCTAAATTTCGTTTTTCCTGGTGGAAATTGGTAAATTGTGATTTACCTACCTTCAAATATTTTGCAATTGGATTAAGGCATCCCTCTTCCGAATTGTGAAATATTGTGTTGGGTCCTAGCCTTAATATTTCATTAGGGTGTTATATTAAGGATTCTTATCTAATGTAAACTTTTTCTTTCTTTTAAGATGTCTACCCCAAATGTTGTTGGCTCCAAACCTTCCGACTCTTTCTCCCTCATGAACTTATGTGGGAGGGTGATTTTCGATGGGTCGAATTTCAATGACTGGATTCGAAACATACGTATGATCACTCGTTATAAGGATAAGGAATATGGCCTCGATAAAGAGCTAAAGGAGGTTGATGAAGCGACTGCTACTCCTGAAGAAATTGTTGTATATTGGGCTCATGAGAAGGACGCGACAAAGGTGTCGTGCGTCATGCTTGCAACTATGACAACTAAACTCCAAAAGTCCTATGAGGACTAATATCCTTTCGAGATGCACCAAGACTTGATGGAAATGTATCATCAAAGTGCTCGACAGGAAATGTATGAAATCATTTCCTCCATGATAACAACCAAAATGAAGGATGAAGAGTCCATCACGGCCCACTTACAGAAGATGCAAAGATATGTGGACCGCTTGCTGAAGTTGAATGTCAATTTTGATGAAGAGTTGGCTATTGACATTATTCTACACTCTTTACCTTCTTGTTATGATCAGTTCAGAATGACTTATCATATGAACAATGAGGAATTCACTCTAAGCAAGCTTCAAGGCCTTCTCAAAACTGCTAAAAGTAGTTTGAAAGGAAAATTTGTTGTACCTACTCCTACTACTACTGCCCTAGTCCTAGCAATTGGACATTGTGAAGGGAAGAAAAGGAAAGCTCCTATAAAGAATCACAAGGGAAAGTCTCATGATGGTGCCTCTTCTAGTGGGTCCAAAGGTGGTTCTGATGCTCACTCTTCTAATCCAAAGGAAGCAGAGTGCTTTCATTGTCATGAAAAAGGGCGCTGGAAATGAAGCTACTGCAAATACTTGCATGACATTAAGGATGGGAATATAAATCCCACCTTTGCAGGTATTTATAATATTCTTTATAATAACTCATCACATGCTAATTCTTTGGTCCTTGGTACAGTATGTGGTTTTCACATTTGTTATGATTTGTAGGGTCTAAAAAGAACTAGGGATGTGGAGTACGGGAAGATGAACTTGATCATGGGGAATAAGAAAGCGTCGCATGTGACCAAGATCGGAGTTTATTCTTTATTGCTTAGTAATGGGTTAAAATTAGATTTGAATAATTTTTCTACTCGTCAGATATGGCGAGAAACATTATTTCTTTTCATGGTTTGTATAAAAAAGGTTTTAGATTTTCATTTTATAATGAAACTGGTTCTATTAATGCTTTTTATAATGGTAAGTTTTATTTTGAAGCATTGCCTTGTTAGGGTGTATATGAAACTGTGATGGTTGTAGATAACTTAGGAAATAATGTATTGCATATTCATCCATCCAATGGTTTGGAAAAGGCATGTTTGTGGCATTGTCGTCTTGGACATGTCAACAAGAAGCGCTTAGCCTAACTCCAAAAGGATGGAGTGTTGGAGTCATTTGACTTAAAGTCGAATGACACATGCGAATCTTGTTTACTTGGAAATATGACCAAGTCACCTCTCACTAGTACTTTTGAAAGAGGTGAGGGTTTGTTGGATCTCATACACACCGATGTTTGTGGGCCCTTCATATCTACCACAAGGGATGCTAACCGCTTCTATGTGACTTCTACCTATGATTATAACACATATGGGTATATCTACATAATCAAGCATAAGTCAGAAACCTTTGAAAAGTTTAAAGAGTTTAAACTAGAAGCGGAGAATCAGCTGGGAAGGAAAATAAATATGCTTCGATCCGATCGAGGTGGTGAGTATCTTACTATTGAGTTCCATGACTATCTTAAGGAATGTAGAATTGTTTCACAATTGACGCCACCTATGACACCGCAACTTAATGGTATGTTTGAGAGGGGAAATCGAACCTTGTTGGACATGGTTTTTTCCATTATGAGCGAGCTTCATTGCCTATATCATTCTGGCGGTATGCGTTAGAGACTGCCGCCCATATCCTTAATCTAGTCCCAAGTAAGAAGGCAGCCAAAACACCTCACGAAATGTGGACAGGTAGGGTTCCCTCGTTGGCATATATCAAGGTTTGGGGTTTCAAGACCTTCGTAAGACGAGAGACTCACGACAAGATCAAACCTCGTGGTGAGCGTTGTATTTTCATCGGCTAGCCATAGAAATCCTCTGGATATCTCTTCTATAGACCAAGTGACAATGTTGTCTTAGTTGCAAGGAGAGGGGTTTTCCACGAAAGAGAACTCATATGTCAAGAGGACAGTGGGAGGAAAATTGACCTTGAAGAGCTTCAAGAGTTAAGTGATGAAGGAACCTCAAACACCAGCACTCAACCTGAGGAGGAAACTCCTATTGAACCAATTGACGATTCATTACCTCCTCGACATTCCTCTCGAGTTAGGATGACATCAGATTTTTATGGTTTTCATATTACTACGGAAGGTGATACGTTTATCAGTGTTAGTACACTGGTAAATTTGGAAGATCCATCTAACTATAAGGAATCCATGGCAGGCCCTGAGTCTGTTTAGTGGAAAGAGGCGATAGACAGCGAGATTCGGTCCATGCATGACGATTAAGTTTGGAACTTGGTTGAAAGTGTACCGAGTCGTAATAAGGTCGGGTACAAATGGATCTTCAAGAAGAAGACCGACATGTATGGGAAAGTACACACATATAAGGCATGATTGGTTGTGAAGGGCTTTACTCAAACTCCTGTAATTTACTATGATGAGACCTTCTCACCAGCAGTGATGATCAAGTCTATAAGGGTTATGCTAGCCATAGCTGCGTTTCATGATTATAAAATATGGCATATGGATGTCAAAAATACTTTCCTTAATGGAAAGTTGATTGAAGATGTTTACATGAGTCAGCCATAGGGTTTTGTCAATGCAAATTATCCTAATAGAGTGTGCAAGCTTGAGAAATCCATTTATGAATTGAAACAAGCATCTCGCAGATGGAATCTTTGTTTCAATGAGAAAGTCAAAGAGTTTGGATTTTCGAGAAGCGAGGATGAGTCCTGCGTATATATCAAAGCTAGTGGAAGTATAGTTAGCTTTCTGGTGTTTTATGTAGATGACATACTTCTCATAGGAAACGACGTTCCAACCTTGCAGGAGGTTAAGTCCTGGCTTGGAAAGTGTTTTGCTATGAAGGACCTTGGAGAAGCTGCTTACATTATAAGCATAAGGATATTAAGAAATAGGAGTAAAAGACTAATATGACTTATTCAAAGTACCTACGTGGACAAGGTGTTGAAACGTTTCAGCATGGAGAATTCCAAGAAAGGAGAATTGCCTATCCAGAGCAATACCAAATTAAGTAAGGCTCAAAGCCCGAGTATCGATGTAGAGATAGAAGAAATGAGCCGAGTACCATATGCTTCGGCAGTTGGATCGATCGTGTATGCTATGACATGTACTCGCCCTGATGTGGCCTTTGCTTTGAGCATGGTCAACAAATATCAAGGGAATCCTGGTAGAGCTCACTAGACTGCGGTAAAGAACATTCCCAAGTACCTCCGAAGAACAAAGGACCAGGTCCTTACCTTCGATGGAAGTAATGACTTGAGAGTGACAAGGTATAGTGACGCCAGCTTTCAGACTGACATAGATAATTTCCTCTCTCAGTCAGGCTGGGTATTTACCCTAAATGGATGAGCAGTAACTTGGAAAAGTTCCAAACAGGAGACTGTAGATGATTCAACATGCGAATCAGAGTACATAGCAGCAAGTGAAGCATTGAAGGAGGTGATATGGATAAAGAACTTCATCGGTGACCTAGGAGTTATACCAGCTATAAAGAAGCCTATGGAGATTTTTTGTGACAGCGAGAGTGCGGTCGCCTTAACCAAGGAACCAAGGGATCACGGCAGATCCAGGCACATCGACAGAAAATATCACTTCATAAGACATCGGATAGAAGAATGACTCCTCGTAGTAAAGAGGGTATCATCAGAGGAGAACCCAGCAGATCCTCTTACGAAGGGACTGAGTAGGGTTAAGCACTTGCAGCATGCTAGGAGTATTGGGTTGAAGGACGATATTAGTTTTAGTGATTAGATAGTTGTTTAGAAACTTGTAATCGATAAAATGTAATTGATATTTGATGATTAACTAAAAGGAGTTTTATTTATGAGTAAAGTTGCTATATTGTGTCAATTGTTTACTATTGTTTCAATTTGCATGTTTTGGCTTCCAGAATAATAAGATTATTCAAACCATCCATAGTCGATCATACTTTGTAAGTAGGCTATGAAGTTAGAATGTCATGAATTGGCTTGTAGATTGTCAAAGGTGTTTAGACATAGAAAAAGTTTTCTACAACGTTCATGAGTGCTCCTGAAAGAATATTTGAGTATTGGGTTAAACCCACGCTTACATGAATCACTTCATGGAATTTATCAAGAGTGATTGTGAGACAATAAGATCATATAATCTTCAAACCAAGATATATGAGTTGTTGATTACGAGTTGGTTGTATATTGATAGTGCGTAAACGCATCAGTAACTCGGTGTAATAAAAAGTGTTGTTGTGTATAATTTAACAAGTAATTAGTACAAGCATATAAGTCGAAGTTTATCTGTTCCTTTTATCCTAAGAGGATTAAAAGCGATATCTTGTGTATAATTTAACAAGTAATCAGGACTCAATTGATGTGTTCAATTAAGTTCTATGTCAAACTAATCAGAAATCGGGAAACAAACTGTTGGACAATGAGTATGACTTCATTCCATGTATTTTTTCACACGATATCTTGAAGAACAGAGGATTATATGATCCCTTATCTAAAGGACACGTTATTGATCAGAGTTGACAACGTCTTTTGAGAGCTATGATTGCTAGTCGGTTTGTCGTACTTGCAGTTATAGTTATTAGACTTATCCAAGTGGGAGACTGTTGGATTTGGTGTCTAAACCCATATCTATAATTGGTATGTACTTGACCCGATAGTAGCATGGTCCATTTGGGTTGCATTCACCAGAGCAATTTGATAGGAAGGATATTTGAGAAAGAGGTTATTTGTGATTTATTAATATATTATAAGAATATTATATTAATTGATAAATCATATTATTTAATTGGTATTTATCAAGAATTAATTTAGTGATCAAAAGAGACTGATTAAATTAACAGGGGCTGATTATGTAAATAAGTGATACATATAGTTCGGGCTAATGATCCATGATTGATTAGTGATGGACAAAGCTTATGTCAGAGTCCATGAAGTGTTACTCTAAATGAATTATTGGATCAAAAGCCTAAGTGAATGGATTAGGATTTACAAGTGACCCTTGGAATTATACACCATATATGTAACCCATAAGCCCCTAAAATCGATACACAAGTATTCTAAGAAGAGTATAGACGATTTTGGTGCCTCGTAAACCTCTCTCATAATCCCCCATTTGTTCTTGGTGTTTTGTGACTTAATTGAGGCATCACATTTGAAGTGCTAAGCTTTCTAAGTCCATGTTCTACAAGCTACAACAAAGAGGTAATCATCTAACTCATTTTTATGTTTCAAATATCAATGTTGTATGCTAGTTAGGCTTCATGCTTTTGAAAATGAAAATTGCATGTATAACTAGAGAAAACTTAGATCCAAATCATTAGGGTTGTATATGCACCATAGGGATGTTATAGTGTTCAAAACCCATCACCTTCGACCCGCCAAAACAATGTGAGAAGACTCACCTTAATCAAACGATGAACAGACGCACACTAACAGGCTGCTGCTATGATGGCTCCTCAACTGCACACATTCAAACTAAATCTAATAAATAATCAGGTTAATATCCACCACTAAATTCCAATCACAACCCTCTCAAAAAGGGTAAAAGAGCTTTTTATCTTTTTCCTACCCTTGGCCCAATAAGACACGGCCCAAGCCAGAAAAACCAAAGCCCAAGAAATGGCCCAATAAGGGTTCTGGTGAGTACGCCCCGTGTACCACCAGTTACCCCCAATGTACAAGCTTTTACAACATAAGGGAAGTTGAGGGTCAAACACGTTACGTTGAGTGTACGCTTCGGTACGCCCCGCGTATGCCCCAGATCACCAAAACCCCCATTGAGCACTTAATGCTTTAAATACGATGTCCAAATTACAAATCTAGCACTATGGAAATGTATTAAATTATAAATTCATCAATTTGATGCCTTTGCATGGGTCAAAGAGGCCCAACATGCTTTTCTAACACTCTATCTTCTTATTAAGACCATAAACTCATGTATTGTTGAGCTTAACCCATCAACTTGCGATTTTTATGATTCTACAACTCCAAAAATACCACGAATAACTAATACAAGTTCTGGAGTAACTTCTACTCACAAGAACCAAACCAAGGGACCAAAGCATACGAAACATAGTCCTAAATCTATATCTAAGCTAAGGAGTCATAAAGTTTGAAGCTTTATAACTCCAGAATCTTGCATATGTGAAGAGAGTTCTAGATCTTCATGCTCCATGAAAACTAATCCTCTTCCAATGATCTCTTCTTCTCCAATATGCAAAAAACACACACAAGGCTCAAGTTTCTCTAAGAAAAGGGCTTACAGTTTCGATATAATGCTTTGGGGTCAATGGAGGCTGGTAATGAGAGAAACCGTGGGGAATAAGGTGCTTTAATAGGGTCCTAACCCTAAATTTTTGGGTTTGCCTCTGGCTCAAGTATTCCCAACGTACCATATGTACATGCAGCGTACAAGGGGGAAAAGCATTGTGTCCAAGGTTCGCCATGCTATACCTAGCGTACCATGATTACACCCAACTTACTAGGCCAACTCACAAAATCAATAAACACATTATATTTCAAGAAATTTACCTAAAAATCGGCATTACAAATTGAGTTAATGAAATTGGAAAATTGATTAGAGTGATGAATCTAAGTGACTGAGCAGAATAATTGATCTGAGTAACTAATTTGAATAGTTCGAGTAATTAATTTAAATAACCAAGAGTAACTGATCTAAGTAATTTATGAGCATCTGAGTAGATTAACTATACTAGGATTTTATAGCCTGAGAATGCTTGATTCAACCTTATTTCATGTTTAGAATCAAATAATCGACTGTCTATCGAATATGACGTTATGTACAATCATGATGTATACACCTAGCAACTACAACAATAATATCGATCGAAGTGATTGAAATTGATTTGAGAAATTATAACTTACGAGAGAAAAAAATTTCATAATTGAGTATAAAAAAGGGTCTGGAGAATGATCAGTAAATATAATCAATTAATAATTGAGTAAATAACTTGAGTAATTGATTAGATTGAATTGAGTGAATGATTCGAGTGATTGAGTGAAATTGAACAAAATGATTAATATTGATTTATGTGATCTGAGAGAGTGATTTAAGTAACTGATGTTGATCTAAACGATTGGAAACTAATCTAGGTGATTGATTAGAGTTGGTGATTTGGTTAATTGAGTGATTTGAGTTTTTGAACTGAGTTAGTGATATTGAACTGAAAAACTAATCTGATTGGTATTAATGATTGATTTGAATGATGGATCTGGGTGATTGATGTGAGAAGTCGATCCAACTAATCTGAGCGATCCGAGTGATTAAATTAAGTGATTGATTTGAGAAATTTAATTGAATGATTTGATTAATTGATATGAAGGAGTGATATCGATTAGCACGATTAATATTGATCAGAGTGATTGATTCAATTAAATTGAATGGTAAATATGAGTGATCTGAGTAGAGTAACCATGTTGTGACTATTGCAGAGATTTATTTGATTGAGGTTGATCTGAATGTTTGAAGAACCAAAAAGGGAGATAAATTATTTTTTATTTATTTTTAATTAAGTGTGGAAGATCTAAAGTGTAGCCAATTAAAATAATTGATTTACAATTCGAGTATTACGTAAAGATTCAGAAGTGTATGAGGTTACTAGAAAATGAGTGAAAATACCCAATATAATGGTCACACGATTATGAGTATCCATTTATTGATGTTAGTGATATACTCGTGACTTAAGAGATGATTCGTTAATCGAGTACCAAAATGATGAGTGAGAAAAGGGTTAAGAGAAAATAACCGACTTTAAATGGTTGTATGTGAACCATTACTAGTTGCAAAAGAAATGATCAATATTCAGAGTAATATTAAGGATGTTGAGTGATCATGATAATTGGGGAAATGTAAAATATCAATGGAGAATAAAAGGATGAGATTTAAAAGAAATGAGATTAACGATTAAAAATGAGATGTAAATCTTTTGATTGCAAGAGGCAATACATGATTTTCCAAAGATAGAGTGATTTTAATGTTAATCTTGAGATATATGTCTATAGTGCAAGAATATAAAGCACTTATATATATATATATATATATATATATATATATATATATATATATATATATATATATTTAGAATATGATAATGAGTTGTGATAAACAGATGATGCGATAAAGCAATTTATGTGAGATGAGAGAACATCGAATATGTCGAGATGTATGATAAATTTATCTAAGAGAATAGTAAAATAGAAAAGAACTGGAGAAGAGTATGAGACAATAACACATGAGATGGATAGAGTACGATAATGATAAATGGTGAGAAAATAGTAGTTAGTCAAGATATGTGTTGGTTTGAGACCGCACATATAAAAAAATAAAAAAAGATAAGTGATGTTAATGGTTGGGTAAAAGTGGGACAAAAGATGAAAAATGATATTTACCGTGCCACAAGATCGCATAAGAGTAGATAAAGCAATTGACATCATATAGCAACCATTTAGAGTAAAGTAATGAGAAAGTTTGGCCAATGTATTGATAATGCGAAGAATTGGAAAGTGGATTGTTATTTTGGGTTATGATGTTAAATTAGAGAATAATATTAGATTGGAGGTCATTAAGTGACAAGATGACTGAGAGAGCAAGAAAATATTTTGAGGATGGAATACCTTAAAGGGGGAAGACTTGTAACAACCCAAATTTTAGAAAGATTTGACTTTTAGTCAGTATTGACCAAAAGGACAATTTGGTCATTTATGAAAAAAAATATGAGAATATGAAGTTGTAACTTCATTAAGATGGCTAAGAAGGGTTTAAGTCACTATAAGATGTTAGATGAGTGAGTTCTAAAGAAAGAATGCATGAGAAATGCATTTTTTGGTCAAAAGGGTAAAATTGGTATTTTTATGCTTTTTAGGCCAAATTTGTGACTTAATAAATTAAGAACAATATTAAGTCAATGAGATATAACTTGAAAAACATGTATAGTATATTCCTAGCTTCGTGTGGATATAAAGATCAATGAAAATAGGTAAGAAACGAAGAAGTTATTCGCGTTTGAAGTTGGAAGAAAAACTGCCTCGAGCTAGAATGGAATCAACAATGTAACTTGTTGATTCCCAGGGGCCATGACGTGGTAACACACATAAAACATATTATAATCAGTTTAAAGAGCTCATTTCGATCATTCTTCATGGGGGATCGATTAGGATTTGAGATGGGGCAATTTTGCTACCAAAATGATGCCGAGAAAAGCTAGAGATGGTGGATTAGAAGGATTAACATCCTTTACCTATGGAAGCCTAAGAGCAAAAGATGGGCCAAGATGTAGAAATTAATAAAGGAGATGAAGTGGGAAAGTTAGTGTTCACTAACTGATAAGATGAGTTATCACTCTCACTCTTTCTTTATGATTGTTATATTTTTGATTTTATATTTATGTATATATGTATGAGAATCTTGAGGCACTAAGTGAATGCCATCAAATTACAAGTTGAAGACAGAGCATGATTAAACATAGATAACATGTATCTGAGCATGTATGCATATGATTTGAGCATATGTATGAGATATACATAGAACATGTAGCAGGGCATGTGATGAACATAATTTCATTAGGGAATGAGATTAATATTCCTTTAGGAATAAGATTAATATATGATACTAATATTCCTTCGGTAATGAGATTGATTTATGAGATTTATCTTCCTCCGAAAATGAGATTGATATTCCTTCGGGGGTGAGAATGAGATGAGATATACATAGAGTATACGATACCTAACTGAGATGAGCTATGCATAGTGTATGAGACTGAGTATGAGATGATTTATATAGAGTATACGAGATTGAGCATGAGACGATATATATATATATATATATATATATATATATATATATATATATATATAGTATACGAGACGAGATATACAGAGTATATGAGACTAAGCAAATATGAGATATACTAGATGAGATATATAAAGAGTATATGAGATTTTGTAGAGATATATAAAGTGAACGAGACTTAATAGAAATGATATATAACATAGTATATTAGGCTAAGTATAGATGAGATTGAATAGAGAATGACCAGCAGAGTTGCGAAAAAATAAAGTTAGAGATAGAGTAGAGAAGAGATAGAGTTAAAGACAGAGTTAAGATATGTGCAAAGTATGAGATGAACTAGAGGAGTAATTGTAAGGACGACTAATAATTATGAAAAAGAAAGTAATAAAAGATAGGAGAATAACTCACCAGACCTAGTGTCTGATGTAGAAGAGATTTATGTTTTCGTAGGTTCAGGTATTCAGCAGTTGTGGTACTAGAAGAAAGGACACGAGCACAAGATCAAGATTTAGATAGTAGGATGCTATTTTTGTATTTATTTTTTCAATTTATATAAATTTATATGATGTTTAAGCGATTAAACCAGGTAAATAAAAAGTTTTAAATTTTGAGAATATTTTACACACTTTTAAATAAAATTTTAATAATTTTTATAGATTAGATATTAGAGATCGAAAGTGTTACAAAACATTAAAAAAAAAAAAAATTATTGATCCGTACAACATATGACCTCTTTGCTAGTTAACATAAATTTGGTGTGCTATATTGCAAGTTGTAAAAGGCTTCAACATATAAAATTATATTTTTCTTTCTTCCATCGACTCAACTATTTATTACTTTTTTCAAAATTTTATTCAACCAACATATATTACACGATATATTAGTAATTAGTTTTTCATTCATCAATTATCTGTCTCCAGGCGTTAAAAATATACTAAGCTAAATGTATTATGGAGAAAAACAAATCTTCAATCATCTTTCAAATTAGAGTTTGGATAATATACAAAATTCTTGTTCCAAAATAAGCAAAACCCCTTTTCTAAAATAGATAAACCCATTTTTTCAATAAGAATAAAATAATAATAACTAAAACAGATAAAACCCATAAATATGTCAACAAAATATTTTCTATTAATAGGAAGATAAAAACTTTTAAGTTTTTAAGTTGGCATTAAAATGATAACAAGAATTAAAATATACATAATGGAAAAAGGAAAAAAAATCTTTTTTTTTTGTGAAAAGATGGACCCGACCCAACTCAAAAAGATACTATTTTCTTTTTATATCGGACCCGGATCTCCTTGATGAATGGACACGTTGATGGTTGGAAACAAAAGCAGTACTAGAAGTAGTTGTTGTGTTTGTCGGGTGAATAAGAGAGGATGCGTGTTGTCTTCATACACTCTGATAAATAAGAATGTGGGCCCAGCTACAAAATTCAACCAAAATAACCCGACACCTGTCTTCTTTCATTTATTTTAGAGTAAATTACAAATTTGGTCTTTATTCTTTATTTAAAATAAAACTATAAGTTTAATTAAAATTATTATATTGCTATTAAGTTTGTTTCTTGTGTAGATCTGGTTTCTGATCCATATATGATATAACATTCTTTTGGATTGAGTTTGTGATTTTAAGTTAAGTATAATGGTCAAATTTGTAATTTGCCGCTTGTTTTGTAAACCTTGTAATCAAAGAGAGAATCATCACTTTTATATTTTTGTAAGATTTTAAAAGAATATTTTATACATTATAATTCTTGAAATTTAAATAACCATAATTCCATCGACTGCGTTTTACATGTTTAGAAAGATATTACATTATTCAGATAATCATGTAAATAAAGATAGGGAAAATTCTTTATTACTAAGAATATTGTATTAGTTTTTTGTTGGTATAACTACTTGCGTGAAGTAGTTTCTTAACCTTTACTGTTTTTGATTTAAATTTTAATCAATTGGTCATTATTTATTAGCCTTCCGTTTCTTTGGGAGGGTTTAATCAAAGGAGTCATTAATGAAACGTTGATGAAGCATGTCCCAATCGTTTTTCTCTTTCATGCTTCATTTTCCCTTTTAGAATATGGTAATTTTCTTGATAAGTGATGAGTTATGATTGAAATTTAGAAAAAAAAATTGTTTATTTAGAAGTTGAACTCAAAAAACATTAAAGTTTATTTAGAAGTGAGTCACAAAATGTTTAAGAGAAATTACTTCCTATTTTTTTGTTTCTGTTATCTTCCTACCTATTTTAAATGGTGACAAATGTCATTAAATTTAATTTAAATTTGAATGGGATATTAAATTTAAACACCAGTTATCATTTTAAATAGATACCAAGAAAATAAAAAAATAATATAAGAGGATATTTAATTTATGAATGTTTAATTTTATCTTTAAATCTATACGATTTGTTTTAAATAAGATTTGAATGTTATTGAATTGAATGAGTGTCATATCATCCAACACTCGTGTTCATGCCAGGCTCGAAAGCCTTTTATTTTCTTATCTATAACTAGATATGCCAATGGAATAGGTTTCAAAATTTAGGGATGTAAACGAGTCGAGACGAGCTCGAGCCTAATCAGGCTTGACTTGAGCTCGTTTAAGTTATGTGGGGCTCGGGCCCGGGCTCGAGTTCGAGCTCGAGCTTGGCTCGATTCGAGATTTATTATACCTCGTAAAGAATTATACAAGCTCGGCTTGGGCTCGGGCTCGACTCGTTTTTTGTCTGGCGTGCCTAAATAAGTTTAAGCTTGGTACAAGCTCGTTTACTAATACGTTAAATCCCTAATTCCCCAAATATGTTTTTATTTTAATATATAAAAATGTTTAGGCCCGCGATCCTAATCAAGCTTAGTGACATAGGCTCAAGCTCGAGCTCGTTTAATAAAGGAGCGTAATATTAAGCTCGAGCTCGGCTTGTGCTCGTTTAAAATTGGTTTCGAGTCGAGCTTTTAACAAGCCGATCCTGAGTAGCTTGATTCGTTTGCACCCTAAGTTTTAATCATAATTTGATCTAACCTCGTAAGAATTATGTGGGTTTGAATCTTAGTTTTTGATTTATTTATTAGTTTTTGACTTGTACCAATTACTATTTTTATTAAATGGGTTGGGTATGGATTATTATTGACCTGTTCCGCTTATAACCTACCCATTTATGTATAATACTTTTTTAATTCTCCATCCCTTTTCGATTCTTTATAACTCGATTCTCGAATCCAAGGGAGGATTAAGGAGTTGTTGTCATTTATAAGTCAAGAAATCATCGATCCACATTCGGTAATATGCTTTGTTTTATCATCAAAACCATACCCACCTAAAAAAAAGACGTTTTCCTTTCTGATCAAATGCATAATATTATAGTGGCAAAAATGGTCCCTGTGGTTGTCAAATTATTTGATTTTGGTCAAAAACAAAATGTTAATGCACCTTTGGTCCAAAATTGAATCTTCTTAGTGATTTTGGTCCTTATCCATTAAAAAAAACAATTATACCATTTATATTTGTTTTTCTTATTTTTATATAAATTTTAATGATTTTAAGTAATTAAAAATCTGAGAATGGCCCAATCTCTCTTTCTCTCTCTCTCTCTCTCTCTCTCTCTCTCTCTCTTTATCTCTATCTCTTTCTCTATCTATCTATCTATCTGTCTATCTATCTATCTATCTCTCTCTCTCTCTCTGGTGGTAGCTTTCATCTTCTTCACCTCTCATCTCTCTTTCTCTCTTTCAAGAAAACACATTCAAGAACACCCCCACTGCCACCACCACCCTCCAGCACCACCAGATGCCATGGATATGTTCGTAAATCGGGGAAGGAGCGATGACGACTTTGTTCTGCACCATAGAGCCGGTGGAAGAAAGGGACAATGATGATGACAGAGAAGTCGACACAGGCATCACCATTTTCCATCCATCACCATTCGCTACAACCATCCGCCAATAACCACCTTCATCTCCCTACCCTTACTTCCATATCTCCTTGGACTTAACTCGATGAGACCTCTCCTCAGATCTGAAAAACTCAAATTTGAAAAACCTCTCCTTCACCACCGTTGTTCTTACATAGATGGTTACTGAAAAAACAGAGAAGATAGATGATGGTGGTCGGAGATGGTTATTATTTGAGCATCAAACACACTAGATACGCATTTTAAGATTTTTGTTTTCCTCCCATCTTGTTCTTCATTTTCTAGAATCTGTCATATGTATGTTTGTTTAAATCATTTAGATCTTGATTAATGGCTTTCAATTTGTTGTGGATCCCAGTGGTATGAATTTCACTACGTCGATTTGGTGATCAAAATGGTTTCGTTGATGATTAGATTAAGATAGATGAGATGAAATTGGTCTTGATCGAATGATTCATTTCAAATAGAAAGATTGGTTGGATTTCTCGATTCTCAGTTGTTGAGCCACCTCCTCCTCCAGTCTTATAGATGGTGATCGGAGAGACAACAGGGAGAAAGAAGGTGGGATTTTTTTGGGGCTTTCCATGGCAGATCCCATAGGTGGTGTTCGTGGTCTTCTAACGGCGGGGCTATGGTTTTCTGTTGGTTCTGGTGGTATAATGATCACCAGTGAGGGTATGGATGGTAAAGGGTGACAGTGTTGGACTTGATGGCGGTGAAGGGATGTGAAAACGATGAACGTCGGTAGCGGGAGAGGGGTGTTATGATGGCACCGGTCTCGTTTTGCAGATCTGGAAATGAAAAGATGTTGGAAGGTCCAATAGATCGTGATTCGGTATGTGGTAGGGTGATCGGTGAAGGTGTTGCTATGAGAGAGAGAGAGAGAGAGAGAGAGAGTTAGAAAGAGAGAGAGAATATAAGTGAGTGGGGGTAAAGGTGAGTACGAGGGGTTGGGTAGGTGTTATTTGTTTTTCTTTTAAAAATAAGAAATTAAAAAGGAAATTAATAAAAGAAATATAAGGGCATGTCTATCTTTTTAAGTTGGGTGTGGACCAAAATCACACAAGGTATTCAAAAATTGGACCAAAGGTGCACCAATATTTTTTTTAGGACTGAAAGTACATAAATTTACCAACCACAGGGACCGTTTTTGCAATTTTGTCTATTATGGTGTAATTGTTTTCAAAGTGCAATTGATTTTATGATAAATACATGTTTGCTGTATTATACTTGTATTTTATTTAAAATTCATCTTGATGTCTATGTTTTCTTGTCGGCATGTTTACTGTAGTAGACATTTTTTTTTATTTAATAAAGGTTACCTTAAGTATTAAGTAAACTGTGGTTCTTATTATATCATATTTTAAGCATTAAGTAAAATATGATTAATGTTATGTCTTTATGTATAATACTTTATGGCATACATTATAATTATGTAATCTACAATATTAAAAATTGGTCGGATAGTGAGTCGAATATATGTTGAGCGGGTGGTTAAGTGTATCGATTCGATTACGTAAGACCCTACGGGTTACGGGATGAATTTGGATGAAATTTTAAATTTTGTTAAAAGGGTCTGGATCAAAGTTGATTTTCTCCAAACTCATTGTCAAGTCTAACTATAAGAAAAGCCAAATAAAATGGATTTTAGATTTAAAATAGGTATACTAATATTATAGGCGTAAGGTATGTTCCAAAAACACAGTTATTAGTTGAAACATATAGTTTGTATGTGTGTGCCAATGTTTGACAAAGTAGTTGTAATTTTTTTTAACATTGTAACCCACATAAAACATAAAAACCAAAATCTCAAAAAAAAATTAATTCTTAAAATTTGTTTGAAATAACTTTTTGATTAAAAATTTGCAACATCCCAAAAACCATGACAATTTTTCATTTTAAAAAGACATTTCCGTAGAACCATAAAACTGTTAAACATTGTTTTTCAACCAAAACCATAGAAATCAATGTGTACGATCATTCATTCACCTTGTCCCGATCATCTGAAGTACCTAAAAACATTGAAATCAACAACTGTAAGTCAAAGCGTAGTGAGTTCCCCCAAAATACCCCACACGACAATAGATATACAATGCATGCATACCGGGCCCATAGTATAAAACTAGATTGCCCTGGGGCCCAAAATCACAAGATTGGATTGTCGTTAGCCCACAGTCCTCAGACTGTATTGCCAATAGCCTATAGTCCTAAGACTGGATTGCCCTGGTTTGTTGGCCTACAACACTGTAACACCTCAAAGTTAAGACCAACTTTTTCATTTTTAATTTACCAAAATGACTTTCATAAACCAAGTTATCAAACACATAATTGTTCAAAACACCATTATTACAAATATTAGAGTTCTCAAACTGTCCCAGTAACAAATCTCCTAGCGAGTGTGTATTATCAGACCTTCGCCTTCCTGTGGTCCTCGGAAGTACCTACCACATATAAATCAACAACTGTAAGCACGAAGATTAGTGAGTTCCCCAAAATACCACACACAACACATCACCAATAAATAGTTATGGGTTATCACCAACCCTGGAGACTATCAGCAGTCTCAGTCACATATAAACAACATAATACAATAATAACAGCTAGACCCAGCTGGTCAACACAGATACAACTATTCTACAACACATGCTCATACACATGCAAGAGTCGCAAAGACAACTAGCATCCTACATATATAATTTAATGAGTCGAGATTGGTGCCCTCGATTCACGAGCACCGGTAGAAGACTCAAATCCACTGATGATAACTGAAACAACACTCGATCCGCGGCGAACACTGCTCCTTACGCTAAACCAAAACCAGAAACAGCCCAATCAATAATTAGGGTTTAACCTAAACCGATGGTCTAGTCCATTCCTAACCAAGATAAAGGAAAAAGACCATTTTGCCCTTTTTATACAAGCTCAACTAGACTAATCCCAAGACCCCTAATGGCTAAAGGCCCAAAATTGACCCATTAGGCTTCTGCACAGAACGCCTGGCGTTCCTCCCTTTGACACCTGGCATCCGAATGTCGAGCATTCACATGCAAATGTCTGTCATTTGCTTGCAGTTCACCAACTTCCAAATCAATGACTTAATGGCTTAAGATATCAAGTCCAAACTTTAGATCCATATCTAATAGAACATCTAAAGCCATATAGTTGCAAATTTTATGACCATGCATGGTTACAATGAGCCCAAAAGCTAAAACTCCAACTCCTTAACCCATTACGACACCTCAAAACTTGCATGGAGTGAAAAGAAGGTCCAATATCACACCTTTATCACTTAATCTACCCTAAAACGTCCAAAAGGACAACTACTTTGGTCTAAGGTAGATCCTACCCAAAAAGACCAAGAAAATGGGGCTAATAAGCATAAACTTCTAACATAAACAAGATCTAGATATATGATGATCAAGTTCAGAACTTTATACCACAAAATGATGCTCTAAGATGCCAAGAGTACAAATCCACAAGCTTGAGACCAACAACACTCCAATAATCTTCCTTCTCTATCAAGAACACTAAAATAATACCAAAAAGATGCACAAGCCTTTAAACTCTCATACATACGTAGGGTTTTCGAAATGAGGATGGGGGCTGGAGTGATGAAGGTTTTCGAGGCAATAATGTTCTTTAAATAAGGTGTAAACCCTAAAAATTAGGGTTTAGTCTTTGCGTGGAAACGCCTAGCATCCAACATAGAACGCCTGGCGTTTGAACGTCGAGCGTCCTACGCCAAAAGCCTGGTGTTTGGACCAAAATGTCAAAAATTAGCACAACAAGGTTGTTACAAACACAAAGCTGTAATGCCTCTAACAGATCACTACAGTATACCACTTTCATACATACAAGGATACATACTTCAATACAAAGTTGTTGGATTAGGTGTCTAAGCCTATAACTATTTTGGTATGTAGTTTACCCGATTATGAGCATGGTCCTTTTGGGTTGCCTTCACCATAGCAACTGATAAGATGAATTATGGAGAAAGAGGATTAATTATGATTTATTAATATATTATAAGAATAATATATTAATTGAGAAATCATATTATTTAATTAGTATTGGTCAGTAATTAATTTGGAATTAATTTGATGATCAAAAGAGACTGATAAAATTAACAGGGATTGATTATGTAAATCGGTAATATTTATAGTTTGGGCTCATGGACCTTATTGGTATAGGGTGGACGAAATCTAAATGAGATTCCATAAAGATTTCATCCAAGGCTTGCCAAATAAGAGCCCATATGTCGCTTAGGGCCTAAACAAGGGAATTAGGGTTTCCAAGTTGATAACCCTAGAAGCCTCAACTATAAAAGGAACCTCAAGGCTCCCCAAAAATGTGGCTAGTCATTCTAAGAGAGTCCTCGACGTTTATGAAGCCTCTTTTTTCTCTCTTGTTCTTCCTTGTTGCTAGTGATGTTTGTGACTCCATTAGAGGTGCAACACTTGGGGCACTAAGCTTTCAAGAGTCAAAGACTTTGTGGATTGTTCTTGTTATTACTACATTACAAGTAAGGTAAGATTCCAAACCCTTATTTACATATGAATTTCGTTCTTAGACATGTTAGATTAGGGTTTATGCTTTGGAAGATCGTTTGCATGTATAACTTGAGGAAAACCTAGATCCAAAGCATTAGGGTTGTATATACACCATAGGAATGATGTTATGCTCAAAACTCATCAGTGGTATCAGAGCCTAGGGTAGTTTTTCTGTTATACGATGCAAAAGTTAAGTTTTCAAAGCTAAAAAATTCAGTTTTTTGATTCTGAACCAGACTCACGACGTGAGCTCAGATCTGGCAACAAATTTCGAAATTTTTTCCCTAATTTGATTTGGATAATTACCATAAATTTTTTTTCCAAATAAAAATCAGATTTTTTAATTATGATAATTGATATCCTAATCAAATTAATGGATAATTGTCAATTTAAGATAATTACTTATTTTTTAAGATAAAGATTAATTATTTGTATTTTGATTTGAATGATCTTGAACTTTTCAAGCCTTTGAACTTGTGGGTTAGGGAGAACAATTGGAGGAGGTGGAGGAAGTGAAGCATGATTTCTTGTTCCTCGATCGAATCGTGGAATATCATCTTTATGTGGAATGCTTGTTCCACGGGATTTGAGAAGACCATAGTTGTCAAACATTGACATCTACAAAACGGGAGAAAACGAATTCAAGTTAGTTGATTGATTGAGTCCTTAGTAAATCACCCAAATGAAATACTAAGGCTAGGACCCAACAAAATATTCTACAACTCGGGAGAGGGATGTTGTAACCCAAATTGCAGAACATTTGAAGGTAAGTGAATGACGATTCACTAATTTCCACCATGAAAAACGAAAAAGAAATTTAAGTTTTAAATCTATGAAAACTCCTAGATTCCTTGAGATTCATTGAACATTTCAATGGCATGTTTAAATCTCGATATGCCCCTCTTGTTTGTGACTGGGATGCCGAGGATCACAAAGCGGGTGTGAATAACCATGCAAACTTACATGGTGCCCTCACATGTTACAGTCACCTATTCGATGTGCCGGTAAACCACACACGCTCCACCGAACTATGTCAAACCTTGAGTCACCCTTTGCTACCTTTGCTTAGAACCATTTAGTGTGCCGGTAAACCACAATTGCTCCACTAACGTCTTCGCAAGGGCACAAAGTGTAATTTCATGGAATTGCATCAATTCACTTTTGCCTAAGTAACTAAGATTGGGAATTTTATGAAAACATTTAGTTACTTTTGTAATTCATTATACTTATAATAGAAGGTTTTCGTCTTATCCTACCCGTTCGGCTAACGACCCTCCACTTGTCAAGAGTGCGGTGGGTAAGAGTGGATACCCATTCAATCGCCATTTTATAGGCAATTTCCTTAAACACCCCTTATACACCAGCTTCTTGAATGAGGCCTACTAACGGTAAGACTGACTTTTACTCATATATATATATATATATATATATATATATATATATATATATATATATATATATATATATATATATATAATGTTAGACTTTTAATGTTATATATAGTATAGGGTGTATTTTATACTTTTAAAATACTAGGTGGTCAAATTTAACAATTATACTTTTAATTCAATTAAATTGTAAACCAAAACTTTTATGGATTTATTAAACTTCTTTTAATTATACACCTTAATTAATTAATAAAACCATAAGGGTGTGATTTGAACTTTTTCAAAACAATACTAGGGATTTAGAATTTAACATTCCTAATTAAACTTTTAATTAACTTTTAAATTCCAAAACTTGAGGGCAAGTTTTGAAACCTTTTTCAAAACATTAGGGTTTCAACTATTTAAATTTCAAAACAACAAAACTTTTGGGTTCAAATTTAAACTATAAAACCTAAAGGGGAAAATATGAAACTTTTCATAACAACAAGGATCAAATAACAAATAATCTAAATTAACATTTAATCACATAATTATCCATATTTGATTTATTTAATGATTTCTTGCAAAACAATTTATCAATTTAATCAAAATAATTAATCAATTATCACATAAGGAAACAGATATTTTATTAATTGATAAATATCTTCAATTAGATCAAGAATATACTCATATATATATCAAAAAATCGGATTTATATTGATCTAATGTGATAAGGCAACTATCCTAAAGCAAAAACAGCAAGAAATCGCGAAATATGCTCCATCTGACGAGTTGACTCGTCGAGTCAAGCTTGGACTCGTCGAGTCTGCATGGACTCGGCGAGTTCAGCTATGGACTCGGCGAGTCCAGCCTCCAGAAACCAAAAAATCGAATTTTTCAAACATATCAAGCATCAATACAATAGAAACCAGTCAAGTCTCTGATACCAATGATGGGTTTTGGTCCTAAGAACATCCTATGTGCTCATACAAACCCTAATGCTTGGATCTAGGTTTCTCTATTGTACATGCAAGTTATCCAAGACTATAAACCCTAATTCTAGCATTCAAGTAATCATATTAACATAAGAATAGGTTTAAGATGTTACCTTGATTGTTATGTAGCAATAACAATCCCAAATCTCCTTGTATTGACTTTAGAAAGCATAGAGTCACAATTGTCACTCCTCTAATGGTTCACAAACACCATAAGCAAGAGGATGAAGAGGAGAGAGGATGGAGGCTGCCCAAAAACGTGTGAAACCCTAGAAGGTTGCTTGTACACGTTTTTGGGTCATAAGGGATCCATATATATAGGAGGCTATTAGGGTTATCTAACAAGGAAACCCTAATTGGATGCTGAAGCCCTAAGCAACCCCTGGACTCCTTTAATTAGGGCCTTGGACGATTTCCTTATGGGTTTCCCCATAGAATTCGTCCATCCCTTAATACAAGGCAATCCATGGCCCAATTGCAATTATCTTATAATTACAATTCCAGTCCCTTAAGTTTAATTAATCTCTTTTAGTCACAAAACTAATTACCAATTAATATTAATTAAACAATATGATTTCTCCTTTAATATATTATTCTCATAATATATTAATAAATCATATTTAATCCTTTCTCTCCATAATTCATCCTATCAAGTTGCTTTGGTGAAGGCAACCCAAAAGGACCATGCACCATCGGGTCAAGTACATACCAAAATAGTTATGAACTTAGACACTAATCCAACAGTCTCCCACTTGGATAAGTCTAATAACTATTATGCGTATGACTTCAGATCCTGATCTGCAATCGTAGCTTTCCAAAGCCGCTGTCAACTCTGATCCTATCAGATATGCGTGTCCTTTAGATAATGGATCATATATTCCTCCATTCTAGATATCATATGAGATATGATTTCAAATCATTCTCTTTGTACTATACCTCGATTCCCGATTTATGACGACTGACTAATTGAACAAATCAAATTAGCCCTAGCCCGGCCGAGCATTTACGTTTGTCATCATTAAATCATCGAGGGGCCCAAAGATATCGCTTTTATCCTACTTTGGATAAAAGGAACGGATAAAATTTGATACAATGCTTGCTTGCACTCACTCACCGAATCACTCACAACAATATGTTTTATAACGCCAAGTTACTAGTGCGTTTACATATTATCAATGTGCAATCGATTTGCAAGATACAACTCACACATCTCGGTTTCAAGAATATAAGATGTTATCGTCTCACCAATCACTCGTGATACAATTTCATGGAGTGATCCAAGTGAGCGTGGGTTTAATCCAATGCTCAAATTCATATTCATAAGCACTCATGAACGTTGCAGCAAACATTTGCTTATGTCTAATGCTCTTTAGACAATCCACACACCAATTCACGACAGTCTTTATTCATACCTACTTCCAACATATGAACGACTGTGGCCCGTTCGAATAATTTGAATGTTCTAAACCAATTAAATTATCCAGGAAGTCAAAACATGCAAAGCGAAACACAAGAATAATACTAATCCCATATGGCCTCAACCCTTTGAGCATAAATAAAACACCTTTTGTTTATCACCATATCGATTACTCATTATTTGTCGTTTCGGGTAATCAACTTCTTACTTGAATTATTACACTTGTCCCATGCTCTTAGCATGCACACAATGTTTACCTATGGTTCTTACTTTGTGAAATAGACCAAATTGAGCACATTTCCAATCATTCTCATTTCACAACTCCAAATCCTTTTTCATAAGTGAAAGAATATCAAATTCTTGCTACTTATAGAATATGCTAGATTCTAACATTCTTATGCAACTATTCTTTCATAATGTCACTACACCAAAGTCACAAAGACTATTGCCAATGATATTACAAAGTCTTCTATCGGAGATTGTTACAAGACAATTCCTTAGATATGATGTCTCTCACTCAAAGTACATTCCTTTGAACATCCTTTTGCATAAAAGTTTCTAATCTAGACATAGATTTTTCAATATTCAATTCCCAATATGGATACATTTCCATATTTTCCATATGACAACTTATTCTTAATAGAATCTTATCTATTCATAATAATGTCGATATGGTCCATCCAATATGGAAACATTTCCATATTTTCCATATGACAACTCATTCTTAATAGAATATTTTCTATTCACAATAATGTCGATATGGTCCATTCAATACCATGCTTCCAACTACTCACAAGCAACCAATCCTCGTCGAACTTTGGATTGTCCTTTGATAGTTGTTTAATTATTTTAGTCAAAACCGATTCTAGTCCCTTTTCCCTCTAAATGCGCTAGACATTTGGAAATTTTTAGAATGGTCAAACATTAAAGCATTTGCAATCGACCCTATACCCGAAGCGTATGGGACACGACGCATGATGTTTTATTTGCTATGTTCTCAAAATTCGAATTGTGAAGAGGAATGTCGTAATCATAATCGAAATTTTAAGAACACACTATTTACCTTTGACTAAATTTATTAACATTTCTCAACCTAATCCTTTAGATTTGAAATGAAGCATGATATTCTCTCCCTTAATTATAGCAAAACAACTTTACAACCCTTACGACTTTGCAAGGTATAAATCTTGTTTTCTATAATTAATATTGCCAACTTGCAATACGTTCCTTAATAATCATACAATCATAACATTTATGCTCCCACTATCATGATGATTATTATAAAACATAACACTTATGCTCCCACTAGCTTCGACATGTATTCATAAACATCTTAACTTTCAGAAAAACAATACTTATTCAATTTCTTAAGTTCATGTTTCTAGTACTTAGTGCTTTGATAACCTTTTATCAAGGCTTTTTGAACTTATACACCTTTGCCTTAGATAGTTCATATGTGTGTCTAAACAATCAAGACTAATTGTCAAACCTCACAATTCAAATTATGGAAAGGGATACCGTAACCATAATCGAATTCGAGAATGCAATTTTACAATCACTATCTTCTTAAAATTTTTCTTAGTGAAAGTATTTCCTCACAATCATTTTCATGAAGGAGGAAATCTTATGACACTTAGATTTAAACGGTGTATGTGTTCCTATCCATGTGAATTTGTTAAAACCATAGTTTACGACAAATTTAAACTCATATGGATCGAACTTTCTTAATCTCGATTTCTTGCCTTATGGTAGCACAGCTGCCCACCATGTCTTCCAAGTAGTTAAGCAGCTCACCTTTTCTTATCAATGTACTTTCCATTGATCAAGGTCCTTGCCTTTTATGCATTCAAATGAGAACTCATAGGGCTCACATGCATAACTAACTCAATTGGAACAACACAGAAACAAAATAACGTCAACACGATAGGTTGTGAACCTCAACTCGTGTGCTACTGATGATCGATAAGGTTTATTTGATTTGTTCTTGAAACCTTTCAAGACCATTAAGGCTCCCACTGACTCCTTGACATATAAGATTCTCTTGTCAAAACATTTCTTGACAAACAAATATTCAAGAGTTAGTGTAGCTTTTATCAAAACTCTTCATAAATTGGTCCTAGTTGATCTTTGTCTTATCCAAGACATCACAACTTTCCACATTTGATGAATGTTATAAACCTTTTAATACTTGTCACTCATTGTCACAATCTTAACTCTAAGACTTGTCTTGGAACGAAGTATGATTGACTTCTTGATTTAACCATTTCTTCAATTCTTGATTCCTCATCTTAGACATACAATTGTACTAAGACTCACTTAGAGGATCAATTGAGATATGGTTCTTAATCATTAAGACCTATCATAAAACATAATAAAAGGTACTCTCCCTTCTTCTTAGAATGGAGAAACTTTTATCTTTCTGCCTACTTGATTCTTCTTATTCGTTCTGCTATTGATTTAAACTTTTTCAATCAATTCATAATTACACTTAATCTTGTAAGTATAATCATATTTACTAAACCTTTAGTAAATCATGACAAATATCTTTGTTACTCTTATGGTGGACTTGATCAACACGCAACTTTGTGTATTCGATCTCCAAGTCCTTCACTTGACACTTTGTCAATGAATTAGTCTAATTTCCAAATATGAAATTTCTCATTCATCGTGCAACCAAGTTGCATGATTCCAGGTTTCTGTCCAATTGAAACTTGGGCGATGAGAAACTCTCCCTATTTGGTAAACTCTCGACTTTCCATAAATAACATAATTAGAACCAAATCCATTATTACTAATAATAGAAACATTCAAACATCAATTTTTCATATACGCCATTGCAAGGATAAATAAATAATATAAAATCAAAATTTATTTTATTGCGGAAAAAATTGTCCTTATAATGTAATTCATTGAAAAACTATGCTAATACATCTTTCTTAGCAATCTAATTCTAACTCTAAGTAGTAGCTCAAGAATCTAATCTTCGAGAAATGCGATCGAAATCCATTCCTTCACGGTTAGATTCTGCTCACTTCTTCCCTTAAGCTTCCTTTCTTTTCTTCGATCCTACAAAACATCAATTGTAATCTTATCACATTATGTATTAAGAATCTAGAATAGAAGCTTAAAAGAGTTAGTTAATGGATTTTACCTATATTAGAGCCATACGTTTTGACTCTCCCATCTCTTAGATCTCTTAGGTAAATAGGGCAGCTTCGTCTCCAATGCCCCTTCTCTTGGCAATAAAAGCAAATTGATTCTTTTGGAACATGACATGGAACTACTTCAGACATTGCCTTTCTCTTATGATCAAACTTTTTGATCATAGCATGTCTTTCGTTGCCATTGTCTATATCCATAGAGGTCTTGAAGGCAGATTCACCAATCAACTTTGCTTTTCCATTGCGCCAAACCATTGCTGATTCAGCAGCAATAAGCATATATGTGAGATCTATAAGGGTCACGTCGCAGTTCATCATATATTACTCTCTTAAGAACTCACTATATGAGTTAGGAAGTGACTGAAGAACCCAATCAATAGCCATTTCCTCACAGACGATGGATCCCAACATTCTTAGCCTATCAATGTGTGACTTCATCCCTAGGACGTGTGCACACACCGACTTTCCTTCTTTATGTTTACTTGCCAAAAGGGCTTGAGTGATCTTGAACTTTTCAAGCCTTTGAACTTGTGGGTTAGGGAGAACAATTGGAGGAGGTGGAGGAAGTGAAGCATGATTTCTTGTTCCTCGATCGAATCGTGGAATATCATCTTTATGTGGAATGCTTGTTCCACGGGATTTGAGAAGACCATAGTTGTCAAACATTGACATCTACAAAACGGGAGAAAACGAATTCAAGTTAGTTGATTGATTGAGTCCTTAGTAAATCACCCAAATGAAATACTAAGGCTAGGACCCAACAAAATATTCTACAACTCGGGAGAGGGATGTTGTAACCCAAATTGCAGAACATTTGAAGGTAAGTGAATGACGATTCACTAATTTCCACCATGAAAAACGAAAAAGAAATTTAAGTTTTAAATCTTTGAAAACTCCTAGATTCCTTGAGATTCATTGAACATTTCAATGGCATGTTTAAATCTCGATATGCCCCTCTTGTTTGTGACTGGGATGCCGAGGATCACAAAGCGGGTGTGAATAACCATGCAAACTTACATGGTGCCCTCACATGTTACAGTCACCTATTCGATGTGCCGGTAAACCACACACGCTCCACCGAACTATGTCAAACCTTGAGTCACCCTTTGCTACCTTTGCTTAGAACCATTTAGTGTGCCGGTAAACCACACATGCTCCACTAACGTCTTCGCAAGGGCACAAAGTGTAATTTCATGGAATTGCATCAATTCACTTTTTCCTAAGTAACTAAGATTGGGAATTTTATGAAAACATTTAGTTACTTTTGTAATTCATTATACTTATAATGGAAGGTTTTCGTCTTATCCTACCCGTTCGGCTAACGACCCTCCACTAGTCAAGAGTGCGGTGGGTAAGAGTGGATACCCATTCAATCGCCATTTTATAGGCAATTTCCTTAAACACCCCTTATACACCAGCTTCGTGAATGAGGCCTACTAACGGTAAGACTGACTTTTACTCATATATATATATATATATATATATATATATATATATATATATAATGTTATACTTTTAATTCAATTAAATTGTAAACCAAAACTTTTATGGATTTATTAAACTTCTTTTAATTATACACCTTAATTAATTAATAAAACCATAAGGGTGTGATTTGAACTTTTTCAAAACAATACTAGGGATTTAGAATTTAACATTCCTAATTAAACTTTTAATTAACTTTTAAATTCCAAAACTTGAGGGCAAGTTTTGAAACCTTTTTCAAAACATTAGGGTTTCAATTATTTAAATTTCAAAACAACAAAACTTTTGGGTTCAAATTTAAACTATAAAACCTAAAGGGGAAAATATGAAACTTTTCATAACAACAAGGATCAAATAACAAATAATCTAAATTAACATTTAATCACATAATTATCTTTATTTGATTTATTTAATGATTTCTTGCAAAACAATTTATCAATTTAATCAAAATAATTAATCAATTATCACATAAGGAAACAAATATTTTATTAATTGATAAATATCTTCAATTAGATCAAGAATATACTCATATATATCAAAAAATCGGATTTATATTGATCTAATGTGATAAGTCAACTATCCTAAAGCAAAAACAGCAAGAAATCGCGAAATATGCTCCATCTGACGAGTTGACTCGTTGAGTCAAGCTTGGACTCGTCGAGTCTGCATGGACTCGGCGAGTTCAACTATGGACTCGGCGAGTCCAGCCTCCAGAAACCAAAAAATCGAATTTTTCAAACATATCAAGCATCAATACAATAGAAACCAGTCAAGTCTCTGATACCAATGATGGGTTTTGGTCCTAAGAACATCCTATGTGCTCATACAAACCCTAATGCTTGGATCTAGGTTTCTCTATTGTACATGCAAGTTATCCAAGACTATAAACCCTAATTCTAGCATTCAAGTAATCATATTAACATAAGAATAGGTTTAAGATGTTACCTTGATTGTTATGTAGCAATAACAATCCCAAATCTCCTTGTATTGACTTTAGAAAGCATAGAGTCACAATTGTCACTCCTCTAATGGTTCACAAACACCATAAGCAAGAGGATGAAGAGGAGAGAGGATGGAGGCTGCCCAAAAACGTGTGAAACCCTAGAAGGTTGCTTGTACACGTTTTTGGTTCATAAGGGATCCATATATATAGGAGGCTATTAGGGTTATCTAACAAGGAAACCCTAATTGGATGCTTAAGCCCTAAGCAACCCTTGGACTCCTTTAATTAGGGCCTTGGACGATTTCCTTATGGGTTTCCCCATAGAATTCGTCCATCCCTTAATACAAGGCAATCCATGGCCCAATTGCAATTATCTTATAATTACAATTCCAGTCCCTTAAGTTTAATTAATCTCTTTTAGTCACAAAACTAATTACCAATTAATATTAATTAAACAATATGATTTCTCCTTTAATATATTATTCTCATAATATATTAATAAATCATATTTAATCCTTTCTCTCCATAATTCATCCTATCAAGTTGCTTTGGTGAAGGCAACCCAAAAGGACCATGCACCATCGGGTCAAGTACATACCAAAATAGTTATGGACTTAGACACTAATCCAACACTAATTTGCATGGTTATCTACACCTTGTTTGTGATCCTCGACATCCCAGTCACAAACTTGAAGGGCATAATTGAGATTAAATATGCCATTGAAAAGTTCAATGAATCTCAAAAGATCTAGGAGTTTCAAAAACATTTAAAACCTAATTTCGTTTTCGTTTTTCATTGTGGAAATTGGTAAATCGTCATTTACCTACCTTCAAATATTTTGTAATTGGATTACGGCATCCCTCTTCCTAATTGCATGATATTGTGTTGGATCTTAGCCTTGAAATTTCATTTGGGTGTTATGTCAAGGATTCTTATCAACTAACTTGAATTTTCTCCCGTTTTGTAGATGTCAAATGACTATGGTCTTCCCGAATCCTTTGGAAAAAGCTTTCCACTTGAAGGTGATGTTCCACGATTGGATCGTGGAAATTGGAATCATGGTTCACTTCCTCCACCTCCTCCAATAGTTCTCCCTGACCCACGTGTTCGATGACTTGAAAAGTTCAAGGTCACTCAAGCCCTATTGGCTAGAAAACACGAAGATCGAAAGTCTATATGTGCTCACGTCTTTGAGATGAAGTTACATATTGACAGGATGGGAATGTTGGCTGTCGATGTCTTAAGGAAGTTGGCTGTTGACTTGGTTCTTCCATCACTTCCCGAATCATATAGTGAGTTCATTAGTGAGTAGTATATGATGGACCATGACATAAACCTCATTGATCTTACCTATTTTCTTATTGTTGCTAAATCAGTGATGATTTGGCACACTGGTCAAGCAAATTTGTTGGGAAGATCAACCTCCCAAACTTCCATGGACATTGACAATGGAAACATTGGAAGTCCAGAAAAGTTTTCTCTATGCAAGAGAAAGGCTAAGTCTGAGATTGTCCCGTGTACGATTCTGAAGAAGTCCGTTTGTCTCTACTGCCAAGAGAAGGGGCATTGGTTGCGAAGCTGTCGTACCTACCTGAAGGATCAAGAAGATGTGAGAGTCAAGATGCATGACTCTGCTTCAGGTAAATCCACTATCTAACTCTATTAAGTTCTTCTTTTTAGATTCTTAATACATGATATGATAAGATTACATTTTGATGTGATAAGATTACTATTCTGACTATCATACTGTCTGATCTGTACTAGCATGCATTTCTAATAAAGCTGATACACATATAACAAGCACATAAGGCATCTCCCTAGATCCTTAGTGCTAATCTAGCATGCTATTCTAATAAAGATGGAATACATATCATAGCATAAACTTGATGGATTATGAGCATAACATCATTCTTATGGTGTTCATGCAACCCTAATTGCTTTGATCTAGGTTTTTCTAATTAAACATACAACATTCTGTACCAAAGTAATAAACCCTAATTGACTAGCATACAAATCTGAAATTGACATATGATTAGGGTTAGAATCATTACCTTGATTGTTATGTAGCAATAACAATCTTAAATTCTCCTTGTAATGGCTTCTGAAAGCTTAGAGTCACAAGTGTGACTCCTCTAATGGCTCACAAACACCAAGAGCAAGAGGATGAAGAAGGAGAAGAGGGGAGGCACCCAAAAGCGGCTGGAAACCCTAAGGAATTAGTTTTTCCACGTTTTTGGGTCTCAAGGGTTCTTTAAATAGGTAGGTAATTAGGGTTATCTAACAAGGAAACCCTAATTTGACTGCTTAAGCCCTAAGCAGCCCATGGACCCCTTCTAAACATGCCTTGGACGAAAATCATATGGGCTTCCCATAGATTTCGTCCAACCTATATTCCAAGGTGATCCATAGCCTAATTGCAATTATCTTATAATTACAATTCCAGTCCCTTAAGTTTAACCAATCTCTTTTAGCCACAAAATTAATTCTTAATTTAATTATTGACTAATATTAATTAAACAATATGATTTCTCCTTTAATAGATTATTCTCATAATATATTAATAAATCATAATTAATCCTCTCTCTCCATAATTCATCCTATCAACTTGATTAGGTGAAGGCAACCCAAAAGTACCATGCACCATCGGGTCAAGTACATACCAAAATAGTTATGGACTTAGACACTAATCCAACAGTCTCCCACTTGGATAAGTCTAATAACTATTCTACGCATGACTTCAGATCCTGATCCGTAATCGTAGCTTTCAAAAGCCGCTGTCAACTTTGATCCTATCAGAAACGCGTCCTTTAGATAAGGGATCATATATTCCTCCATTCTAGATATCGTATAGACGTGAGACATGGATTGAAATCATTCTCTCAGTCTATGTGTTGTTTCCCGATTTCCGATTTATGACGACTGAGAACAGACTATAGTTGAAAACATCAACTTAGTCCCGACTTGGCCAAGCGCTTAGGGTGTCATCACTAAATCATCGAGGGGCCCACAGATATCGCTTTTATCCCACTTTAGGTAAAAGGAACGGATAAAATTTGACTTAATGCTCGCTTGCACTCACTCACCGAATCACACACAACAATATGTTTTATAACACCAAGTTACTTGTGCGTTTACATATTAGCAATGTGTAACCGACTCGCAAGATACAACTTACACATCTCGGTTTCAAGAATATAAGATATTATCATCTCACCAATCACTCATGATAAAATCCATGAAGCGATCCAAGTAAGAGTGGGTTAAATCCAATGCTCAAATCATATTGATAAGCACTCATGAACGTTGCAGCAAGCATTTGCTATGTCTAATACACTTTAGGCAATCTACAAACCAATTCATGACAATCTTCTTTCATACCTACTCCCAAAGTATGAGTAACTGTGGAACGTTCGAATAATCTTATTATTCAGGAAGTCAAAACATGCAAAGTGAAACACAAGAATAATACTAATCCTATATGGCCCCAAACTTTTGAGTATAAATAAAATACTTTTTATTTAATCACCATATTGATTACTCATTATTTGTTGTTTCGGGTAATCAACTTCTTACCTGAATTATAACAATAATTGTCCCATGCTCTTAGCATGCACACTATGTTTACCTCTGGTCCTTACTTTGTGAAATCATATAATTGAATAACATTTTCAATCACACTCATTTCACAATTCCTAATCCATTAGTGTAAGAATACATTATTCTTGTCACTACTAGAATATGTTAGATTCAAACATTTTATGCAACAGTCCTTTTCGTAATGTCATGGCACAAAAGTCACCAAGACCCGGCCAATTAAATTACTAAATACTCTATTGGATATTGTTACAAGACAATTCCATAGTCATGAAGTCTCATATTCAAAGTATATTCCTTTGAACATCCTTCTTGCATAAAAGTTTCTAATGTAGACATTTATTCTCGATATCCAACTCCCAATATGGAAACATTTCCATATTTGCTATATAACAACTCATTCTAAATAGAATATTATCTATTCATAATAATGTCAATATCGTCCATCCATAACTATACTTCCAATTGTCCACAAACGACCAATCCTTGGCGAACCTTAGATTGTCCTTGGCAGTTGTTTAATTATTTTAGTCAAAACCGGTTCTATTCCCTTTTCCCTCTAAATTCCCTAGGCATTTGAATTTTTTTAGAACGGTAGAATATTATAACATATGCAATCGATCATATACCCGAAGCATGTGGGATACGATTCATAATGAAAAACATGATACTTTACCAGTTTCTTGCTATAATATTTCTATTTGCCGTGTTCTCAAAATTCGAACTATGAAGATGGATGCCGTAATCATAATCGAACTTTGAGAATGCAAATAATAAATATACCCTTGACTAAATTCAATTAAAATTTCTCGATCTAAGTTTTTGATTGGAAATAAAGTATAACATTCTCTCCCTTAATTATAGCAAAAACAACTATTCTACCATGCAACTTTGCAAAGTGAAACCTTTTGTTTTTTCTATAATTAATATTGCCTACTTGAAATACTTAAATAATAATCATGCTCCCACTAACATGATGATTATATCCATTCCAGCATAACATTTATGCTCCCACTAGCTTTGACACGTATTCAGAAAACAGATGGACTTCTAAAAGACAATACTTATTGACTTCCAAAGTTCATATTTCCAATACGATGTGCTTCGATAATCCTTTATCTAAGCTTCTCAAACTCATACACTTTTCCTTAGACAGCTCACATGTGTATCTAAAGTAATTCAGAACTTATATTACTAAGTCCCAAATGTTCAGACCAATTGCCAGATCTCACAATTCAAACTATGAAGAGGGATGTCGTAATCATAATCGAACTTGAGAATACAATTTACATAATCGCTACCTCCTTAAAATCTCTCTTAGTGAAAACGTTTCCTCACAATCATTTTCATGAAGGAGAGAAACCTTATGACACTTAGATTTTATGGTGCATGTGTTCCTATCCATGTGAATTTGCCAAAAACATAATCGAGAGATAATGTTTGTGACAAATTCAAACTCTTATGGACAAAACTTGTTCATTCTAAATTTCTCCCAATCAAGGGTCCCACAATTGCTTCCAAGTTATTTAGCTGCTCACCTATGCCAGTCAACGTACTTTCATTAAACAAGGTGCTTGCCTTTATGCAGTCTATTGAGAACTCGTAGAACTCATATGCATAATCACTCAACATGATTGGCATAGAAAAAGAATTTTGTCAACACGATAGGTTACAAACCTCAAGTCGTGTGCTAGTGTTTAGTAGGTTTACTCTTGATTAGTTCTTGAATCTTTTCAAGATTTCCAGACTCCCACTAACCTCTTGACATATTAGATTCTCTTATCAAGAGACATTTCTTGACAAAAACAAATATCCAAGAGTTGGTGTGTGTCTAGATCAAGACAAAACTACACGCAATTTGGTACTAGTTGGTCTTAGTCTTATTTAAGACATCACAACTTACCAAAATGTGCAAGTGTAAGAACATTCCTACTTAAGATTATCTCACTCAAGTCATAATCTTGGAGTATGACTCTAAGACTTGATTTTGGAACGAAGTACGATACATCTTATTGACTCATCCATTTCAACAATTCCCGATTCCTCTTCTTAGCCATATTAGTGAACTAAGATGTCCTTAGAGGATCAATTGTGATATGGTTCTTAATCATTAAGACGATCATAAAATTCGATACAAAAGTACTCTCCCTTCTCCTAATTGATTCTTCTTATTCGTTGAAACTTTTCAATGATTCAAAATTCCACTTAACCTTGTAAGCATAACCACATTTACTAGACTTTTAGTAAATTATGACGAATAGTCCTTTTGTTATTTGTGGTGGACTTTACTAGTGCACAACATTGTGTTCTATTCCTTTAGTCCCTTCAGTTGACTCATATACTTGTGTGATCAAGGAATTAGTCTTAATTTTCTAAGTACCAAGATTTCCAACATCACATGATTCAAATCATATGATTCCAAGTTTCTGTCCAATTGAAACTTGGGTGATGGAAATCTTTCATTACTTAGAAAATTTTGACACTACCATAAATAACATAACTAAGAATCGCATCCATTTATAGAAATACACAAACATCAATTTTTCACAACGATTTCATTGCAAGGATATATATAAATAAGACAAATCAATATTTTATTTTATTCATAAAAGCAGCGGAAAACATGTCCTTACAATGCAAAATCAACTGAAAAACTATGTAATCAAATATTCCTAACAACTCTATCATAACTTTCTAAGCTCAAAATATAATCTTCGAATCCATTCGATCATGATCCATTTCTTCGTGATCAGACTCATCTTGTTCTTCCATCAAGCTTCCTCTCCTTTCTTTGATCCTGCAAAATATTCAAATGTAATCTAATCACATTATGTATTAAGAATCAATGAATAGGAACTTAATGGAGTTAGACAGTGGATTTTACCTGAAGTAGAGCCATACGTCTTGACTCACCCATCTCTTAGATCACTCAGGTAGACAGGGAAGCTTCGTCTCCAATGCCCCTTCTCTTGGCAATAAAACCAAACTGTCTCTTTTGGAACAACACACGGAACTACTTCATACTTTTCCTTTCTCTTATGATCAAAATTTTCGACCATGTCACGCCTTTCGTTTCCATTGCCTATGTCCATAGAGGTCTGGAAGGCAGATTCACCAATCGACTTTGCTTTTCCAGTGCGCCAAATCATCGCTGATTCAGCAACAATAAGCAAATAGGTGAGATTGATGAGGGCGACGTCGTGGTCTATCATATAGTACTCTGTTACGAACTCACTATATGAGTCAGGAAGCGACTGAAGAACCCAGTCAACAGCCAACTCCTCACAGACAACGGATCCCAACATTCTTAACCTATCAATGTGTGACTTCATCTCTAAGACATGTGCACACACTGACTTTCCCTCTTCATGTTTAGTTGCCAAAAGGGCTTGAGTGAGTTTGAACTTTTCAAGCCTTTGAACTTGTGGGTTAGGGAGAACAATAGGAGGATGTGGAGGAAGTGAAGCAAGATCTCGTGTTCCTTGATCGAATCGTGGAATATCATCTTCATGTGGAAAGCTTGTTCCATGGGATTTGAGTAGACCATAGTTATCATACTTTGACATCTACAAAACGGGAGAAAATTTTCAAGTTAGTTGATTGATTGAGTCCCTAATAAATCACCCAAATGAGATATTAAGGCTAGGACCCAACACACTATTCCACAACTTGGGAGAGGGATGTCGTAACCCAAATTACAGAAGATTTGAAAGTAAGTGAATGACGATTCACTAATTTTCCACCATCAAAAACGAAATAGAGATTAAGTTTTAAATGTATCAAAAACTCCTAGATCCTTTGAGATTCATTGAACCTTTCAATGGCATGTTTAAATCTCGATATGCCCCTCGATTTGTGACTGGGATGCCGAGGATCACAAAACAGGGTGTGAATACCATGCAAACTTACATGGTGCCCCCAATTTTATAGTCACCTATTCGATGTGCCGGTTAACCACACACGCTCCATCGAACTATAACAAACATTGAGTCACCCTTTGCTACCTTTGCTTAGAACCATTTAGTGTGCCGGTTAACCACACATGCTCCACTAACGTCTTCGCAAAGGTACAAAGTGCAATTTCATGGAATTACATCAATTCACTTTTACCTAAAGTAACTAGGATTGAGAATTTTGTAAAAACATTTAGTTAATTTACACTTCATTATACTTTTAGTGGAAAGGGTTTCCCCTATCCTACCCGTTCAGCTAACAACCCTCCACCAATCAAGGAAGCGGTGGGTGAGAGTGGACACCCATTAAACGACCTTTTTATAGGCCATAACCTTATACCCTCCTTATAGATCGGCTTCGTGAATGAGACCTACTAACGGTAAGACTAGCAGTTTAAGTTATACATATATAATATTATACTTTTAATGTTATATATAGTATAAGGGTGTATTTCATACTTTTAAAATACTAGGTTGTTAATTTAATAAATTAAACTTTTAATTTGATTAACCTTAAACCATATAATCATGGATTTATTAACTCTCTTTTAATTATACATTTAATTAACTTAATAAAACCATAAGGGTGTAATTTGAAATTTTCAAAACTAGGGTTTTAGAATTTAATATTTCAAAATTAATACCTTTTAATTTAAATTTTAAATTCCAAAACTTGAGGATAAATTTTGAAACCTTTCAAAATATTAGGGTATAACTATTTAAATTTCAAAACTAAAACCTTTTGAGTTCAAATTTAAACTATAAAACCTAAAGGGTGTAAATTGAAACTTTTCAATCTTATAGATCAAATATTTGAGAAATAATAATCCTATATTATCCATATTTAATCAAATCGATTAATGTTGATAAGGATAACGATTCCAAACATTGAAAATCAATTTTAGGCAATAAAAACGATTTTTGGTAATTATCCTTAACAAAATCTACTCAAAAAATCGAAAATCCTGTCAACAACACCCTGGACTCGCTGAGTTCAGCCTACTTGCTGAGTCTACTGATGGAATCACCGAGTCGGCGGCCCGGACATCAAAAAATTTGACTTTTTGATCCTTTGGCAGTTCACTTTTGCATCTATTCAACTAGAAAAATGACCTAGGCTCTGATATCACTGATGGATTATGAGCATAACATCATTCCTATGGTGTTCATGCAACCCTAATTGCTTTGATCTAGGTTTTTTTCTAATTAAACATACAACATTGTGTACCAAAGCAATAAACCTAATTGACTAGCATCAAAATCTGAAATTGACATATGATTAGAGTTAGAATCATTACCTTGATTGTTATGTAGCAATAACAATCTCAAATCCTCCCTGTAATGGCTTCTGAAAGCTTAGAGTCACAAGTGTCACTCCTCTAATGGCTCACAAACACCAAGAGCAAGAGGATGAGGAAGGAGAAGAGGAGAGACACCCAAAAATGGCTGGAAACCCTAAGGAATTAGTTTTTCCACGTTTTTGGGTCTCAAGGGTTCTTTAAATAGGTAGGCAATTAGGGTTATTTAACAAGGAAACCCTAATTTGACTGCTTAAGCCCTAAGCAGCCCATGAACCCCTTCTGAACATCTCTTGGACGAAAATCATATGGGCTTCCCATAGATTTCGTCCAACCTATATTCCAGTGTGATCCATAGCCCAATTGCAATTATCTTATAAGTACAATTCTAGTCCCTTAAGTTTAATTAATCTCTTTTAGCCACAAAATTAATTCTTAATTTAATTATTGATTAATATTTTTTAAACAATATGATTTCTCCTTTAATATATTATTCTCATAATATATTAACAAATCATAATTAATCCTCTCTCTCCATAATTCATCCTATCAAGTTGCTTAGGTGAAGGCAACCCAAAAGGACCATGCACCATTGGGTCAAGTACATACCAAAATAGTTATGGACTTAGATATTAATCCAACAAAACTTGTATGAGTAATTCAGGAGTACTTACTTGACCCCGGCTGATTGCATGCACCACACCCTTTTCTCTTCTCAAAACTCTTTCTTTTTCAAAATTCATTTACCTTTTCAAAAACTCTTTTTGGAAAATCTTTATACCATTTCCTTAGTTTGAGTTCAGTCACACCCGAAGGTATGTCTGAATCTCTCAAACGAAGGCTCTGATACCAACTTGAAACATCCCGAAATACGACCCAAAAATTTCGTTTGAAAGGACTATTATAAAAACTATAATCATTCATAACCGATAAGAAAACTAAATGTCACGTGTCTCAAAATATCATATAAAAGTACGATGTCAAAACAAATGGGAAAATATCAGAGTCTCAAACAATCCCAGGTTGAATATTGTGTTGTGTGCCATACGATCACCCTGAGCTCTTCCCTTTTGCTACTAGAAGTACCTGAAATCAAAACTAAAAACTATAAGCACGAAGCTTAGTGATCTCCCCCAAACTACCACATACCATACAATAACACATATAGCACATATTAGGCCTTGCCCACTACTTCGGGCCCCGTCTGGCATTGAACCGACGTTCGGCATAAATTGGGCCCCGCCCATTGCATCACCATCCGACATCGGATCGAAGTCCGGAATAACTTGGGCCCCGCCCGGCATCGGACCGAAGTCCGGAATAAACTGAACATAAACACATAACGTAATCACTTATACTGCATCGGGCTTGCCCGACATCGTATCGGAGTCTGGAACATATAACATATAGCATAAACATGCATGAATCACAAAGACATCAAGCATACATAACTACTTCTCGGGACCACCCTGACATCGGACCGAAGTCCGAAAACATACAAACTGCATCGGGCTTACCCCGACATACTGCAACTACACAGACGGGCCGACGTTGGTTCCTTAGACCCCTTCCTAGTGGAGGGAAGACTCACCTCGTATGTCTGACATTTGAAAATCTGGGTGAGGAATCCATGTCTACTGATCCGGTGACTCTCCGGCTATAAATTTCATATGGACACTTAGTCAAAAACTGATAACTATTCTTTAAGGTAAAATAACCATTTTACCCTTGGTCAAAATCAACATCCTGGTCAAAGTTAACACTCCAGGTTGACCAAACTCACCGAGTCAGCTTTGTGACTCGCCGACTCCTAGAACTCAGAACCCCAAAATCACGAATCGGCTCGTCGAGTCCCCAAATTGTTTGTCGTCACGATTTTACGAACTGGCTTGTCGATTCGTACTCAGACTCGCCGAGTCCTAGCATAATAATAAAATGGACAAGATCCTCTTACTCGCCGAGTCAAATGAAGATCATCGGGGTTTCTTCATCGGACTCGCCTATGAACTCGTCAAGTCCCTTGCAGATCTAACCTAATTAACTGGTTTCACACTTATATCGCTCCAAAATACAGATATGGGTCATTCCCAAGGTCCACTTCTATAAAGTTGGAGAGTTAATGGATTTGCACACCTCAAATAGATCCAAACTCAAGTTATAACAATCTACGTCCATGAATATGACCATGGCTTGGATGAAAATGGATTCAAGACTCCTTTATGACTCTAGAGGCAAAATACTATAGGAAAAAGGAATTTATTTGCATACAACCCATGGAAACCAACTTATCCTTCTCAAAAGGGGAAAAAGACATGTAAATCAACATATAAGGAGATCTAAGCTATGGGTAGTCAAGCAAGGAGATTTTTACCTCAAAAGGCTGCCAAAGATGGATTTGCTTCAGGATCTTGTTTCCTCTTCCACAACTTGCTAGCTCCAAGCTCAACCAACTATCTTCAAAAACACAAAAACTCACTCAAAACTAAAGGGTGAAGCTCTCAATTGAAATTAGGATTTCTAGAGGACAGGGAGGTTGGTAAGGGAGGCCCAAGGGGGGGGGGGGTTAAGTGGTTTAAATAGGGTGCAAAACCCCGAAAATAGGGTTTCCTCCAGGCAGACCTACTCGTCGAGACCATGCTTGGACTCGTCGATTAGAATCTTTAAACCCCGCGTCCATTCTACCATCTACTCGTCGAGTTAGGGCTACCAACTCGTCGAGTAGCTCAACTAAATACTTGAATAATTTAAATAATTGCATACCAGGAACGGTGCGTTACAATTCTCCCCCACTTGTCTTAGACTTCGTCCTCGAAGTCTGATGCGTTTGAAAGCAACTCCGGGTCGTGCTCCCTCATTTCCTCCTTGGGCTCCCACGTCCATTCCGTACCCTTGCGGTGCTGCCACTGCACCTTTTCTAGCTCGACCCTTTTGTTCCTCAGCTCCTTCGTCTTGCGATCCAGAATCGCCACATGTCTCTCTATGTAATTCAGGCTGTCATCAACCTAAATATCCTCCAAGGGTACCACTGCTGAATCATTCACCAAGCACTTCCGCAGTTGGGAAATGTGGAAAGTGCTATGGATCTGGATGAGCTCTGCTGGATGGTTTAACCGGTAGGCAACCCGGCCCACCCGGGACAAAACCCTAAACAGAGCAATGAACCTAGGGCCCAGCTTTCCCCACTTGTAAAACCTGATAACACCCTTCCAGGGTGACACTTTCAGGAGTACCATATCGTCCACCTGAAACTCTAAGTCTGAACACCGCTTGTCGGCGTAACTCTTCTGCCGGCTCTGAGCAGTCAGAAGCCTGCTCCAGACTTGTTGGATCTGCTCTGTGGTCTTGACTACTACCTCCGTACTCCCCATGACCCTTTGACCAACCGCACCCCAACAGATTAAGGTCCTACATTTCCTCCCATAGAGCATCTCAAAGAGAGGTCAGTCTATGTTGGCACGCTAACTGTTGTTATAAGAAAATTATGCTAACGGAAGATACATATCCCAACCGCCACCAAAATCTGACACACATGCGCGTAGCATGTCTTCGAGAGTCTGAATTGTCCTCTCGCTCTGCTCATCCGTCTGGGGGTGGAAAGCGGTGCTGAAGTGGAGACGAGTACCCATCTCCTCGTGAAACTGTTTCCAAAATCTGGAAGTGAAACAGACTTCTCAGTCTGACACCACCGAGACAGGCACTCCATGACGTGATGCTATCACTTGCACATAAATCTCGGCCAGCTTCTCGGCCGAGATGCTCTCCTCGATCAGTATGAATTAAGCGATCTTGGTCAAACGATCCATGATAACCCATATCGAATGGACCCCACGTGCGGTCCTGGGAATCTTAGTAATTTAATATATGGTACTATCCTCCCATTTTCACATGGGAATGTCTAACGACTTCATCTTTCTGTGAGTCCTCTGGTGCTCTGCCTTGACCTTCCTGCAGGTCAGGCATCTCTCCACGTACCAAGTTACGTCTCGCTTCATGCAGGGCCACCAGTAATCGGGTCGAAGATCTTTGTACATATCTGTCGCTCGTGGATGGATGGAGAAACTGGACTTATGAGCCTCATCCATCAATAATTGTCGTACTCCGCCCCAGTACAGTACCCAAACTGTAACGCCCGTAGATCCGGGCTAGTCAATTTAGAGATAATAGGGGTCGAAAACGACTTTTTGACAACATATTATTTAGAATAAATAATCTTGACCAAGTTGTAGAATATGTCTCAAGGTATCCGTACATATAAAGAGCGTCGAAATCCGAGTTATAACGAAGAAGTTATGACCCGTCGAAGTTTTGCGACGGAACCGACACGATACTGGGAAGCGTAAATAGTGAATTCACGATAGAGCAAGATTTAGCCTTATCAATCTAAATGAAAGTCGTAGAATATGTAAAACCGAGAGCGTCCATAAAAAGAACGCCCAAATCTGACTTCATATGAGGAAGTTATGATTTTTCAAAGTTTCGGATTAGCAGTGTACAGCCCGAAATTCGAATATTAGATCGAGCGGTTTTTAGCCGACACAACCTAAATGAGAATCGAAGATCTCGTTAAGAATAGCGTAACGAGAAAAAGATGGGCGAAAACGGACTTCGGATGAAGAAGTTATGAATTTTTAACCAACGAATCCTGTCCCGGCCTGTTAATAATATAACTTTTAGAATAAAGTCAAAATTAGCCGACGGAGTCTAAACAAAAGTTGTAGAGTACATTCCCACCTTTGCGTGGATATAAAGAATGTCAAAAATGGAGCTCGTATGCAAAAGTTACGAATTTTTAAAGTTTAAACTCGAATTTGCGAAGCTGTTGCTAGATGCGATGACATGGCCAAATCTCAGTCGTCGCTTGCTGAGCACGGTTTCGCTTCAGATGAAGGACGCGTCACCCTCGCATTACGCCCAACGTCCGAGCTCAGAATGCACCACGTACGCGAACCCCTCCTCGGTCCAGCTTTGCTCACGTCGCCCCAGCAGATCATCGACACGTAGGTACGTCTTCGGATGTACGCGCTGCGTACTTCAGATCTACGCCCCGCATAGTGAAGACCCTCGCAGCTATAAAAGGAGGCCGAGGCTGCCCGCATTTTTCACACCATTTTCCTTCTCTCTCTAGATTTCTTTCTCTCTCTAAGGGTTTTAACCCTCCCCTAAGCTTAGGTGATCCCTTAGCACCCTAAGGAAGCCCCGAGGCTCCCGGAATCCCGAGAAAAGGGGTCTTTCGGTTTCGAAAACGCTGCTTTGAGCAAAGCCCGATTTTCTTTAAAATCCGCTGTAAGTGAGCTACGCTTACGTAAATTATAATATAGCTTCCGAATAATTATAGTAATGTTGTTAGGTCCTTAAAATAATTATTTGGGCTATTATTATGAGTTATATTGAGTGTTATTTAACGCTTATATAATAATAATAGTCAGACTATCAATTTTTCGCGGTTATCGTTCGACTAAACCTTAGTGATATTGATACTAGGTTTTATCGAAGGAAAATTGTTTTGAGAGTATCGAAGCGCTGTCTGAGTGCTGAGTCACCACCTTTCATGTGAGTGCATGGTCCCTTTCATCTTACACATAGATATGAAGTATTCTATATAAATTATGTGTTATGTGTACATATTATCTGAGTACTTGTTGTCTATGCTAGTTGAACGATTTTATACACGTTTTAAAGGATTTAAACTGTATATGTATTTTATATCTACAAAAATGTTGGGGTAAAACATGGGTAGATGTAATAGATGTAATATAAGTTGGACGATGAGTAGAGAGGTGTTATAGACTACAAGGTGAGGGTGAGAGGTGAACGATGTGAGAAGCCTTTTCCCAAATGATGGCCCCGTCATTCAACAGAGTATGGATGACAACCACAGACTATTCTAGACAGTCCCGTGGAACACTAGTAGGCTCGCAACCTGTAAGTGTTGTGAGCGATGTGTTCACTCGATGTACTCTAAACCTTGGTGATCATGCATACTTGATGCCTAAACCCTGGCGATCATGAAGACTTGATGCCGAAACCCTGGTGATCATGCACACTTGATGCTTTAACCTTGGTGATCATGCAGACTTGGTGCCAAAACCCTGGAGACTATGCAGACTTAGTGCATGTTGTATAAATTTTGGCGACTATGCAGACTTAGTGCCTCAACCCTGGTGACGATGGACTTTGTGCCGATTCCTTAGGATGATCCTTAGGAATGTATGAACGAGGAATGGTTGATTCTTAGGGTAGATCCTTCAGAGTAAAGAAGATAATGGGGATGGGTAATTGGGTTGATTGTTTGATTGTTTGAACATAATAATTATATTATTGTGGGTTGAAAACCCTATGTACTCACCAGGTTTCCCAACCTGACCCACTCAGTTTCTTTATGTCACAAGTGTTGTTATGAAGTCACATTACACTGAGAGATTAAAGAGATATAGATCACTAGTAAGTTCTGTTTATGCTTATGTTTCTGTATTGACGATGACATCCTAAACGTTTTAAAATAAATAAAATATGTTTCTTCGAAAATGTTTTGATAACGTAATTATCATGTTTTTCTGGGAGCAAATTCCGCAACATTTTTATGAAAAGAAGTACTCTGATTTTTACAAAGCATAAACAAAATCGGTCTTTTCTGGTCGTGAAAAATGGGGATGTCACACAAACCCTCTCATGCAGGGTTAACAACCCTTTGCTATCGTAACTAAACGAAGCTACTCGTCCCACAATCCACTCGCACTTCTTGCGCTCCTACTTCAGGCCCTCAACCCGCGCCTCTCGGATCTGCTCCATGAATGCTAAAATCATTGTCATCCTCAGACAAATGTGTCGGATCGGGGCCGCTACCGCCTTGCAGCTCAGGGCATCAACCACTACGTTGGCCTTGCCCGGGTGGTAAAGGATCTCAAAATTGTAATCCTTCACCAAGTCCAACCACCGAAGTTGCCTCATGTTCAGATTCGGCTGATCCATGAGGTACTTCAAACTCTTATGGTCTGTGTAAATGGTACACCGGACCCCTTAGAGGTAATGCCGCCAAATCTTGAGGGTGAACACCACATACCCCAGCTCCAAATCATGTGTCGGATAGTTAGCCTAATGAGGCTTTAGCTGCATCGAAGCATAAGCTATCACATGGCATCGCTGCATCAATATTGTTCCCATACCTGTGATCGAGGCGTCACAGTGGACAATGAAGTCATCTACTCCCCTTGGCAGGGTGAGAATTGGCGCCTCACATAATCACTGTCTGAGTGTCTCAAAGGTTGTCTGCTGCTCAGAACCCCAAAGAAAAACCTGTTGGATAAGGTGTCTAAGTCCATAACTATATTTGAGATGTACTTGACCCGACCCGGCGTGGTCCATTTGGGTTACACTTCACCCGAACAATTTATATGGATAATCTTTTGAGAATTGTATAAGTTATGATTTATTAATATATTATAAGTTCTAATATATTAATACGAAATCATATTATTTAATTAGTTTTGATCTAAAATTAATTTAGAATTAATTTGGTGATCAAAAGTGTGACTAATTAAATATGGACTCTTGTATTTATATAATGTGGGCTAATGCTTACTTAGAATGGGATAGGTTTGCATGGTAAGTCCATGGATAGTCCATGGAGCTTTAACCCATGGATCTCATGGAAATGAAAGGTTATAGGTATTAGGGTTTACATGGATGTAAACCTAATCCACCATAGTATATAAAGGAGTCTTGGCACTTGAAATGGATTAGTGTGTGTGTGTGAGAAAAGGTGGCCGATTTCTACAAGTGTTCATACTCTCTCTAAATGTTTCCAAAGTTTGTGGTGATTTGTGACTTCCTTTTAAGGCATCCACATTATTGGTGGTAGGCTCTCAAACTCAAAGCACTCAACCACTACTAAAAGGTATGTAATTCTACTAGTGTTTTATGATTCAAGTACCCCATAACATGCTAGTTAGTAAGTAAACCTTGGAAAGTTATTATTTGCATGTATCTTAGAGAAAACATCGATCCAAGGTTTCTAGGGTTGCATGTACACCATAGGAGTGTAGAATGCTCCAAAACCCTACAGTGGCATCAGATCCTAGGCTTGTTTTCTTGATACTTGATGCAAACTTGTTTTTCAAAACCAAAATCTGTCCAGACTGGAAAACTCGACGAGTTTGTCTTCTATTTTGCAGTTTTTCGAGTTTTGCTGCTCGAAATGGACTAGAAAATTACCCTAAACTGTTTTGGTCTTATAAAACTTATTTTTGATGGTGTAATGGTTATGCTAATCCATTTTCAATGGCTATTATCAAAATTTCAAGTTTTGTATGGTTTATTTATGATTCTTGAAATTGTTGATATGAATTTTCATAAATTTATGAGTTTAGAAGTGTTGGATTAATGTCTAAGTCCATAACTATAATTGGTAAGACTTGACTTGACCCGACCCGGCATGGTCCATTTGGGTTGCATGGCATCATGCATTTGGATAGACTATAATGAGAGAAATAAGACACTTATGGTTATTAATATATTATAAGTTCTAGTATATTAATAATAAGAATAATAAGATTATTTAATTAGTATTGATCAAGAATTAATCTTGGATTAATTAAGTGATCAAAAGAAGACTAATTAAATATATGAGTTGATTGTGCAAATCATCCATACTTATATAGTGGGCTAATGCTCCATGGATTATCTAGTTGGGCTAAAACCCATATGATGCTCCATGGATGCTCCATGGTGTTTTTGTACCCATGGATCATGGAAATGAAATGCCATGTCAATTAGGGTTTACATGGTGTAACCCTAACTATATATGCACCTTATTCTTGACCAAAATCGGCCACTAGTGTGTGAAATAGAAGGGCTAGCCGATTTTCAAGAAGTGTAGAATTCTCTCAAGTTATTCCAAGTGTATTTGGTGTTGTGTGAACCATTTGAGGTGTCACACTTGAGGCACTTGGCACTCAAGCTTCATGAAGACTTTCTACATCAAAGAGGTATGTATTCTATCTTGTTATATTCATTGTTTTGTACGTTAGATTAGGATAATACCCTGGATGTTCATATTTGTATGTATAATAGAGAAAACATAGATCCAAGGTTTTTAGGGTTGCATGTACACTTAGGAGTGTTAGAATGCTCAAAACCCAACAGTGGTATCAGAGTCTAGGCTTGTTTTCTTGTTATACTTGCAAAAGCAGCTGAAAAATCGAGTTTTGATGCTATCTGCCCAGCAGACTCGCCGAGTCCATGAATGGACTCGCCGAGTCCAAGGCAAAATGCATCCAACTCGCCGAGTTGGTTCTTGCACTCGACGAGTTGGACCCCCAGACAGCATAAATTCGACTTTTTTGGCTGGAATTGGACTAGGAACATTACCCTAAGATGTTTTTTGGACTTATAAACTTGTTTTTGATGTGGTAATGTTCATGTTAATCCAATTTCAAAGATAATTGTCAATAGATTCATGTTTTGTATTAGTTTAAGGTTTAGACTAATTACATGAAAAAGTTTGATTTGAATTATCTTGTTCTTATGAGTTGCTTAGATTAATAGAAAAGGTGAGTGAAATAGTTGTTTTCAATCCAAATTAATCTAAGAGTTGATTCTAAAATGTGTTTTTGTAACTTGTCCTCAAGATAGATGAAAAGTCACATTTAAGTTTCATAAAACTCATAAAAGTTGGCAAAGGTTACAAAATGAAGAGTTTAGTTCTAATTAAATGGTTTTATGACTCCATAACTTGTCCTCAAGTTATGGAGGACCAAGAGTCTCTTCATTAAATTAAATAAAAAAAAGTGTAAACTTAATTAATTCCATAAGTTATAAAATAAAGAAAAGTTAATTCTTTTATTAGTTTAAAGTCTTCCATAACTTGTCCTCAAGTTATGGAACTTGAAGAGTTTTTGGATTAAAACTATTTTAAACACATAAGTTATGGAATTAATTAGTTTTGAATAGTTTCAAAACTTGCCCTCAAGTTTTGGAATTTGAAAAGTTTTCACTTATGAATACTTTAATTCCAAGTTAGCCCTTATACTTTATAATATTATAAGTTAATAGTATATATGTGTATAAGAGTAAATTCAGTCTTACCGTTAGTAGGCCTCATTCACAAAGTCGGTCTATAAGGGGGGTATAAAGTTACTGCCTATAAAATGGCAGTTTAATGGGTGTCCACTCTCACCCACGGCTTCCTTGACCGGTGGAGGGTCATTAGCCGAACGGGTTTGACATGACTATAATTCTCCCTTCATTAAAAGTATTAATGATAAATACTAAGTAACTAAACTCTTAATAATATTTAATCTTAGTTACTTAGGAAAATGTGAATAAGGTGCTAACCCATGAAATTACACATTGCACTTTGCTTAAGTCGTTAGTGGAGCGTGTGTGGTTAACCGACACACTAACCTGGGATTAACAAGGTAGACAAAGGGTGTCTTAAGGTTTATCATAGATCGGTGGAGCGCGTGTGGTTAACCGGCACATCGGTTAGGTGATAAACATTAAGAGTACCAAGTAATTTGCATGGTTACTTCACACCTTGGTTTGTGATCCTCGGCATCCCAGTCACAAAACTTAAAGGGCACACTCGAGATTAAAACATGTCATTGAAATGTTCAATGAATATCAAAGAATCTAGGAGTTTCAAAACCAATTAAAACCTAATAATTTATTTTGTTTTTCATGGTGGAAATTGGTGAATCGTCATTCAGCTACCTTCAAATATTTTATAGCTTGGATTACGACATCCCTCTTCTAAGTTATAAAATATTGTGTTGGGTCCTAGCCTTAATATTACATTTGGGTGTGTTATTAAGGACTATCTTTATATCTAATCTAAACTTGTCTTTCTTTCTTTTCAAATGTCTGACAATAATGCTGCTTCTGGCTCAAACCCTTCCGGCTCCTTCTCTCTCGTGAACCCCTGTGGGAGAGTCATATTCGATGGATCCAACTTTATGGATTGGATCAGGAACATCAGGATGGTCACTCGGTATGAGGACAAGGAATATGTCCTCGACAAGGAGCTTAAGGAACTTGATGATTCGTCTGCTACTCTTGAGATCGCTGAATACCAGACTCATGAGAGAGATGCCACCAAAGTGGCATGTTTCACGTTGGCCACAATGACAGCCAAGCTCCAAAATTCCTATGAGGACTATTACCCTTTTGAGATGCACCAGGACTTGATGGACCGCTACCATCAAAGTGCCCTTCAAGAGCGGTATGAAATCATCTCCTCCATGATAACAACCCAGATGAAGGATGGTGAACCAATCATGGGCCACATGCAGAAAATGCAAAGGTATGTGGACCATTTGCTGAAACTGAATGTGAACTTTCCCGAGGAGTTGGCAATTGACATCATTTTGCACTCCTTACCTTCGTGTTATGATCAATTTTGAATGACATACCACATGAACAAGGAGGAATTTATACTCAGCAAAATTCAAGGACTTTTGAAGACCGCGGAAAGTGGTCTTAAGAGTAAATCGGTTGTTAGCACTCCTACTCCTACCGCAGCTCCTGTCTTGGCAATCGGGCAAGGTAAAGGGAAGAAGAGGAAGAGCCCTTCGAAGGGTACCAAGGGAAAGTCCCTTGATGGCTCCTCTTCAAGTGGAACCAATAAAGGTTTTGTCACTCCTTCTGCCAACCCTAAAGAGCCTGAATGCTTCTATTTCCATGAAAAGTCGCACTGGAAGTGAAACTGCCCAAAGTACCTGCAAGATGTTGAGGATGGGAAAGTAAAACCCAACCATGCAGGTATTTACACTATATTGTCTAATAACTCACCTTATTCTAATTTTTGGGTCCTTGATACAGGTTGTGGTATTCACATATGTTCTGATTTGCAGGGACTAAGAAAAAGTGAGAATGTGGAGCATGGGAAGATAAACTTGATCATGGGGAGTAGGAAAGCTTCACCTGTCACCAAGATTGGAGTTTATTCTTTGTTGCTAAGTAGTGGGTTAGTGTTAGATTTGAATAAGTGTTGTTACTCGTCTGAAATGGCGAGAAATATTATTTCCTTTCATGGTTTGTACAAACAAGGTTTTACCTTTTCGTTTGATAATGAATGTGGTGGTATTAATGCTTTTTTTAATAATGTTGTTTATTTTAAAGCATTACCTTGTGATGGTGTGTATGAAACTGTGTCGGTTGGTGATAACCTAGGAAATAATGTATTGTGTATCGATTCTTCCACTAGCTTGGATAAAGCATCATTATGGCATTGTCGTCTTGGACATGTAAGCAAGAAACGCATAGGCCAACTCCAAAAGGATGGAGTCTTGGAGTCATTTGACCTTAAGTCAGATGATAGTTGTGAATCTTGTTTGTATGGGAAAATGACAAAGTCACCCTTCACTGGTACTTGTGCTAGGGGTGAGGGTTTATTGGACCCCATACATACTGATGTGTGTGGACTCTTCAGAACCACTACAAGAGATGCTAACCACTTCTATGTGACTTTTACTGATGATTGTAGTAGATATGGATATGTCTACTTAATCAAGGATAAGTCAGAAACCTTTGAAAGATTCAAAGAGTTTAAACAAGAAGTGAAGAATCAGTTGGGCAGGAACATGAAGATGCTTCGATCCGATCAAGGTGGTGAGTATCTTAGTATAGAGTTCCTTGACTATCTTAAGGAATGTGGGATTGTCTCACAATTTACACCTCCCAGGACAACACAACTTAATGGTGTAGCTGAGAGGTGTAATCGAACCTTGTTGGATATGGTTCATTCCATGATGAGTCGAGCTTCGCTACCAATCTCATTTTAGGGGTATGCCCTAGAGACTGCCGCCCATATTCTTAGTCTAGTCCCTATCAAAAAAGGTTGCCAAAACACCTCATGAGATGTGGACTGGAAAAGTTCCCAATCTGGACCACATCAAGATTTGGGGTTGCGAGGCTTTCGTGAGGCACGAGACTCACTATAAGCTCGAACCTCAAAGTGAGAGGTGTATTTTCATCAGCTACCCACATATATCCTTTGTTTACCTCTTCTACAAACTCAGTGATAATGTGGTCTTTTTTGCAAGGATAGGAGTCTTTCGCAAGAGAGAGTTCATGAGCCAAGGAAACATAGGGAGGCAAATTGACCTTAAAGAAATTCAAGATTCAAGTGGTGAAGGAACCTCAAACCCTAGCAATCAACCTGAGGAGGAAACTCCTGTTGATCCGACAAAAGAGTATGTACCTCTGAGGCGTTCCACGAGAGTTAGGAATTCACCTGAGCATTACTATTGTTTCCATATTACTGCGGAAGGTGATACACTTATCAGTGATAGCACACTGGTAAGTATGGATGAACCTAATGGTTACACGGAAGCCATGGCAGGCCCTGAGGCTGCTAAATGGAATGAGGCTATGGACAGAGAGATACAGACCATGTATGACAATCAAGTTTGGAATTTGGTTGACAATGTACCAGGTCGTAAGATACTCGGGTGCAAATGGATCTTCAAGAAGAAGACCGACATGGATGGTAATGTACACACTTATAAGGGGTGATTGGTTGCAAAGAGTTTTTCTAAAACTCTGGGAGTTGATTAGGATGAGACCTTTTCACCAGTAGGAAAGATTAAGTCTATTAGGGTTATGCTAGCCATTGCTGCATTTCATGACTATGAATTATGGCAAATGGATGTCAAAACCGCTTTCCTTAATGGGAAGTTGGCTGAGGATGTTTACATGAGACAGCCAGAGGGTTTTGTCAGCGCAAAGTACCCTAATAGAGTGTGTAAGCTTGAGAAATCCATTTATGGATTGAAACAAGCACCTCGCAGATGGAATCTTTGTTTCGATGAGAAAGTCAAAGAGTTTGGATTTTCGAGGAGCGAAGATGAATCTTGTGTATATGTCAAGGCTAGTAGGAGTATAGTTAGCTTTTTGGTATTGTATGTGGATGACATACTACTCATAGGAAATGACATCCCAACTCTACAGGAAGTGAAGTCCTGGAACGGGAAGTGTTTTGTTATGAAGGAACTTGGAGAAGCTACCTATATCCTAGGGATAAGAATCTTGAGAGACAGGAGTAAGAGACTAATTGGACTTAGTCAAAGCACCTATGTGGACAAAGTGTTGAAAAGGTTCAACATGCAGAACTCCAAGAAAGGTGACTTACCGGTCCAACATAATGCCAAACTGAGTAAGAGTCAGAGCCGAGTACAGAGGCTGAGATAGCAGAGATGAGTCGAGTTCCATATGCTTCCTGTGTAGGCTCGATCGTGTATGTTATGACTTGTACTCGTCCTGATGTGGCCTTTGCATTGAGCATGGTTAGCATATATCAGGGGAACCCTAGCAAGGCTCACTGGACTACGATAAAGTACATTCTCAAGTACCTGCAGAGGACTAAAGACTGGGTCCTTACCCTCGGTGGGAGTGATGACTTGAGAGTAGTAAAGTATAGTGATGCTAGCTTCCAGACTGACAAGGATAATTTCCGCTCTCAGTCAAGTTGGGTCTTTACCTTAAATGGAGGAGCAATTACTTGGAAAAGTTCCAAGCAAGATACAGTGACTGATTCAACCTGCAAATTAGAGTATATAGTGGCAATCGAGGCATCAAAGGAGGCTATATGGCTAAAGAACTTCATTGGAGACCTTGGATTTGTACCAACTATAACAGAGCCTATGGAGATTTTTTGTGGTAGTGAAAGTGCAGTTGCCTTAGCCAAAGAACCAAGGGATCACGGAAGATCCAAACACATTGACAGAAAATAGCATTTCATCAGATATCGAATAGAAAAAGGACTCCTCGTGGCAAAGAGGGTATCATCGGATGAGAACCCATCAAATCCCCTCACGGAGGGACTGAGTAGGGTTATGCATCTCCAACATGCAAGGCACATAGGGCTGAAGGATGATATTAGTTTTAGTAATTAGATAGCTTTTGAAATGGGTAAAGTGTAATTGACATTGGATGATAAATAAAAAATGTTGTTTATTTATAAGTATAAGTGTTGCTATCTTTTGTCAATTTTTTACTATCATTTAATTTTACATGTTTTGACTTCCAGAATAATTATGTTGTGGTATATCATATTATTCAAATTCTCCTTAGTCGTTCATATGTTGGAAGTAGATATGAATCAAGACTATCATGATTTGGCTTTTAGATGTCTAGGGTATTGGACATAGCAAGAGTTGCTACAACACTCATGAGTGCTCATAAGTTCTGAGTATTGGATTCAACCCACGCTCACTTGTATCACTTCATGGAATTTATCTCGAGTGATTGTGAGATGATAATATCGTATTAGTCTTCAAACCTAGAGATATGAGTTGTTGACTATGAGTTGGTTATACATTGATTATATGAAAACACATTGGTAACTCGATGTTATAAAACGTGACTTTGTATATGATTCAACAAGTAGTAGAACAAGCATATGAGTCGAAGTTTATCTGTTCCTTCTTGGATTAGAAGTGATATCTGGGCCCCTCGATGATTTTGTGTTGACTCATGTACCGGGCCCGGTCAGAACGAAATTGATGTGTTCAATTAAGTTCTATGTCAAACAAACTGGAAATCGGGAAAAAAAACCGCTCGACAATAACTAAGACATTGTTCCATGTATTTGTCTAGCTGATATCTAAAACAGATGACTATATGATCTCTTATCTAATATGGTGCTTCATAGTTCAACAAAGTTTTAAGAGCTACGATTGTCGGTTGGTTCCTGAAGTCATAATTGTAACTAGAGTTATTAGACTTATCCAAGTGGGAGACTGTTGGATAAGGTGTCTAAGTCCATAACTATATTTGAGATGTACTTGACCTGACCCGGCATGGTTCATTTGGGTTGCACTTCACCTGAACAATTTATATGGATAATCTTTTGAGAATTGTATAAGTTATGATTTATTAATATATTATATGTTCTAATATATTAATATGAAATCATATTATTTAATTAGTTTTGATCTAAAATTAATTTAGAATTAATTTGGTGATCAAAAGTGTGACTAATGAAATTTGGACTCTTGTATTTATATAGTGTGGGTTAATGCTTATTTAGAATGGCTAGGCTTGCATGGTAAGTCCATGGATAGTCCATGGGGCTTTAACCCATGGATCTTATGGAAATGAAAGGTCATGGGTATTAGGGTGTACATGGATGTAACCCTAATCTACCACACTATATAAAAGAGTCCTTGGCACTTGAAATGGACTAGTGTGTGTGTGAGCAATGGTGGCCGATTTCTACAAGTGTTCTTACTCTCTCTAAATGAGGCTTCCACATTATAGGTTATAGTCTCTCAAAATCCAAGCAATCATCCACTACTAAAAGGTATGTAATTCTACTAGTGTTTTATGCTTCAAGTACCCCATACATACTAGTTAGTAAGTAACCCTTGGAAAGTTATTATTTGCATGTATCTTAGAGAAAACATAGATCCAAGTTTTCTATGGTTGCATGTACACCATAGGAGTGTTAGAATGCTCAAAACCCTTCAAAACCATCGGCTTCTTGGTCAGTCGGGTCAAAGGAACTGCTATCTTGGAGAAGTCCTGGATAAATCTCATGTCATACCCTGCCAGACCTAGGAAGCTCTGAATCTCAAATGGAGACCTCGGAATCTCCCACTGCATCACGGCCTCTATCTTGGCCGGATCTACTAAAATACCCTTATGGTTGACTGTGACATCCCCATTTTCACGGCCAGAAAAGACCGATTTTTTTTATGCTTTATAAAAATCAGAGTACCTCTTTTAATAAAAATGTTGCGGAATTTGTTCCCAGTAAAACATGATAAAAACGTTATCAAAGCGTTTCCGAAGAAATGTATTTTTATTCATTTAGAAACTATTGGGATGTCATCGTCAATATAGAAACATAAGCATAAACAGAACTTACTTTCATTTACACTAGTGATCTATTTGTCTTTAATCTCTCTGTGTATAGTAGCTTCTTATCGATACCTGTGATACAAATAATCTTGAGTGGGTCTGGTTGGGAAACCTGGTGAGTACATAGGGTTTTCAACCCACAATAATATAATTATTATGTTTAATCATCAAATAATTAACCCAATTACCCATCCCCATTATCTTATTTACTCTTAAGGGTCTACCCTAAGAATCAACTATTTCTTGTTCATTCATTCCTAAGGATCATCCTATGGAATAGGCACGAAATCCATCGTTTCCAGGGTTTGCTCAACAGGCACTAAATCCATAGCTGCCTGGGTTATCTCATTTATTGACAGTATCGTTTCCAAGAATCCACTCGAATTACATGTTAATGGGTTTTTATCTCGTTTATATACAGTATCGTTTCCGAGAATCCTCCCGCAATACATGCCAATGGGTTTTTAGAGTACACCTGGTTAATACAGAGTTTAAAACACCTACAGGTTGCGAGCCTGCTAGTGTCCACTAGATTTGTCTAGAATAGTCCGTGGTTGTCATCCATACTCTGTTGGATGACGGGGCCAACACTTGGGTAAAAGGCTTCTATCATGGTTCACCTTTCATCCTTACCTCATGGTCTATATCACCTCTTCATTATTTTATTTTTGTCACACAGAAACTATTTCATCTACCCATGTTTTTGTTGGATTAGTGTCTAAGCCCGTAACCATATTTGGTAAACACTTGACCCGGTTGTAACACCCAAAACTTTGAAAGCCAAGAAAGTAAAAGGAAACCCTAAATTTAAGGGGGACTCGGCGAGTCCAAGGAGGAACTCGGCGAGTCCGAGCGGGATCCGAGTCGAGGAGTAAGTGACCAACTCGGCGAGTTGGCCAAGGCGACTTGGCGAGTAGGGTCTGTGCGAGGAAAACCCTAAATCCAGGACTTGGAGCCTATATAAACGTCTCATTCTTCTTCCTTGGGCTCCTTTACTGCCTCTCCAACCCAGAATTCGAACCTTAAACCGCCATTGTTGCTTATCCAACCTTTTTTCCATTTTATGGGTGATTTGAAGGAAGAAGGAGGGAAGGAATCATTGAGGCTTCAAGGAACTGCAGCAAATCCAAAGTTGAAGGACATTTCAGAGCACTTGAAGGTAATAAGTCGCTTCCTTCATCCAGATCTACTTCGGTTATGAGTTTTGGGGCTTTTAAACCATGTCTAAGATCAATCTCGAGCTTGAGGTCCAGATCTGAGGATGCTACCTCATATCCATGCTTGTTTTGGTTTAGAATCCCGTAAAGTATCAGCCATTGATTGGATTATGGAGCCTCTTGGTCTTAAACCTTAGTTTATGGTGCATTTTGCCTAGATCTCCCTCTTTACACGTAAAGTTTGCAACTTTACGTGAGGAATAGGCTTGGGAAGGGTAGATCTACAATTTGGAGTCCCTGCATGACTCAAAAGTCCTCTGAATGTATGTAGAACCGAATGGACTCGGCAAGTCCTTCGAGTGGACTCGACGAGTAGCTTGAAGATGAGGAGGAACTCGACGAGTGGGATGAACAGCTCATCGAGTCGGATGAAGATGGGCATGAACTCGGCGAGTTGGATGAACAACTCGGCGAGTTGGTTGAAGATTGCCTTGTACTCGGCGAGTCTGTTCTTAGACTCGACGAGTCAGGTCGCGTGGTCCCAAACCCTTCGAGTTAAGACTCCAGTCAGCGAGTCGAGCAAGGACTCAGTGAGTTGGATAGGACAGGAATCGGGAATTAATAGACTCAGCGAGTCAGGGGCTGACTCGGCGAGTCAAGCCGCGATTGGAAGGACTTTGAGCATGAGAACTCGGCGAGTCAGTAAGTGGACTCGGCGAGTAGGGTTGACCTGGAAGGTTGACTTTGAACAGGACTTTGACTTGGACCAGAGTTGGCTTGGTTGACTATCGGGGGTCAGTTAGACTAAGTGCTGCATTGATATGGATAGCTCAGGAAGCAAGTAGAGCAAGAGTTCAGTGAGTGGTCGGGCAGCTGCTAGTGGGATCATCACCAAGTTCAGCCAGTACAGGTGAGTTTCCCTTTGTGTGAATGGGTCTACGGCCACAATGCCGGCCCATGTAGTTATGAGTAGAAGGCCCGGGGGTTAGCCCTAGGCACAGTATGCTAGTTTGATATTCAGGACAAGGTCCAATGATAGCGGGCGGGTGCCCAAGGAATGGTTTATGTGATAGTTTATACTTGTTGTCTGTGTGATACTTGTATGTGCCTGGTAGGGTGGTGAGTATGGGCGAGGTCCCGTACGTTACCAATAGCAGAGTGTGGATGGTGTTCCACATCTCATTAGCAGCAGATCAGGGGTGAGGCCCAAGTTAGGGAAAAAGTGAGTGTGGACTGGACCTGTATCTCACTATCAGTAGGAGCATGGACGAGGCTCCCTAGCTCATCAGTAGAGTTCGGTTGTTAGGACCGGAGGGTAGCCAGACACCCCAGAAACGTCTGACAGTATGTGATTTTATGTTTACATGCTAGCATGATCTGTTAGATGAGTTAGAGGCGGTAGGGGAGATAGTCCCCCAGACTACCGATCGATAAGGCCGAAGGGGCGGTCACGCCCAACCATGCTAGACAGATCCTGTGATATATGTGTTATGTGGTAGTAGTAGGGGGTGAAATAGTCCCCAGTATCCGGTCGAGATGACCGAAGGGGAGGCCAGCACCCAGATATGCTAGTCAGTATCCGGTCGAGAGGACCGAAGGGGAGGCCAGCACCCAGATATGCTAGCCAGTATCCGGTCGAGAGGACCGAAGGGGTGGGTCGGGCACCCGGATATGCCTGGCAATATGTGTATGTTATGTGATTGTATGGTATGAGGTATGATGAGGGAACTCACTAAGCTTCGTGCTTACGGTTTTCAGTTTTGGTTTCAGGTACTTCCGGAAGCTGATGATGGAGCTCGGGTGATCGCATGGCACACACCATAGGATTGTCAACCTGGGAATGTTTTACTCTGATAATGAACATGTGTTTTGAAAACTATTACTTTGATTATGTTTTGAATCAATGATTTTACTTGAGTAATTTTTTATTTAAATGAAATTTTTGGTCTTGAATTTTGGGATGTTACAAGTTGGTATCAGAGCCTTGGTTTGAGGGATTCGGACATGCTCTCGAGTGTGTCTGAACTCAAACTGAGGAATTGGTATAAAAGTTTTCAAAACGGAAAGACAGTTTTGTAAAAGGGAGTTTTGAGAAAGAAAATGGTTTTAGAAAAGCAAAAAGAATTTTTAAAGAAAAGAGCTTTGAAAAGAGAAAAAAAAGGGGGGGGTGGTGCATGCAATCAGCCGAGCTCAAGTAAGTACCCCAAAATACCCATACAAGTTTATGATTTTATTAGTAGAACAGCATGCTAGAATAGGACTAAGGATCTAGGAAGGATGCCTTATGTGCCCGATTATGTGTTTTGCGCTGCATGATAATGCTGATTAGACAGTAGTAGGATAGCATGTTTAGGTTATGCCTGATGTTATGAGTTGTGTTGCATGCTAGTTCAGATTCTTGCTATGTGGATATGATTGCTTGAGTATATTGTGGTTAGATTTTCCCCTTGTCTGAATGCTGCTTGCTTTGTGCAATGTGGGATTTTGAGTGATGGGAGTTAGCTATTAGGTGGATACGCCACGTCACATGTGATCCGGATTGAATAATCTCAGAGTGCTGGGTTTGGCCCTATTTCGCAGCTCTCGTTTGAGTCTAACCGTTGTAGGGACGAGTCTTTTACTCGAAGGATTATCTGAGCCTCGTCACATGTGATGGTATCCAGGTAATGGCTAATTGGCATCACAAGGAGACCTTTAGCAGCTGAGGATTGGCTTGAGTTGAGTCAGAGGTTTCCCTAGGGTTAGCCTAGGATGAGATAGTGCTGGGAGCAGAAGTAGTAGAACAGGGACCTGGTGGAGTCAAGGCAGTTCTTGAGGAAAGTACGGATAGATGTGGAAGGTAGTATGGGCCCGTACTACTGAAAGCAGAGGATCCGTACTCAATTCGGGAAGGGCCGAGACAAGACTGGGAACCTAGTGGTGCGTGTGTTCGGTCTCGCAGCCGTGATAAGTATTCTGATAGCGATTGTGTTTCATGTGCAGAATGGTGACATTGCGAGAGATACCAGTGGGCAGTTCAGGTGCCGGAAAGGGATCTGGCTCCGACTCTAGAGTCGGACAGATGGACGATTGGACGAGAAAGTTTATTTCAGCAGAGATTATGCGCAACGTCATTGATCAGACTCCTGTGATTTTTGATTCGGTTAAGGAGGCTATTATGGGGCTTTTAGATAGCCGCCTCGGGGACCTCCGAGCCGAGATTGTAGCAGAGTAGGTTGGGGCTCATCCGGAGCCCGAAACTTGTGGGTCTCTGGGATCCTTCTGGAAGGAGGATCCTACCACTAGCTTTTGTAGATTGGGGTCAAAAGTGAATGGTTCATCATGTTCTCAGGAGGGTCATTTGCAGGATTGGATTGCTGCAGAGGTTTCGCGGGCTCTCCAGGAAGAGTTACCGAACACCATTGGGCGTATCACCGATAGAGTGGTCAACGGGATTGAAAGGCGGACCTCAGCTTTCCAGGCAATGGGTGAAATGGTCACTATGACCCGTGAACGGGAGATTGGCTCGGATAGTCAGCTAAGGAAGAGGAAGCAGTCTTCCGGTATAGTTCGGCAGGATGGGCAGTCGGACACTGTCGTAGTTGGTGTCAGGGGCCCGTAGGGTCGAGATGGTTGCACGAGGGAGAAGGGAGCACAGGCTGGCGTGCACAGCAAGTCTAAGTGCGGCAGATGCGGATGGAAGGGTCATAGACGACAAGAATGCACAATAGGAGTAGAGTTATGCCATCGTTGTCATCAGCCTGGTCATGTCAGGGCAAATTGCCCCGCTCAGCGGGAGGAGCAGCCCCAGTATCATCGGAGGCCTCGGAAGGAAGGAGGATTTGGGGGTTCTTCAGAGCAGGATGCGGGTATGAATCCTCCTCTTTCTGTCAGCTTATGTTATGATTGTATTGTTATGGTTCTGCATCAATTTTGGTATGAGTATTGTATTAGGGTGTGGCTTGCTTGTGATTATGTTATATGCCATCTGCATACCTTGGATATTTGTATGGTAGTTAGGGGTTGTGCTTTATTGAAGAAAGTTTCGAAGGATGCAGTAACTGTAGCATGCTTGGGAGGGATTCGGTACGTCTCGCTAGTTCGGAGTGGCATAGTGTTAGAAATGGGTTGGTTAGATCCCTAGCTAGGGCGGGCTTGGGTTCCTTAGCAGATTGATTATGGAATGGCAGCAAAGATCGGGATCTCTTTTGAGTATTGAGCAGCAAGGGGTAAGCAGGATCTAAGTAGGGGAGAATCCTCCGAGCGTGCCCAGGTAGGAGCACGCAGACCCAGAATGAGTATGCAACCACCGAGAAGGAAAACAGGTAGTTCGACATTGATGGATTGAGGATTCAGGGCTGGGAGTTTGGGAAACTCCCCATCAGTTAGTGCGCGTGATGGTAATGGTTAGTGCGCAGATGGGAATTTAGGTTGTGGATCGCCCGAAGGACTCGAGGGAGTCGGAATGAGGATCTTGAGAGCTAATGGCACATGGGTGCCTTCGTATTAGCAGTCAGTGGTGGAAGTGTTGTAAGACTACGGGGCAGCCGTAGCATTCACTAGCAGTCACTGGTGGAAGTGTTGTAAGACTACGGGGCGGCCGTAGCATTCACTAGCAGTTAGCAATGGATGGTGATGTAAGACTACGGGTAAGCCGTAGCATTCCTTAGTAGATTCGTTAGCGGAGTTGGGGCGAGGCCCTTATCTCCTAGTGATCAGGTAAGGGATCAGGAATGGGTAGTGGATGAGGATGATAGGGAGTTTGCCTGTATAGCCCTAGAGAGGTGAGACCTTGGGAGAGGCCGCTCCAGGATATAGTCGGGTGAGACCCATGGGCGAGACCCGTGAGTTTTAGCAGCACAGGTGGGACCTGGTAAGGACCTTAGTGTCGAGATAGGGGATCGAGGATCCCAGGATTGTGGCGTCGGAATGGCACGATAGATTGTGCAGTGCTAGGTGGTTGAAGTTCTTTCGGAAGTCGCTATGAGCGACTAAGGGTTGTGTTGGGTCAGCAATCGGTGGGAGCCGGTAAACCATATATTGATAGCTTGGTAAGGACCAAGGTGGTATCAGTTCATCCGGAAGTCGGAAGAAAAACAGCAGAATTGACAGGTAGCGGTAGTGCGAGTATGCAGCGTATGGTTGAATTCAGTTGGTTGATTGAGAGGTGCTCGGCACCAAGTTTTGGCAGAGAGGAGTGCTAGTGGTTATTGGCATTGATGACCCGTGCGGGCAGTAGCGGGAGTGATGGAGTTGGTGAAGGTTAGGACCTTCACAGCGGCAAAGGAAATAGTTAGTTTGGAGCGTTGCCTTGGGGATGCAAGGAATCGCGCTAGGAAAGAGGGGGTGAATCCCTATGGGTTCAGTGCAACATTCAGAGGGTACCAGAAGGATTGTCGGTTGGGTAAGCAGTGCTTCCAGAATGTTCAGGGTCAAGGTTGACCCAAGATTATTGTCTGCAAGGATTAATGTTAGTCGGAACGAGCTAGCTAGGGGCCAACGAAGGTAGGCAGCAGGTGTTGGAATAATTGGTGGGATATTGAAAGCAGACCGCAGGCGGTGGGCCATAGCAAACTTCGAGGACGAAGTTTAGTTTAAGTGGGGGAGAATTGTAACACCCAAAACTTTGAAAGCCAAGAAAGTAAAAGGAAACCCTAAATTTAAGGGGGGCTCGGCGAGTCCAATGAGGAACTCGGCGAGTCCGAGCGGGATCCGAGTCGAGGAGTAAGTGACCAACTCAGCTAGTCGGCCAAGGCGACTCGGCGAGTAGGGTCTGCGCGAGGAAAACCCTAAATCCGGGACTTGGAGCCTATATAAACGTCTCATTCTTCTTCCTTGGGCTCCTTTACTGCCTCTCCAACCCAGAATTCGAACCTTAAACCGCCATTGTTGCTTATCCAAGCTTTTTTCCATTTTGTGGGTGATTTGAAGGAAGAAGGAGGGAAGGAATCATTGAAGCTTCAAGGAACTACAGAAAATCCAAAGTTGAAGGACATTTCAGAGCACTTGAAGGTAATAAGGTGAGGAATAGGCTTGGGAAGGGTAGATCTACAATTTGGAGTCCCTGCATGACTCAAAAGTCCTCTGAATGTATGTAGAACCGAATGGACTCAGCGAGTCCTTCGAGTGGACTCGACGAGTAGCTTGAAGATGAGGAGGAACTCAACGAGTGGGATGAACAGTTCGTCGATTCGGATGAAGATGGGCATGAACTTGGCGAGTTGGATGAACAACTCGGCGAGTTGGTTGAAGATTGCCTTGTGCTCGGCGAGTCTGTTCTTAGACTCGACGAGTCAGGTCGCGTGGTCCCAAACCCTTCGAGTTAAGACTCGAGTCAGCGAGTCGAGCAAGGACTCAGTGAGTTGGACAGGACAGGAATCGGGAATCAGTAGACTCAGCGAGTCAGGGGCTGACTCGGCGAGTCAAGCCGCGATTGGAAGGACTTTGAGCATGAGAACTCGGCGAGTCAGTAAGTGGACTCGGCGAGTAGGGTTGACCTGGAAGGTTGACTTTGACCAGGACTTTGACTTGGACCAGAGTTGGCTTGGTTGACTATCGGGGGTCAGTTAGACTAAGTGCTGCATTGATATGGATAGCTCAGGAAGCAAGTAGAGGAAGAGTTCAGTGAGTGGTCGGGCAGCAGCTAGTGGGATCATCGGCAAGTTCAGCCAGTGCAGGTGAGTTTCCCTTTGTGTGAATGGGTCCACGGCCACAATGCCGGCCCATGTAGTTATGAGTAGAAGGCCCGGGGGTTAGCCCTAGGCACAATATGCTAGTTTGATATTCAGGACAAGGTCCAATGATAGCGGGCAGGTGCCCAAGGAATGGTTTATGTGATAGTTTATACTTGTTGTCTGTGTGATACTTGTATGTGCCTGGTAGGGTGGTGAGTATGGGCGAGGTCCCGTACGTTACCAATAGCAGAGTGTGGATGGTGTTCCACATCTCATTAGCAGCAGATCAGGGGTGAGGCCCAAGTTAGGGAAAAAGTGAGTGTGGACTGGACCTGTATCTCACTATCAGTAGGAGCATGGACGGGGCTCCCTGGCTCATCAGTAGAGTTCGGTTGTTAGGACCGGAGGGTAGCCAGACACCCTAGAAACGTCTGACAGTATGTGATTTTATGTTTACATGCTAGCATGATCTGTTAGATGAGTTAGAGGCAGTAGGGGGAGATAGTCCCCCAGACTACCGATCGATAGGGCCGAAGGGGCGGTCACGCCCAGCCATGCTAGACAGATCCTGTGATATATGTGTTATGTGGTAGTAGTAGGGGGTGAAATAGTCCCTAGTATATGGTCGAGAGGACCGAAGGGGAGGCCAGCACCCAGATATGCTAGACAGTATCCGGTCGAGAGGACCGAAGGGGAGGCCAGCACCCAGATATGCTAGCCAGTATCCGGTCGAGAGGACCGAAGGGGTAGGTCGGGCACCCGGATATGCCTTACAATATGTGTATGTTATGTGATTGTATGGTATGAGGTATGATGAGGGAACTCACTAATCTTCGTGCTTACGGTTTTCAGTTTTGGTTTCAGGTACTTCCGGAAGCTGATGATGGAGCTCGGGGTGATCGCATGGCACACACCATAGGATTGTCAACCTGGGAATGTTTTACTCTGATAATGATCATGTGTTTTGAGAACTATTACTTTGATTATGTTTTGAATCAATGATTTTACTTGAGTAATGTTTTATTTAAAAGAAATTTTTGGTCTTGAATTTTGGGATGTTACACCGGTTGTGCATGGTCTTTTTGGGTTGCCTTCACCAAAGCAACTTGACTGGAGAAATAAATAGAGAAAGAGGTTATTATGATTTATTAATATGTTATAAGAATAATATATTAAAGGAGAAATCATATTTGTTTAATTAATATTGGTCAATAATTAATTAGGAATTAATTTTGTGATCAAGTGTAATTAATTAAACTAGAGGGGCTGAATTGTAATTATGTGATAGTTGTAAAATAGGGCAATGATTATCCTTGTTAAAGGATGAACGAATTCAAGGATAAGGATATCCTTGAAATCGTCCAAGGTCCAAGAGAGAAGGGTTTTTCAAGGCTTATCTTGTGGTTGCTTGGTGGGCAAGTAACTGGATAAGGATAAGGACTGAAACCCTAATCCCAACCCTATATAAAGACCCCTAGGCCTTAAGAATTCGTCCACTTGCTTCTAAGAGCTCCCAAGGATGATTTCTACCTCCTCTCTTCTCTCTCTATAGCCTCTCCAATTGCTTGTGGTGTTTGTGAGCCATTAGAGGCACTACACTTGTGGTGCTTGCTTTCAAGACTAAGGGTTTGAAGATTTAAGTTGTTATTTCAATATAACAACAAGAGGTATATGATCTAACCTTCTATGTGATTTTAGAAATTAGCATGCTACCTTATGGTTTTATCCATGTGTTCATAATGTTGTGTATCTAATAGTGAAAACATAGATCCAAATTAGGGTTGCATACACACATAGGATTGTTTGTATAAAACTCATCAGTGGTATCAGAGCCTTTGGTTAACTTGTTTTCAATTAGTATTATTCAATTGTATGAACTTGACAAATTAGGGTTTATAGCCAATAAACCCTAAGAGGCCATAGATTTCGAGATTAGGGTTTCCTAACCCTAATTTGCGAAAATCTTGAAAGGGTTTTTGAATCCTTTCCTTTTAATCCAAGATTTCGAAATCTAGGGTTTGCAAACCCTTAGATTTTGAGATTAGCCTCCTTCTCCAAGATAAGATCCTAAATTTTTAGGGATTTGGATAATCCCATATCTTGTAATTATCTTTTAATAGTTAAATATGGTAATTAAAGATTTTGAATTATCCCCTCCCATTATTTTCGAAATTTAGAGGGATAAAAGGGATTAGGATAAGTTAATTGTTTAAATGGTAATTATCCTCATGATTTAGATAATCCCTTATGATTTAATAATTTAAAATTAATAGTTTAATTTGTGATAATTATTAAATCAAGAGTTTTAATATTTAAAATTTTAATTTAAATGGTATTAAATTTCGAAAATTTTAAATTGAAGATTAAAACCCTAGTATTTTTTAAATGTTTAAAATACACCCTATACTATTATATTATTACAAGCTTAATAAATATATATATGTATAATTAAAATGCTAGTCTTACCGTTAGTAGGCCTCATTCACGAAGCCGGTCTATAAGGTGGGTATAAGGTTGCTGCCTATAAAATGTCGCTTAATGGGTGTACACTCACACCTACTGTTTGCATGACTGGTGGAGGGTCGTTAGCCGAACGGGTAGGATAGGGCAATCCTCTCCTCATTAATAAGTATAATGAATCTATACAAAGTAACTAAACATTTTTTTTAAAATTCCCAATCCTAGTTACTTTAGACAACAGTGAAATTGATGCAACCCCATGAAATTACACATTGCACCCTTGATAAGAAGTTAGTGGAGCACGTGTGGTTTACCGGCACACTAATTAGTTTTAAGCAAAGGTGGTAAAGGGTGATTCATTGTTTGTCATAGTTCAATGGAGCGTGTATGGTTTACCGGCACATCGAATAGGTGATTGTAACAATGAAGGCACCATGTAGATTTGCATGGTTATTCACACCCACTTTGTGATCCTCGGCATCCCTGTCACAAACGAGAGGGGCATATCGAGATTTAAACAAACAACCATTTTTCACAAATGTCATTGTAAGGATATTTAAAATAAATAAAATTAAAAATTTCCTTTTATTTTAAAACTTAAGGAAAAACTTATCCTTACAATGCATATGCAAAACTTATTGTTATCCATTCCTAAGCAATATATCATAATTGTTAAGCAGTAGCTCAAAATTTAGATCACTGAACCATGCGGTCGAAAACCATCTTCGCGATCAGAATCAGTATATACGTCTTTTAAGCTTCCTCTCTTTTCTTTGATTCTTAAAACATGAACATGTGATTTAGTCACATGATGTAATAAGAATCTCGGAATAGGAACATAATAGAGTTAGATAGTGGATTTTACCCGAAGTAGAGTCAAACCTTTTTGACTTTACCATCCTTATGTTTGTTCAGGTAAATTAGACAGCTTCACAACCAATGCCCCTTCCTTTGGCGATAGAAGGCTTAGGAAGTTGATCTTCTAATCAAATTAGCTTTACTAGTCCTCAAATCATTTATGATTCAGCAGCACCAAGCAAATAGATAAAATGATAAAGGGTCAAGTCATGGTCTGTCACATAGTAGTCCCAAAAGAACTCACTATGTGACTTAGAAAGTGATTGAACATCCAACTTCTCAAGACTTTGACACCCAACTCTCCCGGCTTGTCAATATGTGACTTCATCTCCAAGATGTGATCACACATAGATCTTGCTTGCTAATAGAGCTTGAGTGACCTGGAACTTGTGGGTTAGGGAGAATAATTGGAGGGGATGGAGGAAGTGAAATTCCAAGAGATTTGGGTAGATCATAGATGTCTAAACTAGACATCTAAAATGGGAGATATTCAAGTTAGTTGATTTTTAAGTCCTTAATATAACACCCAATATGAAATATTAAGGCTAGGACCCAGCACAATGTTTTATAACTTGGAAGAGGGATGCCGTAATCCAAGCTATAAGACATTTGAAGGTAGGTGAATGACGATTCACCAATTTCCACCATGAAAAACGAAATAATTTATTAGGTTTTAATTGGATTTGAAACTCCTAGATATTTTGAGATTCATTGAACTTTTCAATGGCATGTTTTAATCTCGATTGTGCCCTCTCAAATTTTGTGACTGGGATGCCGAGGATCACAAAAAAAGGTGTGAATAACCATGTAAATTCACTTGGTACCCTTAATATTATCACCTAATTGATGTGCTGGTTACCCACACGCGCTCCACCGATCTATGATAAACATTAAGTCACCCTTTGTTATCCTTACTAGTCCAAGTTAGTGTGTCGGTTACCCACACACGCTCCACCAACGACTTGGTAAGGTACAAAGTGTGAATTTCATGGGTTAGCTCCAAATTCACATTTTCCTAAGTAACTAAGATTGGGTATTTATAAAAGGTTTAGTTACTTAGTATTTATCATTAATACTTTTAATGAAGGTAGAATTATAGTCCTGTCAAACCCGTTCGGCTAACGACCCTCCACCAGTCAAGGAAGCGGTGGGTGAGAGTGGACACCCATTAAACTGCAATTTTATAGGCAGTAACCTTATACCCCCTTATAGACCGGCTTCGTGAATGAGGCCTACTAACGGTAAGACTGACATTTGTTCTTATACATATATATATATATATATATATATATATATATATATATATATATATATATATATATATAAGTATTAACTATTAATATTATAATAGTATAAGGGTGTATTTTAAACATTTAAAATACTTGGTGGTTTAATCTATTAATTAAACTATACTCTTAATTTAATTAAATTAAACCATGTCTTTATGGAATTATTAACTCTTTTAACTAGACATTTTAATTAATTTAAGGAAGTCCATAAAGTTTGAACTTTAACTTTTAAAATTCTTGGGTTTAGAATTAAAGTGTGTATGGGGTTTGACTTTACAAATTTCAAAACTTGAGGACACGTTTTGAACAATTCAAAAGCTTATGGTTTCCATAACTTATGAATTTTAAAGTGGTTTAATGAAAAAAACCCTTCAAGTTCCATAACTTGTCTACAAGTTATGGAAGACTTTAAAAGCATTAAAAATGTGACTCTTCATTTTTTTATAACTTATGGAAATTTTATGAGTTTTAAAATTCATAAATGTGACTTTTCATGTAACTTGAGGACAAGTTACAAAAACACATATTATGAACAACTTCTAGATTAATTTGGATTGAAAACAACTATCTCATAATTTTTCCTATTAATCTAAACAAATTCATAAACATGAACATTCATAATCAACATTTTTCAAGCATCATATAAACATATATAAAACTTGAAACTTTGATTATTATCCTTTATTTGGATGAGAATAAACATTACTATAGTATCAAAAAACAAATTTTATAAACAAAAACTCTTTGCGGTAATGATTCTAATCCAAAACAGGCCAAAAAACTCGAAGGTAAGTTGTCAGGGGGTCCAACTCATCGAGTGCATGAACCAACTCGACGATTTGGAAGAATTTGTTCATGGACTCGTCGAGTCTGCTGTCCCGACAGCAAAAAATTCGATTTTTTTTCAGTTTTTTTCCAGAAACTTACATCAAGTATAATTGAAAACAACCCATGGCTCTGATACCACTGTTGGGTTTTGGTATACTACAACATCCTATGGTGCACATACAACCCTAAATACCTTGGATCTATGTTTTCACTAATTATACATGCAAATGGTTTCCAAGGTATTAATCTTACACCTAGCATGCATTTAACATAAAAATATAATATACTAGTTAGCATGACATACCTTTTGATGGAGCTTGAATTATTGGTGTATTTGGCCTTAAAGAGCTTAGCCCCAATAGTGTGGAAGCCTCAAATGGAATCACAACACACCATGGACAAAGGATGAACTTGAGAGAGAATTCCATGCACACAAAAGACACCATGAACTCTAAAAAGATACAAGTGGCGATTTTAGGCAATGAAGTATCTATTTATATGTGGGATTTCTAGGGACATGGATATAACCCAAATCCATACCCATGGGTTTTTATGATCCATGGTTCATGTGGCCCAACTCTTCATGTATCCATACATAAACTTGGTCCAACATGGATCATAAGCCCAACACATATAAATATAACTAATTACCATAATTAGTCCCCATAGATTTAATTAGTCTCTTTTGACCACTAAATTAATTCCAAATTAATTCTTGATCAACACTAATTAAAACATATGATTTCATATTAATATATTATAATTTTAATATATTAATAAACCATAATTAACCTTCTCTCAAAAGTCCATCCTAACAAATTGTCCTGATGATATGCAACCCAAATGGACCATGCTACTCTCGGGTCGAATACATACCAATAATAGTTATGGGTTTAGACACCTAATCCAACAGTTTATAACATATCGTGTTGACATATTCTCATTTTTGTTCCATTCTAGTTTTAAGTCAACTATGCGTGTGAGTTCTATGAGTTCTCATTTGATTGCATAAGGCAAAACACCTTCATCAATGGAAAATACATTGATATGTAGGGGTGAGCTGCTCAATAACTTGTAAACAAGTTCTGTCCATATGAGTTGGATTTGTCACAAAACATTATCTTATGATTATGACAAATTCACATGGATAGGAACACTTACACCATAAAATCTAAGTGGTAAGTTTTCTCTCCACTTCAGGAAAACGATTCCGAGGAAACACTTTCACTAAGAAAGATTTTAAGGAGTTAGCGGTTGTGTAAATTGCGTTCTCAAATTCGATTATGACTACGACATCCCTCTTCATAGTTAGAATTGTGAGAAATGGCAAATAGTCTAAACATTTAGGACTTACTGTTGCGAGTTCTGAAATAGTTTAGACACACATATGAGCTTTCTAATGAATGGTGTGTGGGTTTGAGAAGCTAAGATAAAGGCTTATTGAAGCATCTCATGTTAGAAATATGAACTTTGGTAAGAAAGTCAATAAGTATTAATTTCTAGAAGTCCAGCTGATTTCTTAATACATGTCAAAGCTAGTGGGAGCATAAGTGTTATGCTGGTAAAGATATAGTCATCGTATTAGTTGGAGCATGATTATTATGTTGCAAGTTAGCATTATTAATTATAGAAAAACAATAGTTTCATTTTGCAAAGCTGCAGAGGTTGAAAGGTTGCTTTGCTATAATTAAGGGAGAGAATATTCAAATCTAAAAGTTTAGATCAATAAATTTTAATCAAATTTAGTCAAAGGACATATATGAATGTTATGTTGAAAAGATTCAACATAAGGGAATTATATATATGGTAATATTAAAGCAAGAGACTGGTAAAGTATCATGCCTTTATGTAAGACATTATGAATCGTATCCCATACACTTCGGGTATAGGATCAATTACATATGTTGTAATATTCGACAGTTCTGATTTTCCAAATGCCTAGGGCATTAAGACAAAAAAAAAGGACCAGAACCAGATATGACTAAAATAATTAAACAACTGTCAATGACGATCTAAGGTTCGCTAAGGATTGGTCACTTGTGGGAAGTTGGAAGTATAGTAATGGATGGACCATACTAACATTATTATGAACAGTTATGTAGATTAGAAACTTTTATGCATGAAGGATGTTCAAAGGAATGTACTTTGAATTTGAGACTTCATGTCTATGGAGTTGTCTTGTAACAATCTCCAATAGAGCACTTTTTAAAATCATTGGCAAATTCTTGGTGACTTTGGTGCTGTGACATTACAAAAGGATCATTGCTTAAAATGTTAGAATCTAACATATTTTGATAGTGGCAAGAATTGGAATTCTTACACTTGTGATAAGGATTGGGAGTTGAAACAAGCATCACTGAAAATGTGTTCAATTGATCTATTTCACAAAGTAAGGACCATAGGCAAACATAGTATGAATAAAGAGGTTATTATGATTTATTAATATGTTATATGATTAATATATTAAAAGAGAAATCATATGATTTAATTAATCTTAGACAAGAATTAATTATGTGGCTAAAAGATATTAATTAAATAAAGGGGACTGGAACTGTCAATTGTGTGATAGTTGATTTGGGCTGAGAATCCTTTGGAATTAAGGGGTAGACGAAATTAGAGTGGGAGCCTATCTAAATTTCGTCCAAGGCCTTTATTCTGGAAGGTTCTTTGGACTGCTTAAGGCCTAAGCTATCCAATTAGGGTTTTGACTGAAACCCTAGCAGTACAAGTATAAATAGACCCCTTAGGCTTTAGAAATCGGCAAACCCTATTCCTAATAGTGCTAGAGCCGAATTCGAGAGCCTTCAACCTCTCTCCAAGATCATCCTCTCGCTTGTGGTGTTTGTAAGCCATTAGAGGAGTAACATTTGTGACTCTAAACTCCAAGGACAAGAAGTTCAAGCTTTCAAGAAGAGGTAATCATCTAGATCTATTTTGTTATGTCAATTTTGAATTGTATACACTAGATCTAGGGTTTGCAAGTCTTGGATGAATTGCATGTACAATAGAGAAGCCTAGATCCAAGCATTAGGGTTTGAATGAGCACATAGGATGTTCTTTTGGTTCAAACCCATCATAAAGAAGAGTTGAAAAGGTCTCTAAGAAGTTGGTTGAGAGTAGATAGCATGGTTTTGTACCATAATTCGTTGTGGTATGTTTCCATCTCTTTTTCTTTCAGGTAGCTTGGGCAGCTTCGCTTCTAATTCCCTTTTTCTTCATAATGAAAACGTATAGACTCTTCGGGAATGTTACAAAAGGCTATTCGAGACTTAGACTTTCTCTTTACCTTCCGGTCAACCGGGTGGACCAAGGCCGATCCCTTTCCATTGGGAAGAGAAAGCTTTTCTGGACTTCCAATGTTACCATTGTCCACGTCCATGGAAGTTTGAGAAATAGGCCTTCCATCCATATTTGCTTGACTATTGCACCAAATCATTTCTGATTCACCAGCAATAAGTAAATAAGAAAGATCCATTAGGGTCATGTTGTGACCTGTCACATAGTAGTCTTTCTTTATGACTCAGGAAGTGACTGAAAGACCCAGTCAATAGCCAACTTCCTTAGGACAATGACACCAAACATTCTCAACCTGTCAATATGTGACTTCAGTCCTAAGACATGAGTGCACATAGGACTTCCACCTTTATGTTTCATTGTGGATAGGGATTGAGTGATCTTGAACTATGCAAGTCTTTGAGCTTGTGGGTCAGGGAGAAAAATTAGAGGAGGTAGAGGAAGAGAAGTTTAATTTCCATGAGACAAACTCGGGAAATCATCTTCAGTAGGAAAGCTTGATTTGGGAAGATCATTGTTGTCTAAACCAGACATCACAATCGGAGAAATTCAAGTAGGTTGATTTAAGTCCTTAATATAACACCCAATATGAAATATTAAGGCTAGGACCCAACAAACTATTTTATAACTTGGAAGAGGGATGTCGTAATCCAAGATATAAAATATTTGAACGTAGGTGAATGACGATTCACCAATTTCCACAAAGATAAACGAAATGTATTATTAGGTTTTAATTGGTTTTGAAACTCCTAGATCTTTTGAGATTCATTGAACTTTTCAATGACATGTTTCAATCTCGAGTGTGCCCTTCAGATTTTGTGACTGGGATGCCGAGGATCACAAAACAAGGTGTGAAGTAACCATGAAAATATATTTGGTACCCTTAATATTTACCCATCAATCGATGTGCCGGTTAACCACACACGTTCCACTGATACTATGATAAATATTAAGTTACCCTTTACCTACTTTGTTAAATCTAGGTTAATGTGTCAGTTAACCACACATGTTCCACTAACAACATAAACAAAGTGCAAAGTGTAATTTAATGTATTAACACCTTATTCACATTTTCCTAAGTAACTAAGATTGGGAATTTACAAATGTTTAGTTACTTAATATTTATCATTAATACTTTTAATGAAGGGAGAACTATAGTCCTTGTCCTACCCGTTCGGCTAACGACCCTCCACCAGTCAAGGAAGCGGTGGGTGAGAGTGGAGACCCATTAAACTGCCATTTTATAGGCAGTAACCTTATACCCCCCCTTATAGACTGACTTTGTGAATGAGGCCTACTAATGGTAAGACGACTTACTCTTATACATATAATATATTAAACTTTTAATATTATAATAGTATAAGGGTGTATTTTAGACATTTAAAATACTTGGTGGTTTAATCTATTAATTAAACTATACTCTTAATTTAATTAAACTTAAACCATGTCATTATGGAATTATTAATTCTCTTTTAATTAAACACTTTAATTATCTATTAATAAAGTCCATAAGAGTTAATTGAATTATTCAATAAAAACATCATAATTCCAAATATTAAATTCAAAATTAAAACCATTTAATTAATTGTTTAAGTTATGAACCCGAGAGTTTTAGAATTCAATTCTTTTTTTTTCATAAAAACTTTTTTGAAATTCCAAAACTTGAGGGCAAGTTTTGTAACTCTTGAAAACTTTTTGATTCCATAATTTATGGAGTTCAATACTTGTTTTTATGGAATTCTTTAAAACATTAACACCAAATTTTGTAACTCCATAAAAACTTTAAATCAAATTTAAAAAAAAAAAAAAAAAAAAAAAACTTTCATATCCATAACTTATGGAAGTTTCAAAACTCTTAAGATCACAACTTTAAAAAAAACTTTTGAGCTCCAAAATTTTATGACAAAATTTGTAACTCCTTAAAACATTTAGATCAAAATTTTAAAACTAATAAAATAATCATATCATTTTATCTTTTACTAAATTTTACCTAATTCAACTCATATAGCAAATGATTCAAATTTCACAAATAATTAGTTATTCACAAAACAAGTAATTATCTTAAAATTTGACAATCTTCATATTTTTTTTCTTTATTTCTTTTTCAACTTTGAAAATCAAACATTTGCATGAATATAACAGAAAACAACCCATGGCTCTGATACCACTGTTGGGTTTTGAGCATTCTAACACTCCTATGGTGTACATGCAACCTTATAAATATTGGATCTATGTTTTCTCTATTATACATGCAAATAAGAAATTTCCAAGGCTTTAATCCTAACTAGCATAATATGAGGCAACTATACTACAAAGACTAGTTAGATGACATACCTTTTGATGTAGCTTGATGTCTTCAAGCTTTAAGAGCTTAGCCCCAATAGTGTGGAAGCCTCAAGTGGAATCACAAATCACCAAAACGCTTTGGAAGAACTTGAGAGAATATGTATGCACACTAAAATCGGCGCACGCTTATTGTCATACACTAGTGCCAATTTTGTGATCCTAAGGACCCCTTTATATATTATGGAGGATTAGGGTTACATCCATGTAAACCCTAATACCCATGACCTTTCATATTCATAGGATCCATGGGTTAAAAGCTCCATGGACTATCCATGATAGCTTAGCCCAACCTAAATGAACCTGGCCTATTCCATATATATAAGAGTCCATATTTAGTTAGTTCCTTTTGATCACTTGATTAATTCTAAATTAATTCTTGATCAATACTAATTAAATAATATGATTCCATATTAATATATTGTGACTTATAATATATTAATATTAATCATAAATAAACTATTCTCAAAAGACTATCCATATAAATTGTGCCGGTGAAGTGTAACCCAAATGGACCATGCCGGGTCGGGTCAAGTACATACCAAATATAGTTATGGACTTAGACATTAATCCAACATAAGTTCCTTATATAGTGCACTATGGAAACCATAGATAAGTCCCAAAAACAATAAAATAACATTATCTTAATTTTGGTATTTATCTAGCTTCCTAATTATTCTCCAAGGATAATTCTAGATCCTCTAGAACCTCCATAAAACCGTCCAAGGCTCTAGGATGGTTCTAGAATGCCTCATGTTCAACTATTGAACAATTATACTATAATCCCTGCACTTTTAATTAATCCAATTAATCCTAAAATTAATTCCAATTAATTCTTTATTAATTCTTAATTAAATATTACTATTTCTAATTAATATATTATTCTCATAATATATTAACAAATTATTTATGTGATTTCTAATTAATTCATTAATCAAGTAATAAATTAACAAACCAGTCTCTCTCTCTCTCTCTAAAGTTATCATATTCAATTGCTAGGTTTGAGGCAACCCAAAGGGACTATGCTACTGTCAATTCAAGTATATACAAATTATAGTTATGGGCTTAGACACCCAAACGAATAGTCTCCCACTTGGATAAGTCTGTAACTATAATTACCAGTATAACTTCCAAATTAATTAGCAAATTGTAGCTTCCAAAAGTGGTTGTCGAACTATGACCCAGTCAGTTACGTGTCCTAAGATAAGTGATCAAATATTCCTTTGTTCTACAAGATATCGTATAGACATAAGACATGGATTATAATCAATCTCATTGTCCAAGTTTCGTTTCCTGATTTCTAATCTGTGACGACTGAATTCAAACTGCTAATTGAACACATCAATTTAGTCTGGGCTCGGCCAAACACTTATAAGTCAACACCAAATCACCGAGGGGCCTAAAGATATCGTTTTTCCTGTTATGGAAAAAGGAACGAATAAACTTTGACTTATATGCTTTCACTATTTACTCATCAAATCATGCACAACAATATGTTTTATAACATCAAGTTACTGATGTGTTTACGTATTACCAATGCATAACTGACTTGTAAACAACAACTGATATATTTCCGTTTCAAGAATATAAGATATTATCGTCTCAAAATTACGCGTGATAAAATCCATGAAGTAATTCTCGAACGTGGGTTTATCTAATACTCAAAATCTCCATTTTCTAAGTACTCATGAACATTGTAGCAAAACTATTGCTATGTCTAATCTCTATAGACAATCTACAATTCAATTCATGTCAGTCTTAATTCGCCAATTACTTCCAAAAGTACGACCGAATATGGAATTTCGAATAATCAAATTATTCTGGAAGTAAAATATACAAAGTGAAACACAATAATAACATAACTAACTATGGTCTCAAACTATTGAATATAAATAAAACACTTATTATTTAATCACCATATTAAATAGACTTTATTCATTGTATAATGTTTCGAGTAATCAACTAAACACTTGAATTAAACATTAGTCATGCCATGTTATAAACATGCATAATGTCTCTCTATGGTCCTTTCTTTGCGATCAGATCGACTGGACACTATTCCAATCATGCTCATTTCACAATTCCAAATTCTTGTCACTACTAGAATGTGTTACTGTTCAACCTTACATGCAATGATCTTCTGTAATGTCGAGGCTTCAAAGTCATAGAAACTTAGCCAACGATATTACAAAACGTTCTATTGGAACAATTTCATGGTAATGAAGTCTCAAATTCAAGATACACTCCTTGAACACCTTCCTTGCATTAAAGTTTCTAACTCACATGTAGACTTTAATCATCAACTCCCTCTATGGAAAAACTTCCATATTCCCATATGACCATCAATTTTAACGAAGAATCATCCCAATCTAAAACATGTCAATATGGTTTTTCCAAACCATATCATACTTCCAACTATCCACAAGTAACCGATATTTTTGTAAACCTCAGAATGTTCCTGATAGTTGTTTAACAACTTTAGTCACACCAAGTTCTAGTCCTTTTCCCTCTCAATGCCCAAGGCATATGGAAAATCAGAACAAGTGAATAGTATAGCATATGCAATCGATCCTATATCTGAAGCAGATGGGACTCGATTCACTATGTCTTACATAAAGACCGGATACCTGATCAGTCTCTTGCTATACTATTTCCATATATCGAATTTCCTATGCTGAACCATTTCAACACGATATCCATATATGTCCAAGACTAAGTTCTTTTAACCCTTCAATATAAACTTCTAGATTTGAAATGAAGTGTGAGTGCCCCTCCCTAAAGTCTAACTATAGCGAAACAATTTGCAAACTTTACCACTTTCAAATTTAAAACTTTGTTTCCTACAAATAATATTGCCAACTTGCAACACTTAGTATAACAATTATGCTCCCACTAGCAAGACATTTATGCTACCAATATCACAAAAATTATGCTCCCACTAGCTTTGGCATGTATCCAGAAATCAATACTATTGACTTTCTTACAAAAGTACAAATTTATGTTACCTAATGCTTCGACAATTCTTCAACTAGACTTCTCAAGCGTATACACCTTCATTAGATAGCATATGTGTGTGTTCAAACCCTTCATAACTTATAACCATATGTGCTGATTGCTGAAGATTCAAACAATTCATTTCCATCTCTTGTAACGCCCGCGTTTCCAGGCTAGGCATTTTCGTTGATGTAATAGTCTAGGTTAACCCTTGTAACTCTTTTTGGAGTATTAATGATGAAATATTTTAGTATTATGTGAATTATGTGTATTTGTGTGCTTATTACTTAATTATAAAGATATAATTAATAAAGGATAAAAATAAGCGTCAAAATTAAAGTGTGAGATAAGCCCGATATCTATACATAAAGTTTTAGAGGTCGAAACAAGGATTCCGGAGATATAAGGAATGCCGAAATCCAAGTTATAACGAAGAAGTTATGACCTGTCGAAGTTTCGCGACAAAACCGGCACGACGCCGAATGACGTAAAATATGAATTTAAGATAGAGCGATATCTATCCTTAGTGATCTAAACAAAAGTCGTAGGGTTAGTTAAACCGAGAGTGTGCATGAAAAAACACCCAAATCTGACTTCGTATGAGGAAGTTGTGATTTTTCGAAGTTTCGACTTAGCGGTATGCAGCCCGAATACTCGAAATAGAGATCGAGTGATATTTAGCCAAAATTTCTAAATGAGAATTGAAGATCTCATTGATAATAGTCCAACAATAAAAAGACAGACGAAAACGGAGTTCAGATGAAGGAGTTATGAATTTCGAACAGAGTTTTCCTGTCCCGGCCTACTAAAAATACTATACAACTAATATACTTATAATATGTTAAAAATCCATTCAAAATTAGCCAATGGAATTCAAACGAGAGTTGTAGAGCATAATCTCACCTTCGCGTCGATATAAAGAACGTCGAAAACGGAGTTCGTATGCGAAAGTTATGAATTTCTGAAGTTCGGGGCGCGAACCCCAAAGCTGTGTTAGAGACCACGACATGGCAAGCAGTGCCACGAAGTGGCAAGTCTTCTGAAACCTCCGGGAGTCCCCCAGACGCAACTTGCGATGACGTATGCAGTGACGACCAAGCCCACGACGTGGAAAAAGGGTGTCACGACGTGGCAAGGGCCAAATTTGCCTTATAAATAGCTTTAAAGGGCCAGTCGTTTAGGGTTGCTATTTTCTCTCATCTCTCTCCCGTTTTACCTCGATTTACGTGCAATAAATATCCCAAAGCAAGTCCCGAAGCCCCGAAGATCCCGATAAGTGCAATTCCCGAGCTGAAGCTCTGCCCACGAGGAGTCCGATTTTTGTGAAGATCTTCCAGATCTACCGAAGAATACTACTTCTACAAGCCGTAGTTCTGTCTGATCATCTTCTGATCAAGTGAGTGTGTAGTTACTTTCTTCTAACGCATAATTATGAAGTATTTTATACGAAATACGTGTTATGTGTATATTTTGTTGTTATATGTGTGAATATATATATTCACTTTCTTCTATCTCATGGATATGATTTATTCTCTATGAAATACGTGTTATGTGTATGTGTCTCATCTTTTATCTGGAATGTGTTTTGAATGAACATACTATACAGGTTTTAAACTATGTATAAAAATGTATATTTTATCTACTAAAATGTTGGGTAGAACATGGGTAGATAGTTGTCTTGTGATAAAAAGATGAGAGGCCTCGATGTTTTTGATTTAGTCATCTAGCGGAGTTTAGATGACGACCACAAACTTTTCTAGACAATCCTGTGGAACGCTAGCAGGTTCGCCACCTGTATGTGTTAATGAACTTGGGTGTTCATTCGCTGTACTCCATCCCCCTCATGGTTGCCTTATTTGACTTATATTGCTGAGGAACCCCCAAAGCATGTGTTGTCGCCCCGATGAAATATTCTTAGACTAGGTCCCTTATGTTAGTTGTCTTAGGGATGTAAAGTGAGAATAACGGGAATGGGTAATTGGGTTATTGTTGGTTGGTGGAATTAAATATAATTATTTATTGTGGGTTGAAAACCCTATATGCTCACCAGGCTCCCAAGCCTGACCCACTCAGTTTCTTTGTATTACAGGTAGTGGCGCCAGAGCATAAGTTTGATGACTTGTCAAGTTATTTTTGGATTATAGACCTGTTGTTGTAAATAACTGTTGTAAGGTCTGTATTGAAATGTTTATGCTTTTGGTCTGTTTATCGAAACATGACATCCCGAGTATTGTAATATAATGAAAAATACATTTCTTTAAGAAATGCTTTGGTAAATCTTATTTTATCATATTTTTTTTGGGAACGAATTCCGCAACTCTTTTAATCAAAGGATTACTCTGAAATTATTTTAAAAGCATAAATTAAATCGGTCTTTTCTGGCCGTGATTTTGGGGATGTCACAGTTGGTATCAGAGCATTAGTTTATGCGAACGAGGAATTTGTAGGATTTCTAGACTTAAACTTAGAATGCTAAGTGGAATTTTGAGATGTGTGTATGTTATATTTTAGACACGAGCACTAGTTTATTTTAGGAAAGTTGCCTAAAATGCTTTTATGTGCTAAACGTTATATGTTGCCATATATGATATTATTTTTCGGATCTATGGTCTGTTGCCGACCGGATCTGGAAACCTTACGAGTGTAGGATTCTAAGCGTACATCTATGAATTTAGAACTAGCATGTAAGCGTTTCGGAGTGACAATGATGATTTGAATATCTATCGTGAATGAGGATCTAATTTCACCTTATTCGTTGTGAAGATCAAAAATGGTGAAAACAAGAAGTGGAGTTGGAAATGCTGATGAAAACATGAATCAACCACCCGTGATTGAGCAAATACCTGTCGTAGCAGCAGCACCTGAGCCGATAACAATGGTTGGTGTACAATTGATGATTCAGACGATGTTGGATCGTCAGATGGATGAAACGAGACGTTTGCTTCAACAGAATCGTGAAGAACTGCCAATTCAAGTGGAAGAGCCTGAATTAAATGAAGGGCACTCAAAAGGTGGAAACTTCAGTGGATCTGTTGGTCAAGCCAACCCACCGATAGTTAGGCAAAACAACCATGATAGAAGGAATGATGGAATGGGATGCAAGTACAAGGACTTTCTAACTTGCAAACCATCGACCTTCACTGGAAAGGAGGATCCGATCGGAGTGATGGATTGGATCTCCAAAATGGAGTTAGCCTTCATGTCTTGTGGCTGCAGAGGCAAGTTGCAAACTACCTATGCAGTGCGTCAGTTCTAAGGTGGAGCTGTTCGTTGGTGGAACACTCTAGGGAAGACTTTAAGCCCTAATGAGCCACTGCAATTGACATGGGCAGAGTTCTTGGCGCAGTTCAAGCGCAAGTTCTGCTCGGCTCAAAATCTGTTGGAGTTGGAGAACAAGTTTCTGACATTGACAAAGCGCAGCATGTCGGTCGACGATTACACTAACGCTTTCACCGAAAAGATGGAGTTTGCTTTGCGCATCGTTCCAGATGAGCTGAAAAAGGTTGACCGGTACGCAAAAGGACTCCCATGGGAGTACGCGGTGCCAGTCCGTCAGGCACCTACTCTGGAGGTAGCTATTTGGGCTGCCAAGTCTGTTGAGGACATGATCAAAGGAAGAACCTCCAGCAAGGTTGAAGTTGGCGAGAAGAGAAAGTTTGAAGGAACTTCAGGTTCCAACAAGAAAAGCAAATTTTCGAAGTCTGATTCGAAAAAGTTTAGAGGAAAAGGAGGCGAAGCAAAATGGTGTGAAAAGTGCAAGAAAAAGCACTTTGGGAAATGTAGTGAGGATGTAACCTGCTACAAGTGCGGAAAAATTGGGCATTTTTCCAATGAGTGTCCGAACAACAAAAGGATGTGCTTTGGTTGTAACGAGGAAGGGCACATTTTGAAAGACTGTCCGAAAAAGAAGGAGGCCGCTAAGCCCAACATTCCACCAAATATGAAGGCGAGAGCCTTCCAGATGACACTTGAGGCTGCGAAAGATGAAGCTGATGTCGCTTCAGGTACCTTTCTCATAAACGAATTACCAGTGGTGTGTGATTATCCGGAAGTATTTCCCGAAGATCTTCCTGGATTACCACCTGATAGACAAGTGGAGTTCAGAATAGACTTGCTACCAGCAACCACGCCAATAGAAAAAGTACCTTATCGATTAGCACCGACGGAGATGAAGGAGCTGATGATGCAACTTCAGGAGTTATTGGACAAAGGTTTCATTAGACCTAGTTCATCACCATGGGGAGCTCTGGTGTTATTCGTGAAGAAGAAAGATGGAAGCATGAGAATGTGCATTGATTATAGAGAGCTGAATAAGGCAACAATAAAGAATAGATACCCGTTGCCAAGGATTGATGACCTGTTTGATCATTTGCAAGGTTCGAGCTACTTCTCGAAGATCGATCTTAGGTCAGGATATAATCAGCTGAAAGTAAGAGAGCAATATATAGAGAAGACTGCATTCAGAACACGATATGGACACTACGAGTTTTTGGTTATGTCGTTTGGACTAACCAATGCTCCGGAAGCATTCATGGATTTAATGAATAGGGTTTGTAATCCGTTCCTTGATAAATCCGTGATAGTATTCATAGATGACATTCTGATTTACTCGAAAAGCCAAGAGGAGCATGGCAGACAATTGTGAGAAGTGTTAGAAGTCTTCAAAAAGGAGAAGCTGTATGCAAAGTTCTCCAAATGTGATTTTTAGATTCGATAAATCCAATTCTTGGGTCACGTGGTCAACCAAGAAGGGATAATGGTTGATCCAGCAAAGATTGAAGTTGTGATGAAGTGGGAACAAACGAAAAGTCCCACGGAGATACGAAGCTTTTTAGGATTAGCCGGATATTACCGAAAGTTTATCCAAGGCTTTTCTTCGATCGCTACTCCATTAAAAGCTTTGACCCACAAAGGAGCTACTTATGCTTGGAGTGATAAGCATAAAGAAGCATTCGAGAAGCTAAAGAAGAAGTTATGCGAGGCACCAATTTTATCTCTACCCGATGGAGTTGAAGACCTCGTTGTTTATAGCGATGCGTCTGGAGTTGGATTGGGTTGTGTTTTGACCCAAAGAGATAAGGTGATCGCGTATGCATCTCGACAACTGAAAGAGCATGAAAGGAACTACCCTACTCATGACTTGGAGTTGGCAGCGGTAGTTTTCTCTCTAAAAATATGGACACATTACCTCTATGGCACGAAGTATAAACTTTTCACTGATCATAAGAGTCTCCAATATCTCTTTAATCAGAAAGAGTTAAATATGAGGCAACGACGCTGGCTAGAGTTACTCAAGGACTATGACTATGAGATACTTTACCACCCCGGTAAAGTTAATGCTGTTGCTGATGCTCTCAGTCGGAAAGTCAATGTTTATAGAAAAAAGCCAAGAGCGTTGAGAATAGAAGTTGTCTCGACAATTGTGGAGAGTATAAAGAAAGCTCAAGAAGAAGCTTCTGAAAAGAATGACCGGAAGGAGGAACGTTTGGGCAAAATGTTGGTGTTTGGTACAAACGATCATGGACTGAAGGTATTCCAAGATCGTATTTGGGTACCTATGTCGGGAGGAATAAGAGATCTTTTGATGGAAGAAGCTCACAAAACCATGTACTCAATTCATCCTGACAGCATTAAAATGTATAGGGACCTGAAACCCTGCTACTGGTGGCCGACGATGAAGCTTGATGTTGCAAAGTATGTGGTCGAGTGTGTGACTTGTGCGAGAGTCAAGACACAACATCAGAAACCATATGGGAGTTTAGAACCTTTACCTGTGCCTATGGGTAAATGGGAAGACATTGCGATAGATTTTGTCACTAAACTACCCAGAACAAAAAGTGGTCACGACATGATTTAGGTGGTCGTTGATCGATTCACTAAGAGTGCGCATTTCATAGCAGCCAATGAGAAATGGTCTATGGAAAAGCTTGTGAATTCTTATGTGAAGGAAATTGTGAGGCTTCACGGTGTTCTGTTAACGATTGTATCAGATCGTGATAGCCATTTCACCTCAAGGTTTTGGAAAAGTCTACAAGAGGAAATGGGTAACAAGTTGTGTTTAAGTACAACTTACCATCCACAGACTGATGGTCAGAATGAAAGAACGATACAAACACTTGAAGATATGCTGAGAGCCTGTACCCTAGAATTCCTAGGTAACTAGGATGAACATTTACCTTTGGTAGAATTTTCCTACAATAATAGTTTCCACTCGAGCATAAAGATGGCAACTTATCAAGCTTTGTACGGACAGAAGTGTCGTACGCCGTCTTGTTGGCTTGAGGCTGGGGAAAAGCAGTTTATGAGACCCGAGATGGTCCATCAGACTGCTGAGAAGTTGAAAGTGATCAAGGAAAGAATGTTAGCAGCTCAAGATCGTCAAAAGATCTATGCTGACAAGAAGCGAAGGCCGATGACTTTTGAAGTTGGAGATTCGGTTTTGCTTAAAGTCTCGCCGTGGAAGGGACTTATAAGATTTGGTAAAAGGGGAAAGTTGAGTCCAAGGTTTATTGGACCGTTTAAAGTTCTTCAGAGGGTTGGGAACCAAGCTTACAAGCTCGAATTACCCGAAGAATTGAATGGAATTCACAACACTTTTCATAAGTGTTATTTGAGGAAGTTCACCGGAGAAGTTCCAAATATAATTCCAATTTCTGAATTGAGAATTGATGAAAACAAGAGGTTAATTGAAGAACCAGAGGCAATTGTTGACCGAAAGACTACGAAGCTTCAATGCAAGATGGTCGAATTAGTGCTTGTCCGTTGGAAACATACGAATGGGCCAAATCTCACTTGGGAAACGGAGAGTGACATGTTGAGTCGCTATCCGCATTTGTTTGTTGATGTGTGATTCCGAAGACAGAATCATCCTAAGGGGAGAGAATTGTAACGCCCGCGTTTCCAGGCTAGGCATTTTCGTTGATGTAATAGTCTAGGTTAACCCTTGTAACTCTTTTTGAAGTATTAATGATGAAATATTTGAGTATTATGTGAATTATGTGTATTTGTGTGCTTATTACTTAATTATAAAGATATAATTAATAAAGGATAAAAATAAGCGTCAAAGTTAAAGTGTGAGATAAGCCCGATATCTTTACATAAAGTTTTATTGGTCGAAACAAGGATTCCGGAGATATAAGGAATGCCAAAATCCGAGTTATAACGAAGAAGTTATGACTTGTCGAAGTTTCGCGACGAAACCGGCACGACGCCGAATGACGTAAAATATGAATTTAAGATAGATCGATATCTAGCCTTAGTGATCTAAACGAAATTCGTAGGCTTAGTTAAACCGAGAGCGTGCATGAAAAGAATGCCCAAATCTGACTTCGTATGAGGAAGTTATGATTTTTCGCAGTTTCGACTTCGCGGTATGCAGCCCGAATACTCGAAATAGAGATCGAGTGATATTTAGCCAAAAATTTCTAAATGAGATTTGAAGATCTCATTGATAGTAGTCCAACGATAAAAAGACAGACGAAAACGGAGTTCAGATGAAGGAGTTATGAATTTCGAACAGAGTTTTCCTGTCCCGGCCTACTAAAAATACTATATAACTAATATACTTATAATATATTAAAAATCCATTCAAAATTAGCCAATGGAGTCTAAACTAGAGTTGTAGAGCATAATCTCACCTTCACGTCGATATAAAGAACGTCGAAAATGGAGTTCGTATGCGAAAGTTATGAATTTCTGAAGTTCGGGGCGCGAACCCCAAAGTTGTGTCAGAGACCACGACATGGCAAGCAGTGCCACGAAGTGGCAAGTCTTCTGAAACCTCCGGGAGTCCCCCAGACGCAACTTGCGATGACGTATGCAGTGACGACCAAGCCCACGACGTGGAAAAAGGGTGTCACGACGTGGCAAGGGCCAAATTTGCCTTATAAATAGATTTGAAGGGCCAGTCGTTTAGGGTTGCTATTTTCTCTCATCTCTCTCCCGTTTTACCTCGATTTACGTGCAAGAAATATCCTGAAGCAAGTTCCGAAGCCCCTAAGATCCCGAGAAGTGCAATTCCCGAGCCGAAGCTTTGCCCACGAGGAGTCCGGTTTTTGTGAAGATCTTCCAGATCTACCGAAGAATACTACTTCTACAAGCCGTAGTTCTGTCTGATCATCTTCTGATCAAGTGAGTGTGTAGTTACTTTCTTCTAACGCATAATTATGAAGTATTTTATACAAAATACATGTTATGTGTATATTTTGTTGTTATATGTGTGAATATATATATTCACTTTCTTCTATCTCATGGATATGATTTATTCTCTTTGAAATACGTGTTATGTGTATGTGTCTCATCTTTTATCTGGAATGTGTTTTGAATGAACATACTATACAGGTTTTAAACTATGTATAAAAATGTATATTTTATCTACAAAAATGTTGGGTAGAACATGGGTAGATAGTTGTCTTGTGATAAAAAGATGAGAGGCCTCGATGTTTTTGATTTAGTCATCTAGCGGAGTTTAGATGACGACCACAGACTTTTCTAGACAGTCCTGTGGAACGCTAGCAGGTTCGCTACCTGTAGGTGTTAATGAACTTGGGTGTTCATTCGCTGTACTCCATCCCCCTCATGGTTGCCTTATTTGACTTATATTGCTGAGGAACCCCCGAAGCATGTGTTGTCGCCCCGATGAAATATTCTTAGACTAGGTCCCTTATGTTAGTTGTCTTAGGGATGTAAAGTGAGAATAATGGGGATGGGTAATTGGATTATTGTTGGTTGGTGGAATTAAATATAATTATTTATTGAGGGTCGAAAATCATATATGCTCACCAGGCTCGCAAGTCTGGCCCACTCAGTTTCTTTTTATTACAGGTAGTGGCGCCAGAGCATAAGTTGGATGACTTGTCAAGTTATTTTTGTATTATAAACCTGTTGTTGTAAATAACTGTTGTAAGGTCTGTATTGAAATGTTTATGCTTTTGGTCTGTTTATCGGAACATGACATCCCGAGTATTGTAATATAATGAAAAATACATTTCTTTAAGAAATACTTTGGTAAATCTTATTTTATCCTATTTTGTTTTGGGAACGAATTCCGCAACTCTTTTAATCAAATGATTACTCTGAAATTATTTTAAAAGCATAAATTAAACCGGTCTTTTCTGGCCGTGATTTTGGGGATGTCACATCTCTCACAATTTGAACTATGAAAAAGGATGTCGTAATCATATTGTGAATTTAAGAATGCAATTATCACAACTACTAACCATAATCATACTTATCAGATCTTTAAAATCTACTAGCGAAAGTGTTTACTCATAATCATTCTCATGAATTAGAGCGAAACCTTTTGCCACCTAGATTTTTATGGTGTACATGTTCCCATACATATGAATCTATCATTTCCAACCTACAATCATAAGACAAGTTTTTATGACAAAACCATATTCAAATTTAGCTTTCATGGACTAAACTTTGCTTCTTCTTAATTTCTTGTCATTTGGTAGCACAAAGGCCTACGAATGCTTCCATGTTGTTAAGCTCCTCACCCATATTGATCAATGTACTTTCACTGACCAACGTGCTTTGCCTTTTGTAGTAAAATGAGAACCATAGAACTCATAAGTATTGCCAACCCAACTAGAAGGTGCACAGAAACAAGAATATGTCAACTTAACACAATAGGTTATCAACCTCAGGTCGTGTGCTGGTGATAACTAAAAAGTTTATTCCTGATTGACTCCTGAAACTCTTCAAGATCATTAAGACTCCCACTGACTTCTTGACATATAAGTTTCTCTCTCAAGGAACATTACTTGAGCAAAAACAAATATTCAAAAGTTAGTATGGATTCTCGACAAGAAACACTTGATGGGATTGGCCTTAGCTCATTCTTTTTTTTTAACCAAAACATCACAACTTCCAATTCCACCTGTGCTAGAGTAATAAAAAATTATTACTCCACATTTCATGAGGTGTTATAAACCTACTTAGTATCAAATAAGTTTCAAGATACGACTCGAAGTAACTAGAGAAACCCTCTAAAACTTGATTAGAAACGAAGTATGACCCATCTCTTGATTGAACCATTTCAACAGAGTGGAATGTCGGAATGTGATTATTGATATGTTCAAGAAGATGATTTTCTAATTGGAATGTAAAAATGCTCTTCATTTGCGAACATACAACCCTTTTGAAGACAATGTTGGGGTGTCGCGGGGGGGGGGGGGGGGGGGGGGGGGGGATTTGATTAAATTGAATGTGTTGGATTAAATGAGACAAAGTTTTGGTCTCTAAGGAAAAAGTTGATTTGGAATTGAAAGTTTGTTTAGCTTCAACTATGCCTTGTTGAAAAAATGGTTGTGGATATTTTCCATTAAATCAAATTCCTTGTGGGTTAAAGTCAGTTAAGCTATTAATGGTGTCGATTTTGGTTTTGGTTCTAATTTTTATTGTATAGAAACATATGGAAACTAGTCAACAATTGTTGGGTTGATAAATTACTTTCAAGATAAAGGTATTGTTTTAAACTCCCATGAGGATAAACATAAGTGATTGTTCTTTGATTAAATTATGTGAGGATGTTTGGATTTATGATATTCCTTTAAAGGCTTTATTTCCTAGTTTTTTTTGTTGGAAATTCGCAAATAAAGTTCTTGATTCGTGGTCGTTTCTCTAATGAAGGTTGGATTTGGAACCTACGAAGAGGCATGAGGGGGATGAATTGCAGTTTTCAGGTCTTATCTAGTTCATTGATTTGTTTACGCCTTCAATCTTCATATCAGTCAAATAAGTGGGTTTGTGATTAGGATCTATCATAGGAGTTCACGTTTAGTCCATAAGACATCATATTGGCGATATTACTCTCGAAGCATGGAATGATTCGACAAAGTGGAACATATAAGTTCCATAGAAAAATAATCATTTTAATTTGGAGAATTTTACTAGATCGCATGCCTACCGGTACTAAATTGGTTAACATGGGAGCTGACTTGAACTTGATTATATGTCATTTTTCCATAATTAAATTGGAAATATTGATAATTTGTTAGTTCCTTGTGAGGTGGTGTCTGATACTTGTTCTCTTATTGGCTATTGGTACCTGGGATCCTCCGTTTCCTGCTATCAGTTCTGTCAGAAAATGGTTGACATGGGATGGACATGTAAGGAATGCGGTGGTGTCGGATTCTCAAAAATATTCAAAAGATTTTATTTTTGATAGAATAGTTTCTCAATATTTTTTCTAACTTGTTAATCGAAATTGAAAACTCAAAATCAATTGAATTTCTTGAGTACAAAACCCAATGTTGGATATTAGTTCTTTGTAATTATTTTTGTTTTTGCTAACTTCTTGTTTTTTTGAAAGGACGTAATAGCATTAAAACTATCAAGACGCTAGAAAACTACATAGTATAAAGTATAGTAGGAGTAAAACACCAACCAAACCAAAATACCTCAAAAAGTTTAGCTCTATACTTAATCCATTTGAAAGAAAAAAGTTGAATATCATCCACTGTTCTCATCGGGTTGCATCTTCACTTTTTGAAAATGACATCATTCCTAGCTTTCCACAAAGTAAGCTAAAAAAAGAAACAATTTGTATATCCTTTTGTCAACCTTCATATCAGATACAACCAAAATTAATGAAGAAAAACTCAAAGGGGCAACACCTATAAGCCTCGACTAAGCACAAAACCACTTCCAGACCTCCATATCGAAATCAAAATTAAAAAACACATGGTTGACCTTTTCATCTTCTTTATAGCAATGAGAACCATTATTAGGAAAATGAATACCATTGAAGAGATGTTGATCACAAGCCGAATGCATGGTAACACTAAGACCATCCATAGCAAGTATAGAGAAAAAGGACACTAAAGAGGTCTCCTTGACGCACTCTTAGACGAATGTCAAACTCCTTTGCTATCAAGCCATTAACAACCATTGAAGCTCTTCCAGAAAAAAGGCAACCCCTAATCTAATTCCTCCATTTATTGTTAAGCTTGATTTGCTCCGTAATCGAGTCTAAAAATCCTCAATTTAAAGAATCAAACATTTTATAAGTCAACTTTAACGACCAAGACTTTTCTTTTGACCTTCTTATTAGCCCAAGGGAACAATTCATTGTTGATTAAAGGACCATCATTAATACTTATACCTTCTTTATACGCCGATTGTTCTAAACCCATAAGCTTGTTCACACCTTCTTAAGCCGTAAAGTAAGAAGCTTGGACACAATTTTGTACGCACAGCCAATTAAATTAACCAACCTATAATCTTTCAATTCTAAAGGATCTTTTACTTTTGGGATAAGATAAATAAATGATGCATCGCAACCTCCACTAAACTCGCTCGTTGTTTCAAAATTCTTAATAAACATGAAGACATCGCCTTGAATTGTGTCCCGATTTTTTTTAATAAATTAAGGTGAAGCCATCCGGACCCGGAGGCTTTATCATTTTCACAACTCCAAATCGCCCTCCTTTACCTACGACAACATGAATGGACTGTCAAGAAAATCTCAGTCACCAACATCAAGTTTCCTAAATTTATTACTTCTTGTTTGTTAATGAAATTTAATTCTTCACAACAAAACCATATGAGTTGAATTAGTTTAGGATCGAGCATATACAAGGACTAGCTAGCGTGAAAGTGGCTTATTAAAGACAAAAGAGTCAAGATGTCAAACCAACAAGAAAGTCAGAAGTTGATGGAGCTATGGGTGTAGAATGGTGGTGTCACATTATCAAATTACACCAGTGAAAAGAAGCATATGGAAGAATATTGTAACATCTTGTCATGCAAGTTGCTTGATATAATACATGGCTTCTAATAAATTATGGATCCATATAACAAACGTCAACATGATGAATCATCCTTGAGAATTAAAAATAAAATATCATTTTGTATTTGCACAACCTGAGTATAATAAATCATTTTCATCACACGTCAAGACTCAAAAGATAAATAAGATCTGCACTACTATAAGATGTGTACCACCTTTTAACACTTATTCGTATCTAACCTAGTAAATGAAAATCATTTTTGTCAAATGTCATGTTCTTATTGAATTTGATATATATAATTTTCTAGGATTTTTTGAATTATTTTTTTCCACTTGTCATTTTTTTGTATTTTTCATTTTTCTTAAATTTGAAATCCAAATTTTATTAATGTTTATATATATAAGGTAGATCATTATATCAAATATCAAAATAAATGCTCATTGAGTGTTTCTTTGCTTCTTATTTCAAATCTCTTAGAATAAATTTTAAATTAATTACTTTATTTATTATATCATGTGTATTTATGTAAAACTATTTCTTTAAAAATTAGATAATGCTTTTATTTTATATTAAACTTAATTTTTAATAAACGGGTCTTAAAACTAATATATTATATACTAATTAAACAATGAAATTATTAAATAATAATTTCTAGCTAATATGTTAGGATATACTCATCACATGACCATCACATGGCCATATGAAAAATGTTGTGATGTAAGGGCCAATACATCAACACAAACACACCACATTGACATTGATATAGCCACCACACCACCTCATCATTTTCAATATAAAAATAAAAGAAGAAATTAGAATACTAAATTTCATAAACAAAAAACATCATTTTCAAGATAAAACTAAAGAAAGAAATTAAAATACTAAATTTCAGCAAAAAAAAATCTCATATTTTTCTCAGACACCTTACACTACAAGAAATAATGGCAATAGCGGCGACGCACATTATTAGCGGCGACACAAAATTTGTGCATTACGTGTCGCCGCTAATAGTAGAAAACCACAATCCGCGTCAAAACAGTTTGGTTAACCGTGTTCGTTGATCTGCACCAAATCGAACGGCTGAAAGCGATGTTCGCTCAACGTATTAGCGGCGACCTCAATGACGACAACACCGTCACCGCTAATGCTAAAAAAAAAAGGTGTTATTTTTTCCCTTGTAAGGGTGTAGTTACTAAAACCCTAGTGTCGTCGCTAATACCTCCTCGTCGCAGCTAATAAGTGTCGTCGCTATAGGTCATCATAAATATATCCCTCTTCCTCCACTGCTTTCTATAATCTGTTTCTTTCACCATAGCAATTGCCGACGATTGATATTGAAGCAAAATCACCGGGGACGCGGCCTCTATTACCGGCGACGATAAGAGCGTCATCACCGGCGACGGGTGATTCGTAACTTTTACAGGTAATTCCCGATTTCTTTTTTGTCCACTGACTAACTAAGTGATTAACTAATGATTTGGGTGTTTGATTTTGTGTATTAAGCTTTGTTTACCTCTAATTTCGGTTTGTCATCATCACCACCAAAGCCACCAGATTTTTTTGCCACCATAGCATCACCACAACGCCACCACCATTCTAATTTCATCCCACCACGGGTTCTATTCCATTTCATGAAGTATTCTAATCTAGTTCTTCATATTGTATAGATTATGTATGTATGTAATGTGTTTGATGTATGGAAAAAATTTGTATAATGAATATGTGTATGGAAAATTTTGAAAAAAAAGTATGATGCTATAATATGTATTTGTGTGTATAATGTGTGTTTAAGTGTATTTGTATGTTTAATGTGTGTATTTATGTATAAAAAATGATACTATAATGGAATGTGTATTTATTTTATTATATGTGTAATTGTATGTATAGAAATGATATAGATGAAAAAAAATCAAGATAGGATGCTACAATGGAAAGTATTATTTTTGTATATGTATTTGTATGCAATTTGTAAACTACAATGCTATAATGAAAAAAACAAAGTAGGATGCTATAATAGAAAGTGTATTATTTTTGTATATGTATATGTGTAAATTTTATTCATATTGTAATTTTGCAGGCTATATATGGGGTTTAGTTGGACAATACTCTTCTACGTGATGGCGGATGTTATGGGCTTAAGACTTGGAGGTGATGGAGTCAGGGATCCACCACCTCCAGTAGGCTTTGGTCGTGGACAACACGAACATGATGGTAAGTCTTATGATATATTTATTAGCTATTTTTATCCATTTATTATAAGCTACCGTGACTAATATTTTTCAACTTAGCTTCCTAAAAAAAAAAGAGGCCTAGCAAAAAAACATCCAGCTATCAAAACTGATACGGACAAACAAGGGAAAGCCTGTGATTTGGATTTCGACAGGGAGCTCACATATTCCCCTTTCGGAAACCGTGGTAATTGGTTTACTCGTGAGAGTGGGATGTATATGTGGATGAACATCCCTTTGAACGTATCTGGTTGGGACGATATTTCCTCTGCTTTAAGGAATGTCACAGTGGTGCATCTAAAGGTAACTTGGATAAACTTTTAAGTTTAGTTGTGATTGATATTTAATTAACTAACTTTTTGTATTTGTAGAATAAATTTGATTGGATAAGATTAACTTGGATCCCGAGCGTGCTCAGTTGTTGTAGAGCATTGATGCAACTTTACAAAGAGTTTATAGATGTCGGAAAAATAAAGCACAAACTTATCTTCAGAATGTCAGGGAGCTTACAAATATCCCAAGGGCATTAGCCAACCCCCCCCCCCCCCCAATAGTGTGTCACGTGAAAATCGGGAGCAAACAGTCGAATATTTTCTAACTCCCGAATTTTTAAAGCTTTCGGCGTCAAACAAAGGAGTTTGTGCACAACAACAAGTTGTAAATAGAGGGGGACCGTGCTCGTATCGCAATGCATGTTTCAAAGAAGTAAGTTATGATATATTTAAATGTTTTTTTAAATTATAATTAATCTAGTTTTTAATGTTAAATACGACATCACTCGAATCGAAACATTTCCTATGGCTAATACAGATCGTCAATGGGTATTTAGTAGTTCTGCAGTCGAGCAACAATACGTAAGTGCTTAATTTGTATTTTCATACATGTTTTTATATCTTCAATGGTATTTAGTAATCTAATTTTTATGATGTTTATCATTCTTTGAAAATACAGAATGCTTTACTCCATGAGATCAGTCAACAAACTCAAGCTTCTTCTGAAGTCAGCGGCCTAACACCAAAGGATACACAAAATTGTTTTGAAAGAATATTGGGTGTTCGACGAGGCCATATTACAGGCATCGGGCGTAAACCTTTTATGGTTGTGTCGATGTACGATCAGGAACAACCACTAACACAACCACTGCCACAATCATAGGTGACAAGACTATTTAATTTTTATAATTATTTCAAATGTTGGTGATTTTTGGTTTAGTAATAGAAATGTTGGTAATTGTTAGTTTGATAATATTTTATATGTTGGTAATTGTTAGTTTGGTTATAGTTTGATATATTGGTATTTTGTAGTTTGGTAATTGTTAGGTTATGAAAGTACAATGCTATAATGGAAAATTTGAAAAAAAAAAGTACAATGCTATAATGTGTTATATGAAATATGTGTAGTTTTGTAATTGTTAGTTTATGAAAGTACAATGCTATAATGGTATTTTGTAGTTTGGTAATTGTTAGTTATAGTACAATGCTATAATGTGTTATATACAATATGTGTAATTTGGTAATTGTTAGTTTATGAAAGTACAATGCTATAATGGTATTTTGTAGGTTGATAATTGTTAGTTATAGTACAATGGTATAATGTGTTATATGCAATATGTGTAATTTGGTAATTGTTAATTTATGAAAGTACAATACTATAATGATATTTTGTAGTTTGGTAATTGTTAGTTATTGTACAATGCTAATTTTGTACTTTGTATGTATGTGGAATGCATATTTTGTATATAGAATGTCATAATGTTGGTTTAACTTATAAGACTATGTTGTTTTCTTTATATTTAGAATTGCTTCAAACAATATTAAAAGATCTAGCATGTAGTGCCGCACTTGAAGATTGGTTTCGTTCATTGTCACAACAAAATGAAACTGAAGGAAACGAGGAGAACGATGATGACGAGTAGCTAGTTGTAGGATTTTAATATGTTTTGTTTGTGTAAATATTTTAGACTGGTATTTTCGATATTTTGTATTATGTTAAATTTGATGAGTATTTTAAACGGATTTTGAATTAATATTTTGAAATGGAAGGATGCAGGATTAGATTAATTAATATCATAGCAGTTTTAATACTTTTTATATATTTTTTTCAATTTTAATGTGAAATAAAAAGAAAAAAAATATCAATACCGGCGACGCCCTTAGTGGCGATAATCGGTTATTAGCGGCGACATCTTGGTTATTAGCAACGGACATTTAGCAGTGACAAATGCTACTTTTAGCTGCGACGCACGTCGCAGGTAATACTCTAATTTCTTGTAGTGTTATATACATCGCAACATCTTTATAAAAAAACATGCCTTAATATCTGGTTGAATGAAAGAAAATGGTCGGAGCATAATTATTATCTCTGGTTTGGTTTCCACGTTGACATCCTCGTTGATGATTGAATTATTATTATGATAAGATTACACTCCAATTGACAAAAGCGATTTGATTTATGACCAAGTTACGTGCGAATTTCTTTTGAAGAAATTCAAATGACTGTTTCTTTTACCAATTGAACATTCAATTTAAATATATATATTTTAATAGAATAATTTGATTGATGATCAAATACATAAACCTTTGAATACACTAATTGATGAAAGTAATTATGTTTGTTGAATAAAGTTATACTTTTATTTACTTTGAGTAGACAGTTGTCGTGAATTTTGGACTAGTTGATTCCATTGAGTGGCTTTGAAAGTGGAGATGGAAGGTGCAGAATCGTAGTCAAAGATTGTTTATATGCAATGCATACCACAGGATATAATAAAATCGGAGGTTTGTGTTTTTCCAGGAAAAAAGACCATGATTCAAGAACCCTCATCATTCTATTCGAATTTTAAAAAGAAAGTGTTTTTTTTTTTTGGTCTTAAAAGCATTAAGGTTTATGGTTTTTATTTGGTTTATAAATTTATGTAAGTTAATAAATGCTTTTAGTTTAATATCTAAATACTCGATAATTTACTATTTTAAACAGGAAAATTTAGGAAAATTGAGTAATGTAACCCTTATAAAGAATCATTTTAATAAAAATAACTAATAACTTTTTTTTTCGGAAAATGACCACTTGATCCTGAATATCATATTCTGGAGCACAATGTTTTGTTCCCGAGGTGTGCTCCGGAATACGATATTTCGGAGTGCTTATGATATTGTTCCATAGGGTTGCCGGTTAGTGGGGATGAGGTCCAAAATCTAACACCCTGTACCTTCCGGACTAGAAAAGTGTATTCCGGACTGATGTCCGGAACGACCATACATTCCGAAGTGGCGTTCCGGAGAGATAGAATTAGGGTTTTTTTTATGTTTTTCTTCCAAATATTCAATACATTTGTGTTTTTAATATATTTGTATGTTTGATACTTTCAAAAAACGTTCCGGTATGAGTACGTATATGACTTTCTCCGATTTCTAGTTTCTAGTGGAGGACAATGACAGTGTATCGACGAATGTATGCAGTAACTTGCTCTGGATTACACATGCTTTGCTGTAGATATAACCAGTGATATCAAATTTGTTAGGTTAGTTACGCTGGTTCCTTCTAGGTCCAAGTTACACACAAATCAAATTTGTCTATCTTTTCAATGTCTTAGATCAAATATAGTTATGCAGATTCTTGAAGATAGTGATGCTAGATATTTTCTTAGTTTTGTTACAACTATGCCTCCCAACACAATACAATTGTTTGTTATTAATAATGTTATGGGTAGTGGTACTAATCGATTTCCCGAGGAAAATCGTTCTGGAAATGGTTCTTCCGGTGTTGGAAGTAACCAAAATTTGTAATTTATTGCCTATAAACAAACAACCATGTTCCTTCTTACAAGGACCATATACATGGGGTGATTATAGGTCTAAAGGTAAGGTTGTTGTTCAGGATGACCTTACCGTTGATGTTGATGAATCTGTGAATGACGAGGCAAAACTAATGATGTTGGTTGATGATGCTAATATAGTTCTACATGGAGAGTCAGTGGAACATTTTCAGAGTTACTGTTGGGATATACTTTGTGGTTTATGCTTTGGTTTGTATGCATTGTATGGTTCTCGGTTGTGGACCGAAATCTCTTAGTGTTTTCGGTGGGCTTATTCTATTTAGGCTTTAGGTTAATCGGTTTAGTATGTGTGTGTGTATATATATATATATATATATATATATATATATATATATATATATATATAGTCTGTGTAAAGCTGTTTGTGGAGTTAGATGCGTTTTTGAGTGAACACGAGATTATTCATGGTTGAAGGGTGTATGAATGTACCTGACAATTATCTAATAGAATTGTGTGCATTCATTTGAGACATGTTCTTGTTATATCTTATTGATTGTTTGGTATCATTGTTTGATTAAGATTCTACATTAATTCAAACAATTGCATTGATACATTGATAGATCAGAGATAAGGGACTTACAAGTGGTATCAGAACCTTAAATCCGACTTAAGGCTGTTTTGGGTATCAATTGATTTCGAAACATTATTTAGTTTGTGGTCTTTTGGGGTTGTGTTGAAAGAAAAATGATTTTTGATGTTTTTCGTGTTCATCATTTTCATGGTGTTCTTCACTAATTTTGGAGGATATTACTGGGAAATTTTTTTTTTTTGTAATTTCCTAAATTTGGAATTCAATGGATAAGGTAACACGATCAAAAAAATCGTTTACGGTTAGGTTCTAGTGTTTACGGTGGTTGCTGAATAACGTTTTCGGCAAAAAGTGTATTAGGTTCTCAGCTTGGAAGAGTTCTCGACCAACTTATTGTTCTCGGTAAACTGTTTTCGGTTAAACTATTGACCTTCAAGGTTCTCGGTGAACAGGGTGTTGACAATTGGTGTTTTCGGTCAAAGGGTATTTATCTTGGTTTTCAGTTAAAATCAATCATATTCCTTTTTGTTAGTAAATAATGAGTTCTTACAACATTACCAAGGAGGTTAATGAAGCCTCATTCTCTCAGTCTTGTGAAGGTAAAATAAATAAATATCGTGAACAAAATGAATTATTAGTTAGAGAGGTTTTTTACCTTAAAAATGAAATATATGAAATCAAGAAAGTAAACAAACCGCTTAAAGAAAAATTAGAAGCGCAAAATAAAGATTTAAGCAAGATTAAAGAAGAATACAACACCAAATCACCTAAAAATTCTAACATCTCTTCATTTTCTGTGTTTGATAAACAGGATATGACTTGGGAACGTGTATCATGCGTAGATGGCAAAGGTCAACCCAGTTTCAAAATGGACTGGGTTCCCAAAACCAATTAATCTCGCACTCTGTGTCGGAGCTGTTGGAATAGTGTCTAAGGCTGCAACTATATTAGACAAGTGTTTGACCCGGTTGTGCATGGTCCTTTTGGGTTGCCTTCACCATAGCAACTTGATAGGATGATTTATTAAGAGAGAGTAAATATTATTAATATATTATGAGAATAATATAATGAATAATATATTTGTTATTTGATTAATATATGTCATAGAATTAATTAGAATTAATTTGGTGACTTAAAGAGATTAATTAAATAAAGGGGTATAAACTGTCAATTGTTTGATAGTTAAGCTTTAGACTGTAAATCCATTGGGATATGCTTTGGACGAATTCTAAGAGTGTTAGGATAGCCAAAATCGTCCAAAGGCTTATCTATGGAATGGATTTGGATAGCCTTAAGAGAAGATTATCCAATTAGGGTTTAGGTTGTAACCCTTAAGGAGTCTACAAGTATAAATAAACCCCATGGCATAGGGAATTCGACACATCTCATAAAGTAAGGGAACCCTGACCGAATTCCTCCCCTCTCCTCTCTCCTAAATCATTCTTCTTGCTATTGGTGTTTGTAAGCCATTAGAGGAGTGACATTTGTGACTCTAGAAGCTCCAAGACCTCAAGATCAACAAGGAACTCAAAGGTATGATTCTAGATCTATTTCAATATTGTTATTTAACCTAATTAGGCATTAGAAGACTTGGATTCAAAGCATGTTTATTAGAAAGTCTAGATCCAAGCATTAGGGTTTTGCATGCGCACATAGGAAAGTTCTTATGGCTAAAACCCATCAGTGGTATCAGAGACTAGCTTGGTTTTCTTTAAATTGTTGCTTCATTAACTGAAACAAACCTGCAAAATTCATTTTTTAGGTTTCTGAGTCACTGACTCGGCGAGTCCCAAGGTGGACTCGGCGAGTAGGCCTGACTCGGCGAGTCCCCTTGTGCACTCGGCGAGTCCAGGCGTCAGGAATGGCCAGATTCGGGATTTTTTCATAATTATCTTATGAAAACTTACCTTAATCATAATAGATCAATCTAAATCCGATTTTTTGATATATATGACTATTATCTTGATCTAGTTAAAGGTATTTATCAACTAATAAAATATTTAATTTCCTTATATGATAATTAATTAATTATTTTAATTATTTTGGTAATTATCTTGAATAAAATCAAATATAGATAATTAGGATATTAATTGTTAATTGGAATTATTAGTTATTTGATCCTCCATGTTTTAAATGTTTAAAACCTACCCTCAAGTTTTGAAATTTATATTTGTGATTAAAAGTTTTTAATTTAGACAACTTAAATTTCAAACCCTAGATTTTAAAAGTTTTAAAATACAACCCTATACTAATATGATATTACTAGAACAATATATATATATATATATATATATATATATATATATATATATATATATATATATGTATAACTAAATGCTAGTCTTACCGTTAGTAGGCCTCATTCACGAAGCCGATCTATAAGGTGGGTATAAGGTTGCGGCCTATAAAATGGCGCTTAATGGGTGTACACGCACACCCACCGCTTGCTTGATTGGTGGAGGGTCGTTAGCCGAACGGGTAGGATAGGGCAACCTCATCCTCTCATTAAAAGTATAATAAGAAATACAAAGTAACTACACATTTTTAAAAATTTCCCAATTCTAGTTACTTTAGGAAAAGTGAATTGATGCAATCCCATGAAATTACACTTTGCACCTTGCTAAGATGTTAGTGGAGCGTGTGTGGTTTACCGGCACACTAATTGGTTCTAAGCGAAGGTGGCAAAGGGTGATTCGTTGTTTATCATAGTTCGATGGAGCGTGTGTGGTTTACCGGCACATCGAATAGGTGATCGTTACAATGAAGGCACCATGTGAATTTGCATGGTAATTCACACCCGCTTTGTGATCCTTGGCATCCCAGTCACAAACAAGAGGGGCATATCGAGATTTAAACATGCCATTGAATAGTTTCAATGAATCTCATCCGAACCTAGGAATTCTCAAAAACACTTAGGACTAATAGTTTAAGTTTTGTGATGGAGAATTAGTGAATCGTCATTCACTTAACTTCAATTTATTTGCATGTTAGATTACGGCATCCCTTTTCTAGTATGTAAATGTTATTGTTGGATCCTAGCCCTAATTTTTCTTATTGGGTGATAATTAGGGATTCTTATTCTAATCTATCTTTGTCCTTTTCTAATTGTAGATGTCGAACGCAAACAACGTTGCTGCTAGTTCTTTCACGTTGATGAGCCTTTGCCAAAAGGTCACCTTCGATGGAACGAACTTTAGCGAATGGATAAGATACATTCGCACCATTGCTCGCTATGAGGATAAGGAGTATGTCCTCGATGAGAAGCTCGAGAAAATCAACCCTGAAGTTACTACTCCCGCCGAAATCACCGCCTTTGAAACTCATGAGCGAGATGCAACGAATGTACATTGCATCATGATCGCCACCATGAACTCTGAATTCCAAAAGTCCTACGAGGACATGTACCAGTACGAGATGCACCAAGACTTATTGGAGAGATATCACCAAAACGCGAGACAAGAGCGTTATGAGATTTTCACCAACATGATTTCCGCAAAGATGGGTCATGGAGAATCTCTTACTGTGCACCTGCAAAAGATGCAAAGGTATGTCGACCGCCTTCGCAAGTTAAATGTTGACTTCGGTGAAGACTTGGCGATCGATATGGTGCTTCACTCTTTGCCTCCGATGTACAACCAATTTAGGATGACCTACCACATGAACAAAGAAGAGGTCACCCTAAGCAAACTCCAAGGTCTCTTGAGGGTCGCTGAGAGCAACTTCAAGGACAAGTCTGTTGCACCTACTCCCAATCCGTCCGCTGCTCCTGTCTTGGCTATTGGTCAAGGGAAGGTAAAGAAGAGGAAAGCTTCATCGAAGAACTATCGCAAGGTGAAAGCCCGAGATGGTGCCTCTTCTAGTGGGACCAAAGTTGATCCCGCTAAGCCCTGCTCTAACCCGAAGGAGGCAGAGTGCCACCACTGCCACAAGATAGGACATTGGAAGAGAAGCTGCCCGGATTACCTGCAAGCGATCAAAGAAGGAAAGATCAAGCCATCTTTCGCAGGTATATACACAATCGAATCTAACGATTCTAATCATGCTATTTCTTGGGTTCTTGATACCGGTTGTGGTTATCAAATTTGTTCTAATGTGCAGGGACTAAGAAGAAGTAGGGATGTGGAGCAAGGAAGGATAAATCTAATCATGGGGAACAGAAGATCGTCGCCTGTCACCAAGATTGGAGTGTATTCTTTAGTGCTTAGGAATAGTTTGGTTTTAGATTTGAACAATTGTTGCTATTCGCCAGAAATGGCTAGAAACATCATTTCATTTCATGGTTTATATAGACAAGGATTTAGATTTTCTTTTAATAATAAGAATGGTTCTATTTTGGCTTATCTAAATGGTGTCTTTTACTTTGAAGCTATACCATGTAATGGAATATATGAAACCGTTATGATTGTTGATAACTTAGGAAATGATGTTTTGAATATTGATTCTTCCACTAGTATGGATAAAGCATCCTTGTGGCATTGTCGTCTTGGACATGTCAACAAGAAACGTATAGCCCAACTCCAAAAGGATGGAGTGTTGGAGTCATTCGACCTTAGAGAAGATGACACATGCGAGTCTTGTTTGCTTGGAAAGATGACTAAGTCACCCTTCACGAGTACATGTGAAAGGGGCGAGGGTCTATTGGACCTAATACATACCGATGTATGTGGACCGTTTAGATCAACCATGAAGGATGGGAACCGCTTCTATGTGACTTTTACCGATGACTATAGTAGATGTGGGTATATCTACTTAATCAACCAAAAGTCAGACACCTTTGAAAAGTTCAAAGAGTTCAAGAATGAAGTGGAGAATCAATTGGGCAGGAAAATCAAGATGCTTCGATCCGATCGAGGAGGAGAGTACCTAAGTCTTGAATTCCACGATTATCTCAAGGAGTGTGGAATAGTTTCACAATTGACGCCTCCTAGGACACCGCAGTTGAATGGTGTGGCAGAAAGGCGTAATCGAACCTTATTAGATATGGTTCGCTCTATGATGAGTCGTGCTTCACTACCAATCTCTTTTTGGGGGTATGCCTTAGAGACTGCCGCCCATATCCTTAACCGAGTCCCTACTAAGAAGGTTGCCAAAACACCTCACGAGATGTGGACAGGGAAAGCTCCCTCGTTGGCACATATCAAGGTTTGGGGTTGCGAGGCTTTCGTAAGACGAGATACTCACGACAAGCTTGAACCTCGAAGTGAGCGATGTATTTTCATCGGCTACCCGCAGACATCCTTTGGATATCTCTTCTATAGACCGAAGGACAATGTTGTCTTCGTTACGAGGAGAGGAGTTTTCCGAGAGTGAGAACTCATGAGCCAAGGAGACAGTGGGAGGCAAATCGAAATTGAAGAGATTCAAGAGTCGATAGATGAAGGAACCTCTACCGCTGGCATTCAACCCGAGGAGGAAACTCCGGTTGAACCGATTGACGAATCCTTACCTCTTAGACGTTTCGATAGAGTTAGAGTTCATCCCCAGTTTTATGGCTTTCATATTACTACCGAAGGGGACACGTATATTAGTGATGGTACACTAGTAAATCTTGATGAACCTAATAGCTATAAGGAAGCCATGGCAGGCCCGGAGTCTGTAAAGTGGAAAGAGGCAATGGATAGCGAGATCCAATCCATGTATGATAACCAAGTTTGGAGTTTGGTTGATTACGTGTCCGGACGTAAGACCGTTGGGTGCAAATGGATCTTCAAGAAGAAGACCGACGTGGATGGGAACGTACACACATATAAAGCGTGATTGGTCGCGAAGGGCTTTAATCAAACTCCCGGAGTGGACTATGATGAGACCTTCTCACCAGTTGCGAAGACTAAATCTATTAGAGTAATGCTAGCAATTGCCGCATTTCATGATTATGAGATTTGGCAAATGGATGTCAAGACCGCTTTCCTTAACGGAAAGTTGGCTGAGAATGTTTACATGGCTCAGCCAGAGGGGTTTGTGGATCCGAAGCATCCGGATAGAGTGTGTAAGCTTGAGAAGTCCATTTATGGACTTAAGCAAGCGTCTTGCAGATGGAATCTTTGCTTCGATGAGAAAGTCAAAGAGTTTGGATTTGTACGAAGCGAAGACGAATCTTGTGTATATGTCAAAGCCAGTGGGAGTATAGTAAGCTTCCTCGTACCGATACAAAGTAATGCCAAATTGAGTAAGACTCAAAGTCCGAGTACCGAAGCTGAGATAGCAGAAATGAGCCGAGTACCATACGCTTCCGCAGTTGGCTCAATCATGTACGCTATGACTTGTACTCGCCCTGATGTAGCCTTCGCTTTGAGCATGGTTAGTAGATATCAAGGGAATCCTGGCAAGGCACATTGGATTGCGGTGAAAAACATCCTTAAGTACCTTCGGAGAACGAAGGAATGATTCTTAGTCCTCGGAGGGAGTGATGACTTGAAGGTGTGAGGGTATAGTGACGCCAGCTTTCAAACCGACAGGGACAACTACCGTTCGCAGTCGGGCTGGGTCTTTACCCTAAATGGAGGAGCAGTGACATGGAAGAGTTCCAAGTAGGAAACCGTAGCTGATTCAACGTGCGAATCAGAGTACATTGCAGCGAGCGAAGCATCGAAGGAGGCAATATGGATAAAGAACTTCATAGGTGATCTTGGAGTTGTACCTGCCATAAAGGAGCCAATGGAGATTTTATGTGATAACGAAGGCGCGGTTGCCTTGACCAAGGAACCGAGGGATCATGGTAGATCAAGACATATCGACAGAAAGTATCACTTCATTAGACATCGTGTAGAAGAAGGACAACTCGTAGTGAAGAGGATATCATCAGAAGATAACCCAGCAGATCCGCTTACGAAGGGACTGAGTAGGGTTAAGCACTTGCAGCATACTAGGAGTATTGGGCTGAAGGATGATATTAGCATAGATTAGATAGTATTAGAAACGTGTAATAGATAAATGTAATTGACATTTGATGATTAAATAAAGGAGTTTTATTTATGAGTAATGTTACTATCTTATGTTAATTGTTTAGCTATTGTTTCACTTTGCATGTTTTGACTTCCAGAATAATTGAGTTTATTAGGAATAATCGAATTGTTCAAATGGTCCACAATCGTTCATATGTTGGGAGTAGATATGAATGAAGATTGTCATGAATTGGTGTGTAGAATGTCTAAATGGTGTTAGACATAGCAAAGGATTGCTGCAACGTTCATGAGTGCTTATGAACTAGTTTTGAGCATTGGAATAAACCCGCGCTTGCTGGAATCACCTTATGGAATACGATATAAAAGGTGATCGCAAGACGATAATATCATATAGTCTTAAAACCTAGATATATGGTTTATTATTTGTTAATTGATTGTACATTGATAATACGAACACGCATCAGTAACTTGGTGTTATAAAACGTATTGTTGTGAATAGTTGGTTAATGAATAAGTAAATGCATATAAGTCGAAGTTTATCTGTAACTTTTATCTAAGAAGGTAAAAGTGATATCTCGGCCGCTCGATGATTTGATTTGACTTATGTGTCGGGCCCGGTCAGAACTGAATTGATGTGTTCGATTAAGTTCTATGTCAAATAAATCAGAGATCGAGAAACCTAAATGCTTGACTAACCATTCCATAGGATTGTCAGCATGATATCTAACAGAGGACTGTACGTTCCCTTATCTAAAGGACAAGATTGATTAGATCAGAGTTAACAGCGTCTTTGAGAGCTACGATTGCAAACTGAATTGTACTTGTGAATATAGTTACTAGACTTATCCAAGTGGGAGACTGTTGGAATAGTGTCTAAGGCTGCAACTATATTAGACAAGTGTTTGACCCGGTTGTGCATGGTCCTTTTGGGTTGCCTTCACCATAGCAACTTGATATGATGATTTATTAATAGAGAGTAAATATTATTAATATATTATGAGAATAATATAATGAATAATATATTTGTTATTTGATTAATATAAGTCATAGAATTAATTAGAATTAATTTGGTGACTTAAAGAGATTAATTAAATAAAGGGGTATAAACTGTCAATTGTTTAATAGTTAAGCTTTAGACTGTAAATCCATTGGGATATGCTTTGGACGAATTCTAAGAGTGTTAGGATAGCCAAAATCGTCCAAAGGCTTATCTATGGAATGGATTTGGATAGCCTTAAGAGAAGATTATCCAATTAGGGTTTAGGTTGTAACCCTTAAGGAGTCTACAAGTATAAATAGACCCCATGGCATAGGGAATTCGACACATCTCATAAAGTAAGAGAACCCTGGCCGAATTCCTCCCCTCTCCTCTCTCCTAAATCATTCTTCTTGCTATTGGTGTTTGTAAGCCATTAGAGGAGTGACATTTGTGACTCTAGAAGCTCCAAGACCTCAAGATCAACAAGGAACTCGAAGGTATGATTCTAGATTTGTTTCAATATTGTTATTTAACCTAATTAGGCATTAGAAGACTTGGATTCAAAGCATGTTTATTAGAAAGCCTAGATCCAAGCATTAGGGTTTTGCATGCGCACATAGGAAAGTTCTTATGGCTAAAACCCATCAGGAGCAGCTATGGAGGAATATCATCAGACTTCGGTATGTTGATAATGGTTGTTTCAAACACATGATAGGAGACATCTCTCTTCTGTATGACATTCAAATTTTTAAATTGAGAGCATGTTTCCTTTGCGGGAAGGGAAAAGGAAAGATCACAAATGGGGATTTCTTTAATTGCTAAATTACGGTTTGAATTTTCTGACTCTTCTCTTCTATGTGATAATAATGCTGATTTTCGACAGTCCAAAAAAAAACCTATTTTTTCCTAAAACCAAGCTCGTGCTTGTGGGATTTCTTAAGATGATACGTTTCGAAGACTGAAATTTCTTTTCATTTTTATTTAGTATCTCTTATTTTCTTCCATTTTGTTTTACTTTTAGAAAAGGAATTTTATGACAATCTTTTGGGAAGTGATATGAGTTAGTGATAAAGGGCAAAACGAAATACGTGTAAAGCACAGAAGTTGAATTGTATAAACTTTGTGTTCAATGTGTTGGTAGGCATAAAGGACTAAGACTAATGGATTAGTGTAACGCCTGATTCTTGGTACGTATTTATTTCTAATTTATTCATTTTATAGAGTTACTCGATGAGTTGGGAGCCCCAGACTCGTCGAGTAGGAACAAGATTGGACGCGGGTTTTTAAGCAATCTACTCGACGAGTTAAGAGCCCTCAACTCAGCGAGTAGGTATGCCAGAGTGAAACCCTGATTTCACGGTTTTGCACCCTATTTAAGCATCTTAATCCCCACCTTATGGCCTCATTTCCATCCTCCAAGTCCCAAACCCTAATCCACGAAACCCTAGAGCATTTTGTGAGTGTGTAAGCTATTCATGAGTAATCTTTGTGTGTTCTTGAAGCTTGAAGAAGAAGAAGAAGAAGAAGAAGCTAGAAGGTTCAAGGAGAAGATAGTAGATCCAGATACTTCCTTCCAACCTCATCATTTTCTGGTAATCAAGTCTCTAACTTGGCTATTAGTTCATTAGATCTCCTTAGTTCCATTTTATGAGGGTTTCGGTTCTAGAATGTTGATCTTTTGGACATGGACGTCCCAAGTGGCTTACCTATTAGATTTGGGATCTAGAAGGTGTTTCATGGCATAAAGGTGCAAACATTATGACCATGGAAGCCCCATGCAAGCTTAAAGACGTTATTATGGCCTTTTAACCCCCAAAAGGCCATGCATGGAAGTAAAGTTTGAGACTTTACATGTTTAAATGATATTTTAGGCCTAGATCTATGTTAGTATGCTTTGGGTTGGAGTAATAAGGCTTTTGGACAAAGATCTATGTCTTAAGGAACTAGGGTTTTAGCTAAACCCACTAAGAAGGATTATTAGCGGGTAAAGTTGGAAACTTTACCCTTAAAATGGCATTCCCAGTGTGTAGATGAAGTATGGACTTTGGATCTGGAGATTAGAGGCTTAATCTGTTAAGATGGCCCAAACAGACAAAGGAACTCGTCGAGTCCATAGAGGAACTCGACGAGTTGAGTCGTGTTGTCTCGTTACAGCTTAAGGTAGAACTCGACGAGTCTGTGAAGGGACTCGACGAGTTGATTCGCCAAATTACGACTAAGAGTGGCTAGGGAATTAGGAGAGTCAGTGGGGTGACTCGACGAGTTCGATGGCAATTTTGGGGTTCTAGGACTCGGTGAGTTGATGGAGCAACTTGGCAAGTTGGGTCAACCCAGAATGTTGACTTTGACCAGGGTTAAAATGGTAATTTTACCCTTAGAAGGATTCTCAGTTTTTGACTAAGTGATTTTTGTGATAATGATATTCGGGGAGTCGTTGGAGTAGCCATCAGAGATTCCTCACTCAAGATTTCAGCAGCCATCTTGAGAGGTGAGTCTTCCTCCAGTAGGAACAGGTCGAAGGCACCAAATTCGGCCCATTTATGTATGTTAGTGTGTGTCGGACTTAGGTCTGATGTCGGGCCTAGTGTGGTGTAGATTGTATGTTTCCGGACTTCAGTCCGATGTTGGGCTAAGCCCGAGGAACGTTTGTATGTTTGATGTCTTCGTGATTCCTGCATGTGTTTGTTTATATGTTCTGTACTTTGGTCCGATGTCGGGCTAAGCCCGAGGAATGTTTAATTATTTGCTATGTGTTATATGTTCCGGACTTCGGTCTGATGTCGAGGCAAGCCCGAGGAAGGATTTAGCTTATATGTTTATGTTATATGCTTGTTCATATGTAGTGTGTATACCGGACTTATGTCCGATGTCGGGAGGGGACCGATCTCGGACTTTGGTTCGATACCGGGTGGGGCCCGATCCCGGACTTTGGTCCGATGCCGGGCGGGGCCCGATGCTGGATTCGTCCGATGTCGGGAGGTGCTCGATGTAGTGGGCAAGGCCCAATGTATGATAGTATTTGATTATATGTATGATATGTGGTAGTTTGGGGAGACTCACTAAGCTTCGTGCTTACATTTTTCCGTTTTGGTTTCAGGTACTTCCGCTAGCAAGGGGAAGAGCTCGGGATGATTGCATGTAACACACCACAACTCTTAGCCTGGGATGTTTAGACTCTGATATTTTGACATGTGATTGATACAGTATTTTTGATACGAGGTTTTGAGATACATGACTTGTGATTTTATTATTATGATGTTTGATGAATTATGGTTTTCTTAAATGATTTAAAACGAAATTTGTGGACCGTATTTTTGGGATGTTACAACTAGACAATGTGAACTTATTTGAATTTAGAAAACTTCATTTGGACTGAAAATACGACGTTTGGATAGATTTAACAGTAAAATAGACAAGGAGGCCTATGACTTAAATTGAAGCTAGCTATCATTTGGATTTGTGGCTCAACACTTCATTGGCATATGGACTTGTGTCCTTAATTCTTGTATTGACAGGGGATGACTAAGGGGTTCTGATAAATTGGGTCTGTTTAAAATTATTATTCTTTGTTTTAGTCAATCATATGTTGTCCCCTTTGCGTGATCGGAAGATCTGACCTAGGACACAACATATGCACTCAGATGATGTTCATTGCTTTTAAGTCAATATATTGTTTCCTACAAATCTCAAATACTCTACTCTCTATGCTAGTCATATGTCGTTCTGTAACGCCCGTAGATCAGGGCTAGTCAATTTAGAGACGATAGGCGTCAAAAATGAAGTTTTGATGAAAGATTATTTAGAATGAATAATCTTAATTAAGTTATAGTATATATTACAAGGTTTCCGTGCATATAAAGAACGCCGAAATCCGAGTTATAACGAAGAAGTTATGACATGTCGAAGTTTCGCGACAGAACCGGCACGACACAGCACGACGTAAATAGTGGATTTATGTTAGAGCGATATTTAGCCTTAGCAATCTAAACAAAAGTCGTAGAGTTCGTTAAACCGTGAGCGTGCATAAAAAGAACGTCCAAATCTGACTTCATATGAGGAAGTTATGATTTTTCTAAGTTTCAGCTTAGTAGTATGCAGCCCGAATACTCGATTTGAGATCGAGCGGTTTTTAGCCGAAACAATCTAAACGAGAATCGAAGCTTTCATTAATAGTAGTAAAATGATAAAAAGATAGGCGAAAACGGACGTCGGATGAAGAAGTTATGAATTTATAACGGAGTTTTCCTGTCCCGGCGTACTAAAAATAAATAATAAAATTAAAATTAAAATTAGCCGACGGAGTCTAAACGAAAGGTGTAGAGCGTAGTCTCACCTACACGGGGATATAAAGAACGTCGAAAACGGAGTTCGTATGAGGAAGATATGAACTTTTGAAGTTTATTAAATATTTTCGATATTAAATTTAAATATAAATTTTCGATATTATCCAAGGGGGGGGAGTCACTGGGCTTATCCAGGTTACGCCCAACGTAATGTGGGTTTCAGCCCCCTATAAAAGGAAGTCGAGGTCGCCTTATTCCTTTGCTCATTTCTCTTCTTTCTCTCGCGTTTTTGCATCGTTTTTCATGCAAGAATTATCCCGAAGCCCCGGTATCATTCCCGAGCCCCGAAGCAAGTCCCGAGGCCCCGAAGATCCCGAGAAGTGCAATTCCCGAGCCGAAGCTCTACCCACGAGGAGCCCAGTTTTTGTGAAGATCTTCCAGATCTACCGAAGAATACTACTTCTACAAGTCGTAGTGCTGTCCGATCATCTTCTAATCAAGTGAGTGTGTGGTTACTTTCTTCTAACGCATAATTATGAAGTATTTTATACGAAATACGTGTTATGTGTATAATTTTGTTGTTATGTGTGCGAATGTATATTCACTTTCTTCTATCTCATAGATCTGATTTATTCTCTATAAAATACGTGTTATGTGGGTGTCCCTCATCTGTTATGTGGAATATGTATTGAATGAGAATGTTATACAGGTTTTAAACTATGTATAAAAATATATATTTTTATCTACTAATATGTTGGGTAGAACATGGGTAGATAGTTGATGTGTGATAAACAGATGAGAGGCCTCGATGTTGTTGTTGTTGATCTAGTTATTCAACGGAGTATAGATTAGACTAAGAGGTTAGTTTTAGATCCAGGAGTATGGATCAGGTAAAGAGATAAAACTTGTTATTAGTCCGGGAGTATGGATTAAGACTAAGTTAATTGTCCCTAGTCCGGGAGTATGGATTGGGCATAGTTATTGATCCGGGAGTATGGATCAGATCAGGATTAGGGTATAGTTAATTGTCCTAATTCCGGGAGTATGGATTGGGTACAATTATTGATCCGGGAGTATGGATCAGATCAGGAGGTTAGTTTTATATCCGTGAGTATGGATCAGGTAGTTTTAGATCCGTGAGTATGGATCAGGTGAAAAAGGTTAGTTTTAGATCCGTGAGTATGGATCAGGTGAAGAGGATAGTTTTAGATCCGTGAGTAGGGATCAGGTAAAGAGGAAAATTTTAGATACGAGAGTTTAGATCGTGTCGTTGTGAGGATCGATGGGGTGGGATAAGAGTTGTCTTTATATGGTGAAATTGTACAAGTTTGAATGCTCTATATTTATAAATATATGATATAACATTGTGGGATGCAAACCCTATATGCTCACAGGCTCCCAAGCCTGACCCACTCAGTTTTCTTTGTATCACAGGTATCGATACGAATACATATTTCACAGAGAGATTTAAAGGAGATATAAATCATTAGTGTAATTGAATGTAAGTTCTGTTTATGCTTATATGTCTGTATCGGAACATGACATCCCGATGTTTTATTATTAAATGAAAATACATTCTCTTTGAGAAATGTTTTGATAAGTTATTATCATATCTTGCTTTGGGAACAAATTCCGCAACCGTTTTCTTTAAAAGATTACTCTGATTTTATAAAACAAAGCATAAACAAATCGGTCTTTTCTGGCTGTGAAAATGGGGATGTCACACGTTCCCTCTGCGTGATCGGTAGATCTGACCTGGGACACAACATATGCATTCCACAATCATTATCTACTCACCTAAAGTAAAGGATTCTAAAGAAATTTTCTTGATTGTTGGGGTATGCCATGAAGTGGGGAACACGTTCTAGTGTACTAACATTAACTGCACCCATAACTAAAGGCTGACTGGTAGATTTTACTTGCTAAATTTAAGTAGACAACAATATCCTTGGTCGTCGTCAGTTAAAACGGTCTATCTAGGAATATAGTAACTACATATCGTCACTCATGATCTGTCTGGAAAAATGTCATTTGTGTTTAAGTGGATCACAATATCAATGATTGACCAGAGTTTTTCATGAACGTGTATGCCGATAAACTCATTAATTTGCTTCATAACGTTTGATTCCAAAAAGTTTTATTTTGGATTACATTTTCGTTTTTATATAAATTTGTAAATATTTTCATTGTTATGCACAAATTTAGGGGAGAAATAAAAAAATAAAATAAAACAAACAACAAAAAATCCAAATAAAAAAATAAAATAAAAAATTAATATATATATATATATATATATATGTGTGTGTGTGTGTGTGTTTAGTTTTATTTTAATTTTTTTTTGGTTTTGAAATGTAAAATCGAAAGAAATCCCTTTTATTAAAATTTGGTTAATTTTCATGGGCCGAAATAGGTTAAAGTGGGCCGTTTGGGACTTTTCGGTGATATATATACTTCTTTTTCGGCATGGTTATGATTTTTTCACCCGAAAAACCCCAAACAGTCATCATCATCATCGTTCTTTCTCTCTAACTCCTTCCAGTTTTCTGCAAAATCCTTCTCATTTGTTGTTTTGTTGCAAAATTGTTCGGTGAATTAGGTATTGTTTGGGTTTTCGATCATTGCAATATTGTTTAAAGTTGTTTTTGGTGTACTCGATTTCATAGATTTGCAGGTTTTCGAGTAGATTGTTGGAAGGTTTTTCAAAAATATGAATTGGAACAGGTTCCGATGAGATCTCGGGTTTTCGGTTCAACCTGGATCCGACCGAAATCAAATGAAGATTTGACCGTAAACTGGGTTCTCAGCCGAAATCAACCAGTGTTGACCGAAATCATCTGGTCAACAAGTGTTTTGACCGAGATCAAGCAATTTTGACCGAAATCTATCAATTTTGACTGAAATCGATTGAAATCTTGACCTTAACCGAAAACAACTAAAACTTTGTATTTGACAGAAATCGACTAAAACCTTGACTTTAACCGAAATCGGATTTCAAACTCATTTTAATTAATTTTAATTTAATTCTCACTTGGCTAGTTTGGTGTAGATAAAGGGAAAAGCCACTAAAATTCGTAGAATCTCACAACATTGTTGGATATCTCATGGATCCACTTGCCGCTCATCAAGAATTCAAATCCATGATGGTGGGTTTGAACAACTGCAGGATTTCTCAAGCCCTTCGTGCTAATCCAGTCATCCATAGAGACCTAATTACAAAATTCTAGAAAAATGCTTCGATCAACAAGCTGGAAGCAGATGGATCCAGTATTGTTGAATCGATAGTGAAAGGAACATAAGTGATTGTTTATGAACAAGTTATCCGAGAGGTACTTGAATTTGGTGATGCATTTGCATTCCCAATTGAGTACTCTGTTGATCAAGTCAAGGAAGTTCTTGAAAAGATGTGGTATGAAGGAACCTATCCTCCCACCGTCAAGAAGCTACTACCACCTTACTAGAGGTTCCTGGCACACTCCTTTGTAATTTGCATTTCTGGAAGAAAGGGGGGCTCTGATGAAATTAGTTAGACTATGACCTCGGCTATTGTCGCTTTAGCAATGAACTGGGATTACAACTTTTCAAAGTTCATTTTTGAAGATATGAAGAGCAACCTTATAGGAAAGAAAAAGGACCTATTTTTGATGTACCCTATGTTCCTTCAAATGATCTTTAATGAGAAATATCCCCAAATTGAGAGGTTATATGATAATTTGGACATGAAAGCTTTGGGTCCCAACACCTTTGGACTCATGAAGAAATCAAGAAAGGATGCCAAAGTTACTTATCAAGGAGTAAAGGAGTTGGTTAAATTTAGAAAGTTTGCTAAAGTTTAAGACATTCCTGCTGATAGTTCAATAAATGTTGAGGCTGCCGAGGAACACGAGGCACCCATACCAAAGTTTCAATTTGCTTTTGAAGAGATTGAAGTATCTGATGATGAACAAGATCAAGATGATCAAGGAAATGAATTGTCAGAAAATGAGTTTGAAAATTTTATTCAGCAAAGTATTTTATTCCCAGAAGAGGATGTAGTTGTTACACCTCCAAGTGTGACTGAAAAGGAAAGGGACACAATGGTGAAGTATTCCTCGCCTACCCCTGAACAGATGACGCTCTTATTGCAGAACTTTAGCGAACTGCAAGGAAGCCTCCCCAAACAGTTTATGTTGATATTGAACCTTCATCTGGAAGTCATCCAGAAGACTTTGCCCAGTGCCCACGCTTTACGCCCAAGGAAGAGAAAAAGAAGTGATCCAAGGTCGGGAGTGCTTATCACAGACCCTGCTCAAAATAGATCTACACCGATTGAGCCTAATCTTGTGGCTCAAAACATTGAAAGCACATTCACTGAGTCCTCTCCAGTGATACAAGAGATTTCAAGCCCGTCATCTGAGTCCACTTGTAACACCCCGGCCCTCAGGTATTAATTTTACAGCTTTATTTTCATATTGAAAGGTCTACTCGACGAGTTTGATGCCCTGACTCGTTGATTCGGAATATTTTTGGCCCGAGTTTAAGTAACCAACTCACCGAGTCGGAGGCGTGACTCGACGAGTTGGAGCTGGAAGATGAAACCCTAATTTCTGGGGTTTTGCACCCTATTTAAAGGATCCTTTGCCTCCTTAGCCTCCCCTTACATCCCCTTGTAAGTCCAGATACCCTAAATGGTCGTTTTTCTATCTTATTGTGTGATATTAAGACTGTGGTGGATTGTGGAAGGACGATCTTGAAGTACTCGAGCTTGGAATAAGAGGAAGGTTGTAGATCCGAGTTCTTCTTCATCTTAGCATCGTTTTTTGAGGTAACAAGTAGTTACCTTGACCTTCTTCTATCTAGATCTATGCATGTATGAGATTAGGGCCACTTTGGCGATGTTGATATGTTATTTTTGGTATTAGGCATGATCCGAAGTTGCAATTTCAGATCTAGGTTTATCTTGGTCGGTAAGATCATAAAGTTTCAGCCTTTAGTGAGTTAATACCTTCTTCATCCCTTAGAACCTTTCTTTAGCTTGATTTGGGCCATTATCACCTTGCATGTACGTAATGTTTGCAACTTTACGTAAGAAGTATGCCTTAGGAGCTTGGATCTGCATTATGGAGCTTTAAAGTGGCTTAAAAATTGTCTGGATGGAGAAATGACTGAAGGGACTCGACGAGTTGCATGGCCAACTCGGCGAGCCCGATGAAGATTGTTGTGCAAGGATTTTTGCATGGACTCGGCGAGTCAGTAGGAAAACTCGGTGAGTCAGCTATGGTTTTCCCGAATTTTGAACATGTATGAACTCGGAGAGTTGCAGGGAAACTCGATGAGTCAACGGGGGATTTCACGACTTCTTGAGTTCAGGAACAACTCGACGAGTCAGTGAACTGCACTCGACGAGTCGGGTCAACATTGACTGTTGACCTTGACCTTTGACTTGGAGTATGTATGTGCACATGTTTGTTGAGGCAGGTCCTGCTTTGTGCAGTAAGCCAAGACACCTTGGGCGGACCGGGTAGACTGCAGGCCCATGCCGAGCAATTCTAGTTAGGTCGAAGGCCCAGTGAGCGGTCTGGATAGGTTGCAGGCCCCGAGGAGGGCGGTCCAAATGTGCCGAGGGCTCAGAGAGCGGTCCAGATAGACTGAGGATTAGGAGTCGGTACAGTCAGACTGATGTCTTATTATGCATGTTGTTTGCTTATATGCTTATATGATATGGTTATATCTATATGGCGTTGGTATTTTGGGGGTAACTCACTAAGTCTTTGAGCTTACATTTAACGATTATTGTTTCAGGTACTTCTAATGATAGCGGGAAGGCAAAGACGTGATCGTACAGCTCCTCATATTTCATGTTTTTATGATTTGATTCTGGGATACTCTGACATTATACTGTTTGGAAATATTTTTTGTAATAATCTTGGTTTTGAAAATGTTTTAAAAAGTTTAAATTTGGCATGATTTTTATGGATGTTACAAGTTGGTATCAGAGCATTGGTTTGAGTGAATTGGAGGAAACACTTGCATATCTCCAGTCTCAAACTGAGGACAAGGTTTTAAAACAATTTTCTTAAAAATGTTTTCAAAATAATAAGGGAGGATGCAAGTGTGCGATCAGTCGGTGCTCACGAATAGACCCCAAAATACCTTACGGATTATTTGATTTTGTGATATGTTAGTGTTAGGTTTTGTATACTACAACATCCTATGGTGCACATACAACCCTAAATACCTTGGATCTATGTTTTCTCTAATTATACATGCAATATTGTTTCCAAGGCTTTAAGCCTACAACTAGCATACAATTCATATAAGCAATTTAAAATACTAGTTAGGAGTTTACCTCTTTATGGAGCTTGTAGAACTTCTTGTATTGGCCTTCAAGAACTTAGCACCAATAGTATGAAATGCCTCAAATGGAATCACAACACATCTAGGACAAAGGATGAAAATTGAGAGAGAATACTAGCCTCATGAAATCGTCCATATGAACTCCAAGAACATAGTTGGTGATTTTGGCTATGGAGCAACATATTTATATGTGGGATTCCAAAGGTCATGGCTTAACCGAAACCCATACCCATGGGTTAATGATCCATGGTTCATGTGGGCTAACTCTTAGTCCAACATGGATCAATGGCCCAATCCATATGTTCCACTAATTACCATAATTAGTCCCCATAGATTTAATTAGTCTCTTTTGATCACTAAATTAATTCCAAACTAATTCTTGATCAATACTAATTAAATCATATGATTTCATATTAATATATTATAACTTATAATATATTAATAAATCATAAATAACCTCTTCTCAAAAGTCTATCCTAACAAATTGTCCTGATGATATGTAACCCAAACGGACCATGCTACTCTCGGGTCAAGTACATACGAATAATAGTTATGGGCTTAGACATCTAATCCAACAGTTAGAACAACATGCTAGTACTAGGCTAGGGATCTTTAGGAATTTCATGATAGAATTACCTGATTATATGATGACTGCTAGCCTAGGGTTTTTCCTTATATGAAATTGACATCATTACTATAGTTGCTTAGTGTATGCATCACGGTTGTACATAATTAAAATCTTATAGCATGAGAATGTTTGGTTTGACCTTATTTCATGTTCTTGTTTGATGAAGGTCATAGGGTAGGATCAGGTATTCGAAAGTCTATAGGGTCCAACATTATGTACGGCTAGCATACACGAGTGCTATAGGGTTGGTGGAAGTTTCATGGATGGATTGTTGGAAAAATCCGCCAGTTATGAGATATTTAGCCTTCCTCTAGGCATGAGGATTGAGTGTATGTCATGCTTACGTATGGTTTTAGGGCATTGTGATGATACTTGAGACAAATATGGGTAGGTGTGGAAGGTAGTATGGTCCCGTACTACTGAAAGAACAGGACCCGTACTCGTAGCAAGGAAGTCACAACCCCTAGGGTTTGTTGGGGGTTGATTCCCGAATTATTATATGGAATATCTAATATCTTCCTGGTATGTTTTTCAGCATGGTGGTTACTCGACGATTTGTGACTGGATCTGGGTCAGGATCAGGAGACGGCGGACAGGAGACACCCCCAGTGCCCGAGACTATCGGCCAGATGAGGCCAAACGTGATGGACGCCAGGATCCGGGAGATCCTGCATGATGAGGTTGTTGCATTATTCTGGGCTCAGTTACCGGATATGTTCGGGTCTATCAAGACCACCATGGTGGAGTATTTCGATGATCGATATGCAACCCTCACTGAAGCGGCTGCAGCAGCAGCCATAGCGGCTGTAACGGCGGTAGGGTTAAGAGCCAGTCGGGCTTTCTAGTATCGGGACTTCGATAAAACGAAGCCCCCTACTTTTGATGGGACTCAGGACCCCATCAAATCCATGAGGTGGCTATCTGACGTGGAGGGGTGTTTCTTCATGTGTTCATGTACTGCTGACCAGAAGGTCAAATGTGCCTTGAACCTACTGAGGTCTAAGGCAAAGGACTGGTGGAGATTGATGACTGGAGCTTATTCAGACGATCAGAGAGCCGCAGTTACTTGGGAGCAGTTCCGGGATATGTTCCGCGCTCGCTACATTCCACGGATCGAGCAGGAGTGGCTAGATCAGGAGTTTCTAGAGTTGAGACAGGACAGTGAGATGGTGACGGAGATCACCCGCATATTCACGGAGAGGGTGATGTTCTTCCCGGAGTTTGCCTCTGAGCAGACTCAGATGACACATTATCTGAGCATGCTCAAGACTGACATCCTTCAGTTTGTTGCTACTCTGCGGTGTGATACCCTACTACAGCTATAAGAGGCCGCTATGCAGCGTGAGTTGGAGATTGATTTGCAGTTGAGGGAACAACGGCAGGCCCCGACAGAGTCACAGTTGGCACCGAAGCGGTCTAAGTCCGCTGATTCTAGAGCAGGGGGACAGCAGGGCCACACTTGTGGCAAGTGCGGGAAGGGTCATTCAGGGGTTTGTAGATCAGGTAGCGGATACCGCAAATGCGGCCAGGAGGGGCATTTTGCGAGGGATTGTTGCCAAACAGCCCCGATCCAGGATATGAGGATCTGTTTCCACTGTCATCAGGTTGGTCACGTGAAGACCAACTGTCTGCAGCTCGCGGCTAGGCCGATATAGGCTCCAGCGCCGGCTACATTGAGGATTACTGACGGGAGGCAGGGCAGAGCAGAGCCCCCGAGGGCTCAAGTACACGCCTTCTACGTTACGGCCGAGGAGACCAGACAAGCACCGGATGTGGTTGCTGGTATGTTTCCATCCCTTATCTTACTGATTATATTTGTTTCATGCTTATATGTTTGTACCTATGAATAGGTACGTTTTTAGTAAGCTCCTTACCTGCTTTGGTACTATTTGACTCGGGGGCGAGTTGGTCATTTGTTTCTCAGACTTTCAGTAGGGAGTTTGGGTTGCTAGTAGGAGAGTTAGAGTGTCCGTTGCGAGTCTCCATCGCCAACAAACATGGGGTTTCTGTTTCTTCGGTCTATCGAGGTTGTGTATTGGGGATGTATGTGTGATTGTGGGTATGGACTGGCTTAGTCGTTTTGGGGCTATGATCGATTGCGAAGGTTAGCGAGTGGTGGTTCGAACCCCAAGTGGGTAGAACTTATTGTCTATGGCGAGGGTACCAGATTGGGATCAGGGTTTTGTTCAGCTTCCAGGGCTCGGTAGTAAATTCAACATGGGTGTGCGGGTTATCTAGCGTATGTGGTAGATATGTGGCATAGAAATCAGGTTTCAGTTTCAGAGGTTCCGGTGGTCAGAGAGTTTCCTGATGTCTTCCCGGAGGAGCTACCCGGAGTGCCTCCGGAGAGGCAGGTTGAGTTTAGGATCGACATAGTGCCCGGTGCGGCCCCTATCGCCAAGCCGCCGTACCGGTTGGCACCATCAGAGATGCAGGAGCTATCATCACAACTGTAGGAACTGCTAGGAAAGAAGTTCATTCATCCGAGTAGTTCCCCCTAGGAAGAGCCGATATTCTTCGTCGGGAAGAAGGACGGTTCACACCGGATGTGCATGACTACCGGGAGTTGAACAAGTTGACGATGAAGAACTATTATCCGCTCCCAAGGATAGATGATTTATTTGATCAATTGCAGGGTGCATCATGGTTTTCCAAGATAGACTTGAGGTCTAAGTATCATCAGGACAGGATCAGAGAGGAGGACGTGGAGAAGACCGTGTTCCTGACTCGTTATGGATATTACGAGTTCGTGGTGATGCCATTTGGCTTAACAACGTGCCAGAAGTATTTACGGACCTAATGAATTGGGTCTGTAGACCGATGCTTGATCGCTCGGTCATCATGTTTATAGATGATATCTTGGTATACTCCAAGACCCGAGAGCAACACGAGGAGCATCTTCGAGAATTATTGAGAGTTCTGAGGCGGGAACGACTGTATGACAAGTTCTCAAAATGAGAGTTTTGGTTACGAAAGGTCCAGTTCCTAGGACATCTCATTAACCGGGAGGGGATTTTGGTCGATCCGGCCAAAATGGAGGCGGTTATGCAGTGGGAGGTTCCGAAATGTGCCTTAGACATTAGGAACTTTTTGGGATTGACAGGGTACTACCGAAGATTCATACAGGATTTCTCCAAGATTGCAATACCCCTCACTCATCTGACGAGGAAGGGGGTGGATTTCCGGTGGGGCCCTGAGCAGCAAAGGGAATTTGAGACCCTCCGACAGCATTTGTTCGAGGCTCTAGTATTGACTCTTCCGGAAGGAGTCGAGGATTTTGTGGTGTTCTGTGATGCATCCATCATAAGACTGGGGTGGTCCTCATGCAGAGGGGATGGGTGCTAGCGTACTCATCGCAACAGCTGAATCCGCATGAAACGAGATACCCCCACTCATGATTTGGAGTTGGGAGCGGTGGTATTCGCTCTCAAGATTTGGAGACATTATCTCTATGGGGTCCGATGTGCCATACACACGGACCACAAGAGCCTGAGACACATCATGGATCAGCCGAACCTGAACATGAGGCAATGCAGGTGGCTAGATGTAGTCAAGGACTACGACTGTGAGATCCTTTACTATCCAGGTAAAGAGAACGTGGTGGCGGACGCTCTAAGCCGCAAGTCAGCTGGATCTTCCACACCAGCGACATGTATGAGGATATCGATGGATTCTCCACTCGTGAGTTTGATTAGAGAGGCTTCAGCTGAGGGCACGCGACCAGAGAACTGGACGCTGGAGAGGATCAGGGGCGAGAATGCCCAATTTGTACAGGATAGTCGGGGATTGTTGACCCGATGCGGTGGGGTATGGGTTCCAATGTCTGGAGGGGTCAGACAGATGGTTATGGGGGAGGCTCATAAGTCTCACTTCTTTATTCACCTGGGAGCCACTAAGATGTATCGGGACATGAGTTTGAACTACTGGTGGTTGTGCATGAAGCGAGAAATCGCTTGGTACGTCGAGAGGTGCTTGACCTGCAGGATGGTCAAGGCCGAACATCAGAGGCCGCATGGCAAGCTGCACGTGGCTGCATTTTAGCACAGCTTATCATCCGCAGACCGACAGTCAGAGTGAGCGGACTATACAGACCCTCGAGGACATGTTGAGGGCTTGCATCATCGACTTCGGTGGGAGCTGGGATTCCCACCTACCATATGCAGATTTTGCCTACAACAACAACTATCATTCAAGTATTTATGCCCCACCTTTTGAGCTCTTGTACGGGCGGAGATGTCGCACCCCGGTCTGTTGGGGTGACGTTGGTCACAGAGTGATGGGTTGAACAAAGGTAGTTTTATAAAATACCGAGAAGCTTCAGCAGATTAGACAGCGGTTGCAGACCGCACAGAGTAGATAGAAGAGCTATGCCGACCGGCACCGATCATAATTAGAGTTTCAGGTCGGTGACATCGTACTCCTGAAGGTCTCGCCCTGGAAGGGTGTGATCCGCTTCAGGAAGAGGGGGAAATTAGGGCCCGTTACATTGGGCCATTCAGGTCATTGCCAGGGTCGGCAAGGTAGCTTACATACTAGATATTCATGAGGAGCTCAGTTAGATCCACATCACTTTTCACGTTTAGCAATTGTGAAAGTGCATTCTATATGAGGAGGCAGTAATATCATTGGATGACATTCAGGTTGATGAGCGCCTGAATTATGTGGGGAGGCCCATGGCCATTCTGGAGATGAAGGTGAAGGTTCTGCGGAACAAGGAGATACCTTTGGTAAAGGTACAACGGGAGCACCTTGGAGGGTCTGAGTGGACATGGGAGCCGGAGGCTAACATGCGGGAGCACTATCCGGAGATGTTCGTCACAGCGGACTTTGAGGACAAAGTCTAGTTCAAGTGGGAGAGAATTGTAACGCCCCGACCCTCAGGTGTATCATCCCAAAAATCGAGACCGAAATTTTGTTTTTAATTATAATACTTGCAAAATTGTTTGAGTAAAACATTACTAATATCACATCAAACCACAAAACCACAGTTACATGTTTCAAAAACCATAATGTCAAATAATATAATGTCAAAGTACAATCCCAGGGTTCTCAAATGCGGAATCATGTGTGTACGATGCGCTGCTACTCTGCCGGCTCCTTCCCCTTATATGAGGAGGTACCTGAAACCAAAACTAAAAATTGTAAGCACAAAGCTTAGTGGGTTTCCCCATCATACCACATATCATACAACCATACGTACCGTCGGACAGTTCAGGGGTGCCCGACCAACCCATGTCAAGCCATTTTGGGGTGCTGACCTACCCAAGTCAAGCTATTATGGGGTGTTGACCTACCCGTGTCTGGCCATTCTGGGGTGCCTGCCTACCCTCCGGTCTATCTCGCCCGGTCACGGGGACTATTTCACCCCCTACTACTATTACATAATAATATATCATAATCATGCTTTCAGACATATATGTGGTGTCCGGCCTACCCTTCGGTCCTAACGACCGAATCAGGGACTATTCCCCTTCCTGTTACCACTATCACATAGAACATATCATACTGGCACATAGAACACATCAAAGAGTATCAAACCAGACAATTATCACATAGACAATCATCTCTACTGTAATCAACTACTAGTGGGTCGGCCTTGGTGCCTTAGACCCACTTCTACTAGAAGGTAACTCACTTCAATGTCGTGTAGTTTCTGCACTGTCCTCGGTACGGAAATCAACTCTTCTTGACTCCTCGATCCCTACACAACATCCTTTCTAAGTTACCATTTAATACTCATAACCCCTACCAGGGTCAACTCAAGTCCAAGTCAAAGTCAAGGTCAAAACCTTGGTCAAAGTCAACATCTGGTTGACTCGACTCGCTGAGTTGGTCCACCAACTCGCCAAGTCCTTATGTCCATAAAAGGTTACAATCTCGCCCCTACTCGTCGAGTCTAGCAAGAGCTCGACGAGTTCTGCTTTAACAAACATCAGGAACTTCTTCAACTGACTCAACAAGTTTGTCGTTGAACTCGTCGAGTTCATCTTCATCTGTATGAAGGTATTTAGTCTATGACTCGCCAAGTTCTCCCTGAACTCGTCGATTTCGTCTTCATGTGGTTGCGACATTGCCTTGAACTCGCTGCGTTAGCTCATCCACTCGCCGAGTTCTATGGTTTCCATGTCCCTAAAGATTGTAGACAACTGAGCTATTTTCAATATTATCATCTGGTCCTTTAACAGAAAGGATATGGTGGAAAATGCGTCCCGACTCACCGCGTCCTATGAACGACTTGCCGAGCCCCTCTTTGTCCCAAACTATACAGTCGATTTTACTTGGTCTAAATACATCCAAACCATAGATCTGACCTCCTAAGGTCCATATTATACATAAATCTACGAACTTGATGTCCATGCATGTGGTCTTTAGCTCAAAAGGCCATAAAAAGGGGTTTATATGTTGCATGGGTCTCCCCTGGCCATAAAGTTGACACCTTTATGCCATGGGAACCCTCAATGGTTCCAGATCTGAAGTACAACTCCAAATATACACAAAAATCCGAGTATAGTTTCTCTAAAGCTTAGAAAAGGTAGAAAATAACCCCAAATCAAGATCTAAGTAATGAATAGCCAAGATATCAGCTTTATACCTCAAATAAGCAGGAAATGTGCCAAGACTTCTGGATCTACTTGCTCTCTCTTGATCTCTCAAGCTTCCTTCTCCTTTTCCAACTTCAAATACACACAAAAGGCACCAAAAAGCTCAAGAACACTCAAATAAGGCTTAGTGTTTTGAGTTAGGGTTTTCTCTGGGTTGGGAAGGACGGTGGGGGCTGGTTGAGGTAGAATAAGTTGTTTAAATAGGGTGCAAACTCTAAATATTAGGGTTTCATCCATACAGCTTCTACTCATCAAGTCGGTCTCCCGACTCATCGAGTAGATCATTAAACTTCCCGGTTAACAATCGAGTCTACTCGACGAGTTGGGCCTCCAACTCTCCCTGTCCTAGAGCAAAACATGAACTTACTTGAATTTAAATACGTACCAGGAACCGGGTGTTACATCAGGTATTAATTTTATAGCTTTATTTTCATATTGAAAGGTCTACTCGACGAGTTGGATGCCCTGACTCGTCGAGTAGGAACATTTTTGGCCCGAGTTTAAGTGACCAACTCGCCGACTCGGAGGCATGACTCGACGAGTTGGAACTGGAGGATGAAACCCTAATTTACGGGGTTTTTCACCCTATTTAAAGGATCCTTTTCCTCCTTAGCCTCCCCTTACAGCCCCTTGTGAGTCCAGAAACCCTAAATCGCCGTTTTTCTCTCTTGTTGTGTGTATTAAGCCTTGTGGTGGATTGTGGAAGGAAGATCTTGATGTACTTAAGCTTGGAACAAGAGGAGGGCTGTAGATCCGAGTTCTTCTTCATCTGAGCATCGTTTTTTAGGTAACAAGTTGTTAATTTGACCTTCTTCTATCTAGATCTATGCATGTATGAGATTAGGGCCACTTTGGCCACGTAGATATGTTATTTTGGGTATTAGGCGTGATCTGAAGTTGCAACTTCAGATCTAGGCTTATCTTGGTCTGCAAGATCATAAAGTTTCAGCCTTTAGTGAGTTAATACCTTCTTCATCCTTTAGAACCTTTCTTTAGCTTGATTTGGGCCATTATCACCTTGCATGTATGTAAAGTTTGCAACTTTACGTAAGAAGTATGCCTTAGGAGCTTGGATCTGCATTATGGAGCTTTAAAGTGGCTTAAAAATTGTCTTGATGGAGAAAAGGCTGAAGGGACTTGACGAGTTGCGTGGCCAACTCGACGAGTCCGATGAAGCAGGGTCGATCCTAGAGCATGGGCAAGCTGGGCGACCGCCCCGGGCCTCGCTAAATCTTGGGGCCCCGAGAATTACGATTTGTTTATATATACATATAGATTATATAAGATATAATATGCAACAAAAAAACAAAAGCAACATCGGTTGAGGTAGTTGACATGCATTAGTTTAGCTTTGTGAAGTCTCGTGTTCGATCCTTGTTTTGGTAATTATATAAAATTCACTTATTTTACTTATTAATCTATTAAAGGATAAAGGCCCAACAATGTATTCCAATAAAGGACGCTTCAATTTTCAATAAGCAATCGATGTCTCCTCGTAATACACAGCTTCATACAACAATTTTCAAGAAGGCAAAAACTTAAATGGGTGAGAAAGAAATTGAAAAACTGCCATATTGTTTCTCTATTTGTTTAGAGGGTGGTTCGGTGATTATATTTTCATGTTCTTAAAAGTTGGTTGCTCTTTATCCAGATGATGGATTTTTTTGCCCACGTGGACGGTTTTGCCCCTGCCACCATTTGGCTCCAGATGTGGTTTGTGTGTCTCTCCAATGTTTTGCTCTTGATGTGGAAGGGTTTATATGATTTTGATCTTTATTTTGGGATGATCTATACCCTGTCTGTTGGATTTTTTTGCCGTTATGGACAGTTTTGCTCCTTGCTCCAATTTTGCTCCTTCTGTGGTTTTTTCCCTATTGTCGGCCTTGCTCATTGTTTTTTGATTGCTTGTTGTTTTCACGGTGCATACAGAGAAAGTCAAGTAAATGTTTTTTTGTTCTCTGTTGGCTTATTGTTTGTTGTTTTTAATATGCTTTATAGCTTTTAGTTTTCCTTTTTCCTTTGTTGCAAGTTGCTTTATTAGTTTCTAGCTTCCGACTGTTGTTTATATAATATCTGCTATGTAATATCTTGTTTCTCTTAAGTGCATCAGCCCTTTTTATATCTGTTGTTTGTAAAAAAATCTGATTTATGTGTTCTATTTTATTTTGTTTTGTTTTTTTATTGAAGGTAAATTGAAAAAGAAAAAGTAAACAAAGAGATGGGAAGATGGATAGTTTTGAACTTTTAGTAATTGATGATTATGTCCACTTTACTTACTTTGCCAATTTTCATATTGTGGGTCTTATGTTGATTACACTAGTTCTAAATACCGAAATAATGTGATTTTGTTTGTAATAGATGAAATTTGTTTGAGGTAAATGATGGGCAACAATAAAGTTCGAATAAATATAATTCTTTATATAAACTAGTGCAAGCTTATACTATGTGCTTTGATGATGAAAGAAAAAAAATGAATTATTTTCTAATTGTTTTAAACTGCCTTTATGTATTCTATCCATTTTGAAGGTAAAAAAAGGGCCTCATTTTGAATTTCGCCCGAGGCCTCAAATCAACTAGGACCGGCCATGCGATGAAGATTGTCGTGCAAGGATTTTTGCATGGACTCGGCGATTAAGTAGGAAGACTCGGTGAGTCAGCTAGCGTTTTCCCGAAATTTGAACATGCATGAACTTGGCGAGTTGCAGGGAAACTCGACGAGTAAACAGGGGATTTCACGGCTTCTAGAGTTTAGGAAGGACTTGACGAGTCGATGAACTACACTCGACGAGTCGAGTCAACATGGACTGTTTGTAGGATTTTGAGCATTCTAACACTCCTATGGTGTACATGCAACCCTAAAAACCTTGGATCTATGTTTTACTAAGATACATGCAAATTTGCTTTTCCAAGGTTCTTAACCTAACTAGCATGGCATGGGGAACTTTGTAACAAAATAAGCTAGTAGAGTTACATACCTTTTAGTAATGGTTAATTGCTTGGAGTTTGAGAGCCTAGCACCAATAATGTGGATGCATCAAATGGAAGTCACAAATCAACACAAACCTTGGAAACTTGAGAGAATAGTATAACACTTCTTGAAATCGGCCCACTCTTGTTCTCACAGAAAAACTAGTGCCATTCCAAGTGCCAAGGACTCCTTTATATCTTGTAGTGGATTAGAGTTATATCCATGTAAACCCTAATACCCATGTCCTATCATTTCCATGAGATCCATAGGTTAATGCTCCATGGACTTACCATGCAAGCGTAGCCCAATATAAATAAGCATTAGCCCACACTATATAAATACAAGAGTCCATATTTAATTAGTCACACTTTTGATCACTAAATTAATTCTAAATTAATTTTAGATCAAGACTAATTAAATAATATGATTTCTTATTAATATATTAGAACTTATAATATATTAATAAATCATAACTTATACTATTCTCAAAAGATTATCCATATAAATTGTTCGGGTTAATTGCAACCCAAATGGACCATGTCGGGTTGGGTCAAGTACATCTCAAATATAGTTATGGACTTAGACACCTTATCCAACATTGTTGACCTTGACCTTTGACTTGGACTTTGACCAAGGGTTACCTAGTTAATTTCTAGGGTATTTTAGTAAATTGGAAATTTATGGAAATGGTCCTATGGTAAATATAAGTGGTGGAGTTCGTGACCGTGGTTCGAGAGTTTGAGATTATCACTTCGATTCTACATTTGAGAGGTGAGTTCTCCTCACTATATCAATAGGGTCAAAGGCACCAATGCCAGCCCTTTTGGATTTGTATCTGGGTTTATTACACGTTATGCTTTATGATATATATATATATATATATATATATATATATATATATATATATCCTGTTTATAGGATGGTTGCTATGTTAGAGATCGGTTAGATCAGTATCCTGGTTATAAGATGGTTTCCATGTTAGTGATCGGTTAGATTGGTATCCTAGTTATAGGATGGTTGCCATGCTTAGTGATCTGTTAGAGCAGCATGTTTACTTGTTTATATGTATGTGCACATGTTTGTTGGATTGGAGAAAGGGTTGAGGCAGGTCCTGTTGTATGCAGTAGGCCAAGACACCCTGGCGGGACTGGGTAGACTGCAGGCCCAGGACGAGCAGATTGACAGAGCATTACCCCGAGCTGTTTCAGGATCGAGCAGCAGACTTCGAGGACGAAGTCTGAAATAAGTGGGGAAGATTTGTAGCACCTGGTTCCTGGTACATACTCCTTGTGATTAATATTTTATTTCTATTCATTTTTGCCTTGGACTCGGCGAGTTGAAGGACCAACTCGCCGAGTAGGAGCGCGATAAGGCGCGGGGTTTGAACTTTGTACTCGGCGAGTCGATCCCCGGACTCGGCGAGTAGACCCTGTTTGGACATAAACCCTAATCCGGGCATTTGCACCCTATTTAAACGCTCTAACTTGGCCTCCTTAGTCCCTAACACTTCCAGAGAACTGTAGAAAGAAATCCTAGCCCCCATATTGTCCTTGAGGGTGATTTTGGCTTTGTGGAGAAGGTTTGGAGCTTAGAGGAAGGAAGAGAAGGTTCAAGTGTGCAAGGAGGGGAGGTAGATCCGGAATCTACACTGTGAGAAGCTTCCATTCAGCCGGAGGATTTCCGGTGCAGTGGCTAGACGTCGAGCAGTCAGACTTTCGGTAGCTACTCTTCGAGGTGAGTTTCCTTCCAGTAGTAACGGGTCTAAGGCACCAAGGTCGGCCCGTATAGACGATGTGCTGGTATTGGAGTGTGGGCAGAGCCCGTATCTCATGGTTGAGTTTGATAACGATATATGCCAATATGATAGGTTTGCCTGTACTCGTTGTCTGTGTGATACTTGCATGTTATGGATTAGCAGCTGAGTGTGGGAGAGGCCTGTATCTCTCTGATAGTGGGGTGTGGTCGAGGCCCGTATCTCTCAGATAAGGGTGTGTGGGCGAGTCCCGTATCTCCCAGCTAGCGGAGTGTGGGCAAGGCCTGTATCTTCATGAGTGTGGGCGAGGCCCATATCTCCTACTTGTTCATTGTATGTTTGTATGATATGAGGTATTGTGGGGGAACTCACTAAGCTTCGTGCTTACAGTTTTCAGTTTTGGTTTCAGGTACCTCTTCCTCAAAGGGGAAGGAGCCGGCGCGGTAGTGGCCCATCACACACATGCCTCGTATTCCGCACTATGAGATCTTCCTGAGGATTTGTACTCTAATATTATTATGTTTATGAAAAAAATTTCCAGACATGTGATATCTTTTATGAAATGTTATGATCGGTGAACGCTTTTATTTCTAAATTCTTTACTAAGTATACGTTTTAAAAATGAAATTTTTGGCTCGTTTTTTTGGGATGTTACAAGTTGGTATCAGAGCCCTGTTGAGGGATTCGGACACGCTTTCGGGGGTGTCTGAACTCAAATCGAGGGATTAAAAGATTTTAAAGCAGAAAATATTTTCTAAAAAGCTAAGTAAAGAGTTTTAAGAAGGAACGAAGTGTGTGATGTGCGCGACCGGCCGAGATCAAGTAAGTATTCCCCAAAGTACCCATACCAGCTTATGTTATGTTTATCAGTTTCAGTAGAACAGCATGCTAGAATAGGACTAAGGGTCTAGGAGTGATGCCTTATGTGCCTGCTTTATTGTGACATCCCCAATTTCACGGCCAGAAAAGACCGATTTGTTTATGCTTTGTTTTTAAAATCAGAGTAATCGTTTAGAGAAAACTATTGCGGAATTTGTTCCCAAAAACAAAATTATGATAACCATTTGTCCAAACATTTCTCAAAGAGAATGTATTTTCATTAAATAATAAAACCTTGGGATGTCATGTTCGATACAAACCAAAAGCATAAACAATATAAAATAGACCTTACAATAGTTATTTAACTACTGATCTATAATCCAAAATCTCTCGTCAAGTCCACCAACTTATACCCTTGTGCCATTACCTATATTGAAAAGAAAACTGAGTGGATCAGGATTGGGAGCCTAGTGAGCATATAGGGTTTTCAACCCACAATAATACATGTATTATATTCAATTATCAAACAATCAACCCAAATACCCATCCCCATATCTCCTTTATTTTCTCAAGGGTTTACCCTAAGAATCCACTATCCTTCACTCATTCATTCCTAAGGATTTACCTAAGGAATTGGCACAAGGTCTATTTGCTATCACGGTTTATACAACAGGCACTACGTCACATAGTCACCAGGGTTCATACAATTGGCACTACGTCTCATAGTCACCAAGGTTTACACAACAGGCACGAAGTCACATTGTCACCAAGGATTATCAAATAGGCATGAAGTCACATCGTCACCAAGGCTTACTCAATAGGCACGAAGTCGCATCGTCACCAAAGCTTTACTTAATAGGCACGAAGTCGCATCGTCACCAACTATTCCATCTACCCATGTTCTACCCAACATTTTTGTAGATATAAATACAAGCACATTTTAAATCATTTAACACTTGTATAAAACATCAATTCCACGCCCATCTCAAATAGAAAAATAATATATAAACACATAGCACGTATTTCATAGCAAATACTTCATATTTACGTGTTAGAAGAAAGTAACTACACACTCACTTGATCAGAAGATGATCGGACAGCACTACGGCTTATAGAAGTAGTATTCTTCGATAGATCTGGAAGATCTCCAAAAAAATCGAACTTCTCGCGGGCAGAGCTTCGGCTCGGGAATCTTACTTCTCAGGATCTTCAGGACCTCGGGACTTGCTTCGGGGCTCGGGAATGTAACCGGGGCTTCGGGGTACTTCTGGCACGCAAAACGATGCAAAACGGGAGAGAGAAGAGAGAAAAAGAGCAAATGAGTCGGCTGCCCTCGCATCATATTTATAGGAGGCTGGAGCCTCGGAGTACGCTGAGCGTACAGCAGTACGCGGGGCGTACGCGTCCGAATCGTCATGGAATGCGTCATCCGAATAACTCGAGTTCGAGGGACGTCACACTTCGCTGTACGCTGGGCGTACTTCGGATGAGTCCGATGACTCCCCTTCGGATAATACCGGATTTTATAATTAATTTTAAATATTAATTATTTAATAAAATTCATAAATTCATATCTTCTTCATATGAAATCCGTTTTCGACGTTCTTTATATCCACGCGTAGGTGAGACTACACTCTACAACTTTCGTTTAGACTCCGTCGGCTAATTTTGACTTTATTTTTATTAATTATTTTTAGTAAGCCGGGACAGAAAAACTTCGTTATAAATTCATAACTTCTTCATTTGACGTCCGTTCTCGCCTAACTTTTCATCGTTTTACTACAATTAATGAGATCTTCGATTCTCATTTAGATTGTTTCGGCTAAAAACCGCTCGGTCTCAAATCGAGTATTCAGGCTGCATACTGCTAAGTCGAAACTTCGAAAAATCATAACTTCCTCATACGAAATCAGATTTGGGCGTTCTTTTTATGCACGCTCATGGTTTAACGAACTATACGACTTTCGTTTAGATCTCTAAGGCTAAATATCACTCTAACGTAAATTCACTTTTTACGTCATTCAGCGTCGTGCCGGTTCTGTCGCGAAACTTCGATAGGTCATAACTTCTTCGTTATAACTCGGATTTCGGCGTTCTTTATATGTACGGAATCCTTGTAACATATACTACAACTTAGTTAAGATTATTCATCCTAAATAATCTTCTATTAAAAAGTCATTTTTGACGCTTATCGTCTCTAAATTGACTAGCCCTGATCTACAGGCGTTACATTTATGTGTTTCAATGTATGAAAATTGCATGCTAGAATTGAGTAGATAGCAGTATGATAGCCTGTTGGGGGTTATGCCTGATAATATGAGTTTAGTATGGTATGCTAGTTCAGCTTTTCTCTATGAGGACAAATTTGCTTGAGATTGTTCCCTTTTTCTCCGAATGCTGCTTGCTTTGTGCTTCGTGGGACTCCGAGTGATAGGAGTTAGACATTAGGTGAATACGTCACATCACATGTGATCAAGGTTAAATAATCTTAGAGTACTGGATTTGGTCCTATTGCGCAGCTCTTGTCTGGGTCTAACCGCTGAAGTGTTGAGTCTATTACTCGAAGGATTATTTGAGCCTCACCACATGTGATGGTATTCAGGTAATGACTAATTGACATTACAAGGAGGCCTTCGGCAGCTGAGGACCGGGTAGAGTGGAGTTAGAGATTTTCCTAGGGCAAGCCTAGGATGAGTATAGTAATGATTAGCAGTAGTGAAAGGGACCTGGTGGAATCAAGGTAGTCCTTGGAGAAGGTACGGATAGATGTGGAAGGTAGTATGGGCCCGTATTACTGAAAGCACAGGATCCGTACCCGAACCGAGGAAGGCCAAGATAAGACCAGGGAACTTGTAGTAGGTGTGATCCCTCCAGAGATATCACTATTGCTAACAATTATTATTTATGTATTTCAGAATGGTGGTACTACGCTTGAGGCCCGCAGTTGGCAGTACAGGAGAGGGATCGGGTTCGGGATCAGGTTTCGAGCCAGTAGATGAGGGGCTACGCGAGTTCATCGCGTCAAAGATCACCAGAGGCATCCTTGAGTCCATTCCCATTATTTCCGGGTCGATCAAGGAAGGGATAGTTGAGCTGATGGAGGACCGCCTCAGGGCGTTCAGGAGCAACATGGCATCTGGCCAGTCAGGATCTCGCACACTGTCCTTTAAGGACTTCTGGGGAAGTGGTGCACCGGATTTTCTCGGGGCAAAGGACCCCATAGCTGCCAGACGATGGATTGCAGACATTGAGTCTGCACAGATGATTAGCTTCTGTCCTGAGGGGTCGAAGGTGAGGTTCGGAGCAGGGTGTTTACGAGACCGAGCTAGGGATTGGTGGGAGTCCGTGGGTGACTCGTTGGGAGCCTCGGCTGTTGAGGCTATAACCTGGTCGGACTTTGTGACCAGGCTTAGGGCAGATTTTGCACCGGCTGTCAAGCTTCAACAGTTGGCCAGAGAGTTTTTAGACATGAGGCAGACTTCGGAGACTATGGCGGAGATCACCGCCAAGTTCCGGGAGAGAGCATTACTGGTGACCCAGTATGCGGGAGATGAGGATATGAGGAGGACCCGCTATCATGACATGCTACGGGCTGATATCCGGGAGCATGTTAGCTTTTTAGCTTGCCCTACCCTGGAGTCCATGATTGCCAGGGCGAGGGAAAGGGAGATTGATTTGGAGCACATTCGAAAGCGAAAGGCAGAGACGGGGCAGGTGGTTGGGGCTTCGGGGAAGAAGCCCAAGGGATCAGATGGTAGGCCGAAAGGCCAAGGGGGGCCGGGCTGCTGCGGAAAATGCGGCAGGTCGCATGAGGGAGCTTGTAGGTTGGGATCATCAGGCTGCTACAAGTGCGGTAAGGCGGGGCACTTTAGCAGGGATTGCACTGCCTCTGTCTCGGTTGTTCAGACATCTGAGTTGCTGTGTTTCCACTGCAACCAGAGGGGCCACAAGAGGGCCAATTGCCCCCAGTTGACGATAGGATTAGCGCCAGTGAAAGCGCCAACTCCAGAGACTCTGAGGATCACAGATGGCCGGCAGGTCAAGGCAGAGGCTCCAGTGGTGAGGAGTCAGGCGTTTCAGCTGATGACAGAGGAGGCATGCGCCGCACCCGATGTGGTGACGGGTATGATTCTTTCCCTCTATTTTTTTATGATGTAATGATATTGATATGTGCTCTGTTTAGGATCGTTCCATGTGAACGGTATTCCAGTTCATGTGTTTTTTGATTCGGGGGCTACCCGATCATTTGTTTCTCTTGCGCTTAGCAAGAAGTTTCCTGAGTCTTCGGGCACGTTGGATTGCCCTTTAGAGGTGGAGATTGCCGATGATTGATCAGTGCGAGCATCAGCAGTGTTCAGGGATTGTGTTCTAAGGTTGTTTGAGGAGCGCTACTTGGTGGATTTGGTTCCCATTCCATTGCGTGGGAACAAGGTGATTATAGACATGGATTGGTTGAGACCTAATGGGGCGGTGATAGATTGCGCACAGCAGCTGGTGCGGATCAGGACCCCGAGTGGGGGAGAGTTGGTGATCCACGGCGAGAGGCCACAGCGTGGACCTACAGTATGTTCAGCAGCAAGGGCTAAGCGCTACCTTCAGCAGGGTTGTGCGGGATATGTCGCGTATGTTATGGATACCCGGGAGGCAGGTAAGGCGATGGTGAGCGAGGTTCCGGTGGTGCGAGACTACGCTGATGTGTTCCCGGAGGAGCTTCCTGGAATACCTCCGGAGCGTCAGGTAGAGTTTAGGATCGACCTTGTTCCAGGTGCGGCTCCGATATCCAAGGCACCCTATCGGTTGGCTCCTCCCGAGATGTAGGAGTTGTCTACGCAGCTGCAGGAGTTGCTAGATAAGGGATTTATTCGACCGAGCAGTTCACCCTGGGGAGCCCCGATCCTGTTTGTGAAAAAGAAGGACGGGTCGCATCGGATGTGTATTGATTACCGGGAGTTGAATAAGGTAACAGTGAAGAACCGTTACCCACTCCCGAGGATTGATGATCTCTTTGATCAGTTGCAAGGAGCATCTTGGTTCTTCAAGATTGACTTGCGTTCGGGGTATCATCATATGAGGGTCCGAGAGGAGGATGTGCAGAAAACCACGTTTCGGACGCGTTACGGCCATTATGAGTTCGTGGTGATGCCGTTTAGGCTCACCAATGCTCCTCCCACATTCATTGACCCCATGAACCACGTATGTAGATCGATGCTGGATCGGTCTGTGATAGTTTTCATGGATGACATCTTGGTTTATTCCAAGACGCAGGAGGAGCACGAGGAGTATCTGAGAGAGGTTTTGGAGACCTTGAGGAGGGAGATCTTGTACGCCAAGTTCTCAAAATGTGAGTTTTGGTTGCGCGAGGTGCGGTTTCTTGGGCACCTCGTCAACCAGAACAGGATTTCAGTAGACCCGGCCAAGGTGGAGGCCGTGATGAGATGGGAGGTTCCGAAGTCTCCATCCAAGATTCGGAGTTTCCTGGGATTAGCGGGCTACTGTCGGAGATTCATTCAGGACATCTCCAAGATAGTCGTACCCCTGACGCGGCTGACTAAGAAAGCTTTGGTCTTTTGATGGGGGCCTGAGCAGCAGGCGGCATCCGAGGTTCTAAGACAGAGACTGTGTGAGGCGCCAATCTTAGCCCTGCCAGAGGGCGTAGAGGATTTTGTGGTATATTGCGATGCGTCCATTTCGGGGTTGGGCGCGGTACTAATGCAGAGAGGTCATGTCATTGCCTACGCTTCAAGGCAGCTGAAGCCTCACAAGGGAAACTACCCAATGCACGATTTAGAGTTGGGGGCTGTGGTTTTCGCTCTTAAGATTTGGCGACATTACCTCTATGGGGTTCGGAGTACCATTTACACGGACCATAAGAGTTTGAGGTACCTCATGGATCAGCCGAATCTGAACATGAGGCAGCGTCGGTGGCTCGATGTGGTAAAAGATTATGATTGTGAGATCCTTTACCACCCGGGGAAGGCCAATGTGGTGGCCGATGCGCTTAGCCGCAAGGCGGCACCGATCGGGGATGTTTGCATGCGGATGACAGTGGTGACCCCGCTTTTGGAGCGGATTCGGGAGGCCCAGCAGGAGGCCATGAAGGAGGAACATCGGAAGAGTGAGTGCATAGTGGGTCAGGTTTCCTCCTTCCACTATGATAGCAGGGGATTATTGTCTTTACACCGCAAGGTGTGGGTGCCGTACCTCGGGGGAGTGCGCCAGGTCTTGATGGAGGAGGCGCACAAATCTCAATTCTCCATTCATCCCGGGGCGACGAAGATGTATAGGGATCTTTGTCTGGACTATTGGTGGCCCTGCACGAAGCGGGATGTGGCTTGGTACGTCGAGCGGTGCTTGACCTGCAGGAAGGTCAAGGCCGAGCATCAGAGACCGTATGGCAAGATGTAGCCGTTGGATATCCCGTTGTGGAAATGGGAAGATATTACGATGGACTTTATCACGAAACTACCCAGGACCGCGGGGGGAGTGGATTCTATATGGGTCATCGTGGACCGATTGACCAAGAGCGCCCATTTTATCCCAATTCAGGAGAGCATCTCGGCAGAGAAGTTGGCCGATATCTATATCAGGGAGGTAGTGGCGCGGCACGGGGTGCCCGTATCAGTGATTTCAGACAGAGATGTGTGGTTTACTTCAAGATTTTGGAAGAAGTTCCATGACGAGTTGGGTACTCGTCTGCATTTCAGCACCGCTTTTCACCCGCAGACGGATGGTCAGAGCGAGCGGACCATCCAACGTTGGAGGATATGTTGCGAGCATGTGTTCTGGATTTCGGAGGTAGTTGGGATACCTACCTCCTATTGGCGGAGTTCTCATATAATAATAGCTATCATGCGAGCACCGACTGTCCTCCCTTCAAGATGTTGTATGGAAGGAGGTGCAGGACCCCGATATGTTGGGGAGAGGTTGGCCAGAGGGTCATGGGAAGCACCGAAGTGGTGCTCCAGACGACAGAGAAGATCCAGCAGGTCCGGAGTAGGCTCCAGACTGCCCAGAGTCGGCAGAAGAGTTATGCCGACAAGCGTCGTTCAGACTTGAAATTCCAAGTCGGGGATATGGTTCTCCTGAAGGTGTCTCCGTGGCAAGGCGTCAACCGATTCAGGAAGCAAGGCAAGTTGGGCCCAAGGTTTATCGGGCATTTCAGGATTATAGCCCGGGTAGGCAAGGTGACGTATAGGTTGGATCTGCCAACCGAACTCAGCCAGATCCACAGCACTTTCCACGTCTCTCAATTGCGGAAGTGTTTGGTAGATGACTCGGCAGTGGTGCCTTTGGAGGATATTCAGGTCGATGACAGCCTGAATTACATCGAGCAGCCTGTGGCGATCCTCGAGAGGAAGTCGAAGGATCTAAGTAACAAGAGGGTGGAACTCGTGAAGGTGCATTGGCAGCACCGAAAGGGATCGGAGTGGACTTGGGAGCCGGTGGAAGAGATGACGGAGCATTACCCCGAGCTATTTCAGGATCGAGCAGCAGACTTTGAGGACGAAGTCTGAAATAAGTGGGGGAGATTTGTAGCACCTGGTTCCTGGTACGTACTCCTTGTGATTAATATTTTTTTTCTATGCATTTTTGCCTTGGACTTGGCGAGTTGAAGGACCAACTCGCTGAGTAGGAGTGGGATAAGGGGCGGGGTTTGAACTTTGTACTTGGTGAGTCGGTCCCCGGACTCGGCGAGTAGACCCTGTTTGGACATAAACCCTAATCCGAGCGTTTGCACCCTATTTAAACGCTCTAACTTGGCCTCCTTAGTCCCTAACACTTCCAGAGAACTGTAGAAAGAAACCCTAGCACCCATATTGTCCTTGAGAGTGATTTTGGATTTGTGGAGAAGGTTTGGAGCTTAGAGGAAGGAAGAGAAGGTTCAAGTGTGCAAGGAGGGGAGGTAGATCCGGAATCTACACTATGAGAAGCTTCCATTCAGCCGGAGGATTTCCGGTGCATCGGCCAGACGTCGAGCAGTCAGACTTTCGGTAGCTACTCTTCGTGGTGAGTTTCCTTCCAGTAGTAACGGGTCTAAGGCACCAAGGCCGGCCCGTATAGACGATGTGCTAGTATTGGAGTGTGGGCAGAGCCCGTATCTCATGGTTGAGTTTGATAACGATATATGCCAATATGATAGGTTTGCATGTACTCGTTGTCTGTGTGATACTTGTATGTTATGGATTAGCAGTTGAGTGTGGGCGAGGCGCGTATCTCTCTGATAGTGGAGTGTGGGCAAGGCCCGTATCTCTCAAATAAGGGAGTATGGGCGAGGCCCGTATCTCCCAGCTAGCGGAGTGTGGGCAAGGCCCGTATCTTCATGAGTGTGGGCGAGGCCCGTATCTCCTAGCTGCTCATTGTATGTTTGTATGATATGAGGTATTATGGGGGAACTCACTAAGCTTCGTGCTTACAGCTTTCAGTTTTGGTTTCAGGTACCTCTTCCTCGAAGGGGAAGGAGCTGGCGTGGTAGCGTCCCATCACACACATGCCTCGTATTCCGCACTATGAGATCTTCCTGGGGATTTGTACTCTGACATTATTATGTTTATGAAAATGTTTTCCAGACATGTGATATCTTTTATGAAATGTTATGATCGGTGAACGCTTTTATTTCTAAATGCTTTACTAAGTATACGTTTTAAAAATGAAATCTTTGGCTCGTATTTTTGGGATGTTACACTGAAGGAGAAAAGATTTATGCTTCTAGTTCAGGTGCCGCCGATCCAACTTCTCAGTCTTCAAGTGAGAGAGCTGTAAGACCTACTCCGGATGCTAACCTTGATTCATTCTTATCTTCTGGTCCTGATTCTGCTCAAGAAAGAAGAGAGAAGTAAATTAGGGTTGATCAGTTAAAAGGTAAAACGCTCGAGATGAGGCATTCTGACCAAAATTCTCCATGTGATCACCCTGAGATGTTTTTCAGGGAAACTGGGAAGAAATTCATAGATAAATATGGGGATCAGTCTGGCATCATCATGTGGGGATATGATGATGATAAAAGGATGCGGGTTGTGAAGCGGAAAAGTGAAAAAATTGAATACTATGAGAAGAAAGTTGACTTCTTGTTCTGGACAGAAGTTGATATTTCTGAACTCATCCACACACATTTCCATAATCCAACCAATGATACCATGGCCTGGTCCTTTAAGAATTTTCTTGAGACTAAAGCGAAAAATAACTTTGAAGGTTTAAAAATTGCTTCATCGTTTACTAAGAAGGCCAAGGGTGTCATTGATCCTCGCACAAACAAAACTCTGGTGAATGTCATGTGGCCACCCACAAAGCAAGCTAAAAGGATTCCACTTCCCGAACGTTTACCAGAAGGCACTTTAGATTAAAGGCAATTTTGGGTTTATGATGAGGCTACTGCATCAATGGTGATTAAGATGAAGAAAAACTAGTATCGTATTGTTGATCCCAAAGACTTGTTGAAGATTGGAGAACGTGATATCCGCACTTTGTCAAACTTTCAAATAATTGTTGAGAATGACTTGTTTGAAGCTGCTGCAAAATCCTTCACTGGAATGGTAGCTACAATAATTGACAAGAAGTTGTGGGCAGGGGCTTTTGACCAGGAAGATGTGCATCCAGTAGAGAAGCTTTGAAAACAACTGAAATCAATAAACCAAGGGGGAGATTGTTGGGCTATATTTTGTGGTTTATGCTTTGGTTTGTATGTATTGTATGGTTCTTGGTTGTGGAGCGAATTCTCTTAGTGTTTTCAGTGGGCTTATTCTATTTGGGCTTTTGGTTAATCGGTTTAGTGTATATATAGTTTGTGTATAGCTGTTTGTGGGGTTAGATGCATTTTTGAGTGAACACGAGATTATTCACGGTAGAAGGGTGTATGAATGTACCTGAAAATTATCTAATAGAATTGTGTGCATTCATTTGAAACGTATTCTTTTTATATCTTATTGATTGTCTTGTATCATTGTTTGATTAAGATTCCGCATTAACTCAAACAATTGCATTGATACATTGATAGATCCGAGATAACGGACTTACAGTTACACTGAATTTGATGGGGATGATCATGAAGATGGATAAGAGGAAACTGATCCCTTACCGCAACCCCAAAAAGAACAACAGAAAAAGTTCCCTTATTATTTTTTCGAAAATGAAGTAACACAACCCACCCATTAGGGTATGCATGATCCTTTACCACTGCCCGAATTAGCTCAAAAAAATCGTAAACGGGCCAAAACACACAACTATAATTCCCATGTTAAGTTATTCCAACTCTTCAAAAACAAGGAAGAACATAAGCTTAATTTAGGAAAGAAAAGTGTTAGTGAAGGTTTCCAATATAAAGTGAGAAAAATCTACAAAAGACATGTTTGAAGCTGTTTTCTATATGGAAAATTGTGATTGGCGGATTAGGGCAACGAAACATAATACTACTGATTCGTTTCAAGTGGTTAAACTATCAGAGAAACACACTTGCTCAAACATACAACTCCGTTTGAGATGTTATATGGTAGGAGATGTAGGACCCCGGTTTGTTGGGGTGAGGTAGCGTACCGGGTCATGGGGAGCCCTGAAGTGGTGCTCAAGACTACTGAGTTGATTCAGCAGGTTCGTGATAGGCTACGAGTCGCACAGAGCCTTCAGAAAAGCTATGACAACCGGCGTTGAGTGGATCTTGAGTTCCAGGTGGGGGACTTTGTGCTACTAAAGGTGTCACCACGGAAGGGGGTCATCAGGTTCCGTAAGAGAGGCAAGTTGTGGTCGCAATATATTGGATCGTTCAGAATTTCGGCCCGAGTGGGCAAGGTGGATTACCGCTTGGATCTTCCGGACGATCTTAGCCAGATACACAACACCTTCAATGTTTCACAGCTTCGGAAGTGTGTCACCGACGAGGCCGCGGTGGTTTGACTGGACGACATTCAGGTGGACGAGAGCCTGAACTACATTGGAAGGCCATTAGAAATTTTGAATAAGAAGATGAAGCTAGTGAAGGTGCAATGGCATCACTAAAGAGGCTCTGAATGGACATGGGAACCGGAGGATGAGATGCGGGATCACTATCCGGACTTATTCGCGTCAACAGACTTCGAGGACGAAGTCCAGTTCAAGTGGGGGAGATTTGTAACACCTATTCCAGGTATCATTTAATTTATCGAATTTTAGGGTTTTGTGCTTGGACACAGCGAGTTGGGGAGCTCCAACTCGTCGAGTAGAGTTATTTATGAGGACGAGGGATTTAGATTCTACTCGACGAGTTGCAAGGCCCGACTCGACGAGTAGGCACTATAACAAGAAACCCTAATTTTCAGGGGTTTGAACCCTATTTAAAGAACTTATGGCTCATTTACAGCCTCTTCCATCGTTCCTATAGCCAGAGAAACCCTAGTTTGAGCCCTACACCTTCTTGAAAGAGAAAGAGAGCTTTTGAGAGTGATTTTTGGTGTGATTTTGAAGATTTTGGAGCTTGAAGAAGAAGGAGCAAAGAGGTAAGTAGTAGATCCGACATCCACCCTGTATTGGTGCCCATATTGAGGTATAAAGTCACTATCTTGACCTTAGTTGCTTGGATCTCTTTTCTTGGAGGTAAATGGTCACTTTTGGTGCAAAATGGTGTCATCTTCGGACCTGGACTTGTCATAAGGATATGGTTCCAGATCTAGACCCCTCTAGGTCCTCAATGACATAAAGTTTATCACTTTATTCATCTTAGGCCCTTTCCATGCATTAAGACCTTGTAGGAACCTTAGTTTTGGTGTTTTTGCCTTGTGAGGCCTTGCATGCACATAAAGTTTGCAACTTTACGTGGTAACTACACTAGAAGAAGCTGGATCTGAAGTTTGGGACCTTAGATCTCACTTGAAAGAACTGAACAAAAAAAGGACTGAAGGAACATGTCGAGTCCCTTAGACAACTCGACAAGTCGAGTAGGGCTTACCCGTTTTCAAGATTCCAAGTGATTTTTGTGAAAGGATTGGGGTTTTCGGTCGGCATGGGTTTTCGGTCTTCTGGACATTGAGGAACTCGACTAGTTACATAGGTAACTCAGTGATTTGAAGAGTTACTCGGGTAACTCGATGAGTTGCTGGATGCACTCGACGAGTTAAGGTCAACATTAAATGTTGACCTTAACTTTGACCAAGGTTGACTAGGGTTGACTTCGAGGATAACTATGGTAATTTGGGATTGTGACAAGTCAATTACATGATGATTATAGGGTGTTGAGTGGGAGTAGAACATGGGATTCATATGAGCTTATCTTTTCAGTTCAGCATTCATGAGAGGTGAGTCTCCTTACCATACCAATGGGTCTAAGGCACCAAGGCCGACCCGTTATTGCTATGAGTTATGATTAGGTGTTATGGGATATGTGATATGCTTGTATTTGTGATACTCACATGAAAGACCTCGGGGGGTTCCCGAGGCAATTATATGTAAGATCTTGGAGGGTTTCCATGGCATTCTAGTATATTTGCTTGTGTAGTTTGTATGTCATCTCTTGATTGTAAAGACCGTGTGCGATTCCCACAGCAGGAAAACCATGTGGGGGTTCCTATGGCAGGAAGACCATGTCGGGGTTCCCATGGCAGTTAGTTAAGACCATGTGGGGGTTCCAGTGGCACTAAGTGTAAGACCCTGGAGGATTTCCATTGCTTCCTTATATGTTTGTATGCATGTCTTATTTGGTATATGTAGTTGTTATAGCCAATATGGTATGTGTTTATGTGGATTGTGATGGGTTTTGAGCATTCTAACACTCCTATGGTGTACATGCAACCCTAGAAACCTTTGATCTATGTTTGACTAAGATACATGCAAATAATTATTTTTCCAATGTTCTTATCCTATCTAGCATGGCATGGGGAACTTGAATCAAATAAAGCTAGTAGAATTCCTTACCTTGTAGTTGTAGTTGATTGCTTGGAGTTTTAGAGCCTAACACCAATAGTGTGGATGCCTCAAATGGAAATCACAAATCGCCACAAACTTTGGAACGTTGAGAGAATAGTCACAACTATCTTGAAATCGGCCCTCTTACTTTACTCACCACAACTAGTGTGATTTCAAGAACCAAAGCCTCCTTTATATAGTGTGGTGGATTAGGGTTACATCCATGTAAACCCTAATACCCATGTCTTTTCATTTCCATGAGATCCATGGGTTAAAGCTCCATGGAGTATCCATGGACTTTCCATGCAAGCCAAGCCCATTCCAAATAAGCATTAGCCCACACTATATAAATATAAGAGCCCATATTTAATTAGTAATACTTTTGATCTCTAAATTAATCCTAGATTAATTATAGATCAATACTAATTAAATAATATGATTTTATATTAATATATTAGAACTTATAATATATTAATAAATCATAACTTATACTATTATCAAAAGATTATCCATAAATTGTTCGGGTGAAGTGCAACCCAAATGGACCATGCCGGGTCGGGTCAAGTACATACCAAATATAGTTATGGACTTAGACACTATATCCAACAGATTGTGTGTGGGGTATGCTCTGGGGAACTCACTAAGCATTAGCTTACAGTTTGTGGATTTGCTTCATGTACATCTGATCCCAAGGGCAAGGACAAGGCTTGATGGTGCGACATGCACTCTCTCTCAGGCATTTTCATGGGACACTCTGATGATTGGAATAATATTGTTATTGTTAAGAACTTGAAAACAAATGTATTGAGATTTTATGGTTTATGGAAAGTGTTTGACTATTTAAAAATGAAAATTTTCTTTTGAAAATTTGGGTCACAACACACGCCTTAAAGGGAAATACTTAGGCACCATGTTGCTAGCAGTAGGCATGGATGGTAATAACCAAATCATTCCTAATGCATTTGGTGTTAGGAAAACTGAAATTGGAGAGTCATGGATTTGGTTTTTTATCAATACTCAAAGAATGTATTAGGGACATGCCATCTTTGGCTATTTTATCAGATAGATCCAATTCAATTGAAATGACCATTCAAGACGTGTTCCCGAATGCATATCACGGAATTTTTTGTCGCCATTTGTTGATGAATATGAGAATAAAGATAGGCAAGAAAGAGAGAACATAGATTTTGTTTTGGGAGGCTGCAAAGGCATACCGAGAGTCTGATATCAAGGAAAGCTTGAGTAGGATACTTCGTGTACTAATCAATGATTGTCAGACATGGCTAGACCGAACCAATAACGAAAGATGGTCAAGGTCATGTTTCCCCATGGTTCGGTACAATATTATGACATCAAACAGCCTCGAATCCTTTAATGCATTATCAAGAGACTCAAGGAAACTACCGATAACAATGTTGATCGATTTCTTTCGAGCAACTATGCAACAATGTTGGTGCCAGCGGCGTAATGTTGGAGGTAAGTGTTTCCCTATATTGTAATAGTTCAATCATAATTGAAGTGTAATTTACTATTCATGAAAACGTATATGTAAATTTTTTGTAACTAAAAGCAAAAAAGATGTCACTAAGTATGCTGAGAAGGTCATCGATAGGAGGATCAACAAATCATCTGGTTTTCGGGTATACCAGATTGATCAAAGCAGATATGAGGTGACCGGCCAAATGAAAAATGGTATAGTAAACTTGGAATGTCATTACTGCACGTGTGGTAAATGGCAATTGTTGGGTATACCTTTTACTCATGATATGGTGGTATTCAAGGGACTAAGATATCAACACTACAGTGCATAGGTGTCATCGTATTTCACATGGAAACATATCGTTCAACATATATAGAGGTTGCGTTTCATGTACTAGTTCCAGCTGAATACGAAGAACCAAATGAAGTCATGGTTGTCTTGCCACCATTGATGGACAAACGACAAGTCGGAAGACCTAAAAACCATAAACGTATCACATCCCAAGGTGAAGGTCCGATTCATTAAAAATGTAGTTGTTGCCAAAGGATTGGTCACACAAGCAGAAACCGTGACGCTCCGTTTCCTACAGACTCAATAAAAAGTGAATCTTCAAGTAGGACCAAGTCAAGTGGCAAAAAGCCAAAAATAATATTCAGTCTAACAGTAGACATACTAGTCAAAAAGGTAGCCAATAGTATGATACCGTTGATTTGAAAAACCTGTAGTGATGTATGTACGATATCATAATATTGTTTTAAGGATAAACCTGTTTTTGCTACCTCTTCAAAAGACAATTGTTTTAAAACATTAACAAAGAAAACCATAACTCAAACATTAGCATAATATGTAGCATCTATCCACTAGACACTCTCAATCCACCACCTAGCAGCACGCTCCTACGCAGTAGACTACAACAACTCGATGGGGGGATGCTGCATTATATATATATATATATATATATATATATATATATATATATATATAAAGGTTAATCGTAAGTTATTTATGTCATATCAGCTTATAAATTATAAGGTGGACTAAACTATATACATCAGTAACATCGAGAATATGTTCACAATCAGGTGCATGCAAACACCACATCCTAGGGTATGCAACTACCCGAGGGATGACACCCAATATAAGGGAAGCAACAATACTATTATTAGTAAATGTCTCGAAGATCCAAATCTACAAAATTAAGATGACAAACAACTTACGAAGTTAACAGATTTACAATACTTGTTTAAAAACTCTTATTAAACATGGTGTACATACTTTAAATGCAGAGACAAATCCCTATAGAGTATAGGTGTGTCTACTTTCGATTTTTGCCGAATTTGGGTTCAAATGGTCCTTAATCTTATCAAACATAATACACAATTGTTTGTAAGTGAAATCTCATATCAATCTTCCCCATGGATACCTATGTACAAAAATTACACTTAATAAGTAAATGTATCATTTTGATATAACGTGGGTAAAAACCTTTATACCTGTTAAACTCTTGTAAATTAAAGACGAGTGTCATACGTTCATTAGTAAATAGTTGTCGCTGGTATTTCCGCAAAAATCTTCGCTCTAGCATATATAGCAATGAGACTTTCATCACGTCTTCATTGCTTAATTGAAGTGAGTTATTGAACACGTCCGTATGGTCATCCATAGTCACCGAACGTGAAAAGTGGCACAAATGGAAACACACATTCTCTGAATGCTGTAAAACCAGAACTGGGATGGAAATAATCCCCGAACCGCAGGCCGATGACCAAGCATAATGCTTTCCTGTCAAAGCGAACCCGATAGTCGCCAACCGAAAATAGAAGCTCTTCTAAGTCAACTGGATCAAAAGTAGGAGCTTCCTTGCATATAAAATAGTGACATAGTAAAGGGTGACAACTTTGTTTTGACAATGATTTATGATTGTTGTATTATCTTTGGACAAATATGTGAAACTACACCGTAAAATTATCAATGATATTTATGTTATTGTTGTTATAGTGTAATTGAGTTAGTCATTCGTATTAATATCTATCATAGTGCATGAAAAATTGATGTTGCAAATGTAACAAAAACATGTGCACGTATTTACAAAAAAAAAATGTCTTGTTAGTGTCATAAAATTAAAAAAAAAAAAAAAAAAAAAAAAAAAAAAGGTTGCATGTGAGTGTAAACAAGGTCACACTTGGTGTAAAAAAATCGTAATAAAGGTTGCATATATCGTAACCAAAAGTTGTAATTTTTACCTAAACCCTTAAAAAAGGTTGCCTTTGAATGTAGAAAATGTTACATATTGCGAATAAAACTATTAGAAAGATTGCATATATGAAGAAGTTACCATTAACGTCGTGTTTGGCGTGCCACAACTAACTTATTTTTCAAACTTTTTTAAGTTGTCATGTTTGTCAAGTCAAAAAGTAACTTATAAGCTAGCTTTTTAAAAAAGCTACTTAAATAAGCTTTTTAAGAGTTTTTAATTTTTTTTTCAAATAAATCATTTAATTAATTGTAGAAATACATTCTTTTAAATGTCTTTTTATGTCATTTTATATCTTTTAACTAGCTTTTCAGCTAGTTTTACCAAACATTATTATTTATCACCTAATTTTTCAACTATCAACTAGCTTTTTATTTAACAATTAGTTTTTCAACTATTAACTAACTTTCAGCTAACAGCTAGTACGTTAAATATAGTCTAAAAATATTATTTAATTAAATGTTAATAAATAAGTAACATAATAAAGTGACCATAATTTTGATTTATAATATATATATTTACCATCGAAAATGTTATCTTTTATTGTCTCTATTTCTTAGAAATAGTTTAAAGACTAAACCGTAAAAGTTTACTAAAATTTTCCTGTGTACTCATACTTTTTTATATTATCGTTTAGGGAAAATGACTCTTAAGGGTAACTAATTGTTGCGTTTGTTTTCATTTGGTCCATTTTTTTGTACTCAACATACCATCGAACTTGTTGTTTGTGTTCACCATAACCCTTTTGACCTGCTTTTAACCTGTGATAGCTGGTCAAAGGGTTATGGTGAACACAAACAACAAGTTCGATGGTATATTGAGTATAAAGAAAATGAAAGGGACCAAATGAGAACAACTTCAACAATTGGTTACCCTTTTGAGTCATTTTCCCCGAAAAGTGAAATGAAATTAAAGTTGCAAAATTATCAAAGACTACAACCTTCTTTGGCTATCGATAACAAACTCCGATACCTGCCCAATCACCCGCTCTCTCTTGCAGTTCTCCGATCTCACAACCTCTGCCTGGGCTTCTCGGATGGTGTCCAACACCGGACTCATCACCGTCATCCTCATGCAAATATCTCGTATCGGGGCACTCTCCGCCCTACGGCTCAGGGCATCAGCTACAACGTTGGCCTTGCCTGGATGGTACAGGATCTCGCAGTTATAATCTTTTACCACATCTAACCGTCTCCTCTGGCACATGTTTAGGTTGATCTGATCCATCAAGTATTTCAAACTCTTTTGGTCTGTGTATATGATACACCGAACCCCATACAAATAATAATGCCATATCTTGAGGGCGAACACCACGACCCCCAACTTCAAATCGTGGGTGAGATACCTCACCTCGTGAGGCTTTAGCTGCCTCGATGCGTATGCTATCACGTTCCCTCTCTGCTAAGCATCGCACCCAACCCCAATATCGTTGTGTCACAATACACCACGCAATCCTCCATTCCCTCTGGAAGGGCTAACACCGGGGCTTTGCACAATCTCTGGCGAAGAGTATTAAACGAGGTCTACTGCTCTGGACCCCACGTAAAAGCAATGCCCTTCCGTGTCAACCTGGTGAGAGGCACTACAATCTTGGAGAAATCTTTGATAAATCTCCGATAGTAGCCGGCCAACTCCAGAAAACTCCTGATCTCGGTGGGGGATCTCGGCACCTCCCAACTCATCACCGCCTCAATCTTGGCCGGATCGACCAATATCCCATTCTGATTAACAAGACGCCCCAAGAACTGGACCTCTCGTAACCAGAAATCACACTTGGAGAATTTGGCGAAAAGCCTCTCCGATCTCAAAACTCTGAGGATCTCCCTCAAATGCTCCTCATGCTACCCTTGGGATCTCGAATACACCAGAATATCGTCAATGAACACGATCACCGATCGATCCAACATCAGCATGCACAACCTGTTCATGAGATATATGAACGTTGTCGGTGCGTTGGTGAGCCCAAAAGGCATCACCACGAACTCGTAATGCCCATAACGAGTCCTGAACGTTGTCTTCTGGATATCCTCATCCCGCACTCTCATCTGATGATATCCAGACCTCAAATATATCTTGGAGAACCAAGACGCTCCCTGCAACTGATCGAACATATCGTCGATCCTCGGTAAGGGGTGACGGGTCAGCTTGTTCAACTTCCGGTAATCAATTCACATCCGGTGTGACTCATCCTTTTTCTTGACAAAAAGGATCGGTGCTACCCACGGCGAGCTACTCGGTCGAACAAACCCCTTCCCCAGCAGCTCCTGAAGCTGCGAGGATAACTCTTGCATCTCTGGCGGCGCAAGGCGATAAGGCACCTTGGCGATAGGCGCTGCCCTCGGAACCAAATCGATGCGGAACTCCACCTGCCTCTCGGGAGGCACACCTGGCAACTCCTCGGGGAAAACATCCGGGAACTCACGCACTATCAGAACATCATCAACCGAACTCGGCCTCCCTGCGGTCACTCGTGTATCCATCACATAAGCTACAAACCCGCTGCAGCCCTGCTGTAAACTCTGTCTCGCTCTGGCAGCCGAACAAAATGCTGACCCACATCGGGTACCCTCGCCAAATACCATCAGCACTCCCCCATTAAGGTCTCGTATCGTCACCATCTGCCGCTCGCAGTCTATAAGCGCCCCAAATCTGCTTAACCAGTCTATGCCCAATATAACGCAAACGTCCCCGTCGTAATTGGGACCAGATCTATCGGGAACTCAACACCGAAGATCTCGAGTACATGTCCTTGAATCACGTCAGTAGCATACACCGCTCGCTCGTCAGCTATGGAAACTCGTAGAGGTCGACTCAACGCCTCTCGCCGAATATTGATGTGCTGACTAAACGCTAACGACACAAATGATCGACTCGCACCCGAGTCAAATAACACCAAAGCAGGTACATAACTCATAAGAAAATTACCTACTCATATCATAATATAAGCACAATATCTCAACTTAGCATAAATAAATGAAAGAATACATACCAGCCACGACATCGGGCGCTGCGCGAACCTCCTCCACTGTCAACTGGAAGGCTCTCCCGCGAGCCTTCGATGCCTCGGCCTTCACTGGCCCACCCTCAGTAGCTCGTGCAGTAGCATGGGTAGATCCCTGCCCTGATCCCTGTAACAGCTGTGGGAACTCGGCATTCCAGTGACCCGTCTGGTTGCAATGAAAGCAAACCATGAATCCCTTGGGGCAGTCCTTGGCTATATGCCCCTCTTTGCCACATTTGTAGCAAGCACCCGCTCTATACACTCCATCATGTCCCTTGCCGCACTTCCCATAAGTGCGGCCCTTCTGGCCTCCAGATCTCGTATCAGCGGGCTTAGCCCGCTTGACTGCCGGTTGTACCTGTTCCGGTCGCCTGTCCCTCCCCTGAGACTCAGCCTCTTCCCTGGCCTGAGTCTCTAGCTCAATCTCCCTCTTCCGGGCATTTGCCTGGAGCTCAGCAAAGGTCCGGTAAGTCGAGTTCGCCATGAACTCCCGAATGTCCCTCTTCAGATGCTCAAATACCGGCTCATGCGTGCCTGCTCAGACGACACGTGCTCAGGGCAAAACAACGCCCTCTCGTGGAACATCTGTGTAATAACAGTCACGGACTCCGTCCCCTGCTTGAGGGACAAGAACTCCTGTGCCAACCGTTGCCTCTCCACCGGGGGAACATACTCGTCTCTGAACATGGTGATGAACCTCTCCCAGGTTACCTATGAGATCTCTGCAAGAGTGAAGTTTGTCGTCACAAACTTCCACCAATCATTCGCTCCCAAGCAGAGTTGGTTCAGCGTGAACCGTACCCTCAGATGCTCCGAACACGAACATGTGTAAAAGCATCCCTCAATATCAGAAATCCATCTCATCGCAGCAATCAGGTCATGTGTCCCATCAAACTCTGGTGGCTTCGTATTGCTGAACTCACGGAACAGCAACGAGTCACCCCCCCTGAGGTCTAGCAGCAGCAACAGTTGCCGTAGCTGCAGCGGCTGTAGCCTCAGTATCCGCGGCGTACCGCTCATCGAATGTCTCAATCAACGTGGTCTTAATCGACCCAAACATCTCTGGTATCTCTGCTCAGATAGCCGCAGCCACCTCATCGTGGATCATCTGACGAATCTCCTCGTCACTCACACCGCTGGTCTCTGGTCTATGGCGTGTCCCAACCATGATGTCTCTGAAATACAACATAAAAATATCAGAGACTCGCTCGAGTATACTCGCACTCGATAACTCAACCCAACTTGTTCCCTGGTACCCTAAGGATTCTTACTTGGACTGCACACTGATCCGGTGTTTTCAGTAGTACGGGCCCTGTACTACCTTCTGATGGGTTTGAGCCATAAGAACATTCCTATGTGCACATACAAACCCTAATGCTTGGATCTAGGTTTCTCTAATTGAACATGCATTGTATCCAAGACTTCTAATGATAATTCTAGTATAATAACATAAGAAATCAGATCTGAAAGATTACCTTAAGTTCCTTGCTTGAATCTTCTTGTTCCTGGAGCTTAGAGTCACAAATGTCACTCCTCTAATGGCTTACAAACACCAACTTAGCAAGAGGATGATTAGAGAGAGAGAGAAGAGGGCAGGAAGTCGGCCAGGGTTTCTTCAAAAACAAGAGTTCCGATTTCCTTGACCCCAAGGGTCTATTTATATTAGTGAGGCTCCTAGGGTTTCACCCTTAAACCCTAATTGGATAACTTAGGCCCTAAGCAATCCAATCTCCTTATGATAAGCCCTTGGACGAATTCTAGGCTCTTCCAAACCCTAAATTCGTCCACCCCTTATCCCTAAGGAGTCGCTGCTCAAAATACAACTATCAAACAATTGACAGTTTATACCCCTTTATTCAATTAATCTCTTTAAGTCACCAAATTAGTTCCTAATTAATCTATGACTTATATTAATCAAATAACAATATTATTATTCCTTATATTATTCTCATAATATATTAATAATATTTCTTCTCTCATTATAAATCATCATGTCAAGTTGCTATGGTGAAGGCAACCCAAAAAGACCATGCTCAATCGGGTCAAATACTTGCCTAATATAGTTGCAGCCTTAGACACTATTCCAACACCTTCCACACCGTATCCGCATTCATTCCAAGTCCTCCTCCTAGGATCCCAGATCACAAGTACTCTACATCTCGCTATGCATAGGCTACCCTTCGGTAGACTTCCCATAAGCTCCTCACTGCTACCTACTCACTCTCGAAGCATCTCATAGCAACAGTAATCTCCTAGGCTAAGGCATCACAAATCAGGCCACTCTAGTCCTAATATGAATACCTAGCCTACTCTAGCATGCATAACATATCATATCATATCTCATATCACATAATGTAAGGGTATTTTGGGAAATCACCGTTCGGGCGCTGGCTGATCGTACACACTGCTTCTTTCCGCTTTTCTCAAATTCCGTTACTTTTTAGAAAAATTAATCCTTTTATGAAAAACTTTCTCAAATCCTTAGTTTGAGTTCAAATACACCCGAGGTGCATCCGAATCGCTCAAACCAAGGTTCTGACACCAATTTGTAACAACGTGAATTTCCAAAACAAATTTTTCATTTTTAAAACATAATTTCATTCATAAGAAATATCAAGATCCAATATAACATATATCATCCAAATAAAACAATCCTAAGATCTCAAATACATAAAAACTCTTTCATGTGTGTACAGATCATGCCGGTGCCTTCCCACGTTCCTCGTTGGTACCGGAAACACATATCACATACACGGTAAGCATAATTGCTTAGTGAGTTCCTCAAAATACCACATGCGCACATATGCCACTCAAGTCTATAACTCTACAAGACCTTCCGGTCAATGTGTCTCAGGAGACTTCCGTCCTATAATCCTGGTAGACCTTCCGGTCCCACTTCTCTAACCTTCCGGTCCGTATCATCTTGACCTTCCGGCCCATACACTGTCGACCTTTCGGTCCATATCATAATACTCATAACATATCATAGCACATACATATCATATAACAACATACATCACATACTTATCATAGCAAATAAGACCTTCCGGTCACACATAATTACCACTATAGGTAAAGTATAGTGAGAAGACTCACCTCGTATGATGTCGGATAACCTCTCGTGCTCGATAACCCGACCTAGCCTCCTCCTATCAACATAATAACATCTCTAACCAATACTTTCTCTTGTTCTCATTTCCAAAGAATGGGTAGAAGACCATTCTACCCCTTACTGACCTCTCTTGAACCAGCTTGACCAAAACCCTAAGGTCAACTGAAGTCAACTCTAGTCAATGGTCAAACTTTGACCAAACACGTCGAGTGCACTCGCGTGACTCGGCGAGTCCATGTATGTCCTCTTAATCCTCATAATTTCTTACTTGACAGGTTACCACTGGTCACGAATCGCGGGGCAACCCGACTCGACTCGTCGAGTCCCCTTATGGACTCGACGAGTTCCCTCCATGGCAACACTCAAAAGACCTTTTGAGGTCAGATCTGCTTCTCTAATCTATAGATCTGACCTTCCAATACACAATAATCACGTAAAGGTCCGACCTTTACACTCATGCAACACTCATAGGGCTTCTTTTGGTGAAATAGCTTCTAAAATGGTAACCAAGGGTCATATCTCTAAAGGAATAGTATAAAGCAGGATAAATAGGACTCTCTGGACATCTTAAGGTCCATATCTAAGAAGAATTCCACCTTGGGAACTCAAATGCTTCGAATCCAAGCTAAAGAAGGCATAAGAAAACCCTAGATTCAAGTAGATCACCAAATACACGAGGATGAGCATAGATTTATACCTCTAGCAGCCTCTTCTGACCAAATGGTAGAAGATCTGAGCTCCTCAATCTGCCTAGCTTGTCCTCCTTCCTTCTTTCTTGAAAAATTCCACTAAAAATGAAGGAAATGGCTTCTTTTCTCACTCGCAATGCTCACAGGTCCTCTGGTGTTCTCAAGGGTGAAGGTCGCCGCAAATGAGGGCCATAAGATCCCTTAAATAGGGCACAAGCCTGAGGATTTAGGGTTTCTGTCCACAGCGCGAACTCGTCGAGTCCATTCATTAAATCCAATCAGCAATCACGATCCTACTCGACGAGTCTAGGCGTCAACTCGTCGAGTCCCTCTTCTTGACACAAAAATAATTAATTAAAAATTTGATATCTGGAATTCCGGATGTTACAATATGTATGAATAATGTTCTTTCGCAGGTTATGTTTTGAAGAGAAGCAAAAATGAATCTCATAAAGTCATTAATATCAGCAGGAGATGACGTGTGATTTGCTGTAAATGAGCGAAGGGAAAATGAATCAGGAGGGTAACCAACTGTTGCATTTGTTCTCATTTGGTCCATTTCCATTTTTTTTGTACTCAATATACCATCGAACTTGTTGTTTGTGTTCACCATAACCCTTATACCGGCTATCACATGTCAAAAGCCGACCGGTCAAAAGGGTTATGGTGAACACAAACAACAAGTTTGATTGTATATTGAGTACAAAAAAAGGAAAAATACCAAATGAAAACAAATGCAACAGTTAGTTACCCTCAAGAGTCATTTTCTCTATCGTTTATGACTAGGTTTCTTACATTGGCCCATCCTAACTTTTTTTATATGTTTGGCTTAAGTTTTATTTTTACAAATTTAGCCAAAAAAATTTGTACATTCTTATATTTTCAGAATTTTCTTTATATTTTTGTTTTTATATAGGTTTATTAGTATTTTTGTTTTTACAAATTAGTTTTTTTTTTAAATCTATTTTCCAAATTTTTATATAGTCGTTTAGAACATATATTCATTTCACAGATCAAAATTATATAATTAAACATAATAATAATTATATAATTAAACATAATAATACTATAAATTTGATCTTATATTATACATATATAAAATTTCTAGGCATCTTACATATAATATCTCTAATTATATTATATATGCTAGTAATGTTTTTTTTTTAGTTTTGGAGTTTTTGCCGGTTTGACATTATGACACTTACAAATGTTTTATATTTTGACAAATATAGTCTTAAATTTTTTAATTTATAGAAAATAAATTATAAAAATTATCCTTATAATTTATAGAAAATATCATTGTTTACCTTTTTTTTTTGCGTGAACAGTCCCTGTGAAAGTTTTTTTTAAATAAAAAAAAAGTTTCACCGTAATTTATAAAAAATCTACAAGTTTAATCTATACACTTTTTTATTTCGACAAGTTTGGTTCTCCCAAGAAGTTTACATAAAATGATAGAACAATTAATAGTAGTATTTTTTGTGTGACTAAAACATAATCGTTTTCAAAAAACAAAATAATATAAAATAAACAAAACCTCATCTGTATTCCTGCAAATAGGGCTGATAATTCTCGACAAGATCCGTGACACGATACGAAATAAATGAGTTTGGGTTGAGTTTTTCAACCTGCCAGCCCGCTAACCCGCCAACCCGTTTATTAAACGGGTCATATATGGGTTTCTCAAAAAATAAATGGGTTGACCCGCCAACCCGTTTATATTTTTAATAAAAAAAATTATTTTATTTTTAAATCTATTTATGTATCAAGTATTAATATTTAATAAGAATTATATAATATATACCTTTGATTCATTGACCATTTGACTATTTTAACATTTTGACTCGTGGTGGATGGCCTAAGGTCGTAAGTCGTAACCTGTAAGGCTAAGTCTGTAACCATTTTGCCCATTTGCCCTAAATAAGAATCTCAAAATCAAACGCATATGAGCATATCTCCCTCTTCCAGACTTCCAGTCTCCTACGGTCCTACTCTCCCCTCTGTTACTCTGTGATCAAAATCATGTATCGAATCAAATCGTGTATCCAAATCACAAACGACGTTGATGCCTGAAGGCTGAAACGGTGAAGCCCACGAACCCGCCAACCTGTGAACCCGTATAAATAAATGGGTTGGTGGGTCATATATGAGTTTATGTTCCAAACCCGCCAACCCGTGACCTGTATATTTAAATGGGTCGTGTTTGGGTTGGCATATTTTGACCCGCCAACCCGAACACGACACGATTGTCAGGCCTACCTGCAAAACAAGAAGAAAGCAATTTTTAATTGGGATAATGACTTAAAAGGGTAATATATTTTTCGATTTGTACACATTTGGTCACTGAGTTTTTTTTTTTTCGTCCACATTTACCCCCTTCAACTTATTAAACTGTAAATATTCACCACCATATGACTATCCCACGTAAGATATCGTGAGAAAAACCTAAAGAAATCATTCATAAGTACGTAATGAGTACAAAAACAAAAATGACTTATTTTGCAACAAAGAAAATATTAAGGACTAAATGTATACAAAAATATTAAGGACTAAATATGTACAAAGTGAGAAATATATTACCATATTAAATCATTTTTACCGGTTATAAGGACTAAATGTGTACAGTTTAACAAGTTGAAGGGATAAATGTTGACGAAAATAAAAATCAGTGACTAAACGTGTATAAATCAAAAAATACATTATTATTTTAAATCATTATCCCTTTCTAATTAAACATAAAAGAACCAAAATACTACTATATAGTATATACACATAACACCTTTAATTAAAATAAAACTATAAAGAACCAAAATACTATTTCAGTACGTTTCATGCTAACCACACATATCACATATGAGCTGAAAAAAGATTATAATTCACTTAAATTTGAAACTCGTTAAAAGTTAATTTCTTCCAATAAAAATTCTAGAGCCAAACCATATGTTAAGTCATTAATAATTAGTACTTTTTCACACTCCACCTATCGCCATCGATCTCTCCCTTACAGCTATACTGCAACAAGTTCAAACCTTTACCCGCACCCCTATTCTCACCGGCGGCGCGTGTCTTCCACGTAAATCTCATAGCCGCTCTTCTAACTAAATATTCTTGTCTTTTTTTTTCCTCAAATTGCACCACACTCTTTCATTGTTTTACTAGAAAAATGCTCCACCATAAATAGAAGGATTATATACCATTAATGTAAATAAATTACATACTTAATTTACTAAACCACACTATTAACCACTTGACCTTAACAATATATGTGCAACATCACTTTTTTAACATATTCTTTCTTTCTTTAGAGAATAAAAATTCAATGATTAAACCACATTCATACAATTTGATCAAAATATATGCTTTGGCTGAAGACCATTTAATCGAAGTCAGATTTCTAATAAAATCTTAGTTTCATTAAATTCGAACATTCTACACTTACAATTAAGAAAAAAAAAAGGAGTAAATTACATAATTGCCCTCACACTGTAGTTAATGCCACCTCATTACCAATTTACAGCTATATGCCAACAATGAGAAACAGTTTTTACCCTAAACACTACCGGCGGCGCTTCAATCACACGTAATTCCGGCCACCGATCTTCTCTCATCTCTCTACATTCCAAAAAACTCGGGCTTGTTTTTCACATTTCTTGTAAAAAAAAAATCTAACATTTTTACAAAAATCAACAACAATCCTCTTCAACTTCAATTAGAATATAATCAATGAAACAACTAATCATAATCACTACTCTTACATTCTCAAGAAGAGAAAAAAAAAATTAAAAAAATAAAGCTGTAACAGAGGATGTTGAGAATCAAATCTAGAACTAACTACCTATCAAAATCTCTAGAAAAGTTATGAATACGAGTTTTTCAACATGGGTTTTCTTCAGGAGGAACAAAGAAATCGGCGTCGAGTTTATTCCGGCAAACAGGGCAAACGGGGTTCTTCGAGAGCCAAGTATCGGCGCATTGTACATGAAACCCATGGTTGCAACCGGGAAACATCCGAGCAAGCTGCTCCGGCTCGACGTCATCCAAGCACACGGCGCATTCCGTTCCCAACACCAGATCCTTCCCCATGGTTGTCGGCAGTTTGGCGAGTTGGGTGGAGGAGAGACCATTTTCGGTGGCGGGTTTTACCGGATCATCCCGGTGGTAGTGGCGAGCGGCGTAGCAGAGCAAGCAAATGTAGACGAGGAAGACGGCGCTCATGCCAGCACATGGTAGGAAGAGAGCAAGGAATACTGATATCAGCATTTCCTTATTCCTTTCCCGGTGGTTTTCTGCCTTGTGCGGCGGAGGCGGTGGCGGAGGTTTAGTGTTGTTCTTGTGAGTTCTGATTTCTCGACGAATGGAACAGCAGTGGAGAAAGGCTTTTAAAGGGCCGAAGGGGGTGGGGGAGGGGGAGGGGGGTAGGGGTAGGGGGTAGGGTGCGCACCGAGGGCCATGGTAAGTTTCCTGGGAAAGTGATGGAAATAGTAAATTACAACTCAGTATATTGCAGTATACAACTGGGGAAGTCTTTCAAATGATTGTCATCATTAATTTTGTTATTTCATATATTTATATTTTTTCTTCTTACACAACTTCAAAGTTGTATATAATAAATATTTTTCTCTATCAATATAACTTTTTAAATATTTATTTAATGTTTTTAATGATATATATTTAATAAAAAACTAAATGGACCCACCTCTCCCGTTACTTTTTTCGTTTTTCTACTGTAATTAATTCACCACATACCACACTCATCACACCATCAATCACTGACCATTAGGCATGATTACTTTCACTCAATACGAATTTTAGAACTCAAACTACTCACTAGAAACTTCATATACAACATATAACACCAAGTTTACCATAATACTTTCAAATTTACATATATTTTGTTTCAAAGTTTAATAAAAACAACCATTCAAAGTACGATACAAAATCAAATAAAAGTTAACACAATATCATATAAAGGTTAATAGTGTTGTTGAGAAAAACTCCTGTTACAATACGTCACCGTTGTAGAGCCATATATAATGTGGCACACTATCATCCATATAGTCTTCCTCGCTATAACAACAATTTCTATAGTGTGATTTCCAACAAATTTATTGGTTTATAAATCGATTAAAATGTTAATTTACCATAAAACTATAAGCACATTAAAATATTTGTCACCATAAAGGTCTTGTGCTTTTAAAAGTTGATTGAAAATTTGTGTTTTTCTATGAAAAAGTATGATATAGAATACACAAAATGCACGGATGTCAACGATGATGAGGTCGTCAAAATTGGAATGATATTTGTTGGGACAACAATGTAGATTTTAAAAAATATTAGAGAATGTATGAATTTATCATAAGAACAAGTTTTACCAAAACAAAACCATAGTATAGCATCTTTTGGAGTGTTGAATTTTATTTTTTTTAATTTGAAAGCAAAATGATTATTTTATAAAATTATAAGGACAAATCACATAAGAACTAATATATTTTAGTTTTTTTTGGGATAAATCATTGATTTATTTTCAATAAATTCATACAATTTTAATATTTATTGTTAATCTAACCGCTTTTACTTCCTATATTCAGAACAACCGATATCTTTGATGAGTTGATTTTAGATAAATTATATCAAAGTCATTATATTTTAGACATTTTCTTAAGTTGACTATTAAATTTACCGGTTTGTACCGAATTTATAAGATAAAGTTGTTGGATCAAAAAAAAATGTCGCAATTGTATTTATTGGGTAAAAAAAGCAATGGTTAATCCGAAAATACTTAAAATATAATGTTTTTTTTTTAATTTCATTTACCCTGATTCTATGACTTTGTTACGTGATAATAGTATAAAAATAACAATTAACCTGTTTAATGTACAAAAAAACGCCAGGCACACAATATTGGGAAAAGTAGGACGAACCAAATATAAAAAATTATATTCTAAGAAAACAAGAAACCTTGAATGTATATTTTTTCTCTCTTTCATTTGAAAAACATGCAAAGATAGAAATGGGAAACACATGGTTAATGGGGGGTTTTTTGATGAAAGAGAAAAAAACATACATGAATAGAAAAAGACGTGAATTTGATGGAGAGGAAAAAAGCAGTTCATGATATTTAATTTTATTTCTTTAAAAAATGTAAATAAACTAAATAGTTATTTATAACTCTAAAGTTATTAGGGGGGGCGTTAAGGGGGCTGAATCCATGTTTTGAATAACGGACCGGACCGGTTGGTTCAATCGGTTCAACCGGGAACCAGTCTCATATGCGGTTTTTAAAGGCCAAAAAACCGGTATTCATATGAACCGGTGAAAACCAGTAAAACCGGTTGAACCGGTCAAAACCGAAAATTTTAAAAAATATTTATTTTGTTCATTTTTTGTATTTTTCATATAATTAAATATAATTATGACATCATCCGGTTTTTCCGATTTTTTAGACCGGTCTGACCGGTTTAACCACTTGAATCATCGAACCAGTAAGACGACGGGTTCGGTCTCCAGTCCGGTTTTCAAAACCTTGGGCTGAATAGGCCTAAAAAAATTTGGTTCCAAATTTTTTTTATTATATATATTTAAAATTTAAAATTAGAAAATTTTATAATAATAATAACTTTTTTTTTTCTGATTCGTCTTAAGGATTTGAAAATATTTGAACCTTCACTACCAACCTGAAAGTTATGGAAATAAAAAAGAAGGAAAATAATAAAATAGAGAAAATTCGAGAAATGACAAAAAAGGGGAGGTGGTTTGAAGAAAATAACCAAGAAAAAACAGATTATGAAAAATGACCAAAGGATCTGGAGAGCACCCTCTGCGGATCCATTGAAGGCTATGCGGATCCTCTACAGCTCTGTAGAATCTTTGTTTTTTGATTTTTTTTAATTTTTTTTGTTTTTTTGTTTTTTTTTTTTGCGTTCATTTTCGTTTATTAATATTAATTTTTTTTAAATACACTAATACTTATGTGATTATTATGTAAATAATTTGACAAAAAAGTTAAAAATAATGAAATGTTTTATGTAATATGTTTGCTACTGATGTATGTTTTTCATGTATTTTTACTGTTTTGTATATTATGTTATATGGAATACTGGTTTCTAAATAACCTAATACAAACCAAATACATATAAATTACATAATACAAATCGGTGCATATAAATAACCTAATTAAAATTATACAAATATTCCATGTTTTTTTATAGGTTACAAATCATATTTTAGAAAACATAAACATACAATCTTCATAATAAACATACTATAAAATAAACTTCATTCATTTAAATCGAACCACAAAAAACTTTGATTTCTTTTCGTATTTCGTCCATGGGTTTTATGTTGCTTGTGTCCCTAGATTTACTGTTGCTCGCGTCCATTGGTTATCTAACTGTTGCTGCCATTGGTACTCGGTGCAACCTTGCCATTGGTTCTGTGGCTCTTCCTGTGGTCGGTATTCGATCCCTTACGTCCATTGGCTGTCTAGTTGTTGTTGCCATTGATGTTCGGTCTGTTGTGTCCATTGGTTGTCTAGTTGTTGTTGTCATTGTTGTTCGGTATGTTGCGTCCATTGGTTCTCTGGCTCATGCTGCCGTTAGTTTCCGATCGCTTGCGTCGGTTCCTCTTCTTTCACTTTTGTCCCAATCCCTGACACCTCAGTATATTTTTTACTTTTACTTTGGTTATTTGGAACGATTTCCTTACACGTCCTTGCATTATGAGTTGTGTTATGACATCTACTACACCTTCTTATTTTTGGTTCCTCACCTTGAGAGGGAATACGATTGGTGTTTTTTGGTCTACCAACTTGATGTATTTCAATCACAAGAGGGTTAACAACCATAAGGTCATCCGGAACCTCCCAATCACTAAGTTCTGAAAGAGGGTATACGGCCTGCTCATACATTCTTCGATATGTTTCAATTTTATAATCATTTATAGCCATATGCCCACAGTGATCAATTTTCAAGTGTGTTAAAACTATTATCACATGACTACATGACAAACCAGTTAGTTGCCAATTTCTGCAAGAACAAGTCTTTTCCCTCAAATTCACTATGCCACCATTTTTGAAGTCATGCACTTTATATGTTGTATTGTCAACACCGGATACCGACCATCCTTGAATCCCCTCTTTATTTTTTTAACCATATCTTTAGCCCACTTCGTAAGTATTGATGTACTTTTTTTCTGTTAAAACAAACATATATTATTATATATGACATTTATCATATAATTTAAAAATAAACATAATGATACCTGCAGCCATCCGCCGTTTGTAAAACCGTTTTCTGCATAAGTACGCGAAAGAACTCAAGAAGTGGTAATATGGCAATTTCCTTGCTTTATTTGATACAACATTCATACACTGATCCGTAGAGGTGTACACTGATCCGCAGAGGTGTACACTGATTCGCTGATAGCAGTTATGTGGATTCCCAAACAGTTTTGTTGACTGATATTAAACATAAGTTCATTATTTTAAACCTTTTTTGTCAAATTTTTTACATAAAACATAAGGTATTAGTATATTAAAAAAAATAATATTAATAAACGAAAACAAAAAATAAAAAAAAACAAAAAAATTAAAAATTAAAAAATTCAAGATCCGGTGTTTTGGTTCCTCAGACGTATTACATAAAACATTTCATTATTTTTAACTTTTTTTTGTAGATTTTTTTACATAATAATCACATAAAGTATTAGTGTATTTAAAAAAATATATATTATTAATAAATAAACATGAACGCAAAAAAAAAAAAAAAAAAAAAAAAAAATTGAAAACCAAATATTCGGCAGAGCTGTAGAAGATCCGCATAGCCTTTAATGGATTCGCAGAAGGTGCTCTGCAGATCTTTTGGTTATTTTCGGGAAAAAAAAAATCTTGGTTATTTATTTTAAACCACCTCTTCTTTTTGTCATTTCTAGAATTTTCTCAATAAAATAACAAGAAAGATTGTATGTGTTTATGAGTTATAACAAAAAAAATTGTGGTTTGAATTCGTTTCACGTTTTCAAGGATAATAAAAAAAGAAATAATAATAATAATAATTTTACATATTTGAAAATATAATATAATAGCTAATTGGCAAAACGGTGACGTGTAGCGTGAGGTACAAGAAATCTCACGAGAACACCATGCTTTTGTGTCTCTTTTTTGATCTAACGGCGTTGACTTTTACCGTTAGCATAAATCGAAATAAAAAACGGCAGAAATGCAGTGAGCCGTTAGTTTATTTTATGTGTGTGTATGTTACGCGCCGTTCATTTTGGAGTTTGCTTTTTTAATATTCCCCCACTTTAACTTCAAACAAATATTCATATGTTACTTTTCTTTAAAAAAACATATTACTTTTTTAACTTTAATAAAAGATAAAAAGAAGCTACACAAAAAGTATATTTTTAATGAACTTCTTTTAGTTTAGGAATTATTTTTAAAATGTCTTTGTCTCTATGACATAAATTTTTAGACAAGTTAATATACTAATAATTATTTTTATCTATATATATAATAAGTTGAAAATCATAAAATTACGGTAATCGTTGCATTTGTGTTTTAAAGGGGTTGAAATAAATGACACCTTTTGAATAAAATGGTGGTAAAGCGGCTTATTTTCCAAAATATATTATTCTTGGACACCCACCATTAACCTTTTTCTACAATTCTCTCTTCTTTTTCTATCAATGTTTATGTAATCATTTCGAAAATTTAAAAATTAGTCCCTGAACTTCTGCATTATGCAAATTTCTGCTCTTCCAAAATCTTATTTTATCATGTTTTCCCCATGACTCACCTTCTTACGCGTACTTTATTCACCTTTATTGGAAATAACAGTGAAAGCTTTCTTTTTCCAAATTATTGAAATTTACTCCCTATATACATGTGTTTTCTTGAAAGTGGGAGGAAAAACTTGGTGTGTGATGATCAATGTTTCTAAATTTTGTGTGCATGTTGTTCGGTTAATGTGTTTATATAATAATTGAGTATCACGAACAATTTGTGTATGTAGGATGGTTCAAACAAATGGCAACTTATTGTTTAGACAAAGAAAACATATATCATTTAGCCATGTTTTTGTATGGAATGAATGTTCAAGATCTTATCGACCCAAAAACATGGTATACTATTAGTATATATACATATAATACCCATAAAATGTATAAATGTTATGAAATGATGGTTAAACAATAATTATAATTATTACATTATAATTATTACATGACAATTATAATTAGTTCAAAGTGACCATGTTAGTTCGAACTAATTTTGGTCAATTTCTATATGAGTAGTCATAACATCAAGTGACTTTGCCCGGATCAAGTTTGAACACAATTACTATACACACACTTTGGCTTTTAGCACAATCTACCTCGGTCATTTGATATCTTAAACTAACTTACACATTAGCTTGGCATAATCTCATATGATACAATTGACTTGGTCACTTTCTAAGTCAAATAAATTGGCTTGGTCGGTTTGAAAAGATTTATTATGTGTTGTAAAAAGGCTTGTAGTTTTATAAAAGTTAGTTTTTTTCTTTAATTGGTAATTTTGGTTGTATATGTATTTGTAATGTTTTTATTTTATTGCGCTTATTTTGTTGCACGGTGTCCAATCAATTTGGATTCGATTGATGGACATTTTAGAGACAATACGATCATGGCTTACGTGACGTGAACTTTAAATGTCACTTTTATGCTTTCGCATGTGACAATGATACTAAAGACATTTGAGATATGTTGTCAAGGAACCTTGGAAACTAGTTATACTTTTATGAAAATTCCGAAACGCTATGAGAAAAGTTAATTTAGGAGGAGTGGGTAGTTTGGTAAAAGTCGAATTCCTTGAATAGGTTGACATGTATAAAAGTTTGAGTTATAGTCTTGTTAGTGTTACAACCTTGTTTTAGCCATTTCCACCTTCTAAGGACTATAAGAGTAAGGACTTTTGACTAATGATACCCAAGTATCAACAATCAACATCATGGCAAAGAAAAATAACCAAATAAGGTAATCTGTGCCTTTTCTTATTCATGTCCCTTCTCATTTTTTAGGTTATATACAAGTTTGAGATGTTAAATGTGAAATTTTAAATTATTTTTCTAGAACCTTTAAAACTTTACGACTATCAAACATAATTTTGCATCTTACTTTTTGTTTAACGTAAGTTAGTGTTGTATGTGATTGGCTAATGAGTTTGTATTTATTCTATATATTTATGATTATACTTTTAACCAACAATATCAACCTGGCAAGTTATATATATATATATATATATATATATATATATATATATATATATATATATATATATATATATATATATATATATATATATATATATATATATATATATATTATATATATATATGAATTATTGTTGTATGCAATCCACTTCTTTGTTATGTATGTATCTTAGTCCTTACCAAACCCCGCCTCTATTAGTAACACTCATGGCGAGAGTCTATTTAAATTGTACTTAAAAAATCATTTGTTAACGCTTTTCTAAAATATTTAGAATTTAAGTTTGTAGAATAACACTTTTGTCCCAAAATAGTAAACTTAATTCAAATTTGAAAACTACGGAGGTTGTTAACAATAAACATATCAAATCATGATCCAAGCTCACCACACATTTTGTGATCTTCTAAAAGTCAAAACTAATCCTTAACTAAAGTTGTGGTTTCAATATAAACTCACATTAAAATAAGTTGGACAATATAATTGCCTAGTGAGTTACCTGATATTGGTTCATTTAGCGTAAGGGATAACAACCCAATTGTACTCAAACCAAGCCTAAAAACAATTTAAAACACAAAGAACACTTATGGTTTAGAAATCCACATCAATAACGGGGCTATATGCCCAAAAGTTTGATTTCAAACAATATTAGTTCAAAGTAAACATAACAGTTGGGTATAACTCCAAATCAAATCAAGGGTCTTATATGCCCAAAAAATACACTTTATACATTTTAATTTCAAAACAGAGGACCAATAAGTCCCACAAAATACAAAGGGTATAACAAGTTCATAACAATAAGTATAATGCAATACATGCAACTGCTCCCATCCCTTTGTTAGTCCCATAAGTCCAACTCACTAACAAACGTCGGATGAATAAAGCTCATGCTAGACGAAACTGCCAACTTTTGCACTAACATCTAACAACAAGGTTTGGTGATTGGATATGAAGAGCTCATGATAGATTGAATTGCCAACTTTTACACGTATATGCACAAACAAGCAATAGGGTTATCCATATAGGCCACACAAGGGGCAGCTAGCCTCAACTTGTGTACTTGAGTGGTTTTGTAACGTCCCAAAATTTCATAGTAAAATTTTCATTTTTAAAACAATAAACCATACAAACGTGTTGTCCAAAACCAATCAAAGTGAATATATTATTTAAACATCAAAGTAAAGATCATAAATTGCCAATGCTAAAAAACTCTAGGGGATGTTGTGCAATCACGTCGAGCCCTTCCGTTTCGTATCGAAAGTACCTAAAACCATAAACATGAAACCTTAAGCACAAAGCTCAGTGACTTTCCCAAAATACCACATAACATACATACAATAGGGATTGTTATGTGCCAACATAGTCTTGCCTATATTCCATAAGGTGTATCATGGTCTTTTCTTACCAAGGCGGCGGGCAAAACGTTGGGTCTTACAGACAAGTACCAAGAGCCACCTCTTAGTCTTCTATGCAAGTACCACAAAGACAATTAGCATTCCACATATCACTGCCCACTCCAGGTTTTTTATACAAATGTCAGGGGACACCCCCTGGTCTTTCTATATAACATAAAACAGTAAGCTGACATTGGTGGCTTCGACCCCCGAGTACAGTGAGGAGACTCACCTGAATTAGAAGGCCGACTAACACTCAGCTCAAAACTATGCCGACCACAACTAACTTCTCTTTAACTAGATTATGGGTGCTTAACACCTCCTATCAATATACACAAAGTAAACCCTAACTATACCTTCTAAAAATAAAATTTTACCAAAAGTCAACCCAAGCCAAAAATCAACTATTAAAGTCAAAGTCAACAACCCATAATGTCAACTATTCAGCCTTACGTCGTGACCGGCCCTTGGTCACATCGTGAGAGCTCATTCGGTCTGATTCTAACTCATCTCGACTCAACTGAACCAACCCAGACATGAAAAGTCACTGGAGTTGACCTCATGACGTAAGCAACCTTCTGTCATGCCGTGAGCCCCAAGAAGCTTAACAGAAACGAGGTCATTCAATCCTCACGTCGTGAGACCCTATGTCTCACGTCATAAGCACAGTCAGAAGCAAAATATCCAACAATTTAAGTCCTTAATCCATTAATCCTTTTAATCTAACTTTCTAAAAGGTCATATAACTCCATAATACACTCAAAAGTCAATGATTTATGGGTATGTACGTCCAATACATGTCTAGATCTCACTTAGGGACAAAATTGAAGAAAAGGTCATCCAACTTTCATGTAAGGCTCCAAAACCCAACCATTCACTATATCTGAACTTCATGACACTCTAAAGACCCTTATAACCTATTAAGTTGCCAACTTCATGGTTTTCATTCATTCAAACTTTCTCAACCAAGGAGAAAAGTGGGACAAGATTTAGATCTAACCATAAACAACAATAAAGGTGGAAGCTTTGACACTTACAAGGGTCCATAAACAATGTGAGGTGGTGATGATGATGATTCCTTGCATGCCTCTTCAAAAGACCACCTTCTTCTTCTTCTTCTTCTTCAAACCAGGAAATGCTCCAAAAAAAAAGGCCAAGGATTAAGCAAGGAATGAATCCCAAAGTTTTATGAGGTGATGGGGGGGGGGGGGTGGAGGCTGATAACGAACCTTAAAATGGGTTTAGAGGGGATTAAATATGAAGGAAAACCCTAAAGATCATGAGCTTGTGTTGTATTAGTTCTCACGTCGTGAGATCAATCTGCAACAAGATTTACATATTAACTCTCCTCACGTCATGATCAGTCAAAGGTCACGTCGTGAGACCCCATTTCCTCCAAAATTCGACCTTTTGACTCCCTGAAACCCTAAATTGATCTATCCTAGCAAACGGGTCTTACAATTATCTAAAATCTACTCCTAACCCATCCTATCATGATATGCATAAGTAAGATGCTTATATCAATTCCAAAAATATAACCTTTTTGCTTTTAAAATCAAATCATTTCCAAAAATTTCATTTCATGAATGCACATATAGTTCATATAACAAACAACGCTTACATAGAATATCATATAATGAAAACCAACAAAACTTATAAAATCACAAAAGCAAGATTGGGGGTGTGTGTTCCCTGTAACTCACCCTCGATCCAACGATAAAAATACCATACTCTTCCTTATTTGACTATATTTCTTCAAGTATTATGCTTCCAAGTCAACCACCTAAAATCGTCATCATAATGTTGTCAGTGTAATCTCCCAATTTTCAGAATAATTTTTTTGTTTTTAAACACATATTTCATACGACATATTCAAGGAAAGACCCTTTATTTGCAAATTGTAGTTCAAAATTAGAGTTATAAAGAAAAGTGTTATGAAATCAAATCATTAAACTACAGATGAGCGTGTACAGTCATGTTTTCACATCCCCACGAACTGATAATATTTGAAAAACATTTAATCCACAACTATAAGCCAAAACTTAGTGAGTTCCTAAAATACCGAACTAAATTCATTAATTCATGCAAGAAGTCAAAAATATCGCTTTTTCCCATTTTACCCTTTGGCTCCAAGGCACAATTCAAGGGGCTAAGTCACTTAACCAATATGATCAACATCTAATAGGGTCTAAACTGTATTCCCTTGAAGCACAAGACCCTTATTCGATCAAATCACGACCCGCTAACCCAAAATCAGAAACATCCCAAAATTGGATCTTATAATCAAAAGAACAGTATACCCTTTATGGGTCAACTCATCATTCTTACCTCCAAAAGCTCCTTGAGTATCCTAATATAAAATATGAAAGCTAAGGAGATCAAAGGAATGGATCCGACTCTAGACATAAGCAAAACATAAAGCATAAAACGGGTCAGGACGTTTGATGTGTCACCCCTTCCCATTTCAGTATTTGTCGGTTTCCCTGAAAGTTTGACCTAATGAACTATGTCATTAGTATTTTTATGCATCACCAAATAGTTTTTGAAATTTCCCCTAACCAATCATATTAACATACTACCTTACTATGTTTTCTTCAATCCAAATCCAACGACATTATCAATTTACTTTAATGGTTATAGTTCATTAGGGATGTCAATCGATAACACGACAAAAAATACACGCCATGAAACAAAACTAAAATTCAAATTCGTGTTTATATCGGAAGTAAAAAAACGATGTCATGTTGTGTCATGTTCGTTTTCAAAATCCAACATGAATTGACAAAATATTAACATGTATTTATTGTGTTTTTATGAGTAAATATGAACTAAATTAAGTAATTATCAATTTATGCTATATTTGTTGTGTCTCGTGTTAATTAAAAAAAATTACTAGTATATTTTCATGTCGTACTTGTGTTATATAAAAAAAACCACCATATGTCTTGTCATATAATAACACAATACGACTTTCCGAATCAACACCCTTACAATTTAGTTCCAAGTTCCCTACTTCTCTCCCTCATAATACACAATCTATTAATTTTTTAATTTGTAATAGACTATTTTAAATCCAAAAACCAGAAATGAAATTATGGAACCTAACTATTGATAAGAAAATAAACTACACAGATTTGGGCTCAATGCTAACCCATTTTCCATTAGAATTTGGCCCGGTCCAAGTTTTCTGATCAAAGCTCGGCCCAAAGTTACAAGATAACCGACCCCGGTTCAACGGTTTAGATAAGAGTTTAGGGCACAGGTAATATAAATACAGAAAACTCCACAGCCATACGGTTTTAGGGCTTAAACGAAGAAAATTGAAGCCGGAGAAGAGGGCTCTTCATTAGGAAGGAGCTGTACTGTCTTATCCAAATCGTCCAACAAACAAAAGGTAACCGTTGATGATTTAATCTCGAATATCTGACAAGTAAGCGCTGATTACTGATTTATATTGTTTTCATTCAACTTAATAGATTCAATCCTCTAAATTATTTGTCTTTCGGTTTGTTTTGGCAACAATTAGTCGTTGATTTTCCCTTTGATTGTGTTTTGTTTCTAATTTTTTTATTTTGGTGTATGAGAATACTGAAAACCCTAGTTTTTGCGGTTATGCTGTATGTAATTATAAATTGGAGGAATGTAATTCTGATGTTTCATTACTCGTGCTGATCGTATCTGTACATATCTATACTAATTACAAACTTCATTAATTGCAATTTTTACTTTATGTAAAAGTTAAAAGACTCAATTTTTTGTCGATGTATATGTTTGCTCCTAAGATTTATCAACAATCAATTGTTTGCTGTGTGCTTTACCTAACTATTATCTATTCTTTGACCGTTTTATAGTTGTTGAGAAAACCCTAGATTTTATGGTGCTTCTGTTAATCTGGTGATTTGGAGATGCTTTATCTAATTCTTCGTTACCCCTAAATGGATAATATCATCTTGTGTGTTTCTTTGAACCCCGACTTGTTCTATTTTGTGTTTAATGTCTGTAAATGTTTCATCTTGAAGGATGGATCGTTATCAGAAGGTTGAGAAGCCTAGAGCAGAGCAACCAATTGATGAGAATGAGATCCGAATTACTAGCCAGGGAAGGATGCGAAGCTATATCACCTATGCAATGACATTGCTTCAGGTATAAACTCTTCATGAATGTTAAACTAATATCTTCATCTTTTTCAAGTTTTATAAACTGTGGTGTATGTAAATAGCACTTACTAATTACTATGAACTTAAATCTTTTTATTTATTTGCTTTCCAGGAAAAAGGATCATCAGAGATTGTATTTAAAGCAATGGGAAGAGCCATCAACAAGACTGTTACAATTGTGGAATTGATAAAGGTTTGCTCTTTTTTTTTTTATCTCCACACTTATATTACATTCTCCAAATTTTTACTATTTATCACTATCTTCTTTCATCATATATTTTTAGAGGCGAATTGTTGGGCTTCATCAAAATACATCCATTGGATCCACAGACATAACTGACACCTGGGAACCTTTAGAGGAAGGATTACTTCCGTAAGATAACATTCCCACTTCTTGAAAAACACACTTTCAATATTCCACTTCTCCACATTTCATAAATTTATTAACTTTTTTCTTTTTACAGTCTCGAGACCACAAGACATGTTTCAATGATCACCATAACTCTCTCTAAGAAAGAGCTGAATACATCATCTATCGGGTGAGTTTGTTTACAATTCATTTTTCTTTTTTCCTTTTGCATTATCATTTTTTATAAATTATTCCTTAAAACTTATGTGGTTAACCTTTTTTCAGATACCAACCACCATTGCCAGCTGACCAGGTCAAGGTGGCAACTGAATTTGAATATGATGGAGGTATAAATTTATAATACATTAAATATTAAATACTCTACACACGTCATAAATTTATCAACTTTTTATAAATTTTATATTTTGATTTTTTTTAATAGAAGGATCACCAACTGCAAGAGGCAGAGGTCGTGGTGGAAGGGGGAGAGGGCGTTCTAGACCTGCACCAGGTATTTTGTGTAAAAAATAAATAATATATTTTTTTTAAAAAATATTTGTTAAAAGATTATAAAGTAAATTGCTATTTCTTGTTTTTGTTAAATGATAAACAGGAAATGGTTATGGGCCAGATGAGTATGATGATGGGGGTTGGGATGGTCCCGGTGGGTATCCTCCCAGGGGTAGGGGAAGGGGAAGGGGACGTGGGTTCCGTGGGCGTGGAAGGGGAAATTACAATAATGCCCCTTACATGGACACTCAACAGGAAGTAGGAGGGTACAACAACCAAGAGTCTCCAAGGGGTAGGGGTCGTAATTTCCGTGGGCGTGGAAGGGGTGGCTACAACAATGGCCCTTACATGGAAAACAACCAACAAGATTTTGGTGGGTACAACAATCAAGAGTCTCCCAGGGGTAGAGGACGTAATTTCCGTGGTCGTGGAAGGGGTGGTGGTTACAATAATAATAATAATGATATCAATAATAATAATAATAATGCTTATATGGATAATCAACAAGATGTTGGAGGCTACAATCAAGAATTTCGAGGTATGTTAAAAAAGTTGTGACAATTTACCCTTTCTGACCCTGAGTTTTGTTAAAGTTACAGTTTTTGTCCCAAATTGAAAAATCTATTGAAACTCAATGACTAAACATGTAAATTACTATGGTTGATGTATTTGGGTGGAACAGGGCGTGGTCGTGGGAGGGGGACACGTGGCAGGGGACGTGGGTTCAGGTCAAACAGGCCAAATCAAGGTGCAGGTGTTGGTGGTGGTGATTAAAAAAAAGGTGGCTATGTTTTTTTTTATCATGTGTTTGGATGATGATGATGCCTGGCATTTCTATGTTTGGTTTTTGAATTTTTTTTTATTAAAAGTTTGGGATAATTTGACTTAGGAAATGAGTTTGTACCAAAAGTGTAGACTAAGTTTTAGTACCTTTTTTTTTATTGTTATTTGATTTTTTCAATTTTTATTGTAATTTTTGTTCTTGAGTTTTGGCTGTAGGATTTATAGTTCATGTGTTTGATTTTCTAGTATTAAGACTCTTGATTTGCCAAATAGTATTTTTAACCTCACATAATCTAAAATAACACAAGGTAAGTTGATTGTGTGTTTTCAAATTTAATCATTTATCACTACCTTAAATAGAAGGTAACTGAGTTTTAAACATGAATTTTAAAAGGTTTAAGAAATCACCAAATATTGAGCTATAAAAAGAAAAAAAAAATGATACATTATGAATTTATCGTGATGTGTTTTCTTGAATGAACTTGTTGGTATAATGTTTATAGTTGGGTCCAAACCGGCCTACTTTTGTGTAGCATCTTCCTAGCCAAAGCCAATGTTTTTGCCTATTTCCACATCTCGACACATGAGACGATTGACACGACATGAAGATGTCTTGTGTTTCTGTGTATGGATTTTGCAAATTTGTGTTTCGTGTTATGAATTTCAAAATTGTGTTTTATATCTATCATACATGGGTTAGGCACAAATTTAAACATTTAAACAAGCGTGTTATACAAGACATGAATGATTTATTGAATTAAAGCATGCGACTTTCTATTTTCAGCTTGTTTTAGTAGTGTTTTTATTAATAATAAGTCACTCGAATGGTTCATGTGCTTTTCAAAAAATAGCAACTTTAAAACAATGTTGAAATACTACAATCTAGTCGTTGCAGTTTGATTATAAGATTTCTTATTGGGGTCAAGGATAGAAGAATGTTAAAGGAAGGGGCGGGAGTAGGGGTGTTCGTTTGGATGGATTGGTTTAATCCGATCCGATCAAGTGAATCCAAATTAATTTCGGTTTTTAAAACGTAGATCCAAATAGTCCAAACTAAATTCAAATCCGATCCGATCCAACCAAATTATAATTTGGTTGGATCGGTTTTTTACAATTCGGTTTTCAAGAATCAAGACATTTCAATAAATATATAACTTTAGTATTAACTTACTCTATAATATAAACTAAAAAAATATTGTTTAATTAGTTGTGAACTAAAACTTATAAATAACTATCAAGAAAAATATATTATAGTTTACGACTTTATAGACAATTTTTTTATAAGAAGTACATATTAAAGTATTATAATAGATGAAAAATTTTAATATACTAAAAGAATAATTTAGTAAATTTATAAATTATTAAAGATATATATTAAAAAGAACAAAATAATAAATTGCAATTCGGTTTTTTTGGACTATTCAGTTTTTATTTTATAAACCAAAACCAATCCAAAATCCAAAATAATAATTCGGTTTTGCTAAAAACCAATCCAAAAATCCGAATATCCGAACCAAATAGTCCAATTGGATAATTCAGTTTTATCTAAATAGTGAACAGTTCTAGGCGGAAGGAGCATGGTACTACTGTATTTTCTGACATCCATGATTACGGAGAAGGGAAAAGGGTAATGGAAGCGAATAGGGACAAGTGGGGTGAGATATTGTTTGATTTTTTATTTAATATTTTTATTAAATAAAATTTATTAGGAAAACTATAAAAATTCTATAAAATGGTATTAAAATTAATTTTAAATGACTAACTATACAAAGAAAATAAAATCATAAAAACCAGTGTAGTATTGCCTAACATCAAACTAAACTTGTTATATTTTAGAAACTAAAAGTACTTATTATTATTATTATTATTATTATTATTATTATTATTATTATTATTTTGATTGCCTTGGAGTTACGTATCATATTATGCTAGAAAATGAGGACCCGCCGCCGCCTGCCGGGTACCTCACATATCATAATTCATATACTAGTATAGTATTATTGAATTGAATAGGAGACTGAAGTGTTCTATTTGGTCACGTCTCGTAATATATATAAAGGCAGAAACACATACACATTCTCCTCCAGCCCTCCACCTCAAATGATTCAGCTTTCCTCTAATACAAACAAAAAAAAAAAAAAAAAAGTCAGAAATCAACAGAACAACGATGGAGGTTTATGAAGATGAAGATATAGTGATTGTTGGTGCTGGGTTAGCTGGTCTCACTACTGCCTTGTCTCTTCACAGGTATTCAAATTCTATTCTACCATCTCTTTTGCACGCTTCACTCACTTGTACCCTGCAACTCATCCAATCACCACCATCGGGAAAACCCACTCACTCACCACTGAAGCAATTCATAAAAGCTCGTTCCTTTGTGCTTTAGTTACTTGTACAGTATTCATGTATTTGAATCAATTATGACCCAATAAACAAGATTTCCCCTTCAAATATTAACCTTGTTTTTCTTTTTCTTTCATCAAGATTGGGTTTGAAGAGCTTGGTGTTGGAGTCATCAGAGAGCTTGCGAATTACCGGATTCGCCCTTACACTATGGACCAATGCTTGGAAGGCACTCGATGCAGTTGGAATCGGAGATTCCCTCAGACAAAAATCTACCCAAATGAAAGGGTAAAATAGTCATTATAACCAGGGTTATTCCAGTAATTCTATAATTAACTCAGTTTTGTTGTTCCAGATTCAAGATCGCATCTCCTGATACTGGTCTTTTTACTTCACAGCAAGCTCTCGACAAAGATGGAAAATTGTGAGTAAACATGTTTCATATATAATAATTATTATGACGACACAATTCAAATCATTTCACATTTCGTTTTTTCAGAGATTTATTTATGTGAGTGGTATTTCTTTCTATATATAAACTGTATATAGTGACTGTAAATTAATCCTGATTTATAGCAAAGGTTATGAAAGCCGATGTGTTAAGAGAAAGGATTTAATGGAAACATTAGTCAAGGAGCTTCCACCAGGCACCATTAGATACTCTTCCAAGGTCGTCACCATTGATGAACTCCATCGCTTCAAGCTCGTGCACTTAGCCGATGGCACCATTCTCAAAACCAAAGTAATAGTCTCTTTAAACGATTTTACTTTGATGAATGATAGATGTCTTATATATATCTCATTCATTAATGTATCATTGTAGGTGTTGATTGGATGCGATGGAGTTAACTCAGTTGTTTCAAAATGGTTGGGTCTCGGGTCACCCGTAAGTGTGGGGAGGTCAGCTATTCGGGGATTGGTTGAGTTCCCAAATGGGTCGGGTTTTGACCCTATGTTTCATGTCAACTTTGGAGGTGGTGTTCGCTATGGTTTTCTTCCTGTTGATGACAAGACTGTCTACTGGTTTTGCACCTTCACCCCATCTCAAGTTCCATCTTGTAAGTCGTTTTTGAATATAATTTATAAAACATATTATATATATACTTATATTCAAAGTCAAGGCTCAAGAATCACTTTTTTGTTATAGATGAAGAAGATTGGTATGAAAACCCTATAAAAATGAAGCAATTTGTATTGAGCCGAATCAACAAGATGCCTCAAGAAGCACAAGATGTGGTGGAAAGAACATTGATAACTAGCATATCTTTGTCGCCATTAAAGTTCAGATTACCATGGAATGTTTTATTTGGAGACATAGTGAAAGACAATGTTTGTGTAGCTGGGGATGCCCTTCATCCGATGACTCCTGATATAGGTCAAGGTGGGTGTTCATCGTTAGAAGATTCGGTAGTTCTTGGAAGGTGTATTGGGGAGGCTCTTTTGAAAAAAGTTGATGGAAAAGATGATGAGTTTGAGAGGATTGAAAAGGGTTTGAAGAAATATGGAAAGGAAAGAAGGTGGAGAAGTTTTAGTTTGATTAGTGTTGCTTATTGTGTGGGGTTTATGCAAGAGAGTAAGGGTATGATGATGAGTTTCTTGAGGAAAGTGTGGTTTTCTAAATATACACCTAGTGCTTTTCTTAAGATGGCTAATTTTGATTGTGGTGATCTTGTAATATGAATCAAGAAATGGTAAATTTCTTCTGAAAAAGACTTTTAAGATATTATTTTGTATCTAAGCTTCTGATAGTAATGAATGTTTTTCAATGTTATTTGTTATCATAATAATTCATGGTAACATTATAGTTACTTATGGCTTATCACATTTGAACAAATGAACAAAATCTTTCAAATAAGTATTTAGTCATTTCACTGTAAATCTTGATTTTCCTGCTATTCAAAATCAGTAAAGTGGTGGCAGATGCAACAAATAAAGTAAACTTAAGCCATCTGATACCATGAAATAGTGATGATTGACTTTGCATTCAAATATGAAAATATATACCGATTTACAAAACATAAATGGGCCACAAACATACATGGGCTAAATAACTAATAAACGCTATGCAAACTATTGGGGTTATACACACACTGATAATGCAAATATACAGTCCACGTAATTCCAATCACCCAAAATATTAAAAAAAACTATATTCACGTAAACTAATTCTTCTTGATTGATGTTTTTACAAGAAACATTTAAATAAGGATGGTGCTAAAAAAATCTTCTTTGGAGTTTTTATATTTTTTTTTATCACTATTAGGTTTTCTGAACTAATATAATCAATCTATTTTAATATATATATATATATATATATATATATATATATATATATATATATATATATATATATATATATATATTTTTCTTTTATATAATTTATTATTATTTTTATTCTAATTATTAAACTAATTTAATATAACTTATTAAAACTAGATTAAATATCACAATTATTAGATTAATTATATTTGTATTTTTTTTATTTAATAAATATCATTAATTTATTAAAAACTAATGTATTTATAATATTTTTCTTTGTTTTGTTTTTACTTTTATCATAATTAGATTAAATAACATTCTAAATAAATAAAAAAGAAACTTACTAAAACTATATTTTCTTATTTATCAGACGCAAATTTTAAAAATACGAAACCTTAATAACTATTTTTTTTATTGATGAAATATTTGAATGATTTTAATATTTAATTATTTACTATTTATATTGTTTTCTATTCTTAAATAATTTTTTTTCTTGGATTCAGTTTTGAACTTTGAATGACTATATATTATTCTTAAAATTTATATATTAGTTTAACGACAAACTACGGTATATTATTGTTGAACTTTTGAATAACGATAATTTATAGTGTAACTTCAAAAAATATATTGATTTGCATCTTTAAAAATTGTGAACGAATAATACTTTTAAAAAACAACATTCTATTCGTCTATAGATATAAGTTATGTTGGATTTTTTTTGAAAATAAAGATCTTGAGATTTTTTAGTCATATATGATTAATCGATAATCATATGTGCATAATCAAAAATGAAAAAACAGTCATATATGGTTTATATTTTAATATGTCGATTCCGTTTTGATTAAATCATATATGGTTATTTAAATATGTATATTCCCTTTTGATTAATCACATATGATTACCGAGTAATTATATACTAATAAAAAAAATCTTAAGAATTTTTTTAAATCTCAAATGAACTCTCTCTTATAACAATTTTTTTATATTTATTTTAGATTTAACAAAAGAATAATGAGTATATTTCATAACCATTTTTAGCTTTCTTTATCATGAGTTTATATACATAAATATAAAATGAGTTTTTAGGATATCAAAATTCGGTTAAATCCGAACCAGTTTTGTCGGATTTTTGCATGAGTTTTGGAGTTACAATATAACCATTTACGGATTCGGATTTTTGTCGGATTAGCCTATATAAAAAATTGCCACGTCGTTAAAAAGCTTTATAAAAACATTCTTAAATTGTAAAAAATAGTTAAGGATTTGAATTCAAATGATTTTGTTTTTTGAAAAGTTGGTTTTCTATAAATGAACAAAACGACAAAAAGTTAAAAACAATCCTAAATTTAAAAAAAAGCTTTAAAAAAACATTTTTAGTTGTTAAAAAAAGGAGAGCTAAAGTACAATTGCCCCTCGTCTATATGTCAAAATGCACATTTGATCTCTATTTTTAAAAATTAATTCAAACCATCCCCATGTCGTTATAAGATGTACCTTACGTCACTCACAAACTTAAAATGACCATCTTACCTTTTTTTTCCATTAATTTTTCAATTATTATAACTTATCTAGTATTTTTTTTATTAATTATATTTAAAAAAAAGGAAACATCCATTTAAATTGGTTCCAACCCGTTTAGTCATCAACAATTTCCAACTACAATCACTTCCAACCATCGGCCACCTCCGTTCACCCGTGACATCCATCCACCATCCACCGTTCTCTCCATCTCTTTCTCTTTATCTTTCTCTCTCTCTCTCTCTCTCTCTCTCTCTTTCTTTCTTTCTTTCTTTCTTTCTTTCTTTCCTCTCTCTCTCTCTCTCTCTCTCTCTCTCTATCCTCCGGTACCTCCACCTACTACCACCAACAACTCAAGAATCACCACCAGTCGACTACCACTAGAACCCTCATATTGGAACCCAGAGATGATGAAGGCCATAACATTTGAAACCCAGAGACGATGAAGGTGACAAATCGAAACCCTCATATTGGAACTTGGAGACGATGAAGACAGCTACGTTCGAAACCCTGAGATGATGAAGGTTTAAAACAACTCAACCCTGAGACAAAATGGTGCACGTTGTTCTCTAGATCTGTGAGCTTTAAAGAAGACAAAGTTTTCCAGGCGAACAGGTGGTTACGAAGATGAAGATTTTCAAAATAAAAAAGAGATCGGAGTTGACCCCCCCACCTTTCTTCTCCATTTACCTAGGTTCCAAATCGAAGCTTGATTTGTCTCTATTTGCAAATCGAACCTCGAACTAGGTCCAAAACGATGGTTGTCGGAGGTATACGTTTGAGGGATGTGAGTATGTGTAACACTCTAAAAATCACAATATATTTAAAATTTTCAAACCAACCATGAATCAATATTGTTTACAAAAGTTTCATTGTTTCAAAAGCATTATTTCAAATCAGAGTTTTTCCCAAGACTCGGAGACATAAAAACATGAAGTTGTGTATGATAACACCTTTACCTCGTAGAGCCTTCGGCATGACTGGACCTTCTGGTCAACTAGGCAAGATCAAGTAAAAAAACATCCATCAACATCGGAGAACCATCTCATAATAATGATTGGATCCCGAACCCCATCGAACACCGGGGGATTCGTATTATCGAAGCCCTAGTACTGGAAAGCTCTTTCTCCACGAACCCCAACGGTCGTGGTAGCTGTAGCAACAAAAACCTTAGTAAGAGAAACGTATCGGTCGTCAAAGTACTCAATAATGGAGGTCTTGATACACCCAAATAGCTCCGTTATGTACCCCCAGATATCAATCACAACCTCAAAAGAAATCAATGCCCTAATCTCATCATCAAACATCCCCGACCTATCCTGGCCACTCGACCCAACTCCTGTCTCAAATCTCCTCGTAAGCATCATACTGAAAATAAACTAGAAAATACCAGATGAAGAGCATTTCATACCATATTATCTATTATAAACAACAAACCCTAGGGGTTGTGACTTCCCTGCTACGCGTATGGGTCATGTGCTTCCAGTAGTATGTGCTCATACTACCTTCCGCACCTACCCGTATTTGTCTCAGAAGTCGTCACAACGACCTTATCAACACACACTAGAATATGCATACATCCTATTCTCACTCCCTAGAGAAAGGCTAGACATTCCTCAACTGGCCGACTGCTCTCACAAAACCCATCCATGAAACTTCCAACAACCCCACAACACTTGTGTATGATGTGTACGATCATGCCTTTACATCGTAGAGCCTTAGGCATGACTGGACCTTCTGTTCAACTAGGCAGGATCAAGTAAAGAAACATCCATCAACATCAGACAACCATCTCATAGTAATGATTGGATCCTAAACCCCATCGAACACCAGGGGATTTGTATTATCGAAGTCCCAGTACTGGAAAGCTCTCTCTCCACGAACCCCAACGGCCATGGTAGCTGTAGCAACAACAGCCTCAGTAAGAGCAACGTATCGGTCGTCAAAGTACTAAATAATTAAGGTCTTGATATGTAACGCCTGTGTTTCCGGGCTTGCCGTTTTTTTAGCAATGTGATAGTCTAGGTTAACTTTTGTAACCCGTTTTGAAATAATAGAAGTATATTATTTGAGTATTATGTGTTTTGTGCCTAATTGCTTAATTATGTGGTTTGATTAATTAAGAATAAAAATAAGCGTCAAAAGTAAAGTATGAGATTAGTCCGATATCTTTACATAAAGTTGTAGTGGTCGAAATGAGGTTTCCGAATATATAAGGAATGCCGAAATCCGAGTTATAACGAAGAAGTTATGACCTGTCGAAGTTTCGCGACAGAACCGGCACGACCCAGCGCGACGTAAATAGTGAATTTAAGGTAGATAGATAACTATCCTTAGTGATCTAAATGAGAATTAAAGATCTCATCGATAGTAGTGCAACGACGGAAAGACGGACGGAATCGGAGTTCAGATGAAGGAGTTATGAATTTCGAACGGAGTTTTCCTGTCCCGACCTACTAAAGATAATATATAAGTAATATACTTATAATATATTAAAAATAAAGTCACAATTATCCAATGGAGTCTAAACGAGAGTTGTAGAGCACAATCTCACATTCGCGGCGATATAAAGAATGTCGAAAACGGAGTTCGTATGCGAAAGTTATGAATTTCTGAAGTTCGGGGCGCGAAACCCCAAAACTGTCAGATGCCACGACGTGGCAAGCAGTGCCACGACGTGGCAAGTGTCCTGTCACCTCCGGAAGGCCCCCAGATGCAACTTGGGATGACGCATGCAGTGACGACCAAGCCCACGACGTGGAAAAAGGTTGCCACGACGTGGCAAGGGCCAAATTTGCCCTATAAATAGATTTGAAGGGCCAACTGTTTATGGTTGCTATTTTCTCTCTTCTCTCTCCCATTTTACATCGTTTTGCATGCTAGAAGTACCCCGAAGCCCCGGTAATATCCCCGAGACCCGAAGCAAGTCCCGAGATCCCGAAGATCCCGAGAAGTGCGATTCCCGAGCCGAAGCTCTGCCCGCGAGAAGTTTGATTTTTGTGGAGATCTTCCAGATCTGCTGAGGATTACTGCTTCTGCAAGTCGTAGTGCTGTCCGATCATCTCCTGATCAAGTGAGTGTATACTACCTTTCATAAACACGATAATAATACAAGTGCGGTTTGAGTATATTAAGTAAATTGTGGTTTATATGTGTGTGGGTGCAGTTACTTTCTTCTAATAAGTAACTATGAAGTATTTTATGCGATATACTTGCTATGTGTATATTTTGTGATTGTATGCGTGAATGGATATTCAATTTATTCCATCTCATAGATCTGAATTGCTTTCTATGAAATACGTGTTATGTGGTATGCCTCATCTGTTATAAGGAATATATATATATATATATATATATATATATATATATATATATATATATATATATATATATATATATATTGAATGAAAATGATATATAGGTTTTAAACTATGTATGAAAATATATTCTTATCTACTATTATGTTGGGTAGAACATGGGTAGATAGTTGGTGTGTAATAAACAGATGAGAGGCCTCGATGTTGTTGTTGTTGTTGATCTAGTTATTCAGCGGAGTATGGATAACGACCACAGACTCTTTCTAGACAGTCCAGTGGAACGCTAGCAGGTTCATAACCTGTAGGTGTTGTGAACGATGTGTTCACCGGTGTATTCTATCCCCCTCATGGTTGCCTTTAGGATATCTATTGTTGAGGAAACCCCTTAGCAGTGATGTCCGTCCCGATGAAAATCCTAGATTAGGTCCCTTGAGATAGTTGTTGTTTTAGGGACGTAAAGTGAGGATAACGGGAATGGGTAATCGGGATAGTGATTGGTTGGTGAAATTAAATATAACTTATTTATTGTGGGTTGAAAACCCTATATGCTCACCAGGCTCCCAAGCCTGACCCACTCAGTTTTATTTGTATTACAGGAAGTGGCACAAGGGCGTAAGATGGATGGATCATCTTGTTGTTTTGTTTACAAGTCTGTATATGTATATATTTGTTGAATGACTTGTAATGTTATCTTTTATGCTTTATGGTCTGTATCGGAACATGACATCCCGAGTTTTGATTATATAATGAATATGCATCTCTTGATGAAATGCTTTGATAAATATTATTTTATCATGTTTTGTTTTGGGAACAAATTCCGCAACTCTTTCAAATCAAAAGGATTTACTCTGAAATTATTTAAAAGCATAAATGAAAATCGGTCTTTTTTGGCCGAGATTTTGGGGATGTCACAGTTGGTATCAGAGCATTAGTTTAAGCGAACTAGGAATTTGTAGGATTTCTAGACTTAAACTTAGAATGCTAAGTGGAATTTTGAGATGTGTGTCTGTTGGATTTTGGACACAAGCACTAGCTTATTTTTAGGAAAGTTGCCTAAAATGCTTTTATGTGCTAAATGTTATATGTTGCCATATATGATATTATTTGTTTGGATCTACGGTCTGTTGCCGACCGGATCTGGAAACCTTATGTGTGTAGGATTCTAAGCGTATGCCTACGTTATTAGAACTAGCATGTAAACGTTTCGGAGTGATAAGGATGATTTGAATACCTATCGTGAATAAGGATCTAATTTCACCTTATTCGGTGTGTAGATCAAAATGGTGAGAACAAGGAGTGGCGTTGGAAACGCGGATGAAAACAGGAATCAACCGCCAGTGATTGAGCAGATACCTGTTGTAGCAGCAACACCAGAACCAATAACAATGGCTGCGGTGCAAGCCATGATTCGGGCTATGCTAGCCGAACAAAGAGAGGAGATGCGACAAATGTTGCATAATAATAGGGATGAACCTATCATACCTATTGAGGAACCCGAATTAATTCCCGAGCAATCGGAGGAAGGGAACAATAGTCGCATGATGAGTCAAGTTGGGACTCAAGGGGAACAAAGGAACGATCCGGAAAGGAGAAACAACAAGGATGGGCGAATGTACAAGAACTTCTTGGGCGCCAAGCCGCCAAGTCTTTCTGGGAGCCCAAAGCCTGTTGAGATAATGGATTGGATCTCCGAAATGGAGATGGTATTTGAAAGTTGTGACTGTAGCAACAAACAGAAGACCGTCTTTGCAGTTAGACAACTAAAGACTGGAGTCTTAAGTTGGTGGAAGTTGTTGGCAGATACTATGCCACGAGGAGAAGCCCTGAAAATGTCATGGGAGGAGTTCTTGGAACAACTAAGGGTGCAGTATTGTTCAGAGATAGATCTGATTGATCTAAACAATGAGTTCCAAAACTTGAAGAAGGGGAAGATGAGCATAGATGACTATGCTACTGCATTTACTGAGAAGATGAAGTTGTTTCCATACCTAGTGCCAACGGAACTCTCCAAGATTGAGAGGTTTGCTAATGGACTGCCTGCCGACTTTGGTCCGACAGTCAAAATGGCAACCACTCTGAAAACGGCTGTTCGTGCAGCTAAGAATGTGGAGGCCCAGCAGAAGGAAAAGGGTCTGGAAAGAATAGATGTTGGTGAAAAGAGGAAGTTCGATGGAACTTCAGGGTCCAACAAGAAAAACAAGTTCTCGAAGTCTGGTTCGAGGGGAAGTGGAGGCGAAGCGAAATGGTGCGACAAATGTAAGAAGAAGCATCATGGAAAATGTGAGGTGGCGAACACATGCTACAAGTGTGGAAAGCAAGGGCACTATGCCAATGAGTGTACCCTCACAAAGAAAGTTTGCTATGGTTGTGGTGAGGAGGGTCATATGTCGAGAGACTGCCCGAAGAAGAAGGAGGCAGCTAGACCCAGCATTCCGCCAAAGCCAAAGGCGAGAGCATTCCAGATGACACTGGAAGCTGCTAAAGATGAAGCTGATGTCGCTTCAGGTACCTTTCTCGTTAACGAATTTCCTGCCCAAATTTTATTTGATTCTGGAGCCAACTACTCCTTTATATTGCATGAATTTGGTAGAAAGCTAGCTTTGCCTGTTGTTAGACTAGATAATGCCTTATTAGTCGTAGTTGCTAGTGGAAAGTTTGTACCTGTTAGCTATCGCATGAAAAACATCTTAATTGATCTGAATGGGAATAAGTTCCACGAGGAATTATTGCCTATCGAACTTAATGGTTTCGACATCGTATTGGTAATGGATTGGCTTAGCGCCAACGACGCCGAAATTTTATGCAAGAAGAAAATAGTCAAAGTAAACCTGCCTGGGAAAGATTCGTTTATGGTGTATGGAGATAAACGCAGAGTGAATTCTGGAATCATTTCATTGATGAAAGCCAGAAAATGTTTGACCAAGGGGTGTACATCATATTTAGCATTCGTGATTGATGCTAAGAAGGAAAAGAAGGTGATGCAGAATATTCCAGTGGTGTGTGATTATCCGGAAGTATTTCCCGAAGATCTTCCTGGATTACCGCCTGATAGACAAGTGGAGTTTAGAATAGACTTGTTGCCAGGGACAACGCCAATAGCAAAAGCACCTTATCGATTAGCACCGACGGAGATGAAGGAGCTAATGATGCAACTTCAGGAGTTAGTGGACAAAGGTTTCATAAGACCTAGTTCATCACCCTGGGGAGCTCCGGTGTTATTTGTGAAGAAGAAAGATGGAAGTATAAGAATGTGCATTGATTACCGAGAGCTGAATAAGGCAACAATAACGAATAGATATCCGTTGCCAAGGATTGATGACCTGTTTGATCAATTGCAAGGTTCGAGCTATTCTCGAAGATCGATCTAAGGTCAGGATATCATCAACTAAAAGTAAGAGAGCAAGATATCGAGAAGACTGCATTCAGAACTAGATATGGACACTATGAGTTTTTGGTTATGTCGTTTGGACTAACCAATGCTCCAGTAGCATTCATGGATTTAATGAATAGGGTTTGTAATCCTTTTCTTGATAAATCCGTGATAGTGTTCATAGATGACATTCTGATTTACTCGAAAAGCCAGGAGGAGCATGGCAGACACTTGCGAGAAGTGTTGGAAGTTTTGAAGAAGGAGAAGCTGTATGCAAAGTTCTCCAAATGTGATTTTTGGATTCGTGAAGTCTAATTCTTGGGTCACGTGGTCAACCAAGAAGGGATAATGGTTGATCCAGCAAAGATTGAAGCTGTGACAAAGTGGGAGCAACCGAAAAGTCCCACGGAGATTCGAAGCTTTTTGGGATTAGCTGGATATTACCGAAGGTTTATCCAAGGATTTTCTTCGATCACTAGTCCATTGTCAGCTTTGACCCACAAAGGAGCTATTTATGCTTGGAGTGAGAAGCATAAAGAAGCATTCGAGAAGCTAAAGAAGAAACTATGCGAGGCACCGATACTTTCTCTACCCGATGGAGTTGAAGACTTCGCTGTCTATAGCGATGCGTCTGGGGTTGGATTGGGTTGTGTTTTGACCCAAAGAGAAAAGGTGATAGCATATGCGTCTCGACAGCTGAAAGAGCATGAAAAGAATTACCCGACTCATGATTTGGAGTTGGCGGCGGTAGTTTTCGCTCTGAAAATATGGAGGCATTACCTCTATGGCACGAAGTGCAAACTTTTCACTGATCATAAGAGTCTCCAATATCTCTTTAATCAGAAGGAATTGAATATGAGGCAACGACGCTGGCTGTAATTACTTAAAGACTACGACTGCGAGATACTTTACCACCCCGGTAAAGCTAATGTTGTTGCTGATGCTCTCAGTCGGAAAGTCAATCTTGAAAGGAAAAGGCCAAGAGCGTTGAGAATTGAAGTTGTCTCGACTATTTTGGAAAGTATAAAGAAAGCTCAGAGCGAAGCTTCTGAGAAGAATGACAGAAAGGAGGAACGTTTGGGCAAAACGTTGGTGTTCGGTGTAAACAGTCATGGACTGAAGGTGTTCCAAGATCGGATTTGGATACCTAAGACAGGAGGAGTCAGAGATCTTCTGATGGAAGAAGCTCACAAGACCATGTACTCGATTCATCCGGGTAGCACTAAAATGTATAGGGACCTGAAACCCTACTACTGGTGGCCGACGATGAAGCTTGATGTTGCAAAGTATGTGGCTGAGTGTGTGACTTGCGCGAGAGTCAAGACACAACATCAGAAACCGTACGGGAGTTTAGAACCTTTGCCTGTGCCTATGGGTAAGTGGGAAGACATTGCTATGGATTTTGTCACTAAACTGCCCAGAACAAAGAATGGTCACGACATGATTTGGGTGGTCGTTGATCGATTCACTAAGAGTGCGCATTTCATAGCGGCCAAGGAGAAATGGTCTATGGAAAAGCTTGCGAATTCTTACGTGAAGGAAATTGTGAGGCTTCACGGTGTTCCGTTAACGATTGTGTCGGATCGTGATAGCCATTTCACCTCACGATTTTGGAAAAGTCTACAAGAGGAAATGGGTACCAAGTTGTGTTTAAGTACAGCTTACCATCCGCAGACTGATGGTCAGAGCGAACGAAGGATACAAACACTTGAAGATATGTTGAGAGCATGTACTCTGGAATTCCTAGGTAATTGGGATGAACATTTACCGTTGGTAGAATTTTCCTATAATAATAGTTTCCACTCGAGCATTAAGATGGCGCCTTACCAAGCTTTGTATGGACAGAAGTGTCGTGCGCCGTCTTGTTGGCTTGAGGCTGGGGAAAAGCAGTTTATGGGACCAGAGATGGTTCATCAAACCGCTGAAAAGTTGAAAATAATTAGGGAAAGAATGTTAGCAGCTCAGGATCATCAAAAGAGCTATGCTGACAAGAAGCGGAGACCGATAACTTTTGAGGTTGGGGATTCGGTTTTGCTTAAGGTCTCGCCGTGGAAGGGACTTATAAGATTTGGTAAAAGGGGAAAGTTGAGTCCAAGGTTTATTGGACCGTTTAAAGTTCTTCAGAGGATTGGGAACCAAGCTTACAAGCTCGAACTACCAGAAGAACTGAATGGAATTCATAACACTTTTCATGTGTGTTATTTGAGGAAGTTCACAGGAGAAGTTCCCGACATAATTCCAATCTCTGAATTGAGAATTGATGAGAACAAAAGGTTGATTGAAGAACCAGAGGCAATTGTTGACCGAAAGACTAAGAAATTGCGACGCAAGATGGTTGGGTTAGTGCTTGTCCGATGGAAACACACGAATGGGCCGAATCTCACCTGGGAGACGGAGAGTGACATGATGGGTCGCTATCCGCATTTGTTTGTTGATGTGTGATTCCGGGGACGGAATCATTCTAAGGTGGAGAGAATTGTAACGCCTGTGTCTCCGGGCTTGCTGTTTTTTTAGCAATGTGATAGTCTAGGTTAAATTTTGTAACCCGTTTTGAAATAATAAAAGTATATTATTTGAGTATTATGTGTTTTGTGCCTAATTGCTTAATTATGTGGTTTGATTAATTAAGAATAAAAATAAGCGTCAAAAGTAAAGTATGAGATTTGTCCGATATCTTTACATAAAGTTGTAGTGGTCGAAATGAGGTTTCCGAATATATAAGGAATGCCGAAATCCGAGTTATAACGAAGAAGTTATGACCTGTCGAAGTTTCGCGATAGAACCGGCACGACCCATCGCGACGTAAATAGTGAATTTAAGGTAGATAGATAACTATCCTTAGTGATCTAAATGAGAATTGAAGATCTCATCGATAGTAGTGCAACGACGGAAAGACGGACGGAATCGGAGTTCAGATGAAGGAGTTATGAATTTCGAACGGAGTTTTCCTGTCCCGACCTACTAAAGATAATATATAAGTAATATACTTATAATATATTAAAAATAAAGTCACAATTAGCCAATGGAGTCTAAACGAGAGTTGTAGAGCATAATCTCACCTTCGCGGCGATATAAAGAACGTCGAAAACGGAGTTTGTATGCGAAAGTTATGAATTTCTGAAGTTCGGGGCGCGAAACCCCAAAACTGTCAGATGCCACGACGTGGCAAGCAGTGCCACGACGTGGCAAGTGTCCTGTCACCTCCGGAAGGCCCCCAGATGCAACTTGGGATGACGCATGCAGTGACGACTAAGCCCACGACGTGGCAAGGGCCAAATTTGCCCTATAAATAGATTTGAAGGGCCAGCCGTTTATGGTTGCTATTTTCTCTCTTCTCTCTCCCGTTTTACATCGTTTTGCGTGCCAGAAGTACCCCGAAGCCCCGGTAATATCCCCGAGACCCGAAGCAAGTCCCGAGATCCCGAAGATCCCGAGAAGTGCGATTCCCGAGCCGAAGCTCTGCCCGCGAGAAGTTCGATTTTTGTGGAGATCTTCTAGATCTGCTAAGGATTACTGCTTCTGCAAGTCGTAGTGCTATCCGATCATCTTCTGATCAAGTGAGTGTATACTACCTTTCATAAACACGATAATAATACAAGTGCGGTTTGAGTGTATTAAGTAAATTGTGGTTTATATGTGTGTGGGTGCAGTTACTTTCTTCTAATAAGTAACTATGAAGTATTTTATGCGATATACTTGCTATGTGTATATTTTGTGATTGTATGCGTGAATGGATATTCACTTTATTCCATCTCATAGATCTGAATTGCTTTCTATGAAATACGTGTTATGTGGTATGCCTCATCTGTTATAAGGAATATATATATATATATATATATATATATATATATATATATATATATATATATATATTGAATGAAAATGATATATAGGTTTTAAACTATGTATGAAAATATATTCTTATCTACTATTATGTTGGGTAGAACATGGGTAGATAGTTGGTGTGTAATAAACAGATGAGAGGCCTCGATGTTGTTGTTGTTGTTGATCTAGTTATTCAGCGGAGTATGGATAACAACCACGGACTCTTTCTAGACAGTCCAGCGGAACGCTAGCAGGTTCATAACCTGTAGGTGTTGTGAACGATGTGTTCACCGGTGTACTCTATCCCCCTCATGGTTGCCTTTAAGATATCTATTGTTGAGGAAACCCCTTAGTAGTGATGTCCGTCCCGATGAAAATCCTAGATTAGGTCCCTTGAGATAGTTGTTGTTTTAGGGACGTAAAGTGAGGATAACGGGAATGGGTAATCGGGATAGTGATTGGTTGGTGAAATTAAATATAACTTATTTATTCTGGGTTGAAAACCCTATATGCTCACCAGGCTCCCAAGCCTGACCCACTCAGTTTTATTTGTATTACAGGAAGTGGCACAAGGGCGTAAGATGGATGGATCATCTTGTTGTTTTGTTTACAAGTCTGTATATGTATATATTTGTTGAATGACTTGTAATGTTATCGTTTATGCTTTATGGTCTGTATCGGAACATGACATCCCGAGTTTTGATTATATAATGAATATGCATCTCTTGATGAAATGCTTTGATAAATATTATTTTATCATGTTTTGTTTTGGGAACAAATTCCGCAACTCTTTCAAATCAAAAGGATTTACTCTGAAATTATTTAAAAGCATAAATGAAAATCGGTCTTTTTTGGCCGAGATTTTGGGGATGTCACATGATACACCCAAATAACTCCGTTATGTACACCCATATATCAGTCACAACCTCAGAAGAAATCAATGCCCTAATCTCATCATCAAACATCCCCGACCTATCCCAGCCACTCGACCCAACTCCTGTCTCAAATCTCCTTGTGAGCATCATACTGAAAATAAACCAGAAAATACCAGATGAAGAGCATTTCATACGATATGATCTATTCTAAACAACAAACCCTAGGGGTTGTAACTTCCCTGCTACGCGTATGAGTCATGTGCTTCCAGTAGTATGTGCCCATACTACCTTCCGCACCTACCCGTATTTGTCTCAGAAGTCGTCACAATGACCCTATCAACACACACTAGATTATGCATACATCCTATTCTCACTCCCCAGCGAAAGGCTAGACATTCCTCAACTGGACGACTGCTCTCACAAAACCCATTCATGAAACTTCCAACAACCCTACAACACTCGTGTATGCGAATCATACATAACACTGGATCCTATAGACAATCGAATACCTGATTCTACCCTATGCCCTTCATCAAACAAGAACAAGAAATAAGGCTAAAATAAACATTCCTAGTCTATAGAATCTTAGTTATGTACAACTATGATGCATACACTAAGCAACTACAGTAATGATGTCAATTCCATTTAAGAAAGAATCCTAGGCTATTAGACAACAACTATCAGACAATTCTATCATGCAAATCCTAAAGATCTCTAGCCTATCACTAGCATGTTGTTCTAACATAACATAATATCAAATAACAATGTAGGTAACTTGGGGTATAATTTCTTGCTCCGACTAATCGTACACATCACATCCTTCCTTATTTACTTTTGAAAACAATTTGAAAATCAGTTTAGAACCTTTACAGTTCCCTAGTTTGAGTCTGGATTCACACGAATGTTCATCCAATTCTCTCAAACCAATGCCCTAATACAAACATGTAACACTCTAAAAATCTAAATAAATTTAAAAATTTCAAAACCAACCATGAATCAATATTGTTTACAAAAGAGTCATTGTTTCAAAAGCATTATTTCAAATCAAAGTTTTTTTTCCAAGACTTAGAGACATAAAAATAGGAAGTTGTGTATGATTATGCCTTTGCCTTCCCACGATCCTATAAAGTACATGAAATGATAAACTAAAACTATAAGATAAATCTTAGTGAGTTCCCCCAAAGTACCAACACACTACATAACAAACAAGCATACAATATGAGCAGCCAACATGACTGGATCACCTTGTAGGGCCTACAACCTATCTGGATCGCTCTACGAGCCTTCAGAATGACTGGACCACCTCACAGGGCCTACAACCTACTGCTCCACGAGCCGCCGACCTGACTGGTCCGCCTCGCAGAGCCTATAGCCTATCCGTTTGTCCCCGGGTGTCTTGGACTACAACACAAAGCATGACCGCCTCAACCCAACACGACATGTCAACATATATAATAGATAAACATAAAAACAGAGCCAACAAATACAGATAATCATACGGATCTACTGGACAACTACAAACTATCATATCACTATCCTGACCAGGATACATAATCTAGTGGGTCGATATTGGTTGCCTTCGACCCACGGGTATAGTGAGGAAAACTCACCTCTAAGTCTAAATGCAAGATGAATAAATATCGGTCCCGAAAATCAGCTCAACGATCACCTAACCAAAACCAAGGACCTAATCTCAATTAACTAGCTCAATATACCTAAAATACCCCTAGGTCAATTTGGTTAAAACATCTGGTCAAAGGTCAAGATCAACGGGTCAACTCGGTCCACTCAGCTGAGTACATGGGACGTATTCAACTCCTATGTTGGGCGTACTCAGGCTTTGACCGGAGTCGGGCGGTTGACCCCGTACGTGCAGCATACGCTAGGTTACGCACGACGTACGCACATACTTCATTTTTCCTCAATAAGAGCTTAATGCATTAAGCTCTCACGTCCAAATTTCAGATCCAAGGCCTAAATAACACTAATAGTCATAAATTTTCCAACTTTATGACTTTGCATGCCCATTATGTGCTTAAAACACAAAATCCCAACTTCTTAACACCTTAAGACCTTCTAGAGCATGCATGGGGGAAATCTAAGCATCAAGACCACATTTTTATGACTCAAGACCCCTCATTAGGTTTGAAAGGACGACTTATTCGACTAAGAGCATGCCATGCTCAAGAATCATCATACTTGGAACCAAAAATGCCCTAAATGAAGAAATGTCTAGATCTATAAGATAAGATGATCAAGCTAGGAACTTTTTACCTCTTGGAGGTTGTTAGCAAGAAAAGAATCCCAAATCAAAAGTTGCTTCCAATCTCCAAAGTCTTCCCACCACCTTATTCTTCTTCTTCAAGAATACCACCAAAACACAAAAATGAGCTCAAAATGCACTCTTCTCACTTAGGGTTAGCTAGATGGACGTTTTATCAGGTAGAGGCTGATGAAGGAATGAGAAATGAAGAGTTAATGATGATTATATATGGGCAAAAACCTAAAAATTAGGGTTTGAAGATCCTTTACGTACGCCCGACGTACGCGGTGTATGTTTAGCATACTAATGCTCACGCATGTACGCCTAAAGCACACAACGTACGCCCAACGTACTAAGCCTTGCCCTGGATTAACGAAATTGCCACTATGGGACGAATTTGCAAACAAAACTCACTCCAAGGGCTAAAATCATAAACCTTCATACTTAAGAGTTAATTTTGTAAATACCTCATTGCCTGGATTTTACAGTATGGGATGTCACTGAATCTTTAAGGATGAAGGGATAAATAGTGGTCAAAGGCGTGAAAGAAGGCAATCAAGAGAGTGTAGGTCTCGTTCAATGGAGGTCGGAGATGGTGGCCAGTGATTTTTCAGCGAGTTGCAGGTCTCCTTATTCGTTTTATCGAGTTTATGTGTGTGTGTGATCTCTGATCAGTAACACATTGAAGAAGGTGAATATGATGGGGAAAGTGAAGGGGGGGGGGTGGTATAGTAGGTATGCATTTTATTTTTTTATTAAAAATAATAAAAAAAACATCAAATTGAATAAAAATTAAAAACACAAGGGTATTATGGTCGTTTCAGTTTTGGCACGAATTAATTTCGCAACAAAATTGTTTTCCAAGGATGAAGCGTACAAAGTTAAACAAATCGATGAACGATTTGAATTAATTTTTTAAAATATGGACTAAACGTACATTTTGACACATGCACGAAGAACGATAGATGCAATTACGGATTCAGATGATTCGGTTTTTTAAAATTCGGTTTCATATAAACGAACAAAATGTCGACAAAATAACAAACAAACGTTAAAAAATGAAATAAATTAGGCAAACGAAAGTGTCAGCGAAAAAAATGAATATCGAATATATATATATATATATATATATATATATATATATATATATATAATGCCAAAAAAAAACGATTTAAAAAATAAAATAAATGATACTAAATCTTTATTAAATTAAATAAAAATAAAAGATATTAGTAACTAGATGTTTGATGATGTTATGAAATAATAAATAAAATTTTTAAAGAATTTTTTAATAAGAAAAACGATTCACAATCATAAATGGGCCACAATTATAAATGGGCTAAATAACTAATAAAGGCATACAAAGCTATTGGATTATACAAACTAGGTGTGACACTCATGTATTACATGAGTTTATTTAAAAAAAATTAAATATAAACTTTTAAAAATTTGAAAATTTTGGATTTATAAGAAAATTGAGAAAATTTTTGAATTATTAAAATTAATGAGGTTTTAATGTATTGAATACATTACATATATAAACTCTTTCTAATAAATACCTTACATATATATTACCTTACATATTAAATGTGAAATTTTAACTTAATAAAATGAAAAATACAGTAAAATGATAAGTGGAAAATAAAAAATTTAAAAATTCTAGAAAATGTCATGTAAATAAATGAAAGAGAAATAGACATGTGGCAAAAGTGGATTTACGTACACTAATAATGAAAAGGTGTATTCCATATCATGTAGTTCCAATCACCCAAATTATTTACAAAATACTATAAATCTATAATCATCTCAATTAATTCTTCTTGCTCGATGCTAAAGTGTGCAACTATATGTATTCCCCTCATTCATAAATAATGTTATTACGACGTAGACACAAGCATCCAGGGCCGGTCCAAACGTATATAGGGCCCGGGGCGAAAAGAAAAAAAAGGGTCCCTCAAAGACAAATATAATAAAAATTAAAAAAAAGTATTTATTCTTCGGTATAGATGTGTTCAATTAGCAATAACAAACAAACAAAATTGTTTATCTTTTGAGCTAATTTGAGTTTGAATCAACTTTACGCCCTAAAAATCATTTAGGTAATATATATATATATATATATATATATATATATATATATATATACACACACACACACACTGCATAACCCATAAATTTTGGGCCCCTTAGAGACGTGGGCCTTGGGCGGTCGCCCGGGTTGCCGACCGTCTGGACCGGCCCTGCAAGCACCCACTCATAGAAAAAGTACACCAAGCAATTTTAGATGTATGTATAGAATTCTCCTTAAATAAATGTGTAGGTAGGTATTAGTCGTATCAAGGTTGTTAAAATCTCGATTTTGATTTGATGATCTTACGATTTTAAAATCCTACAAGTGAAAAATGATCACGATCATGATCACACTATGATCCCAATCTCACCTCTTTAGATATATACTTATATTATATAACCGAGTATCAAAAAATCAGCTATTCAACTTGAAATCAAGCATCACAAGTTGCAAAAAGTCTTTTAAAACATCATTATTTTATCAATTCATCTCGAATTAGGAAGAACACATCTATAATAATTGCTTTGTGATCTTATGTTTTATTTGTACATGATCAAAATGATCTTATTTCTAATTAAGATGTTTTTTTCTTAATGTTTATAGTTTGTAGCAACAAAAAACATAGATGGTGATTAAGAAGTTAAAGTTGATTACCTTATCTTATGAATAAATTTGAATATGAGCTCATTTTTGTATGATCTTTCGATTCCAATCCGATCTTACGATTACGATTTTTCAAACCATAAACGATTTTAGATAAAATTTTGATAACATTTGAGCCGTACTAGTACTTTTGAAGTGAAAGGTTATCACATGGATGAAAAACCAATAACACCTAAAAAGAAAAAGAAACGAAAGTATAAAGATAAAAATCAAAGAGCTCCTATAAAAAAAAACAGTAAATTACATACAGCTTAGCTTGGTTAAATCCGCCGGTTTTGTCCTTTTTTGGGACCATTTTTTAATCTCTAACAAAAATAAAAAAAACATTTTATCCTTGTCATATTTTTAATAATTAAACCAAATACTTAATTAAAGTTACAAATCATTAAGTCCCACCATCCATACCTAATCCCTCCCTTTGCCTCCTCACTACAAGAAATACAGACATTAGCGGCGACGATATGACCCTTTAGCGGCGACATATCAATTTGTCGCCGCTAAAGATACATGTCGCCGCTAAAAGGTCATGATATGGATCCACGTTTTCATGTTCTGGTAAACTATAGCCGTTCGATCGTGTTGACTGGATGTTGATAATTACAAGAAAACAATTGAGTATTTTCAAACGGACGAACACACAACTGCTTAGAAAGGAACAAAAAAGTCTGCCAAATGCAAACGATCCTAAATCGTGAGGGGTCAAGCTCCTATAGCAGTACTTGCTATAAGAAAGTAACGTACGATACGTGTAATTATTTATTTAAAATATAATCTAATTTTTAATGTTAAACAGAACCTTAAGAGAGTGGAAACGTTTCGCAAGGCTCATACCGATAGGGATAGTGTATTTGTTAGTGTCGAGGCGGAACAACAATACGTAAGTATTTAGTTATAATTTTATCATATAATTAAGTTTTATTTATACTTAATTGTTAATCACTTTTGGGAAATACATAATCGGTTAGTGGAAGAACTCTTAGAACAAACACAAGGGCCAGAAGGTGAAAGACAGTTAACACCCGCTTAAGAAAGAGTTACTTTCGAATGACGTGGCCATATCGGAGGCATTGGCCGGAAACCTTCTGCCATCCCGCTGATTTCACAGCCATCGCAACCACCACCACAACCATCACAACATTCACAGGTAAAACAAGATTATTTGATTTCAATAAATGCATGTTGATTTGGTAATTTTTGTTTGTGGTGATTATTTTCTAAAAGTTTTAGTAAAGGGTTTTTTGTCCCAAGTGCAACAAGTAACAATGTACTTTGGTTTTTTTGTCTTAGTTTAAAAATAGCAATGTACTTTGGCATCAATAAATGCATGTTGATTTGGTAATTGTGCTTTAGTCCCAAGTGCAAGATATAATAATATATTTTTGGTATTTCTTGTATTCTAAGTGTAAGAAATAGCAATGTACTTCGGTATTTCTTGTATTTAAGGTTCTTTAGCACAAATAGAGTAAAATTATTTAATTTCAAGTGTTTATATTTTAAGTGCGACATATAGAAATGTACTTTGGTTTTTTGTCTCTTGTTTAAAAATGGCAATGTACTTTGGCATCATAAAATGCATGTTGATTTGGTAATTTTGGTTTGAGGAGATTATTTGCTAAAAGCTTTGGTAATTGGGTTTTTCCCAAGTGCAAGAAATAGCAATGTACTTTGGGTTTTTTTTGTCTTAGTTTAAAAATAGCAATGTAATTTGGCATCGATAAATGCATGTTGATTTGGTAATTGTGTTTTTGTCCCAAATGCAAAAAATAACAATGTACTTTTGGTATATCTGGTATTTAAGTGCAAGAAGTAGTAATTTACTTTGGTAGTTTTTGTTTATGTTTAATAATTTAACTTATAAGATTATATATGTTGTTATTTATTATGTAGTTGGAAAATCTTCGGTCAATGCTCAACGATCCGACATGTAGGGAGAATCTTTATGTGTTTTTTCAATCGAGGAATAATCAATGAGGAAACGATGGGAACTGTAACACCCCGTTTATTTATTAGATAAATAAATAAATTAATGAACGAATAGTAGCCCTAAAATAAATAATTATATAGAAAAGGATGGTCTCGAAGGGCTAATTGTCATAATTTTAGAAGTTGGGGGTTAAAAGTGTGAATTCCAGACTCAGTTTGTAAATATTTATGAGGACAGGGGCTCCGTGGTAATTATTTGGATTTAATTTGAAAGTGAAAAAGGTAGAAGGGCTGAATATGTCATAATTAAGATATTGGGGTCAAAAGGGGTAACATAGGGAGCTGAATTGTAAAGATTTTTGGAGATGGGGGCTGTTTGGTAATTTATGGGACTTAAATTGTAATGGATTTTGATGCCGAGGGTTTAAATGGTAAATATGGGCCTTATTTTGAAAGGAAATGTCATGAGGAGGGACTGTTTATGTCAATATGGCAGGATGTTTAGTAGCACCAGGTATATAACCTTACTTCACCCGTTACCATGCTAAAAACCCTAAACCTAGTACTTATTCACAGTTGCCGGGTATCCTCCAGCCGCCATCATCCGTTTCGCCTACTTCCGACCATCCATGGCCGCCAAGCGACGATTGGGTCCGGTCTATGGCGTTGCCGTCAACGGGAGCATTCAACCATCCAGTCCTGATGTTACATCTGCCATCGCGCCTTTCTGAAGAAAAAGGAGCCGCCGACGATCGATCATCGCTCGGTTGCTGCCGTTGTTGGGTTGTTTCGTCGGGAGTGTGGCAGCTTCGATCGCTTCTTCTCCGCGGTTCCGTCGTCAGCCACATCACCGATACCGCCAAGCTTTCGGGAAATCGCCACCACCCTTATTCGCTATTTCCCCTTCGCCGGCGACTCGCTCTAGCCAAAACCACCGAGACCAGTAGAGCCACCACCGCCACTACCACGAGGTGGTGGTTGCCGAAGTGAAATCACCACTGTCGCCGCCATACGCCACCAAATGGGTGGTTGGCTTCCCTCTCCAAGATGAAGGTGTGATGATGCGTGTGGGTGTTGTTTTGATTGCTCAAAAAGGCATCACCACCACCATAGGGTGGTGGCTGCCGCCACTCGCTACCGCCGGCCACCATAGGTGGTTGTGTGTGTGTGTTTAGTCTAGTTGTGTGTGTATTATTTTAGAGATTAGCATTGTAAAATGTAACCAGAAAGAAAAATAATGAAAAGAAACTCAAACCACCACCGTAGGGTGGTGGCTGCCGCCTCCTGCCGCCACCGACCGCCGAGTCGGGTGGCGATGTGCTTGTCTTGTGAGTTGACTCGGTTGGGGATGCTTGAAACCCTAATGGGCCTTGTTAGCCTAATGGGCCCAGTGAAGCCAAATGGGCTTAGTGAAATCCCTAATGAGTCTATTGGACTCTAATTGGCCCAATAAAACCCTAATGGGTTTGATGACATTCTAGTGGGCTTGATAGGCCCAATAAAGCCCTAAATAACCTAAAAGTCCAACAAATTTATAAATGTGCTAGTATTTGGGGTTGGAAACCCTAATGCAATCAAAACCCTAATTTTGGGAAATTAATCGGGACACACGGGAATTATTTAATAACTTGGAATATTAAATAATAATCATTGGCGGAAATTAATCTAAGCAATATTGGACTTAATGGATTAAGTCCTTAATGGATTAAGTAGGAAACTTAACCCTAATCATTATTTTATGTGAAATCCTAATTTCATTTGGGTTTATTGTTGGGCCTTTCTATTGGGCCTTGATGATTGGGTTATTAAATGGGCTATCCAAGATCAAGCAAATGGTCTAGAGTAATTTAATGGGCCTAGGGTAAGGCCCATGTAAGGGGCTTGAGCCCAATATGGAAAATTGGGCCATAGATGGGCCATAGTTTGGGCCTTAATGATTATATGATGTTGGGCCTTAGAATGAGGCCATGTATAGGCCTAGGCCCAATTTGGAAAATTGGGCCATGTGTTGGGCTTTGATTCCTAATTGACTTTGGGCCTATGGATTGGGCCTTGGGCTTGAATAAGCCAAGCTAGGGGTAATGTAGTAATTACCCAAAGAATGTACTTCTGGTTATGTATTGGGACCCAATTATTAATTGGGTGTTATTTTGGTGTTGACAGTTCGGGAATCTGTCAGCCAACAGCTGGGGTCGAGTCTACGGGACTTCAGCAAGTGTGGGATTGTGTCTTCAGGACTTCAACAGTGTGAGGTGAGTTACCTTCCAGTAGCGGTGGGTCTACGACCACAATGCCGGCCCACCAGAATGGTCCCCGAGGGTCGATTGTTAGGACCGACGGGTAGGTCAGCACCCTAGAATGGCTGGACATGGGTAGGTCAGCACCCTAGAATGGTTTGACATGGGTAGGACGGCACCCCAGAATGGCCGCATGGGTAGTTCGGCACCCCAGAATGGCCGTACGGGTAGGTCAACACCCCAGAATGGTTGTACCGGGTAGTTTAGGCACCCCAGAATTTCCCGACAGTATGTATGCTATGTGATTGTATGGTATGTGGTATGATGGTGGAACTCACTAAGCTTCGTGCTTACGGTTTTCAGTTTTGGTTTCATGTACTTCGTGTTTAAAGGAAAGGAGTCGGCTTGATCGCAACGCATCACACTATGTTTTCCGCACATGAGATCTTTGGGATTGCACTATGATATGATTTTATGATAATATGTTTTGATTAATGACACTTTGGTTTTGACATGAGATATCATTATGAATGTTTTTATACTTATGGTTTTATATAATAACCTATTTAAAAATTAAATTTTTGGCCTTGAAAATTAGGATGCTACAAGTTGGTATCAGAGCCTTGGTTTGAGGGATTCGGACATACTTTCGGGTGTGTCTAAACTCAAACTAAGGGCTTGGTATGAAAATTTTCAAAAGTAAAACCATTTTATAAAAAAGAGCTTGAAAAGAATCTTAAAAGAGAAAAAAACTTTGAGAAGAACAAAGTGTGTGATGCGTGCAATCAGTCGAGCTCAAGTAAGTTTTTCCCAAGATACCCATACATGTGATGTTATGATATGATATGATTATGAGAATTGCATGTTAGATTAGGGCTGAGGATCTAGGAGGATGCCTTATATGCCTATTGTATGTGCTTGTAGACTTGCATGTTGGTACTGATCAGTCAGTAATATGATAGCCTGTTTAGGTTATGCCTGATTGTATAAGCCTTTGAATTGCATGTATAGATTCCTGATTAAGGGATAAAATGATTTGATTGGAATATGATGGTTAGATTTTCCATTGTCTGAATGCTGCTTGCTTTGTGCTTTGTGGGACTCTTAGTAATGTGAGTTAGCTATTAAGTGAATATGCTAAGTCATATGTGGCACAGGCTGGATAATCTCAGAGTGATATATTTGAACCTATTGCGCAGATCTCGTTTGAGTCTAACCGTTATAGGGATGAGTCTGTTACTTGAAGGATTATCTGATCTCTGTTGCATGTGGCTATATTCATGAGGTAGCTAGTTGACATTACTGGGAATCTTTCAGTAGCTGAGGACTGGGTGAGTTCGGGAACCTAGGGAAGCCTAGGATATATTTTAGTGTGTTAGTAGTGAGGATCAGTTAGACTTGGGTGTACCAGTTGAGGAAGTGACTTGGAGGATCCGGGAGGATTGCTAAGGAAAGTATGGATAGGTGTGGAAGGTAGTATTGGGCCCGTACTAGTGAAAGCACATGATTCATACTCGAATCGGTGAGAGTCTTGGAGAATCTGAGAAGCTTCATGGAAGAGTTTGTGACCCAGTTTGGGGACAGAGGATGTTCCAGCATAGCCATTGGCAAGTGAGTTAGTGAGCGTGGCAGGGTGTCAGACCCTAAGGGATATGATTTCCATGAAGTTGAAGATGTGTGATCGATTTGGAGCACTTTAAGAAGAGAGGTTCGTGCTAGGTGAGTATAGTAGGGGTCTCGGGAAGAGACCCATGATTTTTGATCATCAGGTGAAGGGCCAGCATGGCTAGAGTCAGTGCAGCACGTACAGGACAGTGTACAAGGGAGTTTGTCGCTCAGAGGGTTTAGGCTAGTACAGGGTAGCGGGGTTGGTCATGTCAGCAGAAGGTGATTAGTATTCCTCCAGATGTTGCAGGTATGTCATCTTCTATTGCTATTAGATAAATGCTGGGGATACGTATCGCGTTGGAGTTATGAGTGAGTTTGGATAAGGTAGATCTTGGGTCGGTTTCCTGCTAGTGTTTGGGTTATCAAGGATCATATATGCCATCCTTCATGCCGAAAGGTCCTTGATGAAACCAAAGAGGGACGCATCTTGCGGAGTGGGTTCCGCGCATACCGTTATCATTTCGGATCTTTGTCAGGATCTATGCAGGAGTATTATTTAGAGGATACTCGATCAGGGTTGGAGTGATTGTTCTCCAATGAAGTCAGCGTTCAAAGGTTCTATCATTGTTCAGGTATGGTCGATAATTGTTTATGGATGAACTTTGGAGTTTAAGGCACTACCGTTGCTAGGACAGAACTGGTGACAGGAAGAGGGTAGTGTCAGTCGTGGGTGTTAGATGCATAAGTGGTTGGTCACTGGATGTTCAAGGGAATTGTGTTTTCGCATGGGCTGTGTTCGGTTAGAGTTCAGTGGTACCGCAAGATTGGGAGTGGGAACGAGGATTCGTCAGCTAGAGTGAAGATTAAGGTCTTCAATCGACAGCATGTTAGATGGATTGAGGTGTCAGACTGGATCAGATTTCAAGAGTACTCATCGAGATTTCCAAGGATGTGAGATCTCAAGGTTTAATCGGTGATTAAACGCTAGCATTGGCAGGCACAGGTTGTCATCAGTGGGATATTAGAAAGCGAGAAGGATTGGAAATCCTTCAATTCTTGCGTGCAGTGAGGACTTAGTCGAATCTAAGTGGGGGAGAGACTTTTTATAAAGTTCTCCAAATGTGAGTTCTGGTTGCGCGGGGTGCAATATCTTGGGCACCTTGTTAACCAGAAGGGTATTCTAGTTGATCCGGCCAAGATAGAGGTCGTGATGCAGTGGGAGATTCCGAGGTCTCCATCTGAGATTCAGAGTTTCTTGGATCTAGCAGGTTACTACCGAAGATTTACATGGGACTTCTTCGAGATTGCAGTTCCTTGACCCGACTGACCAAGAAGTCGGTGGCTTTTAGTTGGGGGCCTGAGCAGTAGACAACCTTCGAGACTCTCTGACAGCGGTTGTGCGAGAAACTGATTCTCACCCTGCCAGAGGGTGTAGATGATTTTGTGGTTTACGGTGATGCTTTGATCACGGGCATGGGTGTAGTGCTGATACAGTGGGGTCACATGATAGCAGGTTTCGGGAACCAGGTTAGAGTTCCGGTTAGGACTCGAGTTCAGTTGAGGGTTAGGTCGAGTGCGTGTTCGACCCAGTTTGGGAAGTGTTGTAAGACTACGGGGGTAGCCGTAGCATTCTCTAGCAATCAGATAGTGTTAGAGTGTTGTAAGTCTGCGGGTGTAGCCGTAGCATTCACTAGCAACAGATAGTGTTAGAGTGTTGTAAGTCTGCAGGTGTAGCCGTAGCATTCACAGGTTGGTAGATAATATGAGGAGTGTTGTAAGTCTGCGGGTGTAGCCGTAGCATTCACCAGGATAGCGGATAGTGCTAGAGTGTTGTAAGTCTGTGGGTGTAGCCGTAGCACTCACTAGGTTGGTAAATTGCACGAGCGCGTGGTCAGGACGTGAAAGGAACAGTAGTACCCACCAGTTCGGGTGTAGCTGTGACATCCCCAAATCTCGGCCAGAAAAGACCGATTTTCATTTATGCTTTTAAAATAATTTCAGAGTAAATCCTTTTGATTTGAAAGAGTTGCGAAATTTGTTCCCAAAAACAAAACGTGATAAAATAATATTTACCAAAGCATTTCATAAAGAAATGTATTTTCATTATATAATCAAAACTCGGGATGTCATGTTCCGATATAGACCATAAAGCATCAACGATAACATTACAAGTCATTCAACAAATATATACATATACAGACTTGTAAACAAAACAACTTGATGATTCATCCATCTTATGCCCTTGCGCCACTTCCTGTAATACAAATAAACTGAGTGGGTCAGGCTTGGGAGCCTGGTGAGCAGATAGGGTTTTCAACCCACAATAAATAATTATATTTAATTTCCACCAACCAACAATAACCCAATTACCCATTCCCGTTATTCTCACTTTACATCCTTAAGACAACTAACATAAGGGACCTAGTCTAAGAATATTTCATTGGGGCGACAACACATGCTTCGGGGGTTCCTCAGCAATATAAGTCAAATAAGGCAACCATGAGGGGGATGGAATACAATGAATGAACACCCAAGTTCATTAAAACCTACAGGTTATGAGTCTGCTAGCGTTCCACTGGACTATCTAGAAAAGTCCGTGGTCGTCATCTAAATTCCGCTAGATGACTGGATAAAAACAACATCGAGGCCTCTCATCTGTTTATTACACACCAACTATCTACCCATGTTCTACCCAGAATATTAGTAGATAAAATATAAATTTTTATACATAGTTTTATAACCTGTATAACATGCTCAATCAATACATTTTCCACATAACAGATGAGGCACACACACATAACACGTATTTCATATAAGATAGAAGAAAGTGAATATACATTCACACATATAACAACAAAGTATACACATAACACGTATTTCATATAAAATACTTCATAATTATGCGTTAGAAGAAAGTAACTACACACTCACTTGATCAGAAGATGATCGGACAACACTACGACTTGTAGAAGTAATATTCTTCGGCATATCTCGAAGATCTTCACAAAAACCGGACTCCTAGCGGGCAGAGCTTCGGCTCGGGAATCTTACTTCTCGGGATCTTCGGGACCTCGAGACTTGCTTCGGGGCTCGGGAATGATACCGGGGCTTCGGGATAATTCTTGCACGAAAAACGATGCAAAAACGCGAGAAAAAGAAAAGAAATGAGCAATGAACTCGGTTGCCCTCGACCTCCTTTTATAGGGGCTGGAAGTTCGAATTACGCTGGGCGTAATATGAAATTACGCTGGGCGTAATGACTATAAGGTCGCTGACTCCCCCAAGGATAATATCGGTTAATATATATTTAAATTAAATATCGAAAATATTTAATCAACTTCAAAAATTCATATCTTCCTCATACAAACTCCGTTTTTGACGTTCTTTATATCCCCGCGTAGGTGAGACTACGATCTACAACTTTCATTTAGACTCCGTCGGCTAATTTTGATTTTATTTTTATTATTTATTTTTAGTAGGCTGGGACAGGAAAACTCCGTTATAAATCATAACTTCTTCATCCGACGTCCGTTTTCGCCTATCTTTTTATCGTTTTACTCCTATTAACGAGACCTTCGATTCTCGTTTAGATTGTTTCGGCTAAAAACTGCTTGATCTCAAATCGAGTATTCGGGCTGCATACAGCTAAGTCGAAACTTCGAAAAATCATAACTTCCTCATACGAAGTCAGATTTTGGCGTTCTTTTTATGCACGCTCTCGGTTTAACGAATTTTACGATTTTCGTTTAGATCACTAAGGCTAAATATCGCTCTAATGTAAATTTCACTTTTTACGTCATTCAGCGTTGCCGGTTTTGTCGCGAAACTTCGACAGGTCATAACTTCTTCGTTATAACTCGGATTTCGGCATTCTTTATATCTTCGGAATCCTTGTTTCAACCACTACATCTTTATGAAAAGATATCGGGCTTATCTCATACTTTAATTTTGACGCTTATTTTATTCTTAATTCATTAAATTATAATAATTAAGAAAATAAACACATAATTCACATAATACTCAAATATTTCATCATTAATACTCCAAAAAGAGTTACAAGGGTTAACCTAGAATATTACATCAATGATAATGCCTAGCCTGGAAACGCGGGCGTTACAATTCTCTCCCCCTTAGAATGATTCCGTCCCCGGAATCACACATCAACAAAAAAATGCGGATAGCGACTCAACATGTCACTCTCCGTTTCCCAAGTGAGATTTGGCCCATTCGAATGTTTCCAACGGACAAGCACTAATTCAACCATCTTGCGTCGCAACTTCTTAGTCTTTCGGTCAACGATTGCCTCTGGTTCTTCAATTAACCTCTTGTTTTCATCAATTCTCAATTCAGAAATTGGAATTATATCAGGAACTTCTCCCGTGAACTTCCTCAAATAACACACATGAAAAGTGTTGTGAATTCCATTCAGTTCTTCGGGTAATTCGAGCTTGTAAGCTTGGTTCCCAACCCTCTGAAGAACTTTAAACGGTCCAATAAACCTTAGACTCAACTTTCCCCTTTTACCAAATCTTATAAGTCCCTTCCACGGCGAGACTTTAAGCAAAACCGAATCTCCAACTTCGAAGGTCATTGGCCTTCGCTTCTTGTCAGCATAACTCTTTTGACGATCTTGAGCTGCTAACATTCTTTCTCTAATTATTTTCAACTTTTCAGCAGTTTGATGGACCATCTCGGGACCCATAAACTGATTTTCCCCAGCCTCAAGCCAACAAGACGGCGTACGACACTTCTGTACGTACAAAGCTTGATAAGGTGCCATCTTTATGCTCGAGTGGAAACTATTATTGTTGGAAAATTCTACCAAAGGTAAATGTTCATCCCAGTTACCTAGGAATTCCATGGTACATGGTCTTAGCATATCTTCAAGTGTTTGTATTGTTCTTTCACTCTGACCATCAGTCTGCGGATGGTAAGCTGTACTTAAACATAACTTGTTACCCATTTCCTCTTGTAGACTTTTCCAAAACCTTGAGGTGAAAAGGCTGTCACGATCCGACACAATCATTAACGGAACACCGTGAAGCCTCACAATTTCCTTCACGTAAGAACTTGCAAGCTTTTCCATAGACCATTTCTCATTGGCTGCTATGAAATGCGCACTCTTAGTGAATCGATCAACGACCACCCAAATCATGTTGTGACCATTCTTTGTTCGGGGTAGTTTAGTGACAAAATCCATAGCAATGTCTTCCTATTTACCCATAGGCACAGGTAAAGGCTCTAAACTCCCATATGGTTTCTGATGTTGTGTCTTGACTCTCGCACAAGTCACGCACTCGGCCACATACTTTGCAACATCAAGCTTCATCGTCGGCCACCAGTAGTAGGGTTTCAGGTCCCTATACATTTTAGTGCTACCCGGATGAATCGAGTACATGGTCTTGTGAGCTTCTTCCATCAGAAGATCTCTAATTCCACCAGACTTAGGTACCCAAATCCGATCTTGGAACACCTTCAGTTCGTGACTGTTTATACCGAACACTAACGTTTTATCCAAACGTTCTGCCTTTCGGTCATTCTTCTCAGAAGCTTCCTCTTGAGCTTTCTTTATACTTTCCACAATTATCGAGACAACCTCAATTCTCAACGCTCTTGGACTCTTCCTTTCAAGATTGACTTTCCGACTGAGAGCATCAGCAACAACATTAGCTTTACCAGGGTGGTAAAGTATCTCACAATCGTAGTCCTTGAGTAACTCTAGCCAGCGTCGTTGCCTCATATTTAACTCTTTCTGATTGAAGAGATATTGGAGACTCTTATGATCAGTGAAAAGTTTACACTTTGTGCCATAGAGGTAATGCCTCCATATTTTCAGAGCGAAAACTACCGCTGCCAACTCCAAATCATGAGTCGGGTAATTCTTTTCATGCTCCTTCAGCTGTCGAGACGCATATGCTGTCACCTTTTCTCTTTGGGTCAAAACACAACCCAATCCAACCCCAGACGCATTGCTATAAACAGCGAAGTCTTCAACTCCATCGGGTAAAGAAAGTATCGGTGCCTCGCATAGCTTCTTCTTTAGCTTCTTGAATGCTTCTTTATGCTTATCATTCCAAGCATAAGTAGCTCCTTTGTGGGTCAAAGCTGTTAATGGAGTAGCAATCGAAGAAAAGCCTTGGATAAACCTTCGGTAATATCCGACTAATCCTAAAAAGCTTCGGATCTCCGTGGGACTTTTCGGCTGTTCCCACTTCATTACAGCTTCAATCTTCGCTGGATCAACCATTATCCCTTCTTGGTTGACCACGTAACCCAAGAATTGGACTTCACGAATCCAAAAATCACACTTAGAGAACTTTGCATACAACTTCTCCTTCTTCAAGACTTCTAACACTTCTCGTAAGTGTTTGCCATGCTCCTCTTGGCTTTTCGAGTAAATCAAAATGTCGTCTATGAACACTATCACAGATTTATCAAGGAACGGATTACAAACCCTATTCATCAAATCCATGAACGCTGCTGGAGCATTGGTTAGTCCAAATGACATAACCAAGAACTCGTAGTGTCCATATCTAGTTCTGAATGCAGTTTTCTCGATATCTTGCTCTCTTACTTTTAGCTGATGATATCCTGACCTAAGATCAATCTTCGAGAAATAGCTCGAACCTTGCAATTGATCAAATAGGTCATCAATCCTCGGCAACGGATATCTATTCTTTATTGTTGCCTTGTTCAGCTCTCTGTAATCGATGCACATTCTCATACTTCCATCTTTCTTCTTCACAAATAACACTGGAGCTCCCCAGGGCGATGAACTAGGTCTAATGAAACCTTTGTCCAATAAATCCGGAAGTTGCATCATTAGCTCCTTCATCTCCGTCGGTGCTAATCGGTAAGGTGCTTTTGCTATTGGCGTGGTCTCTGGTAACAAGTCTATTCTGAAATCCACTTGTCTATCAGGTGGTAATCCAGGAAGATCTTCGGGAAATACTTCCGGATAATCACACACCACTGGAATACTCTGCATCACCTTCTTTTCCTTCTTAGCATTGATCACGAATGCTAAATATGATTTACATCCCTTGGTCAAACACTTTCTGGCTTTCATTAGAGAAATGATTCCAGAATTTACTCGCCGTTTGTCCCTGTACACCATAAATGAATCTTTCCCAGGCGGGTTTACTTTAACTATCTTCTTCTTGCATAAAATTTCGGCACCATTGGCGCTAAACCAATCCATTCCCAACACGATGTCGAAACCATTAAGTTCGATAGGCAATAATTCCTCATGAAACTTATTCCCATTAAGGTAGATTAAGATGTTTTTCATATGATGGCTAACAGGTACAAACTTGCCACTAGCAACTTCGACTAATAAAGCATTATCTAGTCTATCAACAGGCAAAGCTAGTTTTCTACCAAACTCATGCGAAATAAAGGAGTAGTTGGCTCCAGAATCAAACAAAATTTGAGCAGGTAATTCGTTTACGAGAAAGGTACCTAAAGCGACATCAGCTTCATCTTTCGCATCCTCAAGTGTCATCTGGAAGGCTCTCGCCTTCGGCTTTGGTGGAATGTTGGGCTTAGCTGCCTCCTTCTTCTTCGGACAGTCTTTCAAAATGTGCCCCTCTTCATTACAACCAAAACACATCCTCTTGTTGTTCGGACATTCATTGGCAAAATGCCCAATTTTTCCGCACTTGTAGCAGGTTACATCCTCACTACATTTTCCAAAGTGCTTTTTCTTACACTTATCACACCACTTCGCTTCGCCTCCTTTTCCTCCACCAAACTTTTTCGAATCAGATTTCGAAAATTTGCTTTTCTTACCGGAACCAGATGTTCCCTCAAACTTTCTCTTTTCACCAACCTCAACCTTGTCGGTGGTTCTCTCCTTAATCATGTTCTCAACAGACTTGGCAGCCTAGATAGCTGCCTCTAGAGTATGTGCCTGACGTACTGGCACCTCATACTCCCATGGGAGTCCCTTCGCATACTGGTCCACCTTTGTCAACTCGTCTAGCACGATGCGCAAAGCAAACTCCATCTTATCAGTGAAAGCGTTTGTGTATTCATCAACTGACATGTTGCCTTTCGTCAATGTCAAAAACTTATTCTCCAACTCCAACAGATTTTGAGCCGAGCAGAACTTGCGTTTGAACTGCGCCAAGAACTCTGCCCATGACAATTGCAGTGGCTCATTAGGGCTTAAAGTCTTCCCTAGAGTGTTCCACCAACGAACGGCTCCACCTCGGAATTGACGCACTGCATAGATAGTCTGCAACTTGCCTCTGCAACCACAAGTCATGAAGGCTAACTCCATTTCAAAGAACCAATCCATAACTCCAATTGGATCCTCCTTTCCATTGAAGGTCGATGGTTTGCAAGTTAGAAAGTCCTTGTACTTGCATCCCATTCCATCATTCCTTCCATCATGGTTGTTTTGCCTAACTATCGGTGGGTTGGCTTGACCAACAGACCCACTGAAGTTTCCACCTTCCAAGTGCCCTTCATTTAATTCGGGCTCTTCCACACAAATTGACAGTTTTTCACGATTCTGTTGAAGCAACCGCCTAGTTTCATCCATCTGACGATCCAACATTGTTTGAATCATCATTTGCACACCAGCCATGGTTATTGGCTCAGGTGCTGCTGCTACGACATGTATTTGCTCAATCACTGGTGGTTGGTTCCTGTTTTCATCAGCATTTCCAACTCCACTTCTTGTTCTCACCATTTTTGATCTACCTACCGAATAAGGTGAAATTAGATCCTCATTCACGATAGATATTCAAATCATCCTTATCACTCCGAAACGTTTACATGCTAGTTCTAATATCGTAGATGTACGCTTAGAATCCTACACATATAAGGTTTCTAGATCCGGTCGGCAACAGACCATAGATCCGAACAAATAATATCATATATGGCAACATATAACATTTAGCACATAAAAGCATTTTAGGCAACTTTCCTAAAATAAACTAGTGCTCGTGTCTAAAACATAACAGACACATATCTCAAAATTTCACTTAGCATTCTAAGTTTAAGTCTAGAAATCCTACAAATTCCTAGTTCACTTAAACTAATGCTCTGATACCAACTGTGACATCCCCAAATCTCGGCCAGAAAAGACCGATTTTCATTTATGCTTTTAAAATAATTTTAGAGTAAATCCTTTTGATTTGAAAGAGTTCCGGAATTTGTTCCCAAAAACAAAACGTGATAAAATAATATTTACCAAAACATTTCATAAAGAAATGTATTTTCATTATATAATCAAAACTCAGGATGTCATGTTCCGATATAGACCATAAAGCATAAACGATAACATTACAAGTCATTCAACAAATATATACATATACAGACTTGTAAACAAAACAACTTGATGATTCATCCATCTTATGCCCTTGCGCCACTTCCTGTAATACAAATAAACTGAGTGGGTCAGGCTTAGGAGCCTGGTGAGCATATAGGGTTTTCAACCCACAATAAATAATGATATTTAATTTCCACCAACCAACAATAACCCAATTACCCATTCCCGTTATTCTCACTTTACGTCCCTAAGACAACTAACATAAGGGACCTAGTCTAAGAATATTTCATCGGGGCGACAACACATGCTTCGGGGGTTCCTCAACAATATAAGTCAAATAAGGCAACCATGAGGGGAATGGAATACAGCGAATGAACACCCAAGTTCATTAAAACCTACAGGTTATGAGCCTGCTAGCGTTCCACTGGACTATCTAGAAAAGTCCATGGTCGTCATCTAAATTCCGCTAGATGACTAGATAAAAACAACATCGAGGCCTCTCATCTGTTTATTACACACCAACTATCTACCCATGTTCTACCCAGCATATTAGTAGATAAAATATAAATTTTTATACATAGTTTTATAATCTGTATAGCATGCTCAATCAATACATTTTCCACATAACAGATGAGGCACACACACATAACACGTATTTCATAGAGAAATAATCAGATCTATAAGATAGAAGAAAGTGAATATACATTCACACATATAACAACAAAGTATACACATAACACGTATTTCGTATAAAATACTTCATAATTATGCGTTAGAAGAAAGTAACTACACACTCACTTGATCAGAAGATGATCGGACAGCACTACGACTTGTAGAAGTAGTATTCTTCGGCAGATCTGGAAGATCTTCACAAAAACCGGACTCCTAGCGGGCAGAGCTTCGACTCGGGAATCTTACTTCTCGGGATCTTCGGGACCTCGGGACTTGCTTCGGGGCTCGGGAATGATACCGGGGCTTCGGGATAATTCTTGCACGAAAAACGATGCAAAAATGCGAGAAAAAGGGAAGAAATGAGCAATGAACTCGGTTGCCCTCGACCTCCTTTTATAGGGACTGGAAGTTCGAATTACGTTGGGCGTAATATGAAATTACGCTGGGCGTAATGACGATAAGGTCGCTGACTCCCCCAAGGATAATATCGGTTAATATATATTTAAATTAAATATCGAAAATATTTAATAAACTTCAAAAATTCATATCTTCCTCATACAAACTCCGTTTTCGACGTTCTTTATATCTCCGCGTAGGTGAGACTACGATCTACAACTTTCGTTTAGACTCCGTCGACTAATTTTGACTTTATTTTTGTTATTTATTTTTAGTAGGCCGGGACAGGAAAACTCCGTTATAAATCATAACTTCTTCATCCGACGTCCGTTTTCGCCTATCTTTTTATCGTTTTACTCCTATTAACGAGACCTTCGATTCTCGTTTAGATTGTTTCGGCTAAAAACTGCTCGATCTCAAATCGAGTATTCGGGCTGCATACAGCTAAGTCGAAACTTCGAAAAATCATAACTTCCTCATACGAAGTCAGATTTTGGCGTTCTCTTTATGCACGCTCTCGGTTTAATGAACTCTACGAATTTCATTTAGATCACTAAGGCTAAATATCGCTCTAACATAAATTTCACTTTTTACGTCATTCAGCGTTGCCGGTTTTGTCGCGAAACTTCGACAGGTCATAACTTCTTCGTTATAACTCGGATTTCGGCATTCTTTATATCTTCGGAATCCTTGTTTCAAACACTACATCTTTATGCAAAGATATAGGGCTTATCTCATACTTTTGATGGGTTTTAGTCATAAGACATCCTATGTGCTCATACAAACCCTAAAGCTTGGATCTAGGTTTCTCTATTGTACATGCTTTGAATCCAAGACTATAAACCCTAATTCTAGCATACAAGTAATCATATTAGATAATAGAATAGGTTTATAATGTTACCTTGATTGTTATGTAGCAATAACAATCCCAATTCCTCCTTGAATTGACTTTGGAAGGCTTAGAGTCACAAGTGTCACTCCTCTAATGGTTCACAAACACCATAAGCAAGAGGATGAAGAGGAGAGAGGATGGAGGCTGCCAAAACCATGTGAAACCCCTAAAAGGTTGCTTCTCCACGTTTTTGAGCCTTAAGGGTTCTATTTATAGTGAGGCTATTAGGGTTATCTAACAAGGAAACCCTAATTTGGTTGCTTAAGCCTTAAGCAACCCATAGACTCCTTTAATCAAGCCCATGGACGATTTCCTTATGGGTTTCCCCATAGAATTCGTCCACCTCTTGATTCAAGGCAATCCATGGCCCAAATTGCAATTATCCTATAATTACAATTCCAGTCCCTTTAGTTTAATTAATCTCTTTTAGTCACAAAACTAATTACCAATTAATTATTGACTAATATTAATTAAACAATATGATTTCTCCTTTAATATATTATTCCCATAATACATTAATAAATCATATTTAATCCTTTCTCTCCATAATTCATCCTATCAAGTTGCTTTGGTGAAGGCAACCCAAAAGGACCATGCACCATCGGGTCAAGTACATACCAAAATAGTTATGGACTTAGACACTAATCCAACAGTCTCCCACTTGGATAAGTCTAACAACTATTCTGCGTATGACTTCAGATCCTGATCTGCAATCGTAGCTTTCCAAAGCCGCTGTCAACTCTGATCCTATCAGATACGCGTGTCCTTAGATAAGGGATCATATATTCCTCCATTCTAGATATCATATGAGATATGATTTCAAATCATTCTCTTTGTACTATATCTCGATTCCCGATTTATGACGACTGACTAATTGAACAAATCAAATTAGCCCTAGCCCGGCCGAGCATTTACGTTTGTCATCACTAAACCATCGAGGGGCCCAAAGATATCGCTTTTATCCTACTTTGGATAAAAGGAACGGATAAACTTTGATACAATGCTTGCTTGTACTCACGCACCGAATCACACACAACAATATGTTTTATAACACCAAGTTACTGGTACGTTTACATATTATCAATGTGCAACCGATTTGCAAGATACAACTCACACATCTCGGTTTCAAGAATATAAGATGTTATCGTCTCACCAATCACTCGTGATACAATTCATGGAGTGATCCAAGTGAGCGTGGGTCTAATCCAATGCTCAAATCACATTCATAAGCACTCATGAACGTTGCAGCAAACATTTGCTTATGTCTAATACTCTTTTAGACAATCCGCACACCAATTCACGACAGTCTTCATTCATATCTACTTCCAACATATGAACGACTGTGGCCTGTTTGAATAATTCGATTATTCTTAATAAACTCAATTATTCTGAAAGTGAAAACATGCAAATGTGAAACACAAGAATAATACTAATCCCATATGGCCTCAACCCTTTGAGCATAAATAAAACACCTCACCATATTGATTACTCATTATTTGTAGTTTTGGGTAATCGACTTCTTACTTGAATTAAAACACTTGTCCCATGCTCCTAGCATGCACACAATGTTTACCTATGGTTCTTACTTTGTGAAATAGATCACATTTAACACATTTCCAATCATTCTCATTTCACAACTCCAAATCCTTTTCATAAGTGAAAGAATATCAAATTCTTGCTACTTATAGAATATGCTAGATTCTAACATTCTATGCAACTTATCCTTTCGTAATGTCACTGCACCAAAGTCACAAAGACTATTGCCAATGATATTACAAAGTCTTCTATCGGAGATTGTTACAAGACAATTCCATAGATGTGATGTCTCTCACTTAAAGTACTTTCTTGGAACATCCTTTTGCATAGAAGTTTCTAATCTAGTCATAGATTTCTCAATATTCAATTCCCAATATGGACACACTTCCATATGTTCCATATGACAACTCATTCTTAATAGAATCTTATCTATTCGTAATGATGTCGATATGGTCCATCCAATATGGAAACATTTCCATATTTTCCAATACTATACTTCCAACTACTCACAAGCGACCAATCCTCGTCGAACTTTGGATTGTCCTTTGATAGTTGTTTAATTATTTTAGTCAAAACCAATTCTTGTCCTTTTTCCCTCTAAATGCGCTAGACATTTGGAAAATTTTAGAATGGTCAAACATTAAAGCATTGGCAATCGATCCTATACCCGAAGCGTATGAGACACGACGCATAATGTTTTATTTGCTATGTTCTCAAAATTCGAATAGTGAAGAGGGATGTCGTAATCATAATCGAAATTTTAAGAACACACTTTGTACCTTTGACTAATTTTATTAACATTTCTCAACCTAAACCTTTAGATTTGAAATGAAGCATAATATTCTCTCCCTTAATTATAGCAAAACAACTCTTCAACTATTGCGACTTTGCAAAGTATGACTCTTGTTTTCTATAATTAACATTGCTAACCTTGCAATACTTTCCTTAATAATCATACAATCATAACTTTTATGCTCCCACTATCTTGATGATTATTATAAAACATAGCACTTATGCTCCCACTAGTTTCGACATGTATTCAGAAACTGCTTAACTTTCAGAAAAACAATACTTATTGAATTTCTTAAGTTCATGTTTCTAATACTTAGTGCTTTGATAATATTTTATCAAGGTTTCTTGAACTTATACACATTTGCCTTCGATAGTTCATATGTGTGTCTAAACAATTAAGACTAATTGCCAAACCTCACAATTCAAATTATGGAAAGGGATGCCGTAACCATAATTGAATTCGAGAATGCAATTTTACAATCACTATCTTCTTAAAATCTTTCTTAGTGAAAGCATTTCCTCACAATCATTTTCATGAAGGAAGAAATCTTATGACACTTAGATTTGAGCGGTGTATGTGTTCCTATCCATGTGAATTTGTTAAAACCAAAGTTTACGACAAATTCAAACTCATATGGACCGAACCTTTCTTAATCTTGATTTCTTGCCTTATGGTAGCACAGCTGCCCACCATGTCTTCCAAGTAGTTAAGCAACTCACCCTTTCCTATCAATGTACCTTTCATTGATTAAGGTGCTTTGCCTTTTATGCGTTCAAAATGAGAACTCATAGAACTCACATGCATAATTAACTCGATTGGATTGGCACAGAAACAAAATAATGTCAACACGATAGGTTGTAAACCTCAACTCATGTGCTAGTGATGATCGATAAGGTTTATTTGATTTGTTCTTGAAACCTTTCAAGACCATTAAGACTCCCACTGACTCCTTGACATATAAGATTCTCTTGTCAATAAACATTTCTTGACAAAGAAATATTCAAGAGTTAGTGTAGTTTTTTATCAAAACACTTCATAAATTGGTCCTAGTTGGTCTTTGTCTTATCCAAGACATCACAACTTTCCCCATTTAATGAAAGTTACAAACCTTCTTAATACTTTTCACTCAATGTCACAATCTTAACTTTAAGACTTGTTATTGGAACGAAGTATGATTGACTTATTGATTTAACCATTTCTTCAATTCTTGATTCCTCTTCTTAGACATACAATTGTACTAAGACTCACTTAGAGGATCAATTGAGATATGGTTCTTAATCATTAAGACCTATCATAAAGCATAAAAGGTACTCTCCCTTCATCTTAGAATGGAGAAACTTTTATCTATCTGCCTACTTGATTCTTCTTATTCGTTCTGCTATTGATTTAAACCCTTTAATCAATTCAGAATTACACCTAATCTTGTAAGTATAATCATATTTACTAAACCTTTAGTAAATCATGACGAATATCATTGTTACTCTTATGGTGGACTTGATCAACACGCAACATTGTGTGCTCGATCTCTTAGTCCTTCACTTGACACTTTGTCAATGAATTTGTCTAATTTCGAAATATGAAATTTCTCATTCATCGTGCAACCAAGTTGCATGATTCCAAATTTCTGTCCAGTTGAAACTTTGGGCGATGAGAAACTCTCCCTATTTGGTAAATTCTCAACTTTCCATAAATAACACAATAAGAACCAAATCCATTATTGCTAATAATAGAAACATTTTAACATCAATTTTTCATACACGCCATTGCAAGGATAAATAAATAAAATTTAAAATCAAAATTTATTTTATTGCGGAAAAAATTGTCCTTACAATGCAATTCATTGAAAAACTTATGCTAATACATCTTTCTTAGCAATCCAACTCTAACTCTAAGTAGTAGCTTAAGAATCTAATCTTTGAGAAATACGATCGAAATCCATTCCTTCATGGTTAGATTCTGCTCACTTCTTCCTTTAAGCTCCCTTTCTTTTCTTCGATCCTACAAAACATCAATTGTAATCTTATTACATTATGTATTAAGAATCTAGAATAGAAGCTTAAAAGAGTTAGTCAATGGATTTTACCCATATTAGAGCCATACGTTTCGACTCTCCCATCTCTTAGATCTCTTAGGTAAATGGGACAGCTTCGTCTCCAATGCCCTTTCTCTTGGCAATAAAAGCAAATTGACTCTTTTGGAATGTGACATGGAACTACTTCAGACAGTGCCTTTCTCTTATGATCAAAATTTTCGATCATAGCATGTCTTTCGTTGCCATTGTCTATATCCATAGAGGTCTTGAAGGCAGATTTACCAATCAAATTTGCTTTTCTATTGCGCCAAACCATTTCTGATTCAGTAGCAATAAGCATATAGGTGAGATCTATAAGGGTCACGTCGCGGTTCATCATATAGTACTCTCTTACGAACTCACTATATGAGTTAGGAAGTGACTGAAGAACCCAATCAACATCCATTTCCTCACAGACAACGGATCCCAACATTCTTAACCTATCAATGTGTGACTTCATCCCTAGGACATGTGCACACACTGGCTTTCCTTCTTTATGTTTACTTGCCAAAAGGGTTTGAGTGATCTTGAACTTTTCAAGCCTTTGAACTTGTGGGTTAGGGAGAATAATTGGAGGAGGAGGAGGAAGTGAAGCATGATCTCTTGTTCCTTGATCGAATCATGGAATATCATCTTCATGTGGAATGCTTGTTCCACGGGATTTGAGAAGACCATAGTTGTCGAACTTTGACATCTACAATACGGGAGAAAACGAATTCAAGTTAGTTGATTGATTGAGTCCTTAGCAAATCACCCAAATGAAATACTAAGGCTAGGACCCAACACAATATTCTACAACTCGGGAGAGGGATGCCGTAACCCAAATTGCAGAACATTTGAAAATAAGTGAATGACGATTCACTAATTTCCACCATGAAAAACGAAAAAGAAATTTAAGTTTTAAATCTATGAAAACTCCTAGATCCTTTGAGATACATTGAACTTTCAATGGCATGTTTATATCTCGATATGCCCCTCTTGTTTGTGACTGGGATGCCGAGGATCACAAAGCGGGTGTGAATAACCATGCAAACTTACATGGTGCCCTCACATGTTACAGTCACCTATTCGATGTGCCGGTAAACCACACACGCTCCACTGAACTATGACAAACATTGAGTCACCCTTTGCTACCTTTGCTTAGAACCATTTAGTGTGCCGGTAAACCACACACGCTCCACTAACGTCTTCGCAAGGGCACAAAGTGTAATTTCATGGAATTGCATCAATTTACTTTTGCCTAAGTAACTAAGATTGGGAATTTTATAAAACATTTAGTTACTTTGATAATTCATTATACTTATAATGGAAGGTTTCGTCCTATCCTACCCGTTCGGCTAACGACCCTCCACTAGTCAAGAGTGCGGTGGGTAAGAGTGGATACCCATTCAATCGCCATTTTATAGGCAATTTCCTTAAACACCCCTTATAGACCAGCTTCATGAATGAGGCCTACTAACGGTAAGACTGACTTTTACTCATACATATATATAATGTTAGACTTTTAATGTTATATATAGTATAGGGTGTATTAGGTGGTTCAATTTAACAATTATACTTTTAATTCACTTAAATTATAAACCTAAACTTTTATGGATTTATTAAACCTCTTTAATTAAACACCTTAATTAGTTAATAAAACCATAAGGGTGTGATTTGAACTTTTTCAAAACTATACTAGAGTTTTAGAATTTAACATTCCTAATTAAACTTTTAATCAACTTTTAAATTCCAAAACTTGAGGGCAAGTTTTGAAACATTTCAACACATTAGGGTTTAGAATTTAAATATACATCAAAATTAAACCATTTAATCAAAATTTAAATTCCAAAACTTGAGGGCAAGTTTTGAAACCTTTTTCAAAACATTAGTGTTTTAAGTATTTAAATTTCAAAACTACAAAACTTTTGGGTTCAAATTTAAACTATAAAACCTAAAGGGAAAAATATGAAACTTTTTATAACAACAAGGATCAAATAACAAATAATTCAAATTAACATTTAATCACATAATTATCCATATTTGATTTATTTAATGATTTCTTGCAAAACAATTTATCAATTTAGTCAAAATAATTAATCAATTATCTTATAAGGAAACAATTATCTTATTAATTGATAAATATCTTCAATTAGATCAAAATATAGTCAAATATATCATATAATCGGATTAATATTGATCTAACATGATAAGGTAACTATCCATAAGCAAAAACAGCAAGAAATCCCGAAGTACCCTCCATCTGACGAGCTGACTCGTCGAGTCACCTTGGACTCGGTGAGTTCAGCTATGGACTCGGCGAGTCCAGCCTCCAGAATGCAAAAAATCGAATTTTTCAGTTACAACAAGCATCAATACAATAGAAACCAATCAAGGCTCTGATACCACTGATGGGTTTTAGTCATAAGACATCCTATGTGCTCATACAAATCCTAAAGCTTGGATCTAGGTTTCTCTATTGTACATGCTTTGAATCCAAGACTATAAACCCTAATTCTAGCATACAAGTAATCATATTAGATAATAGAATAGGTTTATAATGTTACCTTGATTGTTATGTAGCAATAACAATCCCAATTCCTCCTTGAATTGACTTTGGAAGGCTTAGAGTCACAAGTGTCACTCCTCTAATGGTTCACAAACACCATAAGCAAGAGGATGAAGAGGAGAGAGGATGGAGGCTGCCAAAACCATGTGAAACCTAGAAGGTTGCTTCTCCACGTTTTTGAGCCTTAAGGGTTCTATTTATAGTGAGGCTATTAGGGTTATCTAACAAGGAAACCCTAATTTGGTTGCTTAAGCCTTAAGCAACCCATAGACTCCTTTAATCAAGCCCATGGACGATTTCCTTATGGGTTTCCCCATAGAATTCGTCCACCTCTTGATTCAAGGCAATCCATGGCCCAAATTGCAATTATCCTATAATTACAATTCCAGTCCCTTTAGTTTAATTAATCTCTTTTAGTCACAAAACTAATTACCAATTGATTATTGACTAATATTAATTAAACAATATGATTTCTCCTTTAATATATTATTCCCATAATACATTAATAAATCATATTTAATCATTTCTCTCCATAATTCATTCTATCAAGTTGCTTTGGTGAAGGCAACCCAAAAGGACCATGCACCATCGGGTCAAGTACATACCAAAATAGTTATGGACTTAGACACTAATCCAACAACTTTAATTTTGACGCTTATTTTATTCTTAACTCATTAAATTATAATAATTAAGAAAATAAACACATAATTCACATAATACTCAAATATTTCATCATTAATACTCCAAAAAGAGTTACAAGGGTTATCCTAGACTATTACATCAATGATAATGCCTAGCCTGGAAACGCGGGCGTTACAGTAGCAGTGAGGATATGGAAATCCACGGATTGGATTCGGAATTACGCAGATGGATTAGATATGGTTGAGCCAATGGCGAGACTATAGGAGCGCCACTACAGTTGTGTGATCATGAAAACAATGGACTGTATAAGATTGCTTGTGATATAAGGTTACCATCGGTTAGGTAGCAATCACTTTTAGCCTTGGATTTGATGATGACAGGATTCGACGCATGGACCCGATCGGTTAGATCAGAAAGTTGTTAGAGCCTCAGTGGCATGATAACTAGTGGCAACTAGTTCCAGAGAAGGATTTCGTTCGAAAGTCGTGTGAGGCGACTAAGTGGGATTCCTTTGGCTTCGCAGCCGGGTCAGAACCCGATATTCAGATGATTGGCAAACAAATTGAGACCAGGTAGGTCTCGGTAGATGTTGGGAATCAGACCATTTCGAGATAGTAGATGTGATCTTGTTGTGAGGAATTCATTCATATGAGGGCATTAGGGCTTTGCAAAGATTGGTCACAACTACCCTAGGAAGGTAGGGTGTGCTTAGGATGGTGACCATGTTACTTAAGTGGTTTGGTGCATAAGAAATGGTAAGGAATGATTTCGAGGACGAAATCTAATTTAAGTGGGGGAAATTTGTAACACCCCGTTTATTTATTAGATAAATAAATAAATTAATGAATGAATAGTAGCCCTAAAATAAATAATTATATAGAAAAGGATGGTCTCGAAGGGCTAATTGTCATAATTTTAGAAGTTGGGGGTTAAAAGTGTGAATTTCGGACTTAGTTTGTAAATATTTATGAAGACAGGGGCTCCGTGATAATTATTTGGATTTAACTTGAAAGTGAAAGAGGTGGAAGGCCTGAATATGTCATAATTAAGATATTGGGGTCAAAAGGGGTAACATAGGGAGTTGAATTGTAAAGATTTTAGGAGATGGGGGCTGTTTGGTAATTTATGGGACTTAAATTGTAATGGATTTTGATGCTGAGGGTTTAAATGGTAAATATGGGCCTTATTTTGAAAGGAAATGTCATGAGGAGGGACTGTTTATGTCAATATGGCAGGATGTTTAGTAGCACCAGGTATATAACCTTACTTCACCCGTTACCATGCTAAAAACCCTAAACCTAGTACTTATTCACAGTTGCCGGGTATCCTCCAGCCGCCATCATCAGTTTCGCCTACTTCCGACCATCCATGGCCGCCAAGCGACGATTGGGTCCGGTCTATGGCGTTGCCGTCAACGGGAGCATTCAACCATCCAGTCCTGATGTTACATCTGCCATCGCGCCTTTCCGAAGAAAAAGGAGCCGCCGACGATCGATCATCGCTCGGTTGCTGCCGTTGTTGGGTTGTTTCGTCGGGAGTGTGGCAGCTTCGATCGCTTCTTCTCCGCGGTTCCGTCGTCAGCCACATCACCGGTACCGCTAAGCTTCTGGGAAATCGCCACCACCCTTCTTCGCTATTTCCCCTTCGCCGGTGACTCGCTCTAGCCAAAACCACCGAGACCAGTAGAGCCACCACCGTGAATCGTTGCTACAGTTTTTCGTGAGTTCATGTGGGTGTAATGCCACTTCAAGATTTGGGTGTGGGGGAGGCTGTTCGACTGGGAACCCAAAGGAACCACCGCCACTACCACGAGGTGGTGGCTGCCGAAGTGAAATCACCGCTGTCGCCGCCATACGCCACCAAATGGGTGGTTAGCTTCCCTCTCCAAGCTAAAGGTGTGATGATGCGTGTAGGTCTTGTTTGGATTACTCGAAAAGGCATCACCACCACCATAGGGTGGTGGCTGCCGTCACTCGCTACCGCCGGCCACTACAGGTGGTTGTGTGTGTGTGTGTATGTTTAGTCTAGTTGTGTGTGTGTTATTTTAGAGATTAGCATTGTAAAATGTAACCGGAAAGAAAAATAATGAAAAGAAACTCAAACCACCACCGTAGGGTGGTGGCTGCCGCCTCCTACCGCCACTGGCCACCGAGTCGGGTGGCAGTGTGCTTGTCTTGTGAGTTGAATCGGTTGGGGATGCTTGAAACCCTAATGGGCCTTGTTAGCCTAATGGGCCCAATGAAGCCAAATGGGCTTAGTGAAATCCCTAATGAGTCTAATGGACTCTAATTGGCCCAATAAAACACTAATAGCCTAATGGACCCAATGAAGCCAAATGGGCTTAGTGAAAACCCTAATGGGCCCAAATTAATATATGGGCTAGTATTTGGGGTTGGAAACCCTAATGCAATCAAAACCTTAATTTTGGGAAATTAATCGGGACACACGAGAATTATTTAATAACTTGGAATATTAAATAATAATCATTGGCGGAAATTAATCTAAGCAATATTGGACTTAATGGATTAAGTCCTTAATAGATTAAGTCCTTAATGGGTTAAGTAGGAAACTTAACCCTGATCATCATTTTATGTGAAACCTTAATTTCATTTGGGTTTATTGTTGGGCCTTTCTATTGGACCTTGATGATTAGGTTATTAAATGGGCTATCCAAGATCAAGCAAATGGTCTAGAGTAATTTAATGGGCTTAGGGTAAGGCCCATGTAAGGGGCTTGGGCCCAATTTGGAAAATTGGGCCATAGATGAGCCATAGTTTGGGCATTAATGATTATATGATGTTGGGCCTTAGAATGAGGCCATGTATAGGCCTAGGCCTAATTTGGAAAATTGGGCCATGTGTTGGGCTTTGATTCCTAATTGACTTTGGGCCTATGGATTGGGCCTTGGGCTTGAATAAGCCAAGCTAGGGGTAATGTAGTAATTACCCAAAGAATTTTCTTATGGTTATGTATTAGGACTCAATTATTAATTGGGTGTTATTTTGGTGTTGATAGTTCAGGAATCTGTCAGCCAGCACCTGGGGTCGAGTCTGCGGGACTTCAACAAGTGTAGGATTGTGTCTTCGGGACTTCAGCAGTGTGAGGTAAGTTACCTTCCAGTAGTGGTGGGTCTACGGCCACAATGCCGGCCCACCAGTAGGACTTGTATGATAGATGATTGTCTTTGTGATATCATCTAGGTTTGCTGCTACCTGATATCTTATATGCTGGCATGATATGTTATATGTGATAGTAGTAGAGTTCGGTTGTTAGGACCGAAGGGTAGGTCAGACACCCCAAATATGTCTGATAATATATGCTGATATGTTTATATGCTGGCATGATATGTTATATGTGATAGTGGTAGTAGGAGGGGAATAGTCCCAAGTTCGATTATTAGGACCGAAGGGTAGTTCGGACACCCACATATATCTGATAGTATGTTTATGTTATGATATATATGATAGTAGCAGTAGGGGGTGGAGTAGTCCCCGAGGGTCGGTTGTTAGGACCGACAAGTAGGTCAGCACCCTAGAATGGCTTGACATGGGTAGGTCAGCACCCCAGAATGGTTTGACATGGGTAGGATGGCACCCCAGAATGGCCGCATGGGTAGGTCGGCACCCCAGAATGGCCGCATGGGTAGGTCGGCACCCCAGAATGGTTGTACCGGGTAGGTCGGGCACCCCAGAATTTCCCGGCAGTATGTATGCTATGTGATTGTATGGTGTGTGGTATGATGGGGGAACTCACTAAGCTTCGTGCTTACGGTTCAGTTTTGGTTTCAGGTACTTCGTGTTTAAAGGAAAGGAGTCGGCTTGATCGCAACGCATCACACTATGTTTTCCGCATGAGATCTTTGGGATTGCACTCTGATATGGTTTTATGATAATATGTTTTGATTAATGACACTTTGGTTTTGAAATGAGATATCATTATGAATGTTTTTATACTTATGGTTTTATATAATAACCTATTTAAAAATGAAATTTTTGGCCTTGAAAATTGGGATGTTACAGGAACAGAGATGATGGTTCGTCAGATAATTAATTTGTGTTTTCTATTTTACACTTGTCGTCACACTTTGCTACTTGTTAGAATTATTAAACTTTGGTTGTTTATTTTGGTATGAAATTAATTATAACAAAATTTGGTATTTAATCGGATTTTTTGTAACGTTTTTTTTCTTCTGTATTTAATGTAGTTATTTATCGGTTTTTTATACCCAGTTCGTTGATTAAAAAAAATGTTATTATCAGCGACACTATTACCGACAACAACAACATTAGCGACGACAATTGTCATTACTGGCGAAATTTTGATCAATAGCGACAGAGCAGTAACGACAACTTTTTACCGGCGATGTATCACAGCTATTACCTTTACCGACGACTTTTTTACTCTTTATCGACGACTTTTTTCGCCGTTAATTACTTTTTTCTTGTAGCGCCTCCCCTGTTCCTTTCCTTAGATACGGAGATGATGCCATTCATCCTCTTTGTTGTTGTACATAAGCATCATAGTATAGATCTGACTACATTCGATCGTGATCCAACAGTTCCGACATCGGTCCAATGGAGGTTGGATGAGCTCTAGCCGTCTGTGTTCTTTTCACGTGCTCAAGTGAGATGAGAGAGAAATAGATGTTTGGAAGAGCTGAAGAGGTTAAATGTGGGGGTATGACACATTTTCTTATTTTCTAAATTTTTTTTATTTATAAGTTATTAGATAAAATAAAAAATTAGAAAATAAAATATAAAAGGCAATATAGTTTTTTTTTATAGGAGCTAATTCTTTGACAACAATTTATGTTTTAAAATATTATATGGTACAACCATACAAAATATAAGTTGTGAATGGAAAAAAGAGAAAATGACCTGCGAGGGTAATTACTTTTTCGTCTTGTTCACGTTTACATAACTTCATTTTTATACACATTTGATCATTTAACCTATTAAATATGTTCACATATTACCATTGTCACCTACTATAACAGGTGACAATGGTAATATGTGAACATATTTAACAAGTAAAATGGTCAAATATTTACGTACAAAAAAAAGAAAGTTGTCTAAATGTAAACAATTTTTTTTATTTATAATTTCATACAATATTTTTATGATATTTTTTCATATTTTTTTATACAAATTTCTTAAAATTTTTTATAATTTCTTACAATATTTTTATGATATATATATATTTTTTCTTATAGGTTTTTTTAATACAATGTTTTGAACTTTACTTAGAATTTTTTTTTTCAACTTTTTTTTTATATTTTCATATACTTTTAATACAAGTGCTTTTAAACCAAATATTTTATAAATGTTTTAGAAATCTCTTACAAGTTTTTACTTTTTTATTATTATTATTATTTTTACATTTTCATACAATTTTTCTATAACTTTTATACATTTATTTCTAAACATTATTTACAATATTTTTAAAGTGTTTCATAGATTTTGTATGACAATTTAATATTTTTTACAACATTTTAAAATACTTTCATTAAATACTAGTTTAGAACGTTGTATTAAAAAAATTAAAAGTCTATAAACTTCAAAGTAAAAAGCACTAAAAATTTGGAATAATTTTAAAATATTTACATTATATAGATTTTTTTTTTTGTTTTTTTTATTTGGTAAGTTATATTACTTTTTAATTTTTTAAAAGATCCTTCATACTTATTGTTACATATTTAATTTATTTAATTTTATTTTTAGATGTTATTTACTTTAAAAATATTGTATATGCTTCAAAACAAAAGAAAAAAATATAAGAGGCTATATAAAATATTTCACAAAACAAAAACATATTTATTAATTAAAAAATAAAGTTTAAAATTGATAAATATTTAATTAATATTTAGGAAATTATGGATATTTTAAAAATAACGTTTGTAAAAAATAATACAAACAAATATGAAAAATAAAATCGCTACTAAAAGTGGAGAAAATAACTTATGAGGTAATTAATTTTTCGTTTTGTTCACATTTAGACAACTTTTTTTTATACATATTTAACCATTTAACTTGTTAATTTGTTCACATATTACCATGGTCACCTATTATAGCCGGTAACAATGACAATATGTGAATAAATATAATAAGTTAAATGCTGAAATGTGTACAAAAATAAATAAGTTATCTAAATGAAAACAAAACGACAAAGATGATTATCCTTGTAACTCATTTTCCAATGGTAAAAAGTGTTGCATAATAATTATTATTTTTTATTTATTTTTTTATTTTTTTATGTGTGTGTGTGTAAGCGACAAAAGACTAACAAAATCATACAATATACACCAAAGCCAAAATAAAAGTCAAAAACACTTAATTTTTACCAAACCCCAAGGGGCAATTAAAATAAGGGATAATGACTTGAAAGGGTAACGAACTTTCGACTTTTGTCACATTTAGTCACTAAACTATTTTTCGTTGTCTATTTGTCACTAAACTATTGAAACTGTTCACATTTTACCCTTATGACCGGCTGTTACCGGTCATAAGGGTAAAATGTGAACAGTTTCAATAGTTTAGTGGCAAATAGATAATGAAAAAAAGTTTAGTGACTAAATGTGAACAAAATCGAAAGTTCATTTACCTCTACAAAGTTCAATGACTAAATGTCAACAAACTTCCTATTGTATTATGTTTTAGCAAAATTATTTATTTTTGTTTAATTGTAGCAACATTATTTGTTGATGAAGAAATCTATGAAATAAAAAAACAAAATGTAACATCTGGATTTCCAGATATCATCATTTAAGTATTTTTCTTTTGAGTTAAGAAGAGAGACTCGACGAGTTGACGCCTCAACTCGTCGAGTAAGGTCGCGACTGATGACTCAGATTAATGAATGGACTCGACGAGTCCGCGCTGTTGGCAGAAACCCTAAATCTTTGTGCCCGAGCCATATTTAAAGGCACTTATGGCCTTCAATTGCGACTACCATTCCCATAAGTGAGAACCCTAGCGAGCTTGAGTGTGTAGAGTGAGAGGAAGAGCTATCTTGAGCTTTTTGGTGTGATAGATCTGGGCCCTTCTAGGTTCAGAGAGCCGAGAATATGAAGCTTTAGTAGAGTAAACCTTGGGGTTCGAAGTTAGGAAGCATTTATGGGATTTTTATGGTATATATAGTTACTTTAATCTTACACATAGATATGAAGTATTTTATATAAATTACGTGCTATGTGTGCATATTATTTAAATACTTACTGTCTATGCTGGATGAACGATTTTATACATGTTTTAAAAGATTTAAACGGTATATTTATTTTATATCTACAAATATATTGCGGATGAAACATGGATAGATGAAATAGTTGGTGTGTGATGAAATAAAATGATGAGAGATAGGTGATGATAGAAAGGTAGTGATAATTAGGTAAATAGATGACGATGAATATGTGATGTTGGATGAAAGGAGATACCATAACCTTAACCAGCAATGTGGCGATGTAGTCATCTACCAGAGTATAGATGGCGACCACGGACTATTCTAGACAACCCAGTGGAAACACCAGCAGGCCCATAACCTGTAGGTGATGAATTACGAGTTCAGACGATGTTGTAACTACGTATTCATGCGATGATACTCTAACCCCTTACTATGAATTACGAGTTCAAACGATGTTGTAACTACATATTCATGGGATGTCACAAATTTCACATGCCAAACCAATGGTCATAATTCACATCAGTGAGAATGGTTCATTTTTTTGTAAAACCAAAATCAGATTGGAAATTTTGATTTTTTATTTTGGAAAATGTCAAACCATTGGTTTTTTATTTTGTTTTTGGTTTTTTGTTTTTTTTTTTAAATATATTTTCAGGGTTTTGTTTTGTTTTTTTTTATTTCATAGATTTCTTTATCAACAAATGTTGTTACAATTTAACAAAAATAAAAAATTTGCTAAAACATAATACAAGAGGAGGTTTGTTCACATTTAGTCATTGAACTTTTTAGAGGGAAACGAACTTTCGATTTTGTTCATATTTAGTCACTAAACTTTTTTTCGTTATCTATTTGCCATTGAACTATTGAAACTGTTCACATTTTACCCTTATGACCGGTTGTTGCCGGTCATAAGGGTAAAATGTGAACAGTTTCAATAGTTCAATGACAAATAGATAACGAAAAAAAGTTTAGTGACTAAATGTGACAAAAATCAAAAGTTCATTACCCTTTCAAGTCATTATCCCTTAAAATAATTACTCAAAAAGAAAAGAAAATAGAAAGAAGTAAACAACGATGTTTGTTTGCACGTCAAAAGAAACCTTCGTCCTTCACCATCATGCTGTGATCCATGTGATATGCTTCACCAACAAAATAATACTTACATCAAAACACCCACACACACCCATGTCATGCGATATGATTCACTCCGATCCAAGGATGGTACTAATTACATATACACATGCATTTAATTATCAACGTCAAGAGAAGAATGGGCTAGAGAGAGTCTCACAAAACTAAAATTATTTTGTTGAATTAAAATTAATTTTGCAAGACAATATTTTTTTTCTAATAAGTAGAAAAGTAATTTTACAAGTAAAAATTAAAAATTACAAGGCCTCTAATGTTGTAAAATAAGATACGCTTAATTTCAAAATTTTTATTATGAGCCCCTTCAGAAAAAGTAAACACTAGTAATTAGATTTATAAACATTTGATTTTAGTGCTAGTTTTTGCTTTCTCATTAATTTATTGTTCACAGCCGAAAAGCATATATATTATTACTGATGAAAAAAAAACGCTAATAATTAACGTGCTTTGTATATTTGTTTAATGTTTATGTTAATTGCGGTAATTTGTTGATATTGTGATGAAATAGGTTCAACCTGTAGTAAAAAAACTCAGGTTCAAACTTTTATATATCTCCTCTCTATTTAAACTCACATGCATCTAGCTCTCATCCCCTAGCTTAGCTAGCTTCTCATTTCAATCTCTGTTTATAAAACTAAAAACCCACCATTTATAATAGTCTATTAGCCTTCATGTACTCAAGTAGGTAGCTTCTGTTTATTTCTGCGAACTCCTATTGGGATGTTGCACTCACTGCAACCCTATTTTTTTCCTTTTCAAAACTAGGGTACAAGAGAAGACGATGGCATATATGGCGACTATATCTTGCCTCGATCATTGGAACGGGTGGACTCGGAATAATAGTTGTGGTTTGGGATGCTAATCTGCTTGGTAAAATCTATAATTTCTTTCTTAATTATATCTTTCAGATTTACTTGCAACTTCACTCTATTATTTTGTTTTGCATGGATTTAAAGTTTAAGAAAAACTCATGACATATTAATATATACCCCAACACATCGATTCATCATCAGTGTATCTCGGTCGGGTTAATCAACTAAATCTTGCAATCACAGGTTTAGCCGGGGCTAGTGGTTACATACGGTTCAACCGGTTGTGGAAAGTCAACGCTAGCTGATTCAGGCTCTTTTTAGGGTGGTTGAACACACGAATTAAAGGTTGTATCTTGATTGATGGTATTGATATTTTGAAGATTGGGCTGCATGATTTGAGGTCTAAATTGGAGATAATTCCACAAGATCCAACTTTGTTTCAAGGAACTATGAGGACTAATCTTGATCCATTAGAAGAACATTCGGATTGTGAGATTTGGTAGGTGTTAAACAAGAGCCAGCTTGCAGATATTGTAAGACAGGATAAATTTACTCGATTGTAAAATTGTCAACAAAATATAAAGTAAATTTTGGACTATGAGGATTAATCTTGATTCGTTAGAACTTAGAAGTGCATTCTTGGCGCACCGGATAACTTTTACTTGTTTCTTATTGTACGATTGTACTTTGATAAATTTACTCAATTATAAAAATGCCAACCAAATATAAAGTAAGTTTCATGACTTGTAATATTTTGGGTAAATTACACGGATGATCCCTGTGGTTTAGGGTAATCTGCGTGTTTGGTCCCTAACAACTTTTTTTTTTTTAACTTGGACTGTCCCTACTTTATATTTTTGTTTCACGTTTGGTCCCTATCTGTTCTAAAAAGACTGATTTACCCTTACTAATTTCTTTTATTTTTTTTAAATTATTAGATTTTTAAAAAGTATTCATTATTTATGAACAAAATATATTAATTAAATATATGGGTCCACTTCCTCATCCCCTCCCATCAAAGCTCACGCTTCACCTCCCTCATTTTCATGTCCTTCTCAAACGAGCGCACAACCTGGTAAGGGATCTAGAGTTTTCACACCTCAGTTTTTCCTTCTTCTATATCGGAAATTGTAGAAAGCACAACAATGGCGGTTGGCGACGGGAACTAGGGTTTCTGCACCTTCTTTTTTTTGTTCATGTTCGTGGGAAAAAAAACTATGGCAATAGTGAAGATAGGTTCTAGGGTTTCTGAAGATCAATTGGGGGTTTTTTGGAGATCGAGAGATGTGAAAACAGGGATGGTGGATGTCGATGGCGAAAACTAACCACTCTTTCTCTCCCCCTCATCTCTTATCTCACTGATAGTACTTACATCACCATCTACAACAATCAATGCCATCAAATCAGCTTTGTTTGCAGACATCGTCTTCCGGTGAACATCAACTCCCTTTCTTTAGTTCAAACCCACTGAATTTCCCATTCTCTCACATAGAACAAAAATCAATTCTGTTTTATCACTGATATTGTCGGTCTCTAGACTGGATTTTTGGGTTTCAAACATTGATTCTCATCATCGATCTTCTTCATTTTCAAAGAAGTTTGATCTTTGTCTTCCAGACCACAATCCATTAGTCAATTTATAGGATTCATCATCAATTGGGATTCAAACATTTTGATTTATGTGGTTTCAAATGCAAAAACTAGAACACCATAGGATCGGTGTGAAGCGGTAAAGGCATAAGAGGGTGTTCTTGTGCTACCAACGAAAGGGTGGGGGGTTCACCTGAATCTGGTTTTGTTTTAGGATTGATCATCATTTTCAGGTTTTATTTTGGTTTTGGATTTGAGTTACAGGTTTGGATTTAGATGTATATTTAGTGTGTTGAGTTTTAGGTAATTTATGTGGTATTGGATCTATGGTCGGCAATGACGACCAGAGCTGGTGCCTGTGACCGAAGGTGGTGGCAAGAGTAGAGCATTATGCTGAGATCTGTCATTTTTCCAGCAATATGTTAATAATTTAATTTATTTTATTTAATAATAACTAAAATATATAAAAAGAATTAGCAACATAAAAAAGAACTAACAAAATAAAAATAGTCATTAAGGGCAAAATAGTGTTTTTAGGTCAGATAGGGACCAAACGTGAAAAAAAAGTTGTAATAGGGACCTTCCGAGTTAAAAAAAGTTGTTAGGGACCAAGCGCGCAGATTACCCCAAACCACAGGGACCATCCGTGTAATTTATCCTAATATTTGGATAAGTTTTTTAAAATATAACATATTAATATGAAAAAAGTTGAAAGTATAACTTCTATAATTTAATTATATCATTTATGATTTAGTTAAAGAACTGAAAATATAATAATGAAAGAAAATGAAAGAAATATGTTATATACGATACAAATAAACAAAAGTATGTGTATTGATTTCTTGCATCTGGTTCATATTTTTTTCATTATTTTCAAATTTAATGCAATAAATAGTTTGGATTTTTTTCGGATAACCACATGCAACAATGTTTTTCTATTTTAAGTACTGCAGTAAAATTATTTAAAAAAAAGACAAAATTGCACAAATGGTTCCTATGGTATGCATTTTTTGGGGGTTTTGGTCTAAACCACGATTTTTTTTTGGCTTCGTAGTCATTTTGGACTGTTTGTTTGTGAAAATGGTCCCTGTAGTTAGCTCCCGTGAAAAAAAAATCCGTTAACCCCCTCACGTTCCTTCCATGTGAGGGTATTTCCGTCTTTTTACTTCTTGGGACCATTTTTGCATAAGAATGTCAACGCTTCCTTTTATCTTTTATCCCTCATTTACATTCCCAAACACCCGTCAACTCCCCATCTCCCTCCTGATATAAAATACATTGGAGGTGAAGTGCATTATGTTGATTATGTGGACATAGATGAGTTTTATATACATGAACTTGATGCCATAATGCTTGACCTAGGTTACCCAGACCCACAGATGATTGAATTGACTGATGAATCCCCAGTGATATACTACCATTTTAGGATACCCAATGGTGACTTTCAATTTGGTCTTAGAGCTTTCGAGAATGATCAGGATGTTATAATCTTTCTAAATTTATTCGAAATAACAAGTTGATTGAGGTGTATAAAGAACATGGGAAGACAAATCCACTCACTTACTTCATGTCTCCAAATGCAAAGGGTAAAGTTGTTATTGAGGAATTACCAGAAAATGATGATCAATGGGTTGAAGTTGAGGCTGAAGTTCATGTAGAATCTCCATTGAGAAATATGAACCATGTCAATGATGAGCCAATTGGTGAGTACATGTATTTGATTCTTTTTGGGAGTAAAAGTGATGCTTTCTCACCAGAGTATAGAAGGGGTAGAGTTGGGAATTTAAAAAGAGGTGAAGGTTCTTGTAGCAAGAGGCTTAATTTAGAGGATATTGATGATTTAAAAGAGAAGGAAAACACTGCTGAGAGTGTTAAGGAGGTTCAGGAGGCAGTAACTGTTGTTGAAGGATGCTACAAGCCTTTTACTTCAAATATTGCTAATATGAGGGATGAGATGACTGGGGTTCAGGATAATGATCATATTGAAGGATGCTACAACACCCTACCTGTTAATGATGATGAAAAATATAATGAGCTTTTTGATAACCTTGTAGACTATTTACTTGGAAGTAATGAGGATGCTGAAGAGTATGAAAGGGATGATGAATCTCAAAAGCATGATGAAGAGTATGAAAAGGATGAAGGTAATGTTGAGGATGGGAAACAATCTGAAAATGAAGATCAACTGGATGACATAATGGATAAGGAGAACAATATAAAAGATGTTGATATGGACATAGCAGAATTCTGTCTAAATGTTGAAAGTAATGTTGAAGGAGCATGTATTAATAATGTTCATGGTCATGAACTTGAAGATATGGAAGTGATCAACAATAAGGAGTTAAAATCTTTGGATGAAGGATCAGACCAAGACAGAGAAAGAAGAGCTCTTATAAAAAATTTGGGAAAATAAAAAGGTGCAACCTTGGGTCAGTACATATACAATCATTCTCAGTTAGACAAAAGTTTAAAACTAAAAAAGAATTAAAGGAGCTAATTGATGTGCATGCACTAGAAACAAGAAGGAATCTATTCTTTTTAAAAATATGAAAATTGGTGGTTGTCGAGGCCAACACAAATAATAACCCTAAATATTACACACTAAAATAGTGTATAGTGGTAAAGGGATCGAATCCACGGAGATTGGTTCAATTTATAACTCTATGAAAAATCTCTTTGTAAAAATACTTGTAAAATGACAATAAAAATAAAATGGGGGGTTTTGGTGTTTTGAAATACTTGAAACAAACTAGAATTAACTATGATTTAAATAGACAAATGCAACAAAAATAAGAGTTTGATGTAAAATCAATGAGGGAAAGATGGTTGACTTAAAGTTTCCTCACTTTGACTTTTGATGAACATATCATTAGAATCCAATGGTGCAATACTTTGATTTAAATCCTTAATTTGGCTATAGTAATCCAAGGAGCTTGAGATTACCTAGACTTTTCTTAATTGTTGAAATGGCTAGAGAAGCTCACAACAATTTCCTTAATCAAAGTCACTAATTCCAAATAGCATGTAATTAGTGAAAGTCAACTAGCATTAAGAACCAAAAAGTCACCAAATCCAAGAGGGGTCAAATGCTTTCACCACCATGTTGGAGGAAATGTTTTTATGATTGTGTGAAGCAAAAACAACACAAAAATCATTTGTTGCTTGCTAATTTGAGGATCCTTTACTTAATCAAGAAATTAGCCAACTAATCACCACAAACACATTTAAACTCATGAACTAAAACATACAAGTAGTGATAAGATGTTAAAACACAAAACATTCCCATAAAGATTTAAGAACATGTTCATGGATTCTTCAACATTCAACAAAAGTTCAAAGGATTAACCAAAAGTCAACCAAGATTAGCTTAGCCAAGCATGGCTAAACACAAAGAAACAAAGTTAGAGAAATTTGTACCAAACATTAAGCAAGAATCAAGAGGTAAAAATATGATGTTCTTCAAGGGTTCTTGGCCTTCAAAAGTCTCCAAAACTCCAGAGAGAATCTTCAAAAATCGGATGTCCAAGAGTCTCCAAAAGATGGGCACCAACCTTCCTCAAATAGCTCAAAAGAAGAATTTCCGAAACTGCCCCTGCAGAGCCTTGTGCGACCCGCGTGCTGTTGCGCGGGTGGGTTGCGCGGGTGGTCCCTGAATGTAGCATCTTTGAGGTTTTGGGCCTCCATAGCTTAGCCCACTTGGCCCAGTGCGAGCCCAATCAGCTCCTAGCCCATTTTTCTTCAAGTTTTCTTCAATTTAAGCCCAATTTGGCTTCTCCAAATGATTCATAGCTCGTAAACTTGCCCGATTAATAATCTATGCATGCTTGAATACACTCCCGCATCTTGCAAATTTAAATGTTTATTTCTCTCCAAACCTTCAAGCAATTGACAAGTCCACCCCATGAATCACCTTCATAGCCATCAAGCATGAAATCTCCAATTCCCTTCAAGCCCAATTGCCTCGCAAGAGTGCCGCCCCGCTAGTTTCCAAGAAAATCTGCAATAATGCTCAAGAAACTAGAAAGTACCCCGAAATGGTCATAAAAATAACAAAAGGGAAAATATGCATGAAAGTTAACTAAAATGCGAATGAAATGTACTAAAATAAACTATAAAAATAAGTAAATAAAATGAAGCTATCAAAATCACCCCAAGCTTAAACCTTACTTGTCCTCAAGTAAGACAAGACTAAATGAACTTGGGATGAACTACCCTAGAAATAAAAAGAATGGATAGAACCATGGAACCTGTTCGACGTTAGTCAACATGGTCAAAATTGATTTCGCTGCTATCTCACAACTTTTTCATCCGATGACAATGGAACCATAAACCACAGCCAGGACAACTCCTTTAGGTGAGTAAGGAGGGATGAGCAGTCGCAGCCTCAATGGAACATGTATACAATGAAGAACATCTATAGTAGGGAGAAAGCAATTGGATGGGCTCGGGTGGAGCTCTTCTTTAAGTGTACACTCTGATCTCACATTTGCCGGTTTCTCTCATGTGTAACTAGGTTTAATCGCTCGGGCACCGTTGTAGGAATCAGTTCACTTAGTGTTGGCCCAAACCTCCCGTAGTATCCGACTCGACAGTCTCTCTAACATCACCAATTTATGAGAAAGAAAAAAAAATAACAAATCAATCTATATACAATAAAACAGATCTATACAAATGAATATCAAACGTCGGGTGACCAAGATGTTGGGAAATTTGTTCAATAATTGAACCGGCCACCTATCTAAGATAGTTGCAACTGAAAATTTGCATGCTTCATTTTGTTTTTGTTTGTTTGTTTTTTTTTTTTTTTTTTTTTGTTGTTGTTAATAAAACCCTTTGACTCAAAATTTGGTTCCCAAAGGTGTGTAGGTGGAACCGAAAGGGTAATGATATAATCTGAATGGCCTAAGTGTGAAAATGACCATGTGTGGAGCATAAAGATGTAATGTAAGCTCCTTTTCAAACTTGTGGTTTTTCAAAGATAATGAAAATGTCCAAATGTGGACTAAAAGACTCTCTAAATTCTAAGAAAATCGCAAAAAGATATGGTGATGTAAAGAGACCGGATATGGATTCTACTCGGGGACAAGCACCAATGCTTCATCCTAACAGTTCAAACATGATCAAGTGTGATCCTCTCCGCGGTAGTGACCGCAAGGCTAAGACATCCATTGCTATAGTATATCCTACAGTCATTAGTATTGTATGCATAATTCTTCATGAAAACTACCTGTCCATGATCACTTACCCCTTTAAGCTACCAGCATCTGATCCCAAGTATGAAATCCCAAACTGCAGCTAGTGGTCCCGGTTCGATGGGTGAGATAGCAACAAGATCCTGGACCAATAATGATACAATAACTATGAACCTGTTCCATGGCATCCAAGAGAGGTGGGAATAAACAGACAACAAAAATGCATGAATGCTAATGTCTAAGCTAAATGTTATGCAAAAATATAAAAGGTGAAAAAGAAAAAATAAATTTTTTTTTTTTTGGATTTAAAAAAAAATGAATGAAAATTAGCTTAAATCTAAAATGTTATGCAACCTAATTAAAAATGCATGAAAAAAAAAATATAAAAGGAAAATGAAATGCCCCACCCCAAGCTTAAGAACAAGCATTGTCCTCAATGCTTAAGGTAAGGGCAAAAATGACCTAAATCGGAGGATTGGATGACGGGAGATGTTTGTGGCGGTGGTTTCGTGAAATTACGACCAGTAGAACTCCGACAATCTTGAATTTTCCGGTGAGGTGGTTGCTGGAAGGTTATATAAGAGGAATGGAGTGGGAGGTCAAGATGATTAAATGAAGAAGAAGGGAAGTTGAACATTTTAATATATGGGTCAAAAAGGGTCAATTTCGGTCAATGTTGGTCAAGAAAAGTCAAAAGGTCAACTCATTAAAACCTTTGGTCAACACCTGGTCAAATAATAGCCAAAAATAGCCCAAATTGCCCAGCACAGTGCGCGGGTCGCGCAAGTCCCCACGCGGGTCGCGCAGACCTTGCAGTTAAGTCTTGGGCCAATGTCGCTTCATCACACCTGGCCGCGCAACCCACCCGCGCAACAGCACGCGGGTCGCGCAACCCGCTGATGCTGATCTTCATTTTCGCTTCATTTTTCTTCGTTTTTCACCCGTTCTTGCTTCGGACAGCCCCAAACACCTAGAAACTCTTGATTTCTTCAAAAAACAACTCTTTTGAATCCCATAAACATCTTCAAAACTCATTTTGTTCAAATTAAAAACACGAAAACACAATGCTTTCCAAAAATGCCCTTCTTTAACGTCTTTGGCGAGACGCCTCCAAACTTCACTTTAACACTTTGGGACGTCCAAATGGACGACATCTTGGACATTTGAATCAAAACCTTCATTGAATGGCTTCAATCGATGTCCATTAACCTTGCAAATTTGCCCCGTGTCTACATTTTTTAATTTCCACACCTCCATTGGGACTCTTTTCTTGTATTTGACTTTCTTTTTACGGGAGAACCATACCGGACTTAGACCTTTGATAATAGAAATCATCCAACCATATTCTCTCTCGTACTTGTTCCGTAAGGTGACCAACTCTTCCCTCTTTGACATGGTGGTTGAGTAGGTGACCGGTTGGGCGTCTTCTTTCTTGTGATACGTATCATTTGAAGAGTCCGACAAATTTATCGCTTCTGGCTCTTGTGGTTGGTCTACCAATGGAGTTAGTTTCTCAATGGTAGTGGGTGGCTCAACCTTTCTTTCATTAACCCATATCACTTCCTCTATAGTTTCATTGTTAGCTTTTTCAATTTCTTCTTCTTCTTTAACAACCTCTTCCACTTCTACTTCTTCTTCCTCTTCTTCATATAACACTCTTGGGCCATCAAAAGTTTTCTCATCTTTCAAAGGAATGCAACATGCGTTATGACATGGGCTCTCTTCAGATGGTAATTTATGTTGAGATTCCACCATACTCAATGATTGAGAAATTTGTGTTATTTGTTGCTCTAAGCTTTTGAGGCTAGCTTGAGTTGTTTCCTGGAAAATTTGGGTAGAAGTGGCAATGCTTTTCACAATTTCCTCTAAGGACATGCTTGGCGTTTCAGTTTGTTGAGGAGGATAAGGATAGGGTTCTTGGAACAGTGGAGTTGGTTGGTATTGGTTATTTCCCCATGTTTGGTATGGGTTTTGGTAATGGTTATTTCCCCAAACTTGGTTGTTGTCCCACCATTGATCATGTTGAGGCTGATCATAACTCCATTGGTTTGACCGGTAGTAGCTTCCCTTATCTTGCACTTCTTCCCATTCTCCTTGTAAATATGGACATGTGTCGGAATGATGTCCATTTTGGGCACAAAAATCGCAAAGAAGAGGTGTGGGTTGCACACTTTGGTCACTTTCAATCATCATAACTAACTGAGCTAGCTCAGAAAGTTGGTCTTCGGTGCAAGTAATATTCATTTCCGAACCATACTCTTTTTTTTAATTTCTGGATTTTAAATTAGAGTACCTGCACAATGAGATCTAGGCATAGAGAAACAAACTGATTAAATCAAAACCAATCCCCGGCAACGGCGCCAAAAATTTGATGGTTGTCGAGGCCAACACAAATAATAACCCTAAATATTACACACTAAAATAGTGTATAGTGGTAAAGGGATCGAATCCACGGAGATTGGTTCAATTTATAACTCTATGAAAAATCTCTTTGTAAAAATACTTGTAAAATGACAATAAAAATAAAATGGGGGGTTTTGGTGTTTTGAAATACTTGAAACAAACTAGAATTAACTATGATTTAAATAGACAAATGCAACAAAAATAAGAGTTTGATGTAAAATCAATGAGGGAAAGATGGTTGACTTAAAGTTTCCTCACTTTGACTTTTGATGAACATATCATTAGAATCCAATGGTGCAATACTTTGATTTAAATCCTTAATTTGGCTATAGTAATCCAAGGAGCTTGAGATTACCTAGACTTTTCTTAATTGTTGAAATGGCTAGAGAAGCTCACAACAATTTCCTTAATCAAAGTCACTAATTCCAAATAGCATGTAATTAGTGAAAGTCAACTAGCATTAAGAACCAAAAAGTCACCAAATCCAAGAGGGGTCAAATGCTTTCACCACCATGTTGGAGGAAATGTTTTTATGATTGTGTGAAGCAAAAACAACACAAAAATCATTTGTTGCTTGCTAATTTGAGGATCCTTTACTTAATCAAGAAATTAGCCAACTAATCACCACAAACACATTTAAACTCATGAACTAAAACATACAAGTAGTGATAAGATGTTAAAACACAAAACATTCCCATAAAGATTTAAGAACATGTTCATGGATTCTTCAACATTCAACAAAAGTTCAAAGGATTAACCAAAAGTCAACCAAGATTAGCTTAGCCAAGCATGGCTAAACACAAAGAAACAAAGTTAGAGAAATTTGTACCAAACATTAAGCAAGAATCAAGAGGTAAAAATATGATGTTCTTCAAGGGTTCTTGGCCTTCAAAAGTCTCCAAAACTCCAGAGAGAATCTTCAAAAATCGGATGTCCAAGAGTCTCCAAAAGATGGGCACCAACCTTCCTCAAATAGCTCAAAAGAAGAATTTCCGAAACTGCCCCTGCAGAGCCTTGTGCGACCCGCGTGCTGTTGCGCGGGTGGGTTGCGCGGGTGGTCCCTGAATGTAGCATCTTTGAGGTTTTGGGCCTCCATAGCTTAGCCCACTTGGCCCAGTGCGAGCCCAATCAGCTCCTAGCCCATTTTTCTTCAAGTTTTCTTCAATTTAAGCCCAATTTGGCTTCTCCAAATGATTCATAGCTCGTAAACTTGCCCGATTAATAATCTATGCATGCTTGAATACACTCCCGCATCTTGCAAATTTAAATGTTTATTTCTCTCCAAACCTTCAAGCAATTGACAAGTCCACCCCATGAATCACCTTCATAGCCATCAAGCATGAAATCTCCAATTCCCTTCAAGCCCAATTGCCTCGCAAGAGTGCCGCCCCGCTAGTTTCCAAGAAAATCTGCAATAATGCTCAAGAAACTAGAAAGTACCCCGAAATGGTCATAAAAATAACAAAAGGGAAAATATGCATGAAAGTTAACTAAAATGCGAATGAAATGTACTAAAATAAACTATAAAAATAAGTAAATAAAATGAAGCTATCAAAAATCTAAGGCTTAGGGCATAATCTAGAGGAGTTGTACCTATCATCAATAAAGGTCAAGTGGGGACTCAACCTACCACTTCAAAAAGCAAGGGCAAATAAGTAAAGACACAAAAAGTAACATGTGGTTGGTATATACATGCATTTAGGTTAAATCTCGAATCTGACTAGTTTATAAGGACCTTAAACAAAACTCATACATGCTTACAAATAAGGAAACTCAGGGCTTATACCGCTTCGTTAATCTGCAAGAAAATCATAGATCAAGTTGAGGGAGATCCAAAGATTCCTTTGAGAGCCATACAAGATCAATTTCAAAAGACTTACCAGGTGGGCATTTCTATGGACAAGGTGTTTAGGGAAAAAGATATGGCAAGGAAGCACGTAATTGGGGACTACACAAAACAATTTGAATTGTTAAGGGACAATACACTTGAACTTCAAGCTACAAAACTAGACACCATAGTCAAAATAAATGTGTATCCTAATGGAAACCCTGATTCCCCAACAAGGCAGTTTAGAAGGATTTATGTATGCTTGGGTCCACTGAAAAAAGGTTTCAAGGCATGTCTTAGGGACTTAGTAGGTTTGGATGGTGCCTTCATGAAAGGCCCATTTCCTGGTCATGTTCTTATAGTAGTAGGTTTAGATTCCAACAATGTAATTTATCCCTTGGCCTATGCAATTGTTGAGTCTGAAAACACAGCTAGCTGGAAGTGGTTTTTAGAAAACCTTGGGGATGACTTGGAGCTTGGAAGCAACTCAGACTATACTTTCATAAGTGACAGGCAAAAGGTAAATTTCCGTTCATCAATTGGTCATTTAGATTGTGTTCTTTTGTTAATTAATTATAATTATTGTATTTTGAGTCATGTGGGGTTTACAAATTGTAGTTGATTAATTATTTTCAATGTCGATCATAAATATTGTATCAGACATATTCATGACAATATGAGAAAGAAGTGGGGGAAAACTGAGTATAGGGACCACTTATGGAGGTGTGCATCAGTAACCACCATTCCTGAGTTTGATCATTTGATGAAGGAGTTTAGTGAGTATGATAAGGAGGCATGTCAATGGTTGAAGTAGATTCCTCCTATACATTGGTCAAGGACTCATTTCTCAGGTAATTGTATATGTTTCCATATGGTGATTATGTGTTTTAGAATTTTATCAGCATTAATTGTATGTTATTGTAATGTGCAAGAAGAGTAGTTTCTGATGAGTTGATTTCAAAAATGTATGAAGTGTTTAATGGGAAGATAGAGAAAGGCAGGGACAAACCTGTAATTTCATGTTTAGAGTTCATCAGGGAGTATCTAATGAAGAGGATATGCAACGTCATGAAGGCAATGAAGAAGGATAAAGGTCTACTAAAACCCACAGAAACAGACATCCTAGATGCACGGAAAAAAGGTGTTTCACAATATATTGCTAGGTGGAATGGGGAGACAAGTATCTGGTCACTAGAGCTTTTCAAGATCAACATGTGGTGAATGTTAGGAACCAAACCTCTACCTGCAGAAAGTGGGAGTTAATGGGAATACCTTTCAGGAATGCAATTGCAACTCTAAATGAAATGAGCAAAGACCCTGAGGCTGAGCTTGACATTTACAAGTAGGTACACATGGTGTATTGGATAGAGACATGGCAAAAAGCTTATTCATTTAAGACGGGGCCAATTAAAAGGAGACCCATGTGGCCTAAAAGTAATTGTCCAACAAAGATAATCCTTCTTCCACAGTGCACTCAGGTGGGAAGGCCTAAGAAAAAAAAGAAAACAAAGTGAGGGTGAAAAGTTAAGCAAAAGGCAGAGGGCAAGTCAAGGTGATGGAGTCAATGAAATGCAAGGAGAAAGTTCCCAAGGACCAACAAATGATGGAGTGCAGAAGTTATCAAGGAAGCATATCAGTGTTACTTATAGCAAATGCAAGAATAAGGGACACATTTCTAGGAACTGTAAAGGGCAAGGTGAGAATCAATCCAAGAAGTGATTTTAGTTGTTTGTTGTGGTGCAATGACTATTTGGTTGTTTGTTGTTAAAAACTGTTTGTTTTTGAATACTTTTAGTTATGGTTTGATGATGTGGTTATGAATGGTGCACAAACACCTGTATGCTTAATTTGGTAATTGTTTTTGGTTCCACTCATGTGGTTAATGAAATGTGCATTTTGGTCAAATTATGACACATATTTTGGTAATGTACTTTTGTCACATTTTGGTTCTATTTGTGTGCTTATATTTGACTATTGATACATATTTTGATCACATTTTCACACTTCAATATCATTTATATCATTAACAACATTGGAATTCATTACAAACATGATCAAGTCAACTTACAACAAAATAATACCATTTTTATACCAATACATTGGAATTAATTACCCTTCATCACCTGATCAACAAAAACCCCCAAATTTGTCTAACCCTATCCCTTACACAGACCAAATACCAAAGATAACAATCACAAACATAAACCAACTTGCACATAAATACATCTTTAGCTTGAAACCATCATCCTTCAATGCATCACACTTTGCCTCCAACATGTTGTTCCTGCTTAAAAGTCCATTGCACTATTCCTCTAACATGTTGATACTTCTTACCAGTCCATTACACCTTTCCTCCAATGTATTGATGTTTCTTAGCAGACCAGGTATGATGGTTTTACTCCTAGCACACATAGGTGGGTCATCCCACCCGATAAACCCACAAATAGAATCCTTAGTAGGGCTTGCATAAAACCTTCTTCCGGGATTCAGTGGTGTCCAAGACGTTTTCACCAAAGCGAGCTTTCCAGATAAACAAAACAACATTATTCGATTGCAGGTCAGGAAGGAGAAATGAAAGAAAATAGCCGTTGGGGGAGAACAGTCGTTGGGGAAGAAGCTGGAAATAGAAAATAGTTTATAAAGGGGGTTTTATTTTTTTCTTATGCAAAAATGGTCCCTAGAAGTAAAAAGACGAAAATACCCTCACGTGGAAGACACATGAGGGGGTTCACGATTTCTTTTTAACGGGAGTTAACTATAGGGTCCATTTTCACAAACAAACCAGTCCCAAAGGACCACGAAGCCAAAAAACTCGTGGTTTAAACTAAAACCCTAAAAAAATACATACCACAGGGACCTTTTTTGCAGTTTTGTCAAAAAAACCTACCATGTCTTAAAATTTGTTCGGTTTAATTTCATATGAAAAAAATTTATTATGATTTATCTACTAAGACATTTTTTTAACATATTTACCAAAAGAATATTCTTCCATTTTTTTTTTGCAATTTATGAGAAACAATAAGAAAACGCCTCTGTTAAGAATGATAAATTCGGTTTTTAGGGCACCCGTTTCTTTTTCCGGCTCCACAATTTAGAGCAGGATCCTCAACCGTGCTAGTAATTTATCTTAAACAAACTCCATAACTAATTGGCCGATGACTCTTTTTTAATTCCCTACCATTTTATTGAAACAATAATACTGATATTTGTATGTTATTTAATTTATTTGTACAAAAATAAAAAACTATAACATATCAATTTTTATATTTAATTTTAATATCTACAATAAACACACTAATATTCAATAAGTTTGAAGTTTTTACCTACGTAAATTTGATAAGTTAATTTCATATAATTTTATATTTTATAAATCTTCTTTTAATATTCAATACAAATCAACTAAACAAAAATTTAATTTTGTATTTCTATCTCTTATATCATGTCTTTATTGGCTTCTATGTCTCACCTCACATATGATAGAGTTATGATTGGAATTTCGGTGGTTTTATGTTCTCTATATATGTCTTTTGTGTACGTGCCATATCTGTCACATGTGCATCTAATAAATAATGTTGAATCATGATTACTAGGAACGGATCCTACAAAAATAATCAATATAGAGAACTTCTTAAACCAAGCCCAATGAGCTTGTTTTAGAGTATATAAAGATTTTTGAAGATGATAGATTTCACTTGGTTGGTGAGCAATACTTGGGGAGGGGTCATGCAAACCTCCTAATAAAGATCACCAATTAAGAACGCATTCTTGAACTCCATCTAGAAGATCTTCAATTGGTAAATAAAGGCAACTGCTATTAGATTTTGAAAAATCATCATTTTTACAATTGGGGAAAAGTGTTCTAATAGTCCATACCACATTTTTGTGAATATCCCTTTGCAACATGTCTGGCCTTTACCGTTCAACCGATCTGTCCGTCCTGATTTTGATCTTATATACCAAACGATAACCAATCATATGCTTTTTAGGTGAGAGTGGAACAATATCCCACAAATGGATCTAATGAAGAGTTGTAAGCTCTTCAATCATAGAATTATGTCAAAGGGATTGGAAACAACCTCTCTATATGACTCAGGTTCAAATAAAGTGTGTTTATTGGTAACAAAGGTAGCAGATGAATCCAAGTAAGATGATGTAACATCTTGAACCCCGAGAAAGCAACATGAAAGAAGAAGAAGCATCTTGGGAAGGAATTTGCTTGGGATCATCATCTTTATCAGATCTCATCTTGTTTGGACCATTATAAGTATCACGACTCAACCTTTACTTCATTTCATGGCTAGATCTAGGCTTTGGTCCCATTTTTTTTGTGTTTTGGGTTGATTGGACTGGAGTAGATCCATAAAGTTGACAACTTTATGGATTCAAATGGTCTTTTGAGTCTTATATCATTTAGATCTTGAAGTCGGGGTAGTATTAGAGGCTTGTATGTGAGTTTGAGACCATACTTCTACTTTTGACCCATAAGGATGGAGGGACATGCATGGTGCATGCATGTCCATAAAGCAAGAATTTTTATGGAACATTAGGGTCCCATTTAGCTTTTGGAAATATAAAATGGGTGGCTGAATGGATTAAGAACATTGAAAAGATGATTTTGGCTTCAGATCGTTCTCATGACGTGAGCATGAGCCCCTCGCCCTTGCTGAGTTGTCTTAGTCAGGAACGGGTCTTTTGGACTTGGAACGAATGCCTCTCACAACATGACTAAGGACTGGTCACGACATGGTACGTTGTTTTTGGCTTTTTTGCCTTAATGGGCCACTAGTTTTCTGACTTTGGGCCTTCTTACGCTCGGGTCCATTTTGAGATTTGGGTGTCATCTAGGAATTTGGGCCTTCTTGGATTAGGCCCATGGGGTTTTGGTCCCAATTAGGAAGCTGGGTTGTATTGGGCTTTTTGGTGCTATTGGTTTGGGCCTTAGATTTTGGGCTAAGTGGGAAAAGGGTAAAATGGACTTTTACCCCGCGGGTTAGACATCGGACTAGGATTCCAATTATAGGTTGTGGACCAATTATTAATTGGATAATATTTGATGGTGTTAGCGGGAGGATTTTTCATAATCAGCAGTCCAAGATTTTATCTAAGAGATTCAACAGCTCGAGGTGAGTTTCCTCACTGTGATTGGAGGGTCGAAGGCACCAATGCTGACCCATGGTTTATTATGATTAGGATGTTATTTGTCTGCGTGACTCTTGCATGTATGATAACTTATATGTATATTGGGCGGGGCCCAATGCCAGGCAGGGTCTGATGAGTATATTGCATGATTATTTATCTTTGTGATTCTTAGATGTGTCTATGTATTTATATGTATATCGGGTAGGGCCCGATGCCAGGCGAGACATGATTACTATATTGTATGCTATTTATATTTTTGATTCTTGCATGTGATTATGTGTTTGTATTTATACCGGGCGGGGCCTGATACATGCGGGGCCTAATTAATGTGATGTGGCGGGCCCCATCTCATATTACTGACAGATCTGTTCCAAGCGGGGCTCGATGTCGGGCGGGGCCCGATGACAGGCATGGTCCATTATATGTTTGATATGTATGGTATGTGGTGTTTTGGGGAACTCACTAAGCTTCGTGATTACGATTTTCAGTTTATGTTTTAGGTACTTCCGGATCCAAGGAGAAGAGCTAGGTGTGATCACACCGCACACATCATATCACTCTACTTTTTATTTGAATCTGATGTATTTGGATGTTTCGATCATACTCTGATTTTATCATGGTTTTATGAACGTGTTCTGAATGATGATTTTATTATTTTAAAAATTAAAATTTTTGGTCTTAATTTTTGGGACGTTTCAAGTTAGTATCAGAGCCCTGTTTTGAGGGATTCGGAAACACTTTCGGGTGTGTCTGAACTCAAACTGAGGATTTGGTAGGTTTTTATAAAAGGAATGTTTTATAAGAAGAATTTTCTAACAAAATAAAGGGATGTGATGCATGCAATCGACCGAGCTCAAGTAAGTTTTTCCAAAATACCCATATATGTTTTATGATATGCTTGATTTGTGAATATGTGAATCGTATGCTATATTATGGCTAAGGATCTAGGAGAGATTCCTTTGTATGCATGCTATATGAGCTTGCAGAATTACATGCTAGTACTGATCTGTCAGTGATAGGATGACCTGTTTAGGTTATGCTTGATTCCGATCACTCAATGCTCAAATGTTGCTTGGTTTGTGCTTTTTTAGGAGTTCCCAATAACTTTAGCTAACTAGTAAGCGAATATGCTAAGTTACATATTATTGAGGATAAATAATTTTAGAATGTTAGGTTTTAACTCTATTGCGCAACTCTTGTTTGAGTCCAACCGTTGTAGTGTGAGACCTTTCATCCAAAGAATTATATGGTGTTGTTGATATGTGAATGTATTAATGAGCTAGTTGGAGGGGGTTATAGGGAGTTCCTTTTGCAGCTGATGGCGGAGAGTGGTGTGGTGATTTCCCTAGGAAAAGCATAGGAAGAGATTTAGTGTTGGGAGCCTTGTCTTGTTGAGAGTTGTATGTAAGGATAAGGGAGTGACTTGGAGGATTCGGAGCCGTCCTTGAGGAAAGTACGAATAGATGAGGAAGGTAGTATAGGCTCGTACTACCAGAAGCAGAGGATCGGTACTCGAGTCAAGGAAAGCTGCGATGATACCAGGAAGCTTGTAGAGTACAGGACTCCACGATGTGTGTGTGTGTGTATATTATATATATATATATATATATATATATATATATATATATATATGTTCTGATGGTTTATGTGGTATACTTTCAGTATGGTGGCCACACGAGGAGGATCTGGTAGTAGTTTTGGTTCGGGATCTGGAGCCAGATAGTTGAATGAGCAGATGCTGGAGTTCATTTCTTTTGAGATCACCCAAAAAATACTTGAGCATACTCCTGTGATCTTTGGTACGGTCAAGGACGGCATCCTGGAGATTTTGGATGAGAGCTTTTTGTTCTAAGATGGTGGCATTTATATGAGCTCGCATGTTGACTTTCAAGGAGTTCAGGGCATGTGGGGCTCCAGAGTACTTTTGGGAGAAGGACCCGATCACGAGTAGACGTTGGTTAGCAGATGTCGCTAATGCCTTCCGCACTAACAATTATCTCGATGGGGGCAAAGGTCAGACTTGCTTCCTGTCTTCTTCAAGACAAAGCTTGAGATTGGTGGGAGGAGGTTGGATGTGTCGTAGGGGACGAGGTGGTTGATTCGATGTCATGGGATGACTTTGTGACGAGGTTTCGAGCTAAGTTTGCACCGGTGATTGAGGTGCAGCAGTTGGCGAGGGAGTTTCATGACCTTCGCCAAACTGTTGAGATGTTGGTTGAGATCACTGCGATGTTCCGCGAGAGGGTGTTGCTGGTTTCGTAGTATCTCGCAGACGAGGAGATGAAGCAGGCGAGATACCATGAGATGTTAAGGAGTGATATCAGTCAGTTTGTGAGCCGATCCACTTGTAGGACACTAGAGGATATGATTGTGAGAGCCATAGAGGGGGAGATCGATTTAGAGATGGAGAGGAAGAGGAAACCATATCAGGCTCAGGGTTTAGGGAGTTCGAGCAAGAGGCCCAAGGTATTTGATTTGATATCAAGAGGCTAGCAGGGCCGAAACCGTTATGGCAAGTTCGGAAAGACGCACGATTGGGCGTGTAGGGTGGGTGGTTCTGGCTACTTCAAGTGCGACATGATGGGTCATATTAGCAGGGATTGCACTGCTCCTACCACCACTTAAACATCTGACCTTATTTTCTTCCATTACAATAAGAGGGTCCATAAGAAGGCTAATTGCCCGAATTTGGTAGCAGCGGGACGAGTGGTAGCATCTGCTCCAGCGACTCTACGGATTAATGATGGCCGTCAGGGCAAGGCTGATACGTTTGTGGTTAGGAGCAAGGATTTTCAGCTGATAGTCGATGAGGATTGCACAGTACCTGATGTGGTGACGGGTACGTATCTTCTCCTTATCTCTTTATTTATGTTGAATTTTTTTGCTTATATTTGTGTGTTTTTTTATAGGATCGTTCCTTGTGAACGATATCTCGGCCTTGGTGTTGTTCGATTCGGGGGCTACCTGATCTTTTGTATCTCTTGCACTCAGTAAGAGGTTTGTTGGTGCTCCGGGGGAGTTGGATTGTCCATTAGAGATTGAGATTTCGGATGATCGATATGTTCGGGTATCGAGGGTTCATCAGGATTGTGTTTTGGAGATGTTCAACGAGCAATATCCGATCGATTTTGTTTCTATTCCTTTATACGGGAACAAGGTTATTGTAGGAATGGACTGGTTGAGCCCCAACAGGACAGTGATGGATTGCGAGCATCAGTTAGTACATCTTCGGACCCCTAGTGGGGAGAGTTATTGACTCGGGGAGAGAGTGCTCAACATTTCTGATTCTATGTTCAGCAGCTAAGGCCAAACGCTATCTTCATCAGGGTTGTTCTGGATATGTCACCTATGTTATAGATACCCATAGGAAGGGTAAGGTGACTGTGGATGATGTGTCGATTGTGCAGGAGTACCTAGATATGTTCTTGGAGGATTTTCTTGGAGTGCCTCTGAAGAGGAAAGTGGATTTTCGGATTGACTTGGTTCCTAGTGCGACTCCGATAGCTGAAGCACCGTATTGGTTATGTCCTCCCGAGATGCAGGATTTGTCTACACAGCTGCAAGAGCTGTTAGACAACGGTTTCATTCGACTGATTAGTTCGACATGGGGAGCACCGATCCTATTTGTTAAAAAGAAGGACGGGTCACATCGGATGTGTACTGACTACCGGGAGAGGAATAAGCTAACGGTGAAGAACTGTTATCCACTCCCATGGATTTATGATTTGTTTGACCAACTTCAGAGCGTATCTTGGTTTTCCAAGATTGATCTACGTTCGGGTTATCATCAAATGATGGTCAGATAAGACGATATGAAGAAGACGGCCTTCCAGACTCGTTACAGTCATTATGAGTTCATGGTGATGCCCTTTGGGCTCACCAATTCTCCAGTCGCGTTCATGGACCTCATGAACTGTGTATGCAAGCTGATGTTGGATCGGTCTATGATTGTGTTTATTGATGATATCTTGGTCTATTCCAAGACTCACGAGTTGTATGAGGAGCATTTGAGGAAGGTATTGGAAACTCCGATGAGCGAAAGATTGTATGCAAAGTTCTCCAAGTATGAGTTTTTTTTGTGCGAGGTGTAGTTTCTAGGGAACCTTGTCAACTAGAATGACATTTTGGTCGATCCGGCCAAGGTCGAGGCCGTGATGAGATGGGAGGTTCCGAAGTCTGCATCTGAGATTTAGAGTTTCCTTGGGTTGGCAAGTTACTACCGGAGAATGATTCAGGATTTCTCCAAGATTGCGGTTCCTTTGACTCGATTGATAAAGAAGACTTTCACTTTTTTGCTGGGGACAGGAGCAACATGCAACTTTTGAGACCCTGAGACATAAATTGTGTGAGGCGCCGATTCTAACCCTGTCAGAGGGTGTTGAGGATTTTGTAGTTTGTTGTGATGTATTGATCATGGGTTTGGGTCCAGTTCTGATGCAGAGGGGTGGTGTTCGCCCTCGAGATATGGCGACATTACCTCCATTGGGTCCGTTGTACTATTTACGCGGATCACAAGAGCCTGATGTATTTGATGGATCATCAGAATCTGAACATGAGGCAGTGCCGGTGGTTAGATGTGGAGAAGGATTATGATTGTGAGATCCTTTACCATCCATGAAAGGTCAATGTTGTGGCCGATGCTCTCAGCCGCAAGGCGGTCGCGACTCCGATCAGGGATATCTGTATGAGGATGATATGGATTACTCCACTCTTGGAGCATATTCGAGAGGATCAGGTTGAGGCTATGAAGGAAGAACACTGAAAGCGTGATCGCATAGTGGGCCAGATGGCTTCTTTCGATTATGATAGTCGAAGTATATTGACTCTCCATTGGAGGGTGTGGGTTCCTTACTGGGGTGGTGCACAACATGTTTTGATGGAGGAGGCGCATAAGTCGAGATTCTCTATTCATCCTGGGGTGACAAAAAAGTATAGAGATATCAGTCCTAATTATTGATGGCCCTATATGAAGTGAGATGTAGCTTGGTATGTGGAGAGGTGCTTGACTTGTAGGAAGGTCAAAGCCAAACATCAACGACCTCATGGCAAGATGCAGCCGTTAGACATTCCCATTTGGAAATGGGAAGAGATTACCATGGATTTCATTACGAAGTTTCCTCATATAGCGTGCAGAGTAGATTCGATTTGGGTCATCGTGGATCGATTCACCAAGAGCATTTTATTCTGATCCAGGAGAGTATCTCTGCGGAGAAGTTGGCTGATGTTTATATCAAGGAGGTTGTGGCACGACATGGGGTGTCAGTTTCAGTGGTTTCATATATGGATGTCTGATTTACTTCCATATTTTGGAAGAGGTTCCATGAGGAGTTGGGTACTCGTCTGCACTTCAACACGACTTTTCACCCACAAACTGCTGGACAGAGTGAGCGGAGTATCCAGACCCTAGAGGATATACTTCAGGCATGTGTATTGGATTTCAGTAAGAGTTGTGATATGTATCATCCTATGGCGGAGTTTTCATATAGCAACAGTTATCACACCAGCATCGATCGACCTCCTTTTGAGATGCTATATGGGAGGAAATGCAGGACCCCGATATGCTGGAGTGAGGTCGGCCAATGAGTCTTGGGAGCACGAAAGTGGTACTCAAGACTATCGAGTTGATTCAACAAGTTCAAAGTAGACTTCAGATAGCTCAAAGTCAGAAAAAGAGCTATGCCGACAAGCGCCAATCAGATCTTGAGTTCCAAGTTGGTGATATGGTTCTCCTGAAGGTGTCTCCTTGAAAAGGTGTCACCCAATTCAAGAAAATGGGCAAGTTGGGCCCCAGGTACATCGGTCCTTTCAGGGTTTTGGCTCAGGTAGGCCGGGTTGCTTATCGCTTGGATCTACCTAAGGATCTTAGCCAGATCTATATCATGTTTCATGTCTCTTAGGTGCAGAAATTTTTGGTTGATGATTCTGTAGTGGTTTCGTTGGAGGATATTCAGTTGGATGATCACCTGAATTATATCAAGAGACCGGTGGCATTCTTGATCGGAAGATGAAAACCTTGAGGAACCAGGTAGTTGAGTTGGTGAAAATTCAGTGGCGGCATCACAAGGGTTCAATATGGACATGAGAGCCGTAAGACAAGATGAGAGAGAATTACATAGAGTTATTTACGACAGCGCACTTCCAACACGAAGTCTAATTCAAGTAGGGGATAATTGTAACATATTGAATCCCAAGGAAGGAAAAATAGAGAAGAAGAAGCATCTTGGGAAGGAAGTTGCTTGGTATCATCATCTTCATCAGTTATCATCTTGTTTGGACCATCGTAAGTATCAAGACTCAAGCTTTACTTCATTTCATGGCTAGATCTAGGCTTTGGTCCTATTTTCTTATGTTTTGGATTTATTGGAGTGGAGTAGATCCATAAAGTTAGCAAATTTATGGATTCAAATGGTCTTTTATGTCTTATATCATTCAGATCTGGAAGTTGGTGTAGTATTAGAGGCTTGCATGTGAGTTTGAGACCATACTTCTACTTTTGACTCACAAGGAAGGAGGGACATGAATGGTGTATGCATGTGCATAAAACAAGCATTTTTATAGACCATTAGGGACCCTTTTAGCTTCTGGAAATATGAAATGGTTGGCTGAATGGATTAAGAACTTTGAAAAGATGATTTTGGCTTTAGACCGTTCTCACGACATGAGATATAAGGTCTTACGATGTGAGCATGAGTCACCCGTCCTTACTAGGCCACTAGTTTTCTAAATTTAGGCATTCTTATGCTTATGCCCATTTGGAGCCTTGGGTGTCATTTAGGAATTTGCGCCTTCTTGGATTAGGCCCATGAGGTTTTGGTCCCAACTAGGAAGTTGGGTCGTATTGGGCTTTTTGGTGCAATTGGTTTGGGCCTTGGATTTTGGGCCAAATGAGGAAAGGTAAAATGGACTTTTACCCATAGGGTTAGACATCAGACTAGGATTCTAGTTATGGGTTGTGGACCGATTATTAATTGGATATTATTTGATTGTGTTAGCGTGGGGATTTTTCTGGATCAGCAGTCTGAGATTTTATCTAAGAAATGCAGCAGCTCGAGGTGAGTTTCCTCATTGTGCTTGGCGCGTCGAAGGCACTAATTTGGGCCCATGGTTTATTATGATTAGGATGATACTTTTATGCATGACTCTTGCATGTATGATAACTTATATGTATATCGGGCGGGGCCTGATGAGTATATTACATGATTATTTATCTTTGTGGTTCTTACATGTGTCTATGTATTTATATGTATACCAGGTGGCGCTCGATGTCAGGCGGGGCCTGATGACTATATTTTATGCTATTTATCTTTTTGATTCTTACATGTGATTATTTGTTTGTATGTAAACCGGGCAGGGCCAGCTGTCAGGCGGGGCCTGATGAATGTGATGTGGTGGGCCCATCTCATATTACAGATAGATCTGTTCCAAGCGGGGCCCGATGATAGGTGGGGCCCATTATATGTATGATATGTATGGTATGTGGTGTTTTAGGGAACTCATTAAGCTTCGTGTTTACGGTTTTCAGTTTATATTTCAGATACTTCCATATCCAAGAGGAAGAGTTCGGGGTGATCGCATCACACACATCATATCGCTCCGCTTTTTTTTTATTCTGATGTATTTGGATGTTTCGATCATAATCTTATTTTATCATGGTTTTATAAACATGTTATGAATGATGATTTTATTATTTTAAAAATTGAAATTTTTGGTCTAAATTATTGGGACATTTTAGATGAATAAACAAACTTTAGGATTTTTGTAGACTTCCAAGCATGATTGAACTTACAAGGTAGTGGAGTATCCACGTTCTCAACATGTGGAGGAGTGGTCTCAAGAGAATTATATAATGTTTTGGGCGTATCAGGAGTTGGCTCATTAAAGGCGGTGTCCGCGGTGCAATATTAAAAGGATCAATTCCCCATATATATATATATATATATATATATATATATATATATATATATATATATATATATATATATATATCACCTTGTTTCGAGTTGTTTCATAATTCGAGGCTGTGACCTGAAGATCAAGTATCATAAGGTTTCGAGCCTTGGGAAAAGAGAGCTTTAGACCCATTTGGAAGTGGGTAATGTAGACTATGTGATCCAAGAGTTCGGTTTATGCTCTAGAGCTCAAGGGCATATTGGTAAAAGTGATGTTTCATGCCTTTTATTGAATTAAGGATTTTAGTTCGAGGTGTTTTAAGTAAAAAGTAATTAGATAGTGTTTTAGAGCTCCTCGATACCTTTCCGTGGATATAAGGATCGTTGAAAATAGAGTCGGAACGAATAATTTTTAACCGTTTGAGGTTACGAGGGTTTTGGGATAAGTTGAGTACGTTGGGCGTACAGGGAGTACGTCGAACATACTAGGTTGAGATGATCACAGATGTGTTATGTAGTACGCTGGGTGTACATGGAGTACGCTGGGCATACTCCAATCAGATTGAAACCCTAATTTAGGGTCTTGGACACTATTTATAGACCTTAACTCATTTCCACCTCTCTTTATCTTCATCCTCCATCCCCTTTAATCCGAAATTTGAAACCCTAGCTTGTTCTTTAGTGTTCTTGAGCTTTGGTGGTAAACTTTTGGTTTTTTTGTACATTTTAAAGAAGAAGGAGCTTGGTGTTCAAGCCTTAACTGAAGTGGAGATCCTAGATCCAAAGTCTTCATCAATCTTGCTAGAATATGAAGGTATAATGCTTCTATCTTGATAACTCTATGTGTTAGATCTATTCTAGGTTTTTTTAGCATATTATGGTCCCTTGAGTCATCCTTGTGAGTATGAGCTACTCTAGGAGCTTAGAATGTTAGATCTTAGCATTCCTGATGTTGTTAGTGTTGGATTAGGTGTCTAGGTTCATAACTATTTCTGGGATGTACTTGACCCGGTTGGCATGGTCCATTTGGGTTGCATGGCATTGCAACCCTTGGATAGACTAAATGAGAGAAAGGACACTTAAGGATTATTAATATATTATAAGTTCTAATATATTAATAATGTTATTTAATTAGTATTGATCAAAGAATTGATTTGAAATTAATTAAGTGATCGAAAGGAGACTAATTAAATATATGGGGTTGATTGTGTAAATAATCTATTCTTATATAGTGGGCTAATGATCCATGGTTTGTATGGATTGGGCTAAAACCCATAAGGCGCTCCATGGATAATCCATGGAGGTTACAAACCCATGGGTCATGGAATATGAAAAGCCATGGCAATTAGGGTTTACATGGTGTAACCCTAATTGTGCCACAACTATATAAAGAACCCCATGCAAGCAAAATCGGCACTACTACCATTACAAGATAGAGGGCTAGCCAATTTTGAGGTGTAAGTGAACTTCTCTCAAGTCTATTCCAAGAGTTGTAGTGTTGTGTGAGACATTTGAGGCATCACACTTGAGGTGCTAGACTCACAAGGTTCTCAAGGAATCCAAACTATAAAAGGTATGTTATTCTTCTATTTTTTATGTTTAAAAGTTCCCCATGGTATGCTAGATAGGTTAAGAACCTTGGAAAATAAATTTTGCATGTATCATAGTAAAATATAGATCCAAGGTTTCTAGGGTTGCATGTACACCTTAGGAGTATTAGAATGCTCAAAACCCAACAGTTAGTGCCTCAAAATGTCATTTTGATGGGTTTTGATGAAGCATGAAAGATTTGGTGTTCATGTTATGGACTTAGATGGATAAAAATGGGTATTGGGTCCTATTAAGACATGCAAAGGAGTAAAGTTGCCAGCTTTATGGATTAAGGCCTTATTTATGTAGTATCCGAATCCTTGAGGTACTTAAATTCTTGAAATTTTTACATTTTGGAGGAGGGTCACAACGTGAGCCATAGTGTTCACGACGTGAGAGTGCCCATTGACCATTTGACCCGTATTCACAAACCTCATGCCGTGAGACAGGTCTGATGACCCAAAATCCTAGTTTTCGAGTATTTAATGGAATGGGAAGGCTAGGATCGCTCATCCTCAGCCTCTCTCACTATCTAGCCCCCCTGAAAACTCTATTTTGACCTCCTTGAAACTTTGGGCCATTGTTGGTGATCTTGAAGAGCTTAATTGCATGTTTTTGGTTTTTGAAGTGGCAGAAGGCTCTTGTGGTGCTTCGTTTTGGTAATCTAGCTTCTACCTCTTGGATTTGTTGAGCTTTTGAGCATCTATAAGTCATAAAGCTCTTATCTTTTTGCCTTATACATGTTCAATCTAAGCTTTGGAACCTTTCTTTTCACAATTGGGTTGTTTAAAATGCAAGAGATCCATAAATTTGGCAACTTTATGGATCATTGAGACATATTCTATATGTGAGTCCTTGGATCTGAGTTTTAGTGTGAGTTTTAGACTCCAAGCTTAAGTCTTGATCTTAATACCTTTTTTTGACCTAGTTGGTGTCCAAGTCATGCATTGGACATGCATGATTGAAAAGCTACTATTTTTATGGTCCTTAGGATCGAGGAAGGTGTTCTGGAAAGCCCCAATGTATGTCTTAAAGGATTAAGAGCTTAATGTTCAAAGTTGTCCAGAAACGATCTCACGATGTGAGAAATGGAACCTCACGACGTGAGCAAGGTGGTTGTCCCGATCTGAGGAACCTGTTGAATGAGTGAAATGGAGTTGACTCGCTGAGTGGGTCCGAGTCGAGTCTATCCTCACGACGTGAGCCTTAGTGGTCATGACCTGAGGGTGAACTAAGGAGAAAGTTGACCATTGACCCTAGGCGTTGACCTTTGACTAGAGTTGAGTTTTGGTCAACTCTTGGTTTTGAAGGGTAGATCTAAGGTTTGCCTTGCATAATTATCTAGGTGTGGAGGAGCATCAGTGTAGTTGATCGTGTGAGCAGCAGTAGTTGACTGTCAGTCAAGAGGTGAGTTTTTCTTCACTATATATGTGGGTCGAAGACACCAATGCTAGCCCACTAGTTTATGATGTAATATGATGATTGTCTTTGTTACAATTGTCAGTTATGCCTGTATTTTCTTGATGAATTTATGATTCTTGTTATGATATTATGTGGTAGTAGTATGGGTGAAATAGACCTGACATCCGGTTCTAATAGATCGAAGGGGATTGCAAGCACCTAGATATACTTGACATTATCCAATTGAAATAGACCAAGGGGAATGCAAGCACCAAAATATGCTTGAAAGTATCCGGTTAAAAGAGACCGAAGGGGAATGCAAGCACCCATATATTCTTGACTGTATGTATTTATGTTATGGGTATTTTGGGGGAACTCACTAAGATTTGTGCTTACAGTTTTCAGTTTATGTTTCAGGTACTTCCGGTTCGAAGGGGAAGGGCCCGACCTGATCGCACCGCATCACCCTGTGTTTTCTGCATTTGATATTTTGGGATTTTGTACTATGATAATATGTTACCATGATACTGTAGGGTTTTGAGCATTCTAACACTTCCTTAGTGTACATGCAACCCTAAATACCTTGGATTTATGTTTTCTCTATTATACATGCAAATAAGAACTTCCAAGGTATTATCCTAAACTAGCATATAAAACAATGGATATAGTAGGATAGAATACATACCTTTTTGGTGTAGTAAGTCTTCATGAAGCTTGAGTGCTTAGTGCCCCAAGTGTGACACCTCAAATGGAATCACAATCATCAAAACACTTGGAATGACTTGAGAGAATTCTACACTCATCAAAATCGGCTAGCCCTTTCTTCACTATCTCTAGTGGCCGATTTTTCCTCAATAATAAGATGCTTATATAGTTACACAATTAGGGTAAACTCTTAATTGTCATGGCTTTCCATTTCCTTGGATCCATGGGTACAAATACACCATGGAGCATCCATGGACCATCCTATGGGTTTTAGCCCAACTTGATTATCCATGGAGCATTAGCCCACTATACAAGTATGGATGATTTACACAATCAACCCATATATTTAATTAGTCTTCTTTTGATCACTTAATTAATCCTAGATTAATTCTTGATCAATACTAATTAAATAATCTTATTATTCTTATTATTAATATACTAGAACTTATAATATATTAATAACCATAAGTGTCTTATTTCTCTCATTCAAGTGCATGATGGTATGCAACCCAAATGGACCATGCCGGGTCGGGTCAAGTCTTACCAAATATAGTTATGGACTTAGACATTAATCCAACAGTCTCCCACTTGGATAAGTCTAAAACTATTATTGCGTATGACTTCAGGAACCAACCGGCAATCGTAGCTCTCAAAAGCTTCTGTCGAACTCTGACCTTGTCGATGAACTCTGACCTTTGTCAGTGACTTGTCCATTAGATAAGGGATCATATATTCCTCCATTCTAGATATCATATGGACTGAGACATGGATTATAATCATTCTCTCTGTCCATTTGTTGTTTCCCGATTTCCGATTTATGACAACTGACTAATTGAACAAATCAAATCAGTCCTGGCCCGGCCGAGCACTTCCATTTGTCATCATCAAATCATCGAGGGGCCCACAGATATCGCTTTTATCCCGAAGGTAAAAGGAACGGATAAACTTCGACTCATATGGCTTGTTCTACTACTTGTTGAATCATACACAAAGGCACGTTTTATAGCACAGAGTTACCAAATGCGGTTTCGTGCAATCAATGTAGTATCAACTCATAGTAACAACTCATATCTCTAGGTTTGAAGAATATAAGATATTATCGTCTCATGATCACTCGTGATAAAATCCATGAAGTGATTCCAATGAGCGCGGGTTGAATCCAATACTCAGAACTTATGAGCACTCATGATTGTTGTAGCCTTGTCCAACACCTTAGACCTCTACAACCCATCATGACAGTCTTAATTCATATCTACTTCCAAAATATGACCGACTGTGGATGGTTTGAATAACTTAGTCATTCCGGAAGAATAACCCAGTTTATTCGGGAAGTCAAAACATGCAAAGTGAAACACAATAATAATTGAATCCAATATGGTATCAACCCTTTGAACATAAATAAAACACCTTTTATTTATCACCATATGATTACACATTATTCATTGTACACTGTTTCAGCTATCAACTTTATTCTTGAATTTAAAACAATAGTTGTCCCATGCTCCAAGAATGTACACTATGTTTTCTTAAACACTAGTCATGCCACACACCAAGTATGCATACTATGTTTGTCTATGATCTTTACTTTGTGAACTAGATCAATTGAACATAACTTCAATGATTCTCTTTTCACACTCCCAAATCCTTACTGCAAATGCGAGAATTCCAAATTCATGCCATTTACAGAAATCTGTTAGATTCTAAACTTATATGCATTGATCCTCTTGTAACGATTATGCACAAAGTCAGAAAGACTTGACAACAATCATTACAGAGTATTCCAAAGGAGATCAGCTCCTTGGAAACATCCTTCTTGCATTAAGTTTCCTAATCTTAAACAGATTGAAAATTCTAACTTTGAAACATTTCCAGATTCCATTTTGACTATCACTTCTGAACAAGAGTTGCCTCCTTACAGATTATGTCAATATGGTCCTTCCAGAATTATCACTATACTTCCAACTGTCCTTGAGCAACCAATCTTTGGTAAACCTTAGATTGTCCTCGACAATTGTTTAATCCTTTTAGTCATATCCAGTTCTAAACCTTTTCCCTTCTTAATGCCCCAGGCATTTGGAAAATTTTAGAACGGATGATTATAGCACATGTAATCGATCCTATATCCGAAGCATATGGGACACGATTCATGATGTCTCACATAAAGACTAAACCAGTCTTTTGCTATAACATTTCCATTTCAATTTGCCAAGTTCTCATAATTCAGATTATGAAAAGGGATGCCGTAATCATAATCGAATTTTAGAACGCAAATAATGGACCCATATACATAATTTCCTTATGTTGAGCCATTCCAACATGAAATTCATATATTTCCTTGACTAAATGATTAAAACCTCAAATCTAAACCTTATAGATTTGATATGAAGTATAATTTCCTCTCCCTTAATTATAGCAAAACAACTCTTTCCCAATTGAAACTTTTGTTTTCTATAATTAACATTGCTAACTTGCAATACTTATCATAATTATCATGCTCCCACTAACATGATGATTAATAGCATAACACTTATGCTCCCACTAGCTTTGACATGTACTCAGAAATCAGCTGGACTTCTAGAAATCAATACTTCATTGACTTTCTTACCAAAGTTCAGATTTCTGATGCTAGATTGTTTTGATAAAGCTGTATCAAAATCATACACCTTCCCTTAGATAGCACACTTGTGTATCTAAACAATTATGAAGAGGGATGCCGTAATCATAATGTTTAGACCTTTTTGCCACTTCTCACAAGTCCAAATTAGTATGCCGGTTAACCACACGCGCTCCACTAATGACTTTGAGAATGCAAATATCACAATTGCTATCTAGCTAAAATCTACTTAGTGAAAGTGTTTCCTCACCATCATTTTCATGAATCAGAGAGAAACCTTATGACACTTAGATTTAATGGTGTATGTGTTCTTATCCATGTGAAATGTCAAAATCATAGTCACAAGAAAAGGATAATGACAAATCCAAACTCATATGGACTGAACTCAATCTTAATTTCTTGCCACCTGGCAGCTCAAGGGCCTACCATTGCTTCCAAGTTGTTGTGCAACACATTGAGAACTCTAAGAACTCATATGCAAAGTCAACTTTAACTGGAATGGGCACAGAATATGTCAACACGATAGGTTATAAACCTCAAGTCGTGTGCTAGTGAAGAACTTCAGGTTTTATTCTTGATTAGTTCTTGAGACTTTCAAGACCTTTAAGACTCCCACTGTCCTCTTGACCTATAAGACTCCCTTGTCAAATATCCAAGAGATAGTGTGGATTCTAATCAAGACAAACACTTCACACAATTGGCCTTAGTTGGTCTTTGTTTTATCCAAAACATCACAAGTTACCAATTTCAAATGTACAAGAGTAGAAAACTTTTACTCTTACATTTGACAAGTGTTTTAAACCTTTTTTTGAGACATGTCACTCAAGTTACAATCTTGGAGTATGACTCTAAGACTTGTATTGGAACGAAGTATGACTCATCTTCTTGATTTAACCATTTCAACAATTCAAGTTCCTCTTCTTAGTCATAAGAATGCACTAAGATTTCCTTAGAGAACTAATTTTGATATGGTTTCTTAATCATTAAGATGATCACAAAAACTGATACTAAAGTACTCTCCCATCTTTTCAGATTTGAGAAACTTTTATCCTTCTGCCTAATTTGATTCTTCTTATTCGCTCTGCCTTACATTGGAACCTTTTCCAATGTCTCAGAGTTACACTTAAGCATGTAAGTATAATCATATTTACTGAGCTTTAGTAAACTATGACGAATAATCTTATCGATCTTTTGTGGTTGACTTAATCAGTGCACAAGACTGTGTACTCGATCCTTTAGTCCTTCACTTGACTCACACATCCATGTGAACCAGTAATTAGTCTTAATTTTTCCAAAACTTGAAAGTTCTCATTCATCATGCTATATAACTTGCATGATTCCAAGTCCCGGTCCAAATGAAACTTGGGTGATGAGAATCTTTCCTTATTTGGTAAATATAGACATTACCACAAATGAAAGAATCAACTTCATATTTCCACTCTTGCTCTTAATGGAATCATATAAGCAACAATTTTTCCTCAAAAGCCATTGTAAGGATATTTTAAAATAAATAAAATCAAAAAAAAAATTTCTTTTATTTTAAAACTTTGCGGAAAAACTTATCCTTACAATCCATATGAAAACTTGTTGTTATCTATTCCTAAGCAATATCTCATAACTCCTAAGAAGTTGCTCAAGAATCCGATCTTCAAACTATGCGATAGAAATCCATCTAAGCCATCAGATTCAGCATATTCTTTCTTTAAGTTTCTTCACTTTTCTTTGATTCTTAAAACATCACCATGTGACCCAGTCACATCATGTATCAGGAATCTCAGAATAGAAACTTAACAGAGTTAGATAGTGGTCTTTACCTGAAGTAGAGTCAAACTTATTGACTTTAACATCCTTAGGTAAATTTGGCAGCTTCGCAACCAATGCCCCTTCCCTTGGCAATATAAACATATGGACCCTTTGATAATGGTACACGAGACTATCACAGACTTAGCTTTTCTCTTTACCATTTGGTCAACCGAGTTGACTATGGCCGATCCCTTTCCATTGGGAAGAGAATGCTTTACTGGATATCCAATGTCCATCAAGTTTTAGGAAGTTGATCTTAGCAAATAGATAAGATCATTAAGGGTCTTGTCATAGTCTATTTCATAGGTGTCCCAAAGGAACTCACTATGTGACTTAGAAAGTGATTGAACCACCAACTTTCTCAAGACTTTGACACCCAACTCTCCCGGCTTGTCAATATGTGACTACATCTCCAGATGTAATCACACCTAGACCTTGCCTTGCCAATAGGGCTTGAGTGACCTTAAACTTTTCAAGAACTTGTGGGTTAGGGAGAATAATTGGAGGAGGTGAAGAAGTATGATATCCATGGGACATCATCTTCATTAGGAAAGCTTGTTTCAAGAGATTTGGGAAGATCATAAATGTCTAAACCAAACATCTTTTGGGAGATATTCAAGATAGTTGATCTTAAGTCCTTAATATGACACCCAATATGAAATATTAAGGCTAGGACCCAACAAACTATTTTATAACTTAGAAGAGGTATGCCGTAATCCAAGGTATAAAATATTTGAAGGTAGGTGAATGACGATTCACCAATTTCCACCAAGATAAACGAAATGTATTATTAGGTTTTAATTGGTTTTGAAACTCCTAGATCTTTGAGATTCATTGAACTGTTCAATGGCATGTTTCAATCTCGAGTGTGCCCTTCAGGTTTTGTGACTGGGATGCCGAGGATCACAAAACAAGGTGTGAAGTAACCATGCAAATCACTTGGTACCCTTAATAAATTACCCCTCAATCGATGTGCCGGTTAACCACACACGCTCCATCGATACTATGATAAATATTAAGTCACCCTTTACCTACCTTGTTAAGTCCAAGTTAGTGTGCCGGTTAACCACACACGCTCCACTAACGACTTAGACAAAGTGTAAAGTGTAATTTCATGGATTAGCACCTTATTCACATTTTTCCTAAGTAACTAAGATTGGGTATTATTAAAAGTTTAGTTACTTAGTATTTTCATTAATACTTTTAATGAAGGGAGAATTATAGTCCTGTCAAACCCGTTCGGCTAACGACCCTCCACCGGTCAAGCAAGCGGTGGGTGAGAGTGGACACCCATTAAGTTGCCATTTTATAGGCAACAACCTTATACCCACCTTATAGACCGGCTTCGTGAATGAGGCGTACTAGCGGTAAGACTGACTTTACTCTTATACATATATATATTATTAACTTATAATATTATAAAGTATAAGGGTTGAATTTTAACTTTTAAAATTCTAAGGGCTAACTTGGAATTAAAGTATTCATAAGTGAAAACTTTACAAATTCCCAAAACTTGAGGGCAAGTTTTGAAACTATTCAAAACTAATTAATTCCATAACTTATGTGTTTAAAGTAGCTTTAATCCAAAAACTCTTCAAGTTCCATAACTTGAGGACAAGTTATGGAAGACTTTAAACTAATAAAAGAATTAACTTTTCTTTATTTTATAACTTATGGAATTAATTAAGGTTACACCTTTTTTTTATTTTATTTTATTTTATTAAATGAAGAGACTCTTGGTCCTCCATAACTTGAGGACAAGTTATGGAGTCATAAAACCATTTAATTAGAACTAGACTCTTCATTTTTGTAACCTTTGCCAATTTTTATGAGTTTTATGATTCTTAAATGTGACTTTTCATATAACTTGAGGACAAGTTACAAAAACACATTTTAGAATCAATTCTTAGATTAATTTGGATTAAAACCAACTATCACATAATATATTCATTAATCTAAATTCACTCATAAAACAAGGTAATACAAAAAACTTTTGGTGATCCATAACTTATTCTTAAGTTATGGAATCCTTTAAAACATTAACACCAAATTTTTTGTAACTCCATAAAACTTTGAATCAATTTTTTTTAAAAACCTTTTCATATCCATAACTTATGGAGGTTTCAAAAAATAAAACTCTTTAGATCAAACTTTTAAAACTAATAAAATAATCATATCATTTTATCTTTTATTAAATTTGACCTAATTCAACTCATAAAGCAAATTATTCAAATTTTACAAATAATTAGTTTTTCACAAGAACAAGTAATTATCTTAAAATTTGACGAACTTCATGTTTTTTTTTTCTTTTTTTTTCAACTTTGAAAATAAAATATTTGCATCAATATAACAGAAAACAACCCGTGGCTCTGATACCACTGTAGGGTTTTGAGCATTCTAACACTTCCTAAGTGTACATGCAACCCTAAATACCTTGGATCTATGTTTTCTTTATTATACATGCAAATAAGAACTTCCAAGGTATTATCCTAAACTAGCATATAAAACAATGGATATAGTAGGATAGAATACATACCTTTTTGGTGTAGTACGTCTTCATGAAGCTTGAGTGCTTAGTGCCCCAAGTGTGACACCTCAAATGGAATCACAATCATCAAAACACTTGGAATGACTTGAGAGAATTCTACACTCATCAAAATCGGCTAGCCCTTTCTTCACTATCTCTAGTGGCCGATTTTTCCTCAATAATAAGATGCTTATATAGTTACACAATTAGGGTAAACTCTTAATTGTCATGGCTTTCCATTTCCTTGGATCCATGGGTACAAATACACCATGGAGCATCCATGGACCATCCTATGGGTTTTAGCCCAACTTGATTATCCATGGAGCATTAGCCCACTATACAAGTATGGATGATTTACACAATCAACCCATATATTTAATTAGTCTTCTTTTGATCACTTAATTAATCCTAGATTAATTCTTGATCAATACTAATTAAATAATCTTATTATTCTTATTATTAATATACTAGAACTTATAATATATTAATAACCATAAGTGTCTTATTTCTCTCATTCAAGTGCATGATGGTATGCAACCCAAATGGACCATGCCGGGTCGGGTCAAGTCTTACCAAATATAGTTATGGACTTAGACATTAATCCAACAGATACACATTTGAATGATTTATTATAAGTATTCTATGTTTTGAATGAACTTAAAAACAAAAAAAAAATATTTGTATTCTGGGATGTTACAATTTAGAGGTTAGATATGAGTTTGGACGTTTTGGTATTAAGCATTAAGTGCTTAATATGAAGTTTTAGTTCTCTGGTGAGTACGTTGGGCATACATAGGCGTACGCTTAGCGTAATGCATAGATTCCACGATATTCATGTTGTGGCGGGTTGTACATTTGTCATCATCAATATGTTGCGAGGAATACTGACAAGGTTCCCTTTTTTGGCCTTGTAGGCCTTGGGTCTTTTGGGAGTTGGGCCATGAGTTGTTGGGTCAGCTATGGGAAGGGTAAAATGATCTTTTACCCATTGGATTGATAGAAAATGAATTGGACCTTGGATTTTGGGAAACTGACTTAGTTATTGATTAGGGATAATTTGGTTGTGTTCAGTACGAAGAATCTGGTAGCAGCAACACATGTATTATGGTTATCTTGGTTTAAGGTGAATCTCCTCCTAGTGTTTGGCGGGTCGAAGGCACCAATTCCAGACATGTATTATTGTTATTTTTATGCTAGATGTGTGTGTGTGTGTGTTTGTGACTTTTGCATGTGTTTGTACACATACCAAGCGAGGCCCGATGCCAGGCGGGGCCTGATGAGTGTGTTGGGTGGGGCCCATCGCATGTTACTGACAAATCTGTACTGGGCAAGCCCCGATGAATACCAGGAGAGGCCCGATGTCGGGTGGGGGCCTGATGGATTCCCGATAGGGGCCCGATGTATGTATGATATGTGGTATTTTGTGGAACTCACTAAGCTTTGTGCATATGATTTATGTTTATGGTTTTAGGAACTTCAGTTCGAAAGGGAAGGGTCGGATTGAATGTAATGCATCCACCCATGTTTCCGCAACTTTATGATTTTGGGATTGTACTTTGATAACTATTTTTACTCTGATATATACTTTTGAATGATTGAAAAGGGTAAATGGTGTTTATGTTTGAATTAAAAATGAATTTTTTACCTTATGATTTTTGGATCGTTACAAGTTGGTATCAGAGCCTTGGTTTGAGGGATTCGAGAAGACTCTCGGGTGTGACTATACTTAAAATGAGGAATTGGTAACCTTTTGAAAGAAAATATGTTCTAAAAAGGTTTTTATAAAGAAAAGGGATGTTATGCGTGCAATCAGCCGAGCTCAAATAAATGATCCCCAGAATACCCATACATGTTGATCTGTTATGTGTTATGAGAATTGCATGCTAGATTAGGGCTAAGGATCTACTTAGGATTGCATGATAGATTGTTAGGAGAGATGCCTTTATATGCCTGTTGGTTGAGCTTTTAGAGTTGCATGCTAGTATGGATTTCAGATGAATAGAATGGCTTGATTAGTTAGTACATTAGTTAGATTTTCCGATGTCCGAATGTTGCTTGCTTTGTGCTTTGTGGAACCCTTAGTGATGTGAGTTAACTATTAAGTGAATATGTTAAGTCACATGCTACAAAGGTTGGATAATCTCAGAGTGTCGGATTTGGCTCTATTGCGCAACTCTTTTTTGAGTCTAACCTTTGTAGGATTGAGTCTTTTACTTGAAAGATTATCTAAGCTTTATTGCATGTGATTGTATTCATGAAGTAGTTAGTGGATATTAGTGGGAGTTCTTCAAAAGCTGATAACAGGGTGAGGTCAGGAACCTAGAAGAGCCTATGAAGTGCTTTAGTGGGTTGGTTGCGCTGATTAGCGGGTAATTAGAATACCATATTGAGAAGGTGACTTATAGGATCCAAGATAATCCTTGAGGAAATTATGGATAGGTGTGGAGGGTAGTATTAGGCCCGTACTACTGAAAATACAAGATCCATACTCAAATCAATGATGGTCATAGAGATTCCAAGAAGCTTGTTTGATGAGGAATCTTATGGGTATGATCCAATTTTTGTATGGTTGCTCATCACCACTCGTGGAGGAGGATCTGATTCACGCTCAGGTGCCGATGCTGAGCTGACGGATGAGCGAATGTGGGAATTCATCTTGTCGGAGATCACCCGCGTTATTTTGGAGCAGGCTCTTATGATGTTTCGTACCATCAAGGAAGGGATCATGGAACTCTTGGATGATCGTCTCGATTATTTTTGGGCCAAGATTGCAGCGTGACAGTTGGGGGCTCATCGGGAGCTCTAGGGTTATGGAGCCCTAAAATATTTCGGGGAGGAGGATCCTATTACTAGCTCCTGTCATGAGGGATCGAAGGTGGGTTATACATCATGATTTCCAGGGGAACGATTCCATGATTTGATTGTCACTAAGGTTTCGCAAAATTTACACAAGGAATTACCCGACATCATTGGTCATGTCACTGACAGGATGGTCGCCAGGTTCGAGGATCGGATCTTAGCTCTCTAGGCAGTTGATAGGATGGTCGAGGTGACTCGAGAGAGTGAGCTTGGTTTGGAGAAGCAATTGGGAAATAGGAAGTGAACTCATGATCCAACTCTGATAGCAACATCTAAGTAGTTTGATGTTGCAATGCGCAGTGCTAGAGGCATGAGGGGCCACAAAATTTAAGCTTAGGGGTGAAGGAAAACATGATCTTGTACGCGACAAGTCCAAATGTAACAGGTGCGGATGGAAGGGCCACCTTCACCGATAATGCACCCTGTAGTTAGAATTGTGTCATCGTTATCATCATCCTGGTCATATCAGAGCAAATTGCCCATGTTTAGTGATTTGGGCGACTTAGGTTCCAGTGCAAGTGCTTATATAGGAAGGAGGAGCAGAACCTTGAGACGCTACCGGTATGTATCGTATTCTTCTCTTTCATGCTTTAATCATTATGCTTATGATCCTGTGTTGATATGTGTGAAATTTTATGCCTTGCTTATCTAAGAATGGAAGCGCCTGAATGAGTGATATATTTATTTTATCCAGAAGTTATCATATGCCATTTCGCATAACGAGATTCATGATTAGAAACACATCTTGTGGAGCTATATTTATGTCATTAGCAATCATTAGAGTGGGCCCTTGAGTGAAATGAGTATCATAGTCGGAGAATCAAAAACCAGATTGATGTGTTGGTTTTAGCACAATGGGTCGGAAGAAGTTGAAAAGAAAGTTCATGAAATTATTAGAACTCGAGTTGATGAAGATTTGTTAGATTGACAGGTTTAAGGGATTGGTCAGAATGTGAATGCATGGTGAGTTACTACCAAATTCACGCCTTCAGGAATGTAAATGTGGTACTCACATTAGAAGCTTTTAGGAAAGGATCTCGTGGAAGCTGGTTGTCCCTATCTGGGACAACGAAGTCAGAATTCAGGAGCTCTTGTTTCACTCAGGATGGATGCCAGTTGATTGTTGACATTCTTTAAATTAATTGCTACTGCTAGTAGGGTAAGAGCAGTTGTGGAAGTGCTGTAAGACTATGGGGTAGTTGTAGCATTCACAATTTGATAGGCAGTTGTGGAAGTGTTGCAAGACTACCAGGTAGCCGTAGGATTTACAAGGATGATAGGCTGTCAGGGAAGTGTTGTAATTCTACAAGAGGATTGTAGCATTCACCAAAATGAGGGAGGCCATTGTGGGATTGGTCGTTGGACTGAAGAAGGATCAGCGCATGGAAGACAATATTGATGGAGGACCACTCCTTGATTAGTATGAGGATCTTTGGATATGAGGAAATATGGGGATTGTACAACACTCAATTGGGCGAGACCTGTGGGTGAGGCCCGTTCGATTGTGCAGATTGGGTGAGACCGTAGGCGATGCCCGTTTGTTTGTGATAGAGTGGGTGAGACAAAGAAGATATTTATACGGTGGATAAATGGAGAGACAGTTCTAATTGCAGTGTGGACTGAGATTTGATAAAGGAATGAGGATTCAAGTTATCTTCTCGAAATATGTGAATCATCAGTCGGTTGATAGGCAGTTGTGGAAGTGTTGTAAGACTATGGGGTAGTCGTAGCATTCACAAGTTTGATAGGCAGTTGTGGAAGTGTTGTAAGACTATGAGGTAGCCGTAGCATTTACAAGGATGATAACTGTCAGGGAAGTGTTGTAAGTCTGCGAGGGGATTGTAGCATTCACCATAATGACAGAGGCCATTGTGGGATTGGTCGTTGGACTAAAGAAAGATCAACACATGCTTGGGTCAAGGCAGACAATATTGATGGAGGACCACTCCTTGATTAGTATGAGGATCTTTGGATCTGAGGAAATATGGGGCTTGTACAATACTCAATTGGGTGAGACCCGTGAGTGAGGCCCGTTCGATTGTGCAGATTGGGTGAGACCCGTAGGCAATGTCGTTTGTTCGTGATAGAGTGGGTGAGACCTGGTGGAAATTGGCTTGAGCAAGGTATTGGATCATATTTAGAGTGGGATAACTCTTTGGTTAGTGGTTGGTATATGTGTGGTGGTTATGCTAGGGTAGCCCTTATTAGATAGACTCTTAGTCAAAGCCTTGTAGTGGGACCAGGCGTGAGACAGCCGGTCTCTGAAGTCGATTATGGATTGTATATCTCAGTTAGTAGAAGGTTACGGGCTCAAGTCTCGGTGGAGACATAGCCTAGCGGTAAGGAGTGACCCTCTTATATGAGGGGTCATGGGTTCATGTCTCGGTGGAGACATAGGTGGTTATTTAGGAGTAGGTTAGTTAGTTTTCCATTTCAAAAAAAAAGTAGAAGGTCACCATGGAATCAGAAGATTTTGGATGAATGCAAGTGTGAATCTTTGAATTTCGGGATGTGGGTTATGTTCTCGGTTGGCACAAAAGGACAAGACTCACATTAGGAGTCGCCTTTTTTATAGGAAAGATCTCTTCAACAACAAGGTATGGTTAAGGATTTTGTCTGCCAAGGGTATCAATAAGATAATTTAGGATCGGAAAAATGTCATTCAGTTCTGATTGCAGAAGAAGGTTCTATTGATTATGATTCAAAATGGTTTTGTATGTCGGGAATTCAGATAAGTTATTGGATTCCTGGATTTGAGTTGATTAGTGATGCCCTTCCTTTATTGCTTAAAGTTAACGAGAGCAAGGGTTCGTTCGTCGTCAATATGTGAGTTCTACTTAGAAGGGATTTGATAATTAGAAATCCATTGTATGTTAGGGTCAAATTTTATCAGGGGTCTAGAAGAATTGGTCGGATCATCTAATTTCCTGGAAAGTAGCAAGGAGTGATTTCCAAGACGAAATCTAATTTAAGGGGGGGGGGGGGGTTGTAACACCCTGTTTCGAGTCGTTTCATAATTCGGGGTTGTGACCCGGAGATCAAGTATCATAAGGCTTCGTGCCTTGGGGAGAGAGAGATTTAGACCAATTTGGAAGTGGGTAATGTATATTATGTGATCCAAGAGTTCGGTTTGTGCTTTGGAGCCCAAGGCCATAATGGTAAAAGTGATGCTTCAGGACTTTTATTGATTTAAGGATTTTAGTTTGAGGTGTTTTAAGTCAAAAGTAATTAGATAGGGTTGTAGAGCTCCTCAATACCTTTCCATGGATATAAGGATCACCGAAACATATTTAGAACGAAGAAGTTATGACCGTTTGAAGTTATGAGGGTTTTGGGCTGAGCCGAGTACGCTGGGCGTACAGGGAGTACGTCGGGCGTACTAGGTTAAGATGATCGCGGATGTGTTATCCAGTATGTGGGGCGTACCTGGAGTACGTCAGGCGTACTCCAGTCAGATGCAATCCCTAATTTAAGGTCTTGGACCCTATTTCACGGGGCCCATCCCATGTTACTGACATATCTGTACTGGGCGGAGCCCGACGCTGAGCGGGGGCCTGGTGGATTCTAGGCAGGGCCCGATGTATGTATGATATGTATGGTATGTGGTATTTTGGGGAACTCACTAATCGTTGTGCTTACGGTTTATGTTTATGGTTTCAGGAACTTCTGGTTTGAAAGGGAAGTGTTGGTTTGATCGCAACGGATCCACCCATGTTTCCGCAACTTTATGATTTTTGGATTGTACTCTTATAACTATCTTTACTCTGATATACTTTTGAATGATTAAAAATGGTAAATGGTGTTTATGGTTGAATTAAAAATGAAAATTTTACCTTATGATTTTTGGGTCGTTACAATATATGATTATGTTATGTCATGGACCATGCAGGAATGAAGGAGAATGAAATATGCTCTAAAAAGATGACTTACCATGAGACATATAACTTCTAACTCATTGGACCAAAACAACAATATACCTTCTAACCAATACGATATCTAGAAAAACACATAAAGCGGATCGTGAAGATAACTTTTTCCGCTCAATAGATGGGAGGAGAACAAAACAAGTACACCCAAAAACTTATAATGAGGAGTAATCTGGTAAGTAACCATATAAATTTTCGAATGGAGATATCCTAGAATTGTGTGAAGTAGGAATCTGATTGTTCATATAGACAACAGTTTTAAGTACTTCTCCCTAAAATGTACTAGGAACCTTAGAGGATAGTAACAAGGAATAAATAGTTTCAAAAAAATGCTTATATTTTCTTTTTGCAACGTCAATGCAATTAGCTGTGTGAAACATTAGAGGTATACTCCCCCAAGTCACGCTGAAAACATTTTATAACAAATGAGCGATGTGTATTTAAAAAGCTCTAAAATTCTTGTAGATTATTAGAAAATCAAACCTGCAATTCATGAGATAAACCCAAATATAACGAGTGTAATCATCTATAAATGAGCGATTGTATGAGGATCCTCCATTTGAACATATCGGGGTTGGGCCTGATACATCAGAATGCATAAGATCAACATGAGCAAATAAATACGAGGCACTTTTATTAAACGCTAAGATAGAAATTTAGCCAGTCTCAACCATTACAGCCTAAAATATCTCTACTATTTAATGACTCAAAACAACAATACAAACTAAAACCTATACACGTGACATTGACAATTATCCCAAATGAGAATGCCAAAGATAAAAACCAGAATACAAACAACTCAAACAAAAACAAGACAAATCGATAATAAAGGCAACAACATCTAAAACAGTAAGCTGCCCCACGACATAAAGTTCCCCTATCATACGACTGATTGATCTTAATCACCATTTGAGACCGTGGATCCTATACACAACAAATACAATAAAAAAGAAGACCCAATATCCATATTTAGATATTTGACTAATTGCAAAAAGGTTTAAGTATGTAAATATAATAGACATCCGTAAGAAACAAGAAGTGTAGGAACATAACCTACACCCACTACCATCATTGATGTAGCACTAGGAGATATAATAGAAATAGAAAAACTAGAAGAGAAGGAAATAAATGATGACAAGCATGATGACATATGGTGAGATGCACTAAAACCCAAGATCCATAAGGATAAATGAGTACCTAAAGTTCTGGATAAAGACATACTCAGATGAGACATGGATGCTGACATGGCAACTGGTTCAAAGGTAAGCTATTATTTGAAGAACTCAAAACCTATGGATCCAAAGCAAATGGTGGTGTGATGGTGGTTTGGCAATCGATCTCTATAGAAACTACAATAACATTGAACTATGGTGGATGTGACGCCCATTAGATGTGGGACCAGAAGAGCATGGTTGAAACTGTCTAGATGGTCTGTTTTGATGGGCATTATGCAAAACATATAAATCCTATGTGTGCATGCAACCCTAATAATTGATCTATGTTTTCTCTAATTGAACATACAGCTTGAACAACAAAATAGAAACCCTAGAACGATAGCATATTTTCGAGATAATACAAATAGGGTTAGAAGAATCATACCTTGATTGCTATTTAGTAATAACAACATAAAATTCTTGTGTTGTTGAAGCCTTGAGAGCAAGCATCACAAATGTAACGCCTCTAGTGGTTCACACTCAACACTAGTAAAGAAAGATGATTGAGAAGGAGGAGAAAGGCTAGAAAATTCGGCTAGGTCTTCTAAGAAGCAAGGTTGGCCGAAAATTCTAGGGTTGAGGTTGTAGATATAGTGCAGTCAGGAAAACCTAAATAAGCCATATTTCAAAATTATCTTAAACCGAGTAATTATCCACTTTCCTGTTTATCTACCAAGGATTATTCTAGAATCCCTTAGGCATGAAGAAGCCGTCCAAGCCTAATGGAGGGTTCTAGATTGCCTCTTGCTTGATTATTGAACAATTACACTTTAGTCTTTGCACTTTTAATTCATTCCAATTAATTTCTGATTAAATATTACTATTTCTAATTAAAATATTATTCTTATAATATATTAACAATTTATTTATTTCAATTTGTTAATCAAATAATAAATCAACATCTTTCTCCAAAATCATCATGTCTAGTTGCTAGTTTTGAGGGCAACAAAAATGATTTTCTTACTATTAATATAAGTATATAGCAATTATAGTTATGGGCATAGAAACCTAATCCAATATGTTTTGTTGAGGAAGACTTTATTGTTGTTTTGCATTGTTTAGTAAGAGTTGGCACTGGGACTTCCACTTATTCTTTTGTTTGCAATATGTATATTCATTCAATTCAACTCTAAAGGTTAGACGTGATATGCATGCTGAGGTCATGGTGGAGCAACAAAAACACTAGGTGTAGTGTATCTTGTATGGTTGTCAAAATCGCGATCCTGATTGTAGGATCATACGATTCTAAGTATGAAAAACGATCCGGATAGTAAACGGATCGTATTTGGAGTAGGATCGCAGGTAGGATCGTAGGATCGAGATCCGATCCGATCCAACCTTCTCTTGACTTTTTTTTTTTTTTTTTTTTTGCAAATGAATTTTTTTACCACTTTATGGTTTTTACCGTTTATCATTTTATGTTGTGACTTATGACTAATATTTTGAAGTTTTTATAACTTTTGAACGAAAAATTAAATATTCGAAATATTTTTCATGATTAAAAATTATAAATTAAAATTATATTATATTTTATAGGATCTTAGGATCCCGATCCCGATCTTGCAAACCAAAAAACGATCCTACGTATAGGATCCCGATCTTGACAAGTGACAACCTTGGTATCTTGGATTAGTTCTACCAAACATGGGAAATTAGTTGATAAGAACTCTTGTTGGAACACAAATTTTTTATCCATTCATAAAACCAAATTTGATTTAACAACCTACATCACATCTTCTCATGGTAATACGTGACTAGGTTTGACAATGGAGCGGGTTTGGAGCGAATCAGCCTTGATCCAAACCCTTTTAACAAATTTCAAAATCCGATCCAAACCCGCTCCGTAACCCGCAGGGTTTTAAATAATCAGACCCATACCCTTATCCACCGAATCAACGAATATCCAAACCCGCCCCGTAACCCAAAGGTTTTTTAAACACATTTTAATTAATTCCTAAAATAAGATTTCTTAAATAAAAAAATGTATACTATATTTTAATACTTAAAATAACATTTTTTTTAAATAAAAAAATAAATTTAGAAAAGGACATTACATACTCGAGGAATTGTAATCGGAATTAAAAATCACTATTGCAACAACTTTGAATTGATTTATGACTATCGGTTGTAGTGATAGTGAATAAAAATTGCCAACTTTTTTCATGTTAAAAAATTATTTATTGAATTAGAAATGGATATGACGATTTCTTGATGAATATAAATTGAATGACATTATGATTTTTGATAGAAGTCTATAAGTTTAGAAACCGACTTATTAATTCTTATGTAAAAGCGTTTTTTCTTTGGCCTTTGCCCTTTGGACTTTTGATTGGAATTAAAATTAAATGTTAAGAAGTATAAAATATAAATGTATAATTCTAAAATTTATATGGGGCGGGTTATAAATGGAGCGGATCGGTGATGATCCATACCCAACCCATTTAATAAAAGGGTTAGCGGGTATGGATCGTTAATGGGCAAACGAATCAAAAACTACGCTCCAAACCCATATAATTTTTGCGGTTTTGGATCAGATCAAGGTCAAAACCCGCTCCATTGTCAGGTCTATACGTGACTACCTTAGCTCTGTTGCGATTTTTTTTTTCGGCAAAACATGTTCTTTTTAATATGACATTTAAACATTGATTTTTTTGCGGTAGCCCATCACCATTGTTTGCATTGCTTCCTTTTCCATAAGTTGCGTGACACATTGTTTCCATAAGTAGCTCACCACATTGTTTGCATCGCATTTTTTTAAACACCCAGTTGTCATTTTAACGAAGTTGAGATGTTCTGGTAGATCTATCTGGTTATGTGAAAAATATTTCAACAATGTTGTCGAATATCGCAGACCCTCTATCCCTACGGAAGCTTGTGAACCCCCAATACCATATTGTTTTCATCCCGTTTTATAAATAAAAGATACAAGAAACTTGAAAAAAAATTACAAAATATAAAATATATATATCTCTGGGTCATGCCAATTACGTACGAATCGGTATTGAGAAGCATGTGTCAATATATGCTTTTGGTTAGTGGAGAACAAACACCACACCAAAATTATCGTAAAATTTGGATTCTAAAGAGTTACCCAGGCAAAATGTGTGACAAGAATACATATATGTGAATCAAGCCACTCAAAATCTGAGATTCGAGAACTCGATATTTGCTAGCCTGGAAAACAAGCTTACATAGTGTTTTTTGAGTTGTTTTTCAACCATACAATTACAACCACATCTCTATTTATTATTTACACATACCCAAAAATGATAAAATGGTTTTAAAATATGTCAACAATCGACTAAAACGGCTATGTGACTATTCTTCTTTAAAAAAAAAAAAAAAAAAAAAAAAAGTCACCGAAGGACAAAAAGGGCTAGAAAGTAGAAACCAGGCTTCTTTATGTGGTTGGACTTTGAAGGCCGGTCATGGGCCCAATGCCCACCTTTAGAATTTAAATAATATGTTTATTATTTTAAGTTTGTCTATATTCTTTGTTCTTCCCGACTAATATTATATTTTTTCTGGTATAAATGGAATTCACAAAACGAAAATGTTAATTAAATAATCAAGACAAATAGATACATAAGTTTCACCTTGAAGATATTGACCTTGGATACCATAAATGCATGGATCAACTTGGAGAGAAATTGGTCAAAGATGATGGTTAGTGATGTTAACTTTTTATTTGTCGGTGATATGCTTTTTCTACCAACAAAACAGTTCATATCATAAGATCCTATCACAGTTAATAGGATGCAGTATTGTTGAATCATGCAAATGATCGATTTTCTGTTTATATGTAGTTATATATATATATCATCCTAATTATCATAATTTCGTAGAATTGAGTTAAAAAACATTTTAATGTTGAGAGTCACGTAGCATGACTTCAGATGTAATCAACCTAATTTGTTTTAATCACCGTCAAGGCTTACTATCAATACTTATTGTACGGAACCACCATGTGCTACAATGTGGACTTAGAACCTCCAACAATTTTTTCTATTTGCAGGAAAGCAACCTTCCACTTGTTGTTTTCATACCTCCAAGCGAAGGTATTAATTATATCTTATAGCAAAAAGGTCAGACATTAATGATTAATCATGTACTTTCTTCCACTATTCGCTACTTATGTTAAAATCATTACTCTATATCTTCGGTTGATAATATTATAAGTTTATGTATTTACTTTTAGTCATTTACCATCTTTCAACATCTTACTTTTCTTGATGAATTCGGGGAGTAAGGATAATACATTCCTTTTCATACATTTATATCATTTTTTCGTACAAGGAATGCACTTGATAAAGGTTCAATGGAACATCTTAAAAAACATCTATGGTATCAAACTTAATGTCTAATATTGAAAATAAAATAAAATCTTTTTTCTATTAAAGAATACAATGTTCATTGAACTCCATATTTTTAGTGTGTATTATTTTACATAATTGTATTCCGGACCTTATTGAATAGTTCAATCCATAATTCTCTTTTACTATATATTTAATGATGATGATAAGGGATTTTCATAGAAGAATATTTAGTTTACATGGTATCAAAGACATACCTCTCTCTCTCTCTCTCTCTCTCTCTCTCTCCCACGCCCCCTTATTTCTTTTTTACGAGATGATATCACAACTACTTCCCCAAACGTTCTAAAGAAAAAAGTACTAAATAGGATTGGAAAAGCCTCAAAACTTCTTTTCGTGACAATAAGGACGCCAAATCCATCCATCTAGACAATAAACTTCGTAAAAATGCTATTAGTGACTCGACGATTACATATTAATGCACCTGAATCAAGAAGATTGTTGACTTACTAACAAATGTGACATCCCGACTCCCATGTATAATTTTTAAAAGCTTTATATTCATTTTATTGAGGGAACTCGACGAGTTGGAGGCCCTTGCTCGTCGTGTCGAACCTAGTCATCCCGCATGGTTTATGGCTTCTACTCGACGAGTTGAAGGACCCCAACACGACGAGTAGAGGTTGTCCATGAAAACCCTAATTTTTAGGGTTTGCACCCTATTTAAAGGACCTTAAGTCCTTTCCTCCAGCCTCCTTACCACCTTTTGACGGCCATAAGCAACCCTAATCGATCTAAACCCTATTCTTGAGTGTATGAGAGGCTAAAAGTGTGTTTTTCGTGCATTTGTTGAAGAACCTTGAAGATTAAAAAGCTTGGAATGAGAAGAAGCTTGTAGATCCAATATCTACATCGTTTTGGCTTTTATTTGAAGGTAAAAAGTTTTTACCTTGGCCTTCCATTGTTTAGATCTTTTCTTATGTTAAAAAAATGGGCATTTTGGTGCAAAATGGGTTCACTTTTGGATTTGAGCTTGTCACAAGGGATTGGTTTCAAATCTGGACTCCTATAGGCCCTCATGGACATAAAGCCTCAAGCTTTATGAAGCTTTGGCCCTCTTCCATGTCCAAAACCTTCTTCTAAGGCTAGTTATGAGTGTTTTAGCTTCATGGAGCCTTACATGCACATAAAGTTAGCAACTTTACGTGATAACAACACCCTAGGAGCCTAGATATACAGTTTGGAGCTTTGGTTTCACTTAAAAGCATCTGAATGAGAAATGGACTGAAGGAACACGACGAGTTGCATAGTCAACTCGACGGGTTTAATGAGGGTTTCTTGTCTTCTGGATTCTACATGAACTCGGCGAGTCAGAGAGGTAACTCGACGAGTTGGTTAGGGTTTTCCCAACATTCTGGACACTGTGTGGACTCGGCGAGTTGTTTGGAAAATCGGCGAGTCGACTAGGGTTTTTACGATTTCTTGACTTCTGAAGGAATTCTACGAGTCAATAAGCTACACTCGACGAGTTGGGTCAACATGGACTGTTGACCTGGACCGTTGACTTTGACTTCGACCAAGGGATTGACCCGTTTGACTTCTAGGGGTTTTTTAGTAATTTGAAAATTTATGGAAATGGATCATTGGTGGATGTAGGTGTTTGAGTTTGGAGTTGTATTTGGGGAGTTTGACATTATCATCCTGAGCTACTTGTGAGGTGAGTTGTCCTCACTATACTAACAGGGTCGAAGGCACCAATGCCGACCCTTCTTTTGGATTGTTATCCTGGTTATTGCATGATGATATGTTTAGTGACCTGTTAGGTCGGTATCCTAGTATATATGATGATGCTATGTTAGTGACCGGTTAGGTTTGTATCCTGGTTATAGGATGATACTATGTTAGTAATCTGTTAGATGTATATGACTATCTGCACATGCTAGCTAGCGTATGATATTTATGTGCACATGTTTGGTTGATGGGGATTTGGGTTGGGGCGGTCATGCTTTGTGCTTGCGCCAACATACCCAGGGCGGAACGGATAGACTGCAGACCCGATTAGCGTATACTAGTTAGGCCGAAGGACCAGCGAGCGGTTCGGATAGGCTGAAGGCCTTGAGAGGCGGTCCAGATAGACTGATGGCCATGTATGGCGGTCTAGTCAGGCTGATGGCTCATTATGTATGTTGTTTGTTAGGATATGGTTATATTTGTATGGTGTTGGTATTTTGGAGGAACTCACTAAGTTTTGGGCTTACAGTTGTTGATTTTGTTTCAGGTACCTCTGATGATCGTGGGAAGGCGAAGGCATGATCGTGCACCTCCTTATATTTTCATGATTTGATCCTGGGATACCCTGACATGAAACCATTTTGAATTTTTTTTTTAATAATTACTGGGTTTTCAATGATTTAAAAAGTTTTAAATTGGCATGATTTTTATGGGTGTTACAAATAACATTAATACTCCAATCTCGGAAAATAACCTTGTTACATACTTTATTAATGGTCACTCTCCCAATATGACTATATCGCCAGTTTCATCTGTCATTATATTTGTCTTCCAAAATTTTATAGAGACTATATCAATGGTTCTTCTTGAAGAACAATGTATGAATCAAGTTTATATACACGTAGCTCACAATGATCACATCGTACCCAAATTCTCGCTACTAAACACTTGTAAACCACCAACAATAATTTCCATGGACGCAGTCGATGTGGTGGTATACATGGCGGTATGTAATACCAACATGATTGCTACGGTCGGGGTGTAACCTTCAGATAGTAGCACAATATGCCTCAACAGGGGTAGGTGTACAACTTTTACTTGCATGCCTACCCCTTTCCATCCATATTCACTTATAAGGATTAGTTGGGCTTCATTCGTTGCAACAAAGGTTGTTGCCCAGTCTACATCCCTCATTAGGCGACACCAACAACCCAACTTTGGCCGGTTTGGTTCACACCTAGTCTCAAACAATATCAGTAACCCATGTTTGGGTATCCTCCGACCCATAAAATCATGCATGGCTTAGTAGATTACGCCCATATCGCATCTCGTTCAAGTATTCCACCACCTTGGACTTGGTTTGGTAATTAGACACAATCTCCCAACGACCAAGCAACGAATCTACCATAAATGTTTAACTCTTTATCTTTAAATGATCTTGGCAACAATAGTTTGTACATGGATTCAGATGCTACATCCCACTTCCATAAGAATACATGTATATTTTGCTCTATTATTGATAAATGCAATACTCCTTTTGTATTAGACAGGGGTCGGATAAAAAATTTATATATGTGTCGCATGTCACACCATCCCTCCCCAAACAAAACCATATTGCACCTTCATTTTCAGTAATGTTCTTATTACTCCAAATATCATCAAAATCTTAATCATTGTTTGTAATTTTTTTACGATAGTATGTAAATGTTCCATAGACGTTGACAAATTTCGTTTTATATGAAGTACTATTAGACCCATCAAATTCTTCTACGATGTAGCAACTCGGATGAACAATACCTAAATCATGCATTGTCACCCAAGCTCTTGCCTTACTTGCCATGTCTATTTGACATAAACGTCTTGGTCATCCGGGTTAACAAACTTATAAACATTTAGTATCTAGTCATTTTATTCCTTGTATGAAATTTAAATCATTTATTTTATGCCAAGCTTGTCAGTGTGGTAAACATTTTTGATTGTTTAACTTCCCAAAAATTATAAGTGAAAAATTGTCACAACTAGAAATTTTGTGTCTTGTAATCACTACACTCAAGTAAAATGTAGAATCAAAAACTTAAGAGCATGTATGATGCTTACTCTATGACAACAAAAATTTCAATCCAATACACCATACAAGTACTGCAAATAGTCAACAAGCAATTGGAAACCCTAGAAGTCCTTGTTTAGGTCCATTTTGGACTAGGACTTTCTTATTGGACTCAATGGACCAATAAGCTTCCAATTTGACTATCATGGGCTTAAAACCTTTAAATGGGCTCTAATTGGAACCACTTTCATTTATTTCAACATTTTGGGCCATATTGGGCCTAGAATGGAATAAATTAAATATTATGAACCATTATGAACCATAATTAACTAAAACTAACCTAACAAAGTATAAAAATCACACTTATATTTTATAGGGCCAACAATCATCAAACCTAACTCTAATATGGGCTTAGGGGCATTAAAGCCCAATACTCTCTTTTTTCTTTCAAAATCTCGGCCCAAAGCCCAAATCCAAGGGTGAAGAGTTGACTTATGGATTGCCACCTCATTATTATCTCTTGGTTCTCCATGCAACATATCTCATTCTTCCATGCATCTTATCCCATATATCCATGCATACATCACTTCAAGATCTCTCTTCTTCTCCCTCTCTCTCATTCTCGGCCGAACACACACACACACACACATACACTCACAAAAATTCATTTCATCCTCTCTAAGTTTTGAAGAACATCTCCTCCTTCCTTCTTCTAAATTTTCGAGATTTAAGGTCATTCCAAGGAGATTTTTCACAAGGACTACCATCCAAGGTGAGTTTATACTTAAATCTATGATCTAGGTTCCTTGATTTATCAAACATCTCATCTTAACTCATAAAAATTTATGGTCTAACTCCCTAGAACCGTCTAAGTCCGAAAATCTCCTCAAGAAGTTGCTAGGGCCGAAAACAACATCAAACTTCTTCCCTTCTCCTCCAAAACCGAAACTACAACTCAAGGTGAGCTTCATACCCCCTATTTTTCGGTTTTTATAAGTTTTTTTTTTTTTTGGGGGGGGGGGGGAATACAAGCAAATGTGTAGATCTATGAGTATATGTATGCTTTGTATCATTTCTATGTTTATTTACATGTTCTTATGTGATTGTGGTGTTGAAACTAGTCAAAAAGTCCTCAAAATCGAGATTTGCATTAGGATGTATGAATCAAGTATTAAACATATTATTACCCACAAATCATTTCTAGAAAAATAACCAAGTTGGTTAAGATGAACTCCTTGGGCTAAAAATCCCATTTTTGGACTCAAAATGTTAAAAATATAAGGTTAAAGGGCCCAAAATGACAAAATACAAATTCTGATGGATGAAATGAGTCAAAATAGTTTCAATAATGTATTTTTCTGGAAATATTCTCTTTGAAGGATTAAATGTGAAAATTTTAAGCATAATGGGCCAAAAATGAATTTTTCGGCCCAATAAAGCCCAATATGCGAGATTTTCAAATTAGAGGGGCTGAAAATGTATTTTTCTGTAAAATAGGGGACTACTAGTGCTCCAAGTCCATTTCAAGGGTTAAAAATGCTTTTCATATTTAAAAGGGACCAAAGATGCAAAAAATTTCTACTTTGGGCCAAAAGTGTAAAAATTGCGAAAACAAGGGTTTCAGCCGAGAAAAATTTCATTTGATGGACTAAAACTGTTTTTCAAATAACTTTGAGCTGAAAAATAACTTTTCTACAAGTTTTGATACTAAAGTGTCAAGAAAAATGGTTTGAGGACTAAAATAGAAATTTTTTTTATACAAAGGGTTAAAAGTGTAAATTATCCAAAAGAAAGGGGCTGCAAAAATGAAATATTCTAATGTTTCAAACAATAAATCCGACATGATGAAATACTAGCACCTCGACTATCGACGAATTATAATACACCTTCAACACCAAAAATCGTTATCAAACGAATTGATTCGGTCTCGAATCAATAATGAATCCGAAATTACTAACACGGCGAAACTTCAATACACACGCGGAAATTTCGGGAAGTCAATACACACGTGGGAATACACCAGACGTCGATACACCGTCTTTGGGCCCGAAAGTTTCAAATCGTGTTTGTTGGGCCTAGCTAGCCCAATGACATGATCTTTAGGCCCGAAGGAAACTCGCTTACATGTAGTTTGGTCTTACATGACCTAATTTCGTGTAAAAGGACTTTTACAGGCTTTGTGCTGTTGGACCCCAAGGGCCCTCTGGTGCTGCTAGTAAAGTCGAGAATTCACCAAATGCGAGTCGGGCTAAGGGCCCTTCGCATTCACGATAGCCTTGAACGACTTACAGAAGATATCGGGGCTTCGCACCCTCTTCTCCTCCTCGGTTGTGGGGCTACGAGAAGTCCGGGTGATTGGATTAAGTGAATAGTGCGAGCGACGCCTAAGGGATCGTTTGTATGGTTGTAAACTAGTCATTTTCATTAATGTGTGTTTATAACAATTCACAATCCATAATTAATCCAACGTCACCGGGACTCAACGAATACACCCGTCGTAACGAAATAACAAGATATAAATCATTTGATGCAAAGTATCAGGAAAACATCGGGTTTTCCTAGGGTTTTCAATTAATACACCTACGAGTTACATACCGAGTTTTACAAATTGTACTTTTACATTTATAGAAACAAACAAGCATACTTACAGATCTTCACACTTTTTATACTATGCTCTTTTCAGAAAATATCGGATTTTCTGGTGATTTTCAAAACAATACAAACCACTATATTTCAAACATTACTTATGAACTCACCAACATTTCATATGTTGACCGTTTTCAAAATACTTGTATTCTCAGGTAACAGGTAAATTGAAAAGGAAATATGTATTTAGTAACGTCTTGCTGTTGTTTTAAATAGTATCGAACAATGTACTTTTTGGGCATGTAATATTATGGATCAATGTACCGAATGTAAACGCTACCAGTTGTAATATTCCAATGCTTGGTAATGTATGATGTTATGTTTCATGTATATTCATTGTGATGGTATTCAATTGAGTCACAATAGCCCTCGGACGTTTCCGCCGTCTGGTTCGGGGGTGTGACAAAAATTTTCTTTAAATTAGCCAAACAACCATTCAATCATTTAGGAAAAATCCCATCAAAGTATGAAAATATATCATGTAATCATCAAAGTACAAAACAAATCAAATCATGTGTAACATTAGTGGATGTGGTACATTCATGTCGAGTTCTTCCCATTGGAACCAGAAGTACCTGAAACCATAAATATAAAAATTGTAAGCACAAAGCTTAGTAAGTTTCCCCAAGATATCCCACACTAAACATACATAATAGTTCGAAGCTGAAATGGGTCTATTTCACCTCCGGGTCTATTTCAACTCCTTCGTTGCTTTTCAACCAGAACGGGACTATTTCACCCCTAGTCTATTTCAACTCCTTCGGTCTTTTTAAACTAAAATAGGTCTATTTTACCCCTGAGTCTATTTCAACTTCTTTGGTGTTTTTCAATCAGAACGGGTCTATTTCACCCCCCCCCCCCCCAAGTCTATTTCAATTCCTTCGGTGTTTTCCAACCGGAACGGGTCTATTTCACCCCTTACACCTTAGCATACAATCATATCAGCAAGAGTCACAAAAACAACAAGCACATACAGGCATATCATCAAGTTTCACAACGACAAATATCATCCTACAAAAATAATCCAATGGGTTGACATTGGTGCCATCGACCCATGAGTACAACGAAGAGACTCATATTTCAAATGACAATTAATTGCTACTGCTCTCACTTTTGAAATACAGGTGCTATTCCCCACCTAGACAATGATACAAAGTAAACCCTTAGTCCACCTTCCAAAAATGAGAGTTGACCAAAAGTCAACCTAGATAAAAGAAAGCCAACGGTCAACGACAAGGTCAATTTATATTGACCTCTACGTTGTGGCTATCATTGACCACGTCGTGGCCCATAGTTCTAAACCTGATCTGAATCCAAGTCAAAGAAGTCAAAATTCCATCAGCAACCCTCCATTTTGTGGCCTTCCTTTGGGCACGTCATGGGCACAAAATGACAAAACAGTCGATTGATCCCTAGTCGTAATGTCATGGCGGCCTAGTTCAATGACGTGGGGACCAATTTGAATGGCTTATTCGATTTAAGTTGCTTTTAACTCATTTTTAAGGGTTCAAAAACCCAGATCTACTCCTTCCCAATGCCTTGACGGATAAAGTTTCAAACTTTATCCATTAAGACTAGATCTATAAACCTAGGTTCTAAAGATCATCAAGAAGTACAACTCAACCATTAAGTCCTTAATCAAAAAAGACACAAACCCAAACTTTCCAGAAGGTTTTCCTTTTACCCTAAGAGCCATAAAGATGATTGTTTTTTGGACATGCATGTCCAATGCATGTCTCATCCATTTTAGGTCAACAAGAGTGATAAAAAGGCTTCAAACTCATGCATAGGATAACATACACCATATTACATTAGATATACAACATATGATCTCAAAGGGGCCTCTAGGATCCATAAAGTTGCCAAATTTATAGAACCCTTCCATTCCAACTAGGTAACACAAGAGGAAAATGGGACAAAATCTTAGATCTAACATCATTGAAGCATAAAGCAAGGAGCTTGCACACTTACAAAGGTCCATAGATGCCCAAAAGAGATCTTCACACCAGCCAAGAAGCACCACAATCCTTTCCAATGCCTCTTCTTCCTTCAAAAGCAACCAAAATCACCAAAATGGGCTCACAACTTACAAGGAGGAATTATTGTTAGGTATTTTGAAGCTTGAGGGTGATGGATGTTGAATGATCACGAAACACTAGCCTTAATGTCATTTGAATATGGCCCATAGCCCAAGAATTAGGGTTTTCACCAAAAACGGTTGCCACACTCTGGCACCCATGGCCACACCGTGGAGGGTCATTAAATCTCGTGATCACAAAAATAACGTCATGCCGTGGTGAAGCTCCACCACGCTGTGACCACCCGAAATGAAAATTTAAACCAAAGTGAATTAACTCATACCTGAAACGGGTGTTACAGATTGCCTTTTAATTTGTCAAATTTTGTTGCGTCTTCTCCATTTCAACTTATTCATTCCGTTGTATGGACCTCTACAATTTAAAGTATTAGTGGCAAATATTACGTTATATTTTTGGATAATGATTCTCATTTTCTTTGGGTATACCCACTTTGTGCAAAATATGATATTTTTACCAAATTTGTCCCATTTTAGTTCTCATGTTAAAAATCAATTCCATTGCGACATAAAAGCTTTTCAATGTCACAAGAGTGGGGAACTTGACAATACCCAACTTCACACTTTCACAAAACTTATATGATTCGAATGGTATTCATATTCGTTTTTCTTGCCCTCATACGTCCCAACAAAATAAAAAAAATCCTAAAGAATGATATGAACCATTAAAAACACAATTTTTACCTTACTCTGTAATGCTTATTTTCTACCTACTTACTAGATAGAAGCTCCCGATATAGCCACCCACCTGCTCAATGCGAGAAATCATCCTCTTGTTTTGACTATCCGGTTTGGGGGGGGGGGGGGGGGGGGGGTACTTTGTATTATTTTATGTAATTATATGTTCATCCCTATTGTATAGTTCAACCTATAAATCTCTTGTACAATTACTATATATTGAATGATACTAAGAAATGATTTTCATAAAAAAAATATTTAGTTTACACATACCCATTAAACGTCAATGTGACATCTTAATATTATGATTAATTTTAATCCAACTAAACAATTATTCAACAACTTAATACTTAGTCTTATATGTAACATTCACCTTAATACTTAGTCTTATATGTAACATTCACCATAGATATTTGACCTACTGGATATATAAGCTTTAAGATATTATTTCAGATGTTTGGTTTTGATCTCTCTTATGATCTATTTAAGGACCACGTCAAATCCAAATAAATTAAAGTTCACCCAATTAATTTGAATTAACATTTTGTATAAATGCAAATAGATTAAAGGTATCCAAATTAAAAACACAGGAAAAAAACTGTTTGACATGAATAGGAATATCATTATTTATTTCATTTAAGATGCTTTGACTTACAAAAGCTTTCTTAAGCCTTTAATTGAAGTGGTAATGAACACATGGCCAGAGTGCTCTACGGATAGGAAAGTCATTACGTACCAACAGTTGTTTAATCTATTTTCCCCGTGTTATAAGGATTGCAATTCATAATATAAGTGTATTAGCATATTTTATATTTTTCTAATTGTATATTTTAACTAAAATAGTTTTAATTTCACACATATACCTCTACAGATCATCAAACTTCAACCACATCCAATTAATCAACACAAGTTATACATTAAATATAAGAAGATAATTTGACGAGTTCGATTTTAATAACATCAACGATTATTGACGATTTATATTAGTTAAGTTTTAAAATTGATATGTATTTAAATTTGACACAACATTGGGAGATGAATAAACAGACACCCTCTTGTCAATTTTTTATTCAGATAGTTATAGATCAATCATTAAGCTAAATCATAGAATAGGCAGATTAGTTACATGCCTACTTAATTCCTTGCCCATGTTATAGAACAATTTTTAAGGAGGACATTCTATGTATTAGACTTTTTGTTGTGTATACCGATTTTACTAAATGAATACTAAGATTTGTTTGGATAAACAATATTTGAGTACTTCAAAGTAACGCAAATGCAAATTAACATAGCTACTGAAATCTTGTAAATCTCAAATGCTAGTGGTCTAGTATTTATCCCTACACGAGGGGCCTTAGAATAGGTTTGGCGTAGACCGGATGATCCGATTTATAAGACATCCTTTAGACACCTCATTGACTACTTTTTAAAAAGTCAACCAATAATTAACTGTTTATAATCAGCTTTTTCAGAAAACAATGCAATTTTATCCAATAAAAATATTTAAAAAAATATTAGGGTGTCCATATTGCAATATGAGGTGTTTTTTTAGCCAACCCCGATTTATACCAGAAAAATATGGTTTAATACAACAGAAGCCTGATTATCGCTCTTTTCTCATCAGTCATATATCTTGAGGTTGAAATTCCATAAATCACAATAGTTTCTTTCGATTAACTATCAAAAGATATTCTTAGTTATAACAACTGAAAGAATCTTTATCTTTTTAAAATACAAGGTTTAGTGGTAAATCTTTTTTTTTTAGCATTTTCATGTTTTTAAGCTTAAATTTTTTGAAAGGATTCATATCATTAAACCGAATAATTTCAAGCTATAATGTTTTTTTTTTCAAGTTTTGTTTAGTAATATTAAAAAAATTAATGATTAAATCAGAAAAAAAAATATATTCCATATGGTTAAACCGAGAAAAGTTCAAATTATAGTGATTTTATGGAATCCAACACACACCGATAAAAGTTCAAATATTTAAATTTGAGACAATGCTAATTTTGTAAGACCGTGAGACCAAATTTAAAAATAATTTTAAAATGCAAAATAAAAAGAAAAATCAAAAAATTCTTTTTTTAATTATTATTTTCGGAACTTTAATTACCTAAAAAAAATTACCGTTTTTTTTTTGTAAAATACGTGAAATATTCTAATAGAATATTACACTGTAAATTTAAAATGTTAGAATATTCTACTAAATTTGTCATATATGTAGAATATTCTAATATTCTACTAGACTATGTAAAAAAAATATATTTTTCTTTATTTTTTTTGGAAAATATAAATTACGAAAATAATATTTGAAAAAAAAATTTCAAAAATTTTCAAAATTTTACATTTTAAATTTTTTTATCTACTAAATGAGTGGCTAGGATTGCGTCTTACGGTCTCACAAAATTAGGTTGTATCACATAAACCTAACCTTATATATATATATATATATATATATATATATATATATATATATATATATATATATACACACACACACACACACACACATATTAAAGGCGTGATCGTCATCTTACCAATCTCATTTAATGTTTAAATTTTTTTTGTTATTAGAAACATTAATAAAAAGTTCTAAAAATTAACATAATAAAGCAAATTTCGGATTTTTTTAAGTAATTTTCGATTTTTTTAAAAAAACTGGATGTTTTTTCATTTCTTAATTGAAAAAAAATATTTAAAATGCAATTTAAAAAAAACTGCATTTTCTTATAAAAAACTGCATTTTTTTCCAAAAAAAAACTGTAATTTTTTCAAAAAAAGCTGCAATTTTTTTTGTAAAAAGTATATATTTTAAAAATCAATAAATTAAAAAAAATGAAATATTAAAAAAAACTAATTTTTTTAACCAAAAAATCAACGTTTTAGATGCATATATGTATATTTTTCAAGTACATATATATACTATAGTATTCGTAAGTAATCATATAAAAAAATCCATTTTTATTTAATAATATATAAACACAATAATACAAGTATTTTATTCTAAACAAAATAAAATATAGAAAACCAAAAAATACTACAAAATTTCAAAGCGTTTTTATGTCTTTGTGTTCCATATTTTTTTTAATTTATCATTTTTCAAATCTTCAATGTTTTCCACAAATGCTTCCAAATTTACAAGAAAAAAAATGATTAATGCAAGAAAACTCACAAAAATACATGTGTACATATAGACGTAATTTATATGTAGTTCACTTATAATTTATATGCGAATCACATGTAATTCATATGGAATTTACTTGTGAGTTACATGTGGTTAACATGCGAATCACATGTAATTCATATGTGATTCACTTGTGATTTACATGTGAATTACACGTGAATCACATGTAATTCATATGTGAATCACTTGTGAATTACATGTGATTTATATGTAAATTACATATGTATCACATGTAACTCGTATGTGATTCACTTGTGATTTACATGTGAATTACATGTGATTTACATGTGAATCACTTGTGATTTACTTGTGAATTACATGTGATTCACTTGTGATTTACATGTGAATCACATGTAATTTATATGTGATTCACTTGTGATATATTGCTAAAATGAAACAAATTAAAATAAACTATATGGTTAGAAAAAATAAACAATTAATATGATTTACATGTGAATTACATGTGATTCACATGTAAATCACAAGTGATTTATGAAGCTTAATATAGAAGCAATTAAAATAAACTATATGGTTATATATATATATATATATATATATATATATATATATATATATATATATATATATATATATATATATAATTAACATGATTTACATGTGATTCACATGTAAATCTCTTTATTCATCATCATTTTTCTATATAAACTTTTTGATATTATATGAGAATTACCTGAAATCCAATAAATATGCAATTATAGAAAGATCTATGTTAGGCGTCTCAAACCCAACAAATATAGGGGTACAAAATGACTCCAAAACGCTGTTACTTTGCACTAAAACTTTATTACAAGGTAAGCAGTGTCGATCCACAGAGACACGGGACAAGTGCTTATACCTTTTTGTGTAAGGTACAAAAATGGTCACAGAATGAAGGGAATTTATAAGCAATTATTTCAACAATAGAATAAAGCAATAAGTAAATGATTGATTAAATGAAGTAGATTCAAGATTATTAAGGACTCCAACTCCATGCAAGACAAATTAGCAATGTGATTCCAATAATGAAATGATATTTGTTCAATTCTATGTAAATTGGTACTTGGAAATGCTAACAAGCTCTAGCACCTCCCATTCACCACATTGGTTAACCAAAATAAGCTCTTTGATTAATCCTAACCTTACCAATCTAATCTAAACAAGCTCTTAGAATTAGGTTGAAAGATTGCATTAAACTTTATTTGAATGTTCCCAACAACACTCAATACTCCTCATAAGCTCGGGAGCATAAGAATGTGTGAATAAGATTTACATTAAATTCATTTAATAGAAATCAGTTTAGTGTTTGTTACCTAGTCTAATTTACAAAACAATTATGGATTTTGCAATTAGATAACATGAGTGATTTAACCCTAACTCAATTGGCCAAAAAGAATTAGAATTATCAAACCTTCGATTAAAACAAAATCAAATTCAGTAGATAGCATTTAAAACAAACATCAAGTCAAATGATTGAATTCACACACACAGTTGTCAATACATGAAGTTGGAGAGTTAAGTTTCTAGCCACTCATGACTAGAACAAGCACAAACCTAGAAATTAAAGTTCAAGTCTTACAAATTAAAATCCAAGTGAAATCCCAATGTTTTCAAGCAACAATTGTCTTCAAAATGCTCCCAAAATCGCCTCATAGAACTCACCAAGTCCACTCTCTTCTTCTGGAACCGGTTGCCTCATTTTAGAAAGGAGAAAAACTGATTTAAACTGACGACCTCGTTTACACGACCCATGTAAACTAACACTACCTATTTACACGGCCGTGTAAAAACAAAAAGTATATTGCTCAATTCGGCCAGGTCTTCGAAGTACATTGCTCATGAGTATGCATTTACAAGGCCCGTGTAAACACAAGGCTTGCATTTACACGACCGTGTAAATCACTGTAAAGCTAAAATCTTCATTTTCTTGATATCTTCCTCCTCGATGCTCCACAAGCCCCCAAAATTTCATCCAAATATCTTATTCATCACCTCAACTAAGATCCTACCTCCAAAAGTCCCTGAAATATCAGAAAAGCGTGTGAATGGAATTACATCATGAAAAATCCCAAAAAATATGCAACATGCATGAGTTTAAACCTAAATGCAATGCACTTTTATGGAGTAAAACTACAAAATAGATGCATGAAATGCATCTAACTACAGCTTGATAGGAACCTGAATGGAAAAAATCTGAATGATATTTGTGACACATCACACATATATTCAAATGGTGCTTTAAGACATAAAAGTATGTAGCTATTTTTTGTATTTGATAATGACTAACAGGGATTTTGTATAATTACATTTCCTGAGTAGAATATTTGCATCAGATGTAGACTTTAAATCTGTCCAATTTCTTCATTCACAATTGTTTTGAGATTCATGAGCTTCTCTTCATGTTATTGAATCAAGTTCTTGACACATGGATGGGCAGTATATAATTATAGCCAAAGTTGGCACTGATTTCTTTTAACATGCAGTTATACATTAAATCAAATTCCAAATAAACCTACAATAAAGAAAGCAAAAGTAATGTAATAAGCTCCTAAGTATAAAATTTGAGGAAAAATAATATTTAACGAGATTGATTTGCTAACTTTCTAACAAAATAGACATATATACCCGCGTTACTTAACCATAAAAATAACTCAAAACTTGTTTATTTCTGTCCAATAAACAGACTGAATGTGTACAAGTTAAGAACATGAATGAACCTAAGTGATCTTGGGAAGATTAGAAATTTTCCGACCTTTATATAACACCTTAATCAATTCTTTACGCTCCTGAACATCAGAACATACTCTGTGTTCATGACACCTCGATCGTAATGAAATCAGAACATACTCTGTGTTCTTTAATTCTCAGTGGAGAAAATTCTTGGTCGGGAACTATCTTTTTAACACCAACTAAGAAACCTAAAAGAGCCCCCATCAAATCCAAAAATAGGTCTGTAACTACAATTAAGATAAGAACAGATCAAAATTGTAGCTATTAGGATTTCATTACGATCGCATGTTAAAGTAGAATCTTGAAGATCTTGAAAACTATGTGCCTTCACATTTGAATGATCACTGAAGCATGTAAATAAATTTAGCGATATAATTGTTTTCGTTTGTACACACAATGTCGGAGAATGAAATTAAAATATGTAGTGATTGTCGCTGAAATCGACAGTAATTGTGATCAATCATCAACATGATCGACTGTGTGTCACACCCTCGAACCAGACGACGAAAACGTCTAGGGGTTTATGTGTGACTTCATCTTGAAATATCATTACAGTGAATATAAATGAAACATAATTATACCAAAATTCTAATTATACCAAAATTCTACCTCTACTAGCCTCAAAAAGGCAGAACCAAAGAGAGTAGCAACTTTCGAAATTCATGCTCAAGTCTATTACTGTCGGACAATGATGACTACATCTGAAAATTTCACATCTGACTTACTATTTTTGATCATTCTCAACTTAAGTGAAATTTACATATGAATCGAAATATATTGTAATTTAAACTGTATATAATTTACTTTTACTAATTTACAATGTGAATCTGACTTACTGTTATGAATCTATGTAGATCCACAATGTGAACCTTAATTGAAATTTCGATTTTTCTTTTAACATTAATATGAATCTATGTTTAGAGAGTACCAAAAAACATGAATTTTGATATATTTATTAATTTTTTTTTCGATAAAAAAATAAAACTTAACTATTCAAAAATCAAAGAAATTGAAGTGAGATTTTTTTTTCTGAAAAAGAAAAGTTTATTTTTATATATCAATATGGATCTCTATGGAAAGAGGAAAAAAAATAATTAACAACGGTATATTCGGTTTTTTTTCGATAAAAAAATGCGATCTAAAAAAAATTATACAAGAAAAGGAACTGAGTTTTGTGTAACGTCCGTGTTTCTGGGCTTGTCATTTTTAGCAATGTAATAGTATAGGTTAACCTTTGTAACCCCAATTTGAAATAATAAAAATGTATTATTTGTGAATTATGTGAATTATGTGATTTATGTGTTTATTTTCTTAATTATTATAATTTAATGAATTAAGAATAAAATAAGCGTCAAAATTTAAAGTGTGAGATAAGTCCGATATCTTTGCATAAAGTTGTAGTGGTTGAAATAAGGATTCCGAAGATATAAGGAATGCCAAAATCCGAGTTATAACGAAGAAGTTATGACCTGTCGAAGTTTCGCGACAGAACCGGCACGACGCCGAGTGACGTAAAATATGAATTTAAGATAGAGCGATACTTAGTCTTAGCGATCTAAACGAAAGTCATAGATTTCGTTAAACCGAGAGCGTGCATAAAAGGAACGCCCAAATCTGACTTCGTATGAGGAAGTTATGATTTTTCTAAGTTTCGACTTAGCAGTATGCAGCCCGAATACTCGATTTGAGATCGAGCGGTTTTTAGCCGAAACAATCTAAACGAGAATCGAAGATCTCGTTGTTAGTAGTGAAACGATGAAAAGATAGGTGAGAACGGACGTCAGACGAAGAAGTTATGAATTTATAACGAAATTTTCTGTCCTAACCTCCTATAAATAATTAATAAAAATAAAAGTCAAAATTAGCCGATGGAGTCTAAATGAAAGTTGTAGAGTGTAGTCTCACCTACGCGTGGATAAAAAGAACATCGAAAACGGAGTTCGTATGAAGGAGATATGAATTTTTGAAGTTTATTAAATATTAAATATTTATTTATAATTAAAAACCTTCGATATTATCCGAAGGGGAGTCAGCCGGTCTATCCGAAGTACGCCCCGCGTACAGCGAAGGATGACGAAGCCAGCACTCGAGTACCTCCGATGACGCAAGCATTTACGATCCGAGGCGTACGCCCCGCGTAACCCCAAGGTTCAGCCCCTATAAAAGGCTTGCGAAGGCAGCCGATTTTCCTTTGCAAATTTCATCCTTTTCTCTCTAGTTTTCCTCGATTTGCGTGCCGTTTATACCCCGAAGCCCCGGTATTATTCCCGAGCCCCGAGGCGAGATCCGAAGCCCCGAAGAGCGTTATTCCCGAGCCGAAGCTCTGCCCGCGAGGAGCCCGGTTTTGTGAAGATTTTCCAGATCTACGAAGAGACACTACTTCTGCAAGCCGTAGTGCTGCCCGATCGTCTTCCGATCAAGTGAGTGTATAGTCCCTTTCAATACACGATATTATACAAGTAATCGTTAAACGTATTTAAGAATACGGGACGTGAGTGTGTAGTTATTTTCATTCCAACGTAATATTATGAAGTATTTAATATAAAATACGTGCTACGTGTATATATTTTGTGGTTATATGTGTGAATGTATATTCACTCTCTTCTATCTCATAGATCTGATATATTCTCTATGAAATACGTGTTATGTGTGTATGCCTCATCTGTTATGTGGAATATGTATTGATTAAAGCATGCTATACAGGTTTTTAAACAGTGTATAAAAATGTATATTTTTATCTACTAATATGTTGGGTAGAACATGGGTAGATAATTGGTGTGTAATAAACAGATGAGAGGCCTCGGTGTTATTGGTGTTATTCTAGTCATTCAGCAGAGTATGGATGACGACCACGGACTATTCTAGACTGTCATGTGGAACACTAGCAGGCTCATTACCTGTAGGTGTTGTGAACGACGTGTTCACCGGTGTACTCTATCCCCCACATGGTTGCCTTTAGGGCACTTATTGTTGAGGAAGCCCCTCTGCAGTAATGTCCGTCCCGATGAAAATCCTGAATTAGGTTCCTTATAATAGAAGTTATTTTAGGGACGTAAAGTGAGGATAACGGGAATGGGTAATCGGGTTTTATTGTGGATTGGTGAAATTAAATATAATTATTTATTGTGGGTTGAAAACCTTATATGCTCACCAGGCTCCCAAGCCCGACCCACTCAGTTGATTTGTATTACAGGAAGTGGCGCAAGAGCTTAAGATGGGCGAATCATCAAGTTGTTTTTGTTTACAAGTCTGTATATGTATATATTTGTTGAACGACTTGTAATGTTATCGTTTATGCTTTATGATCTATATCGGAACATGACATCCCGACTTTTGATTATGAAATGAAATCATATTTCTTTATGAAATGTTTTGATAAATATCTATTTTATCATGCTTTGTTTTTGGGAACAAATTCCGCATCTCTTTTAAAATTAAAAGGATTTACTCTGAAAATGTTTAAAAAGTATAAATGAAATCGGTCTTTTCTGGCCGAGATTTTGGGGATGTCACATTTTGTTATAATCCGATACATGTGTGTTTATTGTAAAAGTCTACAACCCTTCATTTTGTTGTTAATAGCTTTAAATTCCGAAACTTTGGATTGATTTTTTGGTTTTTGATTAATAATGGTTCTCTATTAAACTTTTCGGTATGTGTGTGTGTGTGTGTGTATATATATATATATATATATATATATATGATCATATGAAGACTCTTTTTACGGTAAGGACTCGTAAGGGCACCTTAAAATATTGAAAAAAATTAAAAGAAATTTACAAATTATAAAATCGAACATAATACTATATTAGAGAAAAAAATTTGGTAGAAAATTTTTGGATCATTAAAATTGAATTATGAGTTATTTTTATGATCCAAGATTCACTTTTTATGATCCATGATAATCCATACTTTTTTCCATTTTTTTCTCTCAAATATACTATTATGCTCAATTTTATGATTTGCATTTTTTTCAATTATTTTAAGGAGTCGTTACGTATCCTTATTGAAAAAAAAGTTCTTTTCGGAACCAGACCTTATATATATATATATATATATATATATATATATATATATATATATATATTTGATTATTATATATTTTTAATCATTTAATTTTTAATTATATATATTGAATCATTAATATTTTAAGTTGTTTAATTTTGGAGCATTTTATATTCAATATTTTTATAAGAAACAAAAAACTTTTAATATTTTATTATACAGTTTGTTATCTAAACAAGATTATTTTAAAATTTTCTTTTCAAAAATTTCATATCATAATATATGATATATAATAATCCTTTAAAATATTTTTTTTTGAGAACATAAATTTTCACATCTTTTTTTTAATAAAAAGTTAGAATCATTTAAACAAAATGTTTTTATCGTTAATAATAATATTTTTGAAAATTCTCTTTTACAAACTTACTAAAATGGTATTACGAATAACTCTATCTTTTGTCTTTTTTAAATATGGATATAAAAGATTCTGCTATATTTTATAAAAATAAATAATTTTTAAAATTAAAAATAAATACTTAAAAAACTTCTTTTTAATTTTTTTTTTTACAAAATCACTAGTATAGTGACTATAAGTATCTACTAAAGTTGCATGGTTTTTGGAAAACATTTTTTTTTTTATTTTTGGTTTTTATGAAGAAAAAATAATTTTTTTTAAAAAATTTTCATGATTATACTTATTTTATTTTATCGAGAATTGAATTTTAAAAACTTTTGTTATTTCGGATTTTTTTTTCAATTAAAAATATGTTATGGCCAAAATCTTTAAAAAAAACGGACAAGCCTTATGCTGACACGTGTTTGTGAGTGAGGATTTAAGAGAGCTTACGCGCGCGTGTGTTACTTGATTCCTGTACCCGCCAAATTTGCTCATTTTTTACCCTACTTTGCCCCCTAACATTTGCCATTTTATTTGAAAGTGGCCCTAACTTCATTTTATCTACATAAAATGCCATTGGCCGAATTATTTATTTATTTATTAGTTTTGTTTTATCTCAACCATCTATTTAAACCAAAAAAACATCTTGAGAATCAATAGTTGTGTGAAAACTTTAAGAACTTTTATTTTCCGGTCAAAATGTTCACTACAAACACCACCACATAACCCTATTCATCTTGTCTAAGGAAATTGCTCGTTGAAATTTTGTATTAACGGAAAATATATGTATATATGCACATTCGAATAAGCATATATGTATATTTAAATGTGTATAGGTGCACGTTACAAAAAAAATCAAATATTTTTAAGTTTTTAGCTTACGAATCAGCTAGTCAAAGGGACTAAGAATGGGACTAAGGTCGTGTGGTGGTGTTTGGAGTGAAATTTTGACCATAAAACCCTTCAAGTTCTTATGTAAATATTGTTTTTCAAAAAACTTCCGTCATGTAAATATGTGAGTTATTTATTTTACATATTTGTCTAAGCTGTCAGTTTTCTATAAAATATAGTAACATAGATACATCCAGTGCCACTGGTAATTACTAATCCACCCAACACCTACATACCACAACATTAAACATTTATATAGAGTGTAGACACATAACAATTATGTACCGAACTTTTAACTCCTCTGAAAACATAATGTAACATCCATGATTTATAAGGTATTGATTATATTATTATAAGGTTAATGCACTGAATTGATTTGGGCTTGGACCATTGGATCCTTGTGATTGGGCTGAGAAGTGTCGTACGCGGGGCGTACTATGTCATGTACGATCAACGTACTCATGATATGAAAGCGCATATGCCATGCATGTACGCCCAGTGTACCAAAAGGTACGCCCAGCGTATGCATGCAAACTCTAAAACCCTAAAATTTAGGTCTTGATCCATATATAAAGAACCTTATGCCCTTAGTTAACCCCCCTCTCACACCTTTAAGCAACTCTCACGAAAACCCTAACCCATATTTATGTGTTCTTGTGAATTGGTAGCCATTTGAGAGCATTTTGTGTTGTTTTGGTGTTTTGGAAGAGAAAGAAGTTTGAAGAATGAGCAAGGACTTGAAGAGAGCTTGTAGATCCAAGGTATTAGCACCATTTCTGACTCATTTGAGGTATCAAGCTTTAAACTTGACCATTACATGCTTAGTTATAGTGTTGGGGTGTTTTATGGGTTATTTTTTACTCCATTGTTGAGGTTTCTTGTATCTTGATAGTTCCAGACCATAAGAGTTGTCCTTTTGAGCTTTTGGAAGCATTTAGAGTCATGAACATCGGACCTTGGTGATTAAGCCACAACCACGCAAGTGTTTGATGGTCACAAAGTTAGCTTAAGCACTTAATTCATGATTTGACCCCCATCTATGCATGCAAAGACATAAAGTTTGTAACTTTATAGATTAGGACGTCTTAAAGAACCTGGATCTATGTTTTGGATGTTAGGAATTAATGGATTATGTCACAAATCGAGTCCCAAGGAAACTAGCCAGTACATTGGGCGTACACCCAGATACGTTGCGCGTACTAGGGATGAGATTTAGAACCGAAAAACCGAACCGGAACCGGACCCGTTAGAACCGGAATATATAGAACCGGGTCCGGTTCCGGGTTTAAAAATTGGCTTTATCCGGGTAATCCGGGTTTGGGTCCATTGGGTCCGGGTAAACCGGGTCTAAAATCCGGAACCGGTTTTTGGAACCGGAACCACTTTTAGGGCCGGAACCGGTTTTTGTGATACGTTTACAAGATGCAAATCTTATTCATTTCAACTCCAATTGACATACGGTTTTTTCCAACATGTAGTTTAAAGTTTGTACATGATTCTAGACTATAAATTTGTCATTTTTAATTTTATATTCATTGACTTACAGTCCTCAAAAGTCGAGATATCAAAGCTGGAAGTTTTTAGTTTTTTAGTTTTTTTGTATTCGGTGAAAGTTTTAAAACATGCATATCTAATTCGTTTGAAGTCGGATTGACATGTGGTTTTTTCCAACTTCTAGTTTATAGTTTGTACATGAGTTTAGACTATAATTTTGTCATTTTTGGTTTAACATTCAATGATTTACAGTCCTCCGAAGTCGGGATATCAAAACTGAAAATTTTCAACTTTTCAGCTATTTGTTTTTGTACTTTGTATTATGTGAAAATATTAACACAAACATATCTCATTCGTTTAAAGTCGGATTGACATGCGCGTTTTTCCAGAGTGTATTTTAGAGTTTGTACATGATTTTAGACTCTAATTTTGTTAATTGTGGTTTTGTATTCAATAAGTTACAGCCCCCAAAGTCGGGATATCAATATGAAAATTTTCAAATTTCAACCCACTAAGTAGTAAGTAATTACCAAAAAATTCCGGTTTTTTCGGGTATTCCGGTTCTAAACCCACTTTATCCGGTTCCAACCTACCCACTTTGATGTTTCCGGGTTTTCCGGTTCTAGACCCACTTTACCCGGAACCATACCCGGAACCGAACCGGAACCGGTTCCTATATACCGGTCCGGTTTCCGATTCTATAAAATCCCGTTAACCGGTTCCGGGTTTTCCGGGTCCGGGTCCATCCGGTCCGGGTTTGGACCCACTTCCATCCCTAGCGCGTACTGGGTCAACTTCCCACTTTTGGTTAAGGCGCGCGTATGCATGTAGAGTGACGAACATAGGTTTTTGGGCCTTAAAATTTTGGGCCTAGATGGTTGGGCCTCATGTCCCACTATGGAGTAGATTCTTTGGGCCTAGAACTGAGATTTAAAGTATTGGTCCTATTGGGCCATAATGGGCCACTCAGAATTATTTATATTGGGCTAAGGATTTATTAGGCTTTCGATAAGGCCCATTTGAGGAGTTGGGCCCAATTCAGAAAATTGGGCCATTAGTGGGCCACTTGAGGGTTGGGAAGACTATTTAGATTTAGGGCCTTTCATGTCATGGTGTTGGGCCCTAGGCATTGGCCCAATTAGATAAGGGGTAAAATGGTCATTTTACCCTAAGAATGATTATTAGTTTTTGATTAAGTGTTATTGTGGTAATGATAGCTCAGGGAGTCGTCGGAGCTACTGCTAGAGATTTATTATCGAGAGATTTTGCATTCAGCTTCACGATGTGAGTTACCTTCCAGTAGGAGTGGGTCGAAGGCACCAATGTCGTCCCACTAGTAGTTGATTATAGTTGAGATGATTGTCTTTATGATAATTATATGGTATGCCACTATCTGTTATGCTTTATGTGCTAGTATGTTATGTTATTATGCGATAGTGGTAGGAAGGATTGGATAGACCCTGTTACCGATCGAAAGGACCGAATAGGTAGGCCAGCACCCAGATATGCTAGGCAGTATATGAATTATATGTTTATGTACTACGATGACATGTGGTAGTAGTAGGGGTGAAATATTCCCCATTACCGGTTGAAAGAGACCGAAGGGGTAGGCCAACACCCAGATATGCTAGGCAGTTACCGGCTGAAAGAGACCGGGATAGTCCAACACCTAGATATGCTAGGCAGTTACCGGTTGAAAGAGACCGAATGGGTAGGCCAGCACCCAGATATGCTAAGCAATATGTTATTGTATTGTATGTGGTATGATGGGGGAACTCACTAAGCTTTGTGCTTATGGTTTTCAATTTTGGTTTCAGGTAGTTCCTCTTCGAAGGAAAAGGAGCCGACATGATTGTAGCGCGTCACACTAGGATTTCTGCACATGAGATCTTTGGGATTTTTACTCTGATGATGTTTTATTGTGACACATTTTGATTATTGACACTTGGTTTTGTTATGGGATGACACGATGAATGTTTTTAATACTAATGGTTTCTTTATTACTTATCTAAAAATAAAATTTTTGGTCTTAACTTTTAGGATGTTACACATAATTTTTCTTTTTCTTTTTTGACAAAAATGTCTTCCTTTTTTTCCTTATCAAGGGACAAGGGATTGGTCGAAAATTGCCCTTAAGTTCAACGAACATCCACCTTTTACCATGACACTAAGTGTCCACCAACCATTCTACCTACCACCATTTTTAAGTTGCATATAATGAGTGTGAACAAAAATTTCATACCAAAACTTCTAGCTCTTCTGAAAAAACATAAACATCTATTTCGTGTGAAAATGTAATTTTATACTTCTTTATCTAGGCACTTTTTAAAAATCTCCCACAAGTTCAATCGCTTTACAACTTCCACCTCTAATTATAAACTTAGAGCCTTGAGGATGACTGATGAAACGAACAAGACTTTAATGGCCAAAGAAAGAGAATTTGTTAGGAACTTTTTCAATGTCCTTGTATAATGGGATTGGAATTGTCATACATAATCTCAAACTGACTAAAATAAGAAATGGATTAAAGATGTATAGGAGAAAATCATGAAAACTGAACAATATATACATGATGCTGAAATATTTATTTCAAGAAAAAAGCATGGTATAAAGTTTCAGGTGAATAAGATGAATGCTAAACAATCATGGATTAACGGGCAAAAACAAATATCGTATGAATTTCTAGAATGACAGATTATAGATGATGAGAAGCATTACACATCGTTTAAAAAATTCATGAAAATCTGACACTTTGTATGCTTTGGATGCCTTCCGAAAAAAAAGTCTTGTCTTCTGACATTTCTTGAAATTAGATTGTAAGTGTGCTAAAAGATTATGACAACAAACACCATGATGAACATTCGGGAATATATTTTCAATGGTAACGGTAATCGCTATACCATATAAAAAATGAAGGTTAAATATTTTGAGTCATCAATGGAAAAAGTAATTTTTGTAAGAACCACGACCATGTATATGTACACTTATTCTTTTATATTCCATACGCAAATGGAAAATTTTGGTCTTTTTCGTCTATTGTAACTGCAAATAACATAGCTCCATTATCACTAGGGAATGTCCACAATAGTTGAAGAAGATGCATAGCTACAAAACAATCAAAAATGAATTAATAAATGATGTAGAAATATATTTTATAAATATATGAAATCATAAAAAATAAATGTTACTGTGCAACCAATCGAGAGGAACAAGAGCTCTAATTGGTCTTGATCATCTGTTTAAATGCATGTCACCATTTCGGGAATATGTGTTGGTGTTTTTAGTGTCACCATGTCGTTTTATGTAACTGGAACTAACATGTGAGCTAAGGGGCTTCATAATTTGTACTCTAATATATGTACGAGTTCGTGCGGAGTGCACACATGTATAAGATCAAATTAGAAGCTGGTTCGACGACAAGTCGGGGGTCCGGGGGCAGCGCCCCTGGGTCCAGGGTTTCCAAAGGGGCAACGCCCCTTTGGTTGGGTCTAGGGGCAACGCCCCTAGCAGGGTTTTACATATGGTAACTTAGTGGGAAATTAGATTTCTTGAGGGTGATTATGGTAAAACTAATGAAACTCGTTAGCTTTGGTAACCCTAAATCCTCATTAAAATCCAGATTACCCTGACTTGCTTCCAAAGAAACTCATGACGGACCAACTCTAATGAAACCATAATCTCATTTATTATATAAGAGGTTCTTCCTTCTCATAATATATACACAAATATTAGCTCTCTTTTTCTTCAAACTTTCACAAAATCTTTCTAGAAATTTGGCTTATGATTTCTATGCCTAGAATCGTAAGTGTCCACTTGGATTATCCTAGGCTGAATTTCTTGCAACCCATACATAGGGTAAAAATATCAGTTCAGAAAGTATTCTAATGATCCAAGTTGGTATCCAAATCTCCACTACAAACCCTACGATTTCTAACATTCATACTGATATATTCTACTCCTGGAGATGGGTGACTCAATCCGCAAGATGACTGCTAAGTTTGCCAAACTGGAGAAGTTCGAAGGCGTCGACTTCAAGCGTTGGAAAAAGAAGATGCACTTCATGCTGACTACTCTAAAAGAAGCATACATACTGACTACTCCAAGACCACTGGAGCCTGAGGAAGGTGCTGTTGAGACAATTGAAGAGATAAGAAAGAGATAAAAAAAAGTGGTGCTCAGATCTCTTAAGGGTTCTTACTCTCACAGTCTTCATGATCAGACATGTATTCAAGCTTTGATAATCATTATGCCCGTCATTCCCATAACTGATGAAATAAAGGTCACTTGTTTAAGTCAAGCAATCGTAGAGACGGGAAGAGTTAGCTATGAAAATTCTACCTCTACCAGCCTCAAAAAGGCAGAACCAAAGAAAGTAGCAACTTTAGAAATTCATGCTCAAGTCTATTACTATCGGAAAATGATGACCACATCTGAAAATTTCACATTTTGAACGGTATGTTTGATGCTTTATTTGATATCCATAGTGAAGCCTTGTGTGCCAAGGAGTTATGGGACACCCTTGATTTAAAATATATCATTGAGGATGCTTCTAGCAAGAAGTTTTTGGTCAATGACTTTAACAATTATAAGATGGACGATTCAAGGTCTGCTACTGAACAATATGAACTCCTTGGCATATACGGTCAGTTTAAACTACACCGTATTAATATGGATGAATCCATTGTTGTGTCAACCATCATTGACAAATTGCCTCCATCTTGGAAAGACTTCAAACACAACTTGAAACATCAAAAGGAGGAACTGTCTTCGGTTCAACTTGTTAGTCACATTCGTATTGAAGAATCTCTTTGTGCGAAAGAAAGTGACAAATCTAAAAAACCCAAAGGAAAAGTTGAATCTGGACATCCCTCGGTTCATATGGTTGAAAACAAACCAAGGACCCAAAACCACAAAGGACATGGAAAACATATGCAGGAACATGTCCCAAGCAATTCCAACAAAAAGAGAAAGCATCTGGTTTGTTGGACGTGCAATCAAGTTGGGCATTGCAAGCATGATTGTCGTGTGAATTTAGGCAACAATGATTCCCGATCCCGTTAATATTTTAAGCGCATTTTGTTTCACACGCCATGCTTGTTTGTATAAGATATCTATTTTGTATTTAGAAATTGAAATCCTATCGGGTGTCCGTTCCATGATAGACTAGGCTTTGATTACTACCCAAAACCTAAACAATTAAATGGTCCAAAACTTTTTTGTTTGTTTAGTGATGGTTTGGGTTCAATTGTGTTGAAGAACAAGTGTGTTTGTTTATAAGTTTTTGGACCTGAAACATGAAAGTATTCTCTAGTCGCATAACCAAAATAGAAGTATAATTTCCTAGTAACGAGATTCTTGAAACCTTAATTTTCAAGATCTATTAGTTTTGTACTACAATCCATCATGAATAGTTTTCAATACTAATACTAGTTGAAAAGATTTTATGTCTTTGAATGTTTGTAGGTTTTATCCTTTATGACGGTGATGTTGTATGAATGAGTAGGTGCATACATAGGGTATATACAGACACCACAATATATAAGGCATACGATAGAATGGTGTGTTTTTGTATATGTATTCATCATCTAACCATTAAATTTAAGTATCACTTTCCTCAAGGTCATATAAGCATATATGAAAGATCTATTGGTTCCACATAAAGAAGTAGATTGGTATTATCCACCAATAGAATTACTGATGTGTAGTGTGTGTGTATGTGTGTGTGTAATATATATATATATATATATATATATATATATATATATATATATATATATATATATATATCATATTTACGAACATTTGCATCATTTGTAGGAACAACATTGTCACAGGTAACAACATCATCATCACCACCGTATTTATACGTGTCTAGATTTACATAATGACTTTGTCATTGTATTGGTGTTTTATATACAATATATATATATATATATATATATATATATATATATATATATATTAATTTATGGTTGTACAAGATCAAACTAATCAAATTATGGTTGTACTAATGTTTCATTTACAACATACATAGTAGGATATTGAAGGATACTTCGAGGTATTAAAATACCAACTTGATAGTTGTTACCTCTTTCGTTAGATCAGTTGTTATCAAAATATTTTTCTCTTTCACTAAATTGTTTCTTACTAGAGCCTTTTTCGATAGATTGGTTCCTATCAACAATTGGTCGATTCACTACAGTCGGAACCTTTTTCACCGAAGCACTATCTTCACATCCTATACTTCAATATAGGATACATGAAAAGACAAACTAATAACCATTTTTAAGTGTTCATGTCACTCACATCCTATACTTCAATATAGGATGCATGAAAAGACAAACTAATATTAGGTAGGTCTTCCAAACATGTATTCAATCTAACCAAAATTAGTATTTCAATGAAATTTATATTTTTAATAAAAGGCCTAGCATATTATGTTTTACCATTTATTGACTGATACAAGCAACAACAAAATACTCATCTAACAAATTTGAAGTCATGTTTTTTTCTTAGAAAAATGATTTCAGACATTTTTTTGCTGAATTTTTTTTATTGTTTCAAGAAGTAGTATAAAAAAAACAATAATGTAAAATCCCGATTTCCAGGTACGAGATTTATTCCTTTAAAGACAAGTTTTCCTTGGAACTCGTCGAGTTGATGGCCTCAACTCGACGTATTGAAGGCTTTTGGGCCTCACATCTTTTTGGACCAACTCACCGAGTTGGTGAGGAAAACTCGACGAGTTGGTGGCTAAATGAGAGACCCTAAATTTTAGGTTTTTCACCTTATATAACCTCCTTAAGTCCTTGAGACTGATCTTTTATTAGCCTGCAAACCCTAGTATCGGCTTTGTATTCGATCTAACCAAATTTAGTATTTCACGGAAATTTATATTTTTAATAAAAGGCGTAGCATATACTACCTCTGTCCCAAATTAATTGTCCACGTTTGACTTTTCAAGTCTCTATTCATCAACTTTGACCTTAAATATTTTTCTTTTTGATAGATAATATTTGATGAAAAATATATGAATGAATTGTATTTTAAATGTCTTTTCAATGTTATAAGTTTCATCAAGTAATATATAATACAAATAGACTTCAAAAGTCAAAAGTGGACAATTAATTTGGAACGGAAAGAATATGATTTACCATTTATTGACTGATACAGGCAACAACAAAATACACATATGGATATTTGATTTTATATATATCATATGCGAAATCCTCATCTACAACGTAGAAATCCGTTCTTTTCCCTCTTAAATGGTAAACACATTTTTACGGTTTCCTAATTTCCGAGATGCCATCTGATGACTATTTTGGTATAGTCTCTAATTTTTGTTTAAATCTTGTAAAGTGGTTAATATCATTAAAAAATCTTATATATTTATTTTTTTCGGATTAAATCATAACCTTTTTTTCTAGAAAAAAAAAAAAAAAAAAAAACTTTGCAAACTTTTTTTCCCAAAAAGCTCTGAACTTTTTTTTTCCCAAAGAACCCTCAGTTATTTATTTATTTATTTTTGGGAGAACCATAATATTTGACAAAAAGTTTTTTCTTTTAATTAGGAAAAATGGCTAAAAAGGTTAAAACTGAAAAATGAAAAATGTAAAAACTTTATTATAAAAGAAAGTTTGAGACTTAACCTTTAACAAAACTAGCTTATCTATATACTCCTAAATTTTTTGTTTCCATATTTTACCAATAATAGGGTATATTTCCACTAATTTATTTTTTTTGTTTAAAGTTTTAAAACATCTCATCACATCGCGTATCTTCAAAAAGCAACTCCATGTCCAAGCCTTTTACAACCTGGAATTTTGACAACAAGATGACATATTTGATGGATCTTAAATCTAAGTATTAATTTGTTTTTTTCTTCCCCAAGAAAAATAATGGCATCTCACAGTATCAATGTAAAATATAATGATGTGCAGTGCAGTGCATATTTTAACCTTATTAGAATTTGGATCCACAAAAGGTTAAAGTAAAGGCATGTGATGTGAGAGTCTATTTCATTTACATCTTTTTAAGCAACTATATTCCCCCCTTGCCCCCCTTGAGTCCTTGAGTAATCAGTCTTTAATCTACATTTTAAATGCATTAATTAATCACCTTTCATGTAGCAACAAACACAACATTAAAACAAGTCATGATCCCGGTTCATTAAAGGTTTCTTGATTTGATCAATGTACGGAGGTGACTCATCACAAAATCATTTTAGTACTTAGTTTTCTGTTACAAATATTAATCCAATATAAGAATTAATATAACTTGTAAGAATGAATGATCTTATTATATATAAAATGTACGTAAACGCTTAGATATTGATCATTTGAGTATAACTTTTTTTTTTTTTTTTTATGGTTTGAGAACATATATATAATCATATATACTTTTTGTAAAACTGTATGTGAAATGAAGCAAGATATATAGTTCTAATTCATGTTTATAACAAGATTGAAGCAATTTGGGTAGTGGGTTTTTCTAGCCATGTGAATTCTATGTAGACAAATGGTTTGATGGAACGTGGGAATGATTGAATCAGATTCAGAATTTCTTCACCCTTGTGAATGGATTTATTTATTGATATAAACCAAATAAAAAAAAACAATAATAATAATTAAACCCCTCTCTGCATTCTCTACTTGCAGATTTACATGTGATGCTGTTGGATTGGTCCTTATTTAAGCAGCTCTTATTCTAATCCTCTAAACCCATCTTCTTCCTCATTTGCTTCATCTCATCTCTGCACATCAAAAATGGCGAAACTTTGCTTTCTCTTGCTAACTATTATCTACTCTCTATTCCTCCATGTCCATGCACTTACCCCTTCGAGATGGACAAAAGCCCATGCAACCTTTTATGGAGAAGCCGATGCTTCCGGAACAATGGGTATATAATTATATATGCTTCTTTTAATCAGCCCATGAAGCAGCCATTATCGATCGGAGGTTGTTACTGATCTTAACTTGTTTCTATATATGCAGGTGGTGCTTGCGGATATGGTAACCTGTACTCCACCGGATACGGAACAAGAACGGCGGCGTTGAGTACTGCTCTTTTCAACGACGGCGCTGCTTGCGGCCAGTGTTACAAGATCATATGCGATGTCAAGACGGACCCAAAGTGGTGCAAGAAAGGAGTGTCGGTGACAATCACCGCCACCAACTTTTGCCCACCAAACTACGCTCAGGCCAACGACGCCGGAGGGTGGTGCAACCCACCGCTACAGCATTTCGACATGGCTCAGCCTGCTTGGGAGAAGATCGGGATTTACAGAGGTGGAATCATCCCCGTTATCTACCAAAGGTCCCACGTCTTTCCTTCTTTCTTGATCACTGTATACAAACTTACAAACTCCATCTTCTGGCATTTGACTGATTGTTTTTAATCTAATTACTTGTTTGTTGATCAGAGTACCATGTAAGAAACACGGCGGAGTTAGATTCGCGATAAACGGGAGAGATTACTTCGAGCTTGTTTTGATAACGAATGTCGGAAATGCCGGAGCTATTAGGTCGGTGAAGGTGAAGGGATCAAAAACCGGGTGGATGCCGATGTCGAGGAATTGGGGAGCTAACTGGCAATCGAATTCATACCTCAACGGCCAATCTATGTCGTTCATGGTGACAACCACCGATGGTATCACCAAAACGTTCACAAACATTGTCCCTTCAAGCTGGACATTTGGTCAAACTTTCTCAAGCCGTTTACAGTTCTGAAAGAAAGAGATGAGAAGACCGTGTGCTTCAGTGTTTATTATGATTTGGAATTTTTTAAGGGGGCAGCGGCGTGCTTTCTCTTTTTATAGAAGCAGCCCGCCGGGTTTTCTTTTTCCGGGCGTTTTCTTTTTATATAATATTATTATATATAATAAGTATATGGATATGGATTTGAGGAGCGAAAGGTGTTTCCCTAATTCTCTAAGGGGAAACCCTACTAAAGTGTGCTCGTTTATACTTGTGTATTCTTCGGTAATTATGTAATAAGAAGCACTTCATTTCTTCTTTCTCTATATATTTTCTTACATGGGTTCAAGTTCTTTAATATAAATATATGAGTAAATTACAAAATGAGAAATTAATGACACAAAAACCTTATAATATTTTCAAAATTGGTAGGATCCTAAACTTTTATTATTATTTTATGGGGGCATAATTCCAATTAACCTAATTCAGCCGGTGGAAATTCCACGTGCAGGGCAGACCCAATGGTTAAATTTTTTTACATAAGATATGGTTAAAATTGGGTTATATTCTTTTTTTTTTTCTTCTAATACACAAGGCTCTCAACGAAAATTTGAATTTAGGCAATTAGGCTTAGAGTATTGGGGCACCTCCTTATTTGATTGACGACATAAACAAAATGTTGCTGGGAAGTGGGAACAAGCTATGTAAATGTTGTCAAACTTGTCAAAGCCCACTAGAAAGCATTTGTTTTTTTATGCTAATTTAATTTGCGTCAAAGGTTTTATATTAGCATTAATGTTAATTAATTCACATAGTTTGTTAAAAATAACAGTCTATTACATAGCTTTGCCAAAATTAAGTGATTAAAGGTTAAAATGATCACGTTTTTATTTTTATTTATTTATTGATTTATTTATAATTATAAACTTATATTTCGAATAGAATTAATGTATTCAATTTTTTACGTCTTGTTCCCAGGTTATACTCAAAGAGTAATATGGATGGAAATAGAGAGAAAGTGAGGGACATCGAAGAAAAATCATATTCTCAAGTTTCAAATGGAAGGAAAGTGAGGAAATGAAATGATTTTAAAGCTATATTTTCCTTCCAAATTTTCCTCTTAAATTGGACGGATTTGAGAAGAAAATGAGGGAAAAGAAAATCTTGAAGTTTATTTCCTTTTTACTCCTAACTCAGGAACATAAAAACTTAAAATTTATTTCTCGTTAATTTCCTACGAATTCAGGAACAATGAATAAAGAAAATTGTCATTCCCCTCTCTTTCTTTCTATCATTATTTTCCTTCCATTTCCTTTATTGAAAAAAAAATTACAAAATACCAATATTTGATTATGCTTTCTAAAAAATTACAAAATACCTCTACAATGTTAAAAGTTATGTTTTTATACAGTTAATTAAAGGTTATATAATTTTTGTGTTTTATGCCGGTCATTGGAATCTTACGTAGCTTTAGATATGCTATGTCATGATTTATATATAATATTTATAAAAAAAAAAACATATTATTTGTAATGGCAAATTGTTATGATTCAACCCAATTATTTTCATCGTTTTAACCGACAATTATTTTGACCGTTTTAACTGACGCGATCATATAGTTGTTTGTTAGTGCCACATAGCATATCTTTCATTCATATTTCAAGAAACCAAAAACCCATTTCAAACAAACAAAAACCATCTAATAAGTTTCAAAATTCATGATGTTTTTTCAAATATATAAAAATTGCATACCGATTCTACCCATACGTACATTCAAATTACTCCCTTCAACACCTTGTTCATAGAAGGAAACAAAGAATACACCATCCTTCCTACCTCCAACACAATTTTTTCTGGGGTTTTCACATCACATTAAACCCCATGGATTGCCCCTTCCAAAATCGTTGTTCCATTAATATTAAGCAAGTTTTAGTTTATCATCTATAGATAGATACATAAATCAAGATTAATTCGATGTACCACTATCACCTTAAAGGATCAATGAATCATGACATATGTTATGAGTCCCTTAAAAATAACGGCAATTGTTTCAATGAGATCAACCGAAGAAGGAATAGACACTGCTAGATCTGCTAGAATTATTCACTCTTGGGTATAAGCATTGCCCACTACTAGAAAAAACTTTTTTAATGACAAACGAATTACGACGTACTACAGTTTTATGATAGACAAAAAAAACTTTTAATAAAAGTTCTGTCATGATATTTAGAATATAAATAAATTACGATTTAATTTATTGTCTAAGCTTAAAAAAACACTTGAATGAAAATGACGAACGACCTTATTTAAAAAAAGAAAAAAACTTTCACTCAAAGTCGTCTTCTTATAATTGATGCCCTTTCTATATATCTAACACTCGACAACAAGAAAATATAAACGATGAAAACCACCTGCACTTAGGGTTTACTCATTAGAGTTGTGATCGAGAAATCGACTCGACATTGCATGTCACCATTTGACGTACGCCTCCGCACTAAACACAATATTGCTTCAGCCATATCTACCTCTAATTGCTTCAGCCTCTAATTGCTTCAGAAACGAATGACTCCACAACTCCGATGTTGGGCTCACAAGGTCATTGTCATCACCAAGGTTGTAGAATTCGTTACTCGGTACCTGTTCGGCTGACTATCGAGTAGCGAGTACTCGGGAGTACTCGCGAGTACTCGGATTCGGTAATTCATTTAGAAGTATTTTTAGGGAAACTATATATGTCAAAATCATAAGTTAAAATCATAAGTTGATTGAAATATATAACAAAATTAGATATATGTGAATACACAAAAACTGAAAAACTCATAATAGTCTCACTTCGTGAATAATTATTGAAAATTTAAGATATATATGTAGTAATAATCACATATGTGTTTGTTAAATAATAAATCATTAAGTATATTATACATATTAATCACCGAGTTGACCAAGTTTTACAACACTGCTCAGTTCAGTAAGGGGCCGATTGGGGAGTACTCGGGATTCTGTAACTCGCCTCGATAAGGGGCCGAGTAGCGAGTACTCGGATGAGTAATCGGCCAACTCGGCGAGTTTTACAACATTGGTCATCATCGATCACGCCGTCACGAAATCGAATGGTGTTTTAGGGTTAATCCACCGGTGTTGTGCCCAAAGCCTCAAGAAATCGAGTCCACCACTTGATTTGGGGTTTATCTACTCCCCTACGTTCAATCCATTAAGAAATTGTAACAGCCTGATTTTCATAAAAATTTTAAACTTTTATTTTCATAACCTCAACCACAGTAAATATAAAAATCCCAATACATATCCATGTTATTTTGAAAATTCAGAGTACAAAGAGTTAAATGTGAAAGCACTGGAGAATGCATGCCTCGTCATCAACCTTGCCCTTTGTTGGATTAATGTCTAAGTCCATAACTATATTTGGTATGTACTTGACCCGACCCGGCATGGTCCATTTGGGTTGCACTTCACCGACACAATTTATATGGATAATCTTTTGAGAATAGTATATTTATGATTAATATTAATATATTAGAAGTTCTAATATATTAATATGGAATCATATTATTTAATTAGTATTGATCAAGAATTAATTTATAATTAATTAAGTGATCAAAAGGAAACTAATTAAATATGGACTCTTAGATATATATGTGTAGTGGGCCAAGTTCATTTAGGTTGGGCTAAGTCTTCATGGATAGTCCATGGAGCTTTAACCCATGGATCCTAGGAAATGAAAGGTCATGGGTATTAGGGTTTAACCCTAATCCTCAACACTATATAAAGATGTCCTTGGTTGGTGAATTTGGCACTAGTGTGGATACACTAAGAGGGCTAGCCGATTTCACTAGAGAGAACCAAGTATCCATATTCTCTAAAGTCTTCCAAGGTGTTTTGGTGATTTTTGATTCCATTTGAGGCTTCCACACTATTGGGGCTAAGCTCTTAAAGCTTGAAGACATCAAGCTACTTCAAAAGGTATGTCATCTAACTAGTACTTTGTAGTATAAGAACATCATAATATGCTAGTTAGGATTAAAGCCTTGGAAAGTTCTTATTTGCATGTATAATAGAGAAAACATAATCCAAGGTTTATAGGGTTGCATGTACACCATAGGAGTGTTAGAATGCTCAAAACCCATCACCCTTATCAATAGAAGTACCTGAAACATACAAATAAAATGTAAGCATAAGTTTAGTGAGTTTCCCAATCATACAAAGTATATAATCACATAATGTCATGCTCATACATATACATACAATTTTCTATGGACTCCCTCCATGGTCTTCAATGGAATGTCATGAGATACCCCCATGGTCTTATATCCTCATGCAATGGACTCCCCCCATAGTTTTGACAAGTGCCATGGGCTCCCCCCATGGTCTTCACATAAGCCCATAAATAAACATACCATTTCCCATACAATACAAAAATATCATATCAAATAATGGACCGGCCTTGGTGCCTTCGACCCATGAGTGTGGTGAGAAGACTCACCTCAATACTTGCACGGAAGCTGACTAGGTCGAGCTTCCAATATCCGCTCTACACAACCCTAAAACATAAACAATTTCCTTAATTGCAATTCAACATGCCCCAAACCCCATAAATGTCAAACTTGGTAAAAAAAAACCACAGTCAAAGGTCAAAGTCAATGTCTTGAGTTGACCAAACTCGCTGAGTTGTCTCTTCAACTTATCGAGTTTCCCTAATGTCTGATCAGATCGCAAAAAATCCCATCAACTCGTCGAGTTCACCAATGAACTCGCCGAGTTGGCCAGGAATCCAGCCTCTTAATGCATTAAGATGTTTCTAACGAATCCAAGGGCCCCAAACCTCAGATCTCTTCCAAAATGATTTCTAAAAGAGTAAAGTTTCCAGCTTTACCCTTAAGAACCATCCAAAAGGGCGTCAAACTCAAACCCTAGGTTCTTTAAAGAGGTTCTTGACCCATTAAGCCCTAAAACTCCCATATCAACGTCCCAAAGCACATATTTGATGTCCCAAGGTAGGCAAAACACGTAAAGTTTCCAACTTTACGTCCATGCATACTAGAAATATCTTCTAAGGCAGATTTATGACTTAATAATGGACATATTGCATGTATGGGACATGGGGACCAATAAAGTTTGCAACTTTAAGCTTCACAAGGTCATGAAGAGGACAGATCTAGCTTGACAACCCTTGGAATCCACATATTTTGGACAACTCAACCAAAACCCCCCAAAATCATGCTTAAACTTCAAATAAGGAGATCTAGATGAATACATGACAAGGTTACGACTTTATATCTCAAAAATGTTGCCTTTGAAGAAGAGTTCTTGTATCTAAAGCTCCTCCTTCAAGTTAGATGCTTCCCACCTTCAAGCTCTTTTCAAGAATCACCAAAAACCACTCTGTAACATCCCAAAATTCAAGACTAAAATTTTCTTTTAATAAAACATTACTTAAAGCAAAATCATCAATCCAAATATAATCAGAGTATTAATTTCCAAAACACGTGTTCTTTATCAAAGTAAAACATTCCCAGGCTGTCTAATCTATGGTGTGTGCCATGCGATCACCCCGCGCTCTTCCCTCCGCTACCGGAAGTACCTAAAACCAAAACTGAAAACCGTAAGCACGAAGCTTAGTGAGTTCCCCACCCTACCACATACCATGCATAACCACATACTGCACATACTGGGCCACGCCCGCTATCCTGGGCCTCGCCCGCGACAACGGCCCCGCCGCTCCAGGCCCCGCCTGGCTTCGAGCCCCGCTCGAATACAGATCTGTTTCACTTGGGCCTCGCTTGGAGGTCTTTACTATTTGGAAAATCAATTGTTAGGTAGGTCAAATTCAGTGATTAATAGTCATAAATGTATTGTATCAAAATTAACATGACATAATAAAATGGGACATCCAGCTGATAAAGCTTTAAATGTTTTAAAACTTTTTTTTAAAATTTGATAATAAGTAAGTTATGCCATGTGATGTTTTCCATAAGGCTAAACAAACTAGTGAACCTTTTCCTTTGAATGAGCATAAGTCCTTTAGTATAGGGGAACTTGTTCATTTAGATGTTTGGGGTCCCTATAGAGTTGCTGTTATTGGTGGTTTTAGATTTTTTTTCTCACTATTGTAGATGATTTCACTAGATCTACATGGGGTTTTTTATTAAATCTAAAGATGAAGTGTTTGGTTGCTTTCAATAATTTGTTATGCTATTGGAAAATCAATTTAATGTTAACCTAAAGGTTATTAGGTCTGATAATGAAACATAATTTTTTAATTTAAAAATGAATAGTTTTCTTGAATCTAAAGGAGTTATTCATCAAACTTCCAATGTACACACTCCACAACAAAATGGAGTGGTAGAACGGAAGCATAGGCATTTATTGAATGTAGCTAGATCTTTTTTCAAGCTGGTTTGCCTAAATTTTTTGGGGGAGATTCTATTTTAAATGTTGTTTTTTTAATAAATAGAATTCCATCTTCTGTTTTAAATGGTAAAACTCTTTTTTGAATTAATCTATAATCATGTTCCAGTATATGATGAAATTTGTGTGTTTGGATGTTTAGCCTTTGCTAATAAATTAAACAATACCGATAAATTTTCTGAACGTTCTGAGAAATGTGTTTTTATTGGTTATTCTAATGTTAAAAAAGGTTACAAGTTATTTAGTCTTGATAATGGTTCTTGTTTCTTTTCCAGGGATGTGAAATTTTATGAGTCGATCTGCCTTTCCTTTTAAGTTGGCTTCTAAATTAAATGAAGTTTGTCAATTTCTTGAGACAACTTTTCTAAATAATAAGGACCCTCGAGATCCATTTTCAAATGATGAACTTTTGTTTTCTGAAATTTTTGATGATAACCCAAATAGTGGAGTGTTAAGTTGTAATAATCAGGATGGTGATACAACTGTTGATTAACCATCAAGTACAACTGATTTTGGTATTGATGGTAGTCCTAGCTTAGATGCAAATATATCTAATCAAGAAGGTACTCTTGGTTATGAAACTTCTAGTTAGCAACCTGAGACTGTTGCATCAAATCCCACTAGTAGTTTTGAGGAAAACTTCAATAATAATATTTGTACTTCTGATTCTCAGTTGCTAGGGGTTAGAAAATCTAATCGTGAGTCTAGCTTTCCTAAAAAATTTAATGATTTTGTTATAGAAGGAAAGTATAAATATGGAATTGAAAGATCTGTTAATTATTGTTTTCTTAGTCTTGATAACAAGTATTTTGCAACCAATTTAAATAAATCCATTGAACCACAATCTTATTATCAAGCATCTTTGGATTCTAACTGGGTAAATGCTATGAATGAAGAAATTGAAGCTTTGTATATAAATAATACTTGGGAAATTTATGATTTACCTGCTGATAGAAAACCCATTGGTTGTAAATGAGTGTATAAAATAAAGTATACATCTAATGGTGAAGTAGAGAGATTTAAGGCAAGGCTTGTAGCTAAGGGATATAACCAAAGAGAATGGATATATTTTGATGAAACTTTTTCACCTGTTGCAAAAATGGTTTCTATCAGGATTGTTATTTCTCTTGCAATTAATTTTAATTGGAAGTTATTTCAATTAGATATAAATAATGTTTTTCTTTACGGTGAGTTGGATGAAGATGTTTATATGTCATTACCCCTTGGTTATAATGATAAGAATAATAACAAAGTTTGTAAGTTACTAAAATCTTTATATAGGCTGAAACAGACTCCCAGAAAATGTAATGAAAAAATTATGTGGTTTTTTTTTACTTGAGTTTGGATTTGTTCAAAGTATGAATGATTTTTCACTATTTGTTAAAACTTCTAATGGTAATATTGTTATATTGCTTGTATATGTTGATGACATAATTTTGAGTGGTAATTGTGATGAAGAAATCAACAAAGTTAAAAGTTTTCTGAAATCCAAGTTTCTAATCAAAGATTTGGGAAAATTAAAGGTTTTTAGGGATTGAAGTGATAGATATAAATAAAGGTGCATGTTTGTGTCAAAGGAAATATTGTATGGAATTATTACATGAATTTGGAATGTTGAGCTGTAAAACAGTTAAAACTCCTTTAGATTGTAATGTTGTTATTAGAGGATAAGGGATTGATGTTAATGATGTGCTTATTCAAAATGTTGCACTTTATCAAAAATTATTTGGAAAAATCATTTATTTGAAAATTACTCGTCCAAATATTTCATATGATGTACATGATTGGGTTAATTTATGAATTCACCAAGGAAATCTCATTTTAATATTGCTATAAGGTTACTTAGATATTTGAAGTTAAATCCTAGAAAGGGTTTTTCTATTACAGAGAGTAATCTAAATTTAAAAAGCTTTGTTGATGTTGATTGGGCTAAGTGTTTAGTATCTAGAAAGTAATCTAAATTTAAAAAGCTTTGTTGATGTTGATTCGGCTAAGTGTTTAGTATCTAGAAGATCAATTACAGGTTATGTTGTTTTTCTTATTGATACTATTATATCTTGGAAAAGTAAGAAACAATATACTGTTTCTCGTTCCTCTATTGAATCAAATTATAGAGCACTTGGTGTAATTTCCTATGAAATTATGTGGATTTTAAAAATATCATTTGATGTTGGGTTGAAAGATCTAACACCTGTTTCTATTTTATTTGACAATGAGTCAGTAATAAAACTTGTTCATAATATAGTGTTTCATGAAAAAAAAACAAAACATTTTGATGTGGACACTCATTTTATAAGAGATAGGGTGTCTAAAGGTGTCGTTGAAGTTCATAAAGTAAGTTCAGATTTTAATATGGCATATATTTTTACTAAACCGTTGGGAGTTGTTCAGCATGAACGGATTTGTAAAAGTTTAGGGCTTGTGGATCCCTTTCAGAATAAGTGTTGAACTGGTTTTGAATTATAAGTTTGCGAAGGGGTGTTGAATTATAAGGATTTAATGTTACAAACTTATATTCGTTGTATCCTTTTAAGTATCCTTTTAATATTTTAGTTTATTTATTTAAAATATATTTGCTTGTGTTTGTCATGGTTTGGTACATGAGGGTATATTGTGTGTAGTTTGTATAAGTATTGGACTGGAATAATGATATGGGGAAGTTATAAGACACGCGGGTTTTATCCGATCCATATTATTGATCAGTGACTCGGTTGACTAGTCAGTTGTATAAATAAGATGTTCTATGTAAGAACTGGATACATATGCTTATTCATCTTCATACTGACATCTTCTTTTTTCTCTTGTCATTAGGGTTTCTTGTTCTTAGTCTTAACCTTATGTTCTTAATCTGTAAATCATGAGGTGTGTAGATTAGGTGAGTGATTTGTAGTGAGGTTCTTTGTAAAAGAGAAGAGTGTTATATGTATTGGGGTTTTGATTTGTAAGTATTCTTGAAAACCTTTTGGTTCTTAATAAATAAGATTTGTTGATGTTGTATATTCATGTGTTCGTGTTTCTTTTGAAGGAGACCTCATGGCGACTAGAGTATCATCAGAGGACAATCTTGCTGATCCTTTTACAAATGTGATGTGTAAGATCAAGCACTTCGAGTATGCTAAGAGCATAGAGATGAGAGCTAATATTTGTTTTAGTAGTTAGTTGATATCTGAAACAACTGTAACAATGATAAATTGTAATTGGTTTTGGTGATAAATAATAATGATTTATTTATGAGTTAGTAAACTACCATCTTCGATTGTTTATTATTTTGTTTCGTTTTGCAAGTTTAGAATCCACTTCCTGAGTATTAAGTTACTCAAAATCTCCATAATCGGTCATACTCTTAGGAGTGAGTATATGATTAAACAATGTCATGGAGTATTGGTTGATGGCTAATGGGGATTATATATGATATGAAGATGCAACTAACACTCATGAGTACTTAAATATTGATTTAGGTATTGGAAAACCCGCACTTAGAAAGATTACTTCATGGATTCAATCACGGGTAAATTCTAAGATGATAATATCTTATATTCTTCAAGCAGAGACGCATAAGTTATAATTTATAATTTTGTTGTGCATTGATATTACATAAATGCAACCGTAACTAGATGTTATAAAATGTATATACATGTACAACACGATGAGTCAATTATGATTATGTAGCCAAAGTTTATTCGTTCCTTTTTCCTTAATAGGAAATGTGATATATTGGGCTCTTTAGAGATTTGATGTTGACATTATAGTGTTGGGCTCAACCTGGACGAAAATTGATTTGTTCAATTCTACAGTCTAATAAGGTCATCATAAATAAATAACCAGTAAACATAATCTTGAACCATGAGATAGATTTATATCCATGTCTTAGGTTCATATGATATCTTGTAAAAAGAATGAATAACTTATAACTTATCTAAGGGCTGTCTCTAAGAATATGATTCAGAGTTCGACAATTGCTAAGGAAGCATGCTTTGCTGATTAAATAGGATCTTGTGACTAATAGTAGTTGATGACTTATCCAAGTGGGAGAATATTTGAATGGTGTCCAATGTCATAACTAATTGGTACGACTTTAATAACAAGGTCCTCCATTTGAGGTTAACCTCAATGGTCCAAATAATATGTATAGCTATATAACATATATATGTTTTAGGTTTGAGGCATATAATATGACCAGGAAGCAATAACGTTTAATTAAGGTTATTACACATTTACTTCTCATGTTACCACAAGAACGATGCAGTGGGAGAATGAAAGAGAATGCATAAATGTTGTGAACTGACATGACGGTGCATAATCTTCGGTGACTGTGTTCTACATAATCCGACAACACCAAAGTTAACAAAAAGTGCGATATTTTGTGAACATATTGGAAACTTCGTACATTTTTATGTCGTTTTTTCATTTACCTAAAGTAAATGATTACCACAAGGTTTTATTTAAACAAATGTATACTTCGTATGTATTTTGTGTAGAAATAGTATAATTTAATGATATTATTTGTACTAAAAAACAATAATGGTATTTTTTTAGCATTTTGAAAACTTCATTATCTTTTAAGTCATAACACTAAAATTTAATAACCAGATAATCTGATGGTTACCTAAAATAGCTGGTTCAATGGTATTTTATGTACTAAAAAAACAACAGTCTTTTTTGTAAATTTTGTTGCCTTTTTAAATATTTTCCTATTGTGAAATTGCATGTAATTGGTGCTAAATGACAATGGAAATAAAAAATGGTTGTTTATAACCGACTAAATTGCAATAAAGTAGACTATATACATATGACATATAAATTATAAAATGGGTAACATGCTATATTTCATTTCAAAATAAAATTTGTACCAAAATCTGGGTATAAAGATTCATTAGTTGTACTTGCATCTATCTAATTAATTTTTAATTTGAGTTGGTGCAAAGTTCTTAGGCTTTGCGGTATGGATTAGGCTTGGCTAGGCGTAGTGCATACGTGGCAAGGCCACCTACGCGTGAACACCGCCCCAGGTGTGTGTAGGTGGCATGTGGCATGGGGCTGGCTATGGACGAAGACGATAGACATAATTGATGCAGCATTTTTGACCATTCCTTTTTCTTTCTTTTGGTATGGCGGGGTCAAACAACAACATGAATGTGCTTGGAGCCTCTCCGATATTTAATGATATTTTGCAGGGTAAAGCACCAAACATGTCGTTCGTTGTGAATAAACATCAATATAATTATAGATATTACCTTGGTGATGAGATATATCCAGAGTACCTTACGTTTGTCAAGTCGTACTCATTTCCGGCCGACGAAAGACGAAAATTGTTCAAGTTAGCACAAGAATCGGCAATGAATGATGTGGAACGGGCGCTTGGGGTCCTCAAACAAAAGTGACACATTATCAAACATCCGACACGGTCATGGGATAGGACGAAATTGGCGAAGGTGTTGACTGCTTGTGTTATTTTACATAACATGATAATTAAAGAAGAGGGCAGGGCTATTTGTATGTATAATCCGGAAGATATTCTTAACCCACTTGCAATAATACAAGTCGGCGACCCTGCATACTTCACACAACTTTTGGAAATACAAAACAGTGAAACACATCACAATTTACGTTATGATTTGACTGAGCATATATGGCAAAGACAATTACAGCAACACGGTGACAATAACGACGACGGGGATGACGACAAGGATGACGACGAGGAGGACGATAAGTAATATTTTCTACGTTTTTTAGTAATTTAGGTTTTAAATGATTATGTTTTTTTAAGTAGTGTAGGTTTTAGATTTCTAGTTTTTAAATTAATGTAAAATGTTTTTAATTAATATTTATGCTTTTATTTTTGTTTAATATTTATTTTTAACTTATTCTAATAGAAAAAAAAATGTGGAGTGGTGACCATTTCCAAAAGTCAGTGGGTTGGTAGTAGGTTGGCAGTGGAGTTACATGGCGATGAGGTGACATCACTTTTTCGATAGGTTGAGTGTGATCATACCCTTAGCCTTATGATAATAAAATAGTTTTATGGTAGTTTGCTTTGGTTAGCAATATCTTATGTCGATTAGGCGACTAATATGACGGTGCTATCAAATGATATGATAATGTTTAATACTTTAAGTTTGGTATTTTGGACTAGTAAAGTGTTTAGGAGACACATTTATTTTTAAGTATTTGAATTTAACTTTATTGACTTGTATTGTTTTTTACAAGTTAATAAATTACATAGCACATATATATTTTTTTTTATTATTATTAAATTTAGCATCATATTCATAAGTGGGTTTTTTTAAATGTTAATGAAGACTAGTGAGGGATATACCAAATTTCTAAATAGGACGAGATTCACTTCCTTATATCTATTATATGCATGGGAAGTTGGGAACATGAACAAGGATTGCTACAAGAAAACAATTGAGATACATTATCATCTGAATAAAGTAATTGTTAACATGGATACTCTGAACAATAAATTTTAAAAAATATTATAACAATGTAGCTGTCCATTCTGCATCCCTCAACGTCCCCTCCCCATGCTGGGCTCTACATATAGAAGGCTTTGTGTTCGAGTCCTGATGGTTTCAATTAGGAGTCGGTCATAAAATGGTATATGATGTACTTCGGTGTTTTAGTATTTTATCCAAAAATGAGTTTCCTCCATTATCCTCGCAAAAATGAAGAACCACAGTGGATAATTGAATCCATTTTTAGAACTATGTATTGAAAAGAACACAAAAATCCATAATAAAAAAAAGTTAATAGCTAAACCTTCAAAAAAAATTAAAAAAAATAAAATAAAACAAAAGTAAAATCTGGTTACCAGTAACCCTAAATAACAAATGAGAAATCAAATACTCTCTTATTTTTCTTCTTCTTACCATCTTCTCACATACACTAAATAGCAAATAAGAAATCAAATACCTTTTTATTTTTTTCTTCTTATCATCTTTCATCGTTTAAAATTTTAAAAATTATAAGAGGATAGATATATTTAACTTCTCATAGCAAATACAATCAAAGACATGTACATTTTGGATTTGGGGCTATATTTTATTTTGGACCCAAATTTGGTATCTTGGCCCAAATGCCGAAATCTTAATTAAGCATCACGCCTTGATGAAAGAAAGCAACACAGTTCGATCCACGGTGAAGAACCAGGTCCAGGTATCGATTGGGATTTGGGTGTCGTCAAACAAATCGGAGGGAATCTTGTTGCTAGGTTAGCCGTTAATTTCCGATTCCAATTTAGTTCAAATGACAACCCTAAATCCCGACCCTGCTGCCAATCAAGAATCGCAAGTCCCGGCAGTTGTTAAAGACAACTTGGTAGCCATTGATGGTGAAGGAGACGATGGAGAAAAAGAGCTGCATGAGCTTTTGTTGCCAAACGTCAATGATCTCCCCCTCTCTCCTCCTTCTGCAATTGAATTCAATTTCGTCACTTACTTCGCTCCTGGTATGTAATTTCACCAACCAATGCCTTTAATTTCGTTAATTTGATTAACGGCTCCTTCTCCTTCCGCCCTAGAAATAACAACCTATGATTCTACAGAGTATAATCTAGTTTTATTTTCATATTCGAATTCAAGAGAAACTTTTTGATACATATAATTACTACTATCAAATTTGAAGTTAAAAGTTAGCTAATTTAATCTGAATGCTCAAATACTCAAATGTGTGTATCAAATTTGAAGTTTTTGACTATAAATTGTCAAATGTAGATCAAATTACTCTTATCCCTTTTTCTAACATTGTGTTTGGTTATATTCTTGTGTTTTGATTAGATTTTATGAAGCCTGAGCATGATCAATATATTTATCGCCATGCAAATGGGTATGAATCTTCAAAATAGATGATAAGATTTGAATTATTGATTCAGAAACTACAACTAACTGAAAGTTGTTTATACTTTATAACATTGACAGTTTCCCTTTCTTGTTTTCTGAATAAAGGTTATGTGTTATTGGATTAGCTTCTGGTCATGTGGCCTTCAAGGATGAAGGAGGAATCACTTCTGTGGATTTCAATGTTGGAAAATCCAATAGAAGTGAGATCAAGGTCACAGGGAAACGCAAAAGGGTACATCCGTCATTCAACCTTTTCTCAATCCTTTTTCTAGCTAAGATTTTTCTTAAATCAACTATTTTGGTTTCTTTTTTTACAGAATGCACAACATTTCGAGTCCAATACAGCCTTATGTAAAGTATGCACCAACAATGGTTTCTATATTGTGAGGTAACTTTGTTTTATTCATTAAAGATCAAATCTTTTGTGTTGAATCCTGAAATTATTTTTTGGGGATTTTAAAGTGGGAAATTATATTTGACAGATGTTGTATAAAAGGCTCTTTGTTGGAAGTAAATGAGAGGTTAATAAAGCAGCCAGAGTTGCTGAATTCATCTGTAAGTTTACTCTATACATTATTTAGTTATAACTGATAAATCTTTTACATACAAAAAACAAAAAGATAAAAACTTGATTTCAAGATTCTTATTTAAATTTAATCCCTGAATTTTGCTCAAATGCAGGCAGATCGAGAAGGATTCATTGCTATTCTTATGCCAAAACCAACCGATTGGATCAAGGCCAAAGATTCATTCATAACCTTAGAAGAATACAAGAAGCTTAGACAGTTTTAAGTTTTAACATTTCCAAATCTTTAACTATTGTACCTTTATGATTCTTTAATAAAGATTAGAATTACAATAAATATGCTTTCTATATGTAACAAATATGTTCCCTTTTTCTTTTTATCACTTTTCTTCACATTTTCAAGATTCGTAGCATTTCAATTCTGTGATGTGGGCATTATTTTATCTACTAGGAGTCGCCTTGATCTATTAACATTAAGCAAACATAAGTAAATATGATCTTCAAGCTCTTCCTTTTGTTCCAAGAAGCAACTATCATGAACCCTAAATTCCCTCATCACTTCCTCCAACAAATCAAACTTTCTTCCAACACATTTTCGAGCAATCACCTTTCCAAATTCAACTTCATCATGTAATCTTCCAACAAGCCAACACATTGTATCAAGATCTTTAATCAATGTGTAAATACCTTTTGCTGCAACATCCATTTGTGATCCAACCCTTTTGAGCTCACTTGTTTTAAGCCCTTTTTTAGTCTTGAATAGGCCTAAGAAACACGCGATTAAACCCGGGGATGCTAATGTCACAACTAAACCATGGCATGCGAGAACTATCAGTGTGATGGCTAAAACCGTATATGAAGCTATGAGAGCAAAGCCTCCACATTTTTTCAAACATATGAGAACCTTTCTCTTTCTTGTAATCCTTGTGTGGTTTGTTGTTAACTTGTTTAGTAAGTGTTTATGGTTGATGTGTATTTTGGGAAACTTTTCTGGGGTGAAATCGGATAGAGGGTTCACCATGGATGAATATGAAGCGAGTTCTTCGTATACTTTTGTGCTACTTGGGACCCTTTGAGCTAGCTTGATGAGCCTTTTGACTTTATGATGGTTTGTGTTGACTTGATGGATGGATTCGAGAAGTTCTTCACATATGATCCATGCTTGTAATCCAGATTCAAAGAAATCAAGGAGTAGATGATGGAGATTGAAGGTTTTGGCAAGTTTGGCTATGGCTTCAGTTTGTGGTTCGAGAAAGATATCACATAGATGGATGTAATGAGTGTGAATGGATGATGAAGAGGATCCATTATCGAATGTTATGTGGTTTTGAACTTTATCGCAGATATCTAGGTATGATTGTGTTCTAAATGCCTTCATATATTCCTCGTTAACATCCAATATCTCTTTGCCAAAACTTCCTGGGGATTGTTTATTCATGTGTTTACCTGAAAGAAAAATGAAACATGTCTACTTTAAATAAATGAGAGTTTTGGATCATATGGCGAATAGAACCATGAATTGCGTATTCTTGAAGTTTTGTGAAAACACTTGAAAAGAATTAAAGGTCACAAAAGAAAAATTAAAGATTGATGATGATGAAGACATGGAAACATACCTATGAACCTCATGAAAGATAACTTGATCCCGGAAAACTTCATATTCTCTGATAGCCTGGGAACATATTTAATTTGGAAATTAAAAGAATTTAAAGCTTGCACTCGAAGGCCATCATTTGTATTTATAAGCTAACAACAAGAAACCAGTTCCTGAGGTGTTAGCTTAATCACACGTTTGCTTCTATCCCACGTTACCCACCACTGGGAGGAGAGAGAGAGAGAGAGAGAGAGAGATAACAAACCTTAACATCATGGGCAAAACGGAGTTTTTAGAAGTTGTCCAACTACAAGAAAGTATATATATATATATATATATATATATATATATATATATATATATATATATATATATATATATATATATATATATATATATATATATATATATATATATATAAAAGTGTTTTTATTGATTATTCACATACGAATTAACTATCAAGACAAGTTTTGATATTCAAAGATTCACAGCATCACTATCATGCTAAATTAGTTTAAAATGTCTAATGATTTGTTATTGTTATTCATTATACATATATGATGTATTAAGATGACAAAAATTCATATTTAACTTTATGAATCATCATTGTATAACTTACATATCTAATTGCGAATATTAAGGATAATTATCGAAGGAAACATGTCCGTTTGATTACAACCACTAATTTTTTTAGCATCTTCCCAAAAGTCTCAGTAGTACCATACCAAGAAGAGGGGCACGTGGCTTAACTTGTTATTTTCTTGGATACATATGCAGGTTATTGTCCCTTGGAGAGTTTCTTTTTCTAGAAAAAAAAATCTGTTTTTAAGGATAATCCTCTTACAAAAAGACATGTTTTAGTTATGTAATGTTAAAGTCTTACTTTTTTCCGTAAATTATGAATATGATGATGTTAAGGTTCGGTATAAGCATTAATTAAGCAAAGAAAATGAAGCTTGTCCAAAAGTAAACCAACATCTTGGAATGTTGCAAAAAAATATTATCGGATTGTTAAGTACAATGATTATCCTATCCTATCCAATAGGTATACTATAAAGCAATTCAATTAATATTGATTTAAATAAAATACAAGTTTTGGACCCTTTCTCAATAATGTATACAACTCTATCCGAGTTTTCCCACATGAAATAAACTTATACCTATAAAATCGATTCACATGTATTTTATACGTGTACGTGAACGTATGTTTATATATATATTCTGTTCCTATGTTTCATCTTAGTGAGAGGTAGCGTAAGATGGAAGCAAACGTGTAAAAGAAACAAACAACTTTCCACCTGTTTGTTATTGGCAAGCCTATAAATGCACACGATGGCTTTCAAGTGCAAGCTTTATTAATTTTCTTGAAATCTGTTTGCATGCTCACTTCCATGCTGAAGAACATGATTGTCTCCAAGTTCAAATTTCCCTTTAAATTCACAAGTAAGTTCCCATATGTAATATCCATCATCATCGTCGACGATTTATGTGCATCTTGTGTTCGAAAATGTATGTACATGGTTTATATATGTATTTCAATTTTGTGTATAGCACTTTAAATAAGCAGATTTGGTCACCTATTCTTTAATATTTAACATAAACACATACGGGTTTTGATCTACAATTACTTAAAGTTTGCCATGATTGGCTCTTTCAGGTAGAAACAAGAAACAACTTGCGAGTAGCTTTGTCAGTGAGACGGATGTTAGCAAAGAGTATCTGGAGGCATTTAGGACGAAATCATACATGGAGATTTGCGACAAAATGGAAAGCTACATAGGCTTCGAAAATGAATCATATTCATCTTCATCCTCTATTCGTGATCATTATATTCATCAATGTGACATACTAGCTGAACCACAAAAGGAAGCCATGGATAACCTAGCCAATACCTATGATATTGATCACTGCCTACTCCTTGACTTCTTCGATGCTGGTTCAGAATCATGGAAGATATGTGAAAAACTTCTGCACTCTATCCATCAAGAAAATGTTAATCGTCTTAGCATCGCAAGGATCATAAAGCTTTCCGAAAAGGTTCCAAAAAGTGGTCAACGCACTAGAATATACAAAGAACTCGCCTTGTATTCGTCTTTGGAGAACCCTCTATCGGATTTCAGCCTAGAAATGTTCCCCAAAATCAACAACCACCTTAAACTCTTGCTGAAGAGGTTAACCACAAATCAGGTAAGGTTAAAAAGAAAGCGAGCACTCATCATGTGTATGAAAAAAGCCATGGGTTGTGCTCTTGTAGCTTCGTATACAGTGTTAGCAGTTGCACTGCTTGTTCTTGCATTTCATGGGTTGATTGGGATCGTAGTATCTGCAGGGTTGATCTCTTGTTTTTTGGGTTTAACTAGGAAGGCAAACACAACCAAGAAAGGTCTCAAAACGAGCGAGCTTAAGAGAGTTGGTTTGTTACTAGATGTGGCTGCAAAAGGGATTTACACATTGATCAAGGACTTTGATACGATAGGTTCGCTTGTACGAAAATTACACAATGAAGTCGAATTCGGGAGGACAATGGCTAGTAAATGTGTAGAAAACCTAAAGTCCGATGTGTTAGAGGAAGTACTGAGGGAGTTTGGAGTCCATGAGAGTCGCTTCAAGGAACAAATGGAAGAACTTAAGGATCATATTTACTTGTGTTTGCTCAATGTTAATAGATCAAGAAGGCTCCTGGTGAAAGAGATAATGCCTGTAGTTGCAAAAGTATTTGAAGATCTTTAACTAGATGATGGTTGATGATGATCGTAATATATACCTGCTCCTCATATATATAATAAAAAGTTTGGATTATTTTTGGATATTGGCACATTTATCACCTGCAATTTTGAAATGCACAGAAAAGGTCCATGTGAGGGTTTTTTTGTACATAAATAGTCCCTATGTTTAAGATTTCTGTATGTTGGTAAGTTTGGTCATATATAGAAAATAAATTACAAAAATTTTCATTTGTAATATACAGAAAAGTCATTATGCAGATTTTTTTTTGTAGAAACGGTCTATATGTTTAAAAAATATACAAGAATAGTCTGTACCTAATAGAAAATTTTCAAATTACTCCCCTTACATCCCTGCAATATATTTCAATGTTTAGTCCTTATAATTTTTTTTCGCACTCCTTTAGCCACATGAGTTTTGTTTATTTGCAGGGTTTTTTTGCTATAGTTTCGTAGTTATGCAAGCGTAGTCGAGCTATGGAAATCTCTAAAATTAAGGGTTTGGACTTTATTTAAGCACTTTATAACCTCAAGGCCCCTTCTATCATCATCTTCCTTTATCCCAAAGCAGTTCCCACGAAACCCTAATCCCTTTTGAGAGAATATTGAGCCTTGTGCGTGTTTTTCTGTGTGTTTGATGCATCTTGAAGAAGGAAAAACCCTTTGGAGAAGCCCTTGTTGATTAGAAGCTTGTGGATCCAGACTCTATTCACCTTGATCATCCTCTTGGAGGTATAAAGTGTCAACCTTGTTGAATCATCTCTTGGATCTAGTTAGTTTAGGGTTTTTGACATATTTTAGTCCCTTAAGTTGATTCATGTGAGTATAAGTTACTCCAGAAGTTTAGAATAGTATATTTTTGATATTTTTGAGGTCCCTTGTTTATAAAAATGGCATCTTGATGGATTTAGCTCAACCATGCACGGGTTGATGGTCATAATGTGAAGTTAGAGTGTTAGAAATGGGTGTTGGGTGCCTTGTTGAGTCATGCAAAAACATCAAGTTGATGACTTTATCATTTAAGACGTTTCCTTTGAGCAAGATCTTTGTTTTGGATGTTTGGATGTAAGCTATTAAGAGCTTAATGTGACATTTGGCCATCAGGGGAGTATAATGGGCGTACGTATGCATACGCTCAGCGTAATGCATTCAGCCCCCGTTTTCCCTTGTTGTGTAAGCTTGTATGTTGGGTGTAATAAGGTGGTACACTTAGTGTACTCACCAGAAGCCTTTTGGGCCATTTCTTGGGCCTTAAGTCTTATGGGCTTGGGTCATGACTTGTTAGGACTAGGGTAGGAAGGGTAAAAGGGTCTTTTACCCTTTGTGAGAGGGATTGTGATTTGGGATTTTAGTTGTGGTTATTACCCTGTTTATTTATTAAAGTTAGTTTGGATTTGCTCAATGTGAGGAGTCGTGGTAGCAACAGCCCGAGATTGTGATTTGTCTATCTTCAGACTGAGGTGAGTTTCCGCATTGTACTTGTGCGTTGAAGGTACCAATGTCGGCCCACTGGATTATGATATTGTAGAATAGTAGTGATCTTTGTGACACTTACCGATATATATATATATATATATATATATATATATATGTGTGTGTGTGTGTGTGTGTATGTGTGTGCTTGCTATCTTTGTGACTCTTGATAGTATGATTGTATGCTTAGCTGTAGATGTAAGATAGACTCGTACCGGTTGAAAGATATTGAATGAGTCGGAAGGGACTCAGGGGTGAAATAAACCCATTGCATGTTTTAGTATGATATAAGTGATTGAGGTATGATATATGGTATTTGGGGAACTTACTAAACTTTGTGCTTACGGTTTAAGTTTATGTATCAGGTACTTCCAGTTTGAAGGGTGAAGGTTTGTATCGATCGGATACACTCAAGTATAAACAATAATCAAAGAACAAAGAAAAAACAAAGAACAAAGAACAAAGAACAAGATTATCAAAAAGATACTTTCACTAAGAATGAATGTTCTCACAAAGAGAACAGGTCACCAAGACGGTCACCAAGACATTAACGACACCAAGTCGTGCATTAGGGTGAAACCCTAATGTTGATTATATACTATTATAGAATAACAAAGATCCCACTATTTTGGGACTGTATACCTATCTAAGTAAAGGTATGATCCTAATCAGAAAGATTATGGATCAGATATCTATTATATATATACAGAGTATAACTTCCTAATATACAAATGATATCTTCCTAATATATAATGATCACCAAGATCATGGACTTCAAGTTGACCCTGATCATACTGGAGCTAGCATTGGCGCTGGCGCTGGTGGTCAGTGTGTAATGTGTTTGACTCATTAGATCATAAGGTGTGACCTTACAATTTCCCCCTATCCGATGATGTTAAAACTAATATTCAAAGAATTCTTCAGTTTTAATGAATGCTCCCCCTGAGAAGGTGTATGACTCTTCCCATTTTTGGTTATCAGCAGTAGAAAGAGTAAGAGCAACGGAAACAATCAACGTATCATGAGTTGCAACATAATGATAGATGATCAGGAGACGATAGAATGTTGATATCTGCCCCCTCCCCTTAGATTTAGCTCCCATGCAGATGAATAACATCTGACGTTTGGTATGCCCATCATACTCCAAGGATCATCCGTGATCACTTGGTACAGTACGCCCAACGTACTAGACTACCCCATAGCCCACCTATCTTCCAAATGCCATAACTTCTTCGTTCTAGTTTCGATTTCGATGTTCCTTATATCTACGAAAAGGAAACGAAAATCTCTACAATCCTATAAACTCTTCTTTTCCTTAAAACTTTCCGAACTTAAATCCAAAATTCATGAAAAGCCCACACCATCATTTTACCGTTATACCCATAGGCTCCAAAACATAAAACAAACACTTGGTACCCACAACCTACATTATCCACCACCAAATGGGCCTAAGCCTCTCCATCCCGAGGCCAAAAGCCTTCTGATACTTGATGTTCGAGTCACGGTCCTGAATTATGAAACTACCTGAAATAGGGTGTTACAAACCTAGATCTCAACATAATTTTTTTTTAACTACATTCAATTTAGATTATTCATTCAAATCTTTCTAATAATTTTTAAATCCTAATCATTTTTTCATTTTTTTTCAGTAAGCTTGTTTTCGTACATTCAACCCCCTACCCCACACTTAAATAATGCAATGTCCCCATTGCATGCTAAAACAATTAAATAACATAAATTTAAATAGGAAGAATTGGAACATACTCCCCTTGGGGAGTAGTGGCGAGATCATATTTTGAAACCTATGTTGTAAAGCTTGGACTTCTCGTATAATGGTTGGAAATAGTACTTCTGGACTATTCTCTTTTGAACGCAAATCTTCCGGATCGTATGAAATCAAAGAACCAATCTTGAAAAATACGTAGGACCTCTCCCACATTGCGGGAAAGCAACTCCACAACGTGGTATAATGCTCGAAGTCGTAATTTTCGCTAATTTTAAAATCACCTCGATGTGGTTTAAGGATGCCATGACGTAGTGTCTTCTAAGAGAATCTTATAACATAAAAGGTAATGTATCGAATCTTCGTAATGTGTAAGACCATTCCAAATCTTCCTGTTAGTAAATATGCTTCAAAATGCTTTTCTCTTCATCATGTGGGAACCCCACACTTATTCAAGAACTTGTTCTTCGATTATGATCTTCAAAAATAGCACGACTTCTTATTCATTAAGCTCCTCCAAGTATCCTTCATTTTTACTACAAAATAAATGTAGAAGACTAGAGAAACACATGATCAAGTGGTCAAGCTAAAAGTAAAAACTAAAAACTAAAAACAAGAAGATATCAAAAGGAAAAGAAAATGCAAACTAAAAATCGGGTTGCCTCCCAAAAAGCGCTTCTTTTTTAGGAGTCATAACCTAGACTCCTTACCATCCTACGTTATTATGGTTGGGAGTGGGATCTCCCTTTGCTCCTTTTTCTCCTTCCATTTGCATTTGTAAACTTGAACCCTTCTCTTATAAGCCTTTTTCAAATTCTCCTTCTTCTTGTTGTTGTCGGTACTTTCCTCATGCTTATGCTTCACCCCTTTTCCTTGCTTCTTTTCCTTATTCACCTTCTTGACATCTTCCCTAGATCCTTCCTTTTCTTCTTTCATTTTGACCATTATAGGCTCCTTCAACTCTTCACCCATTTCTTCATCGATTATCTCCACTTCTTCATACAAGTTATCTTCCATTTCATCCACTTCTTCTTCCTATTGAACCATGGGTGTAGTAAATGCAAACACCTCAAAAGTCATGGGAATCGAGGCTCTTGGCTTTAAATATTTGACTTTTTCCAACATTAGGCTCCTCCTAAACCTTAAGCTCTTCTTCCATCATCTTTTCAAATGCAACTAGCTCATCAAAATCTTCTTCCATGGCATCCATATTTGTCACTTCATCTTTTGGCTCTTCATTATTACTTTAGGACTCATCTCAAAGGTAATAGCATCATCTCCACACGAAGTGTGAGCTTTGAATCATGGATGCCAACTAGTGCTCTAGTAGTACTCAAAAATAGTGTTCCTAAAATGATTGGAAGTTCTTCATCCTCCTTCATATCGAGAACCACAAAGTCGACCGGGAAAACAAACTTTCCAACCTTCACTAGTAAGTCTTTAATGATTCCTCATGGGTATGTGGTCGAGTGATCCGCCATCCGAATGTGTACTTCATGGATTATACCAAAATTTCTTTCTTTCTGCCAATCGAATGTGTACTTCTCCTGTATCAGAGGTATTACCTATTTAGATGTATTCTAAAGGCAAGATATTGCTCTCATGATATCTTCTAATAGGTATCATCCACTATCTTAAGCCTTCTCATTTCCTCCATTTGCTCAGTCCGCTACGAGTCCTTATCATGACATTCTATACACCAAAGCAGACGTTCGGTGTATCGAGATGAGAATATAGATAGAGGAAGGTTTAGAGGCGTATTACTCCTTATTACTCTGAAAAGTTACATAACAGTTCTAATACCGTAATTAAAAGTTTAAAGATCTGAACACATAAAGTTTCCAGATTTGGTCGATAATAAACCATAGATCCGATCAAATAATCACATCATAACACATCACAAATCATTTAACACATAAAGCAATTTAGGCATCTTCCCTAAATGAGCTAGTGCTCGTTTCTATTCAGGCGTACTTCCTAAAATATATTAGACACACTCCTCACGATCATCGCTTAGCATTCTAAGTTTAAGTCTAGAAATAAATCCTTATTCCTAGTTCGCTTAAACTAATGCTCTGATACCAACTGTGACATCCCCAAATTCACGATCATTTTAAAAAATTTTATTTATGCTTATTTGAAAATCAGAGTATTCATTTTAAAGAATAATATTGCGGAATTTGTTCCCAGAAAACATGATAAATATATTATCAAAGCATTTCCGAAGAAATGTGTTTTTGTTTATATTAAAACATTGGGATGTCATCGTCAATACATAAACATAAGCATAAACAGACCATACATTCATTTACACTAGTGATTTACATCTCCTTTAATCTCTTAGTGTAATGTAGCTTCGTATCGATACCAGTGATACAAGTAAACTGAGTGGGTCGGGTTAGGAAACCTGGTGAGTACATAGGGTTTCAAACCACAATAATAAAGTTATTATGTTTTATCATACAACAATTAACCCAATTACCCATCCCCATTATCTTCCTTATTCTTAAGGATCTACCCTTAGAATCATCTATTCTTCATTTATTCATTCCTAAGGATTGTCCTAAGGAATAGGCACAAAGTCTATCACTTCCAGGGTTTATCTAACATGCACTAAGTCCATAGTTGCCAATGTCATCTATTAGGAACAGCTGCCAACATTATCCTTTAGGCGTAGCTGCTAGGATTTGGTGGACATTTAGTTCAAGAACATCTATAGGTTGTAGCACAACTGTCAATGTTCATCTATAGGGTACTAAATCCATAGCTACCAACATTCATTTGTAAGGCACTAAGTCCATAGCTTCCAATGTTTGTTTATGAGGCACTAAGTCCACAGCTGCCAGGGTTTTTAGATTACATCTGGTGAACACATTGTTCACAACACCTATAGGTTACGAGCCTGCTAGTGTTCCACCGGACTGTCTAGAATAATACGTGGTTGTCATCTATACTCTGCTAGATGACTGGGCCATCGTTTGGGTCATAACTTAGGTTATCGCTTCTCATCATCTTTCACCTCTCATTATCTATATCATATTTCATCTCTCATGATTCATCTTATCTTTCATCTCTCATCTAATCTCATCTCTAATCTACCTATCTTTACCCATCATAATTATAGGTATAAAATACGTATACAGTTTAAATCGAATAAAACATGTATAATTTCTTCATCCAACATAGATATCAAGAACACAGATAATATGCACACATAGCACGTAATTTATATTAAATACTTCATATCTATGTGTAAGATGAAAGTAACTATGCACTCACTTGTTAAAATGACGACTCGAAATTCGAGCAGCGTTTCGCTTCTAGCAATTGTCTTTTTCTTTGACGTAATATAACATTATTATCGCTAAGTCTTAGTATAATATTTATTGTGACTAATTATTAGTCTCGATTCATCATTAAATCAAATTCTACTTTCATGATCAATCAAGTAAGGAACAACCAGGTAGGATCATATCGGAGGTAGGGTCCGTTTGGTATACAAAGTATACTGTTTGGAAATCCCACTTTAAACACCTCACTAAATCATAGCCTAGACATCATCCCCGTAAGTAGATGAATCAGTATAATGACTTGGAATCACCAATAAATCTTGTTTATAGGTTCATAATATCGATAATGAACTTAAACATAAGTTATACTTAAAGTACGACAAGCATAACTCAACTTACAGGGGGTTTAGCAAGGAATCGGGCTCTACGGGGGCAGAAATTCCTAGCCGAAAGCTCTTCTTATCGGAGCCTGCTAGCGCTTCGGGGCTTTCCTCTAGCATTTAGGAGTTACCAGGGATTTAGGAGAGGCTTAGAGAGAAGTTAGAGAGAGAGAAAGAGAGAGAGAGAGAACGGTTAAGGTGTGAGGAAAATAGGGTGCTCTTGCATCCTATTTATAGGCTGGAAAATTAACAAAATCGTCGAGTTTGGGCCTCTAGATCATTGAGTTGGTGCCACATGTCACCATCTGGTGGCAAGGCGTGGGGAGAAAGCAATGGTCCAGATTAAGCCACGTCACCCATTTCACAACAACACCCTTCCGACTTCTAAATTCTGTAACATTCGCATACGAGCTCCATTTTTTACATTATTTATATCCACACATAGGTATTGACAAGATCTACAACTCTCCTTTTGACTCCATTGGCTAATTCTCGACCGATTTTAAATTTAACAGTATGAGAAGATTACACTGTTAACAACCGTGTAAACTTCATAACTTCTACATACGGACTCCGTTTTCGAATGTCTTTTTATCGGTTATCTCCTATTAATGAGATATTCATAGAACTTGAATTGCCAAATTCACAAGGCAGTGCTAGTTGACTTGGATCTCCCATATTAATTGGTAATCCCTTGATAATCGAGTCTAAACACAACTCATTAAGAACTATCGTTGAGGCTTTTTCCAATTCCTTTCTACTACTCATTACATCCTTTGCAAACTTGGTAAGTTTCTCCATTGATTTTAAGAAGGGGCATTGATGGAAAGTGAAAGAACTGTTGGATTAGTGTCTAAGCCCGTAACCATATTTGTCAAATACTTGACCCGATTGTGCATGGTTCTTTTGGGTTGCCTTCACCAAAGCAACTTGACTGGAGAAATAATAGAGAAAGAGGTTATTATGATTTATTAATATGTTATAAGAATAATATATTAAAGGAGAAATCATATTTGTTTAATTAATATTGGTCAAAAATTAATTAAGAATGAATTTAGTGATCAAGTGTAATTAATTAAAAAAGAGGGGCTGAATTGTAATTGTGTGATAGTTACAAAATAGGGTAATGATTATCCTTGATATGGGTTGGACGAATTCAAGGGATAAGATATCCTTGAAATCGTCCAAAGGATAAGGATAAGGGTTTTCAAGGCTTATCTTATGGTTACTTGGTGGGCAAGCAACTAGATAAGGATAAGGACTGAAACCCTAATCTCTACACCTATATAAAGACCCCTAAGGCCATAAGAATTCGTCCATGCCTTGTCTAGGGTTCCTAGGGATGAATTTCATACCTCTTCTCTCTCTCTCTTGCCTCTCCATTTGCTCTTGGTGTTTGTGAGCCATTAGAGGTACTACACTTGTGGTACTTGCTTTCAAAGACAAGAAAATTCAAGATTTAAGTTGTTATTACAATATAACAACAAGAGGTATGTATTTCATATTTCCTTGTGGATTTCGAAATTCCTAGAAGCCTTTTAGGGTTCTTCAAGTGTTCATAATGTTGTATAACTAATAGTGATAACATAGATCCAACTCTAGGGTTGCATGCACACATAGGATTGTTTGTATAAAACCCATCAAGAACTTGTTCCATAAATTTCCTTTGTTTGGGCTCCAGAGAGTGTTTGATTGCTCGAGATGGGAAAGGTAAGGGTGGATGAAACGATTGAAGAGAAAAATTCTCTTTTACTCGAGACTACGACGTGGTGAGCTCACCACGACGTGGTGAAGCTTCAGAGAACACTTCACTTTTTTATCTTTTGGATTCAGGCTTTTCTTGTTCCAAACACATCTTGGGTTTACTTGTAGCTACTTCATTGGTCATTATTGGCTCAAAATGAACCTCTTCTTCGGTGTAGATCACCATAGCATGAAATTGTGACTTTTGGTCTTGGTTTTTGGGTGGTAACCTTTCATTGAAATGTGTGGTTAATTGCCTAAGTTGAGTCTCTATATTCTTGATGGAAGCTTGATGATTTCTTACATTGGCATCAGTAGTATCATGCCTCTTTTTAGATGCTTCCATAAATCTATGAAGTATCGACTCGAAATCCATCTTCTTTTCAGGTGTTGGTTGCTTTTTTTGGTAGAAACTAATGGGCATTATGCAAAACATATAATTCCTATGTGTGCATGCAACCCTATTTGTTGATCTATGTTTTCTCTAATTGAAAATACAACTTGAACAACAAAATAGAAAAACCCTAGCATACTAGCATATTTTCGAAATACATAATTAGTGTTAGAAGAATCATACCTTTATTGTTGTATTGTAATAACAATGTAAATCCTTGTGTTGTTGAAGCCTTGAGAGCAAGCGTCACAAATGCCACGCCTCTAGTGGTCCACACCCAACACTAGCAATGGAAGATGATTGAGAAGGAGGAGAGATGCTCTAAAATTCGGCTAGCACTTAAAAAGAACATGTGGCCGAAAATTCTAGGGTTGAGGCTATTTATATAGTGCAGTAAAGAAACCCTAGATAAGACCTAATCCAAGATCATTTTAAACTAGGTAATTATCTACCTTCCTGTTTATCCACCATGGATTATTCTAGAATCCCTTAGGTCATAAGAAAACCATCCAAGGCTTTATGGAGGGTTCTAGATTGCATTTTGCTCAACTATTGATCAATTACACTTCAGTCCCTACACTTTTAATTAATTCCTTTAATCCCAAAACTAATTCCAATTAACTTCTGATTAAATATTACTATTTCTAATTAATATATTTCATAATATATTAATAAATTATTATTTTAATTTATTAATCAAATTATAAATCAACCTCTTTCTCTAAAATCATCCTGTCTAGTTGCTAGTCTTGAGGGAAACCCAAAAGGATTGTGCTACTATCAATTTAATTATATACCAATTATAGTTATGAGCTTAGACACCTAATCCAACAGAAACCTCTTTCGGTTTGTCTATACCTTTCATCTTTCTGTTTTTGTACTCTTCATATGATAACCACTCCTTCTTAGGCTTTCTCCAATCTTCATCATACTTGTCGCCACTTGAATAGAACACTTGTGCCTTCTTATTCCCATTTGTATCCAAATCACAATCCTTGGTCAAGTGTGGACCACTACAATTGTCACACCCAACTCTTATGTCATGAATAGATTAATCTAACTTGGTCATTCGCCTATCCATGTTTTCTAACTTCGCCAAAATCCTAGCCATATTCTTGTTCCCTCCTTCTCCTTTTCCCCTTGTAACATCATCTTGTGGATTGTGGTACTCTCCTGAGTACTTTGCAAACTCTTCAATTAATTCTTTTATAGTTGTCGGCTCCTTCTTCGTCATAGGCCCTTGAGAGTCAAAAAGTTGTCTAGTAGTTACATTCACTTCATCATAGAAAATGGAAACTTCTTGTTGAACATTCAAATCATGTTGAGGGCAACTTCTTAGCAAACCCTTGTATATCCCACAATTCGTATAATGATTCTCCCAACTCTTGTTAGAAGTTAGAAATATTCTTTTTGATTTTTGAGATCTTCGAAGGTGGACTAAATTGCTCAATGAAAGCATCACAAAGAGTAGTCCATGTAGTGATGGATCTTGGTTCAAGAGATTTCAAACACACCTTGGCTTCACTGGTAAATGTGACCAGAATCATCCTTAGTAAAACGGTTTCCCTTTGCACATTAGGGACATGAAAGTAGTGGCAATGTCTTTGACCTCATCAATGTTCTTGAAAGCATCTTCATACTCTTTCCCGGCTAAAGGTATGTCCTTGAGCATTGATAGAATGTCTACTTTGATCTCAAAACTTCTTTCGGTTGGTATCTCAGGTGGAACTAGACCTGGTCCATGTTCTCCTCATATCCTCTTCTTATAGTCTCCCATCGTCATTCTCGTTATATCCGCCATTTATTCACCCTCAACTTTTATCTCTTCCTCGTCTGAACTTCGTTCAGTAGAAGATTCTGGCTTGTATCCAATTCCTTTTTTATCTGGTGTCCATTTGAAGCTTTTAAATTTTTTGTCTGATTGAAAACAGCTTGTTGACCCGTTGGCTTTCTTATCTTTCTTCTTGTGAAAAGTGGATCCTGGGTCTTGAAGTGGAGGAACAATAGGAATTTTAGATCCTTGGGTCATAAATCACTGAAACAAAATAAAAACAAAACAAAAACGCATAAAAGGAATAAAAATCAATAAACTTAAACTTAACTGAAGCAAGACCACGACGTGGTTGCGTCTTAGAGAAAAAGACTAAAATAAACAAATGCAACCAAAAACTTTTTCTGGGTTTTTACCCCACAAAAAGGATCGAATAACTAAGTGCAATTAAACTAATAACCAAATAAGTCGTTCCCTGACAACGACATCAAAAGCTTTAATGTGCACTTTGATACTTATCTAGCTTTAAATTTATAACCTAACAAACTTTTACTATCTATACACTTATAAGCAGTGTACCTAGTCAGTTTATAGTATAGTGCAGGTAAGTCGGGTGTCGATCACACGAAACGGAATTCAATTAGTTAAATTAATTACTTCTAATTAGACTACTAAACAAACTATGATTGGAGGGGTTTTACTGATTTTCCAAGATCATAATAAGTTACTATCAACTAGCAAACAAGTAATCAATGAAAACAATTAAACTTCAAGAATTAAAAGAATACTTCTGCCTAGATCCAATTTCACTTTCTCTTATGGTTGATTTCTTATGAATAGATTATATTGATTACCAATTATCTAGCTATTATGATCAAATATCTAGGTCTACCAATTTATGAATGACCAAGCAATGATCATGCACAAGTTAAACACCAAATTGATAATAACACAATTGGACTATGAATCATACGAGTTACTCTCCTATGATCAATAAAATCATCCAAGCATAAATTAATACTAATTATGCTCTCTAACACAGTTAAAGTTACTAGCTTTAATTATTTAAACTAAGATGTGATTAATCATATCTTTAATTATCTAATGATCATAAATGAAAGAATTATATAATCAATTAACACACAAAATCTGATTTATAAGCAATATAGACTAGAACTAAAACATGTTAGGGTTTATTTATATCAATCATAAGTAAAATCAATAATAACCATCCAACTATCAAAATCAACACATAAGTATCAAGCTCATCTTCACCAAACATAAGTAAAAGGTGACAAGCCTCTCATTATAGCAGAAAAACACATTAGATCTAAGTAAAATAGGCTAGACATAAGTTTAATAAGCAAACCAACTAGATCAATATTGAATATCTTCTAAATCTTCTTCAATCCTTGAGCTTCTCTTGAATTTCGACTTCCTCTGGGTTTCTAAGGATTTATTAGTCATAATTAACCTTAGAAAACCAATGCATCCCCCATTTTGACCTAATGTCCGGGTTTTTATAATTGAGGAAATTTGACCACCATGTCGTGGTTTACTGTCACCATGACGTGGTCTTCATGCCCGTATCTGCCATGTCAACATTAGGGTCGTAATTCTTCAAATCACCATGTCACAGTTAATGAACCATGATGTGGTCTTAGACCTTTTCTTTTCTTCTTTTGTTTTTTCTCCTGTTTCCCGTTTCCTGCTGCCAGCTCCTCATATGCTTCCTTTTTGTCCCATGTAAGTCTTTACAACTACAAAAACACAATTTAAGCATATTGAGTATCTTTTGTTCCATATAAATCATAATTTTAGCTAAAAGTATTAGAAACATGCATTAAATATGTAGTTAGTTAGCCACATATCATGCATCGATTACTTTGATCTAAACAACACTTTCCCAAAAGATCATTACCCCCTCCCAGAGATAGACCAAAATGTGGAATCCTTGGAAGGATTCCAACTTAAATGCTTCCTCGATGCTTACAAAGGCTATCACCAAGTCCAAATACGCAGGGAAGACGAGGAAAAGACAACATTCCACACCGATGGTGGCATGTTCTGGTACCGAAAATTCCATTTGGGATGAAAAATGTTGGGGCAATGTACTATCGTCTGATGGACAAAGTCTTCGCTGACCAAATCGACAGGAACATCAAGGTTTATATTAACGACATGGTTATTAAAAGACATCATGAAGTAGCGTTACTTGGAGACATTGAAGAGACCTTCCGGACCTTGACACAAGCACATATGAAACTCAATCCAGGAAAGTGCACCTTTAGAATAGAAACGGGCCAATTCCTAGGTTACTAAATAACCACAGAAGGAGTCGTACCAAGCCAAGCCAAGATCCAGGAGTTCATCAACTCCAAGACTCCCCACAACCTAAAGGGGTTCCAAGAGATTAGTGGGAGATTAACAACACTCGGCAAGTTCATTTCCAAGTCAGCTGAAAAATCTCTCCCACTCTTCCATACCCTAAAGGGTTGTGTAGACAAAAACAAGTTCAGATGGACAACAGAAGTCAATAGAGCCCTACATCATATGAAGGAAGCCTTACATCAGCTCCCGTCCATGGCGAGCCCCTTACCAGGAGAGACCCAACTAATTTACCTGGCAGCATCCGACTAAGCTATATTGTCGGTACTGACAGTCGAAAGGGACAAGAAATAGCTACCGATACATTTCATGAGTAAAGCATTGTAGGGCCCAAAGCTCAATTACCCAATCCTAGAGAAATTATTCCTCACACTAATTTACGTATTCAGTCACCTCTAACTCTACTTGTAGGCTTACAAGGCTGAAGTTCTAACCATCTTCCCAGTGAAGCAAATCCTCCTGAGACCGGAAAATTCAGGACGATTGATGAAATGGGCCATCAAGCTAGGAGAGCATGACATAGATTACCGACCATGTACTGGAATCAAAGCTCAAGATCTAGCATACTTTTTACTAGAAATCCCCGATACACTCAAAGGGGTGCCTACAGCTGTGTCGATAGATCCCACGGCCCCAAAGAAGCAAAGAAGTGTGGGAGTTGCATACCGACGAAGCTACAAGCAAGGAAGGATCCGACGCAGGTTTGATCCTCAAAAACCTTGGTGGTGATGAGATCACGTATGCTTTAAGATTTGACTTCCAGGCCTCCAACAACGAGGCTGAATATGAAGCACTTCTCGCGGGCCTTCTTCTAGAGCGGGAGATCGAAGGAAAACACCTCTCAGCTTTTAGCGACTATTTTCTCATCATAAACCAGGTCAATGGAACTTACAAAGCCAAAGACCAAAGGAATCAGATATACTTGGATGCAACGTGAAAGTTAACACATTCATTTTAAAGCTTCAAGATCAAGAAAATATCTTGGGGGGTTGGGGGGGGGGGGAACACAAGGGCCAAGGCTCTTATCAAGTTAGCATCAACATCTTTCGATCACTTGACCAAGAAAGTACTGGTAGAGGTTCCCACGTAGTGGAGCATTGAAAATAGAAAAATTGATTCCATTGCAATGCCCACCGACTGGACCAAGCCCTATCTAGACTACCTCCTACACGACGTCCCCCCACATGATCCTGCGTTAGCCAGATAAGTCAAATTCAAAGCCCTGTAGTTCGCCATAAGGGAGAAATAGGTATACAAGAGAGGGTATCTAGCACCGTGGCTCAGATGAATCACCCACATGGAAGGACGATCTCTCTTGGAAGAAAGGCATGCTGGTGAAGCCGGGGAACACGAAGGAGCACGGGCGCTTATAGGAAAGATACTCTGCCTAGGAGTATACTAGACCGACATATACAAGGGCACAACCAAACTCAACAAGAAATGCCCACAGTTCCAAGATTTTGCCCCCTTTCAAAACCAGCTTACCATGCCCCTAACCAGCTTCAACAACCCCTGACCCTTCCATCTGTGGGGCATAAATATCATAGTACCATTACCGGTTGCCCCAGGGGGATCCAAGTACATGTTAGTCGTTGTCGATTACTTTACTAAATGGATTGAATCTGAACCATTAGCCATGGTCATAGGCAGGAAAATGATAAAGTTCATGTAGAAGAACATCCTCACGCGATTCCCTACCCCCAGAGTCCTGATAAGTGACAATGGTACCCAATTCGAAGGCATCTTTTTCAAAGAATGGTGCGAGGAAAAGAAAATCCACCTCTGGTTCACCTTAGTAGCCCACCCTCAGGACAACGGCCAGATTGAAGTATCAAACAAGATCATTTTCAACGATCTCAAGAAGCGTTTGATGGAATCCAAATCGGCCTGGGTCGAACTGTTGGATTAGGTGTCTAAGCCCATAACTATAATTGGTGTGCACTTGACCCGATAGTAGCATGGTCCTTTTGGGTTTCCTTCACCAGAGCAATTTGATAGGATGGATTTTTGAGAAATAGGTTATTTGTGATTTATTAAGAATAATATATTAATTGAGAAATCATATTTTTTAATTGGTATTGATCATAAATTAATTTGGAATTAATATAGTGATCAAAAGAGACTGATTAAATTAATGGAGGCTGATTAGGTAAATCGGTAATACATATAGTTTGGGCTAATGATCCATGTTGATTAGGGATGGACTAAATCTATGTGAGAGTCCATGAAGATTTAGTCCAAAGGGCTTATCAAATGAGTTATTGGATTGCTTAAAGGCCTAAGTAAATGAATTAGGGTTTACAAGTTAAAACCCTAGGAATTCCACACTATAAATGTAACCCCTAGCACTCCCAAAATCGGCCAAGACTTCCAAGAAGAAACCCTAACTGATTTTTGGTGCCTCCTAGCCTCTCTCACACAATCCTCTATTGTTCTTAGTGTTTGTGACTTATTTGAGGTATTACATTTGAGGTACTAGTCTCTTGAAAGCCCAAGTTCTACAAGCTACAACAAAGAGGTATTCATCTAACTTGTTTTATGCTGTAAATCTCAAAATTGTATGGTAGTTAGGGTTCATTCTTTAGATAAAAAGAAAATTGCATGTATAACTTGAGAAAACTTAGATCCAAAGCATTAGGGTTGTATGTGCACCATAGGATTGTTATAGTGCTCAAAACCCATCAGTGGTATCAGAGCCTAGGGTGTTTTCTGTTATATTAATGCGTTGGTTAATTGTTCAAAGCTAAAGCAAATCAAAATCTGCTCTGTGCATGATGAACTCGACGAGTCCATAATGTGACTCGATGAGTAAAGCCCACTTGACGAGTCCATTCACTGACTCGACGAGTTGGATCATATGTTGGCATATTTTTGGGTTTTTTTGCCAGAATTGGATTAGGATCATTACCATAAACTGTTTTGACTGATAAAAATCATTTTTATGATAAGGTAATGATTATCCTTATCCAATTGGAGGATAATTGTCAAAATTTAAGATAATTACTTGATTATATGATAAATTAATTATTTGTAGAATTTGATTTGAATTATCTTTCTATATAAAATTAGATTAGGTCAAATTTTGTGATATAGATAAATTATATGATTAATTTAATTGTTTTCAAATTTGATCTAAGAGGTTTTGAAAAGTTTCAAAACTTGCCCTTAAGTTTTGGAATTTAAAATTTGATTAAAAGGTTTTGATTTTGAAATATTTAAATTCTAAACCCTAGAGTTTTAAAAGTTTAAAATTCAACCCTTATATTATTATAATATTAATAACTTAATAATTATATATATATATATATATATATATATATATGTGTGTGTGTGTGTGTGTGTATAAGACAGCCAGTCTTACCGTTAGTAGGCGCCATTCACGAAGCTGGTCTATAAGGGGGTATAAGGAAATTGCCTATAAAATGGTGATTGAATGGGTGTCCACTCTCACCCACCGCTTCCTTGACTAGTGGATGGTAGTTAGCCGAACGGGTAGGATAGGATATTAATTCTCATTAAAAAGTATAATGATAATTATAAAAGGTAACTAAATGCTTTTCTAAATTCCCAATCTTAGTTACTTTAGGAAAAATGTGAAAATGGTGTTATTCCATGAAATTGCACTTTGCACCTTGGCAAGTCGTTAGTGGAGCGTGTGTGGTTAACCGGCACACTAATTTGGACTAACAAGGGTGGAAAAGGGTAGCTCGATGTTTGTCATAGATCAATGGAGTTTGTGTGGTTAATTGGCATGCTGATTCGATGATGAATGACATCGAGAGTACCACACATATTTGCATGGTTATTCACACATTGTTTGTGATCCTCGGTATCCCAGTTACAAACTTGAAGGGAATAATTGAGATTAAACATGTCATTGAAAATTTTAATGAATCTCAAAGATCTAGAAATTTCATAAAACTTAATTCTTTTAAATTTTGGTTTTGGGTGGTGAAAATTGGTAAATCGTCATTTACCTCCCTTCAAATAATTTGCAATTAGATTACGGCATCCCTTTTCTAAGTTGTGAATTATTATGTTTGGGTCCTAACCTTAATATTTCATTTGGGTGTTATATTAAGGAATTTCTATCTAATGAAACTTGTCTTTCTTTTTTGATGTCTACCTCAAACAACGCTTCAAACTCAAACACTTTTGGCTCTTTCTCCCTCGTGAATGTATGTGGGAGGGTCATCTTCATTGAGTCGAATTTCAATGACTGGATTCGAAACATTCGCATGGCCATTCGATAAGAGGACAAGGAATATGTCATCGACAAAGAGTTAAAGGAGATTGATGAAGAAACTGCTACTCCTAAGAAACTGGCTGAGTATAGGGCTCATGAAAAGGACACGACAAAGGTGTCGTGCATCATGCTAGACACTATGACTTCTGAGCTTCAGAAGTCCTACGAGGACTTCTGGCCTTTCAAGATGCAACAAGACTTGATGGAAAGGTACCATTAGAGTGCTTGACAAGAAAGGTATGAAATCATTGCCTTCATGATAACAACAACAATGAAGGATTGAGAGTCCATCATGACTCACTTGCAAAAGATGCAAAGATATGTGGACCGCTTGCTAAAGTTGAATGTCAATTTTGACGAAGAGTTGGAAGTCGACATTATCCTGCACTCTTTACTTCCCTGTTATGATCACTTCAGGATGACGTATCATACGAACAAGGAGGAAGTCACTCTAAGCAAGCTTCAAGGCCTTCTGAGAACTGTTGAAAGTAGTTTAAAAGGCAAGTCTGTTGTACCCACTCCTACTGTTGCTACCCCATTCCTGGAAATTGGACATGGGAAAGGGAAGAAAAGGAAAACTCCTTCAAAGAATCACAAGGGAAAGTCTCATGATGGATCCTCTTCAAGTGGGTCCAAAGGTGGTTCTGCTACTCCCTCGTCCAATCCAAAGGAAGCAGAGTGCTTGTATTGTCATGAAAAGGGGCATTAGAAACGAAGCTTCCCTAAATACTTGCAGAACATTAAGGATGGGAGGATAAAGCCCACCTTCTCATGTATTTATACTATTCAATCTAAAAAATCCTCACATACTATTTCTTTTATCCTTGATACAGGATGTGTTTTTCACATTTGTTCTGAATTGCAGGGTCTAAGAAGAAGTAGGGATGTGGAGCACAGGAAGATGAACTTGATCATGGGGAATAGGAAAGAGCCGCTTGTCACCAAAATTGGAGTTTATTCTTTATTGCTTAGTAATGGGTTAGGATTAGATTTGAACGATTGATGTTACTCGTCAGATATGGCAAGAAACATTATTTCTTTTCATGGTTTGTATAAACAAGGTTTTAGATTTTCATTTAACAATGAAATCGGTTCTATTAATGCTCTTTATAATGGTAAATTTTATTTTGAAGCATTGCCTTGTAATGGTATATATGAAACTGTGGTGATTGTAGACAACTTTGGAAATAATGCATTGCATATTGATTCGTCTAATGGTTTGGACAAGGAATGCTTGTGGCATTGTCGTCTTGGACATGTCAACAAGAAGCGCATAGCCCAACTCCAAAAGGATGGAGTGTTAGAGTCATTTGACTTAAATTCGGATGACACGTGCGAATCTTGTTTGCTTGGAAAGATGACCAAGTCACCTTTCATTGGTACTTGTGAAATAGGTGAGGGTTTATTGGATCTTATACACACCGATGTGTGTGGACCCTTCATATCTACCACAAGGGATGCTAACTGCTTCTATGTAACCTTTACCGAAGATTATACTAGATATGGATATATCTAGTTAATCAAGCACAAGTCGGAAACCTTTGAAAAGTTCAAAGAGTTTAAGCAAGAAGTGGAAAATTAATTGGGTAGGCAGATAAAGATGCTCTGATCCGATCGAGGTGGTGAGTATCTTAGTATTGAGTTCCACGACTATCTTAAAGAATGTGGAATTGTTTCACAATTGAGACCACCTAGGACACCGCAACTTAATGGTGTGGCTGAGAGGCGCAATCAAACCTTGTTGTACATGGTTCATTCCATGATGATTCGAGCTTCGTTACCTATCTCATTCTGGGGGTATGCCTTAGATATTGCCACCCATATCCTTAATCTAGTCCCAACTAAGAAGGTTGCCAAAACACCTCACGAAATGTGGACAAGGAAGGTTCCCTCGTTAACGCATATCAAGGTTTGGGGTTGCGAGACTTTCATAAGACGAAAGACTCACAACAAGCTCGAACCTCGTAGTGAGCGTTGTTTTTTCATCGATTACCCACACAAATCCTTTAGATATTTGTTCTATAGACCTAGTGAGAACGTGGTCTTCGTAGTGCGAAGGGGTGTGTTTCGTGAAAGAGAACTCATATGCCAAGAGGATAATAGGAGGCAAATTGACCTTGAAGAGATTCATGTGACAACCCGATATTTCAACTCTTTGTAATGACCTAAAAAGTCAAGTATTGTAACCACCTTTAAGTTAATGAAATTAACTTTGATAATAAAATGTCCAAAAAGTTTCTATTTAAATTCCTACTATGTTTAATGTCATTAAACCGTGATCGTACGTAAAAATAACGCCCAAATTCGACTTCGTATATTGAAGTTATGATTTTTCCAAAGTTCGGCTTAGCAACAGACATCTAAAAACTCGAATCGGAGATCGAACGACTTTTGGCTAGAATGACCTAAACGAGAATCGAAGGTCTCGATAATGGTAATTCAGCGGTAAAAAGTCTGGCAAAAACCGACGTCAGATAAAGAAGTTATGAATTTCTAAAGAAATTCCTTAAACACGACATTTTTAAAAATAAATAATAAAAATAATTTCGAAATTTGCTGACGGAATCTAAACGAAAGTTGTAGAGCGTAGTCTCACCTACGCGTGGATATAAAGACCATCGAAAACGGAATTCGTATGAAGAAGATATGAATTTTAGAAGTTTATTAATTAAATTAAATATAAATTTAATTATAAATCTTTGGTATTATCCGAAGGGAGTCAGCAGATAGGGCCGAAGTACGCCCTGCGTACCCTCATACGCCCCGCGTACTCAAAGCCAAGGCCTCAGATCGTCCACGTCCCGGTCTATGCGAAACTAGCATTGTCCCATCCGAAGTCCGAGGCAGTCGAGGACTCGGTCATGCATGACGTACGCGTACGCCCCGCGTACCGAGGCGGTTCCAGCCCCTATAAAAGGGATGCGAGGGTTCCGAAGAAAGGGCTCCATTTCTCTCCTTTCTTTTGCGTTCTTGCCTCAGTTTCCATGCCCGTTCTAACCCGAAGCCCCGGTCATTTTGCTCAAGTCCCGAAGGTCGTTTTTACTCCCGAGATTCCCGAGAATCCCGAGAAAAATCCGTTTCCCGAGACGAAACTCTGCCCGGTTTCCATCTCGCTTTCTTCAAACTTTCAAGTGAGTTCATACCCCTTAATTAACCCTTTAAATGTTCTATAAATGCTTTTATGCTTTCAAGGGGGGGGGATACAAGTAAAACACACGAGTATCATCGTGTGTTACATAAAGAATTATTATATGCTTTTATTTAACCAAATCATATGTGATTTGTAAACTTTATAGGGAACTCTCGTATATAAAATATGTTACAATAGCATTCTATCTTTTGGATTATAAATTGTCGTAATGCATGTATAAACTAAACATTTTCGTAGATTATATGTATGCTTGTCTATCTTAGGCTCTACAAAAATCTATACTTTCATAACAAGTGATTCCTTTTCTAGGTATTTCTAAACAAACGAGACACACTTTTAGAAAAATATAATAGGGATAGTTTTATGAGGATATTGCTAACTTTTACATACTAGAAAAACGATTTTCAAGAAGTCGCTTTCATATACAAGAACAAACGAACATTTTAACACGTAAATCTGTTTTTATACCACGGTTTGTGAGACATTAACTTCACGTACGTTTGAGTACACATTTCAAGTCTTGTATTATATACCAGAATCCCTTGTAGGGGGAGCATGGTGTTTGTGTATAGATCTATACGGGCTTGACAACCTGCGCCTTGACTGTTAGCTACAGTCCATCATTTGGGGTGACAAACGTCATAACATTCCAACGCCTGAAGAACGTTGTGTATAGGCATTCCGAGTCAATAGTATGGTTATAAAACTCACATGGGGTATTAAAAATACATTGATTTATGAGGTTTTCAAACACATTGGTTATTTTACACTTACATACATTTTTAGAAACAAACATTGGTCTTGAGAGAAGGCTACTTTTATACTAGTAGAAAATATAGGATTTTCTAGAAACAAACAAACAAGGACAAAACATTTCATTTCATAAAAACATTGTCATTTAATACTTATGAAACTCACCAGCTTAAATGCTGATCTACTCTTTCAAAATTACTTGTATGTCCTAGGGATTCAGTAATTTCAGGTATTAATATGCTTTTGAAGAAGGGATGTTGCGGCGCCAATTTAATCTCATATTTTGACATCATATTGTAATTGGTTTAGAACATGTAACTTTTGACAAATGTAAACTTTCAATTATATATATGATGGTTGTATTGCTTTCTTTACTATGTATTCATTGGTTACGTTACCACATGAAGTCATCCGCCCCCGAATGTTTCCGCCGTTCAGGTTTGGGGGTGTGACAATTCAAGAGTTAAGCGATGAAGGAACCTCTAACTCTAGCGCTCAGCCTGAGGATGAGACTCCTGTTGAACCAGTTGACGATTCCTTACCTCTGAGACATTCCAGTAGAGTTAGCGTTCCACCTGTGTTATATGGTTTTCATGTAACAAATGAAGGTGATACATTTATCAGTGATAGTACATTGATAAATTTGGATGAACCTAACAACTACAAGGAAGCCATGGTGGGCCAAGAGTCCGCAAAGTGGAAAGAGGCGATGGATAGCGAGATTCACTCCATGTATGAAAATCGAGTTTGGAACTTGGTTGACAATATACCAGGTCATAAGACGGTCGGGTGCAAATGGATCTTCAAGAAGAAGACCGATATGGATGGGAAAGTACACATATAAGGCGTGATTGGTTACGAAGGGATTTACTAAAACTCCTAAAATTGACTATGACGAGACCTTCTCACCAGTAGCGAAGAATAAGTCTATAAGGATTATGCTAGCCATACTTGTGTTTCATGATTATGAAATATGGTAGATGGATGTCAAAACCGATTTCCTTAATGGGAAATTGGATGAGGATGTTTACATGAGTCAGCCAGAGGGTTTTGTAGATGCGATGTAATGCCCAGATTCTCAGGATTGGATTTAAATAAAAGGTTCTTTGGTTTTAAGTCCTACTCAACGAGTTGGTTTCCCTACTCGTCGAGTAGCAGCGGGGTGGGATCACGTGTTTAGTGACCTACTCGCCGAGTCCAGGGAGGGACTTGACGAGTAGGAGCTGGAAGAGGAAACCCTAAATTTCGGGGTTTTGCACCCTATTTAAGGAGGTATAAGCCCCTTTGTCCTCTTTACAGTCTTTAAGAGCTCAGTGAAACCCTTGGAAAGAAGGTTGGCTAGGAGGGAAAAGCTTGAAGAACAAAGGAGTTGAAGCAAGGAAGGTGTGGGGAAACAGAACTTACCTCAGCTAGCATCTTTTGGAGGTATCAAGTTGCAATCTTTACTCCCCTTTTCTTCTAGATCTCTTTGTGGTTGAGTTTTAGGGTTTTATGGATTTTTGGAACCAATTGGTGAGCTATGGGCTAGATCTGAAGTTGTAACTTCAAATCTGGACCCTTCTCAAGTCCTAGAATCATAAATTTTCTGTTTTGGTCGTGGATGAGGCCCTCCTTGTGCATGAAACCCCATTAAGAGCTTAGATTTGGCATTAAGGGCCTTTTTAGTCATGCATGCACGTAAAATCTGCAACTTTACGTGAAAAGCATGCCCTAGAAGCTTGGATCTATAATTTGAAACCATTGCATGGCTTAAATGAGTCTGTATGGCTTAAGGACTGAAGGAAATCGGCGAGTTGCAAGGTTGACTCGGCGAGTCTTATGAAGATGGCCATGAACTCGACGAGTTGGATGAACAACTTGGCAAGTCTGATGAAGATTTTCCATAGACTCGACGAGTTGCATGAACAACTCGGCGAGTCGGATGAGTTTTCCCCAAGTTATGAATATGTATGTATCCGTCGTGTTGCAAGAAGGAAACTCGACGGGTGGCCTTTGGGTTTCGATCGAAAATCATAGGAACTCGACTTGTCACCCCGGTGACTCAGCGAGTGGGAAAGAACTTCAAGGAAGTCGGCGAGTAGCTGAGGGTACTCGGCGAGTTAAGGTCAACATGGACTGTTGACCTTGACTGAGGACTTTGACTTTGTCAGGGGTTGACTAGTTGGTTTATGGAGTACCTTGTGAGGTTGATGACTTATGGGTATATTCGAACTATGGTAAGAGGTGGTGGAGTCTTTGGCAAGTGATCCGAGAGATTGGGATTTATCTACCGAGTTGACATCTGCGAGGTGAGTTATCCTCACTATATCAAAAGGTTCTAAGGCACCAAGGTCGGCCCTTTTAATTGTTATCGTTATGATATATATGGTTATGATCGGAAAGATCGGAATCAAGATAGACAATATGTTATGATTCTATGATCCTTAGGGATCGGTATGTTAGTGGCCTGCTAGGTCGATGCTTTAGCTATGAGAGATTGCTATGAGTTATGATCATGAGATAGATATGTTTGATGCTTATGTATGCCAGTATGTGTTAGTTATGTGCACATGATTAGTTACTCGTTGATTTGGGTTGAGGCGGTCCTGCTTTGTGCTAAAGGCCAACATACCCTAGGAGCGTTTCGGGGAGACTGTAGGCCCTTGGGGCGGTCCCGTCATGCCGAAGGCTCGTTATAGATTCAGTTAGACTGTAGGCCCTATAGGGCTGTCCAGTCAGGCCGATGGCCCAGTATGCATGTTGTTGATTGATTGTTAACGTTTTTGATATTTCAGTGTGGTATTGGTATTTTGGGGGTAGCTCACTAAGCCCTTGGGCTTATAGTTTTCAATTATTGTTTCAGGTACTACACGAGAGCATGTCAAGGCGAAGGCATGACCGTACCGCTCCTCATCATTATGATATGTTTTTGGGACACTCTGAAGAGTAATGATTTGAAAACAATTTGTACTCAAACACTATTTGGGTTTTAATTATGATTGGAAAAGTTTAAATTTGGCGTAAAATTTATGGATGTTACATGTTAAGTACCCTAATAGAGTGTGTAAGCTTCAGAAATCCATTTATGGACTAAAGCAAGCATCTCGCAAATGGAATCTTTGTTTCGATGAGAAGGTCAAAGACTTTGGTTTTTCGAGAAGCAGGGATGAGTCCTATGTATATGTCAAAGCTAGAGGGAGTATAGTTAGCTTTCTGGTGTTGTATGTGGATGACATAATTCTCATAGGAAACGACGCTCCAACATTGCAGGAGGTTAAGTCCTGGCTTGGGAAGTGTTTCGCTATAAAGGACCTCAGAGAAGCTGCTTACATTCTGGGGATAAGGATATTGAGAAATAGGAGTAAAAGACTAATAGAACTTAGTTAAAGTACCTACTTGGACAAGGTGTTGAAACGTTTCAACATGGAGAATTCCAAGAAAGGAGAACTGCCTATCCAAATCAATACCAAACTAAGTAAGACTCAGAGTCCGAGTACCGATGCCGAAATAGCAGAAATGAGTCGAGTACCATATGCTTCTCCCGTTGGCTCGATCATGTATGATATGACATGTACTCACCCTGATGTGGCTTTTGCTTTGAGCATGGTTAGTCGATATCAAGGGAATCCTGGTAGAACTCATTGGATAGCAGTAAAGAACATTCTTAAGTACTTGCGGAGGACTAAGGATTGGGTCCTTACCCTCGATGGGAGTGATGACTTGAGAGTGACTTGGTATAGTAATGTCAGCTTTCAGACCGACAGAGATAATTTCCGCTCTCACTCGAGTTGGGTATTTACCCTAAATGGACGAGCAGTAACATGGAAAAGTTCCAAACATGAGAGCGTAGTTGATTCAACGTGCGAATTAGAGTACATACCAGCAAGCAAAGCGTCGAAGGAGGCAACGTGGCTAAAGAACTTCATCGGAGACCTTGGAGTTATACCAGCTGTAAAGGAGCCTATGGAGATTTTCTGTGACAACGAGGGTTCAGTCGCCTTAACCAAGGAACCAAGGGATCATGGCAGATCCAGACACATCGAAAGAAAATATCACTTCATAATACATCGAGTAGAAGGGGGACTCCCCGTAGTGAAGAGGGTATCGTCAGAGGATAACCCAGCAGATCCCCTTACAAAGGAACTGAGTAGGGTTAAACATTTGCAGCATGCTAAGAGCATTGGCCTAAGGGACGATATTAGTTTTATTAATTAGATAGGCAGTTAGAAACATGTAATATATAAATATAATTGACATTTGATGATTAAATAATAAGGGTTTTATTTATAGTAAAGTTTATTGTCTTCTGTCAATTGGTTATTTTAGGTTTCACTTTCGCATGTTTTGACTTCCAGAATAATATGATTATTCGAACTATCCACAGTCAATCATACTTTGGAAGTAGTTTATGAAGTTAGATGGTCATTTACTGGCTTGTAGATTGTCTAAGGTGTTTAGACATAGCAAAAGTTTGTTATAATGTTCATGAGTGCTCCTGAAATAAGATTTGAGTATTGGATTAAACTCACGCTCACATGAATCACTTCACGGAATATCGTATAGTCTTCAAACCAAGATGTATGAGTTGTTGATTACGAGTTGGTTGTGCATTGATAGTATAAAAACGCATCAGTAACTTGATGTTATAAAACGTATTGTTGTGTATAATTTAACAAGTATTTAGTACAAGCATATAAGTCGAAGTTTATTTTTTCCTTTTATCCTAAGAGGATTAAAAGCGATATCATGGGCCCCTCGATGATGCTGTTTTGACTTATGAGTCGGGCCTGGTCAGGACTCAATTGATGTGTTCAAATGAATTCTATGTCAAACAAATCCGAAATCGGGAAACAAACTGTTGGAAAATGAGTATGACTTCATTCCATGTCTTTATCCACATGATATCTTGAAGAACTAAGGATCATATGATCACTTATCTAAAGGACGATTCATTGACAAGATCAAAGTTGGAAAGCGACTTTTGAGAGCTACGAATGCTGGTCGGATTTTGAAGTTGCATTGGCAATTATAGTTATTAGACTTATCCAAGTGGGAGACTGTTAGATTAGGTGTCTAAGCCCATAACTATAATTGGTATGCACTTGACCCGATAGTAGCATGGTCCTTTTGGGTTGCCTTCACCATAGCAATTTGAGAGGATGGATTTTTGAGAAAGAGGTTATTTGTGATTTATTAAGAATAATATATTAATTGAGAATTAAAATTTTTTATTGGTATTGATCAGAAATTAATTTGGAATTAATTTAGTGATCAAAAGAGACGGATTAAATTAACGGGGACTGATTAGGTAAATCAATAATACATATAGTTTGGGCTAATGATCCATGTTCATTAGGGAAGGACTAAATCTATGTGAGAGTCCATAAAGATTTAGTCCAAAGGTCCTATCAAATGAGTTATTGGATTGCTTGAATGCCTAAGTAAATGAATTAGGGTTTACAAGTTAAAACTCTCGGGATTCCACACTATAAATGTAACCCCTAGCACTCCCAAAATCGGCCAATACTTCAAAGAAGAAACCCTAGCCGATTTTTGGTACTTCCTAGCCTCTCTCTCATAATCCTCCATTGTTCTTGGTGTTTGTGACTTATTTGAGGTATCACATTTGAGGTACTAAGCTCTTGAAACCCCAAGTTCTACAAGGTACAACAAAGAGGTATTCATCTAACTTTTTTATGTTGTAAATCTCAAAATTGGATGCTTGTTAGGGTTCATGCTTTGGATAAAAAGAAAATTGCATGTGTAACTTAAGAAAACTTAGATCCAACGCATTAGGGTTGTACATGCACCATTGGATTTTTATAGTGCTCAAAACCCATCACGAACAACTGCCAACAATACTCTGGTCATATCGTACGATCTCAAGGTCTAGCGCAGGAGAAACACCTTTTAGCTTGACATACGACACATAGGCAGTACCCCCACTCGAAATCATAAGCAGATCTCTGTGAGTGACAGAGTTCGATGCAAATACCAATGGGGTTAAAAAGCATCAGGACCTAGACGTACTCGACGAAAAGCGCACAGCTTCCCCACTCCGCTAAGCGGCCTACAGGGCATGTACTAAAAATTACTACAATCGGTGTGAGCGAGTAAAAAACTTCAAGGTGAGAGAATGGGTATTGCGCAAGAACGAGTCCAAGCACGCACAATCCCAAGCCAAAATGAGCATCATTTGGTAAGGACCATACAAAGTTGTGGAGGCACATCAGAACGGAGCCTATGTCCTGGATGCAAAGGATGGGAGACCGATCCCCCACACCTGGAACACACATAACCTGCACCACTTCTACTCCTAAAGAAAGAAGCGAAATAAGAAACAGTCAAGGCAAGGGTATCATGATCAAACTCAAAATGGATGATCACACCCCAGTGACTAGCCCAAGAGCCAGGCCTTAGATTGTATCATAGTGTGGCTACTTTTTGTTATCACTAAACAATATTAATATTCTACATATGTTATCAGTAAAGTGATGCAAATTGACCAATATAAAAAAAACTATTAGAAATTTTTTCACCATTCAAGCCTGATATCATTTATATAAGAGGTTATGAACATTTACCAAATGGTAATAATGACTGATCATCTACATCATTTGAGCGAAAATGTTGTGAGAATGCAACCATAGGCGTCAAAGGTTCATAACCTTTCCCTAAACATGTCAATTCAGCTCAAAAGGCCACAAGCCTCGACCATGACATGAATAAAGGCTTCAAAGGCTCATGACCTTTCCCTTAAAAAAAATTACTTGAGTCCTAAATGCCTTGAGGTCACAATCTTGGCTTGAATTAGATTATTAGGGTTGGAATGCAACTCTCCAAGGCCCAATTCTTAGAGCAAAGTCCCAACAGGGTAATCAATAAACCTTAGCTAAATGCAATACCCCAACACGATGAGCTAGCCAAAGTTCACAACCAAAATCTAACTAAAACGCTTTGGCCTAGAAACACAAGCCCATGACTCAAAAAGGGGGCATATGCCGAGTTCCCAATGCGAGTCCCAGGGATAGACCCAAGGGGACTTAGACAAATAAGAGCTCCGGAGTCGCAGATTGAGCATATGGCTCAATTGCCTACCCAAACAAACCCGAGGGACAACATAAGCATTGGGTAAGACTTGCCTAATTAAGGAAAGAAGCGAACACACGTAGACCGGTGGCCAACACAAACCACCAGAGATTGAGGCAAACCAACTTTTCAATGAAAGCATAATGCGATAAAAACAAAAGATAAATACATATTATCTGTCGGACATCCCTAAACTTACATGAAGACCACGCAGGGCCACATACAAGCTAGTAACGAGAGAAAATGTGGTTTGGGGAAAAGGATGAATCAGTTTCTAGGAGGAACATAAGAAGGTCCAACGTCCCCTAAATAGCACATCAGAGGACGCTCTTCCAACGGAGGATCTGGGCAGATCTGGCGGAGCCCCGCCAAGTCTAACTCAGCAAGGCAAAATTTGTCTCTAAGAACGCCTTACCGGAAGCATGCATCGATGTACAGACCGCGCCACAACACTCGGCTCCACCAAATTAAAATTTTCAATAGCCAACTGACTTTGCACCGCCTACTTACCGCTCTCAATACTGGAAGCCACACATGACGCCTTCAGGCGTCGGACCCCAAGTGAAAAATCTTCACTCTCAATGATCTGGTCAACTACCCGAACCACCCCTCTTGAAGGATCCGGGCGAAATCCTCCTCCAAGGCTTTCTTCGTCGATGCTTCAGCCACCAGCTGCTCGCTTTATTTACACGCCTACGCTTCCATATATTCCTTTTCTACCACCACATCTCACACTTGTTGCGACAAATGCTCCAACTCCCCATCCACGCTAGCACTTGGTCTTTAGCAGCACCCTTCTCTCTAGCTAGAATAACATAACGCTCCTTGAACTGGCATTTATCATCCTCAAGGAGCCACACCTTCTCACCAATCTCATCACGCTTAGTATTAATGGAAACCAAATCCACCAAGTCGGCACCCAAGTAACAAAGACGACCGGCTGCCGCCACCATATACGGAGCAACCTGGGCTGCAACATATTGGATATCAGTCACCATATGGGAATGAGAAAGGAGCTCCAGTTACTCCAAAGTGGCCGAAGGAAATGCATGATGACACCATTCATGGGTGCTGGGAAGGTTGCGTAAAAGAGACCCATGAATGAGATTCCACTATGGGCGATACACACCATCATTTCCTAGTTGTGTAGACACGGCGCCAGAGATGACACTGTCGGGAAGTGGAACCAAGTAAGAACTGAAGGCAACTTTAGGACCAGCAGCAGTCTTCCTACCAAGTTCATCATCACCTGAAATTGACTGCATCTCTCGTTCCCTTTTCCGGTTGATGATGTGGTGTAGTCATTTCTTGGCCCCACGTAGGAAATTAATGTTACGTTTCTTGCGCAATCGTCCACTAATTGTGTTGTCCACAACATCACTACAAGCAGGGAGTCCGTCCATGCTATGCACCGCTTAACGGTGGTATGAATGCTTGCAGCGGAACCACCCTTCGTTGTCCATTCCCTGTCAAAACAAAATGAAGGGTCGTCGCGGAAACATTGTCCACACCTATACCTGATGGACCCAAGTCGACTTGAGTGTCAGGACCTTTGTGCACAGCGATGGGAAGAACATTTAGAACAAGTTCACGAGTAGTTCTAGTGGATGGTGGGAGAACCCCTACCAAAGGGACTTCATGATACTACAGGTCACCCTTAAACTTCCCACGCAACACTCTCTCGAGGGACAAAACCCTCTCATCACCTGAAAATGAAATAACAATCATTAAATGACCAACCTACTCCCTAAGGGAAGCTTCTCAAAACAAGGGGGTAGGGAAATGGTACTTACCGTCCTTCTCCACGTAAAATCAAGGCATCATCCCTCTGGCTCGCCAAGCAGCACTCATTCGAGGAGATCTTCCCCGTTGAAGCAGATACCCTTCAACACTTGAGCCATGCACAAATTGGCACCCGACAACTGAGGTTTCTGATTTGAGGAGATCATCACACGAGGATAGCTAAGACCGATCAGGTCGCTGTTAACCCACAACCACCGATCCTGACAATTCTTTCGAGGAGCCCTCTGGTTAACAATAAACTCATGACTATTGCGCCGTTGAGAGATAGTACGTACCCCATATTGGGTGGACAAGTTAAAGAAAGTGTAACGCCTGGTTTCTGGAATGCATTTATTTATAAAATTATTCATTTTTTAGAGCTACTCGACGAGTTGGAAGCCCCAGACTCGTCGAGTATAATCAAGTCTTGGACGTGGGTTTTTAGCTATCTGCTCGACGAGTTGAGAGCCCCAACTCGATGAGTAGGGTTGCCAGAGTGAAACCCTAATTTTGGGGTTTTGCACCCTATTTAAGATCCTTAACCCCCACCCATTGGCCTCATTTCCAGCCTCCAAGTCCCAAACCCTAATCCACGAAACCCTCGAGATTTATTTGAGAGTGTGAGCCATTTTGAGTGATCTTTATGCACTTTTGAAGCTTGTAGTAGAAAAAGGAGATTAAGGGTTCAAGAGGAAAAGAGTAGATCCAGAAACTACACTTCGTTGGCTACATTTTCTGGTAATAAAGTTTCTATCTTGATCATTCATTCATTGGATCTACTTACTTCCATTTTATAAGAGTTTTGGTTCAAGAACCTTGGTCTTTGGGATTTAGACATCCCAAGTGACTTACATTCTAAATCTAGGATCTAGAAGGGGTTCCATGGCATAAAGGTGAAAACTTTATGACCATGGAAGCCCCATGCAAACTTAAAACGTTATTATGGCCTTTTTTCCCTAAAAGGTCATGCATGGAAGGAAGGCTAGGAACTTTACGTGTCTAACTGATGTCCAATGCCTAGATCTATTATAATGTGCTTTGGTTTAGAGTATTATGGCTTGTGGACTAAGATCTATGTTCAAGAGAGTTAGGGTTTGATCTAAACCCATTAAGAAGGACTAATAACGGGTAAAGTTGGAAACTTTACCCTTAAAAGTGTCTTCCCAGTGTGTAGAGGAAGTATGGAGTTTGGATCTGAAGGGTAGTAGATTAATCCATTGAGATGGCTTAATCAAACAGAGGAACTCAGCGAGTCCATAGAGGGACTCAACGAGTTGAGTTGGTTTGTCCCGTTTTAGCTTAAGGTAGAACTCGACGAGTCGGTGAAGGGACTCAACGGGTTGATTCGGTAGATCGCAACTATGAGTAGTCTGGGAGCTCAATGAGTCGGGGGAGGACTCGACGAGTTAGATCGCGAATTCAGGTTCTAGGACTCGACGAGTTGGGTCAACCAGAAGGTTGACTTTGACCAGGGGTAAAATGGTCATTTTACCCTAAGGAGAATTATCAGGTTTTGACTAAGTGTTTTTGTGAAATCAATAGTCGGGGAGTCATTGAAGCAGCCGTCAGAGATTCCTCACATGAGATTTCACGTTTAGCATACGAGGTGAGTATTATCTTGTAAGAACGGGTCTAAGGCACCAAGGTCGGCCTGTTTAGATAGTAGTAATTTCGGGTTATGGTCCGATGTCGGGCGGGGCTCGATGTAGGTTTATATGCTTTTCGGGTTTCGATTCGATGTCGGGGCGGTCCTGAGGAATGCTTGTATGCTTGATGTCTTTGTGATTCTTGCATGTGTTTGTATTTGTATGTTTCCGAGCTTTAGTCTGATGTCGAGGCGGTTCTCGAGGAATGTTAGTATGCTTCCGGATTTTGGTATGTTGTCGGGCGGGGCCCGGAGAATGTTTATATGTTGGTGTTAGTTGCTTATGTTATGTATTAGTTGTTATGCTCATATTTATGTCGAGATCTGCTTGATGTCGAACGGGGTCCGATGTCGAATAGGGTTCGATGCCGGGCGGGGCCCGATGCTGGGAAACCCGATGCCGAGCCTGACTTGATGTCGCAAGGGTGGGGCCCAAGATATGTTTTATGTGTTATGTGTATGGTATGTGGAAGTTGGGGAGACTCGCTAAGCTTCGTGCTTACAATTTTAAGATTTTGTTTCAGGTACTTCAGTTAGCAAGGGGAAGAGCTCTGGATGACTGCATGGCCAGCGCACTAAGGATGTCGTAGTACTGGGCACTGATCATGTAATACCTGCATACTACTGGTACGCCCAACGTACTAGGGATGTTGTAGTACACCCTGTGTACTCTCCGTACCCCCTGCATACGCGGTTAACCCCAAAATCGTCCTAAATTTAAACGGTCGTAACTTCTCCGTTCCAACTCCGTTTTCGATGTTCTTTATATCCACAGAAAGGTGTTGAAGAGCTCTAAAATATTATCTAAATATCTTGGACTAAAAACTTCTCAAACAAAAATCCATATTTCATGCAAGGACCCGGCCTATGACTTTTCCCTTTCTACCCTTCGCCCAAAACATAATTCAAGGGTAAAAATCTCTTAACTATCATTACCTCCTTCCACATTGACTAAACTTTGCCTCCTTAAGGCATAAAAGCTTCCATAATCGACTTCCGGTCCATGGCTCATAAATGGTAGGAAATAGGATGTCACAATTCCCCCCCACTTTAATTAGATTTCGTCCTCAAAATCAGCTCTCGCTTCGGCTTTATGATGGAACCCCTAGCCGAAAACCAGCAGATTTGATCGGCACTAAACCTATTCGGACAATCGTCTTCATGATAATCCCACACATAAGTGCACAATCGCGATGAGAACCAACTAGAAAACAGAACCCTGACTATTTACTGTTGTTGAAACCTCCATTCAAAAACAAGGTGATTCCCAACGCGAGTCTCGTCTATATAACCGCTGCAAAGAAGCATGTATAATGCCAGCATATTCAACAACTTCCTAGCTATTAGACCGAACTTCTAGTGAGAACCATAGAGTCGGGGACTCTCAGAACTACAATCACCGAATCAATTCTATCAATATGCCTCCCGAGACTGGGAACCCATCAGATCTAAACTTCAGAACCCATATTTTAGGACTGATATCCATCCATTTGTTAACCCACCCCTTGTCTTTGACTTAGAACACCATCAAGCACGTAGAATGAAGTACTCAAAACACATCGATCGCAAATTTCAACCAATTCCAAATCCATAAGATGTATCAAAAACCTTAAATAAACCCTTGATTACCTGACACGTCATTACCAACCAATGTTCTTACGAGTAAGGATGATCAATCCAAGAATTTTCACATTGCATCCAACCCTTATCAGCTCAGGTGTACCCCCACCTGGAAAATCACTCGAGACATTCACAATGAACTTCATGATTCGAGACTCCATAACCGATACCCAACCTTGGTAACCAAACCCCTAATAACAGCTTGCGAACAAACGGGATTTATAATGCAAACACTCTGCAAGAGACTTTTCGATGCACGAATGATACTCTCAACAACCCTTAACTGCTCACTTTATCCAAACCAACTGGTTCGTGAGTCTCTCGGCTTCCAATAATGCACCAACACCGAAAGTACTGCATGTAGAAGAAATAAACAATCATGATCACTGGGCCCATGTCTGGAATTATCCCAGTATTATGTTGATATTGTCGACATTCAACCATTCGCCTGGAAACTCATGATCAGCACCACGGGGGCCTAAAGATACTCAACCTCATTCCTCTGCCTTGCAGCCCAATCAACGTCCCTCTCAACTCTAGTCGAGCGCAACAATGTCATACTCTTTTACCTCACACACTTCCTTTCACAATACAAGATGCTACTAACGTAAAATATGACGAAAACATGGTCGCACATGACCCGAGAATGGGATAGACGGTCACACCCTTGTTCCAATTCAAAGGCTATAACCTAAATAAGAACCATGCAAATAATTCAAACCAAGTGCTCCATTGCTATCTTTTCTAGCCTGCATACACCCTCATAAAAATATCTAATGAACTTACCAAAATACACACCCTTAGGGAGCCCATAACCTTACCTAAAAGGGGCGAAGTATCAGAGTTCTAACGAAATGACGGACCTCAATGATTAATAGAAGACATCCTCATGAAAGATCGAAACAAGATCCCATACCTTGATTGAGACTGAACAGACCCCATCAATACGTAACTATCTCGATAAAATTTGAACGTTATCCAGAAGTACTTCTAAGACTCTAGTTGGATCCATCCAAATACCAACCCTGCTAGCACGACATGCCAAAAATTAGATTACATGTAGATCTAATGTCCCATCTAGAAAATAAAGCAACATTGTCCCACATTCTAGACTCCCAATAACCAAGGACATCTTCCAAACTCGAGCTGAACTTGATGATAGGTCGATGAATTCGTTGAACTTCAATTAATACAGCCCAAAACTTCCGAAGAATCTCCGCTTTAATGATGTATGAAATAATCAATGATTGAGAATACATTGACACCTAATCCAGTGAACCAAGACCAAAGTGAAGCTGAACATACCCATCTCTGAAACTGATTTAGTGATCGACAACTGCCCAATCTAGGCTGCAAATAGCAATCCATACAACGAGCTGACAAGTCCCTCAACAACCGATACTCAACCTGAGCGATCCTAGTGTCTCCTCATCTATTCATTGGCATCCCAAAAAGGAACCAATGGATTCAATGAGCTCCTTAACCAAATATTTCCTGCTACGAGACAACTCATGTATTTCCTAGACACATACATCCGATAGCCACTTACTCTACACCCCTGACTTGACCAAATCTTAAACTGAAATCCCGCATACCCGCACCGCAGAACCCTATGAACCATTCTTACGACACCACAAAATCAAACAGATAGATGATCCTCCAAGAAAAATACCTAGTTCTCCCTCACTTAGGGTTCGAACTACTACCCATTGGTGCTGAACCAAACCATATCTCAAACCAGCTCAACCAGGTACAAACCATCCCTGACTCTTGGAATGTATAACACACGCAGGATAATCTTCCAAATAAGGACCAAGCCAAACCTAAGAGATTCAGAATCTCAGATGAAGACCTTCGAAATTTCCAATCATAGCCACCTTTAACATTAGGGATTTCATGCAAATGCATAAGTAAAACACCAACTTAGGTGTTGTTTGTTTTTTCAAAGCGAAAATGTCTGAAGTCTGCGGACCACCTCTACAACCATTTGTAGCAAAAGAGGTGGACCAAACGGATGCAACATGTAATAAAAAGGTTGTTTGTTTTTTAATGTCTACAAACTGCTGCAAAAAGTTAAAGTAAGGTGTGAAGAGGTTTAAAGCAGATGGTCTAGTGTTGTGCCACGCAGCACACGCGCAGCAAGTTTTAATTTAGAAGTCTTTTGAAAAACAAACAGTTGTGAATGGCCAAGTGTTGTGCATCTGTTGCGCGACACAACAATAAGTGGTTAGAAGTTGTTTTTTAGAAAAAAAAAAAACAATACCTTACTATCCAAAAACATATAATCCTCGCCTGCAATCCTAACCGTCAATTCATCACAAAAATCATTTCATAATTACCAAAAGGCATCATTCTCATAGTCGGGATACATCAGATACAACCAAAGTTATCGCTCCCTATTTGCCTGAAACCATCAGCTAGCACCTGACCTGTCTATATCCCAAGAAGCAGACCCTTGGTCTCATCACAAGGCATCCATACCACATCAATTCTCCTGCGTATTCCCACGCTGTCATACAGCCGCCAAACACCATAGACAACTAGACCCATGTTGGGTTTACATCCTAACTTTGAAAGTCACAAGCCTTCCCACTCTTTCTCCAAACTCAGAAAACTGGAAGGACATAACCCTCTCCATAGATAGTGACATTCCAATCCATCTACCAATCACTCATCCTCTGGCCGAATTCTCGATCAGCTCCCGCCAACCGCTTCTTTCTTGAGTCTCCCGGCCCAACTCGCACTACTTAAGCAAGGCTATTGAGACCTAAAAATCAACTAACTCACTTAGATTTACACCATTCAAACCCCAAATTGACAGGGCCAATAAAGCACAAAAAATCACCAGACTCGTCCTAATCCTGAGCAACCATAACCAAAATATTGACAAATACAAAAACACTGCCACGAGTCATGGCTATCCAACCATGCTATCTACCCTCAACCAGCTCCTAAGAATCCTCGTGCCCTCCTTGATTCGAGTATGGATCATGTGCTTCCAATAGTACGGGACCAATACTACCTTACACACCTATCCATAATTTCGCCAAGAATCATCCTGATTCCTCTAAGTTACCTACTCATAATAGTACTTCGAACACCCGCTAAAAAGCATAGCAACCACACTAAAGCACTTCCTAGGATCTTCTAGGATCCACACCTCACCCTACCCTCAACTAACAAATGACCCCATTGGTGCTGGTTAACTACTGCATGAGTACAATCACATGCAACATAACTTAAATAATCTTAGATTAAAACATTCAACCCTACAACTGTTCGACTCAGACAAGAGCTGTGTAGTAGGACTAAATCCTTTACCCTAAAATTATTTAACCCATGTAGTATATGACTTAACATACTCAATAATAGTTAGTTCAAACCCGAAAGAGTTATATAATAATCAATAAGGAAAATAGGAAATAAGGCATCATGTATCAGGCAATTCTATCATGAAATTCCTGAAGATCCCTATCCTATAACTAGCATGTTGTTCTAACAAAAACATAATATCAAATAACGATGTGGGTAACATGGGGTATACTTTCTTTCTCCGGCTGATTGTACATATTGTTGGATTAGTGTCTAAGTCTATAACTCTATTTGGTATGTACTTGACCCAGTTGTGCATGGTCCTTTTGGGTTGCCTTCACCAAAGCAACTTGACTGGATGAATATTAGAGAAAGAGGATGTTATGGTTTATTAATATATTTTAAGAATAATATATTAAAGGAGAAATCATATTTATTTAATTAACTTTGGTCAAGAATTAATTAAGAATTAATTTTGTGGTCAAAAGAGGTTAATTGAATTAAGGGGACTAAACTTGTAATTATGTGATAGTTTCAAAGTTGGGTAAGGAAACCCTAGAGTATAGGGTGGATGAATTCTAAGGATAAATCCTTAGGAATTCGTCCAAGGCGGTTCTGGAATTATCCTTGGGCTGCTTGGTGGCCAAGTAAGCAGATAAGGATAATCACTGAAACCCTAATTCCCACACCTATATAAGGATCCCTTGAGCATGAGATTTCGGCTACACTAAAACCCTAGGAGTCTTGGAGCCTATTTTTCCCTCTCCCATCTCTCTCTTGCTTCATCTAATTGCTTTTGGTGTTTGTGATTCATTAGAGGCACAACATTTGGGGTGCTAAGGTTCTCAAAGCTTCAAGATCTACAATCAACAATCAAGGTATTCATCTAACTTGTTTATTTGATATTCAAATATTTTTGTTGTATGCTAGATTAGGGTTTACAAGCTTTGGATAAATTCGCATGTACAATAGAGAAACCTAGATCCAAAGCTTTAGGGTTTTGTATGTGCACATAGGATGTTCTTTTTGCTCAAAACCCATCACATATCACATCCTTCCTAGGTTGTTTTTTAAAAAAAAATTGAAAATCAGTTTAAAAACTTTTGTAGTTCCCTAGTTTGAGTCTGGATTCACACGAATGTTCATCCAATTATCTTAAACCAAGGCTCTGATACCAACTTGTAACATCCCAAAAATCATAATAAATTTAAAATTTTCAAAATCAACCATTAACCAACATTGTTTACAAAAGGAGTCACTGTTTCAAAAATATTATTTCAAAATCAAAGTTTTCCTAAAACCCAGTAACATAAAATAAGAAGATGTGCACAGTCACGTCTTTTCTTTCCCCCAATCTTCAGAAGTACCTGTCGAAACAATAAACTAAAATTGTAAGCTAAAGCTTACTGAGTTCCCCCAAAGTACCAACACACCACATAATAAGCAAGTATACAAACATGAGCAACCAGCCTGACTATACCGCCTCGCAGAGCCTACAACTTTTATGGACCGCTCGATGAGCAGTCGGCCTGACTAGACCGCCTCGCAGGGCCTATAGCCTATCTAGACCACCTCGCAGGGCCGCCGGCCTAACTGGACCGCTTCGTAGGGCCTACAACCTATCCAATCATCCTCAGGTGTCTTGTCCTACAACACAAAGCAGGGTTGTCTCTGATGGGTTTTAGCCATAAGAACTTTCCTATGTGCACATGCAAAACCCTAATGCTTGGATCTAGGCTTTCTAATTAAACATGCTTTGAATCCAAGACTTCTAATAACTAATTAGGTTAAATAACAACATTGAAACAGATCTAGAACCATACCTTTGAATTCCTTGTTGATCTTGTTGTCTTGGAGCTTCTAGAGTCACAATTGTCACTCCTCTAATGGCTTACAAACACCAATAGCAAGGAAGATGATTTAGGAGAGAGGAAAGGGGAGGAAATCGGCCAAGGTTCTCTTACTTTTGGTGAAGTGCCGATTTCTCTTAGCCATGGGGTCTATTTATACTTGTAGACTCCTTAAGGGTTACAACCTAAACCCTAATTGGATAATCTTCTCTTAAGGATATCCAAATCCATCCCATAGATAACTCCTTAGACGATTTTGAAGCTATCCTAGCTTCTAGAATCCGTCCCTTGTATATCTATATGGATTTACAGTCTAAAGCTTAACTATCAAACAATTGACAGTTTATACCCTCTTATTTAATTAATCTCTTTAAGTCACCAAATTAATTCCAATTAATTCTATGACTTATATTAATCAAATCAATATATTATTCTTTATATTATTCTCATAATATATTAATAATATTTACTCTCTCTTAATAAATCATCCTATCAAGTTGCTATGGTGAAGGCAACCCAAAAGGATCATGCACAACCGGGTCAAATACTTGCCTAATATAGTTGTAGCGTTAGACACTATTCCAACAGTCTCCTACTTGGATAAGTCTAGTAACTATATGCACAAGTACAATTCGGTTTGCAATCGTAGCTCTCAAAGATGCTGTCAAACTCTAATCTAATCAATCTTGTCCTTTAGATAAGGGATCGTACAGTCCTCTGTTAGATATCATGCTGACAATCCTATGGAATGGTTAGTCAAGCATTTAGGTTTCTCGATCTCTGATTTATTTGACATAGAACTTAATCGAACACATCAATTCAGTTCTGACCGGGCCCGGCACATAAGTCAAATCAAATCATCGAGCGGCCGAGATATCGCTTTTACCTTCTTAGATAAAAGTTACAGATAAACTTCGACTTATATGCATTTACTTATTAATTAACCAACTATACACAACAATGCGTTTTATAACACCGAGTTACTGATGCATTTTCGCATTATCAATGTACAATCAATTAACAAATAACAAACCATATATCTAGGTTTTAAGACTATATGATATTATCGTCTTGCGATCACCCTTTTATATCATATTCCATAAGATGATTCCAGCAAGCGCGGGTTTGTTCCAATGCTCAAAACTAGTTCATAAGCACTCATGAACGTTGCAGCAACCCTTTGCTATGTCTAACACCTTTTAGACATTCTACACACCAATTCATGACAATCTTCATTCATATCTACTTCCAACATATGAACGATTGTTGACAATTTGAACAATTCGATTATACCTAATAAACTCAATTATTCTGGAAGTCAAAACATGCAAAGTGAAACAATAGTTAAACAACTAACATAAGATAGTAACATTACTCATAAATAAAACTCCTTTATTTAATCATCAAATGTTAATTACATTTATCTATTACACGTTTCTAATACTATCTAATCTATGCTAATATCATCCTTCAGCCCAATACTCCTAGCATGCTGCAAGTGCTTAACCTTACTCAGTCCCTTCGTAAGTGGATCTGCTGGGTTATCTTATGATGATATCCTCTTCACTACGAGTTGTCCTTCTTCTACACGAAGTCTAATGAAATGATATTTTCTGTCGATATGTATTGATCTACCATGATCCCTCGGTTCCTTGGTCAAGGCAACCGCTCCTTCGTTATCACAGAAAATCTCCATGGGCTCCTTTATGGCAGGTACAACTCCAAGATCACCGATGAAGTTCTTTAGCCATATTGCCTCCTTCGACGCTTCGCTCGCTGCAATGTACTCTGATTCGCACGTTGAATCAGCTACGGTCTCCTGCTTGGAACTCTTCCATGTCACTGCTCCTCCATTTAGGGTAAAGACCCAGCCCGACTGCGAACGGTAGTTGTCCCTATCGGTCTGAAAACTGGCGTCACTATACCCTCGCACCTTCAAGTCATCACTCCCTCTGAGGACTAAGAACCATTCCTTCGTCCTACGAAGGTACTTAAGGATATTCTTCACCGCAATCCAATGTGCTCTGCCAGGATTCCCTTGATACTCCCTTCTTTGAGTTTTCCATACTAAAACGTTTTAGTACCTTCTCTAAGTAAGTATTCTGACTAAGTCCAATTAGTCTCTTACTTCTTTCTCTTACTATCCTTATTCCCAAAATGTAAGAAGCCTCTCCGAGGTCCTTCATAGCGAAGCACTTCCCGAGCCAGGACTTAACCTCCTGCAGAGTCGGGATGTCGTTTCCTATGAGTAATATGTCATCGACATATAGAACGAGGAAGCTTACTATACTCCCACTGGCTTTGACATATACACATGATTCGTCTTTGCTTCGTACAAATCCAAACTCTTTGACTTTCTCATCGAAGCAAAGATTCCATCTACGAGACGCTTGCTTAAGTCCATAAATGGACTTCTCAAGCTTACACGCTCTATTTGGATGCTTCGGATCCACAAACCCCTCTGGCTGAGCCATGTAAACATCCTCAGCCAACTTCCCGTTAAGGAAAGCGGTCTTGACATCCATTTGCCAAATCTCATAATCATGAAATGCGGCAATTGCTAGCATCACTCTAATAGATTTTATCTTCGCAACTGGTGAGAAGGTCTCATCATAGTCAACTCCGGGAGTTTGAGTAAAGCCCTTCGCAACCAATCGCGCTTTATATGTGTGTACGTTTCCATGCACGTCGGTCTTCTTCTTGAAGATCCATTTGCACCCAACGGTCTTACGTCCGGGCACATAATCAACCAAATTCCAAACTTGGTTATCATACATGGATTGGATCTCGCTATCCATTGCCTCTTTCCATTTCGCAGACTCCAGGCCTGCCATGGCTTCCTTATAGCTATTAGGTTCATCAAGATTTACTAGTGTACCATCACTAATATACGTGTCCCCTTCGGTAGTAATATGAAAACCATAAAACTGGGGATGAACTCTAACTCTATCGGAACGTCTAAGAGGTAAGGACTCGTCAATTGGTTCAACCGGAGTTTCCTCCTCAGGTTGAGTGCCAGCGGTAGAGGTTCCTTCATCTATCGACTCTTGAATCTCTTCAAGTTCGATTTGCCTCCCACTGTCTCCTTGGCTTATGAGTTCTCGCTCTCGGAAAACTCCTCTCCTCGCAACAAAGACAACATTGTCCTTCGGTCTATAGAAGAGATATCCAAAGGATGTCTGCGGGTAGCCGATGAAAATACATCGCTCACTTCGAGGTTCGAGCTTGTCGTGAGTATCTCGTCTTACGAAAGCCTCGCAACCCCAAACCTTGATATGTGCCAACGAGGTAGCTTTCCCTGTCCACATCTCGTGAGGTGTTTTGGCAACCTTCTTAGTAGGGACTCGGTTAAGGATATGGGCGGCAGTCTCTAAGGCATACCCCCAAAAAGAGATAGGTAGTGAAGCATGACACATTATAGAGCGAACCATATCCAATAAGGTTCGATTACGCCTTTCTGCCACACCATTCAACTACGGTGTCCTAGGAGGCGTCAATTGTGAAACTATTCCACACTCCTTGAGATAATCGTGGAATTCAAGACTTAGGTACTCTCCTCCTCGATCGGATCGAAGCATCTTGATTTTCCTGCCCAATTGATTCTCCACTTCATTCTTGAACTCTTTGAACTTTTCAAAGGTTTCTGACTTTTGCTTGATTAAATAGATATACCCATATCTACTATAATCATCGGTAAAGGTCACGTAGAAGCGGTTCCCATCCTTCGTGGTTGATCTAAACGGTCCACATACATCGGTATGTATTAGGTCCAATAAACCTTCACCCCTTTCACACGTACTCGTGAAGGGTGATTTAGTCATCTTTCCAAGTAAACAAGACTCGCATGTGTCATCTTCCCTAAGGTCGAATGACTCCAACACTCCATCCTTTTGGATTTGGGTTATGCGTTTCTTGTTGACATGTCCAAGACGACAATGCCACAAGGATGCTTTATCCATACTAGTGGAAGAATCTATGTTCAAAACATCATTTCCTAAGTTATCAACAATCATAACAATTTCATAAATTCCATTACATGGTATAGCTTCAAAGTAAAAAACACCATTTAGATAAGCCAAAATAGAACCATTCTCATTATTAAAAGAAAATCTAAAACCTTGTCTATATAAACCATGAAATGAAATGATGTTTCTAGCCATTTCTGGCGAGTAACAACAATTGTTCAAATCTAAACATAAATTATTCCTAAGCACTAAAGAATACACTCCAATCTTGGTCACAGGCGACGATCTTCTGTTCCCCATGATTAGATTGATCCTTCCTTGCTCCACATCCCTACTTCTTCTTAGTCCCTGCACATTAGAACAAATGTGGTAACCACAACCGGTATCAAGAACCCAAGAAATAGCATGATTAGAATCGTTAGATTTAACTGTGTATATACCTGCGAAAGATGGATTGATCTTTCCTTCTTTGATTGCTTGCAGGTACTCTGGGCAGCTTCTCTTCCAATGTCCTATCTTGTGGCAGTGGTGGCACTCTGCCTCCTTCGGGGGTAGGGCAGGGCTTAGCGGGATCAACTTTGGTCCCACTAGAAGAGGCACCATCTCGGGCTTTGACCTTGCGATATTTCTTCGATGAAGCCTTCCTCTTCTTTCCCTTTCCTTGACCAATAGCCAAGACAGGAGCAGCAGGCGGATTGGGAGTTGGTGCAACAGACTTGTCTTTGAAGTTGCTCTCAGCGACCCTCAAGAGACCTTGGAGTTTGCTTAGGGTGACCTCTTCTTTGTTCATGTGGTAGGTCATCCTAAATTGGTTGTACATCGGAGGCAAAGAGTGAAGCACCATGTCGATCGCCAAGTCTTCCCCAAAGTCAACATTTAACTTGCGAAGGCGGTCGACATACCTTTGCATCTTTTGCAGGTGCACGGTAAGAGATTCTCCATGACCCATCTTAGCGGAAATCATGTTAGTGAAAATCTCATAACGCTCTTGTCTCGCGTTTTGGTGGTATCTCTCCAATAAGTCTTGGTGCATCTCGTATGGGTACATGTCCTCGTAGGACTTTTGGAATTCGGAGTTCATGGTGGCAATCATGATGCAATGTACCTTCGTTGCATCTCGCTCATGAGTTTCAAAAGCGGTGATTTCAGCCAGAGTAGCGATTTCAGGGTTGATCTTCTCGAGCTTCTCATCGAGGACATACTCCTTATCCTCATAGCGAGCAATGGTGCGAATGTATCTTATCCATTTGCTAAAGTTCGTTCCATCGAAGGTGACCTTTTGGCAAAGGCTCATCAACATGAAAGAACTAGCAGCAACGTTGTTAGCGTTCGACATCTAGAAATAGAAAGGACAAAGATAGATTAGAATAAGAATCCCTAATTATCACCCAATAAGAAAAATTAGGGCTAGGATCCAACAATAACATTTTCATACTAGAAAAGGGATGCCGTAATCTAATATGCAAATAAATTGAAGGTAAGTGAATGACGATTCACTAATTCTCCATCACAAAACTTAAACTATTAGTCTTAAGTATCTTGAGAATTCCTAGGTTCGGATGAGATTCATTGAAACTATTCAATGGCATGTTTGAATCTCGATATGCCCCTCTTGTTTGTGACTGGGATACCGAGGATCACAAAGCGGGTGTGAATTACCATGCAAATTCACATGGTGCCTTCATTGTAACGATCACCTATTCGATGTGCCGGTAAACCACACACGCTCCATCGAACTATGATAAACAATGAATCACCCTTTGCCACCTTTGCTTAGAACCAATTAGTGTGCCGGTAAACCACACACGCTCCACTAACTTCTTAGCAAGGGTGCAAAGTGTAATTTCATGGGATTGCATCAATTCACTTTTCCTAAAGTAACTAAGATTGGGAAATTTTTAAAATATGTGTAGTTACTTTGTATTACTTATTATACTTTTAATGAGAGGATGAGGTTGCCCTATCCTACCCGTTCGGCTAACGACCCTCCACCAATCAAGCAAGCGGTGGGTGTGAGTGTACACCCATTAAGCGCCATTTTATAGGCCGCAACCTTATACCCACCTTATAGATCGGCTTCGTGAATGAGGCCTACTAACGGTAAGACTAGCATTTAGTTATACATATATATATTATTCTAGTAATATCATATTAGTATAGGGTTGTATTTTAAATCTTTTAAAATCTAGGGTTTGAAATTTAAGTTGTCTAAATTAAAACTTTTAATCACAAAATATAAATTTCAAAACTTGAGGACAAGTTTTAAACATTTAAAACATGGATGATCAAATAACAAATAATTCCAATTAACAATTAATATCCTAATTATCTATATTTGATTTTATTCAAGATTTCTTTTTAAGATAATTACCAAAATAATTAAAATAATTAATTAATTATCATATACGGAAATTAAATATTTTATTAGTTGATAAATATCTTTAATTAGATCAAGATAATAGTCATATATATCAAAAAAAACGGATTAGGGTTGATCTAATATGATTAAGGTAAGTTTCCATAAGATAATTATGAAAAAATCTCAAATCTGGCCATTCCTGACGCTTGGACTCGCCGAGTGCACAAAGGGACTCGCCGAGTTAGGCCAACTCGCCGAGTCCACTTTGGAACTCGCCGAGTCCATGACTCAGAAACACAAAAATCAAATTTTGCAGTTTAGTTTCAGTTAACCAAGCAACAATTTAATGAAAACCAAGCTAGTCTCTGATACCACTGATGGGTTTTAGCCACAAGAACTTTCCTATGTGTGCATGCAAAACCCTAATGCTTGGATCTAGGCTTTCTAATTAAACATGCTTTGAATCCAAGACTTCTAATAACTAATTAGGTTAAATAACAACATTGAAACAGATCTAGAACCATACCTTTGAATTCCTTGTTGATCTTGTTGTCTTGGAGCTTCTAGAGTCACAATTGTCACTCCTCTAATGGCTTACAAACACCAATAGCAAGGAAGATGATTTAGGAGAGAGGATAGGGGAGGAAATCAGCCAGGGTTCTCTTACTTTTGGTGAAGTGCCGATTTCTCTTAGCCATGGGGTCTATTTATACTTGTAGACTCCTTAAGGGTTACAACCTAAACCCTAATTGGATAATCTTCTCTTAAGGCTATCCAAATCCATCCCATAGATAACTCTTTGGACGATTTTGAGGCTATCCTAGCTTTTAGAATCCGTCCCTTGTATATCTATATGGATTTACAGTCTAAAGCTTAACTATCAAACAATTGACAGTTTATACCCTCTTATTTAATTAATCTCTTTAACTCACCAAATTAATTCCAATTAATTCTATGACTTATATTAATCAAATCAATATATTATTCTTTATATTATTCTCATAATATATTAATAAGATTTACTCTCTCTTAATAAATCATCCTATCAAGTTCCCAAAAGGACCATGCACAACCGGGTCAAATACTTGCCTAATATAGTTGTAGCCTTAGACACTATTCCAATAGTCTCAACCCAACACAACATGTCGACTTATAAAAAAAATAACATAAACACAGAGCTAGCAATACAAATAACCATACATGTCTACTTAACAACTACAACTATCATATAATTATCCTGACCAGCATAAATAATCTAGTGGGCCGACATTGGTGCCTTCGACCCATGGGTACAGTGAGGAAAACTCACCTCTGAGTCTGAATCTAGTCTGAATAATCCTTGCTCTGATAACCGGCTCTACCCGACTCCTAAATATCAAAACATTTCCGGATCTAAATTAATAACAATTTTCCCAAAATACCCTTGGTCAAAACTGGTCAAAATCAACTGATTCAACCCAACCGAGTCAACTTAGGCCTCATACGCAGGGCATACTTTGGATGTATGTGGGGCGTACTCGAGGTACGAGGCATCGGGGCTTAACCTGTGTATGCGCAACGTACCATTTGGTACGCCCAGCGTACGCAACAGGTTTCCCTCTTAATGCATTAAGTGCTTAATACTTGATCTTTTATGCCCAAAATGTAGATCCAAGTCCAAAATGTCATCATTGACAATAAATTTTCCAACTTTAGGGTTTTGCTTGGCCAAAAAGTGCTCAACACTAAAAACCTTATCTACTTAACCCATTAAGACATCACAACTCTAAACTTTTGCATGGAAGGGATAGAAGGGCCAATATCACATTTTTAGGGTTCATAATAGCTCTATAATGGATAATTTTCCAAATTTATCCATTAGAATGGTCCCAACAAACAAGATATAGTCTTTAAGTCTCAAAAGGACCCAAAAGTGCATCTTTTTCAACTAAATACATTAAGTCCAAGTCTCTAACCTTCATATTTGAATTAAAATGATGTTTAGATGGATAAAGTTTCCAACTTTATCTATAAGACTATAACAAGGTCACAAACTTTCAAGATATAAACTTTATGCACTTAAAATGACCAAATGCTCATAACACCCAAAACTAGAGAGATCTAACAATTTCATCATCAAGATTCAAATTTTATACCTCTAGAAGAAAGATCAAGGTGAACAAACTATGGATGTACACGTTCCAATGCAACCAATACTTCTTTAATGAGTTCCTTCTTCTCCAAGGTGCACCAAGAACACTCCAAAACACCTTCTTTTCGCTCACAAGGCTCAGATTAGGGTTAGAGTTTCAAGAGAGGGTGTTGGAGAGGTGGAGGTTGAGAATGGAATGGGTTTGGGGAAGTTACAGAGCTTAAATAGGGATCAAACCATGAAAATATGGTTTGGGCATTGATCGCATAATCCCTGTGTACTACTGGTACGTGATGGGTTTAGACAAACAATCCTATGTGTGCATGCAACCCTAGTATGGATCTATGTTTTCACTATTAGATACACAACATTATGAACACATAATGAAACCCTAATGAGTCATACTATTTTCGAAATTCACCAAGAAGATTAGATTACATACCTCTTGTTGTTATATAGCAATAACAACTCAAATCCTCCTTGTAATGGCTTTAGAAAGTTTAGTGCCTCAAGTGCTGCACCTCTAATGGAGTCACAAACACCATATACAACTTGGATGAAGAGGAGAAGAAGAGAGGCTGCCCAAAAACGGCTGGAAACCCTAATGGAAGACTTATTCACGTTTTTGGGGCATAGGGGCCCTTTATATACATGTAGGCTATTAGGGTTTACAACTAGGAAACCCTAATTTGACTGCTTAGGCCCTAAGCAGCCCATGGACTCCTTAAACATATCCCTTGGACGATTTCTAATGGGCTACCCATAGAATTCGTCCAACCTATATATTATTTGGTGATCCATAGCCCAATTATAATTATCTTATAATTACAACTTCAGTCCCCTAAGTTTAATTAATCTCTTTTAGCCACAAAATTAATTAACAATTAATTCTTGACTAATATTAATTAAACAATATGATTTCTCCTTTAATATATTATTCTTATAATATATTAATAAATCATATTTAAACCTTTCTCTCCTTAAATCATCCTACATATTGCAATGGTGAAGGCAACCCAAAAGGACCATGCTCATAATCGGGTCAAGTACATACCAAAATAGTTATGGACTTAGACACTAATCCAACAGTCTCCCAATTGGATAAGTCTAATAACTATTTTCTATATGACTTCATAACCTGATCAGCAATCGTAACTTTCAAAAGCCGCTGTCAACTCTGATCTTATCAGATAGCGTGTCCTTTAGATAAGGGATTATATATTCCTCCATTCTCAAGATATCGTATAGACAAAAGACATGAGTTTCAATCATTCTCTCCATACTGTTTCCCGACTTCCGATTTATGACGACTAACAACAGACTACAATTGAACACATCAACTTAGTCCCGGCTTGGCCAAGCGCTTAGGTGTCATCACTAAATCATCGAGAGGCCCATAGATATCGCTTTTATCCTACTTTGGGTAAAAGGAATGGATAAACTTCGACTCATATGCTCGCTTGCATTTATTGATCGAGTCACACACAACAATAAGTTTTATAACACCAAGTTACTGGTGCGTTTACTTATTATCAATGTGCAACCGACCAACAAATAACAACTCACATGTCTCGGTTTCAAGAATATACAATATTATCGTCTCACTAATCACTCGTGATAAAACCATGAAGTGACCTAAGTGAGCGTGGGTTTAATCCAATACTTTAATCTTATCAAAGCACTCATGAACTCTGCAGCAAACTTGTGCTATGTCTAAACACTTTGGACAATCTACAGACAGATTCATGACAATCTTCCTTCATACTTACTCCCTACGTATGACCGACTGTGGATGTTTGAATAACCTAGTTATTCTGGAAGTCAAAACATGCAAATTGAAACATAAGAATAATACTTAATCCTATATGGCCTCAAACTTGTGAGAGTAAATGAAACACTTCTATTTAACCACCATATTGATCACTCATTATTATCGTTTACTGTTTCAGAAAATCAACTTATTACTCGAATTACAACAATAGTTATCCCATGCATAAAGCATGCACACTATGTTTCCTATGGTCCTTACTTTGTGAAATAGATCAATTGAAAAACCTTTTAATGATGCTAATTTCACAATTCCCAATCCTTATCATTAGTGTAAGAACACAAGGTTCTTCCACTACTAGAATATTCTAGATTCTAACATTTTATGCAACGATCCTTTCGTAAAGTCATAGCACAAAAGTCACCAAGACTTGGCTAATGAAATTACAAAGTATTTTCTTAGAAATTGTTACAAGACAATTCCATAGTCGTGAAGTCTCACATTCAAAGTACATTCCTTTGAACATCCTTATTGCATAAAGTTTTTCTAATCTAGACACAGAATCTCGATATCCAACTCCCAATATGGAAACATTTCCACATTTGCCATATGACAACTCATTCTTAATAGAATCTTTTCTATTAATAATAATGTCGATATGGTCCATCCAATATCATACTTCCAACTACTCACAAGCGACCAATCCTCAGCGAACTTTGGATCGTCCTTTGATAGTTGTTTAATAATTTTAGTCAAAATCCATTCTAGTCCTTTTTCCCTCTTAATGCGCTAGACATTTGAAAATTTTTAGAATGGTAAATTATTATAGCATTTGCAATCGATCCTATACCCGAAGCGTATGGCACACGATGCATAATGTCTCACATAAAGATATGATACTTTACTAATCTTTTGCCATAATATTTTATGTGTCATGTTCTCATAATTTGAACTATGAAGAGGGATGCCGTAATCATAATCGAATTTTAAGAACACACAATGTACCCTTTGACTGAAAATATTAAAATTTCTTAATCTAAGCTTTAGATTTTGAAACGAAGTATAATATTTTCTCCCTTAATTATAGCAAAACAACTTTTCAACCCATGCAACTTTGCAGATTTGAATCTTTGTTTTTCTATAATTAATATTGCTAACTTGCAATACTCGCCACAATAATCATACAATCATAACACTTATGCTCCCACTATCATGATGATTACTATCATATAAGCATAACACTTATGCTCCCACTAGCTTTGACATGTATTCAGAGAACAAATGAAGTTTCAGAAAACAATGCCTATTGAATATCTGAAATTCATATTTCTAATACCAAATGCTTCGATAAGCCTACACCTTTGCCTTAGATAGCTCATATGTGTGTTTAAACAACTTAGAATTTATGTTACTAAGTTCCAAGTGTTCAAACTAATTGCCAAATCTCACAATTCGAACTATGGAAAGGGGTGTCGTAACCATAATTGAATGTGAGAATACAATTTTCACAATCGCTATTTTCTTAAAACCTCTCTTAGTGAAAGTATTTCCTCACAGTCATTTTCATGAAGGAGGGAATCTTTTGACACTTAGATTTTATGGTGTATGAGTTCCTATCCATGTGAATTTGCCAAAAACAAGGTTTGCGACAAATCCAAACTCATATGGACTGAACTTTCTTAATCTTGATTTCTTGCCCTATGGTAACACGAGTGCCCACCATGTCTTCCAAGTAGTTTAGTAACTTGTCCTTACATATCAATGTACTTTCCATCGACTAAGGCTTTAGTATGCATTTAAATGAGAACTTATAGAACTCACATACACAATTAACTTAATTGGAATGGCAAAGAAACAAAATAATGTCAACACGATAGGTTGTAAACCTCAAGTCGTGTGCTAGTGATGATCGATAAGGTTTATTCTTGATTTGTTTCTTGAAACCTTTCAATACCATTAAGACTCCCACTGACTCTTTGACATATAAGATTCTCTTGTCAAGAAACATTTCTTGACAAAGTAAATATTCAAGAGTTAGTGTAGTTATTATCAAGACAAAACACTTCACATAATTGGTCCTAGTTGGTCTTTGTCTTATCCAAGACATCACAACTTACTAATTTTAAATGTGCAAGAATAAGAAAACCTTTTTCTAAATTCCACATTTGATGAGTGTTATAAACCTACTTAAGACTTTTCACTCAATGTCACAATCTTGACTTTAAGACTTGATATTGGAACGAAGTATGATTGACTTATTGATTTAACCATTTCTACAATTCTTGATTCCTCCTCTTAGACATGCAATTGCACTAAGGCTCACTTAGAGGATCAATTGGTACATGGTTCTTAATCATTAAGACTTATCATAAAACACAATAAAAGGTACTCTCCCTTCTTCTTAGAATGGAGAAACTTTTATCTTTCTGCCTTCTTGATTCTTCTTATTCATTCTGCTATTGATTGAAACTATTTCAGTTAACTCAGAATTATACTCAATCTTATAAGTATAACCATATTTACTAAACTTTAGTAAATCATGACGAATATTTTTGTCACTCTTGTGGTAGACTTGATCAACGTACGACCTAGTGTACTCGATCTCCTAGTCCTTCAATTGACACTTTGCCAAAGAATTAGTCTAAGTTTCCCAAATGTGAAAGTTTTTCATTCATCATGCAATACACATTGCATGATTCCAAGTTTCTGTCCACTTGAAACTTGGGCGATGAGAAACTCTCCCTATTTGGTAAATTTTTGACATTTCCACAAATAACATAATTAAGAATCAAATCCATTTTGCTAATAATAGAAGTACACAAACATCAATTTTTCATATATTTCATTGCAAGGATAAACAAATAAGATAAAATCAAAATTCATTTTATTGCGGAAAAAATTTGTCCTTACAATGCAATTCAATTGAAAAACAATGTTATTACATATTTCTTAACAATCTATTCTAACTCCAAGTAGTAGCTCAAGAATCCATTCTTCAAGTAATGCGATCGAAATCCATTTCTTCGTGATTAGATTCAGCTCACTTCTTCCCTCAAGCTTCCTCTCTTTTCTTCGATCCTACATCAAAATGCAATCTTATCACATCATGTATTAAGAATCTAGAATAGGAACTCAAAAAAGTTAGATAATGGATTTTACCTGAAGCAGAGCCATACGTCTTGACTCTCCCATCTCTTAGATCTCTCAGGTAGTTAGGGCAGCTTCGTCTCCAATGCCCCTTCTCTTGGCAATAAAAGCAAATGGACTCCTTTGGCACAGCACATCGGACAATCACAGACTTAGTTCTTTCTGGACTTCCAATGTTGCCAATGTCCATTGAAGTTTGGGAGTTTGATTCACGAGACAAATTTGCTTGACCAGCACGCCAAATCATTGCTGATTCAGCAGCTATAAGCAAATAGGTGAGATCAATTAGGGTCACGTCGTGGTCCATCATATAGTACTCTCTAACGAACTCACTATATGATTTAGGAAGCGACTGAAGAACCCAGTCAACAGCCAACTCGCTTGAAATCTCGACACCCAACATGATTAACCTATCTATGTGTGATTTCATCTCTAAGACGTGTGCACACACAGGTTCCCCATCTTCGTGTTTACTTGCCAAAAGGGCTTGAGTGAGCTTGAACTTTTCAAGCCTTTGAACTTGTGGGTCAGGGAGAAAAATTGGAGGAGGTGGAGGAAGTGAAGCACGACTCTCATTTCCTTGATCGTATCTCGGAACGTCATCTTCATTTGGAAAGCTCATTCCAAAGGATTTGGGAAGACCATTGTAAGACGTAGACATCTACAAAATGGGAGAAAATTCAAGTTAAGTTGTTTAGAATTCTTGATGTAACACCCAAATGAAACATCAAGCTAGGATCCAACACAATACTCTACAACCTAGAAGAGGGATGCCGTAATCTAGTTGTAAAATATTTGAAGGTAGGTAAATGACGATTTACCAATTTCCACCATGAAAAACGAAAAGGAAGATTAAGTTTTAAATGAATTGAAACTCCTAGATCTTTTGAGATTCATTGAACTTTTCAATGGCATGTTTAATCTTGATTATGCCCTACTATTTGTGACTGGGATGCCGAGGATCACAAACAAGGTGTGAATAACCATACGAATCACGTGGTGCACCCAATGCTACGATCACCTAATCAATGTGCCGGTTAGCCACACACGCTCCATTGATCTATGATAAGCATCGAGCCACCCTTCGCCACCAATGTCATCCCCAAATTAGTGTGCCGGTTAACCACACACGCTCCACTAACGTTTGACAAGGGTACGAAATGTAATTCCATGGTTTAGCATACAATTTCACATTTTGCCTAAAGTAACTATGATTTGGGAATTTGAAAAAAGCATTTAGTTACTTTGTACTTCATTATACTTATAATGGAAGGTTTCTGTCCTATCCTACCCGTTCGGCTAACGACCCTCCACTAGTCAAGAGTGCGGTGGGTAAGAGTGGATACCCATTCAATCGCCATTTTATAGGCAATTTCCTTAAACACCCCTTATAGACCAGCTTCGTGAATGAAGCCTACTAACGGTAAGACTGACTGTTTACTCATACATATATATAATATTAGACTTTTAATGTTATATATAGTATAGGGTGTATTTTACACTTTTAAAATACTAGGTGGTTTAAATTATACTTTTAATTAACCAAAATCATTATGGATTTATTAACTCTCTTTTAATTATACACTTAATTAATTTAATAAAACCATAAGGGTTTAATTCGAACTTTTCAAATTAGGGTTTTGGAATTTAGACTTTCAAAATTAACTTTTAATCAACAATTTAAATTCCAAAACTTGAGGGCAATTTTTGAAACTTTTCAAAACAATTAGGTTTTAATCTCACTTAAAATTTTCGAATTTAAGACATTTAAATCAAATTTTAAATATTAAAACTCTTGATTTAATAATTACCATAAATTAAACAATTAATTTAAATTATTAAATCACAAGGGATTATCTAGATCATGAGGATAATTACCATTTATACATTTAAGATATCCAAATCCCTTGAACTTCTACATAGATTTCGAAAATAAGGGATGAGATATCCCAAAATCTTTAATTACCATATTTAACTATTAAAGGATAATTACAAGATATGGGATAAAACAAATCCCTAAAATTTAGGATCTTATCTTGGGGAGGAGGCTAATTTCGAAAATCATGGGGTTTTGCAAACCCTAGATTTCGAAATCTTGGGGCTTAAGGAAAAGGATTTGAAAATCTTGTTCAAATTTTCGCAAATTAGCGTTTGGAAACCCTAATCTCGAAAATCCTAGCCTCCTAGGGTTTATTGGCCATAAACCCTAATATGTCAAGTTCATACATTTAAATAAAGCTAATTGAAAACAAAAACCAATGGCTCTGATACCACTGATGGGTTTAGACAAACAATCCTATGTGTGCATGCAACCCTAGTATGGATCTATGTTTTCACTATTAGATACACAACATTATGAACACATAATGAAACCCTAATGAGTCATACTATTTTCGAAATTCACCAAGAAGATTAGATTACATACCTCTTGTTATATAGCAATAACAACTCAAATCCTCCTTGTAATGGCTTTAGAAAGTTTAGTGCCTCAAGTGCTGCACCTCTAATGGAGTCATAAACACCATATACAACTTGGATGAAGAGGAGAAGAAGAGAGGCTGCCCAAAAATGGCTGGAAACCCTAATGGAAGACTTATTCACGTTTTTGGGGCATAGGCCTTTATATACATGTAGGCTATTAGGGTTTACAACTAGGAAACCCTAATTTGACTGCTTAGGCCCTAAGCAGCCCATGGACTCCTTAAACATATCCCTTGGACGATTTCTAATGGGCTACCCATAGAATTCGTCCAACCTATATATTATTTGGTGATCCATAGCCCAATTATAATTATCTTATAATTACAACTTCAGTCCCCTAAGTTTAATTAATCTCTTTTAGCCACAAAATTAATTAACAATTAATTCTTGACTAATATTAATTAAACAATATGATTTCTCCTTTAATATATTATTCTTATAATATATTAATAAATCATATTTAAACCTTTCTCTCCTTAAATCATCCTACATATTGCAATGGTGAAGGCAACCCAAAAGGACCATGCTCATAATCGGGTCAAGTACATACCAAAATAGTTATGGACTTAGACACTAATCCAACAGTACGCCCAGCGTACTAGGGATGCCCTAGTACGCCCTGCGTAAGCGGCTAACCCAAAAATCATCCTAACTTCAAACGGTCGTAACTTCTTCGTTCCAACTCCGTTTTTGACATTCTTTATATTCACAGAAAGGTGTTAAAGAGCTCTACAATATTATCTAAATATCTTAGACTAAAAACTTCTCAAACAAAAATTCATATTTCATGCAAGGACCCGACCTATGACTTTTCCCTTTCTACCCTTTCGGCCCAAAACACAATTCAAGGGTAAATAAAAATCTCTTAACAATCATTACCTCTTCTACATGGACTAAACTTTGCCTTCTTAATGCGTAAAACCTTACACATTCGACTTACGATCCATGGCTCAGAAATAGTAGGAAACAGGATGTTACACTAGCCTATGGGACTTTTTAACATATCCCTCTAGGAATACGTCAAAGATAACGAGACGGTTGAGAACAAGAGGCTCCAGTCCATAACAAGCCAAAACAGTACCAACAACTCCCCAGAGCCATAAGTGTAGCACTCAGAGCGCTGCAGCCGCTGCTCTTCGTTGGTTCTGCACCAATAACAGATAACCACTCGCGGTGCACGATTCACCAATATGATGCCTCCACATCCTGGCGGTCTAGACAAGACAAAAGATATTGTCGGGGACATGCTCCCTCGACGACATGTATAAAAGAGATCTTTCTTCTCTAGAAAAGGGGATCACCTCTTTCCCTATCTCAAGCTAAACCCTAATTCTCTCATCCCATTACTGACTAGATCATCGGAGCTTCGTTTCGGGACCCCCTCCCGGACGACGACTGACGTCGGTTTTTTCTTTGTTGTGATTCTCAGGCTTAACTCAGGCGAAACCACCATAAACGACGTTAAGCTTGAAGGCATATCACAACACTAATATATATTCCCATTGCATCATTGTACTTCAATTTTTTTTTTCTTATTAAAATTTGTTACCCAAATAAAATCAAGTTTCCCCTGAATTTGACTTTTTCATCATTGCTTAGATTTTCCCGAAATTTTAATATTATGATTACTCTGTTTTGTCATCTTCAAAAAAAAATTGATTTTTTTCTTCATTGCTCATGTTGTCCCGAAATTTTAATAATAGCCTCCTAGCATCACCTTAAAGCATATTCGAATCTTAAAGCAACCTACAACAATCCAAAAAGTGTGCAAATAAATGTATCCCACCACTTTACAAATAAATTTTTAAAAATGTAAATTACATGAGCTTAACACCTAAATGTAATACAAATGCATGGAATAAGCACCCTACGGATACATCTAACATCTGATGTATGTAGATCATTTATGTAAACCTATGTTTATAGATGCATAAAATGCATCTAACATCATAACATCTGATGTATGTAGATCATTTATGTAAACCTATGTTTATAGATGCATAAAATGCATCTAACATCATACCGGTTATTAATGCCTTTGGCAAGTAATGCATTTAAGTTTGTTAAATTTTGTACGACTTTGTGAGTTTTGCTATGATAGTACTTTTTAGTTATATTCGTCCAACGATTGAAGTCTAAGGGTTTGAGAACTAGAATATCACATAGGAGGTCCAGAGTTTAGATTTTGGCACAACCAAAATATTGTTAGTTTTCGCAATTGACCTCTCATATCAATCATGAATCAGATCGACATGGGTCAAAAATATGGTATGATTTACATTTCTTTAAGTTGTGGTGAAGTTTTAAAGTATGAATGCATTTTATTGTGAAGCTTTGACCCAAGTGTGAGTGTGCGACAGAAATTATGGTGTTACATATGCGTAAAACACTTCATATTAATGTCTTAAAAAATGTTAAAATTCGTGAAGTAGATATCGAAAGATGTTTTTTTTTTTTTGGAGACATAAGATTTTTTCGACGGAAAACGCTTATACCATATTTTTTCTAAATAGATATGTGTGTTACGATATAATCCTCAGTCTTGAAAAAAAATAATGAGATTTTGTGAAACAATTAAATAATAGCAAAAATATCATGGGTTTAACACAAGTTTGGGTTTAACACGAGTTTTGTAGAGAAGCATGGTAGTTTTAAATTGTAAACTGCATTTTTAATAAATTGTTTTATTAGTTTATAGGTGGTCGTTTGAACTTCATCACCGTTATCATCAATATTTCGGTTGGCGGCACCATCATTTTTTTCCGGCGGCAAATTAAAATTATAGATAATTTAAGAATTAGCAAAAAGTAAATTTAAAACTCTAAACAAAAACACTAAATCGAAGGTTTATAAAAACATCACGCACGACTAGCCTTACAAAACAATTAGGTTGCTTAAAGTTTCTTTCCCGCTCCTGGTTTTCACACATAATCACATATGTTGGTCCTTTGATTCACCATTCATATCCGGTCATAAGATCCCCTAGAGATTAATCAGTCTTGTGAAACAAAAAAAAAAAAAAAACAGAAATTAGATTTTCACACTATTGTGGGTGTTTGAATCCGGTTAGCATTAATAAACACGATCTTGTTGTACAAATATAGATTGGGACGATCGATCCATCAAATCATTTAAGAATTTCACATAAAAGATTTTCTTCTTGGATATTGGGTCCATCATGAATCACGTGGATTCACAGAGGGCCTTAATGTAGTTTGTATACTGAGCAACAACCGGAGTATATATGAAAGGTTGAAAGTGAGAAACATGGTGAAAGATGACTCAGGAAAGTAAACCTGTCATCCTTGAATCGTGCCCAATCCCCCCAAAACACCATCATCGAGGCTTTCTTATTGTAGTGTGAATGTAAGCAGATGGACTATAGTTCTTATTTACAGAGGAATAATGAGGTTCATCGGTAAGGTGGGTGGGTATTTCAAACACTCTATAGTTTAAAGATCATGGATTTAACAGAATCAGAGATGGATTAAGTTCACTTTCCGTCTAAGTGGGAGATGTAGATGCAGAGGTTGAAGAAGCAACAACATCGACTGAAAAGGGTGAATAAGGAGAAGTCGTGTTGCTTTGAAACAAATCACAGATAAATGTCTCTGTGTGTGTGTGTATGTGTGTTCAATATTAAGGTTCAGTGCAAGGAAGGGGTATATTTGTCAATGCATAAAATTTTCGATGGTTGAATAAAAATCTTTTATGAAAGGATTAGATCCCTTTGAATATATATGATACCTAATAAGAGATATAAAGTCTTTAAGACTTGAGAGTTATCTTTAATGCACAAATGATTCAAATTTAGATAGCTTGAGTGATTTAAAGCCTAAATGGGTAAAAATCTCTTCATATCATTAACACTTACTAAAATTACGACGATATTATAAGCTTAATAATTTTACATGATACTTTATATCTTCAATTTAATTTTCAATTGAATAATATAAACACAAAATGAAATCATAACCTAAAAAGTCGATGAAACTATCTAATAGTATCTACAAGTTTTAGTAATAATAACATATTAAATCAAATTGATCCTCTTTTAATAACAAATATATCTAAACTTAAAAAATTTTCTTATCTTATAAGATTATTTCCATATAAACTTGGGCTTCGAATAAACCCTAAAGAAACGGATATAATGGGCCTCTACTTATAAACTATATATAACACAGAGCCCTGAGGCCTGAGTTATTGTTACTGCCTTCTGTTTCATTCCCCATCTTCTCTCTTAACTTCTCCGTTCCCCTTCTCAGTGAAAGACGGAGGAATACAAGTAAGCATTTGGTGGCTATTGTCGTTGACGACGCCTCCATTACTTACCTTCAAAAACCCTAATCCTTTTCTTCCAATCTATATTCTCTTTTACATTAGCTCTTCTGTTCTGTTCTGATCACTTTACCTTTGATTTATGAAAATATTTCAAACTATTGATATGATGTTTGTGATTCTGTATTGAATCAAACCCTACGTCCGGAAAAGAAATAATTTTCTTTGCCCTAATTTACCAATCCAATGATGGCCGATTCATCTACTGGTAGTGGGAGTACCATTACTCACTCCGGCGACGGCGGTGGGAGTGGTGTTAATAGCCCTTCCAGCCGAAGAAGTTTGCCTTCTCCGTGGGCGCAAGTTGTTCGAGGAATGATCGAGCCGGATTCGGTGCCTTCGTCGTTTCCTTCGCCGGGGGTTTCGGAACAGAATCCTGTTGTTACTGATCCGGTGACGGTGGTGGAGGTTTCGGCGGAGACTCCATCGGAAAGCTCTAATGATATTAATACTTGCAATGCTGGTGGTGTAAAGAAGTCGGCATGGAACAAGCCCTCGGTTAATGGCGTTGTGGAAGGAACTACTACTCCTGTTATGGGCGCCGCTTCTTGGCCGGCTTTATCCGAGTCGACTCGTCCCGGAATGAGATCATTCTCTGCTTCTTCTTCTTCAGAGTCTTCGTCTACACCGACCTTCGATGGATCGCTCGCTGTTTCTCAGGTTAGTTATCACGGCTGCGATCAATATACACGATAATAATAACAAAAAATGTGGCGTCAATATTTTGGCGTATTAGGTTTTCGTTTCTTATTACTAAATTCGTACAATTTTGCCATCTTCTCAGGCACCTGTAGCTTCGCAACCGCGCCCAAATCAAGTTAAACCTAACGCCAACAATGTGCATCCCGTCCGACAGCGACAAATTAGACGTGGCGGCGGTGCATCTACAGGCTACAACGGACGGCAGCCACTTCCACCGCCGTTCCCTCTTTATGACGTGTTTGGTAATTTAGTACCGGCGGTTCCTAACTCCACTCCGGCGAGAGAACAACCTCTTTTCAAGGAGAATAACTGGTCCCCTAGGACAGTTGGTGGTGCTGGGCAGCAGAACCGGAGGAATAATAACTTTGGTCCTAGACCCCGTGGTGGTGGAGGACCTTACGTTAACAATGGCTATGGTGGCAGACGTGATCACCATGATCGTGATTGGCGTGGTCCTCGAAATCATGGACCTAGAGATGTTCGTATGCAACATCAAATCGCTCCTCCGCCGCCTCTCCCCAGGGGATATATCCCACCACCACATCCCGCTCTTTCTCCGTTTATTCCACCTCCATATGGAGCTCCCATGGCTTATGGTAAGTGACATTATGTTTCCTCTTTCTCCCATAAATTCTCTGTGACTGAATACTTCATACTTTCTACAGATATGGCTGCATCATATGTATATCTCCCTACACTACCTTCTGAACCATACAGGGGCCCACCTGTTCTTCCTCCTCAGGCACCTCCTCCAGTTCCCATGTTTGTGCCAGTTATAAACCCTCCTTTGAATGTTAAGATAGTTAAGCAGATTGAATATTATTTCAGGTGAGTTTTTACTTTCTTTTTTTTATTTTAAAATTATACTATATTTGTGGGTGACACAATTGTTTTTGTGAAATCACAGTGATGATAATTTGGTGAAAGATGACTTTTTGAGGTCAAACATGGATGATGAGGGATGGGTTCCTATCACATTAATAGCTGGTTTTCCTCGAGTAAGTAAACTCTTTCTCCATGTGTCTGTTTCAAATTTCAAGATCTTTATTTGACTTTTTATGGTATCTTTTTTTCAGGTTCAAAGCTTAACAAATGACATCCACATGATTTTGAATTCCTTGAGAGATTCAAGTATTGTTGAAATTCAGGTATATATATATATATATATATATATATATATATATATATATATATATAAAAAGTTTATAGCTTGTAATGTAGTAATATATTAATTTTTAATTATTGTTTTTATGTAAAAGGGCGAGAAGATAAGGAGTAGGGATTGGAGAAGATGGATGAATGTTCCAAACAGGTTTCAATCAACAATGGAGAATTTGATTGAAGAAGGTATTTCAATACAGAATCTGACAATGGAAGATGACAGGAGTATTAGTGCTTCAAGTTCTTGAAGTCAAACGGTTGACTATGCAGTCAAAGGTCAACATCATCTTTGAGAGTGTAGGAAGATTTTGCAGTGTTGGGAGTAAATAGGTAATGAGGTTACTTGGATGTTTGATTAATGTTACTTTGTATAGTTATGCCATATATACATATATATGCTACTCTGTAACATATATATATGTATGGCTAGTTTTCTGTTGAAGGTGTGAATGATGGGTGAAAGTTGAAACCTGAAAGTGGTTTTGGGAGTTTGTTCTGCTGACTGAGGATTGAGGATTGAGGAAGATGATTAAGATTAACTATTATTTTGGAGGGTATAAATCTTTATGGAATGGATTTTTACTTTTTTATTTTTATTTTAAGGTATTAGGTTTTTAACCATGATCCCATAAAGGGTACATACATTTTATGGTACTTTAACTTGTTTAACTGATCGTATCTACCTTTTTCTTAAGAATGGTTATGCGATAAATTTGGGTTTGTTTTAGTATTTTGTAGATATAACTTAATGGTTTGAGGACACTTTTGGGTGTAGTAACAAATAGGAAAAACTAATGTCCCCTAACAACCTCAAAATTTAGATAGTAGCCATGCCTCCATTTGGTGGGACCATATAAAGAGGCAAGATCACATGGAGAAGAAGCCCACGATCACTACTTGCTACACGATGAAGACGCTAGAAGCTCTCCTTAAATTTCTGCTTGTAAAATTAGGTCCGATTATCATGAAATGTTAAAACGTAACCTATTGTTGGAAGAATACATCTATTAGTTTGAGTGCCTCTGTAGAGGTGACGCCATGAGGAAGACGAACAAGTTATTGAACGTTTGCTCGGTGGCCTTTGAACCTTCAATAGCCTACATTGATGTGTGTCAATTTGCCTTGACAATCGAAAAACAATAAAAAAGAAAAAAAAAAACTTAAAGAAAAAGTCTTGGGGCTCGATCTGCAACTAACCTAATCACATAATAATGGGGTGTCTCGACTTTGGTAAAAAATTACGAGGGTGTATAAGGGTTTGTTTGGTGTCATCTTGATCTTCATTGATAACCCTAATAGTCAGTCCTCTCTTCAGCCTCGCATCAGAGACATGGAAATCACTAGTCCTCTCTTCAGCCTCGCATCAGAGACATGGAAATCACTATCTTCTTTTTTATGTGTCTTGGCTATTGAAGGTCTACACGTCACTCTGGTGACCTGGGTGTTTCTCCCTTCTTCTATGTGGATGATGTGTTATTTTTGGCTAATTGGCCCAAGGGTTACTTGTTCTCACTTCTTCTATGTGGATGATGTGTTATTCTTGGCTGATTGGCCTCAGAATAATGTCGATAATAGTATGAGTGTGATTTGGTGTTTCTTGTGTGGCTTCGTGTTTAAATATGAAAAAAAAAAATCCATTTTCTATAGGATTGGAGTAAACTAGGGTGAGGTGGAGGCTCTAGCCATAGATTCAGGTTGCTCTATCGGAAAGCTTCCTTTCAATATCTTCCATTGCAGCTTCCTTTCAATATCTTCGTCTTCCAATGGATTTGAACATGGCTGGAATTGATAGTTGGAGAAGTATTGTAGACATATTCACGAATAAGAAAAAAAAAAGTTTTTGAAATGGAAGGTAAAATGTTGTCTATGAGGGGTGGGGTGTCTTACTTTTTTAAAATCGGTGTGGAAAGCCTTGGTATTTTCATATCGTTTTTTATTGCATCGAGAAAACTATTAAAACTTTTAATCATTTTAGCCGTTTTTTATGCCTTTAATAAGCTCTAATATAGAAAGGGAGATGGAAGTTTGTCAATGATCATACTGCGTTATGGGTTCATCTTGTTAAAGTTATACATAGGAGTATGATGGTGGCCTAAATCATGTCGAATATGGTTGTAAGGTGAAACGGGCGTGATCTAGAATTGCTGGATCAATTAACATTCATGAAAACGATGTTATACTTTGTTTTGGTATGATAATTGGATTGGTGATATGGCTTTAAAAGAAAATTTTAATAGGCCATTTCAGTTAGAGATGGAAACAAACTATGTTCTTGTAGATTCATGGCAACTAGGTGCAACATTGGAGGATGGAAATAAGTGGAGGGGAGAATGAGGTGCAACTCATAAATTTGGTCACTCTTGTAGCACATCCGGATAGGTGGTGGTGGTCATCGCTGGATACTTCAAGTGAGTTTTTAAGGTGAGTTTTTATGTTAGTATTATCATAAGTCATATCGATGATGTGTTGGTTTTGAATGAGGATATTGGAACTAGATGTTATTCAACGATCCTAAGGTTGTTTTTAGTACAGAAAAATGAGGTGTTTTCTTGAAATTTTCTAAGAAAATTTGAAATTTTGAAAACTTGTTTATATAATATTTTTTCAAAAAAAAATTACAAGAAAAGGATAAATCGTTTTCTAAAATTACAAATAACTTAGAAAACTTTTAAAAACCAATAAATATTGTTTTTCGTAATTTCCAATTATAATTTTTTTTAAAACACATACATACTCATTGTCACCCACTCCTCACATCGACACTACATACTCATATATACCCAACACACACACACACATTCTCACCCACATTTTGTGGTTGGGTGTGGGGTTGTGAGTGGAGGTGGTGCGGATAGGTTCAAGTAAGTGGTCTGAGAGGTGTATTTGAGTTTTGTATTGTATTATTTGAAATAACAAAAAATTAGAAAATGAAAATCAATAGAAACTACACATCCAAACATATTTTTTATTTTTTTTAAATAGTCAAGGAAAAGTCAATCAGTTTTAATTAAATGTCATTTTTTTTGTACTATGAAAACTGAAAATGAAAACCCATTTTTGTTTTCTAGAAAACAAAAAATGGTTTTCTGTAACTAAATATATCATAATCTTTTTGTGTGGAGAGCTTTATTAGAATCCCTACTAGATTTAATTTGTTTGAACGGGGAATAGGTTTGATTGTATTGCTTGTCTAGTGAGTGAAATTTTGTTTGGAGAACTTTGTTAGAGTCCTTACTAGATTAAATTTTGTTTGCAGAGCTTTGTTAGAACCTCTATTAGATTTAATTTGTCTAAATGGGGACTCGGGTTTGATTCTATTATTTGTCCAGTGTGTGAAAACCGTGAGTCACAACTTTTTCCTGAGTTCCATGGTTTATGATTTATGGTCAAAGTTTGAAGGTGGTGTCAAATTGGTTTGCTAGTGTCCATATCTATTCAGGAGTGATTGTCTAGGGTTGATTACATGCATGTGTCAGACTACTAGGAAGAAAACATTGGAAGTAGTAATTCTTACGACTCTTTGGTTAATTTAGTGATATAGGGGTGAGCATTTTGACCAGACCGGACCGGCTGTTGGAAAAGAGTCAGACCCTTTTTACAAAAATTGGTGGACCTTGGATCGGACCTGTTGAGTCTTTACCAAGATCCAGGTCTGATTCTTGATTCTTGAACGTAAAAGTGAGTATTTGGATTCGACTGGACCGAACCAACCGGACCGGCTCGACTCTTGGAGCAGACTTGTTTTGTAGAAATTAATGGACCTCGGACCGGACCTATTGAGGTCTTACCAAGTCGAGGTCCGGAGGTTCAGGTCCAAGTCTGGAGGTTCAAATGCTCAACCCCGTAATGATACAGGAACTTGGTGTTTTATTTCAATAAGAAGAGAAACTATATATATAAAAAAATGTATTAGTAATTGGTGTACTTGACTGAAAACCCCTATGAAATTGTTGTTTTCTTTTCCATTGGCTCATTGCTATTGTGTGTTTTAATGAAATGTTCGGTTGTCAAAGAAAAAATAAAAAACATACAACCAAGCCCATGTTTGCGAAGTTTAGGCCTAATTTCCTATCAGGCCCGGATCACAATAACATGATGATTGATCTACCATGTTTTTTTTTTTTTTAAATGTCATGACTCGCGATTGGGCTACTATGAACGTGATTACCAAAATCAGGTTATTATAAGTAAACATTTTCGTGTGAAATGTTTTATTGGTAAGAAGTATAATGATGAAGTGTTATTGGAAGTGATAAATTAAAGTATAAAAATAAAAGGTTGTATAAACCTATATCGGCAATACCCCTTTACCAAATTTCCAAACCAAAGGTACGAGGTTTAACGTGCTCTTCATATAGCATGCATAAATAGTAATTTTATTATTTTTCTACATAAAAATCATTATGTCAAATGTTACACATATCTGTTTATGGTTTCTTTTTAAGATTTGATGCTTTGTCACCAATTACGATGGATTAATTGTTTGTCTAGAATAACATTAGGGACTAAAAATGATACAAACAAAAAAAATATGTAATTTACCTAAAAAATGTCATTTTCAACAATGAATGCAACTTACAATTATCCAAGAGAGTCTAAACTATAATCAAAAAGACCAACTAGACTTCATCATCAATGCTGGAAACTTAGTCGAACCATCTACCACAAACACAAGTGACGGCTGCAACAAATATTTCTCTCCTAAATTCATCTTCGAAAACACTTCAACCTCAAACCGCTCAAAAGCGGACCCACCCACCCTCAACCCCCATCCAAAATCATCCTCAGGTAGATCAGATACTGACACGCCCCATCTTGTACCATACGGTACAGTGTCATTGTCAGTATCTGATCTATTCATTTCAACCCACCCTCCTACTCTGGTACTTGAGTCAAGTTCTGACTCAAGTACCAGAGCAACAGATCTTCCCCCCTCCCTACGGATTCCATCACGTCTAAAAACACCAATCGGTAGACACATTGGACCAAGAAAACCATCCTGACCTAAAATTTTGGGCACTTTGTTTATACCCAAAAGTAACACCTTTGTGCTGCCCGAAAGTCGATACACAACCTGCCCGAAAGTGCTTAACCAATGGGTAGTCCCTACAAATTGAGCTAACGTACCAATAATATTAGATTTTATCATTGTTAAACTTATACCACTACCAAGCTCTTGATTTAACAATGGAGGTCCACTAGTAACACCATGTTTCTGCAAATCACTACATCTACCTCCCAACAAAACACTAGCTAAAGAACACCACTCATTGATCTTTGCATTGAAAACCACCTTTCCTAATGAAAGTGGAGTACTTGAACCATTAACTTGCCCTCTTTCACTTGCTACAAACTCTGCTTTTAGTGTATCCTTTTCTCCAATGGTGGTTTCAAATGTAAACTTAGAAGTTATACCAGTTTTGATTCCAGTTCTACTAATGGCATCTTGATTATCTTCATGAATTCTATCGATCATCAATAGAAGCCCTAATATTTCTATTTCTCCTTTTACAAGAGTGCTGGCTTCAGCTAGTGGACTTACCTTAGATGACTTGAAGGAAAGTAATCGCTCCACTTTGTCTTGTCTGTCCCTGAGCTTCATGATATCTGAAAATGCGTCCCTTTGCAACCGCCTCAAGATCTCAATCTGATTAAAAAGAAAAGAACATGTTACTGAAGAGGTTTAACTCCCAATCGTATAGCATTTTTGGAAATTTGAAGTTATGTTATGAAGCAAGATTTCAAGCAATCCGGTTACATAATTTACTTTGATTCTGATGTTAACTAAGTTTCAAATCACGAATGAGAAAAGTTAACCTAGTTTCAGAATTAAAGGGGCCGATTCATGGTACTACTCTAGCGGAATATGCGCAATTAAGATATAACGAGATAACACGATGAGAATTGAACATAACATGAATCTCGTGAGATTGATTAAGAAAAAAAGCAAGCAAACTACAATTGAATTGAGTACCGGATGGCGACGCCTGGATAATCCGATGTTGTGAAGGACGCCATTGGCAAAGTCTTGTGTGGATTTTGTGAAACCTTTGAACTTATCAACAACAAAACCTAGAGGTTCGATCTTTTCAGAAACCATTTGATGAGAGTTACGATTGCAATGGAAGCGTTTACAGTGAAGGAAGGAATGATTTGGGATGGGAATTGGAAAGAGTTGAAGAGTGAAGACACAGAATTGGGGAGTCTGGTTGCAGAATAGGGAAATTAGGGTCAAAAGGCACGAGACCTTTTTCTTTTTCTTTTTCTTTTTTCTTTTTTTAAAGAGTCAATTTATACGTTTTTATCCAAAAATTTTGTTTTCATGAACTATATCTTATTTTTTTCAATATATTATAATATAATTTCTTAATGAAACCATTAAAATATTTTATAAATAAGGTAATAACACGTAGAATTCACAGGTAACAAATTAAAATATGATTGAAACTTCAATAGTACAACCATTAGTTATAGACTTGAAGCTTATAACTTTATAATGGTTAATTTAAATTAATATGTAGAATTGTTTGAAAATACGAACAAGGTTTCTTGTGTCTAAACTAATGATAAAATAAAGGGTAAATGTCACTGTAGTCCAACCAACTTATGTGTTTTGGTTTAAAAAGTCATTCATGTTTTTTTTTGTGGTCTAGGTATCTAAACGTTCATTTTACCTGTTTAAAAAGGGAACCATCATATTTGTTTCCGGTTTACCAGTTACAATTGGTATATTTGGCTTTTCTATATATTTTTTTTATAAGTTCAAAATTTAAAACAAATTCATGTGGCTTTTTTCTTAATTTTTGGGGTATGTCGGTACAAAGAAACGAAAGGGAACGCGACCCTCCTCTTCAAAGAACAGATTGCCAGACATCCTTCAACCTATGATATTCCGATTGAATTTGTGATCTGGAAAAAAAGAAGGAAACGTTCTCGTCTTCTTCGTCTATAACCAGAACATCATTTCCTTTTGTGGTCACTACCAAATCGGGTGGCGGCGTAGAGAAATAGATCTCAGATTTAGCTCCATGAGTTCGTCGGACCCGCCGATCTTTCTATGATATCTTCATCTGCATATATACCAAGTTCATTTAATGAGTATTATACTCTTAAAATCCATGAACAAGGTGAACAAAAATAGATCTCAGATTCAAACTTGGTGGTGGGTTATGATTCTCTCAAATTGATTAGATTTCTTGGCTGTATCTTCATGCCGGTAGGCCCTGCCACCACTCCGAAAGGGATGACACACTTGCTTACTTCGACTTTTGTGTGTGGTCATACGAGCATCATCGATTCCTTCAGGATCGGTGTTCGCCATCTCTGTCGATATTTTGGGTCGCAAAAATGGAAGCTTTGTGTGTGTTTCTGCAGTTATCGGAATCGATAGGTCTATATGGATTTGGGCGAAATCTAAAGGGGGTTAATTAGGTCTTGGAATCGGAATCACAGAAGTATGTGTGTGATGTACGTATGCCTTTGGGTTGCAGGTATTACAGAGAAAGAATATGTGTTGATAGAAGATGATGGATAAAGAAGAAGGAGGATGAGGAGGATGAGTAGGAGGATAGGGAGAGAGAGAGGGGGGGAGAGAGAGAGAGAGAGAGAGAGAGAGAGAGAGAGATTAACTGATGATGTGATAGTTACTAGCTTAATTAACCTGCTGATTAGGAAGGGGTTCACCAGGTGACCCCTTCATTTTTCTCAAAGGTACCTTTTGAACCCTAAAAACATGAATCCATACCCTTATAGCGCAAAAAAATAACAAAATGGACCTTTTAAACCAAAACATGTAAGTTGTTTGGGCTTCAGTGACATTTACCCTAAAATAAGACATAAAATCTCCAAAGATATCAACACATTCTATATTAGTATATATATGATTTCCACTTCTATAACATAATTAATTAATGATATCACATTCAGTTTAGATCCATACATAAACCACTTTTTTATTGATAATTCAGTACCTTTCATCATATTTTAGTAATAACATTTTGTTTGGCAGGAAGAAAGGGAGATTGGTAGATCAGGTCTTTTTAGTAGGGTTGTTGTAGCACCTGGTTCCTGGTACGTACTCCGTGTGATTAATATTTTAATTTTATGCATTTTTGCCTTGGACTCGGCGAGTTAAAGGACCAACTCGCCGAGTAGGAGCGGGATAAGGCGCGGGGTTTGAACTCTGTACTCGGCGAGTCGGTCCCCGGACTCGGCGAGTAGACCCTGTTTGGACAAAAACCCTAATTCGGACGTTTGCACCCTATTTAAACGCTCTAACTTGGCCTCCTTAGTCCCTAACACTTTCAGAGAACTGTAGAAAGAAACCCTAGCCCCCATATTGTTCTTGAGAGTGATTTTGGCTTTGTGGAGAAGGTTTGGAGCTTAGAGGAAGGAAGAGGATGTTGAAGTGTGCAAGGAGGGGAGGTAGATCCGGAATCGACACTGTGAGAAGCTTCTATTCAGGTATTAAAGTTCTTACCTTGATCATTAGTTCATTAGATTCCCTTTTTGTCCCAAATTAGTGGTTTCAAGCCCTAAAACCTCAAATTCCATGTATTTATGCTTTAAGTTCTGAAAGGACTTCAGATTGGGATCTTATGGACATCCTAGAAGTATAAAGTCTCTGTGGTTTGGATTATTGAGGTCCCTATTGAGTGTATGACCCCTTAAAGAGCTTGGATTTGCCTTCTTGAGCTCATAGGGCCATGCATGCACGTAAATTTTGCAACTTTACGTGATAAGCATGCCCTAGGAGCATAGATCTATGGGTTAGAAGCATTGCATGTCTCAGTTTTGGTCTGTATGGGAAGTGGGTCGAAGGGACTCGGCGAGTCCCAAATTGGAACTCGACGAGTTCTATGAAGATGGTCTTAGACTCGGCGAGTTGGATGAACAACTCGGCGAGTCCTATGAAGATTGCCTGGAGCTCGCCGAGTTGTTCTTCAAACTCGGCGAGTCATATGAACTTTCACTGAGTAAGAGGGGTTTAAGTGTTGAAGGTCCAACCCTTCGTATCTGCACGCGGAATTAGCAGTGTAACGTAGTCCCAAAACCCCAAATCCTCTTACGGGATGTTCTGGTGAGGATTGGAAGCGAGTAGGAGATCTGCTCGTGGAACTCGACGAGTTGCTCTCGGACTCGGCGAGTCGGATCACGAGTCGGTTCCATAGTCCCGAGTAGTGAGTCAGGGGTGACTCAGTGAGTGGAAAGAGAGACTTGGCGAGTAGGACCGTGTTAGTAGGAGAAGGACTCGGCGAGTCTGTGCCACGACTCGACGAATCCAGTCAACTGGGAGTTGACCTTGACCAAGGAGTTGACCTTGGACCAGGGATGGACAAGTCAATTGACCTAAGGATATTTATGAGTGGCTAATCTATGTGTATGGGTTTGTAGCCGGAGGATTACCGGTGCAGCAGTCAGGCGTCTAGTAGTCGGACTTTCGGTAGCTACTCTTCGAGGTGAGTTTCCTTCCAGTAGTAACGGGTCTAAGGCACCAAGGCCGGCCCGATTAGACAATATGCTAGTGTCGGAGTGTGGGCAGAGCTCGTATCTCATGGTCGAGTTTGATTATGATATATGCCAGTATGATAGATTTGTCTATACTCGTTGTCTGTGTGCTACTTGTATGTTATGGATTAGCAGCTAAGTGTGGGCGAGTCCCGTATCTCTCTGATAGTGGAGTGTGGGCGAGGCCTGTATCTCCCAGCTAGCGGAGTGTGGGCGAGGCCCGTATGTGACATCCCCAAAATCTCGGCCAGAAAAAACCGGTTTCATTTATGCTTTTTAAAATAATTTCAAAGTAAATCCTTTTGATTTAAAAGAGTTGCGGAATTTGTTCCCAAAACAAAATATGACAAAATAATATTTATCAAAGCATTTCATCAAGAGATGCATTTTCATTATATAATCAAAACTCGGGATGTCATGTTCCGATACAGGCCATAAAGCATAAACGATAACATTACAAGTCATTCAACAAATATATACATATACAGACTTGTAAACAAAACAACTCGATGGTTCATCCATCTTATGCCCTTGCGCCACTTCCTGTAATACAATTAAAACTGAGTGGGTCAGGCTTGGGAGCCTGGTGAGCATATAGGGTTTTCAACCCACAATAAATAATTATATTTAATTTCACCAACCAACAACAACCCGATTACCCATTCCCGTTATCCTCACATTACGTCCCTAAAACAACATCTATCTCAAGGGACCTAATATAGGATTTTCATCGGTACGGACATTACTGCTAAGGGGTTTCCTCAACAATAGATGTCCTAAAGGCAACCATGAGGGGGATAGAGTACACCGGTGAACACATCGTTCACAACACCTACAGGTTATGAACCTGCTAGCGTTCCACTGGACTGTCTAGAAAGAGTCCGTGGTCGTTATCCATACTCCGCTGAATAACTAGATCAACAACAACAACATCGAGGCCTCTCATCTGTTTATCACACATCAACTATCTACCCATGTTCTACCCAACATATTAGTAGATAAAAATATATATTTTTATACATAGTTTAAAACCTATATAGCATTTTCATTCAATACATATTCCACATAACAGATGAGGCACACCCACATAACACGTATTTCATATAGAATAAAATCAGATATATGAGATAGAAGAAAGTGAATATACATTCACACACATAACAACAAAATTATACACATAACACGTATTTCGTATAAAATACTTCATAATTATGCGTTAGAAGAAAGTAACTACACACTCACTTGATCAGAAGATGATCGGACAGCACTACGACTTGCAGAAGTAGTATTCGTCGGTAGATCTGGAAGATCTTCACAAAAATCGAACTTCTCGCGGGCAGAGCTTCGGCTCGGGAATCGCACTTCTCGGGATCTCGGGAGCGTGAAACATCCTTCTTAACCTGGATATGAGATCCGGGGCGTCGGGGTGGCTTCGGGGGTTTACACGCAGAGCTTCGGCACAAAAAGGAGGAGAAATGAGCAAATCAGCCCGGAACCCTCGCATCCTATTTATAGGAGGCTAAAGCCTCGCAGTACGCTGGGCGTACAGCCATACGCGGGGCGTACGCATCCGAATTCGTCACTGCATGCGTCATCCGAAGAACTCAAGTGCGAGGCGTGTCATGAATCGCTGTAAGCTGAGCGTACTTCGGATCAGATCGGTGACTCCTTCGGATATACATCCGAATTAAAGATTACATTTGGATATTAATTATTTAATAAACTTCGGAAATTCATATCTTATTCATACGAACTCCGTTTTCGACGTTCTTTATATCCACGCGTAGGCGAGACTACGCTCTACAACTTTCGTTTAGACTCCGTCGGCTAATTTTGAATTTATTTTTATTATTTATTTTTAGTAGGCCGGGACAGGAAAACTTCGTTATAAATTCATAACTTCTTCGTCCGACGTCCGTTCTCGCCTAACTTTTTATCGCTTCGCTACCACTAACGTGATCTTCGATTCTCGTTTAGATTGTTTCGGCTAAAAACCGCTCGATCTCAAATCGAGTATTCGGGCTGCATATCACTAAGTCGAAACTTCAGAAAATCATAATTTCCTCATACGAAGTCAGATTTGGGCGTTCTATATATATTCGGAAACCTCGTTTCAACTACTACAACATTATCCAATGATATCCAGTTTATTTTACACTTAAATTTTGACTCTTATTTTTAATTCTTAATTAAACAATTAAGCACAAAACACATAATACTCAAATAATACACTTCTATTATTTCAAAACGGGTTACAAAGGTTAACCTAGACTATTATACCAACATTAATGACAAGCCCAGAAACACAGACGTTACACCGTATCTTCATGAGTGTGGGCGAGGCCCGTATCTCCTAGCTGTTCATTGTATGTTTGTATGGTGTGAGGTATTATGGGGGAACTCACTAAGCTTCGTGCTTACAGTTTTCAGTTTTGGTTTCAGGGGATTTGTACTCTGACATTATTATGTTTATGAAAATGTTTTCCAGACATGTGATATCTTTTATGAAATGTTATGATCGGTGACGCTTTTATTTCTAAATGCTTTACTAAGTATATGTTTTAAAATTGAAATTTTTGGCTCGTATTTTTGGGACGTTACAGTTGTAACTCAATATTTTTATTTGGGTTGATTATAGGAGTAAAAAGCCTCTATTAACTGGGTTGTTTAGCTTCAAGACGTAACATGAAGCATGTTATACGATGAGGATGGTCCGAATACAAAACAAAAGTTAAGGACCAAACATGTAAATTTGACCAAACCACTTAGACGATTTCACTAATTTATTCAATTTTTTTTTAAAATTATGTAGGTTATGTTTTTTTTACCTGTATACTCAACCAAATAACCAAAGTTGTTGTTTTTATTTATTTAAAATAATAATTATGTTAAAGTCTATATTGAATTATATGTTTTAAAATTTTTCATAGTTTTTATCGTTAGCGATTTTAAGTTTGCAGTTATCATTATCATTATTTGACTTTTTTTTTTCATTTCTTACTAAACTGGTTCCCGGTTGTTTGGTCATCAGTCTAATTTGGTCGGATCTGAATTTGAACTATTGAAAAATATAATTAACCGAATCATATAGTATGACTCTTATTATTTCTTTTATTTCACTATTTTAGTCTATTATCAAATTCAAAAATATTATCTTAAATTTGAACTATCGATATCACATATAAAAATATGATTTTTATGGCAAGTTACATTTTAAAACTTTTAGGTAGTTTTTCCATTTTAATAGTTATAAATCTCAAATATCACACATTGAAACATTAATTCTAAATAAACAAACAGTTTGATTTTTTAATTTTAATTTGCCACAACATAAATACAATAGCCAATAAATGATAAAAAAGTAAAAAATTAAAAAAAAAATAAAAAAAAGGTTGAAAGAAATTACAAATATAAATATAACTTTTTCATTTACTTTAAACAAAATAAATAAAAATTAAAAACCATAAACTATCAAAATTATTAAAAAAAAAAAAAAAAAAAAAAAAAAAAAAAAACTCAAACACCAAAAAAATTATAATGTACTCTAACATATTCATATATTTTACTCTTTTTGGAAAAGTTAAAAAAATATAAATTTGATGAAAATAAAAAAAAATACAAAAATACAAGACACAAATACAAAAAAAAGTAAACAAATAGTATGAAAAGAAATTTAAAAATACGAAAAAAAAATTACTAGTTCAATTCACAAATAAGAAATAAGAAAAAATTCAAGAAAAACAGTTCTGACATGGTTTATCGAATTTAAGTTTATTTACTTGAATCTAAATAAATTAAAAAAACTTAAAAAACTATAAAAAAAACTAAAATTATATATATATATATATATATATATATATATATATATATATATATATATATATATATATATATCCCTATACTAATAAAAGAGTAGCTCTTTTGCCATGTGTCATCATATTAGACATTTTAATTAATGTGTTGCCACTTGTCAATTTATTTGTTTTCCATTTTAAATTTATTAGACATCCTCATTAATGTGATTTTATTTTAAATTTTAAATTTTAAATTTTAAATTATTGTTTTCATTAATTCACAAATAAAAAATATCTAATATATATTAAAAATTAATTTTATATATTTATTTGAATCAATGATTATAATTTCACATAACTAATAAACATATCTTTTAAATTAATAATTTATTTAAAATAACCTATTAATAATTTTAAGATTTTACTATAAAAGTTTGATTAATTTTATAACCGTGGTTCCCACGAGTTATAAACTAGTATATATATATATATATATATATATATATATATATATATATATATATATCGAATTTGTATTTATAATTTGTATATATATAAATTTTCATTTTTTCAAAATTGACCCTTGAGTTATACATAATTGTCAAATTTGGTCCGAGGGCATTTTGGTCATTTGGAAAAAAGCTAACTATACCCCTTTATCACCAAAAAGAGAACGTCTGTTTAGTATATACCATAGCCATGGGAGTGACGATAGTTTATACTTTCCCCCAATCGTCATGGAGGGAGATCAGTCGGGTATCCAGTTCTATCAAGTCCTAGTGGCACACGGGATGCTTGAAGATGAACCAGAAGGGAATCCAGAGGAAGCACACGACGTTGGACCTGACGAATACATAGACACCGACTACAAATTTGTAGAGACCGACGACGACGTCGAGGAAGGTCAAGACGGGGACAAGGACCACATCCCGTCGTGTGAGAACGAGGCGCAACCAGACCACCCCGCTCCACCAGTGAACCCCCCAAGGGAGAACCGTTCCCCCGAAGCTGAGATCGCCGCACTGCGACAACAGCTGTATGCTATGGAGGCTCGGGCAGTGCGAGCTGAGCATGAGAGGGATGAGGTTATTGGAGACATGACGGAGATGGCTCAGTTACTGGCGCAACATTTCGGTATATGACCCCGCCACTACGTAGGACGCAGATCGTCGCGGTTAGGGATAGATTTATCTTAGTAGGTCGTTAGGAATTATGCTATGTACCTCCACTCTATGTTTAAGTGACTACACTACTCATAGAGCCGTTATGCTGTCGAACTAGTGTCACCCATGTATGCTCTTACGAGCAAATTTTTCATATATCAAATGCGGATAATATTAGTAAACTTTTACGTGCTTTGTTATAATATTACAAATTGCTATGTGTTGAGAATCTATGATTGTATGTTGAATGGTAGGAGTGTTTTAGTACGTACATTGCACCTAGTCAGTAGGGTCACAACCTTCCAGAAACCCCAAACACTCAACATCTTTCCGTTTCCTGACAAAAAGATGCCTCGCCGACCTACTCGCGGAAACCCTGGACCAACCCCACCCGAAGTAGACTCCACTGCATTCCAGGCGGCCGTGTCTGCTGCGGTCACCGCAGCTATGGCACAACTCCATCAAGGGAATAACGGAGGAGGCAACGGGCAAGGGTCCGGGAGTTCGAACAACGGGATGAATCAAGGACCTACTAAAACATGTACCTATAAGGACTTTACAAATGCCAAACCACGAAACCCTAGCTATCACGATCTCATCAGAACGTGTGTTAGTTATACTTTGGAGAGAATGTAGTTGATCAGGCTACATCCACTCCTTGGTACTACTAAGAACAGTCCCGAATTTACCGAGATACTAGCATTATTTTGTTTGGTTCGGCGTTAGGTTCCTTGTTCCTAATGCAAGCAAAGGTGTTTTATTGTTGTATTTTTACTTGTTTTGTTCAGAGTTATGTTAGTCCATCTTTTCGTTTATAGTTGCATATCAATGTATGGTTCGATATGCTAGTTCACTATAAACAGAGCTCTGATACCAACCTGTCACACCCCCGAACCAGTCGGTGGAAACGTCTGAGGGCTATTGTGACTCAATTGAATACCATCACAATGAATATACATGAAACATAACATCATACAATACCAAGCATTGGAATATTACACCTGGTAGCGTTTACATTCAGTACATAGTTTCAGAACATTACATTCTCAAAAGTAGATTGTTCAATACTAGTTAAACACACAACAAGACATCACTGAGTACATTTTTCCCTTCGGTTTACCTGTTACCTGAGAATACAAGTATTTTGAAAAACGTCAACATATGAAATGTTGGTGAGTTCATAAGTAGTGTTTGAAATATAGTGGTTTGTATTGTTTTGAAAATCACCAGAAAATCCGATATTTTCTGAAAAGAACTTAGTACAAAAAGCGTGAAGATCCGTAAGTATGCATGTTTGTTTCTATAAATGTAAAAGAGCGATTTGTAAAACTCGTTATGTAACTCGTAGGTGTATTAATTGAAAACCCTAGGAAAACCCGATGTTTTCCTAATACTTTGCATCAAATAATTTATATCTTGTTATATCGTTACGACAGGTGTATTCGTTGAGTCCTGGTGACGTTGGATTAATTGTGGATTGTGAATTGTTATAAACACACATTAATGAAAATGACTAGTTTACAACCATACAAACGATCCCTTAGGCGTCGCTCGCACTATTCACTTAATCCAAACACCCGGACTTCATGTAGCCCCACGACCGAGGAGGAAAAGAGGGTGCGAAGCCCCAATATTTTCCGTAAGTCGTTCAAGGCTATTGTGAATGCGAAGGGCCCTTAGCCCGACTCGCATTTGGTGAATTCTCGACTTTACTAGCAGCACCAGAAGGCCCTTGGGGTCCAACAGCGCAAAGCCTGTAAAAGTCCTTTTACACGAAATTAGGTCATGTAAGACCCAACTACATGTAAGCGAGTTTCCTTCGGGCCTAAAGATCATGTCATTGGGCTAGCTAGGCCCAACAAACATGATTTGAAACTTTTGGGCCCAAAGACAGTGTATCGACGTCTGGTGTATTCTCACGTGTGTATTGACTTCCCGAATTTTTCCGCGTGTGTATTGAAGTTTCGTCGTGTTAGTAATTTCGGATTCATTATTGATTCGAGACCGAATCAATTTGTTTGATAACGATTTTTGGTGTTGAAGGTGTATTATAATTTGCCGATAGTCGAGATGCTAGTATTTCCTCATGACGGATTTATTATTTAAAACATTTGGATATGTCTTTATTGCAGCCCCTTTCTTTTGGATAATTTACACATTTAACCCTTTGTATAAAATAAATTTCTATTTTAGTCCTCAAACCATTTTTCTTGACACTTTAGTATCAAAACTTGTAGAAAAGTTATTTTTCAGCTCAAAGTTATTTGAAAAACAGTTTTAGTCCATCAAATGAAATTTTTCTCGGCTAGAACCCTCAATTTCACAGTTTTTACACTTTTGGCCCAAAATAGAAAATTTTTGCATTTTTGGTCCCTTTTAAATATGAAAAGCATTTTTAACCCTTGAAATGGACTTGGAGCACTAGTAGTCCCCTGTTTTACAGAAAGTCACAGTTTCAGCCCCTCTAATTTGAAAACCTCGCATATTGGGCTTTATTGGGCCGAAAAATTCATTTTTGGCCCATTATGCTTAAAATTTTCACATTTAATCCTTCCAAGAGAATATTTCCAGAAAAATACCTTATTGAAACTGTTTTGACTCATTTCATCCATCAGAATTTGTATTTTGACATTTTGGGCCCTTTAACTTCATATTTTTAACATTTTGAGTCCAAAAATGGGATTTTTAGCCCAATGAGTTCAATTTAACCAACTTGGTTATTTCTCTAGAAATGATTTGTGTGTAATAATATGTTTAACACTTGCTTCATACATCCTAATGCAAATCTCGATTTTAAGGACTTTTTGACTAGTTTCAACACCATAATCACATATAAACATGTAAATAAGCATAAAAATCATACAAAGCATACATATACTCATAGATCTACACATTTGCTTGTATTCCCCCCCCCCCCCCCCCCACAAAACTTATAAAACCTAAAAATAGGGGGTATGAAGCTCACCTTTGGGTGTGGTTTCGGTTTTGGAGAAAAGATGGAAGGAAATGAGGTGATTTTCGGCCCTAGCACACTTTGATGAAGATCTCTGCCTTGAGGTGATTCTAGGATGCAAGATCATGATTTCTTATGAGTTAAGAAGAGATGTTTGATAGATCAAGGAACCTAGATCATAGATTTAAGTATAACCTTACCTTGGATGGTGATTTTTGTGAAAAATCTCCTTGAAATGCCCTTGAATCTTCGAAAATCTAGTGAAGAGAGGTGAAGGTGTGTAACGTCCAAAATTTCAAAACAATTAAAACTTTTCAAAATCACCCATTTCATTAACGTTATTACAAAAAGGTTTTCAATACATTATTAAACAGAGTAATTTCCCAGGTTCATATCATAAAACTCCAACGCGAGGAACGGTACGATCACGCCTTTGCCTTGCCACAGACTCTTGAGAACCTAAAACATAAAACCACAACTGTAAGCCCGAAAGCTTAGTGAGATACCCCCAAAATACCATCCGCGTATACGCCTTTCCAGGCCCTGACCTTCCGGTCCATGTGTCTCAGGGGACTTCCGTCCCTGCTGGGTAAACCTTCCGGTCCTACCCACGCCGACCTTCCGGTCCATCACACAACATATTGCCTTCCGGCCCATAACATATTGCCTTCCGGCCCATAAGCATAAAATGCATATATAACATAACAATTAATCATATAGCAGTTCATAGACAACAATCGATCAACAGATCACATATCATAGCATTACTCTAACAAGATACCGGTATAGCCGGTCACTATCATAACATTACCCTATGAATCAGTCAACATACTAAATGCATACATACGCCTTTCCAGGCCATGACCTTCCGGTCCACATAGCAAAGCCTTCCGGCCCATAACATGTAATGCCTTCCGGCCTATATCATAACAATGACAACTACCCGGATTTCCATCCGAAAGGGGTCGGCCTTGGTGCCATAAACCCTAGCGATATAGTGAGGATAACTCACCTCGAAACTGCCGACTGAACAGATAGCTCAAGCTGCTCCGATCACTGATACGATCTCCACCTCTGGACAGTCGCCAATGCACTGAACTCAAACAATAAACAACAATTACCAAAATACCCCTGGAACCACTGGTCAATCCTTGGTCAAAGACAAGGTCAAATTCAACCCCTGACTGACCCTACTCGCCGAGTCAACCCTATGACTCGCCGAGTCCCCATACTCAGAACTTCACTCAACCCGCGACCTAACTCGCCGAGTCACCCCAAGACTCGCCGAGTTCAACCACTCTGAGTCCACTCGCCCTTATCTCACCGATTCCTTAAGATTCCCTTTCTACACGTCGAGTATCCCCTTTTTGACTCGACGAGTTCCTCCTGGAAGAATCGCGGGGCCACCCCGACTCAACTCGCCGAGTCTGAAGAACAACTCGACGAGTCCCAGTTAATCTTCAAGCTACTCGCCGAGTCTGTTCATCGGACTCGGCGAGTCCATGCCATGCAACCGCTCAAACTGCCTTCTAAGGTCAGAACTGCTCCGACCATTCATAGGTCTGGCCTTCCTAAACTGATTCATCACGTAAGGTCCTCATTTCGGTGCTCATAATACACCCCATGATTCATAATTTACATTTTGACCTAAGGCATAAGGATTCCAATCCAAAACCTCCATCAATTCCCGAAATGCTCAGGCATGGGACATTCTGGACCTCCAAAGGTCCCAATACAGGGTTCCAATCGTTTGGGGGACTAGGGTAACATTCAATCTAGTCACAAAAGGGTTCCATAAACCCTAAATCCATATACACATCAATATAGCAGAGTATAACTCGAATTCTTACCTGGATGATGTGCTCTCTGTGTCCCCAATCCTCAGAACGTGACTCCCCTTGTTGTTCCCTTAGCCAAGCCTTCTCTTCCTTGCACAACAACTCCTCCAAATTCAACAATGGTCTTCAACCTTGCTCCAGATGCACACAGTCGATTTAGGGTTTCTCTCAGAAGGCTAAAGTGAACAATGACGGCCAATAAGTCCTTCATATACGTCCCAAACCTGGACGGTTAGGGTTTTCGCTAAACAGCGCAGACTTGCCGAGTCCATATCCGGACTCGTCGAGTCCAGTCGCGAACCCGCGACCAGATCTGCGATCTTACTCGGCGAGTCTAGACTCCAACTCGCCGAGTCCCCTCTTAAAACACCCAAAACATAATTATAACAAAACCTGGGATTCCAGGCTGTTACAAGGTGTTTTTGGAGAGTGTTTGATATGTGAAAAGTGATGAAAGTGTGTGTGTGTGTGGGTGCTTTCGGCTGAGATCAAGAAGAAGAGAAGAGAGAGATTTGAGTTGACAATCCTAGATGTATGTTGGTCCATGCATGGAGATATGTGGGATATAAGTGAGGTGGCAAGGATTAAGTCAACTCCTTTCTTCTTGGATTTTGGCTTTGGGCCGAGAATTTGGAAGGGAAAGGAGATCATTGGGCTTTAATGCCCCTAAGCCCATATTATAGTTAGTTTGGATGATTTTTGGCCCAAAAAAATATAATATGATTTTTACACTTTGTTGGGCTAGTTTAGGTTAATTATGGTTCATAATATTTAACTTATTTCATTCTAGGCCCAATATGGCCCAAAATGTTGAAATAGATGAATTTGGATCCAATTAGAGCCCATTTAAAGGTTCTAATCCCATGATAGTCAAATTGGAAGCTTATTGGCCCATTGAGTCCAATAAGGAAGTCCTAGTCCAAAATGGACCTAACAAGAACTTCTAGGGTTTCCAATTGCTTGTTGACTATTTGTAGTACTTGTATGGTGTATTGGATTGAAATTTTGTTGTCATAGAGTAAGTATCATACATACTCTTAAGTTTTTGATTCTACATTTTACTTGAGTGTAGTGATTACAAGACACAAAATTTCTAGCTGTGACAGTCAGAAAGGCAGCGAATGGAGTAGTCGTGCATCGACGCCGTAAGAGGTGGCGAAGCAACGACGAATTCTTTCCCGACTGGAACGACAGGTGAAGACGGCGGTGGGCGGTTGGAGTAGCACCGGTGACGACGTCGCTCGCCTGTAGATGACGACAGCGGGCAGACGCGGAAGATAACGAAGGAGTGCTGGTGACGTAACTGCTCGGGGAACGACAACGACGGTCTACAGCAGCAACCTCCGACGGCCTTGCTTTCTTTTGGACGTAGAAGGGATGGCTTCGACGGCTGGAAGGGAGCGGGAGGCATTAGGGTGGCGGCTACTCATATCGTTAGAGTTAGGTTTTAGTGGCCGGTGGTACTATGGTTATATACCTGGTTCCCAAAAATCTTATTGCCATAATGACATAAATAGTCCCTCCCTTCAGAAATATTTTCGAAACTGACCCAAAATTTACCCTTTCAGCCCTCAACATTAAAATCCATTACAATTTAGGTACAATATTTACCAATTACAACCCTGCTTCCATAATTCCTCTCAAATTCTAACTCTAATTTACCAAACAGTCCCTCCCTACACAAATCCTTTTCAATTTAGGTCTAACATTTACTCTTTAGCCCCTGCCTTTATAAATATTTACAAAACCAGTCTGGAACTTACACTTTTAACCCCCAACTTCTAAATTATGTCAGTAAACTCCTCAAGACCAACACCTTGCTATATAATTATAAATTTTAGGGCTACTATTTATTCATTAATTTGTTTATTTATTAAATAAATGGGGTGTCACATGAAATCTTTAGTTCTTGACTCGCCGAGTTCTTCCTTCAACTCGTCGAGTTCTTCCTTCAACTCGTCGAGTTCTTCTTCATATAGTTGGGACATTGCCTTGAACTCTCCAAGTTCATCCTTGAACTCGTTGATTTCTTTGAACTTCAAGTCCATATTCACATCCATCTTGTTGAGTCCTCTTCTAGACTCAACCAGTTCGATTAGAAACAGAAAAGGTTAGGGAACCATAGCCCGACTCATCGAGTCCTATGAGTGACTCGCTGAGTCCCCCAAATTCCAAGTCTACCAAGTCAATTTTAGTCGGGCTCAATGCATCCAGAACATAGATCTGAACTCCTAGGATCGATATAACACGTAAAGTTACAAACTTTACGTGCATACATGGGTTAACTCGCCATGGGGACTCCCATGACCATAAAGTTGGCACCTTTATGCCATGGGGAACCTTAAAGGTTCAAGATCTGAATGTACAACCCCAAAGATGCACACAATCCCGAAAATGGATTCACTATGACTTAGAAAAGGTATAAACTAACCCTAAATAGAGATCTAAGAAATGAATAGTCAAGGTATCAACTTTATACCTCAAATGAGTTGGAAGTGTGCCAAAACCTTTGGATCTACTTGCTTTCTCTTGATCTCCCAAGCCTCTTCTTCCTTCTCAAGCTTCAAAGACACACAAATGGCACACAAAGCTCAATAACACTCAATAATCGATTAGGGTTTCGTGAAGAGAGTCTTAGGGTGATGGGGGCTGGAGTGGAGGCCCTATAAGTTGCTTAAATAGGGTGCAAACCTTCAAATTTAGGGTTTCATCCAAACATGTCTACTCGTCGAGTCGGGGCTTCCGACTCGGCGAGTAGGTTCTTCCACCCGCGTCCAAGTTTTGCCTCCACTCGACGAGTTGGGGCCTCCAAATCGTCGAGTCCCATAGTAACAGTGCAAAAATTCTTATTTAAAATACGTACCAGGAACTGGACGTTACAAGTGTGTGCCCTAAAAATAATGTCATATCTCCCAAATTTTGAAGGATTCAGAACAAACATTTTTGTGTGCCATAAAATTAGTGTCCCAGTGAAAGAAAATAAAACCACGGAGGGAACCTAACAAATATGTGTGTCATAAGGTTACGATACGCAAATACATGCTGTCTTCCTTCATTATAAGGGCTTCAATGATACACATTGCATGTCATCTATGCGTTTCGTAAATCAGTTTCGTAAGTTTACGACACACAAATGCGTCTCGTATTCCTTTATGACAGGGGCTTCCTTGACACATATTTGTGTGTCATCTATACCCTTTTATGACATGCAATGCGTTTCAATAAAGGGTATTTTCTAGTAGTACTTCCAAGTAACCCAAACTTAAAATGGTTAAATGCAATAAGTAGCAACATACTTTTACTTACTTGCTTCTATTTCCTTGGAAACCAAATCATGCCCAAACAAAACCCTACTAGTAGTACTTCCAAGTAACCTAAAATATCTAGAAGGATAGCTCACTTGGTCTAGAGTTGCTAATACTCAAATGGACCAAAATATGGGACCAAAATGAACACAAAATCTATGGCTAACAAGATCTAGGAAAAGCTTTATAAATGTCAGAGCTTTTTACCTCCAAGTGGTGTCAATTGATGATGTGTTTCTGGATCCAAGGTGCTTCACTCTTCTAAGATGGTCTCCTCTTCTTCTTCCTTCAACATCACCAAAATATATAGTCAGGGCTCAAAGATGCTCTAGAAATGGATTAGGGTTTGCAAGGGTTGAATATGAGGCTGGGGGCTAATGAATGAAGGGAGCTGTGAGAGTTAAGGATGAAAAACTAGTGCGCAAACCCTAAATAGTAGGGTTTTAAGTCCAGGCCATGACGCTCGGTGTACGCTTAGGTACGCCCAACGTACACAAGCAGTTCCCAAAAAATTACAAAAATGTCATGGCACCAAATTTGTAAGCAATATTCATACGAAGGGTCAAAATGTAAAATGTCATACCCCCGAACCAGGACGGCGGAAACATCCGGGGGCGGATGACTTGATTGTATTGTATCATCACAATTGAATATAATTGAAAACATAGCAACCAACATCATACATTAAAGATACCAACATACATTGATTACATATTGTATTTTTTTCATAAATTTACACAAAAGTGACAATAAATATGATATTCCAAAATATAGTAAATATCTAAAATCCATAGCCCGGGTACCTGCTCACCGAGTCCCTGAGAATACAAGTCATTTTGAAAAGCATCAACTAAAAAGTTGGTGAGTTCATAAGCATATTTGTATAAAAGCATTGTAACATACTTGTTTGTAAAAATTTGTAGAACTCCAGAAAATCCGATATTTTCTATGAAACACGGTTTATAAGTGTGACAACCCGAAATTTTCATTTGGTCAAACCTTAAAAGTCAACCACTTCTTATCGTGAATTAATATCATTATTTCTTATTTTTAAGAAATATAAAGTTCGTTTGATTATTTTAATATTATTTTTAAACGAATGGGTGAAACAAAGTGTCGTCCCGGGTTTTTATTTTTGAAAACCGCAAACACTTCGCGTATTAGAATCACCCGACCAAACTTTTATGTTTTGGTTTTAGGAATCACCCAAAAATCATAAACTCATGCTTATGTATGAGTTTACTCCCCAAGAAAATAGTCATTGTGTTTACTCCCCAAATAGTCAAAAGAGTAAACTCTAAAAACTCTCTCAAGTATCATCCAACATTAAATTCCAAAACTCCAATATTGTAAGTATTCTAACCATTTCAAGTTAGTAAAACACTTAATATAGTGTTTGTGCATCTATTCATCCATTCATTTATGTATTTTGTTTAGATTTTCCAAAACACCAAGAACACACTCTAAGTGTTCTTGGCCTTTTAGCTCAAATCAAGCTTCATTATAATAAGTACTTCCATCCTTGAGTGCTTGTAAGCGAGTATATCATTTAAACACCAAGAAAATCGGTCAAGAACACCATGCTTGAGGTGTTCACGGTCCAAGATGATGCTTGGGCCGTAAACACCATAAAGTCCCCCAAAATTTACTTAAGTCCCATGTTTAGCCCTAGTTTGAAGTTTAAGACTTACCTTAACTTAGATAAACTTCCCATGGATGTGTTTAAGCTTTGAAAAACACCAAACACCACCATTTATAGGTGTTTACGGTCTAAGGATATCCCAAAACCGTAAACACCCAAAAAGGTGTTTAAATGAGCCATTTTCCTTTTCTTAGCCCTAAAAGCTAACTTAGACATGTACCTAGTTGTGTTAAGGACTTGAAATAATGGCAATATCCATTCCCATAAGGGTTTATGGTAGTAAACCCAAAGGAAAATCCCCTTAGTCCGTAAACACCTCAAAGAGGGTGTTTTGTGGCCCTAGTCCATTCCAAAGGCTAAACCACTTAGCAAGATTGCTTCAAAGGACTTGTTAAACCTCCAAACAACACATAGTTGAAAGAAATAGAGTTTAGACCGTAAACCCTTGAGTTTACTGCCGTAAACTCCTAGGGTAAAGGTCATTTAGACCATAAACTCCCAAGGAGTTTACCCTTGGACCCCAAACACCCTAGTTTTGCCCTACTAACACTTGGATGCAATCCTTGTGATCTTTAACACTTGAATCAAAGTGTTTTCATGTTCTAGAGTGTCCCAACTCATTTTATTAGTTATATTAAGTCTAATTAGTTATATATATGTTCATTATATGATAACTAGGCTCGTGCGTGTGTACAAGTCTTCATTTGTCACCTAGCACCGTAACCGACACTTCAATCCAATCCACTCACCACAAGTGAGTTCATACCCCTTTAATTAACCTTTGAAATACTTTTAAATGTTTTAAATGATTTTATGGGGGGAATACAAGTTGAATACTTATAGTTATTACATCAATCACATGTGATTAATAACTATAAAACCAATGATTTTATTACTGTTCACACTGTTTATCAAACTATTTTACTTCAAACTGTTTTACAAACTCTTTTACGTATGAAATACTTTTACTTAAACTTTGTTACACTTATTATAAATTGCATGCCCGTATATGTATAGTTATATTAGTAATGTTTAAAAGACTTAGGAAGGCTATCCACCTTGTTTCCTTTTCCTCGATTTGGATGTGGTCTGATAGGATATCGGGTACTCGTCCGAAGGTCGTTTAAATATTGATTATATATCATGTGTACATATATAGACATAAAAGCGCTTCCATATTCATGCGTACTAGTTACATCATTAATAGGCTACCATCGGGGTAGCACTGAATCATACTTATACTATTGCTAGATCAATGAGTCAGTTCATTCATGAGTCAATATTTATTACTATGAGAACATATACATTACATTACTATGAGTACATATACAACTATACTAGAAGGAGAACATATACAACTATACTAGAAGGAGAACATATACAACTATACTAGAACAGTTCATTACATTACATATACATGAATACATTGATATAATTGTGATTCACTGTATCGGAGCATGCCTTCAATGTCATGGCCCGAGTTGTCGCCAGAGTCTCTTGAAGGGAGAGCGTGAGTTTGCGTATAGATCTATACTGGATTGACTATCCTACACCTTGCTGCTAGCTATAGCCGGACCTGCAGGTCTGCGGGTGCCAAACGTCATTTCTTTTTACGACCTACATTTGTCGTTGTTTATCCAGTTGATAGTATGGTACAATTGATCACATGTTACCTTAATATAAATCCGGTTTAAGGTAGTTAGTACAGCAGTAGTTCCTATAATACAACACTACAGTACTACAATAATTTACCCATTACATATATTTAGTGATTATTTCACTTAAACATTAATGTACAAACTATATTTTGTTAATGATAGTTACACTTGGGAAATTACACACTTTTACAGCAAACGAACATACAAAACAGTTAAGCCTTGGTAGAAGGCTACTTTAATAGAAAATATAGGTTTTTCTGATAGATCCAAACTTTTACAAACACTTACAAACATTTACATACATTTTACAAACTTACACTTGAGACATGTTCAAACGTTTTGATAACAAACACCGACACTAAATACTTATGAACTCACCAGCTTAATGCTGATAAACTCTTTCAAAATAACTTGTATTTTCAGGTCGATAGTAAACAGGTACCGAGGCCAACTTTTGAGAAGATGGAGGGCATCCAAGACTCATCTTATTATTTTGATTTACATTACTTTTGGTGTCTATAACTGTTCAGAACACGCTTGTATTAAAATTATATATTTGATGCAATGGATGATATTGTATGCTTGTTTACTTTTACTGTGTTATGATACTTTACATGACGTCCTCCGCCCCAGAACGTTTCCGCCGTTCTTGGTTTTGGGGTGTGACAGTAAGTCTCGTTCCAAAACCATGAATAATTGCATGCGTGTCCTTTGTTTTCTTTTGTTTGTAAGTAAAAAGAGTGTGTGTTCCCATAAAATCTCATATTTCCTGTTTTATGAAAAAGTGTAGTCTTAAAACCCTAAGACTGGAGTGGTGATAGTAAAGTACAAAAGCGAAGCATAGTTTTATATTTTATAAAACCAGTAAAATGTATAATTTTGTAAATCCAAAATAAATTTGTTAATCCCCATGTGAGTATTTACAACCATGCTTGATACGACTAAAATGTTTGTCATGACATTCTTCAGGCGTTGGTTTCGGAAAGATAGTTGTCACCCTAAACAGGCCTAGTCTAGCTGTAGCGAACATCTCAGGTGTGGGGGTGTCAACCCCATATAGATCTATACACAATTACCTCGCTTGTCATAGCATTTACCATACGTATAATCAATTAATAACATTTCAAAAACCTATTTATAATGTATATTTTCCATAAAATCTAACTATGACCCAAAACATGTTTATTAACCCAATTTGACACCATTATCATTTACCACATGCATCATAGAGTTGAATAATATGTATTGCAGATAGATAACAATTTCAACAAACAAATGTAGCATAACTCAAATCAATTGAACCGTTTTCAAAAAGTAGTTTCCAATATATAGTCGGTTTATGAAAACTATTGACTCACCTCAAGTCCCGAACAATAGAGCAATGATAAAAAAGAAATCAAGTTCACACCGAAGCTACTAACCACCCTAAACACCAAACGAAGACACGATGAGGAAACAAACACCAAAAAACAAACATGATTTGGACAAGGGAATACGCATCACATTCCTAAGTCGGTTGTACAGATCTAGTCGCCTTTTAGCAACCTAACACGTCACGTTTTTAGGGCATACATGTTAATTCTCAGTGACAACTTGAGGGTTGGGGTTTCAAACCTCAACGATCTGGACCTCTTCCATACCCATTTTGCGGTGTTTCTTAGCATCATAGATTGCACAAATTTACGATCTATTCACTTCTATCGAGTCAAGAACAGAGAATGCGGTTTAAGAGGAAATACTAACCTTCTATAAATTCATAAAAGACGATGATACAAGATAAAAAGAGTAGGAATTAGATACTTCAAACCACCAATCATAAAAAAAATCACAACTAACCCGCTTTTGATCACTCTAAGACTTCAAGAATATAAAATCTAGTTTAAAAAAGAGTTATCGTGACAAGGGAAGCTGGAAAATCAACTAAATTCCATCACTTAGGTTTAGGGGTTCAATATATAGACTAGTTTTTCATTTTAGACCTTTAGACTTAGCCAAAATGACCCGTTCACCCATTACTAGGTTCAAGGTTCATGATTTCCCACTTTGGCCCCTAAAAGTAACATTTGAAGATCATGAAAGATTGAAACAAAATAAAATAACATAATGAAAGACTAACCAAGTTAATGGAAGAGAATTTAGATCGTTACAACACCATACGTCCTTACCCGTGCCACCCATATCATTCATGCTCATATCAATTATGGAGCATCTTCAACGTCATTCGTCATCAGGATGCAAACATGATTTTATACCAACTGTCATACGACGAAATGAAAAAAAAATGTTCAAAGAAATCTCAAAGATAGAATGTTTTTATTAATTTCAAGGAGTTTCTAACTATTACATTCAACTTCTTTATAGAAGCGGTCAAATTTTGACAAATATTGCCAAAATTTTAGAAATTAAAATTGATGAAAATATGATAATTAATCGCGATTAACTATTCTATTTTCAGTTATTCCGTAAAAAAGTGCATTAATTGAGTATTTTTCCATCCATATGTCATGCTCCCTTTTATCTATATGGTTCTGCAAAATCTTTAATTCACTATGTCAGTGTCGATTTTTGGGTGTTAATCTTCACTAACAAGTATTGTCTTGATTAACAATGTTTTTACAATATTTATAAATTTTAATAATGTCAAAACATGTTTGGCTTTTGAAAAGATGGCAAAGGGAAAATGTGTGATTTTTTATTCAACTTTCCTCAAAATATATTGCGGTTTCTATACGACAGAACTAGAAATTGTTATAATATTTACAGAAACGGACAAAGTATCCTATTGAAGACTAATATTTATATGAAGCTACAAAAAATATATATTTATGATAAAAACAACGTTTTACACTAAACATGCAAAACCATTTTTGTCAATGAGGAGAGCAAAAATGTTTAGAATACATAAATATTAATATGACGTTTCTTTTTCATGAATAGATTCTTATGCGAAGTGATATATTTTAGTCATTAACAAATATAATGAAAACGAGATTAGTTGTAATCCGTAAGTTTTTAAAATCTTCTCTTATTAAAAGATATGTGGGATAGTTGATCATAAACTAAGAAAAATATATTAAATACTTGTCAAGTTTATAGTAATCGTTTTAGATACAACATGTATAAATTAAGACAGTGTATATTAATAGAATGCATGGAGTTTGGATGCACGTGGCTAGAAAGAAGAGATAATTACGTATTACAGAAACATACATTTAAAAAACTCGAAAATAATCAAAATAGAGAAAAACCAAATTACATATAAATGTTGTTTTTATAGTAAATTGTGACAACAAGAACAAGAAAAGCATAACCATTTTGGACCAAAATACATATAAAAGACAAACGAAACACACATATGGAATACACGTGGTATAAAGTAGAAGGTTGTAGCAACGAAAATTTATGCTACATACGCCATCGACCGAAATAATGTTTGAAAAACGAGGATGCATTATTAATGAGAGATGACTATACATGTGTTATTAAACAAAAATAGTAACAAGTTGAAATACGAAATTGGATAAACAAAACAAGTTGAAGGGTCAATCCGTAAGGTGAATGCTTAAATTTGGCACAAAAGACCCCTATAAAGTTTGAAGGGTCGATTGAAGTCGATATTTTAAATCAAATGAGCTATTAATAGTAATAGTAAGATGAAAAAAAAAAAAAAAAAAAAAGGAACATGGGTGACGAAGATAATGGTGAAGTGGAGATTGAAAGAGGGCATATTTACAAATTATAGTGTTACATATATGCAATATGGTTATATAGGGCATTCATAATTTATAGTTTAATAGAAAGTGAGTCTAATTAATATTTTTAATAAATGAAATTCATTTATAATGGATATAGCGGTCAATGACTATTAAACCTAGAGGTCAATTAAACTTGTTGGAAAAAAAAATTAACAAATAATTTTTTTTAATATGGTCAATTTAACTTTTGTAGTGTTCAGATGCAATATAGATAAAACAATAATAAAGTTGCATGAAAAAAGTTAGAATCATATGAAAATCTATTAAACTATAAAAAAATCAATATATATTGTAATGCAATTGAGACCATCTTCAATACTATATTTTTCACTTTATTTTTATAGTACAAAGTAACAATAATAGTAATTAATCTTCAACTACAAATGAAGCGAGTCTAATTAATATTTGATAAATTAAATTCATTTGTAATGTATCGAACAATTGAACTTGTGGGAAAAATATTAACAAATAAAAACCTATTTGTTTAAATACGTTCAATTTAACTTTTATAGTGTTAAATGCAATATAGAGAAAACTATAATAAAGTTGCATGAAAAAAATTAAGATAATATAAGAATCTATTAAACTATATAAAATTCAATATATTATAATGAAGTATAGACCATCTCCAACACTATATCTTATTTTTAAGTTTTCGTTTTATAGGGAAAAGTAATGACAATAGTGATTAATCCTCAAATATGTTCTATGTTTGTATATTATTTTTACACCAAAATAATATACCAAGTATGTTTGGTTTTCTCAACTTTTTATACATTTTCGTTAATACCCATTTAATTTATAAGGTTTTATAATTCTTCTAAAATCTTTTTATTTTAATAACTTCAGTTAGATAAATATAATCAAACATACAACTCCCATGAAATAATTTAAATTAATTGTAATATTAGTAAAACAAGCATTTTATTAAATAAATTATTTCATTCGTCACACAATAAAATAATTATACACACTCATTTATAGAAATATATACATGTGTGTATGTCAAAAAAAATTATAAAAGATGTAACCATATTATAAATTACTAAAAAGTGTTTAAATTTTAAATAAATTTGAAAATTTTATCACATTTAAAATGTAACAATAATAAGTATCCAAAAAACTATATTTAAAATTATAACACGTTAATATATATATATATATATATATATATATATATATATATATATATATATATATATATATATATATATATATATATATATATATATATATATATATATATATATAACCACAAATAACAAGTAATAGTTCAACTCTAATTACAACATTTTTTAATATTGTAACTCAAATTTAAGTTTGAATATCCATAATTCTATATTTGTTGTAAAAAATGAAGTGAAGTCGGAAAACAACAGTTAATCTATGATTCAAAGTTAAGTGTATCCAACTTAACCGATATGACAAAATTAATCCATTTAAATAGTCTGATATATATATATATATATATATATATATATATATATATATATATATATATATATATATATATATATATATATATATATATATATATATATATATATATATATATATATAATTAACTTTTTATGATAATAAAAATATGTAAATTAACATCATTTTTAAGTTATTTTATGAATTTGAAATATAAAAATAAAACTATAGTCATTTAAGAATATATATATATATATATATATATATATATATATATATATATATATATATATATATATATAGAGAGAGAGAGAGAGAGAGAGAGAGAGAGAAAAAGAGAGAGAGAGGTTCATGTATTTAAAGTAATTATTATATTGTTGTATAAATAAATATAGGTCAATCATTTCAAAAGGGTAAAATATGTAATCATACATTTAATTAATTATGGTAAATATATAAATCAATTTAAATCCCTTTAATTTAGGAATATCAGTTTTAAAACCCAAATTCTAGTATATATCCTAACGTCCGCATCTTCCCTTTTCTCTTATATTCATCGTCGCCCGCAACCTTTTCCTTCTCATCTCCCTCTCGTACACACTCCACTTCCGGTCGATCAAGCACACACACGACGACATATTCTGGAATGTGCATCCAAACACGAGTAGAAACACTCGTACTCACGTGAAACACAACGCGATAGCCAATATATTTCTTCTTCCAATCGCTCATTGCCACAGTTACAATCGGCGGCCTTCGTCTTCGATGCTCGTTGAAGCGGCGACGTTGGTTGGGCATTGGTAGTTCACAACAGCCATAAAAACATGGTGGTGATTGAGCGGTTCACGGCAGTTAGCCACCACGAAAGGGATGGTGGCGTGACAACCCTAGACTTCTTGCATCCGACTAGCTCGCTCTCTTTTAGACGTAGGAGGGGGTGGCTCCGACGATTTCTGGCTCTAATGGCGGATAGGAGGTGGCAGGTGAAGGATGGGGTATAAGTGACGGTTGTAGCACCCTCCTAGGGTTAGGGTTCTTATTGCGGCAGGTGTAGCACCCTCTCATCTGAAATTGAAAGTTGTTTTGATGCACACCAAGCGCTCGCTAAAATGCTTCAACTGAATGGTATTTCTTCGTTTATAGTATTCTATCATAAAAGAATGTTTTTTTGATAATCATGAACATATTCTGTTATAATTCCCCGAATTAATATAATTATTGGTAAATGAATTCCAATTCTATCAGAATAGAATCACGAATTCCAATTATGTTTGAATGAAATATGAATATTTTCTCACTAATTTATTATTGGATTTGTTTCTACAAAAGCTGATGCTTGAAGAACAGACCACGAAATTTGTACGACGCCTCTTAGCAACATTATTCTTTTAGAATGTAGTAGTGTCTTTGTTAGATTTTGATGTTTTTTTTCCAGATTTGAAAGTTTTTTTTTTTTTTTTTTTATTGTGTAACAATAAATGTAAATCTTAGCAATTGTTACATGTATTCTATAAGAAGTAATGTAATTTATGTTTTAATTATTCAATTGATGGTTCGAGATTGTTATTCTACAAGAAATTTTTTAAATGATGATCAAGAAACATGTTCAAGAATATTTTTATTATTTTATGGTTCAATTTTTTTTTATTTTTGAACATAGTCAAACATATTTTGTCAGAATGTCCGAATTAAAAACCTTATAATTCGTAAAATCGGATTTTTAAAATTAATAGAATATATGATCCTTTAAAATATGCACATTTTCTTTATTAAATATGTTAATTGACTAAAATACCCTTTTAGTTAAATTAGATGGTATTTTTCAATTATATTTAATTTAATAATATGTATTAATCACTTTCTTAAAATAAGTAACATGATTGACCCACATTTATGCATACATTTACACAATAATTACTTTGAATATAACTAGATTATGACCCCGCATCTAACGCGGGGAACATATAAAAATATACATGTAAATGTATAAAAAAGTTGGCACTATAAAAAAATAAAGTAACATAAACAGACTTAGCATTACTGCTAACATTTAAATGTTTTAAAAAAAAACAAAGAAACACTTGAATATCTATAAAAGTTGAAGGACCTCTTTGTAAACATAACTTTTTGTTTTATTAGTTGGACAACCTTCCTCGTAATATATGAGACCTTCAATCCCTTTTCACTTGTGACGCGAGAAACAAAAAATATACAACTGAAAATGAGTGAAGACAAGCTTATGCAATCCAACATTTGATAATTTTTGTCATTGACTTTTGTTAGTGGCCATAACAAAATAAACTACTGTAGGGAATTGTCTCCGCTAAAAACAGAATGAGATTCTTTCATTAGACGGAGTTAAATTCATGCAAGGTATATAAATAGTCTCCATAAAGAATCTATCATATATGATTCAGGCTTCAATGACGTTTCTTCCAAGCCTAACAATCTATAATCTAGTACAATTGCATAGTCCTTTGGTTTGGTCGATATTACAAAGTAATATGACTGGAACACCTATTTTTAGTCTAAGTTTATGGTTGAAAATTCTAGATGTCTTAAAATCATTCAACACAACTGAAGAGTAAATTGATTCCTCAAAAAAACTTGGTAACTCTGTATCACGTAAAGAATTTGAACTCATATGTTTTGCCTTCATCTTTCATCAATCCTAGAATGTAGTCATTGGTAGCATCAAATTCTTCATTTGTAGGGACCAAAATAGTTTTATCTTGAAAATATGATTGATCATCAAGATGATTTTCAAAGGATAGATAAATGATGGATACAGTTTGAACTCATAAGTTATATATATATATATATATATATATATATATATATATATATACACACACACACACACACACACAAAATAAAATAATATATTGTTATCATTCTACTTTTTTTTTTGCAAATTTCAACACTAATAACAAATTTTCCCTAGAAAATTGTCATATTAATGACCTACTAATTAACAATTAAATTTATATATTACATAAATGGTTCACATGTGAACAAAAGCACACAAATGGTCCATATTTGAAATGTTTTTCTTACATAAATGGTCTATTACGTGAAAGAAAATGAAAATGTAATTTCCATTAATAAAATGTTTTCAAAAAAATCCTATTAATTAGCTCTAATGTAGAAAAAAATTTGTTCTAGATTAGCCAAAAAGAATGGAAAACTCATTTTTTGAAACTACGATGCTATTAATGAACTTTTTTGCAAAGTTTAATGCTATTAATGATTTTTATTCCAGAAAACAATCGTTTAAATGAGCTTCAATATACAAAAAATATAGCTTTCCATATCAACTAAAAATAATCCAAAAAAGTCATTTGTTAAGAGTATGATGCTAAATATGAACTTTTTTTTTTCAAAGTTTAATATTAAAAGCAAATTTTTTTTTTCCAAAAAGGGTCTTAATATAAGTTTAAAAGAACATATTGTAAAATATTTATCGATCTACATGAGCAAGAATTAAACGTTTCCATCAATACCCAATAAAGTATATAAATCATGTCTCCTTCTGTAATGAATTTCAACGCCCCACAATGTGGAATCCCCTCAGTCGCAACATTCCATAACTCGAACCACATCCGATAATCAATATGAAGAGAAGCTGCAATAAAAAACAATATTTGTCATCATCTTATACAAATATTAGAGATTATTGGGGTATTAGATACTGTAATAACTTGCAATTAAATATAATTTTCAAATAAAACTTAGTATGAGAAACTAACCAATGTGATCAAGGGTCAAAGAAGGCATTATAACTAAAATATAAACAAAGAACTATTAGGGATGAAACATGAAACTTTAAAGAGAAACATACAAATTTAAATCGTGAAGGATAACAAAAATCGACAAGTATATATTTTTAAGTAATTTAAACCGGGCGGCAAGTTTATCCCAATATTGTTCCCTTAAGCATTTCATCGAACATGTAGTAGACAGGTAGACCAAACAAAATTTCCAAGTATCCAAATCAATGTCTCAAATCCTAACACATCAAAAAAAACCGAAAAAAAAAACAAATTTGTGATTTTAACAACCAAAAGTACAGGATATGACATACATTGTGTATGAGTCTATCATTTATAATTTGATTGCTCAACTTATTGAACAATTCTTCAAAAGTATGAAAAAAATGGGGAATCTCATAGAAAGATCTGATTCAAATTTCTAAATAACACAACTGTGACAATTAATTCTCATACCACAAAATTTGACACCCTCATAACATAAAAATCAAAATATATTTTACTTATGTTCACAAGAATCCAGATGAATTCGACCATTTCTGTTGTTTGTCAACTCCAATTTCGACCTACAAGAAATCTAAAAAAAAAAATCAAGCAACTTGGGTAACAATCATTTTAATGTTGTCACAACTTTAGAATAAATATCGATAAATAGTACAAATATTAGTTATCAAGAAATAAGCATATATGAGATGACTAAAAAGTTGTCAAGTGGAATTTGAGTTACTTGTTTTCTTACCTTTATTTGATGTATTTATAATTGCAGTCGTTCGACTACAAATCTAAATCGTTAAGTAAAAATCAAAACAACATGTTTTCCTCCATTTTCTTCTCCACTACAAAACTTAAGTTAGATATATTATGTAAAGAATTGAGGGAGGCAGGGTATTTTTGTATTTTATATTTTGTGAGATTTAATTGTGATTAATAGAATTCCTAATTTAATTCATTTTATTTTTGGTAAGATTTAAGTGTCATTAATGGATTCTAATTTAAAACGTAATATACGTTTTATAAAATCTATTGACAAAAATAAATGGGTTGACAAAGATGATGTCATCAAATAATCTAAAGGTGGAAAATATATGATTAAAATGTAATCAATGGTCATGATTTCTTCAGTTTAGAATTAAAGGTTCTTTTTTAATAATATTTAGAGATAACCTAAGCCTCTCTCTCTCTCTCTCTATATATATATATATATATATATATATATATATATATATATATATATATATAATGTTGTTAGAAGTCTATTTGTTTTTTTTTTTAATTTTATTGACAACAATTTTATTTTTTATAACAAATATAGAGTAAGATCTATAAATAGAATGAGGATGAACATCTTCTTATACCACGTAAGCAAATTTAATAGCTTGCGTATTCAACACGGTTGAAAGTCTTTCGGTTTTCATTTTATTTTCTTTATAAGACCGGGTTTTTTTTTTATATTCACTAAATTACAATAAATTCATGGGTCATAAATCAAAATGCACATTGATGATCAGCAACATACATATTGACAACTTTATTTCGGTGTTTACCTAAAATAGAACAAAATAATAAAACATACGTCAGCAATTTTTATATAAATTGAAAAGACTATTTGATATCATGTTTTAAAATGTGTATTTTTAGATATATTTGTCATCCAATTTATGTTTTTAAATGCAATCTAAATATGAATTGATAAAAAAAAAACTTTATAAACAAATAAATGAAAGTTTCAATGGTTTTACACAACACTGTTTTGGTAATGCTCAATTGAGTATCATTTTTTGCCTGTTACCAACTATTACTATTACATGTTTTTGGTGATTTTGATTTTTATACACATGTTTCTTCATCTTCATGTTGTTTTCTAATTTGACCAATTATTAAATATTTTTATTAAATTGTGTCATATGTGAGCATTACTTCATTTTCGTTTCATTCTTAAAAAATCCAAGAAATTATCACATTTCATTTCATCTCACTTTTTATTTTTATATTTAAAATACTATATTTTATACAAATATAAAATATTATATTTTTATTAGGGAATTAAAACCCATAAATCTTAATATATTTTTATAATTTTTAGTATATATACAATTTAATAAAAACCAAAAAAGTAAAAAATGTTGTTGACCAGATCATAGAAAGAAAAAAAAAATGGTATTTTACACCGTGAAAGATAAATATACCGTACGGCCTCATAGGTTTATACAACCTCACACTTAGATTAAAAAAAATCGTTTTGTTTTATGTCATATGCACGTATACTATTATTATACATAAACAATTGATACTCTTTTTTGTTTCCAATACAAGCCAAGGATAAGTTACAAAAATGGTCCTTGTAAAATTTTAATTGACTGTGTTTAGTCTAATTTTTGAAATATATTCCAATGTTGGTCTTTGTTTCAATGTTTTTATTTGGATTTTAACCTTGAAATAAGACCAAAGTTGATATGAAACCATGACATAAGAACAAAATTAGGTTGCCCCATGAACCAAAGATGATATGGAACTTTGAAATGAAAACTCAAATTGAATTTTTATTTTTTTATTTTGAAGTATATATGATAAAAAAAAATAATAATAAGCATATCAACAATTTTGTAATTTACTCTAAACCTAATAATTCATCTAAAATATTCAAAATTTTCCTATATTTTGAATTACTTTATTATACATCCTTTGTTTAAAAATATAATATTAAAGTAAAGATGCATTTCACATGAGTATTGACTAGTCATCTATTAAGCAAATGAATAATTATTTTTTATTATTACTATATTAAATATTTAAATTATGATAGATAATAATAATAATAAATAATAATAATCATAATAACAAGAAAACGCAACATGAATGGATGGTATCTAACTGAATAATACCCGAAAAGTATTCTTCCTTTCCTATAAATTATGTCAAATGTTAACAGATCATATTACTTTTAAAAACATATAATTTTTAAAGAAGGAATGTATATTTTAAGGATGTATATAAATGGATATTGCAACATGAACAATGTGAATTTCAAATAACGTAATGTATATTAAGGATGCATTATAGATGCATTTTGCAAACATGAACAATGTGAATTCTTTTGCAAATAGTCACAGGTTTACCTTTTACAACCTCATACTTCGCACAAAAAACCAAAAACATTTTGTTTTATGTCATATGCACATACTACACAAAACAACAAATATTCTTTCTAGTCTCCTAAATAAAATCTAATATTCCATTTAAAATTTGTTTTATAATTGATTCAATTGAATCATTTCCAATAAAAAAAAAACTTATTATTATATACTAGATGAACAAATTTTTTTCAATTATATTATCAAACAGTCTTGATCTAACCGATTCACACAAAATTTCTTATAATATCCAATAATAAATGTATCAAACAACCACTAAATCTTTTCCAATTTTCCTATATTAATTAATTGAATACTTTTGCAGTTTTGTATATAGTATACTAGATTAAATTCACACTAAAAAATTATTTAACAAAAACCTAACAAGAATATATGGTGTGTAACTAAATGATACCCGAAAGATCTCTTGAATTGAATAAGAAGTTAAGTTAAGCTATTGATTATGACCACTTCACATTTCCCAAGTTGATTGAATGAAACTAATTTTTCCTTTCTTTCTGTCACAAAATCTGCATGACTTCTCCCCCCTTCCCCTTTCCCCCTCAGACTTTTTCTCTCCTTGACAATTGAACCATTAACAACAAAAGACTCTCTCTCTTCTCCCCCAAACCCCCCCCCCCCCCCCCTACCCCTACCCTCAACCCCACTATTTTTAGTCCATTTGATTACCTAAGCATAATCCACTCTTCACCAAATCTCCTTTTGACCCCTTTTTATCCATCTATCTATATATATACACACATTATATACATACACATGTCTTGTAACTATACCTTTCACCTTCTCTTTTCTCTCTCATCACACAAAAGATCCTTTCAACTTATTACTCTCGCATTCATCCTCTTTCGGTTTTCAACTTTTAAACCACATCTACCAATGCAAGAAGAAAGAAACTTAATTGCCCATTTAAGAGGGAACTAAACCACTGCCACTTAAAAGCCTTTTTAGAGAGAGAGACAGAAAAAAGAGGATTCTAGAGAGAGAAAGTCATGCTTCTGTTCTGATGTTACAAACAAACAAACAAAAGAGCATGACCCTTCTACCTTCGTAGCTTTTCTAACCTACCTTTTTTCCTCTCTTCCATTCCCTCAGAAAAATTAAAGAAACACCAGATTCAAACAGTCAAAGATTGGATCTTTTTTGGAGGTTTTTTGTAATTATGGCTGTCCATGCACAGTGCTACTCTGATCTTTATCAGAATAATAACATGGGGTTCGCAAATTTACCCCAGGATTGGGTTCTCATGACTGGTTCCTCTGTTTTTGGAATTGGGGATGAAAACAGAGCTTCCTGTCCATACGAACAACAACAAGATCAAAGGTTTCTTGAGCCTCAAAAAATTATGAATTCCGCTTCTGATTATCATAATCTTGTTCTATCTTCGTCAAATTCGAGAAGAAACGGGATGATTGGGTTTCAAAATTTGTCTTCTGAGCTTGAGAGACAAAGGTTAGAGATGGACTGTTTTCTTCATTTTCAGGTGAAATTCCTTTCTCCCTTTTTTTGTTTTTTGTTATCTCTTCATTTTCGGAGCATTTCGTTTTGTTGTTGGTTTTCTTAAAAGTTTTTAATGTTATTTTTTTCGAAATAAATGGCATGCGTTTGTAATTTTGACTTTTTGGTGATTTCTTCAAGCAGAATGAGAAATTAAAAGCGGTGTTGAATGAGGAGACAAGAAGAAGAGAGGTGATCATGATGCAAGGTTACGAATCAAAGATGAAGGCGATAATGGAGGCAAAAGAACAAATCTTAAACACTGCAACAAACAGAACAATAGAGCTTCAAAACTGTTTACTAATGGCGGAAAAAGAAGCGAAAGATTGGGAGAAAAAAGCCATTGAAAACGAAGCCATGGTTACTGACCTCAACAGAAAGCTATACCAAGCTAGAGAAAGAAACCATGAAGATGCAGAATCAGTCTGTAATGGAGGTGGTGATCATGATCACGATGATGAAGATGATGATGACGATGAGAGAGAAACAAGAGAGAAGAAAATGGTATGCAAGGTGTGTCACGTGAGAAGCTCGTGCATCCTATTGTTACCTTGCAGGCATCTGTGTTGTTGCAGGGGTTGCGAAGGTCTACTGATGTTTTGTCCTGTTTGTGAAACTGTTAAAAATGGAAGATTGGAGGTTTTCTTTGGTCTAAATTGAGGGGGGTAAAATGGTCAGAAAAAAAAAGTTAAAAAAATAGGGTTGGATGTGTTTCTTTTTATGGGGTCTTTGTTATGAAAAAGATCTTTTTGGCAGTAGTTTTAGTGGCAAAGATCCAAAAGTGTTGTGGGTACGATGGCAAACGTAAAAAAAGGTGGCCTTTGTAAAGAATCTTTATTGTTTCAGTTTCACCCCTTTACTTTTATGATATTTACTTTAAAGTCCATTGTGTTTTAACCTATATGTTTTTATGTTTATATCGGTATTAGAACAAAATGTTATGTGATAACAATTATTTTATAATTTAGTACTAGGTGTAAGACCCGTATAATATACGAGTTGATTTAAAAAATGATTTTGATTTAAAAAATGATTAAACTTAAAGAATAAAATGAAATATTTTTTAATGTACAACTTTAAAATAAGAAAGAAAGAAAGAAAACGTATTTATTACAATTTAATATCATATATATGATATTTAATACTTTACATATATAACACTTTAACTAAAAATGAAAACAAACCAAAAATTGACAAGTGGATAATATTTATTTCAAAATTACCACAAAATGACAAGTATCAAAACTTATAAGAGATTGATAAGTGACAAAAAAAACATTCGTTTATTAAGGAGGATATGTTTTTTGTCAGAAAAAAACTGAAGATAAGCTTTTTTTTTTCTTTGCATGTTTAAAGTATTCACAAAAGAAAAAAAAGGTTCAAACAAATAATTCGTAAAGATAATTTACTTTTATCTAATAATATAAATTAATAAAATGTAATTAATATGACAAGAAATCTCACTAGTAGAGAGCAAAAAGTTTTGAAATGAAAAGCCTTTTAAAATATATTTTTTTGTATTATTTATTTGATTGAAAAAGCTTTTCTAATTGGGTTACTCTACTTATTTCTATGATAATTTCTATGATAAAAAACTAAATGTGTGACTCATATGTTATATGGGTTTATTTAAAAATAAAATAAATATGAACTTTTAACAATTTGAAAATTTTAAATTTGTAAGTAAAATGAGAAATTTTTTGAATTATTAAAATTAATAAGGCTTTAATGTATTGAATACATTACATATATATACACTATTTTTAATAAATACCTTAAATATATATTAACTTACATATTGAATGTGGAATTTTAATTTAATAAAATGATAAGTAGAAAATATCATGTATCCAAATGAATAAGAAAATGACATGTGACAAAAAAAACTTTCATTTATTAGAGTGATACTAAGAAAACACCAAAAAAAAAAATTAGCTTTCTAATACATTACACGATTTAATTATATAAAAAAGGTGTTGATTTCATGATTCCTATAATGATATGTTAAAACTTTGTAAGGCGCAAAAGGAAAGAAATCTCATAATTTTATAAAATAATTTTTTTACTAACATAATAGGATAAAATATATGTAAACCGTAAACCTTAAAATATTGAGAAAAAAATGTTATATTCATTTCCTCAAACAGAATTGAGAAGTTATTTAGAATGTATTTTATACAAAAGTGATTTTATAACTTCATATCTAAAACTTGTTATGATTAAATATAATTTTTTGATTAAAAATACCACTATAATATAACGAATCATTTTACTTCATTATGATTATGCTGAATTATAACAGCAAAGTTTCGATCTTAGTTAGTTTGGTTAAAAGTTAAAACTTAAAAAGGGTGAACTAACCAATTAGATCAAAAAAGGTAATTTGTGTTTCTTTTTTTTTTTTTTTTTAATTATGTGAGAGAAAAAATATAGGGTGTGTGTAAAATGGGGGTAGCGTAGATTGAATAGTTTTTCCTGAAATGGTTTTGATGGTGTTTTTGTAAAGAGAACTTGATATTTGATTTGATGGTTGTGGCTATGGGAAAATGGAGATTTGATTTGTACAGGAAAAAGGCCCCCAAAATACTGGCTTTTAACTGACAATTATAATAATATAAAATTTCTTTTTCATTGTAATGTTCTGCATGAGAAGACAAATACTATACTATATACTTTACTTACTTTCTTCTGTTGAGATTTTTTTTTCATTACTAGCCCTCTGCTTCTGCCGCACTCATCACTCGTACTCCTTCACTGCACCAAAAAGTTGTACTTATCCTTACACCTTACACTCCCCCAGTCCCCTCTAAACATACTTTCCATGTCTCATTCATGTTATCCAAAAGCATCTTCACACTAACAACACTAAGTTTTTTTTGTCGTATCTTTTAGAGTAAATTACAGGTGGTTGCAACAAATTTGTACATAGTCCAATTTTTTAAAAACGGTATGTGATCATATTTAGACATAGTAAAAAAAAACCGGTTAAACCGATCCTTAAAATAGATCTACGACCTCAAGGTATGGCCAAATTTTGACTTATTTTAGATAGAACTGCAAAAAATGGTTCGTATGGTATATAATTTTTTCGAAAACAGATCCTAACCTTTCAAAAATTAGCCGAGTGGTCATTTTAATCATCTTTCTATGTGAATATGGTCCCCCGAGATAATTTCCATTATTTCGTTGCCGTTAACTCCCTCACCTGCCCCCATGTGAGACAAATCTATCATTTTCTATTTGGGGACCATTTTTGCAAAGTAAAAATAGTTTCATCCTTTAAATACTTGCCTCCATCGGTGATGATCATTCCTAACTTCATTATTCTCCTCTTTCTTCTTCTTGGGCTCTACAATATGCAATGGTGCTTTGTTTTTTGGAAAGTTTGTAGTTATGAAAACATCATGGATATCACTGAATCATGAATGGTTATTTTATGCTTGCCCTCTCAAGGAATATGTTTGTGGGTTGACTCGCCTATGTGTGTTAGGGCTAAAGTCATCATACCTCGACTGCTAAGAAGTATGAATACGTTGGAGGCATAGTACAATCAACTGGTAAGAAGTATCAACACATTGGAGGCATAGTGCAATGCATTGAAGGATGAAGCTTTCAAAATGAAAATGCATTTATTTGCAAGTTGGATCATGTTTGTGATTGTTTTTATATGGTCTGTGTAGGGGTTTTGGTTATAAAATGGGGGTTTTGTTTAACAAGTGTAACGTCCTAAAAATTAAGACCAAAAATTTTGATTTTTATATTAATAAAACCGTTATCCATAATAATATCATAAAATCATAGTGAAATCAGGGTATTAACATCCAAGTACAATCATAGTCATATAAAACGCGGAACAACATGGTGTTTGCACTGCAATCATCATGAGTTCTTCCCCTTCGAACCAAAAGTACCTGAAACATAAACTGAAAACCGTAAGCACAAAGTTTAGTGAGTTCCCCAAGATACCACATACCATACATATCAGACATATAATGGGCTATGCCGACATCGAGCCCCGGAACATATCTATCAGTCATCAGGCCCCGTTCGGTATACATACAAACACATAAATACATGCAAAAATCACAAAGATAGATAGCATACAATATATGCATCGGGCCCCGCCCAGTACACATATAAACACATAACACCTACAAGAGTTACGCAGACAACTAGCATCCTAATCATAACCAACCATGGGTCGACATTGGTGTTTTCGACCCGCTAAACACATTGAGTAAAATTCACCTCAAGCTGCTGAATCTCTTAGACAAAATCTCAGTCTGCTGATCCGGAAAATCCCCGCTCTAACATCATTAGATAATATCCAATTAATAATTAGATCTTGACCCATAATCAAGAATCTAAATTACTTGTCCAACATCCAGGGTAAAAGACCATTTTACCTTTTCTTACTTGGCCTAACCCATTAGCTCAAAAGGCCCAAAATCCTAAATGGCATCTCAAGGCCCAATATGGCCCAACTTCCTAATTGGGCCCAAAAACCATCATGAACCTAACTCCAAGAAAGCCCATAGTTTATCCATGGCTCAAAGTCAAAAGTCCAATGGCCCAACAAGGACCAAACCCTAAGAGCCTAAAGTATGGCCCAAACCCTTGAAGGTCAAACAGCTAAGTACGTTGGACGTACTCAAACTTACGCTTGGCGTACTCCTTTCAAGGCCAGTACGCGCAACGTACAAGTTGGGTGTGCCCCGCATACTCCGCAGGCAACCAAACCAACTTATTAAGCACTTAATCAGTTAAGCCAACATGTCACACTCTCATATCTTATTCTAGATGGTGACTTAACACGTAAAGTTGGCAACTTTACTCCCATGCATGACTTAATAAGACCCAAAACTCAAAAGGAACCATAACAAATAACCAAACTCATGCATGGACCAAAGTAACTCATAAAGGTTGCATTTTTATGGACAAGGGACCTCAAATGTGCTAAGTGATAGGTTATGAGCATTCTAACACCCCTAAGTGTACATGCAACCCTAAATACCTTGGATCTATGTTTTCTCTATTATACATGCAAATATGAATATTCCAAGGTATTACCCTGTCTAGCATACAATCTTTTGATACTTAGGTAATTCAACAAGTTAGTATACATACCTCTTGATGTAGCTTGACTCCATGAAGCTAAAGAGCCTAGTGCCCCAAGTGTGACACCTCAAATGGTTCACACAACATCAAATGCACATGGAATAACTTAGAGAGAAATGATACACTTCATGAAATCGGTTGGCCCTCACCGTTCCTTCATAGTCTCTCATGGTTTCCGATTTTGACAAGAATAAGATGCTTATAGTGTGTCACAATTAGGGTTACACCATGTAAACCCTAATTGTCATGGCCTTTCATTTCCATGATCCATGGGTACAAAAACACCATGGAGTATCCATGGAGCATCCTATGAGTTTTAGCCCAACTTGATAATCCATGGAGCATTAGCCCACTATACAAGTATGGATGATTTACACAATCAACCCATATATTTAATTAGTCTCCTTTTGATCACTTAATTAATTCCAAATTAATTCTTGATCAGTACTAATTAAATAATCTTATTAATATATTAGAACTTATAATATATTACCAAACCTTAAGTGTTATTTCTCTTATTTTAGTCTATCCAAATGCATGATGCCTTGCAACCCAAATGGACCATGCCGAGTCGGGTCAAGTACATGCTAAATATAGTTATGGACTTAGACACTAATCCAACACTAAAATCTAACCCTCATGGCTTCTAGAGTAGACCATAATCTCATATATAGCTTAAAAGACCCAAATGCATAAATAACACCCTAAGTTGGATTTAGCATAAAGAACCATCAAGACGAGAGCTTTTTACCTCAAATGACTTGCTAAGATGAAGATGAATCTGGATCTACAAGCTCAAGTCACTCCCCAAACCACCTCCAAGTGTTCTTCTTCTTCTACTTCACCAAAAACACCACCAAACCTCACTATCAAGCTAAAATCTCACAAATGACTCTAAGGGTTTCAGTATTAGGGTATAAAGTGATGGAGGTTGGACAATAGAAGGTCCAAGGGTGATATAAGTTGCTTAAATAGGGCACAAACCCTAAAAACTACGGTTTTCCCCTGCATCACGTACGTCATGCGTACTCTCACGTACGCCCCGTGTACGTGGGTAAACCCGCAATCCTGAAATGAGCTAGTACGCTAAGCGTACTCATAGAGTACGCCCTGCATACTTGCTAGGGACTAAATTGATGAAAATACCATTTCATCAGACATCAAAAAGAATAAGGACTCCTCGTGGCAAAGAAGGTATCATCGGATGAGAACCCAGCAGATCCCCTCATGAAGGGACTGAGTCGGTTAAGCATCTCCAGCATGCTCGGAGCATAGGGCTGAAGGATGATATTAGTTTTAGTAGTTAGATAATTTTGAAAATTTTAAAGTGTAATTGACATTTGATGATGAATAAAAGTTGTGTTTATTTATGAGTAAAGTGTTGCTATCTATTGTCAATCGTTTACTATATTTCTTTTGCATGTTTTGACTTCCAGAATAATTATGTTTGGTATAACATATTATTCGAATTCTCCACAGTCGATCATATGTTGGAAGTAGGTATGAATCAAGATTGTCATGAGGTGGTTGCAGTGGTCTAAGTTGTTGGACATGGCTACAACTCTCTTGAGTGCTCATAAGTTCTGAGTATTGGATTCAACCCACCCTTACTTGTATCACTTCATGGAATTTATCTCGAATGATCGTGAGACGGTAATATCATATAAGTCTTCAAACCTAGAGATATGATTTGTTGCCTATGAGTTGGTTATGCATTGATTCCACGAAAACGCATTGGTAACTCGATGTTATAAACTGTAATGCCCGTGTTTCTGGGCTTGCCATTTTTAGCAATGTAATAGTCTAGGTTAACCTTTGTAACCCCAATTTGAAATAATAATAACATATTATTTGAGTATTATGTGTTTTGTCCTTAATTGCTTAATTATGTGATGTGATTAATTAAGAATAAAATAAGCATCAAAATTTAAGTGTAAAATAAAATTGATATCATTGGATAATGTTGTAGTAGTTGAAACGAGGTTTCCGAATATATATAGAACGCCCAAATCTGACTTCGTATGAGGAAGTTATGATTTTCTGAAGTTTCGACTTAGCGGTATTCAGCCCGAATACTCGATTTGAGATCGAGCGGTTTTTAGCCGAAACAATCTAAACAAGAATCGAAGATCTCGTTGTTAGTAGCGAAACGATGAAAAGATAGGTGAGAACGGACGTCGGACGAAGAAGTTATGAATTTATAACGAAGTTTTTCTGTCCCGGCCTCCTAAAAATAATTAATAAAAATAAATCAAAATTAGCCGACGGAGTCTAAACAAAAGTTGTAGAGCGTAGTCTCACCTACGCGTGGATATAAAAAACGTCGAAAACGGAGTTCGTATAAAGGAGATATGAATTTTCAAAGTTTATTAAATATTAAATATTTAAATTTTAATTCAAATTTTCGATATTATCCGAAGAGGAGTCAGCAGACTCATCCGAAGTACGCCCAGCGTACCACTCGAGTGCTCCGGAGTCGTAAGCGATGACGTAGAGGGCCGATGACGCAAGGGATGACGGCTTCCGAGGTAGTACGCCCCGCGTAACCCCGAAGTTACGCCCAACGTAACCCCGAGGATTAGCTTATAAAAGGGGATGCGAAGATAGCCGATTTTCTTTTACAAACCCTTCCATTTTCTCTCTAGTTTTTCCTCGTATTGTGTGCCGTTTATACCCCGAAGCCCCGGTAATATTCCCGGGTCAAGGTCGGCCAGTGAGACGATGGGGGATGAGCCCCGAAGCAAGATCCGAAGCCCCGAGGATCCCGAATAGCGTTATTCCCGAGCCGAAGCTCTGCCCGCGAGGAGCCCAGTTTTTGTGAAGATCTTCCAGATCTACGGAGAGACACTACTTCTGCAAGCCGTAGTGCTGCCCGATCATCTTCTGATCAAGTGAGTGTGTAGACATTTTCATTCCAACGCAATATTATGAAGTATTTTATATAAAATACGTGCTATGTGTATATATTTTGTTGTTATATGTGTGAATGTATATTCACTCTCTTCTATCTCGTAGATCTTATTTATTCTCTATAAAATACGTGTTATGTGTGTATGTCTCATCTATTATGTGGAATATGTGTTGATTAAAGCATGTTATACAGGTTTTTAAACAATGTATAAAAATATATATTTTTATCTACTAATATGTTGGGTAGAACATGGGTAGATAATTGGTGTGAAATAAACAGATGAGAGGCCTCGGTGTTATTGGTGTTATTCTAGTCATTCAGCAGAGTATGGATGACGACCACAGACTATTCTAGATTGTCCTGTGGAACACTAGCAGGCTCATTACCTGTAGGTGTTGTGAACGACGTGTTCACCGATGTACTATATCCCCCACATGGTTGCCTTTAGGGCACTTATTGTTGAGGAAGCCTCTCTGCAGTAATGTCCGTCCCGATGAAAATCCTGAATTAGGTTCCTTATAATAGATGTTATTTTAGGGACGTAAAGTGAGGATAACGGGAATGGGTAATCGGGTTTATTGTGGATTGTTGAAATTAAATATAATTATTGTGGGTTGAAAACCCTATATGCTCACCAGGCTCCCAAGCCTGACCCACTCAGTTTATTTGTATTACAGGAAGTGGCGTAAGAGCTTAAGATGGGCGAATCATCAAGTTGTTTTGTTTACAAGTCTGTATATGTATATATGTGTTGAATGACTTGTAATTTTATCGTTTATGCTTTATAATCTGTATCGGAACATGACATCCCGACTTTTGATTATGAAATGAAATCATATTTCTTTATGAAATGTTTTGATAAATATCTATTTTATCATGTTTTGTTTTTGGGAACAAATTCCGCGTCTCTTTTAAAATTAAAAGAATTTACTCTGAAAATGTTTAAAAAACATAAATGAAATCGGTCTTTTCTGGCCGAGATTTTGGGGATGTCACATAAACCGTGCTTTTGTGTGTAATTCAACAAGTAGTAGAGCAAACATATGAGTTGAAGTTTATATGTTCCTTCTAGGATTAGAAGCGATATCTGGGCCCCTCGATGATTTTGTTTTGACCTATGTACCGGGCCCGGTCAGAACTAAGTTGACGTGTTCAATTAAGTTCTTTGTCAGACAAATCGGAAATCGGGAAACAAATTGCTTATAAGTAAGACATTGTTCCATGTATTTGTCCGGCTGATATCTAGAATAGAGGATTATATGATCACTTATCTTAAATGGCGTATCATCATTTTCTCTGTTCCGAGAGACCTTGAAAGAGCTACGATTGTTGATCGGTTCCTGAAGTCATACTTACAGATATAGTTATTAGACTTATCCAAGTGGGAGACCGTTGGAAAAGGTGTCTAAGTCCATAACTATATTTGGTATGTACTTGACCCGAATCGGAATGGTCCATTAGGGTTGCATGGCATCATGCATTTGGATAGACCAAATGAGAGAAATAACACTTGTGGTTTATTAATATATTATAAGTTCTAATATATTAACAGTATTATTTAATTAGTATTGATCAAGAAATAATTTGGAATTAATTAAGTGATCAAAAGATGACTAATTAAATATATGGGTTGATTATGTAAATCATCCATAACATGTATAGTGGGCTAAAGGCTCCATGGATTATCAAGTTGGGTTAAACCCATAGGATGCTCCATGGGAGTTACAAACCCAAGGGTCATGGAAATGAAGAGTCATGTCACATTAGGGTTTACATGGTGTAACCCTAGATGTGACACACTATATAAAGAACATGATGCACACCAAAATCGGTTACACTAAGCACAAGAGAGGGCAAGACGATTTTTACAAGTGTTATACATTCTCTCAAAGTTATTCCAAAGCATTTGGTGTTGTGTGAAACATTTGAGACATCACACTTGGGGTGCTAGGCTCTCAAGGTTTTCAATGAATCAAATCAACTACAAGGTATGTAATTCTAGCCATCTTTTATATTAAAAGTTCCCCATGTATGCTAGACGGGATTATGAACCTTGGAAATCAAATTTTGCATGTATTTTAGACAAAAATAGATCCAAGGTTTTCTAGGGTTGCATGTACACTTAGGGATGTTAGAATGCTCATAACCCATCAATGTGGTGGTTAGGGTTTCTTAACCCTCATCCCCCATCAAGCCTCAATCCCTAAAAGAAACCCTAATCATCTTTTCCTCGCATTTTTGAAGTTAGTTTGGTGTTTTTTGAGCCAAAGTGTAACACCCACAAAATTTGAGCCAATTTAAAACCTTTTAAATCATTTGAAGCCATTCGATTATTACAATTTGTTTTCAAAATAGTTTATACATCAGAGTTCCCAGAAATCATAATCGTCAATCGAGGAAGTGTACGGTCACGCCTTCGCCTACCCGCGGCCATCCGCTAAACCTGAAACAATAAAATGAAACTGTAAGCCCGAAAGCTTAGTGAGTTACCCCCAAAATACCAAACTCATGTAACAATAATCATACCATATCAAAAAATACAGATCATCCATGCATCTCGAGTCTACTGTGTGACTGGTCCACCCGCACCGGGCCTTCAGTCCACCTGGTCCACTCTCTGAGTATACAGTATTCCTGGACTGCCGCACCAGGCCTTCAGTCTATCTAGCCCACCCTCCGAGCCTCAACATGTCTGGACCGCCCTCTTGGGGCCTTCAGCCTATCTGGACCGCTCGTCGGGCCTTCGGCCTACATTCTATCCGGTCCGTCCTGGGTATGTTGGCCTACAGCACGAAGCAGGACCCGCCTCAACCCAACTCCCAAACAAACAACCATGTGCACATATAACGGATAATCACATAACAGTCCATAGGTAAACAAACCAATCTAGCAAATCATATAGCATAGCAACATCCTAACCAGGATACCGACCTAACCGGTCACTAACATAGCATCAGCCTATATACCAGGATACCGACCTAAACCAGGTCACTAACATAGCATCATCATATATACCAGGATACCGACCTAAACTAGGCACTAAACATAGTACTGTCCTAATTACAAGGACGCCGATCTAACAGATCAATAAGCATATCAAAGAAATATAAGTATACAATCCGAGAAAGGGTCGGCCTTGGTGCCTTAGACCCTGTTGATATAGTGAGGATAACTCACCTTTCAATGTCGGACTGAACCACGAAATCACGCCCCCGAAACACTGCCCCAAACTCCAACACCTATAACCATCAAAGATCCAATTCATAAATACCCGCTTACCAATTATCCTTAAAAGTCAAAAACGGTCAAGCCTCGGTCAAAGTCAATGTCAACTATCAAGGTCAACAGTCCATGTTGACCTCAACTCATCGAGTACCCTTAGCTACTCGCCAAGTTCCTTACATAACTTGCCAACTCGCCGAGTCACCATGCCATTCGCCGAGCCCCAGCTAATCTTCATCGGACTCGCCGAGTTGTTCGTCCAACCCATCGAGTTCATGACCATCTTCACATGACTCGTTGAGTCCCTTCAGTCCTTCATCCATACAAATTATTTTTAAGCCATGCTAAGGCTCCATACTACAGATCCAACTTCCCAAGGCATGATTATCACGTAAAGTTGCAAACTTTACGTGCATGCAAGGCTCTAATGACCCAAAATGCCAAAACCAAGCTTGAAATGGGGTTTTACACTTAAGGAGGGGTTCATACTTGCCAATGTTGATAGATTTATGGACTTACAAATAATGGAGAGTTCAGATCTGAATTTACAACTTTAGATCTGAGCTCATAGCCAAGAATAACTTCATAACCAAGCCAAGAAGCCCTAATTTCATCCAAAGAGATGTAGAGTGGAATGAGGCCAAGATCATGAATTGATACCACAAATGAAGCTAGTTAAGACGGATTTCAGACCCACAAACGTTCTTGCCTCCAACTTCTTGATCTTCAAGCTTCTTGCATCAAGGTCTTCTTTCCAAACTTGAAATTTACACTAATATGGAGCACAAACACGAATTAGGGTTTCTGGACTCTCAAGTGGCTGCAAAGGAGCTAAGGAAGGCTAATGATCCCTTAAATAGGGTGCCAAACCCCGAAAATTAGGGTTTCACCCTCCAGCTCCAAATCGGCGAGTCACTCTTCCGAATCGGCGAGTTGGTCACTTAAACATGTGGCCCAAACCCGCTGTTACTCGATGAGTCGGGCAACCAACTCGTCGAGTAGATCTTGAATTCATGAGAATTTATAACCATAAATTGGTATTCGAGAATCGATGCATTACACAGAGACGGAAGAAGGTGGAAGAAGGAAGCAAAGATCCAACAAGCAAGCCCCCATCCTTCAGTTTGGCACTCTTCTGGACCTTTGTAAGTGTCAAAGACTCGATTTTTATCATTTGAAGTTGTTAGATCTTGGGTTTTGTCCCTTTTTCTTCTTGTTATTGTATGTTGGAATGGTTAGATCTCATAAAGTTTGCAGCTTTATGAATCTCAAGGTCAAGGTGACCTGGTAGTGTCTTAGATCTGGTCTTTAATCAAGTTTTGATGTCATGCATAAAGATTGGGTCATAAATCCTCATTTTAACCTAATATTGGTGCAATACATACATTGGAAATGTATGTCTAAAAAGCACCAACCTTTGGGATGGTTTTGGTGTTGGAATCACTTCTGGAAATGATCGATTTCAAACTTTAAGGACAAAGTGCTTATTAGTTAATCCCTTGCATTTTAAGCTCTATGAATTGGGTGTTGGACCTTTTTGGGTAGTTCGAATGGATAAAGTTTGAAACTTTATCCTTATGGATCACATTTCGAAATATTGGATCTCTTGAAAACAAGGAAAACAACTTAACGTATTAAGTTGTTGGATCTTCGGCAAACACGTGTTTCTAAGCCAAACGACGTATTGGTCGGGATTTTCCTGGCTGTTTTGGTGCGGACAGAACACGGCGTGTTTCTAAGTCAACACGATATGTTAGGTCAACATGGTCTATTGACCTTGACCGTTGACTTTGACCAAGTTGGACCTTGAGGGTATTTTGTTATCGGTTAAAGAGATGAGATTCAGATTCGGTCCTCATCAGCTATGGATCAGATCGAGAGGTGAGTTTTCCTCACTGTACTTTTGGGTCGAAGGCACCAAGGTCGGCCCTTTGGATTGTTGTTCAGGTTTATCGTATTATTGAGTATTGTAGTGAGGCTAGGGTTTGGGGAAACTCACTAAGAATTTTGCTTACAGTTTCAGTTTATGGTTTCAGGTATCTCGAAGGACCATCGCAAGGCGATGGAGTGACCGTACACGTCCTTGGTTTTACGGCTGAATGGATCTTGGAAGACTCTGATTTTACATAATGTTTTGGAAATACTAATTTTGTAAATACTTTTTATTAGTAAAAGGGTTGTTTTGAAAAGTTAAAATTTTGTTGAAATTTTTGGGATGTTACACTCCAACTCTAATTTCCCTCTATTCTCGATCTTGTCAAAAGACAAGCTCGCCGGTCCCAACTACATGGACTGGATGAGGAACTTAAAGATGACTATTCGATGTGATGGAAATAAATATGTCCTCGAAAAGCCTCTTGTTGAGATCACTCATTCCACCACCGCTCTTGAGGAAATTACCTCATACAACAAACATTATGATGATGCCACAAAGGTTGCTTGCATCATGGTGGCCACTATGGCACCAAAACTGTCCAAGTTCTATGAAGAATATTGGACATACGAGATGGCACTCGACCTTGCTGGAAAGTTCCACAAGAAGGCAAAACAAGAACATTTCGAGGTGGTCAAAGCTTTCATGGCCTCTAAGCTAAAAGAATGAGAGTTTGTCTGCCCTCACGTACAAAAGATGCAAAGGTACGTGCATCAGATTCATATGCTCAATGTGTCGTTTGATGATGAGTTGGCCATTGACACGGTCCTTAGCTCATTACCTCCTAGTTATGATAAATTCGTTCTGACCTATCATTTGAACAACACGGAAACGACATTGACTGGGCTCCCTAATTTGTTGTCAACTGGTCAATCGGGGATGAAGAAAAATCATGCCTCTGCTACAACAAATGCTTATGTTCTGGCCATTCGATCTGGCAAAGGGAAAAAGAGGAACGCTCCTTCCCAATCCGACAGGAAAGGGACAACCCATGACGGAGGGTCTAGTAGTGGGTCAAATTCGAAGCGCAACTTTGATGTCCCTACGGTCAATGATCCAAAGGAGGTCACTTGCTTCCATTGTGGTGAAAAGGACCATTGGAGAAGAAGTTGCCCTAAGTACCGGTAGGACTTGAAATATGGCAAGATCAAGGCGTTATTTTCAGGTATTTACAATATTCAAGTTCATAACACACAACTTTTTCATTTTTGGGTCCTTGACACATGATGTAATTCCCACATTTGTTTTGATTTGTAGGGACTGCAAGAAAGTGAGGAGGTGGAGCATGGGAAGCTAAATCTAATCATGAGGAATAGGCGATCTTCACCTGTTACCAAGATTGGAACATATGGGCTTATGCTTAGTAGTGGTGTTAGGGTTAATTTGATTAATAATAAATTACAAAGATGGTCCATGTGTGTAACATTCGTTAAATTCTTGAAAATTTTAAACTTTATAAATAACCACAACCCATCATTCATTACAAATTGTTTTCAAAATAAGTGTCACGTAAGAGTTTTCCTAGAAATCATAACACAAAACACGAGGAGGTGTACGATCAAGCCTTCGCCTTCTCGTAATCATTTGAAGTACCTAAAACATAATAAAAAACTATAAGCCCAAAGCTTAGTGAGTCTTCCCCAAAATACCACCATAATACATAATCATAGCTATCACACAACAACACGCATACAAAACCTTCATCATGTCTGGACCGCCATACCGGGCCTTCAGCCTATCTAGACCGTTCTACGGGACTTCAGCCTGACTGGTCCACCTCGTAGGCCTTTAGTCTATCCAGGCCACCCTAGGTGTTTTGGCCTTCAACACAAAGCAGGACCGCCTCAACCCAACCACACACATGTTGACATATACATAACCAATCAACAGACAAGCACAGATCATACAAATCAATAAGCATAACATTATCCGATCTACCAAGATTCAGATCTAACAGATCACCACAATACTCATTCATACGATAATCAGGATAACTATCCAAAGGATCGCCTTGGTTCCTTTAACCCGTAAGTACAGTGAGGAAAACTCACCTCACAAGTAGTGTAGAACTGATAAGGTCTGAATCCGAATATCAGCTCCCAACTCAAAGCCTACAACAATCATGACTCGCCCATCAAAATCTCGAAATACCTAAAATGCCCTCAAAAGTCCAACTTGGTCAACCATGATCAAAGTCACAGTCAACGGTCAAGGTCAACAGTCCATGTTGACCCAACTCGTCGAGTGCACCTCTTAAACTCGTCGAGTTCTACAGTACTCAAAAAGTCGGGGAAAACTCTAGCCAACTCGCCGACTTGTCTGGACAACTCGTCGAGTTTTCCCCAACTTAACACATATAGCTGATTCTTCGATTCCAGGGACTCTAAGGCTCAAATCTAAACTCCAAATGTGGCTTAAGGGATAAAGTTTCCAACTTTATCCTTTGGGGCTATTCCAAAAGTTCAAAAACCCTTCCACGAGGCTTGAAAAATCAAAGGCTTAACCATTAAGCTCAAAATCCTAGCGATATGGAACCCAACTTTTCTAGAAGATATTCTAGCCTCAAAAATGACCCAACATTGGTGCTTTATAGACATGCATGTCCAATGCATGTCTTGAACCCATAATGGGTCAACAAGGGAAAACATGACCTAAAATCCATACATGGCATCAAAGCTTGTCAAAGGACCAGATCTAGCCCACTATAAGACCATCTTCACCTGGAGATTCATAAAGTTGCAAACTTTATGAAGTCCATCCGTTGCAACATCAAAAACAAAGGGAAAAAGGGACCAAAATTAAGATCAAGCTACATAGATAGATAAAAATCAGATCTTGAATACTTACAATGGTCCAAACGAATGCCAAACTGAAGATGTGAGCTTATCTTGCTAGATCTTTGCCTCCTTCTCTCAATCTTCTCCTTCTTTTGCTCCAAAATGGCACACTAACTCACAATATGAGATTAAATAAAGATTAGGGTTCACAAAGCCGATAATAGGGTTTGGAGGCTAATAAAATATCAACCTCAAAGACTTAAGGAGGTTATATAGGGTGCAAACCCTTAAATTTAGGGTTTCTCTGTTGAATTAGGTGTCTAACCCCATAATTATAATTAGTATGTACTTGACCCGAGAGTAGTATGGTCTATTCAGGTTGCATATCACCAGGACAATTTGATAGGATGGATACTTGAATAAGAGGTTACTTATGATTTATTAATATATTATAAGTTCTAATATATTAATATGAAATCATATTATTTAATTAGTATTGATCAACAATTAATTTGGAATTAATTATGTGATGAAAAGAGACTAATTAAATATATGGGGATTGATTTGGTAAATCAATGATTTTTATAGTGTGGGCCAATTATTATTTAGGATGGGCTAAACCAATATAGTAGTCCATGGATAGTTCATGGAGGTTTAACCCATGGAGCCTAAGTAATATGAAAGTTCATGGGCATTAGGGTTTGCATGGATGTAACCCTAGACTTTTCCACACTATAAAAGGACTCCCTTAGCACCCTAAATCGGACACTAGAGTTCTTGGAGTTCATTAGAGCCGATTTTGGAACTAGCAACACCTCTCTCAAGTTCTCCTTTGTCCTAGGTGTGTTGTGAACCGTTTGAGGCATCACGCTTGGGGGGCTAAGTTCTTAAAGGCCAAATACAACAAGTTCTACGAACTACATAAAGAGGTAAACTCCTAACTAGTATTTCATGTTGTTTATGTCAATTGCATGCTAGTTGTAGGCTTAATGCTTTGGAAACAATATTGCATGTATATTAGAGAAAACATAGATCCAAAGCATTTAAGGTTGTATGTGCACCATAGGATGTTGTAGTATACAAAACCCTTTAGTGGTTTCAGAGCTAGGTTTGTCTTCTATTATATTTGATGCATGACTAAATTTTCAAAGTTAAAAAAATCGTTTTTCTGCATTTTGAATGGTGAACTCGCCGAGTCCACTCAGAAACTGACCAACTCGACGAGTCCAGTTCATGTACTCGTCGAGTGGACTCGTCGAGTTGGTGCTCATGTGTGCAGAATTTCAAATTTTTGGCCAAAATTGGATTAGGATCATTACCCCAAACTATTTTCTGAACCATGAAATTTGTTTTTTGATATGGTAATGATCATGCTTGTCCAAATAAAAGATAATTGTCATAATTTCGAGATTTGTATTAGTTTATATGATTAGGATAATTTCTTGAAGATTGTTGATATGAATTATCTTGTTCTTATGAGTTTAACTAGATCATAGAAAATTTTGATAATTTTTATTAGATAGAATATTTGATCTAAATGCCTTTTATGAACTCCACAACTTGTCCTCAAGTCATGGAAAATGAAAAGTCTATCTTTTAAATAGTTTTAAAGTTTTCCATAACTTGTCCTCAAGTTATGGAACATGAAAAGTTTTTCCATTAAAAAATGCATTAAACTCATAAGTTATAGAAACCAAAAGTTTTTGAATAGTTCAAAACTTGCCCTCAAGTTTTGGAATTTGTAAAGTAACCCTTATGAGTACTTTAGTTCCAACTCCTAGTATTTTAAAAGTTTAAAATACACCTTTATACTATTATAATATTAAAAGTTTAATAATTATATATATGTATAAGACAACTCAGTCTTACAGTTAGTAGGCCTCATTCACGAAGCCGGTCTATACGAGGGCTATAAGGTTACTACCTATAAAATGACAGTTTAATGGGTGTCCACTCTCACCCACCGCTTCCTTGACTGGTGGAGGGTCTTTACATGAAGTAGAGTCAAACTTATTGACTTTAACATCCTTAGGTAAATTTGGCAGCTTCGCAACCAATGCCCCTTTCTTTGGCAACGGGCCCTTGATAATGGGACTGTCTCAGACTTAGCCTTTCTCTTTACCATTTGGTCAACCGAGTTTACTATGGCCGATCCCTTTCCATTGGGAAGAGAGATCTTTACTGGATATGCAATGTCATTGTTGTCAATGTCCATAAAGTTTTAGGAAGTTGATCTTAGCAAATAGATAAGATCATTAAGGATCTTGTCATGGTCTGTTTCATAGGAGTCCCAAAGGAACTCACTATGTGACTTAGAAAGTGATTGATCATCAGCTTCCTCTAGACTTTGACACCCAACTCTCCCGGGTTGTCAATATGTGACTACATATCCAAGATGTGATCACACATAGACCTTTGCTTGTCAATAGGGCTTGAGTGACCTTAAACTTTTCAGGAACTTGTGGGTTAGAGAGAATAATTGGAGGAGGTGAAAGAAGTATGATTTCCATGGGACATCATCTTCATTCAGGAAAGCTTGTTTCAAGAGATTTGGGAATATCATAAATGTCTAAACCAAACATATTTTGGGAGATATTCAAGATAGTTGATTTAAAGTCCGTAATATAACACTCAATATGAAATATTAAGGCTACGACCCCACACAATACTTTTATAACTTGGAAGAGGGATGTCGTAATCCAAGCTATAAAATATTTGAAGGTATGTGAATGACGATTCACCAATTTCCACCAAGATAAACGAAATGTATTATTAGGTTTTAATTGGTTTTGAAACTCCTAAATTCTTTTGAGATTCATTGAAATGTTCAATGGCATGTTTCAATCTCGAGTGTGCCCTTCAGGTTTTGTGACTGGGATGCCGAGGATCACAAAACAAGGTGTGAATAACCATGCAAATATACTTGGTACCCTTAATATTTACCCCTCAATCAAGGTGTCGGTTAACCACACACGCTCCATCGATACTATGATAAACACTAAGTTACCCTTTGCCTACCTTGTTAAATACGAGTTAGTGTGCTGGTTAACCACACACGCTCCACTAACCGACTTAAACAAAGTGCAAAGTGTAATTTCATGGATTAGCACCTTATTCACATTTTCCTAAGTAACTAAGATTGGGTATTTATAAAAGGTTTAGTTACTTAGTATTTATCATTAATACTTTTACTGAAAGGAGAATTATAGTCCTTGTCCTACCCGTTTGGCTAACGACCCTCCACCAGTCAAGGAAGCAGTGGGTGAGAGTGGACACCCATTAAACTGCCATTTTATAGGCAGTAACCTATTACCCCCTTATAAACCGGTTTCGTGAATGAGGCCTACTAACGGTAAGATTGAATTTACTCTTATACATATATATAAATATTATTAAATTATAATATTATAAAGTATAAGGGTTGAATTTTAACTTTTAAAATTCTAAGGGCTAACTTGGAATTAAAGTATTCATAAGTGAAAACTTTTCAAATTCCAAAACTTGAGGGCAAGTTTTGAAACTCTTCAAAACTAATAAATTTCATAACTTATATGTTTAAAGTAGTTTTAATTAAAAGACTCTTCAAGTTCCATAACTTGAGGACAAGTTATGGAAGACTTTAAACTAATAAAAGAATGTAACTTTTCTTTATTTTTTAACTTATGGAATTAATTAAGGTTACACATTTTATTACTTAATGAAGTGACTCTTGAACCTCCATAACTTGAGGACAAGACTCTTTAATTTTTGTAACCATTGCCAACTTTTATGAGTTTTAAGAAGCTTAAATGTGACCTTTCATATAACTTGAGGAAAAGTTACAAAAACATATTTTAGAATCAACTCTTAGATTAAAATGGATTAAAAACACACAATCAATTAACTTATCTATTAATCTAAGCAACTCATATGAACAAGATAATTCAAATCAAACTTTTTCATCTAATTAGTCTAAACCTTAAACTAATACAAAACATGAATCTATTGACAATTATCTTTGAAATTGGATTAACATGAACATTACCACATCAAAAACAAGTTTATAAGTCCAAAAACATCTTAGGATAATGTTCCTAGTCCAATTCCAGCCAACACAATCGAATATATGTTGTATGGGGGTCCAACTCGTCGAGTACATGAACAAACTCGACGAGTTGGATGCTTTTTGCCTTGGACTCGGCGAGTCCATCAGTGGACTCGGCGAGTCTGTTGTGCAGACAGCACCAAAATTCGACTTTTCAGCTAATTTTGCAAGTATAACAAGAAAAAAACTAGGCTATGATACCACTGTTGGGTTTTGAGCATTCTAACACTCCTAAGTGTACATGCAACCTTAAATACCTTGGATCTATGTTTTCTCCATTATACATGCAAAAATGAACTTTCCAAGGTATTCATCCTAACTAGCATAATAACATTGATTCATATGAATATATCAAGTTAGAATTACATACCTCTTTGATGTAGAATGTCTTCATGAAGCTTGGGTGCCTAGTGCCCCAAGTGTGACACCTCAAATGGTTCACACAACACCAAATACACATGGAATGACTCTAGAGAAAATCACACTTCATGAAAATCGGCTAGCCCTTTCTGTCACACATAGTGACCGATTTTCTCCAAGAATAAGATCTTTATATAGTGTCACAATTAGGGTAAACCCTAATTGTCATGGCTTTCCATTTCCTTGGATCCATGGGTTCAAGTACACCATGAAGCATCCTATGGGTTTTAGTCCAACTTGATAATCCATGGAGCATTAGCCCACTATACAAGTATGGATGATTTACACAATCAACCCATATATTTAATTAGTCTTTTTTTGATCACTTAATTAATCCTAGATTAATTCTTGATCAATACTAATTAAATAATCTTATTAATATATTAGAACTTATAGTATATTAACAAACCTTAAGTGTTATTTCTCTTATTATAATCTATCCAAATGCATGATGCCATGCAACCCAAATGGACCATGTCGGGTCGGGTCAAGTCTTACCAATTATAGTTATGGACTTATACATTAGTCCAACATATATAACCATGATGCATACATTAAGCAACTACATTAATGATGTCAATTCCATAAAAGAAATGTCCTAGGCTATCAGGCATCATATAATCAGGCAATTCTATCATGAAATTCCTAAAGATCCCTAACCTATCACTAGCATGTTGTTCTAACATAACACAATATCAAATAATAGTATGGTATTTTGGGGTCTGCTTATTGGCTCCGACCAATCATACACATCGCATCCTCCTTGAGTATTTTGAAAACCATTTGGAAATGTTTTTTTAATATTTTGCTTAGTTTGAGACTTGATTCACACTAGTGTTCCTCCAATTCACTCATACCAAGGCTCTAATACCAACTTGTAACATTCGTAAAATTGTTGAAAATTTTAAACTTTTTAAATAACCACAAACCATCATTCATTACAATTCATTTTCAAAATAAGTTTCACATAAGAGTTTTCCCAAAAACCATAACACAAAACACAAGGAGGTACGTGATCAAGCCTTCGCCTTCCCATGATCATTTGAGGTACCTAAAACATAATCAAAAACTATAAGCCCAAAGCTTAGTGAGTCTTCCCCAAAATTCCACCACAATACCTAATCATAACTATCACACAACATCACGCATAAAAAACCTTCAGCATGTCTGGACCGCCACACCGGGCCTTCAACTTGTCTGGTCTATTCTCCGGGCCTTTGGCCTAACTGGTTTGCCTCGCAGACCTTCCGTCTATCTGGGCCGCCTCAGATCTGTTGGCCTTCAATACAGAGAAGGATTGCCTCAACCCAACCACACACATGTCGACATATACATAACTCGCATAATCAATCAACAGAAAAGCACATATCATATATATATATATATATATATATATATATATATATATATATATATATATCAATAAGTATAGCATTATCCTATATACCAGGATTCAGATCTAACAGGTCACCATAGTACTCAATCATAAGATAATCATGATAACAATCAAAAGGGTCAGTCTTGGTGCCTTCGACCAGTAAGTACAATGAGGAAAAATCACCTCACAAGTAGTGCAGATGTAATAACGTGAAAATTTAAAACAATTTTTCATTTTTAAAACATAACATATCTCATATAATCATCACAAAACTCAAGTGTATCAAATGTTATCACGGTAAAACATATCCCAGAATCTCAAATACAAAATCCTCTGTCAGTATGGACAAATCATGTCGGTGCCTTCCCGCGATCCTCGCTAGTACCTGAAACACATACCACATAACACGGTAAGCATAAATGCTTAGTGAGTTCCCAAAAATACCACATACATCACATAAGACACCCGAGACTAAAACTCGGTATGACCCTACGGTCAATGTGTCTTAGCGGGACCCTCCGGTACGGTCTAGCTTGTTGGACCCTCCAGTCCGGTCTAAATCATTGGACCCTCAAGTCCGGTCTGATCGAGGACCCTCTGGCCTCATGAGTCGTTGGACCCTCTGGTCCGGTCTGTACAACACACAACATACATATAACACAATGCACATAAATCTCAAACATACACATACACATAAGACCCTCTGGTCTGCACATAGATACCACTCTAGGTAACGTATAGAGAGAAGACTCACCTCGGGTAATCTCGGAAAGTATCGAACTCGAAATACTGATCTAGCCTCTGCCTAATCACATAAAGTAATTTACCTCTAATTAACAACGATTCTCAAAGGCTAGACTAATCCCTTCCTATAATCTCTCAGAAGGGGAAAATACCATTTTACCCCTCCAATGGTCCAAATGTCCAATTGTTGATCAAACCCTAAAAGTCAACGAAAGTCAACAGAGGGCAGTATGCGGGGCGTACCCCGACTATCCAGAATCGGGGATCTCAACCCCTACGCGGCGCATTCCGATATTTACGCCCAACGTAAGTCTCAGTTTCATGCTCTTAATGTCTTTGGTATGAATCGATTAAGATACAAGCTCATATTCCAGATATAGTCCTTCTAATGCCTCTTAACCTGTAAAGTCAAAGCCTTTAAGCCTTTGCGTGGCTGTAAAGGTCACCAATCACTCCAAACTCTTATCCTCCCTCCTCATTAAGTCCTTATCTCATGCATGACTCAATATTAACGATCAAGATTGGATTTTTATATATCTACAACACATTTTATACTGAAATGGGGCATATCAAGGCTTATGGAGACCATTTACTCATAAAGTCTCCATCTTTGGGACAAAAACCCTAAAAATGGTCCTTAATGCTCAAATCCAAAAAGGTTAAGAAATATTTGAGCTTTTTACCTCCAAATGATGCTCCAACCTCTGTAAAGCTCAAATCCAAGGCTTGCACTCCAACTCTAGCTTGTACAATGGCCCTTCTTCTCTTCACAGTCTCACAAGAACACTTTATCAAGCTCAAACACACACACACACACAAGCTCTAAAATAAGGTTTGGCTCTTTTAGGGTTTCAATCTCTGAAAATGGTGGTTGGGATGGAGGCCATAATGTTCCTTTTATAGTGCTCATGCTTCATTTAGGGTTTTGAATCTGGGCCCATTACGCCCAACGTAAGCTAAGGTACGCCCAACATACCTGGGTAGAGTTCGCGTCAAAGTCACGTCCATGGGTACGCGCAACGTACTCTTTAGTACGCTCAGCGTACCCACTTGTCACCATTTTCTATTTTGGGCTAATTTTGACAACTTGGAAAAGAAGAAGGATTAAAGAGATATACCTAAATTTCAGGATGTTACAACAGAACTGATAAGGTCTGACTCCGAATCTCAGCTCCCGACTCAAATCCAACAACCATCATGACTCACCCATTAAAATCTCAAAATACCCTCAAAAGTCCAACTTGGTCAACCATGGTCAAAGTCATAGTCAATGGTTGTCACACCCCCAAACCGGAACGACGGAAACGTTTAAAGGTGGAGGACGTCGTGTACATTACCACAACAACTAAATAATAGTAATCAAAGTAACAATAACCATTACATTGATAATATAGTGCTTACGTTGTTTTTGCAACATTGTTTGTATTATATCAAAAAGTATAGCTGTAACGCCCCGTTTATTTAAATAATTAGTAAATGTAAGTCCCGGACTAATTTGTGAAGAATTTTAGAAGTCGGGGGGTTAAAAGAGTAAGTTTCGGATGTAATTTGAAAAGGGTTTTAGAATTGGGGGCTGCTTGGTAATTTTTAGGATCTAAATTGAAAGGAATTAGGAGTGTTGGGGGCTGAAGCTTAAATTACGGATTTGTTTTGAAGAGTTATGAGAAGGAGGGACTGGAAGTGTCAATTTCGCTTGAAGTTTGAATGAACACAGGATTGAACCCGATGGTATATCATTCCCGTCATAAGGTCATCACTCCCAAAACCCAAACCCAAGCTCTCCTCCAGCCGCCATCACCGGCTTTCCCCATTGTGCTTCGACCAGATGGAATTCCGACGACCGCCACCTACTGCCGTTCCAATCGTCGAATTGCCGTCTCCATTCCCGTTGACGACGACAAGATCGGCCGCCGCTGCTACCGTCGTGGTCTGAGGAAAACAAGCCCCACCTCCTATGAGCATCCCAGTCGCAGTCACCATTGTTGCGTTTTTCGATTGGTCGAGCCACCGAGCTTGACAACCTCTATCTCCGTCCAAGTGCAGTCAATGGCGTGACTATCGAGTGTGTGTGAGTCTCCATTTTTCCGACCACCCTTCGCCATCTACCCCGCAGGCATTGTGGTCGCCGCCATTCCAGAAATTGAGGTGCGACGCTGCTGCGCTCCGACTACCTTGTGACACCGCAAGGGTGGTGGTGTTTAGACGTATTCGGCGATATCTAGTGTATATTGACGTTTTTGCGGGCAGCAAACCAAAAGAAAGAATCGCCACCACCGTGAGGTGGTGGCTGACACCGCAACCTGCCGCTGTCACCTCTCTGGGGTTCTGCCGCCACCAGGTGGGTGGTTGTGCTACTGTTCCGAGTATAGATTTCGGGTGGGTGTTATTTGTTTGGTGTAGTGTGGCTAGTAAAATCAAGAATAGCCACCACCACCACCGTGAGGTGGTGGCTGCCGCCAAGCACCGCCGCCGGCCACCATGGTGTGGCTATGTGTGTGTGTGTGATTAGTTTAGTGTGTGTGTGTGTATGGTTAATTGAGATTAGCCTTGTAAAATGTAACTTGAATTTTGGATTAATGAAAAGAATCAAAACCACCACCGTAAGGTGGTGGCCGCCGCCGCGAGCCGCCATCGACCACCACTACCCGAGGTGGTAGTGGGTGGTGACCCGCTAGCAAACCCTAATGGGCTTAGAGATTGGTTTTGGGCCTATTGGGCCATGTTTGGGCGGAAAACCCTAATTATGAGTATTGGGCCTTAGACTTATTGGACCCACTTTTGGGCCATTGAGATGGGATTATGTATTAAGCCCAATCACTCCATCTCATTTATCTAGTAGAGTAAAGAACTTAATGGACTAAGTCCTTAATGAGCTAATTGAGAAAATACTAATATTTGAGAGATTATCAGCACACACACGAGAATTATTTAATAAGTGAATATTAAATAATAATCATTGGCAGGAATTAATGTAAGCAATAATGGACTTAATGGATTAAGTCTCTAGTGTGTTAAGTCCTTAGTGGGTTAAGTAAGAAACACTTAACCCTAGTTATCATTTGATGTGAAACCCTAATTTCACTTGGGCTTTGTGTTGGGCCATCCGAGAATAATCAAATGGGCTAGAGTAATTAGTTGGGCTTTAGAGTAAGGCCCATATGAAGGATTGGGCCCAATTTGGAAAATTGGGCCATAGATGGGCCATAGTTGGGGCCTAGATGGTTGTATGATATTGGGCCCTAGAATGATACATGTTGGACTGGACTGATCAATTGGGCCTTAAGGGATGTCTATGTAGAGGTTTGGGCCCAATTTGGAAAATTGGGCCATATGTTGGGCTTTGATCCCTAGTTGACTTTGGGCCTATGGATTGGGCCTTAGGCTTGGGTAAGCCAAGCTAGGGGTAATGTAGTAATTACCCAAAGTATGTATTTATAGTTCTGTGTTAGAACCCAATTATTAATTGGGTGTTATTTTGGTGTTGACAGTTCGGGAATCTGTCATCTAGCAGCTGGAGTTGAGTCTGCGGGACTTCAGCAGCGTGGGATTGTGTCTACGGGACTTCAGCAGTGTGAGGTGAGTTTCCCTCCAGTAGGAACGGGTCTACGGCCACAATGCCGACCCGTTTAGTTAGCAGTAGTTCCGGACTTCAGTCCGATGCAGTAGTTCAGTATGCTTGGTATCTTTGTGATACAGACATGGTATGAGTTATGTGTTCCGGACTATGGTCTGATGCAGTATGCAGTATATGTGTTTATATTATATGCTATGATTATGTTATGCTATGTTCAGTTAGTTCCGGACCTCGGTCCGATTGAGTAGTTAGAGTGCTTGATGTCTTTGTGATTCAAGCATGTTTTGTGTTATGTGTTTCGGACTCTGTTACGATGCAGTATGCAGTATATGTATTCATGCTAGCTGATATGTTTATGCTATGTTATGTTCAGTCAGTTTCGGACTTTGGTCCGATACAGGGGACAAAGGTCCCAATCAGTTCCGGCCTTCGGTCCGATGCAGAGGGCAAGGCCTTGGTTAGTTCCGGACTTCGGTCCGATGCAGTTAGTTCCGGACTTCGGTCCAATACAGAGGGCAAGGCCCTGGTTAGTTCCGGACTCCGATCCGATGCAGTTTCCGGACTTCGGTCCGATGCAGAGGGCAAGGCCCTGGTTAGTTCCGGACTCTGGTCCGATGCAGTTTCCGGACTTCGGTCCGATGCAGTGGGCAAGGCCCAGTATGTGCTTTATATGTGGTAGTTTGGGGGAGCTCACTAAGCTTCGTGCTTACGGTTTTCAGTTTTGGTTTCAGGTACTCAGCTTTCAAAAGAGGAGCTCGGAGAGGTTGCAGTGCACACACCATTTGTTCAGCCTGGGATGTTTATACTCTGATATATTTGACAGTTGTTATGATATTTTGAGATATATTGTTTATGATTCTTATACGACATCGATGAATATGGTTTTATTACTGATTTAAAACGAAATTTTCTAACTGTATTTTTGGGATGTTAGAAGTTAGTATCAGAGCCTTGGTTTGAGGGATTCGGGCGCACTCATGAGTGTGTCTGAACTCAAACTATGGAAGTGGTATAAAGTTTTCAAGAGAAAAACCATGGTTACAAAAGAATTTTGAGAAAAGAAAACAATTTTAGAAAAAAGTATAAAGAAAAGAGTTTTAGAAAAAGCGAAAAGAGTTTTGAAAAGAGAAAAAGGGTGTGGTGCATGCAATCAACCGAGCTCAAGTAAGTACTCCCAAATTACACATACAAGTTATGTTATGATTATCAGTATCAGTTTCAGTTTCAGTTTCAGTTTCAGCTTCAGTCTTAGTAGGACAGCATGCTAGTATAGGACTAAGGATCTAGGAGGATGCCTTATGTGTCTGCTTTATGTGTTTCAGCTTTATGAGAATTGCATGTTAGTATTGAGTAGACAGTAGTAGGATAGCCTGTTTAGGTTATGCCTAAGAGTATGAGCTTAGCATTGTATGCTAGTAAAGTTTCTCGTTATGAGAATAGATTTGCTTAAGTAGTTTCCTGTGTCCGAATACTGCTTGCTTTGTGCTTTGTAGGACTCTAAGTGATGGGAGTTAGCCGTTAGGTGAATACGTTACGTCACATGTAATCAGGGTTGAATAATCTCAGAGTGCTGGACTTGGCCCTATTGCGCAGCTCTTGTTTGAGTCTAACCGTTGTAGGGACGAGTCTTTTACTCGAAGGATTATCTGAGCCTCGTCACATGTGATAGTATTCAGGTGATGGGTAACTAGCATTATAGGGAGGCCTTCAGCAGCTGAGGACTGGATTGGGTGGAGTCAGAGATTTCCCTAGGGCAAGCCTAGGATGAGAGTAGCAGAGATCAGTAGTAGTAGAAGTGATTTGGTGGAGTCGAGGCAGTACTTGAGGAAAGTACGGATAGATGTGGAAGGTAGTATGGGCCCGTACTACTGAAAGCAGAGGATCCGTACTCGAATCAAGGAAGGCTGAGATGAATCCAGGGAACTTGTAGTGTGTGAGATCCCTCGAGTTTGGATGAGTATTGTGATGTTAGTGATGGCATGTTGTCGAGTATAGTGACGCTACGTGGTAGACCAGATGGTAGTTCTGGTGTTGACAGGGGATCAGGCTCGGACTCTGGAGTCGGGCAAATTGATGATCAGATAAGAGAGTTCATTTCATCTGAGAATTTTGCGCAGTATCACTGACCAGACTCCTGTGATCCTCAGTGTGATCAAGGAGGGCATTATAGAGATTTGTGATGAGAGGCCGAGTGCATTCTGCACTGAGATAGCAGTCATGATGGAAACCCATACGTTGATGTTTCGGGAATTCAGAGTTAGTGAGGCTTCAGATTGTCATGGGGGTTAGGGACCCCATTGTTAGCAATAGATGGTTGGCAGATGTCACAAACACTTTTCGTACCAGACGTTGTCTCGAAAGGAGACAAGATCTGGCTTACTTCCTATCTCCTGAGGTTTAGAGCACGAGATTGATAGGAAGAGGTTGGTAGTGAGTTGAGGGATGATGTGGTTGATGCTATGTCATGGGATGACTTCCAGACCAGATTCTGGGCAGAGTGTGCCCAGGCGATTGAGGCGCAGCAGTTGGCGCCAGAGTGTTAGATCCTCACCAGACGAATGAGACTGTGGCAGAGATCACTGCCAAGCCTCGGGAAAGAGCTTATATGGTACCACAGTATGCAGCAGATGAGGAAATGAAGAAGGAAAGTTATCAGGACATACTGTAGAATGATAGCAGGGAGATCATGAGTATCTCGGGGTGCAAGACCCTGAATGATATGACTTCTAGAGCTCGAGAGCGGGATATTGACTTGGAGCACATTGTTAAGAGGGAACCAGATCAGTTGCTTATAGTGAAGGGTCTCGGGAGGAGACCGTAGATTTCAGATCAGCTACTAAGAGGCCAGCGGGGTCAGAATCGGTGCAGCACTTGTGGGAAACTGCACAAGGGAGAATTTTGTTCCAAGGGTTGAGTAAGTGTAACTCTGTGTTATCCTCGGTTCGTGTCTGAATTACATTTCCAAGAGATGTCATATGCCAATTGCATGCCGAGAAGCATTAGTGAATAGTGATAGAGCAATCCCCTAGATTATGGGATTGAGAAAGTACAACGTCGTCTTGGTTTATTCCAAGACTGAGGAGCAGCACGAGAAGCACCTGCGGGAGGTGCTAGAGACTTTGAGGAGGGAGAGAATTTTCGCAAGGTTCTCCAATTGTGAGTTATGGTTGCGCGGGGTGCAATTTCTTGGGCACCTTGTAAATCAGAAGGGTATTCTAGTTGATCCAGCCAAGTTAGAGGCCGTGATGCAGTGGGAGATTCCGAGGTTTCCAATTGAGATTCGGAGCTTCCTAGGTCTAGCGGGTTATTACCGGAGATTTATTTGGATTTTTAGAGTTGTGTGATCTTTAGGACTAGCTAGTGTTGAAATACTAGCAATGGTAAAGTGTGGTTTCTAGCAGATTGGTCATGGGTGGTGAGAAGGATTGGGAATTCTTCCAGTTTTGTGTGCTGTAGGGCATTAGCTGAATCAAAGTGGGGGAGAATCACCCAAGGATTCAAAAGCGAGGCAGTTTTGAGACTAGGATAAGTTTTGCATCCTTATTGGGAAGGAAGATAGCCCAAGCAGTTGTATGGTTTGAGGATAGTGTGAGATGGAAGTTCGGAAAAGCTTGTCAATAAGGAGATTGCGTTCTTGTGATGTTACTAGCAAGCCTTAGGGAATCAGGTTTGGGATTCCATTCAGGACACGAGTTCAGTTGAGTGTGGGGCAAGCGCGTGTTCGATCCAATATTAGAGTGTTGTAAGTCTGCGGGTGTAGCCGTAGCTTTCACTAGCAGCCAGATAGTGTTAGAATGTTGTAAGTCTACGGGGGTAGCTGTAGCGTTCACAAGCAGCCAAATAGTGTTAGAGTGTTGTAAGTCTATGGGTGTAGTCTTAGCGTTCACTAGCAGCCAAATAGTGTTAGAGTGTTGTAAGTCTACGGGTGTAGCCGTAGCGTTCACTAGCAGCCAGATAGTGATAGAGTGTTGTAAGTCTGCGGGTGTAGCCGTAGCATTCACTAATAGCCAAATAGTGTTAGAGTGTTGTAAGTCTACGGGTGTAGCCGTAGCATTCACGAGCAGCCAGACAGTGATAGAGTGTGGTGATTCTGCGGGTATAACCGTAGCATTCACTAGGGTGGTAGATAGCGTGAGTGCGTTGTTAGGACGCGGAAAAAACAGTAGTACCCACCATTTCAGGTATAGCAGTAAGGATATAGAAATCCATGGATTAGATTTCGGTATTTCCCATACAGATTAGACCTGGTTAAGCCAGTGATAAGACTGTAGAAGTGCCACTACAGAGAAGAGAGCAGAGAAGTAGTGGATTGCTTGAGGTCATTTATGACATAAGGCTACCAATAGTCATGTAGCAATCACTTTTAGCTTTGGGTTTGGTGACGCCAGGACTCGATGTATGGACTCGATCAGTTAGATTAGCAAGTTATTAGAGCCTCAATGGCATGGTACTAGTGGCAAATAGTTCTAGAGGAGGAATTTGTTCAGAAGTCGTGTGAGGCGACTAAGCAGGGAGCCCTTTGGCTCCGTAGTTGGGCTGGAACCCGGTACTTCAGATGATTGTCCAATCAGTTGAGACCAGGAAGGCCTAGATGGATTTCAGAAGCAGCCATGTTCATGCAGTTTAGTGTTTCAGGCAGTTCAGTGTTTTAGGCAGTTTAGTGTTCGGGCAGTTCAGTGTTCAGGCAGTTTAGTGTTTCAGGCAGTTCAGTGTTTTCAGGCAGATCAGGGATTCAAACAGTTTTGGGTCTCCATCAGTGATGGTAATTGAGGATCTCATGTATGATAAGCGTAAGAGATTGCTGAGTAATTCTTAGTCACCCACCGTAGGGTTCAGCTATAATGATTCAGTATGAGTGGTCTGTTAGGGATTCAGATCATCTAGAGATAGCAAACGCCAGGCAGAGTACATGTGATCTTGTTGCGAGGAATTAGTTCGCCTGCAGATGTTAGGGATTCGTGATGATTGGTCAAAGCTACCCTAGGAAGGCTAGGGTGTGCCCATAATGATGACAATGTTACATGAGTAGTTAGCGTGTAAGGAATGGTAAGGAATAATTTCGAGGACGAAATCTAATTTAAGTGGGGGAGAGTTGTAACGCCCCGTTTATTTAAATAATTAGTAAATGTAAGTCCCGGACTAATTTATGAAGAATTTTAGAAGTCGGGGGGTTAAAAGAGTAAGTTTCGGATGTAATTTGAAAAGGGTTTTAGAATTGGGGGCTGCTTGGTAATTTTTAGGATCTAAATTGAAAGGAATTAGGAGTGTTGGGGGCTGAAGTGTAAATTACGGATTTGTTTTGAAGAGTTATGAGAAGGAGGGACTGGAAGTGTCAATTTCGCTTGAAGTTTGAATGAACACGGGATTGAACCTGGTGGTATATCATTCCCGTCATAAGGTCATCACTCCCAAAACCCTAACCCTAGCTCTCCTCCAGCCGCCATCACCGGCTTTCCCCATTGTGCTCCAACCAGATGGAATTCCGACGACCGCCACCTACTGCCGTTCCAATCGTCGAATTGCCGCCTCCATTCCCGTTGACGACGACAAGCCCGGCCGCCGCTGCTACCGTCGTGGTCTGAGGAAAACAAGCCCCACCTCCTATGAGCATCCCAGTCGCAGTCACCATTGTTGCGTTTTTCGATTGGTCGAGCCACCGAGCTTGACAGCCTCTATCTCCGTCCAAGTGCAGTCAATGGCGTGACTTTCGGGTGTGTGTGAGTCTCCATTTTTCCGACCACCCTTCGCCATCTACCCCGTAGGCATTGTGGTCGCCGCCACTCCAGCAATTGAGGTGCGACGCTGCTGCGCTCCGACTACCTTGTGACACCGCAAGGGTGGTGGTGTTTAGACGTATCCGGCGATATCTAGTGTATATTGACGTTTTTGCGGGCAGCAAACCAAAAGAAAGAATCGCCACCACCGTGAGGTGGTGGCTGACATCGCAACCTGCCGCTGTCGCCTCTCCGGGGTTCTGCCGCCACCAGGTGGGTGGTTGTGCTACTGTTCCGAGTATAGATTGCGGGTGGGTGTTATTTTTTTGGTGTAGTGTGGCTAGTAAAATCAAGAATAGCCACCACCACCACCGTGAGGTGGTGGCTGCCGCCAAGCACCGTGGCCCGCCACCATGGTGTGGCTATGTGTGTGTGTGTGATTAGTTAGTGTGTGTGATTAGTTTAGTGTGTGTGTATGGTTAATTGAGATTAGCCTTGTAAAATGTAACTTGAATTTTGGATTAATGAAAAGAATCAAAACCACCACCGTAAGGTGGTGGCCGCCGCCGTGAGCCGCCATCGACCACCACTACCCGAGGTGGTAGTGGGTGGTGCCCCGCTAGCAAACCCTAATGGGCTTAGAGATTGGTTTTGGGCCTATTGGGCCATGTTTGGGTGGAAAACCCTAATTATGAGTAGTGGGCCTTAGACTTATTGGACCCACTTTTGGGCCATTGAGATAGGATTATTTATTAAGCCCAATCACTCCATCTCATTTATCTGGTTGAGTAAAGAACTTAGTGGACTAAGTCCTTAATGAGCTAATTGAGAAAATACTAATATTTGAGAGATTATCAGCACACACACGAGAATTATTTAATAAGTGAATATTAAATAATAATCATTGGCAGGAATTAATGTAAGCAATAATGGACTTAATGGATTAAGTCCCTAGTGTGTTAAGTCCTTAGTGGGTTAAGTAAGAAACACTTAACCCTAGTTATCCTTTGATGTGAAACCCTAATTTCACTTGGGCTTTGTGTTGGGCCATCCGAGAATAATCAAATGGGCTAGAGTAATTAGTTGGGCTTTAGGGTAAGGCCCATATGAAGGATTGGGCCCAATTTGGAAAATTGGGCCATAGATGGGCCATAGTTGGGGCCTAGATGGTTGTATGATATTGGGCCCTAGAATGATACATGTTGGACTGGACTGATCAATTGGGCCTTAAGGGATGTCCATGTAGAGGTTTGGGCCCAATTTGGAAAATTGGGCCATATGTTGGGCTTTGATCCCTAGTTGACTTTGGGCCTATGGATTGGGCCTTAGGCTTGGGTAAGCCAAGCTAGGGGTAATGTAGTAATTACCCAAAGTATGTATTTATATTTATGTGTTAGAACCCAATTATTAATTGGGTGTTATTTTGGTGTTGACAGTTCGGGAATCTGTCATCTAGCAGCTGGAGTTGAGTCTGCGGGACTTCAGCAGCGTGGGATTGTGTCTACGGGACTTCAGCAGTGTGAGGTGAGTTTCCCTCCAGTAGGAACGGGTCTACGGCCACAATGCCGACCCGTTTAGTTAGCAGTAGTTCCGGACTTCAGTCCGATGCAGTAGTTCAGTATGCTTGGTATCTTTGTGATACAGACATGGTATGAGTTATGTGTTCCGGACTATGGTCCGATGCAGTATGCAGTATATGTGTTTATATTATATGCTATGATTATGTTATGCTATGTTCAGTTAGTTTCGGACCTCGGTCCGATTGAGTAGTTAGAGTGCTTGATGTCTTTGTGATTCAAGCATGTTTTGTGTTATGTGTTTCGGACTCTGTTCCGATGCAGTATGCAGTATATGTATTCATGCTAGCTGATATGTTTATGCTATGTTATGTTCAGTCAGTTCCGGACTTCGGTCCGATGCAGGGGACAAGGTCTCAATCAGTTCCGGCCTTCGGTCCGATGCAGTTAGTTCCGGACTTCGGTCCGATGCAGAGGGCAAGGCCTTGGTTAGTTCCGGACTTCGGTCCGATGTAGTTAGTTCCGGACTTCGGTCTGATGCAGAGGGAAAGGCCCTGGTTAGTTCCGGACTCCGGTCCGATGCAGTTTCCGGACTTCGGTCCGATGTAGAGGGCAAGGCCCTGGTTAGTTCCGGACTCTGGTCCGATGCAGTTTCCGGACTTCGGTCCGATGCAGTGGGCAAGGCCCAGTATGTGCTTTATATGTGGTAGTTTGGGGGAGCTCACTAAGCTTCGTGCTTACGGTTTTCAGTTTTGGTTTCAGGTACTCAGTTTTCAAAAGAGGAGCTCGGAGAGGTTGCAGTGCACACACCATTTGTTCAGCCAGGGATGTTTACACTCTGATATATTTGACAGTTGTTATGATATTTTGAGATATATTGTTTATGATTCTTATATGACGTCGATGAATATGGTTTTATTACTGATTTAAAACGAAATTTTCAGACTGTATTTTTGGGATGTTACAATAGCAAAAACTGTAGACGTGACACCATGAATACTCCGTCTTCTCAAAAACCTATAATATACCTTTTGACCGGTTTCCTGAGAATACAAGTGATTTTGAAAGTGTATCAACATTTAAGTTGGTGAGTTCATAAGCATTTTTGTTTTAGTGATATGTCTCTGTTCTTTGAATATGATAGTGTGTTCCTCCAGAAAATCCAATATTTTCGATTATAATTGAAAATGTAGTCTTAGACATTAGGACCAAAATGTACGTTTGTTACTGAACTTTGAAATAGCATAGTGTAGTCTTATTATGAAATAAAACCATATCAATGAATGTTTCCCAAAACTGTATGATATGTTGTATTAAGGAAATAGTGTATTGTATTGAGAAAATAGTGTATTGTATTGTTTTTGTATGTAAACTCTTTGTATGTATGTGCCTGGAATCCACCAGTTGAACTGGAAAGTAGTGTATTGTAATGTAGTTCTATTATAAAAATAAAACATTTGAAGTAGTGCTAATCCCGTAAACAGTGTTTTAGTTGATACTATTGTGAGTTTCTTATAACCAGACTAAAATGACTAGTGACCTCCACGATGTTCTTCGGGCGTCAGAATGTTATGACATTTGTCACCCCAGGCCTGCCGGCCTAACTGTAGTTAGTAGTTTAGGTGCGAGATTATCAGTCTCGTATAGATCTACACACAAATTCACGCTCTCCCTCAAGGATACTCTGGTTATAATTTATAGGACTTTAACCTATACTTTAGTGGGTACAATGAAATAGTGCCTCACAATCTTGTATTAACTACTTTACGTAAAATGTTATAGTGTTCCCTTGTACTTGAAAATGTATGTATTACCTTGTAGTAGTGTACTCGTAATGTAAAATAATTATACTTAAATAATTATTTTAGTAGACTATCCTTGAAATAGTGAAATAGTATGTATGTTGCATAAACTATACATGTTATAGTTTATATATTTATTCCTATATAGTGTTCTTGAACTTAGAAGAATAGTGTAGTGTTTCCCAAACTATACCTATTATAGTTTGTATGTAAGTTTCGTGTGTACTGAAATAATTATGAAAATACCCTTCTTGCTCAGCATGTTACAAAAATGTTAAAATTTTATACTCACATATATAAAACATATATAATTGTAATAAAAAAAGACAGTCGGACAAGTGAATTTACCCTAATACCACAACCTAACAAGGAACAAGAGTTAAGTCGAAAACACCAGTCCTAAGTCTGTTGAACCACACACACACACACACACACACACACACACATATATATATATATATATATGTGTTTGAATGAAACAATAGTTGAAATAGTTCAAGTTAGCTCGTAACAGTTTAAAATAGCTTGAAATGGTTTGAAATCGTTTGAATGTTAGCACGAGATTTATTGTGTTTTACTTGTATTCTCCCCCCCTAAAAACATTGAAAAATAGTGAAGAATTAGGGGTATGAACTCACCTCGAATATAAGTTCGTGTTTGGATGCGAAGTGGTAGCGATGATACTTGGGTTAGAACACGCGTGCGTAGTTGTGTCCTAATAGTAATTATACACGGTATCGTATTTAAATTAATAAGATATTAATTTAAATAAAATAAATTATAAATTAAGTGATAAACAACACTTAACTATGTAAGAAATACTTACAGAAAGTGTTAGGAATTAATTGAGGGGTTTCTTGGCGTTTTCGGTGTTCGAAGGGGTTTTCGGTGTGCTAGGTGTTTTCGATTGCTTGAAGATTGTTCTTGGTGTTCTTAGTGAATTTATGAAGATTTGAAGGTGGGATGATGATTTTGGTTGAAGATTTGAAGGTCTTCGGATGATACTAGCAACTAAATGGGAGTGTTTACAGTTTGGAAAGTTGAGAAATGAATTGTGTTCACGGTTGAACATGTATATATAGAAGAGGTTTTCGGTCTAAGATCCATCGGAATCAAGGTGATTTTGGTCTAAATCCCACCGACAACAAGGCTGTTTTTGGTCCTTAAGGTTCAACCGAGGATGAGATTTCAGTGAGGGTTTGTAGTCAAAAGGTGGGACCTTGCGAGGGTTTTCAGTGGGGATAATTCGGTTTGCATGAATTCATTTTTGGTGATTTCGACCAAGGTGTTTTAAATCTCAAATACTTAACACATTTATAAAATAATTTATAGATACTAAATTATATTTAAAGCTTGTAAATTTAACTAACGGGTTGTTACTCCCGAAGGTGCACCGAATCCCTCAAACCAAGGCTCTGATACCAATTGTAACAACGCAAATTTTCAAACAAAATTTTCAATTTAAAAATAAAGTATTTCCATTCAAACAAGGCATAAATAATGTGGGTGTCATGTCAAATACAAATTGTCTAAATCCCAAGATCATAAAAACATCCTTCAGTGTGTACCGATCATGCCGGCCCCTTCCCACGGTCCTCGCTAGTACCTGAAACACATACATAACAACTGTAAGCATAAATGCTTAGTGAGTTCCCCAATATACAACTTACGCACATACGCCTTTCCAGGCCCTGACCTTCCGGTCCTCAACACAACGCCTTCCGGACCATAACATAATCGCCTTCCGGCCCATCACATATTGCCTTCCGGCCCACATAACATACATAGCACATATAACAAATAACTTACCACATATAGCATACATATCACATATCATATCTGACTTTCCGGTCACACAGTCAAACCCTTCCGGGTACAGTATAGTGAGAAGACTCACCTCGTGAATGCTGAAAGCTAGCAAATCCTGAAATCACTCGTGCACAATCCGTCGAGCTACAACCTCCCTATAACATCACATATCTCTTATTAACACTTATTTCTTCTAAGTGTGACTATCCCTAAGAAGTCAGACTTAGGTCAACTCTGGTCAACGGTCAACGGTCAACGGTCAACTCGACCGGACTCGGCGAGTGTCATGGCGACTCGGCGAGTCTAGACGTCCTCCAATTCTCTGAGATTCTCTTTCTACTCGTCGAGTATCCTCCTTGACCCGACGAGTTACTCCTGGAAGAATCGCGGGGCCACCCCGACTCAACTCGCCGAGTCTGAAGAACAACTCGACGAGTCCCAGTTAATCTTCAAGCTACTCGTCGAGTCTGTTCATCGAACTCGGCGAGTCCATGCCATGCAACCGCTCAAACTGCATCCTAAGGTCAGAACTGCTCCGACCATTCCTAGGTCCGGCCTTCCTAGGCTGATCCATCACGTAAAGTCCTCATTTCAGTGCTCATGATACACCCTATGATTCATAATTTACATTTTGACCTAAGGCATAAGGATTCCAATCCAAAACCTTCATCAATTCCCGAAATGCACAGACATGGGACATTCTGGACCTCCAAAGGTCCCAATACAGGGTTACAATCGTTTAGGGGACTAGGGTAACATTCAATCTATTCACAAAAGGGTTCCATAAACCCTAATTCCATAATCACATCAACATAGCAGAGTATACTCGAATTCTTACCTGGATGATGTATTCTCTGTGTCCCCAATCCTCAGAATGTGACTCCCTTGCTGTTCCTTTAGCCAATCCCTTCTCTTCCTTGCACAACAACTCTTCTATAATCAACAATGGCCTATAATCCTTGCTCCAGATGCACACAATCGATTTAGGGTTCTTCTCAGAAGGCTAAAATGAACAATGACGGCCAATAAGTCCCTTTTATACGTCCCAAACCTGAACGGTTAGGGTTTTCGCTAAACAGCGTAGACTCGCCGAGTCCATATCTGGACTCGTCGAGTCCAGTCGCGAACCCGCGACCAAGTCTGCGATCCTACTCGGTGAGTTTAGGCTCCAACTCGCCGAGTCCCCTCTTAAATCACCCCAAAAACATAATTTAACAATACCTGAGATTTTGGGCTGTTACAACTCTCCCCCACTAGGATTAGACTTCGCCCTCGAAGTCTCACTCTGAAAATAGCTCCGGATGCTGCTCCCGCATCTCACGTTCCGGCTCCCAAGTCATTTCCGATCCCTTCCGGTGTTGCCACTGGACCAACACCAGAGGTACCTCCTTGTTCCTCAGAACCTTGATCTTCCGATCCCTGATGGCCACTGGTCTCTCAGCATAATTCAGGCTCGCATCCACCTGAATATCCTCCAATGGAACCACTGCCGACTCATCGGCTATGCACTTCCTCAATTGCGACACATGAAAAGTGTCGTGGATCTGTCCCAACTCCGCTGGCAACTCCAACCGATAGGCTACCCGACCTATCCTTGCAATCACACGAAATGGCCCAATATACCGGGGCCCCAACTTGCCCCTCTTCCTGAATCGAATCACTCCTTTCCAAGGAGAGACCTTCAGGAGAACGAAGTCGCCGACTTGAAACTCAAGCTCGAATCGGCGCCTGTCTGCATAACTCTTCTGTCGGCTCTGGGCGGTCAATAACCTCTGTCTAACTTGCTGAATCTGCTCTGTCGTCTGAAGCACGATCTTTGTGCTGCCCATCACCCTCTGTCCCACCTCTCCCCAGCAAATGGGGGTCCGACATCTCCTACCATACAACAGCTCAAAAGGTGGCATACAAATGCTCGAATGATGGCTGTTGTTGTAGGAAAACTCTGCCAATGGTAAATACGCATCCCAACTACCCCCGAAGTCCAACACACACGCTCGAAGCATGTCCTCCAGCGTCTGAATCGTCCGCTCGCTCTGGCCGTCTATCTGGGGATGATATGCGGTACTAAAATGCAATTTAGTACCCAGCTCCTCATGGAATTTCTTCCAGAACCTGGAAGTGAAGCGCACATCACGGTCTGAAACAATCGAGATCGGCACTCCATGCCGAGATACTACTTCTCTCACATATATCTCCGCCAACTTCTCCGCTGAAGAACTCTCGCTGATGGCAAGGAAGTGTGCACTCTTTGTCAACCTATCCACAATCACCCAAATTGCATCAACTCGCCTGGCAGTTCTCGGCAATTTGGTGATGAAATCCATAGTGATCTGTTCCCACTTCCACTCGGGAATCTCCAATGGCTGTAACTTGCCATGCGGTCTCTGGTGCTCGGCCTTAACCCTACGGCAGGTCAAGCACCTCTCAACAAACCATGCGACGTCCCTCTTCATACAGGGCCACCAATACTCTTTCCTCAAATCCAAATACATCTTCGTGGCACCGGGATGGATCGAGAATTTCGATCTATGAGCCTCTTCCATCAAAGTAATACGCGTACCGCCCACGAACGGTACCCAAATCCGACCCTGAAACGTCAGAAGCCCTCGTCCATCCTTAACGAACTCTGAAATTAACCCAACGACTCGCTCTTTCTTCTGCATCTCTGTTCTCACAGCCTCGGCCTGTGCCCCACGAATAGCATCCCATACTGGAGTCATCACAGTCAGTCTCAAACATACCTCTCGCAATGGAGTGCTCTCCGCCCTGCGGCTCAATGCATCGGCTACCACATTAGCCTTGCCTGGGTGGTACAGGATCTCACAATCATAATCCTTGACTACATCCAACCACCTCCTCTGACGCATATTTAGGTTGGGCTGATCCATCAAATACTTCAAGCTCTTATGGTCCGTGTATATCGTACATCGAACCCCATACAGGTAGTGACGCCAAATCTTGAGAGCGAACACTACTGCCCCCAACTCTAAATCATGCGTGGGATATCTCGCCTCATGAGGCTTCAGCTGCCTCGACGCATAAGCTATCACATGACCCCTCTGCATCAACACTGCACCCAGTCCCGAAATCGATGCGTCGCAATATACAACAAAATCTTCCATCCCTTCCGGGAGGGCTAATACCGGGGCTTCGCACAACCTCTGGCGAAGTGTCTCAAAGGAAGTCTGCTGCTCGGGTCCCCATGAGAATGCAACACCCTTTCGGGTCAATCTGGTGAGCGGCACTGCGATCTTGGAGAAATCCTTAATAAATCTCCGATAGTACCCTGCCAACCCGAGGAAACTCCTGATCTCAGAGGGTGACTTCGGCACCTCCCAACTCATCACAGCCTCAACCTTGGCCGGATCGACCAATATCCCTTCCTAATTAACAACGTGTCCTAGAAATTGGACCTCCCGCAACCAGAAGTCACATTTGGAGAACTTTGCATAAAGCTTCTCCGACCTCAATACCTCAAGGACCTCCCTCAAATGCTCCTCATGCTGCTCTCTAGATCTCGAATACACTAGGATGTCGTCAATGAATACAATCACTGACCGATCCAACATCGGCCTGCATACCCTGTTCATGAGATCCATGAACACAGCCGGGGCATTGGTGAGCCCGAAAGGCATCACCACAAACTCATAATGCCCATATCGCGTCCTAAACGCTGTCTTCTGGACGTCCTCATCCCGCACTCTCACCTGATGGTACCCTGACCTCAGATCGATCTTGGAAAACCAAGATGCTCCTTGCAACTGATCGAATAAATCATCGATCCTCGGCAACGGGTAACGGTTCTTGACCGTCAACTTGTTCAACTCCCGGTAATCAATGCACATCCGGTGTGAACCATCCTTCTTCTTGACGAACAGAATAGGTGCTCCCCACGGCGAGCTGCTCGGCCGAATGAATCCCTTCCCCAGCAACTCCTGGAGCTGCGAGGACAACTCTTGCATCTCTGGAGGTGCAAGACGATACGGCACCTTAGCAATAGGCACGGCCCCCGGAACCAGATCGATACCAAACTCTACTTGCCTCCCAGGAGGTACTCCCGGCAGCTCCTCGGGGAAAACATCTGGAAACTCACGCACCACTGGGACCTCCTCCACTGACCTCGGTCTCTCGGAAACCTCCCGCGTATCCATCACATACGCCACAACACCCTTACAGCCCTGCTGTAGACACTGCCTCGCCCTAGCGGCCAAACAAAAAGCTGATCCCGAACGGGTACCCTCGCCGTACACCGAAAGGACTCCCCCATTATGGTCTCGTATAGTCACCAGCTGACGCTCACAGTCGATGACAGCGCCGAATCGGCTCAACCAGTCCATGCCCACGATGACACAGACGTCACCCATCGCAATAGGAATCAGGTCAATCAGAAACTCAACCCCGAAAATCTCTAGCACGCATCCCCGAAGAACCTCTGTGGCACAAATCACTCTCTCGTCAGCTATAGAAACTCTCAAAGGTCGACTCAACGACTCACGACTAACGCTGATATGCTGACTAAAGGCTAAGGACAGAAAGGACCTACTCGCACCCGAGTCAAATAACACTAAGGCGGGCACAGAGTTCACCAGGAAAGTACCTACGCATATAATAACATAAGCATAACATCTCAACTTTAAAATAAATACATGAATTACAGCATACCTGCCACAACATCGGGCGCAGCGCGGACCTCCTCCGCAGTCAGCTGAAAGGCTCTCCCACGAGCCCTCGGGGCCTCGACCTTCACCAGTCGAGTCTCAGTAGTCCTGGCAGTAGGTGCAGATCCCTGACGAAGCTGAGGGCACTCGGCCTTCCGATGGCCGGTCTGGTTGCAATGAAAGCAAACCATAAACCCCTTGGGGCACTCCCTAGCAATGTGCCCCTCCTTGCCGCACTTGTAGCAAGCACCAGCTCGACACGCCCCATCGTGACCCTTGCCGCACTTTCCGCAAGTGCGGCCCTTCGGACCTCCCGTCCTCGAATCGGTGGACTTGGTCCGCTTGGCTGCCGGCTAAGACTGAGCCGGCCACCGGTCCACCTGCTGAGACTCGGCCTCCTCCCTGGCCTGGGTCTCCAACTCGATCTCACGCTTCCTGGCATTCGCCTGAAGCTCAGTAAAAGTATGATAGGTGGAGTTCGACACAAACTCCCGGATATCCCTCTTCAAAACACCCAAGTACCGGCTCATCCGAGCCTGCTCTGTGGACACCAGGTCGGGGCAGAACATCGCCCTCTCATGAAACTTCCGCGTGATCGCCGCAACCGAATCAGTACCCTGCTTGAGGGTTAAGAACTCCTGAACCAATCGTTCCCTCTCCACCGGGGGAACGTACTCGTCCCTAAACATAGCAGTAAACCCCTCCCATGTCACTGCTGTAATCTCTGCCAGAGTGAAGTTCGCCGTCACGAACTTCCACCAATCCTTCGCTCCCAGACGGAGCTGGTTCAAAGCGAACCGTACCCTCAGGTGCTCCGGGCATGAACAAGTGTAGAAGCACCCCTCTATATCCGCGATCCACCTCATCGCAGCAATCGGATCCTGCATCCCATCGAACTCAGGTGGCTTCATGTTGCTGAACTCTCGGAACAGCAACGAGTCACCCCCCTGTGGCCTGGCAGCGGCCACAGCTGCGGTAGCTGCAGCGGCTGCAGCTTCAGTCAATGCGGCTTACCGCTCCTCAAACATCTCCATCAGGGTGGTCTTAATAGACCCAAACATCTCCGGGATCTCAACCCGGATCGCCACAGCTACCTCCTCGTGAATCATCTGAAGAATCTCCTCGTCACTCACACCGCTCGAACTCGCTCCGTGGCGTGGTCTAACCATGATGTCTCTGAAATACAACATAAAACTATCAGAGACTCCATCGAGTATAATCGCACTCGATAACGCAACCCTACTCAGTCTCCGATATCCAGGGATTCTTACTTGGGTCTCCCACTGACCCGGTGTCTTCGGTAGTACGGGCCCAATACTACCGACCACACCGCATCAGCATTCATCCCAAGTCTTCCTCCCCAAACCCCAGATAGTGAGTACTCTACTTCTGTTATGCACTATCTACCCGCACACTAGCAAAGCATATCATATCGGCAAACTTCCCTAGACTAAGGCATCACAAATCAGGCCACTCTAGTCCTATCATGAATACCTAGTCTTCTAGCATGCATAACAATTCATATCATATAATATTGTAAGGTATTTTGGGGATCTTTACCGTTCGGGCGCTGACTGATCGTACACACTGCTTCTTTCTTGCTTACCACAAAACCATTTACAAGAGTCTATGCCTTTATTTTAAAAAAAGTTTTTCTCAAATCCTCGGTTTGAGTTCAGTTACTCCCGAAGGTGCACCGAATCCCTCAAACCAAGGCTCTGATACCAATTGTAACAACGCAAATTTTCAAACAAATTTTTCATTTTAAAAATAAAGTATTTCCATTCAAACAAGGCATAAATAATGTGGGTGTCATGTCAAATACAAATTGTCTAAATCCCAAGATCATAAAAACATCCTTCAGTGTGTACCGATCATGCCGGTGCCTTCCCACGGTCCTCGCTAGTACCTGAAACACATACATAACAACTGTAAGCATAAATGCTTAGTGAGTTCCCCAATATACAACTTACGCACATACGCCTTTCCAGGCCCTGACCTTCCGGTCCTCAACACAACGCCTTCCGGACCATAACATAATCGCCTTCCGGCCCATCACATATTGCCTTCCGGCCCACATAACATACATAGCACATATAACAAATAACTTACCACATATAGCATACATATCACATATCATATCTGACTTTCCGGTCACACAGTCAAACCCTTCCGGGTACAGTATAGTGAGAAGACTCACCTCGTGAATGCTGAAAGCTAGCAAATCCTGAAATCACTCGTGCACAATCCGTCGAGCTACAACCTCCCTATAACATCACATATCTCTTATTAACACTTATTTCTTCTAAGTGTGACTATCCCTAAGAAGTCAGTCAACGGTCAACTCTGGTCAACGGTCAACTCGACCGGACTCGGCGAGTGTCATGGCGACTCGGCGAGTCTAGACGTCCTCCAATTCTCTGAGATTCTCTTTCTACTCGTCGAGTATCCTCCTTGACCCGACGAGTTACTCCTGGAAGAATCGCGGGGCCACCCCGACTCAACTCGCCGAGTCTGAAGAACAACTCGACGAGTCCCAGTTAATCTTCAAGCTACTCGCCGAGTCTGTTCATCGAACTCGGCGAGTCCATGCCATGCAACCGCTCAAACTGCATCCTAAGGTCAGAACTGCTCCGACCATTCCTAGGTCCGGCCTTCCTAGGCTGATCCATCACGTAAAGTCCTCATTTCAGTGCTCATGATACACCCTATGATTCATAATTTACATTTTGACCTAAGGCATAAGGATTCCAATCCAAAACCTTCATCAATTCCCGAAATGCACAGACATGGGACATTCTGGACCTCCAAAGGTCCCAATACAGGGTTACAATCGTTTAGGGGACTAGGGTAACATTCAATCTATTCACAAAAGGGTTCCATAAACCCTAATTCCATAATCACATCAACATAGCAGAGTATACTCGAATTCTTACCTGGATGATGTATTCTCTGTGTCCCCAATCCTCAGAATGTGACTCCCTTGCTGTTCCTTTAGCCAATCCCTTCTCTTCCTTGCACAACAACTCTTCTATAATCAACAATGGCCTATAATCCTTGCTCCAGATGCACACAATCGATTTAGGGTTCTTCTCAGAAGGCTAAAATGAACAATGACGGCCAATAAGTCCCTTTTATACGTCCCAAACCTGAACGGTTAGGGTTTTCGCTAAACAGCGTAGACTCGCCGAGTCCATATCTGGACTCGTCGAGTCCAGTCGCGAACCCGCGACCAAGTCTGCGATCCTACTCGGCGAGTCTAGGCTCCAACTCGCCGATTCCCCTCTTAAATCACCCCAAAAACATAATTTAACAATACCTGAAATTCCGGGCTGTTACATGGTGCTTTATAGACATGCATGTCTAATGCATGTCTTGAACCCAAAATGAGTCAAAAAGGGAAAACATGACCTAAACTCCATGCATTGCATCAAAGCTTGTCAAAGGACCAGATCTAACCCACTATAAGACCATATTGACCTGGAGATTCATAAAGTTGCAAACTTTATGAAGTCCATCCATTGCAACATCCAAGAATAAAGGGAAAAGGGACCAAACTCAAGATCAAGCTACATAGATAGATAAAAATTGGATCTTGAATACTTACAATGGTCCAAAAGAATGCCAAACTGAAGATGTGAGATTAGCTTTCTAGATCTTTGCCTCCTTCTCTCGATCTTCTCCCTCTTTTGCTCAAAAATGTCACACTAACTCACAATATGAGATGAAATAAAGATTAGGGTTCACAAAGCCGATAATAGTGTTTGGAGGCTGATAAAAGATCAACCTCAAAGACTTAAGGAGGTTATATAGGGTACAAACCCTAAAATTTAGGGTTTCTCATCTAGCCGCCAACTCGTCGAGTTGGTCCAAAAAAGATGTGCAACCCAAAACCTTCTAACACATCGAGTTGAGGCCATCAACTCGACGAGTTCCAAGGGAAACTTTCCTTTTAAAGAATAAATCGTGTACCTAGAAATCTTGATGTTACAATGTGGTTTGGGGTAACTTGCATGAGTCCCTAACTCTATATTTAGACTCGGACAATCCTCAGTTTGGAAACTTGTTACACGCTTAGTCCCTCCATCTAACATATGTTAAAAGCCTCTGTCAAAACACATCACATGCAAGGTACACATGGGTAATATTGTCTTTTTCATTTTTGAGAGACGGTATGCACCATTTTAGAAGAAAAATCATTTAATAAAGAAGGCATCAACGATCATTTTCAAACAAAATCCCCCCCCCCCCCACACACACACACTCAATTCTACATATCTGACGAAAACCCTAACATCATCGCCTTCAATTGGACATCGTCGACATAGTTTCTTGGCGTATATGTACGACAATGGCAGAAATCGACGTTGGACGTCGATACAGTAAAAATTAAAAAGATTTCATGATAATTTTGACTGTATTGAATGATTCTTGAAAAGTAATTTCAATTTTTTTTCCTTTTACAGTCGGACATCCAACGATTCTCTCTATTTTGTTGAACCATGGTGGTGAGTTTACGAAGTTCCAGGAAGAAAGTACATCAAAGGAAAACAATATTATGTGGACTTCTTAGACATTGATAAATTTTCAGTTCATGACCTAGACGGCATGATGAAGCAACTTGGTTATGTTGATGAAGGTATTCCTCTGTATTATCACTTCAAAAAAACCCCCCTTTCTGATATGGATTTTGGGTTATTCGCTTTAGGGAGTGATCAAGATGTGTGTCACTTGGGATCGTATGTTTATAAACATAAATTGTTTGAAGTTTACATAGAACATGGTAGTACTCAGTTACATACCTATGCAATGTCCTCAAGTCAACCTTAAATTCGTATAGTTATAATTGTTGAGCCACCATCCTGTGCACGAAGGGTATTTTTAGGTTGGAATGATATCAATATAGAGTCTGGGTCATCTTCAAGTACAAGAACCAATTGTAACACCAATTGTTTACTTGGAAAGCTACATACCACCTGTTGACTTAGATTAACAAGGCCATATTATGGGGGATAAGGACAATAACGAGGATAATATTGGTGAGGATAATTTGGAAAATGTTAGGGAGGGTATTTAGGATAATGTTGATGATGTAAATTGGGATAATGGTAAGGAGGGTAATTGGGACAGTTTTGGTCAAGGTAATTGGGTCAATGGTGAGGAGGGTAATGCTAGTGATGAAGTAAGTGAACATAACGGCAATGACTTTATTGTAGATGAATATAATGTATTAGATGATGTGTATGTAGACATGAAAGATTTTAAGAAGAATGTAGACCATGATGTGGAGTGGGGAGGGGGTCATAGGAATACAACAGTTGAGCAAGAGCTCCAACAAGGATATGATGAAGTGTTGGATAATGACATTTTGTTGTCAGGTTCATATTCAGATGAAGGACCTAATCATCAATGAAAGAAGATTATCAAATCTATTAGAAATACTTATACTTGTTTATCGACAAAAGGGATCAGATGGTAATAATGGAACATATCCTTTGGCATATGTTATTGTTGAATCTGAGAGCACCAACTCATGGTCGTGGTTTCTAACCAATCTGAGAGAATATTTGGGTTTGCAAAGTTACTCCAACTTTACCTTTATAATGGATCGACAAAAGGTACTATTTTTGTAGACTACCTTGATTATTTTACGTATGTGACAAAAAGGTTATAATTTCAAAACAATTTTGTGATTGTAGGGTGTATTATCAACTATAGCAAGGTTATTTCCATGTGCAGAACATTGATATTGTCTTCGTCACATTCATGAAAACATGAAATTGTCTTGGAGGGCTAAGAAATCCAGAGACATCCTTATGGCAGTGCGCCAGATGCTACACAGTCCAAGGGTTTGATAGATCCATGGAAGAATTAAGGAAACTTAACAATGATGCATTTGAATGGGTTAAAAAAATCAACCCCATCATTGGTTTAGATCCTATTTTACAGGTTCCTAATTGCTTAAGTTTTTTTTATTACTTTTTTTAAGATTTTTATTTCTTAGTATGTATTTTCATTTTAAACCGGTAGAGCACATTTTGAAGCATTACTCAACAATATGTACGAATCATTTAAGAACAAGATTATACATGGCCTTGATAAGCCAATAATCACATGATTAGAGTTCATTAGGGAGTACCCAATGAAAAAAACCGTGAATGTGTAAAAGAATATTGATAGAGCTCATGGTCCTTTGACTCCCACTGCTACCATTTGGATGAAAAAATTGAAGACTGAGGCAACACAACGGAGGGTTGTATTTTGTGGAAATAGAAAGTATTAGGTAACTAGGAATGTCATGGTTGATATGGGCCAACAAAGTTGTTCATGTAGGAAGTGGGAAGTCACAGGGTTGCCATGTAAACATGCCATAGTTGCTATATGGGAGATGCGAAAGAACAATGAACACGAAAGGATACTAGATCATGGGTTCACCATACATATTGGTTGGAAACATGGAAGGAGATATACTCCAACAACTTTACTTCCTCCAAAACTTCATGTTCAAGTAGGAAGACCAAAGAAGAAAAGAAAGAAACCAACTTTGGAAGTAGAAGATATTGTGAAAGGTAACATGGTGTCAAGAGCATATAAATCAGTAACATGTTCTAAGTGTAGCAAGATTGGACATAATTCTTGGGGTTGCAAAGGTCAAACTGATGGTGGTCCCCAAAGTTCAGATGTTTAGAACAAGGGAAAAAGCTAAAATAATTTATCTTTGATGCTTTTGGATATTGTTTTAATTACATTTGTATGTTGTTCCTAGAAATTATAGATGATTTTGTTATGTTTTAGATGTTGTTTTTAGCAACTATGGATGCTTTTATTATGTTTTGAATGTTGTTTTAAATACATTTGGATGCTTTTGGATACACTTTTAAATGCTTTATTTGGTTTGTTTATAAACTACAATGCTTATATGATGATGACTATAACACTTTTGAATAGTAATATTTCATTTGTGTTGCTCAACTACGCCCATTAAGCCAATAACTTGCACCAATTTTTGACTGCTTATATTTAGTTTGTGTTGACATAAACCCATTAAGCCAACAACTTGCACCAAATTAATAATTATTAGAAAAACATGACATTTCATTACAAAATAAACATTATCATTCTTAAATAAACATTACATTTCATTAACAAAACAACCATTACAATTGATCTTCAACAAGTGCTCATGTTACAATACCATCACAAACTAAACCTAACATTGGAACTAAGATAATAAACCATAACTCCATAGGTAAACCCCCAACTGATTACCCTAATCCTTATAACTTATAAACCATTATCACAAAGAACAACACCCTACTACAAATTAAGCATATTATTAAGATTTGGATTTGGGTTTGAAGCTTCTTCTTCGACAATAAGCAACTGAGAAATTATGAATGATGTGTGAGGCTGATTTTCATCGTCTGCCCATGCAATAAACCCTAGTTGTGGTCCTTGTCAAAAATTCGAGAAGAAATTAAGGTTAATAATTGACAAATTAGAGTTAACAACACCAAAACACATGTAAGAATAATCAAGATGAAAAATCCGATAATACCATTTATGACAGGCGTAAAAGCGTCTTCCGGGGTTAGTAGTTATTCGTGACGTCCTTATAATCACAGGACTACCACAACATTCTCTTATCACCTTCATTTATCCAAGAATGTAGTCGATCGATTTTTTAGTTTAGAGAGATGAAGAGGAAAGGCGATGAAGAAGAAAGAAACAAAAATGGGAATTGCATATACGGTAATCGTTTGAATGAGAAATTAGTTAATTACTCTATATGCCTTGCACGTGATGTGTTTTAACAGAGGCTTTTAGCATCTGTTAGACGGAGGGACTAAGCGTGTCACAAGTTTCCAAACTGAGGACTGTTTGAGAGTGAAAATATAGTTAGGGACTAGGTGTGCAAGTTACCCTAAACCATAAGGACCATTCTTGTAATTTTGTCAGATATGACGTGAAACATTATTTCATTTCATGCACTATTTAGCAAGGTTTTAGATATTCATTTGATAATGATTTTGGTTCTATTTCTGCTTATCATAGTGGTGTTTTTATGTTTGAAGTTGTACCTTGTAATGGTGTGTATGAAACTGTGACTTGTGTTGATAACCTAGGCAATAGTGTGTTTCATATTGATTCGGCCAATGGTATGGACAAAACACATTTGTGGAATTGTCGTCTTGGGCACATAAACAAGAAACACATCGACCAAATCCAAAAGGATGGAGTGTTTGAATCATCTGATCTTTAACAGATGATGAAAGCGAATCTTGTCTCTTAAGCAAGATGACAAAATTATCTTTCACTGGAACATGTGAAAGAGGTGAAGGATTGTTGGACCTAATCCATACGGATGTGTATGGCCCATTTAGATCCACAACAAGAGATGCAAATCGATACTACGTGACGTTTACATATGATTATAATAGATATGGTTATATTTACTTAATCAAACATAAATCAGAAATCTTTGAAAAGTTCAAAGAGTTTAAGCACGAGGTTGAGAATCAATTAGGCAGGAATATAAAGATGCTCAGATTTGATAGAGGTGGTGAATATCTTAGTATCGAGTTCCACAACTATCTTAAGGAATGTGGAATTGTTTCACAATTGACTTCTCCTAGAACACCATAACTCAATGGTGTGGCTGAGAGGCGTAATCGAACCTTACTGGATATGGTTTGTTCCATGATGAGTTGAGCTTCTCTTCCTATTCATTTTCTGGGGGTATGCCTTAGAGACAACCGCCCATATCATGAATATTGTTCCAATAAATAAGGTTGCTAAAACACCTCATGAGATGTGGACATGGTAAGATCCCTCGCTCGCACATATCAAGGTTTGAGGTTGTGAAGCACTAGTAAGACGAGAGACACATGACAAACTTGAACCCAAAGTCCAGAAGTGTTATTTCATCGGCTACCAAAGTCCTTTGGATCCTTGTTCTATAGACCTAGTGATATCGTGTGGTTTTATGAAACTTTGTGCTATGGCTCGAATCCGTAGTCAATCTTATTTTCAATAAGGACAGTTGGCACCTCAGAAGGTTACCTGTTGAAAACGTAAAAAAGGACAAAAATACGATATTTTCATGGTTTTCAGTATTTTTTTATAAATAAAAATAATAATTTATGACTAAATCATAAACCGTGTCAAAACTTTAAGAATTTTTTTGAAGATTTTACTTTCTTTTTTATTTTTATAAATATAGTTTTTTGTTTTCATTTTTAAGTTTTATGAAAATGGAATTATCTTTTCTCGAAGTTACATTGAGGAAAAATAATTTTATAAATATACAAACATTTTAACGAAATATGCAATTGTTATAGAATAATACATGGACTTCAAATGACTAAAAATATAATTTAATTAAAAAATAACATATATAATCTTTTATGTTTTGGGTGACCATGCTCATCAATATAACTTCATCTTGACATATAAAACATCTAGGCCCGATCCAATACGAAGGGGCAATTTGGACGATGGCCCTGGTCTCGTTACGATTTGCAACCTCAAAATTAATTATATTTAATGTTCTATATATAACATGTGTCGAAAATTTTCATAATGGTTCTATAGCTCAGCTGGACAGGAGCCTTGGTTTAGAGGCGTTTCACTCTTAGTGAATCGGTCAGAGTTGGAGACCAGTTATATCGATTATTTAAAATGTATATTAACAAGTTTATAATCTTCATTTGTGTTTGGCAATATGACTTATTAAGGTAATTAACTTTTCAGTTTGTTCAAATCTGGGTAACTATATTTTTTTGTTTCTTGTACACATATAGGTAATATACTTTTTGGAAGTATTCATATATGACTATTATGACATGCTGTAGCAGGTTACATCCGGTCATAATGGTCATATGTGAACACTATGGATAAGTTTGTTACCTAGATATGTACAAAAAAAATAGTTACTCAAATATGAACAAACGAAAAGTAAGAGTAAATTACACGAATGGTCCCTATGGTTTGGGTGAATTTGTGCGTTTGGTCCATAACTTATTTGTTTTAACACGGAGGGTCCCTACTGTTTATTTTTGTTGCGTGTTTGGTCCATGCCTTACCTAAAAGTACTATTGTGCCCTTATTAATTTATTTTTTAATTAATTTTCTTACTTATGTGACATCGATGTCTTCACCATCCTTTCTTTTTTCGGTCCTTCAACTCCGGCGAACCACACTACAACCGACCATCCCTTCTTTTTATGACGCATTGAGTTGTGGTGGTGAAAATTTCGATGAAGAAATAGTGAGTTGTGGTGTTGGTTCGCTGGAGTTGAAGGACTAAAAAAAGAAGAAGAGATGATGAAAATGTTGATGCCACTAAAGATGAAAAAAAAATAGAAGTTTGGGAGGATGAGAGATGAGATGGTGACCAGTGGGACCCATATTAAAATTTTCAAATGTGGTTTCGGGTTTAGGGTGATGAGATACAGATATGTGGGGTTTATTCATTTTTTTATATATAAAAAAATAAATACATAAACAAGAAAATTAATTAAAAAATAAATTAATAAGGGCAAAATAGTCTTTTTATGTAAGACATGGACAAAACGCGCTACAAAAATAAAAGTATGGACCATTCGAGTTAAAAAAATAAATTAGGGACCAAACACACAAATTCCCCTAAACCAGAGAGACCATTCGTGTAATTTACTCTTATTTTTCGTTTGTTCATATTTGGATAACTATTTTTTTGTACACATCTAGGTAATGAAGTTGTTGAAAGTTTTCACATATGACTAGATGTAATCTAATGGTCATATGTGAACACTTCCAAAAAGTTTGTTACCAAGATGTGTAAAATAAAAGATAGTTACACAAATATGAACGGATTGAAAAATTAGTTACCTTAAGTAATACTCCCTTTGTTTTTTTAGAAAATTGCAAATTTAGCCATATATACTAATTACTTTGTGGAAAACAGCAAAAAAAAAATCGAAATTGCATTTTCAGCCACTAAAATCGCAGATGTGTATAATATATATCTGTGATTTCGTCATACCATCTGCGAACGTACAAGTGGCTAAAGCACAAACGTGCTTTAGCCACTTGTACGTTCGCAGGTAATTTTTTTTTCGTTGTATATATATCCCTTTTTTTTTCGCCGTGTCCATCTGCGATTTCTTCTCTATTCACCTGCCATTTTGTGATTTTTTTTGTTTTTTGTTTTATTATTATTATTATTATTATTGTTTCGACTACGAGATTGATAGGGTTTGACTACGAAATAGAGAGAGTTTCTCTAAAAAAGATAGTGAAAAATGAAGAAAAAAAACGTTTTTATACAAAATAGCTACGAAATCGCAGATTGAATGTATAAAATCACGGATGGACTATTCCATCTGCGAACGTACAAGTGTCTAAAGGACATATATGCGTTAGACACTTATACGTTCGCAAATAGAAATGCGAAATCACAGATGGGTTTAATACATTTGCGATTTTTAAGGGCTAATTTTGTAATTTGGGTTTTTTTTTTTGTTATTTTCAAAAAAATTATTAATGTATTTTCCTAAATTTGTAATTTTCTCTTGTTTTTTTTGTGTTAGTTACTCAAAGCGCACTTTTCTTTATCGTATAACCAAACGAGTATTATTATAGTCATTGAATTACTATAGTACATAACATTTTATTATAAATCGTTTTTCATGTACCTTTAATACTTAAGAAACTTACATTTGTAGTACACATTTAATTTTATTCAACTGGAATCCAAATTACAGAAATAACATTTTTATTCTTTTTCATTATTCACAAACCATGAATGTTACAGAAGTAGTCCCGAGATATTTTATTTGTTTTTTTAACAATTAATCCACCGCTTAATTTATTTAAAACTAAGTTTATAACCTGTGAGAACCACGATTATAAAATTAATTAAATTTTTATATTAAAAAATCAAAATTATTAATTAATTATTTTAAATAAATTATTAATTAAGAGATATTTCTTAGTTATATAAAATTATAATCGTTGGTTTAAATAAATACGTGAAGTTATATCACTTTATAATCTGTATTAATTTCATTTTATTTTTTAAATCTAATATTATTAATTTAATATAATCAGAATGAAAATTTTTAAATTTTGAAATTTAAAAAGAAGAATCAATTATTAATTTAATGTAATTAGAGTGAATTTTCAAAATTTTTGAAATTAAAATTGATAATTAATAGGTTGACAAGTGACATGATAGATGACATATAATATTAATGAGGAGTTCTAATAGTATGACACTTGTCAATAGAATAATAAATCAATTCATTTATTAGAATACTAATTTATAACCCGTGGAAACCACGGTTACAAAATTAATTAAACTTTCTTAATGAGAATTCAAAAACTATTAATTAATTATTTTAAATAAATTATTAATTAAAAGATTTTTTTTAGTTATATAAAGTTATAGTCGTTAATTTAAATAAATATATGAAATATTATATCACGTACAATTTGTATTAATTTTATTTAATTTTATTATAATGTTATTAATTTAATTTAATTAGAGTGACAAATTTAAAATTTGAAATGGAAAATTAATAAATTGACAAGTGGTATGCATTAATTAGGATAATATGGTGACACATGGAAAAAGATGAATAAAATATGTATTAATTAGGATGCCTAATAGAGTGACACATGTCAAAAGGAGATTAAAACTATTCTTTTATTAAAATAGTGATGAAGATGAAGATTTTAGTGCTTTTGTGGCCCATTATCATGCATAATTTTCATGTTTATATATTAGATGTTCTATCTTACATCGTCGTTTAATGTATAATAGCTATCATTTCTAAATTTTCTAACAAAAATCATACCAATTGCATTTAAGTTTATTATTATTAAACTTTTTTTTATAGTTTTCACCAAAAATATAAAACTTTTTGTTTATTTACAAACACCAAACCGACGATTTATCAAAAGTGTCGGATTATTCGATTTTACATAACATACTTGTTTTATTGGTTTAATATTTAATATTTAATATTTAATTGGTATCCTTTAAGCCCTCTCTCTCCCTCCCTCTCTCGCTCATTCACTCTCTCACTCACACACACACACACACTCTCTCTCTCTCTCTCTCTATATATATACATATATATATATATATATATATATATATATATATATATATATATATATATATATATATATATATATATAGAGAGAGAGAGAGAGAGAGAGAGAGAGAGAGAGAGGGAGAGAGAGGAGGGATCATGCGAAAATGCAAATAATTTGCGAAAACAAGAGAAAACTATGAGATTGTGCCACCTCAACCTTATATTTTGGACAATAATCCATCCAAACTTTGAAGTATATGATGATAATCGACGATACATGAGAAATTGTTTCATATTAGCAAATCATGATTTTTGACATTTTTATTATGAAAACATTAATTTAATAGTGGTTGAGGACGCAGAAAAAAAATAGTTGTTAAAACCGTCATTAAATCTATAATATCATAACACAATCCAATCTAAACTTATTATCTTTAATTTATTGCTAATAAATTTAATTTTTATAGTATTTGTGTTTGATTTTTATAAGATAAAATATGTTTTTCGCGTTTTCGCATAAACCTACTTATATATATATATATATATATATATATATATATATATATATATATATATATATATATATATATATATATATATATATATATATATATATATATATATATATATATATATATATATATATATATATATATATGCGATTACTGAATTTTAAACGGCCTTGTTATTTGTTTTTTCATGGGCTTCAAATATACTTGGACTGCTCCTGAAAACATCTTAAGTTGTAATATGATTATCAACGAACTTGGACGTTCCTTTGCCACTATTGTGTTGGTATTTTACACTTAGTAATTAATATAAATCATAACCATATATAAGCCCTTTTATTCTCCTACCCCCTACATCAAATTTACAGGGTTTTTAAGACGACACATATAGTTCCTTTAAACGATGCCATTCAGCTTTGATTCACATTGCGTCGTGTTCCCTACAACGTTTGATTTGACTATTCCAAGCGACGCCAGGGGCAACAAACTCCATTCACACTACCTTATATTCCACTCTGTTGTATCCGCTTGAACTTCCAGATATTTCTCAATCATGAGCTCTTACACTCCTCGGATGTGATTCACATTCTTGATTTTCATCAACGCTGATCCAAGAGACAATTAGGTTTCGATTTTATTTTCCTTTCAGCAGATACCCTAAATGTTTTTCAATTCCTAAAATGGGGGTTATGGTTCGTTTACCGCCAATATATTCTTAAAAATACGTGTTTCTTCAATTCATTGTTGAGAGGGTCTTAAACTGGAATTATCGGATGAGAAATCCAAGGAACATGCAACAAATAACGTCTCTCATCTTTTAAACCCAGTAATGCCTTATTTTTTTATATACTTTACAATTCTTGTGACCTGCAATTTATTTTCATTTATTAGTTACTAGTTGTGAGACTCATGTATTACATGAGTAATTTAAAAAGAAGTTAAATATAAAGGTCAAAATATTTAAAAACTTTGAATTTATAAGAAAATAAGAAAAATAATGAATTATTATAATATAAATGTTTTTTTTTATATTTTAAATTTAAATAAAGAAAAGAAACTAATGAACTTTAATTTTAGGAATTTTGAAATTAAAAGATATGTTTATTAATGCAATTGATATTCATTTATTATTATATTTATTGCAATTGTTACATTAAAATATTATGTGAAATTTAATAAAATAAAAAACTAATAAAACGACATGCAGAAAAAAAAAATTCAAAATAACCATAATAACATTTAGCAAATTGAATAAAAGTGTAACAAGGGGTAAAAAAATCTTTATTTATTAAAAAGGAGGATAACTCTTCATATTACTTAAAACTATTTATTTTTCTATTTTCGGTAAATTAATATCAACAGAATGTTTTCAAGATTGAAGACTTAGGTTTTTAAGTTCATCCCTATTTTTTAGTTTTAAAACTTCTGTGATTTTGGAATTAGAACGAAAAATATCACATCTCTCTACCTTTTCTTTCTTTTCAATTGCTTCCCTTTTTTGTTCCCAGTTTATTCTGCATATGAATTACATCCAAAATTGGATTTTGCCACTTGAAGAATAATATATTGTTATGTATGCAAATACCATATTGTATAATATATTTACGTTAGTATGATCATTATATTTTCTTTATTTCTTTAGTTAGTATATACTAGGGAAGAACCCCGCTTTGCGGGGATGGAATGCCAAAGAAAATGGACAAAACAGGAATATTTTCAAAACAATATCTTACAATAAGTTTATTTTCATTTCTACTTCACAGGTTCCCCTTCGCAAATGGGACACAAGTTCTTCTTATAAACAACCATTTCTTGATACAGTCAACATGAAAACCGTGGCCACAAGCTTGTAACATCCCAATATCATCCATATTCGCATACTCTTCCTAAAAATTTTAAACCAAATCAACTAAATATATATAATTTTTTTTAATGTAAAAATTGAATTCTTACAAGGCAAATGACACATGTGGCCTCATCTCGTATTTGATCTGAAGAACAATAAATGGATTCTTGTATGTATTTTGCTTAAAATCTATAACTAAAATATCTAAAATGGATGGCACAAATGTCTTTAAAGCTTAAATTCTTCCCAATGCTAATTTTGTAACATGTAAAAGTTATTAATGTGTTTAAAAATTCTAACAAAACAATTTAAGAATAACTTCATAAAACTTCCTAAAAGAAAATTTTATTCCATTTCAGACGTTATTACCATGTGCAAGTATGCTTATAACTTCATCTTACTGCATTTTTGGAAACTGATGAAACCATCTGTTGCAAATAAACAGAGACATATACATTATTTATTCGCAATTTTAGCTTGTGAAGTAAACATATTCTGAAGATGATTAGGTAATCTTTAGCATTATTATTTTGAACATAGACAATCCCCAAAATCATAAATATTCACCACAAAGGGCGTTGCAAAGAACCCAAACTTCATAATGACTAAAAACAAAATGAAAGTAGAATGCTACAAAACACAATGCAGTGGAGAAATATACCTTTTAAGCACTGCAGGATTGACGGAATAATCATAGTCTTGAAGATCATCTGGTAAAGAAGCTGTATTAAGCTCAAAAGATCCAGGTGGCACACCAGCTCTTTCTGCTCCAGTCAGTTTTTTTGATGGGATTCGATGAGAGAATCTTAAAGCTTCATTTCCAGGGATTTTTCAGTCATTTAGTCCTCCGGAAGCTGTTTTCTTAAAAACACTTACAAACCCTTTGAATTTGACCAATAAAGCAACAGATACACTGCCATTAGCATGTACATCAAGAATTTCCACAATATCAAATTAGAATTTAGAAATTACTGATTTCTAAATTGGGGCAGTATACAACCACTCAACCACTGGTTCTGAATCAGATTGACTATCATCATCAACATTCACATGGTTGGCATTTGCCATGCTTCCATCAACTTCCTTGTCAGACACCACACAAAATCAAAAGCATTTTATTTCTGAAATTAGATTATTGTTAATAAATATTATTATTTAATTTTCACCCAATAAACATTACCAATTAATCTAAGTGATAGAGGAAGTTCAGCCTTAAGAAGCTTTGAAGCATGTTTCAGTATATCTTTACTTGATCTTATATAACTCTGCTAAGTCATGGCTCGACTTCTCACCTAAAAACATTTGGCAGCCAAACAACATAGAGAATGGAATCTCAAATTCTAATGCTGTCAGATTCTATCAGAATTCGGGAACCAAACAGGCTTACAAAAAACATCCAAACAATCAAGTCTATAGTTGGGAATAAACTTACCGCATCTTAGAATCGAAGAACATGTTCACAGGAGAAATCTGGATCATTTGTTTCAAAAGGGACCATTCTACCCCCAACATCAAGTGGATCTTCATTATTTACATATATGTATTTAGGAAGGACTCTAATATCTGCTTCTGATGCACCTCCATGTGTATATTTAACATAGATTTCAAAATTAGACAGCGATCAAGCTAAACCAAACAAACATGCACTCACTCACAGCAAAGTTGAACTGAATTTGTGAAAATCCTAAGTCAGAGCATGTAAGACACTTGCACAAGCAGTACACATATTTGAACATATTCTCCAAATAAAACAATGTTCACCAATATCTAAGCATAACCACAAAATTTCCATTGTTTCCAAAATATTTCCAAGATACGTCTTCAAATCGTGATAATATCAAAACAACACAAATCCCTAAATTATGTTCCTAATTTGCTACGCAGATTCCAACCTCACAACAATACATTTGTCTTCTCCGATGGGTTTATCACAATCGATAATGAGAAAAAACAGAACGAATAAGAGTTCAATTATGGGAACTTACACCTCCAGCCTTGGTTGATTCAATACCATCGGTCACCACACCATCACCGCTTCCGCCGCCCATCCTATCCACCCCAAATTTGAGGTTTTTTTTAGCAATTAATGAAGAAAAACGAAGAAATAGCTAGAGATTCTCTGTGTAAGAATCGAATTGAAGAAGTTATTTGATCGATCAAAAAGATGATAACCTAAGAAAGGAAATTCATTACCTGTCGATTACCTATCAGTATCGGTGGAGATGATTAGAACAACACCAACTCATCCGACGGTGATTTTACGAAGTGGAAGTTGTAGTAGATGGAGGCGATGGATCGATGGTAACCCCGGTGGCTACTCCGAAATGCGACGGAAGCGCAAGTAAAAGGAAGAAAAAAGGGAGAAGCCGCTTGAGAAATCTATGGCAGTGGATATGAGGCAATCGGTGGGTAGTTAACGGTGTTGGAGTCGGTGGTGGTGTGGTGGAGTAATTTAATCGGGGAACGAAACGGTGGAGGACACCATAGTATTGAAGAGAGCATGACACAAACGAAGCAGAAGCCATGAAGGAAAACACGTATACACCGTACAGTGGGTATGATAAACAGAGTTCCGCTTTGGCATTTTACAATTTGAAACATAAACATATACACTGGAAAGTAAAATTTTGCAAAGAAACAACACCAATAAACAGAAACGGAGGAAGATGCGTGAGGACAAACCTGCAAAGAAAGCCGACGATCCTCCTGAGAAGAATAAAAGAAAAGAGCGACACAGAAGGTAAGCGGTGGGAAAAGTGGAAGTGGCAAAAACGAACGACAACGAAAAGAAACACGTAGAAAGGAGTTTAACAAATTAAGCCAAGTTTAACAAATTAAGCCATCTGTAATCCACTATCACCTACACAGAGATGCAGAAGCGGTGAGAGTTTAAGAAACAAAGACATTTGTAATCCACTATCAAATTTAATAACCACATAAGACAACAACTGAAGAAAATAAAAGGAAAAAAAAATTCAGCAACCAATCAGAAATCAGAACTGTTCAACATGTACTTCAAAATTAGTATATATATAAATTACGATAAAAAAAGTAATTTAATTTACATCGATAATGCTATAAAAAAATTAAAAGTTATATGCATCTCTGGTATAAGGACATTTAGGTAATTATCAAGTAATTTTATTTAATTTAATGATTTTTTATGACCTACAAAACAACACAAATTAATGATTCATTTCATTACAACAAGGGATTTGAGACAAGACATTTTTGATGTTCTTTTTTAGTGTAACATGGAAAAAAGCATGGTCGTAGAACTCGCTATTCGGTACCTATTCGGCCGACTACCGAGTATTGAGTACTCGAGAGTACTCGGGGAGTACTCGGATTCGGTAATTCATATAGAAATATTTTTAAGTAAATTATATATGTCAAAATCATAAGTTAAAACTATAAGTTGAATGCAATATATAACAAAATTAGATACATATAAATACACAAAAACTAAAAAAACACACAATGGTCTCACTTGGTGAATAATTATTGAAAATTTAAGATATATATGTAGTAATAATCACATATGTGTGTGTTAAATAATAAATCATTAAGTATACTATACATATTAATCATCGAGTTGGCCGAGTTTTACAATAGTGTTCACTTCAATAAGGGGCCGATTGGGGAGTACTCGGATTTTGTAACTCGCATCGGCAAGGGGCTGAGTAGCAAGTACTCGGACGAGTACTCGGCCAACTCGGCGAGTTTTACAACACTGGAAAAAAGTGATGTCATTTATTTTTGTTTGAGTAAATAATTGTCGAGTAAACGATAAATTTATTAGGTTTTATCTTAAACAAGAGGCAACATCACTTATTTTTGTTTCAATATTAACCTAAAAATGAAAAAGATAAATATAATACCATTAAATAACTAGTATTTTTATTTTTATTTATTTATTTATTTAATTTTATTTAAAAAACAAATATTTAGATTAATATGAAAGATATCTGAAAATATAAAATTTTTTGTATGTATTTAAAATTATAATTTTTTTTATGAATACTAATAAATAAATGATTATGCTTTTTTCCTTCATTTTGCCATATTATTATTAATTTAAAAGTTACATAATAATATACAAATTTTATTAAACTTGAAAATAGATTTTAAGTTTAACATTGCGTACATGTTACACAAAGAAAGTGGGCCCACAAAATAATCAGGCCCACAAAAGAAGGCCCATGGTGGAAATTACGCGTCTAAGCCTCTAAAAGGTCGGTGGATCTCCCCATATAAATACCGCCTCACCCTTTAGAAAATCCCATTACGCAAACTTTCAATCTCCAGATCCCCTCTGGAAGCTCTCGCCGTCGAAACCCTAACCCTAGTTTCAAAATACAAATTGGGGCGCGAGAGATCTCTCCACTCGGGTTCTTTAGATCGTTACTACGTCTAATAAACCCATCGATTTGATCTCTAATCTTGGTTTTAGGCGGATTTTTGTGTCTTATATCCTTTCGATTCGATCTTTGAGGAATCAATCGAGGATGTCTCGGTGCTTTCCGTACCCTCCTCCTGGTTATAGTAGGAACGGAGCTACATATGAGGCCTTGATCGAATCGATTAAGGTTTGTTCAGAATGAACTTTTGAGATCTGTTGTGTTTCTATGATATACATGCGAAAAAAAAGGGTCGTGTCTCTTTATGTACATCTGAACTGAGTCGATGTGTATGTTCTACATGTTATTACTCTATGAGAAACCAGAAGAGCATGTGTTTTAGGGTGTGAATATGTGTTTATCAAAAGTTGATTGAATCATTTCGTCGGTTGAGGAAGATGATAATGTTTATCTAATAGAATAGTGTCATGGTTTAATTGGTGGATTATTGCCGGTTAGTTTTAGTGATTTCTTAGAGGACTTAAGGTTCTAACCATGGTGAAAACGGGTACATAGATTGTTTAATTGAAATTTGGTAATTTAACTTGGCTTTGACCCTTGTTGTACACAGTCTAGTATCCTTTGTCAGCGTAGACATGATGTTGCCTTACAATAGAAGTGAAAGTTCGCACTTTTAGGATGTGATTAAGAAAGATTGGATCCCTGATGTTAGAACTGAGTAATGTATGCAACCCTTGAATTCTTCATGGGAAATGAAATTGTAAGTCTTAAGGTTACTGGGGATGTTTCCATTCCTCAATTGTGAGCAAGTAGCAGTGATTACAATGTTAGTTAATAGTGGTCTTTAGGCTGAATTTGTTATAATACAGCGTTAGTGGTTTATTTTAGAACACATTGAAAAACAAAATCTTTTTTCCAATTGTATGTAGCACTACCTGTGTTAATAGCTTGTGGAACAGTTAACACATAGCTTGTGGAACAGTTACCAAAGAAGCTTTTAACTAAATGGTTTCAAGCATTCTGTCATTTTTACCAAGAAAACATAATAATTGCATGTTTTCATTTGTCTATAAAATTCCATCTGGTTTGCTGAACATTTCATTTGTTACCAATTGTCTTATTTATAGTTTGATTAGCTTTCTATGTTAAAGTCACTTCGACTTATGACAAGTTTTAAGAGGTTTTAAAGATAGTTTTTATGTAGATTGATTTTGTTTATGAAATTGAAATGTCAACAAATGAAAAATATTTCTTCTTTCTAGGCGAATTGTGGGTATGTCTTGTAAAGATTTTGGTGTTGTATGTAGAAAAGCATTGTCTGAAGTTTTGTTTGTACAACATATTATGTTGCTATCAAGGTCTTTTTGTTCCAATGTTGTCCCTTGTTACCAATGGTTCTAAACTTGTTGCTCTGGTGCTTTAATTAAAGCTCCAGAAGGAAAACGATAAGGCCAAATCAGAAAAGAAGAAGGAGAAGAGGGCAAAGAAAGAGAAGAAAGAAAAAAAAGAAAAAAGAAAAGACTCAGAGAAGTCAAAGCTACAAAAGAACCCAAATGAAAGTCAACAAGATTCCCATTCTAAACAGTTCCCACCATTAAACATCAAGAGAAAAGAGCATACAATTGAACAGTTGGAAAAGAGTGATCTAACCGAAGAACATGGTCAACCCGTTGACTCTCACAAGCCAAGTTACTCATCAGACAGCACACAGAACAGTAACAAAAGGAAAAGAGATGATCCTGTTGTACACGATGACTCTAATCATGGTTAGTTTGATTTTCTTTGACGAAAATACCCTTTTGTGTTCTCTATTGACTAATCTTGCAAGTCATCTTTCAATAGTGAAACCGATCAAGATTCGATTATTCAAGAAACAGAAAGGACCTGATTCTATCAATGAAACTTCATGTTCTGTTTCTGGGAGAATTGATCAACAGAATCTTTCCAATGTCCCATTACTGCAATCTAATTCCAATTCCATTAATGGGCAAAGAACACCTATTTCGAATCCAATTCCAGTTCCAGTTCCAGTTCCAGTTCCAAGTATCCGAAAGACCAGAATCCCTGTAACATCCACAAGTTATGATAGAAAACAATCAGCTCCTGTTTCATTACAATCAAGAAAGGGTGACGTGGCAGTGCTTCATTCTTCTAGACAACAACAAACAATTCCAATTCCAGGTTACAGAAGACCATTGGAACAAGTGATTTCAACTCTATCTCCATCTCCAATTCCACCTTCTGCTCCATCTGTTTCAAGAAAGCTTGATGCATCAATGGTGTCAAGTTCAGGGAGAATGACAACTGATGAAATCAAATTGCAGAACAAAAAAGATCCAATCACTGAGATTCCATTGAACGTGGGTCCTACCACAAGATTTGAGAAGAAGTTGCAGAAGAAGCATTTGAAGTATGAAAAGTTGATAGGGAGTTGGGTCCCACCTGTTCTTGAAGCTCAGGTCGCTGCTGATGGTGGTGATGATGATTGGTTGTTGGGGAGCAGGAAGACAAGAGGAGGTGCCAGGTCAGCGATGAAGGATGATGTGGAGACATGTCGGGAGGTGACGTGGCAGCCATGTGCGAGGTTCTTAGTGGAGGCAGATGTATATGCATTGCCGTATACTGTTCCTTTCTGATATTGTTAATTAGTTATAGTGAAGTTGTGTATAGTTTTTGGTAGTGGCAAAAAAAAAAGAAATTTTTTGTAATTTGTTAAAGAGGAAGAAACCTCTATTATAAAAGAAAAGAAGTTAAAAAGGTAATCGATTATGTAATTTGTTGTTTGCTAGCTATACTTTGGGGTGAAATATTTTTTTTTGTAGTTTATGACTTCATTTTTATAGTAGATGGGTATGGTATTAGATTAAATGTGTTGGTGGATATTATTTTCTGTTCTTGATTTTAATATCTATTGCTTTGAAGATGCTTTATCTTTGTGTGTTCAAGTTGCAAAACACAGTTCATGCTCTTGCTTTTAATGCTGTATGTTTGATTATGAGCATGTGGTATAATTTGTAAGTCCTTTCTTGAAACTAAGATTCACACTTTTAATACATTTATATAAAAACTTTAAGTTGTTTGGAAATAACAATTGGGTGTTCTAATGTTCGATGTGAGCTTGTGAAAAAATAATATTGTTTGTTTTGTGGAATATAAAAACATGAAATCAGTTAAAATAGGTGTTTCTTTGAAATGTTTAGCAAAATCAAGTGTCATGCAAATTGTTAACGATGATTCTTATGATCGAAAAGGAGTGAGTTTGATCCGCGCAACCTCCGGTTTTTTACTTAAAAACAACAAAAGAAATTTTTAGAGAAACGTAGATAAAAACCCTACCATTTTAACTAAATATATCTTTCCTTATATTTGAAGAAGTATTTATTTTAGACAAACGACCTAAAATATCATTTTCACAAAAGATAAATTCTGGAAAATCATAAGAAATCAATTTTGTGAATTTTGAGCGAAATAGATTTCAATAATGGCAAAAAGTATATGGAGTTATTATACAGTCATACTCGTACACATCAAACATACCGCATAAATGGAAATGTTCGCATTGATGATATTTGTTTAATTTAAAGAATATGATTAAGCTTCTTCACAACAGGCAACAAGACTAAACCAAACCGTTACCCTGTTGGCTTGGTATGAGCCGTTTTATGCTAAAAATGATATAGAAAAGACAAATATGCAAAATGGTCAACACGACCTGCGACACCGACATGAAGATAAACAGGTTTGGGTTGAGTTTTTCAACATGTTAACCTGTTTATTAAATATGCCATATATGGGTTTGTCAAAAAACATATGAGTTGACCCGTTAGCCCGTTTATAATTTTAATAAAAAAATTATATATTTTTTAAATGTTCTAAGTATTATTCTATTAAGTAGGTCGTTACATTTGGAGAAAAAAATAAGAATCGTGGCTATTACATTAGCACTAGAATTTATCTATGTTTCTATTAACATTTAGTTTGAACATTTTGAATAAATGTTTTTAATTTTCATTTCGATGTTTAAGACTTAAGTTTCTAAAATTCGGATATTTTTGCATATTTTTAAATTTCTAGAATTTATTCTTGTTTAATTATCAATTTTATTTATGGAATATGACCCATGAACTCACGAACCCGAATCTGACCCGCCAACCTGAGAACCCGTATAAATAAGGGGGTTGATGCGTTGTATACAAGTTTATGTTCCATCTCACAAACCCATGATCTGTATAGTTAAATGAGTCGTGTTTGGGTTGATGTATTTTGACCTGCCAACCCGCGACCTGCTAACCCGAACACGACACGATTGTCAGGCCTAAATTTTGTTACTTATTTGGTCCATCCGAATATTGAAATAATTAAAATACATTTAGGGTATTCATTTTCATTTTTTTTAAATCTAATAGTTATTTATTTATTTTAATATTTATTTAAATAATTTAAAAATAAGAGGGGCCCACATTTCTCTTTCTCTCATCTCAATTACCAGTCACACCCACAATTGAAGCTACCACCAAACACCATCACGAAGTATACTTTCATATCCTTTTCATTTGATATCTAAGGGAGTGTTTGACTCATCTTTTTGAGAGACAAAAGTCCTTTTTGGAAAAGTTACAAAAGGACATGTTTTCCTTGACTTTTCCAAAAAGTCATTTTTTCTTATATAAAAAATCCAAAAGTAGCTTTTAAAATCCTTTACCAAACATCTTTTACATTTTATCTTTTTCAAAAAGGACTTTTGATTTTAAAAAAGATAAGCCAAACACCCCTGAGACGAATCGAAAATAATACACAACATGAGGTATCAATTCAAGTCCTATATATACATATGAATATAAAGATCCATTCAATATCAGCATATCAAAGCATTGAACCCTCCTCTCTATTAGAACTGAAAGCTGCCTTATGCTCCCACAAATACACTACAATCCATTATCGTCAGCAAACCCTAAATCATATTTGAGTAAAAAGATTCACGAACTGATTATTGAACAGGAGGCAAAATGTACTCCTGATATAGTTACAATCCAAAGATAGTTTGAAAATGAAGAGAATGAAGAGATTCAAGTGGCGAAAACAGTGGTTGAGGAGGAGGAGCTGTACTGTGATGTGTTTTTGTTCATTTTACATTCCTCCATGGATTCTTCAATGCCTCCATTAAGCTTCCTGCTGATTATACAACCGGTGTTATTGTTCCTTTTACATTCCCCCAAAATTCACTCTCATATTCCATCTTTCATTCATTCAATTCATCTTCAAATTCCATTTCATCCACCTACCACTGTTGATTCGACCATCATCCATGACAAACCTAGTCAAAGATATCCTCACATATCCGATCTAGTTAAATTGACCAAGTCATCAAGCTTGCTGATGAAAAAGCTCCTGTATTTGTTGTTGTACTGAACTCGAATCCAAGATGAAAAAACTCGTTGGACTCCTCTAATAACAAAAACATACGAGTAACGATCTCAATGAAAGCCCACCATCGGAAACCACCTCACTTTGTCTCTTCTATTTCTGAAACACAGTTGTTGGAATTCGCACCAATTTCACTGTTATATCTAGGAAAAAAACGTAGAAGGTGATTTTACAGACACTATAATCGATGCTCCTCATCCCAACCACCACCGTTCTTATCGAACTCCAACCAATGTTATCGTGTGGTCGATTCTACATGCTTCAGATTTCTCCCTTTTGTGGGTTTGTATCTTGATGTAGTTAAAGGAATTTGAAATGGGATGTGTGTGTGAGAGAGAGGCCGATTAATTTTTAGTATTTATTTAAATATTTAAAAATTTTTAAAAAAGGTGTAACATCCGTTTTAAGTAGAGTATTTAAATAATAAATCAGGAAACTCAGGAAATAATAATAATTCTTACTTTATATTATTTGAGCCCAAAATGGAATAATAATTAGTGGGGTGTTGGTTTCAAGAAGCCAAATGACAAGAATTGAATCCCAGGGATTAAAGTTTAATTTTGGGAATTTATTTGTAAAGATTTTCATAAGACAAGGGTTGTTTGGTAAATGATGGGCTTAGATTGAAAACATTTTTGGAAGCTGGGGGCTGAAAGGTAAATTTTGGACATATATTGGGAAGGTTTGTAGAAGGAAGGGCTGTTGGGTAAATTGCGGAGTTGATTTGTAAAGAGTTTCTAGAGCTAGGGTAGAAATGGTAACATTTGGATTAAAGTTGAAAGAAGAGAAGATGGAGGGGGTGATTCTGTCATTATGGAAAAATGGCTAAGAGGAGGGGTATTTAAACGTTACCATCCGGTAACACTAACCCTAACTCCCACTCTATGTTGCAGCCGCCACCCCTCCTTCCTCCATCGTCCGGCCGCCACCACCTTTCACCCCTCCGTCTGTTCCTATCAACCGAGACCAACGACGACTTTCTCCATGACCGGAGATACGGAAGACCATCAGGAGGCTAGCGGACAATCCGTCAACGCTGTCGGGTTCTTACCCACAGCCGCCACTGCTCCGACGCCGCTGAAGACGGATCTACCGACGAAGAAGAGAGTCGTCGCCTCTTCGTTGCTACGGTTGTACTCGGTGGGTTCGAACCACCTTCCAATCTCTATTTCCTTCCCGATGGCTGCATCATCACTATCGTTTGGAGGCTAACCTCCTCCGTCCGCTGCATGCCACCGTAGCATGGTGGTGGGTTCGTGGAATCGCAAAGAGAATGCGCGTGAGTTGCTGTAGCAGGGTCGATTGGAGCGGGTGCGTCTTTTCTGATGAGCGCAAGCCACGGTCGTCGATAGCACCGCTGCCGCCATCGCCGCCCACCATAGGTGGGTGTTGGGTTATTCTTCCGTATGTAGTATAGGGTATATGTGTGGGTAACTCTTGGCGGGAATCCAATATGAAACTGCCACTACCACCGTGAGGTGGCGGCTAGCACTTCCGACAACCATCTGACGCCACAGTGTGGCTGTGTGCGTGTGTGTGTTTAGCCTAGTGTATGTGTGTGTGTGGTTTGGTTGTCTCGTTGTAATGTTGTAATAATCGGAATAATAAAGAAAACCCATCACCGCCACCATAGGTGGTGGCTGCTGCCTCCTGCCGCTACCGGCCGCCGTTTCGGGTGGCAGTGTACTTGCCTTGTGAGTGATTCGTTTGGGGTGATTGAAATGATTGAAAACCTAATAGGCTTAATGAAAAACTCTAATGGGCTTGATGACATTCTAGTGTGCTTAATAAGCCCAATAAAGCCCTAAATGACCTAAAAGCCCAACAAATTAATAAATTGGCTAGTATATGGGTTGGAAACCCTAATTAGGGTTTGGAAAACCCTAATGCAATCAAAACACTAATTTTGGGAAATTAATCGGCACACACGAGAATTATTTAATAATTATAGATATTAAATAATAACTAGATTATGGCCCGCGTTAAACGCGGGAGAATGTATAAAAAGTCATATAAAGTTATAAAAAGTCGACACGATAAAAAAAAGATAAAGTAACCTAAAAAAAATTAATATCATTAAACAAAATAAAACATGAATTGACGATTAAAATATATTTCTACTTGGAACAGTCACTATCTCAAAATCTGAATGAAATGAAAATACTTCTTGAGAAACGATGTGTCGGAACAACATACTTAATCGTATTTTCTTTAAAAAAAATTAAGGAGATTGTTTTGATAATCTAAGCATTCATGTGAATCAACATTCTAATTACTAACATCGATTTTAACTCATTGATTATGTATGAAAACCCAAATACCCCACAAACGATCTCTACCTATAAAAAAATATCCCAATTTTCTATCAAACTTGGTTAAGTCTCGATGCATTCGAGTTGAGATCATTAATAATAGAAGGTGCATATATCACTAATTAATCTTCTAAATGTACATTGAATTGCAATATGTCATTGTTAGACAATAAGATGTAAACCACATATGATGGATGAGTGATCTTGTGCATCATTACTTTTATTGCTTGAAGTGTACTCCTTTGTTGATTTGATAAATTGAAGTGATTTGATAAGTTGAAATGACAATTAGTAAGCAAAACATCATGTAATAGTTGTCTTTCAATGTATGTCAAGTAAAAAAATTGATATTGTATACATAAAAAGAATAAAATCACTAACCTTGTGTATTTCTCGGTATCTTGATTATGATATTAGAGAGCTTTGATGTTCACAGTTCATAACAGTAATCGTTAAGGAAGTCATATACAATATATACAACAGAAGTTTAAAGACAATTTTGGAAGTTATTACCCTTATATTATAGATGTCAACAAAATCGTTTCTATACTTAATTTCAAAGGATGTATAAATAGATTATATATTATTTACTATTAAATCAACCTAAAAGTATAATAAGATTATAACAAAATATTTTAAAATCATATCAAAATTAATTTGATGCTTATAACATAATATTTACAAAAATCATAATCATCTCTAATATATAAAAATGACATTTTCGTAATTAGTATCAAATCCAAAGATAATTAACCTCGATTTTGTTAAAATTAATTAAAATTATAATTTAATATACATCTAAAAAATTATACCAAAAATATTCAACATCATACCAAAATTAATAAAGATTTTATAATATTTTCATTAAAATAAAAAAATGATATCATACCATATTTAAATAGAATCTTAACATATCTTTCAAATTATAATTAAATAATATCGATAAAATAAAAGTTATATCATTTAAAAATTCGTTTTTTTAAATGTTAATAAAATTTTAAAATAACCAATAGATTAAACGTAATTTCATCTTTAGTTATAACTAATTTTAATAACTAAGTTTACACCAAAATTCTAATTTGACACTATGTTTATTTTTATCTCAAAATTGACACTGCGTTTTTCAATTTTTTACAATTCTGACCACTTGACCGTTTAACCCGATTGGCTGCTGACGTGACATGATGACGTGACAAACTGACATGACATGTCAAAATTGAATTTATTTCCCACAAAAGACACTAAGTTATTGTTTTTTTGGATTTTGACACTAAATGTAATTTTTTTTCCAGTTTTGACACCCTGTATTTTTGTTCCAAATCAAACATCATTTTATCCAACTTTATTCACTGTTGACCATTTTCCATTTGAAATCATATAAATATATTTTTATTACATTTTAAACCATATAAATATATATTTTTGTTTAAAACCCACATTTTTATTTAAATAAAAGTTTTATTATTATTATTTTTACATTCAAAGCATAATGTTATGCATAAATATGCATTACTTATATCATGAAAACCAAAGTAACCATAAGCTTCAAATAAGATGCGAAAATTTCACAGGTTGCAAACCTGACATCTGGGCCTTGATCGAATAGCCAAATAGTTAAAAATGTCTCTAATCATATTTTTATAATTTTAGATTAAAACCTTTTGCTATTTCAGATCAACAAAAATAATTCCTTGAAGATCGAATCTCGCACAAACCAAAAAATAAAACTTTTTTGTTTTATAAAGACGTATACACAAATAGCAAAGTACTTTGCTATAAATAAAAAAAATGAAAAAAAAAACTATAAACCATACACTTGCACCAAAAGCCAAGAAAAACACCAATTTTCACAAAGGAATCTGAAACTAACCAAACTAGTTAGCAAAAATGACCCAAAACAAATGATTAATGTGTGTTATTGTATAAAAATTACCGAAAATGTCCCTATACTGTTTCCTAATAGATCGATATACTCCATCACAATCAATTTATGCCATAATTCTATTGCAAACTGAATGACAAGAAACAAATAAATGTTTATGTCTAATTTTAAAAAATTGCTTCCTCAAATTGACAATGATTGCTGCTTGCATAAATCTTGTTTTTAATGAAGGAAAATGTTTATCTCTCCCCTCCTGCCCACAAAAAAAAACAATTTGCAAATTCATACAACCCGAAACCAAATAGCACTGGCCAAACAAAGTTAGAAGAGATATAATTCAGAAAAAAATTAACCCCCCCCCCCCCCCCCCCCCCCCCCAAAAAAAAAAAGAGTAAAAAACCAAACACTTTGCAAATTCAATAATTAACTGATTTACAATCGAAAGAAACTTTAGAAAACAACATCACATAAAACACACATACATACATGTAATTGAACACATTAACAGCCAACAAAAGAAAATCAATAGGCAAAATCAGTTTGCTAACCTTATGTAGATGTTGGTGTCGTCGATGATGATTATGTAGAAGAAAGGATTTAAAAAACAACCAAAGTAATTCAGTAACTGATATGAATAATAAAATAAATAGGAAATCACACTCACACACACACACACACTCATATATATATATATATATATATATATATATATATATATATATATATATTATACTGAAATTTGAATATGGAAACGACTACAATGATTTAAGATTTAATGATAGGAGACTAAATCATATGCAAATCATCTAAAAAGTGCAGAGATACGAATTATTAGATGGTAGGTTATGAATTTAAGTTAATTACGGATTATTAACTGAAAAATATTATTTATTTTTTGAAATTTGAATACCTTGTTTAACAGAAATTGTGTTTAAAATTTCACAAACCCTAAGGCTTTACAGAGGCATGATTTTAAATTTATCGGGTGGAAATATATAAAGGAAACATAATCAATGACACTAATTGTTTAAGATGATGTCATAAGGTTTTTGTTTTTAGAAAAATAAATGAAAACTTTGATGATAATATCCTTAAATGTAAGAATTGAAAGTTGGATGGAATCGTGTAGGCGTAAGTCCTCAATTTTATTTTCAGTGACACATTATAATTTAACTAATCAAATCCATTCTTAAAATAAATTAGAATAAATTCCATGCATTGAGTAGCTGTTTACATGTAATTTCCTTCGTTTCTAGCTATGCCAAATTTAGTGATTTCCCTAACAACTCCTTTATCAAACAGAGCTTGAAATGCATTGATGGGATTTTTTTATTGTTGTCTGTATTTTAGTGCCCTGTAGGTGATAACCAATGTTGTTTTATTGAAAAATAAAATAAAATATAGCATTATTTTAATTTAATAAAATCACATCTGCTGGTCCATTAAAATCATGTCCAAGCTTTTCACCATGTTTGTGTTCTTTTTGTAAGTCTGTTTCCAACCCATGACTACTTGAATATGGATATTCTATGATTCCTTCGAGGCATGTATGTAGCAAGACTATTTAAGACGACTTCATTGACACTGTTATGTGCCATTTCGCCTTCTGTAAAGAGAAACACAAAACTATTAGAGATAATTATGAGACTAAGCAAAAACAAATACTATTTAAATAATATCTGAGGTAAGTTGTTTTCTTAATAACTATTTGATAAGCAGATAAAAGACAACTTTTATGGTCGTGAGATTCTATTGCTGTCATGACACGGTGTAAAACAATAAATTCCAATATTCCATTATTAAAATTAGAAAAGAAACAAAAAGAATAATTATTCAAAGTAAAATAAAAAACCTCAGACTTTGGTTGCTAAGTTTGCATGCAAAAGTATCAAAGTGAATAACCCATGTTGTTAACAATATATATTTTTTAATTTATTTGAATTTATGCAGTGGGCAATGAACGGATTCATCGAGAACATTTACAAATAGTTAGTTAACATATATAAGAGGTACAAACAAAGTGAAACACAACACATACACATGTTAATTTGAATTTCCATGATGTAGATTAGCTATTTTTGCTTGATCTATATTAGGTTTGAGAGATTATAAAATTCATAGATGGATCTCATAACATAACAAATGATTATACGAATTCCAAATGTTTATAGAAATCTGAATATATTCATGTACTTATGATTTTCTATATTTCACTTATATTAGGTCTGACCCTATCTATAAGGGTCAATATAAATGTGTGTAGATGTAGAAATTTGACACTTTGATTTATATAAAGAAGATGAAGTTGTTAATATTTTTATGAAGTTGTAAATCTTTTTATGCAGGTTTCTCTTAGAACATTTACAAATAGTTAGTTAACACATATAAGAGGTACCAACAAAGGGAAACACAACACATACACATCTTAAAAAGCACACGTGGATAAGGACATACCTTGAAGATTCGTAATAAAACTGATGTGAAGGTTGATGTATTGTTTTGTTCAATTTATGTAGTGCATTGATATAAGAACGAACATGTGAAAGAGAGAATGAGAAATATGAGAACTATTTATAATTTTCAAAATGTGGACAATCAGAAACTAAATCTTTTAAAGTCTACTTTAAATTGGAGACAACATGTTTATCTATTATTTAGTATCTCCAAAGATTAGAATTAAAGAAAATTGATGAAGATAATAAGGAATGAGAGCTGATTAACGATTTTCAATAAATAATTAGAAACCTGGAGGTGTGATTTTATATTAAATTCAAATAATTGTCAAAAATAGATGAATTAGATGCATATTTAATGAGATTTGATTAAATGATGGTTTTGAACATTATAAGGGTCAACGATTTTGAATGATTTAAAGATATTATTTCCTTAATTAACATTTTAATCATAAATGTCGGAATCCAAAAAAATAATTATTTCCTTAATCAACATTTGAAAGGATTTAAAAAAATCCTATTAACATTGATGACATCATCAAATTGATCTAAGGGGGAAAAACTATAAGGAAAAGCCAATCAACATACCTGATTTTTGAAGATGATGTAATCATGTTTCTCTTTTAATATATATCTAGAGATTAAAGATAACATAATTATTGATGTGCTTATTTAATGAGTTTTTTTTAAAAAAGAAAAAAAAACTAACCAGGTTTAAATTTTGAAGCCAAAAACTATAAATTATGGAATTAAATTATGAACACTATTAATTAGGGTTAATGATGACATAGATCGTCAAAAGATGTCTTGAAGGAGATGCTTGCTTCAGTTTGTAGAGATTTGTGTGAAGCCAAAGCAGAGGTGCAAGGAAGAGGCAATACGCAAATTCTAAGAATACATGAGAAAAAGGAACCACGTTATGGTGCTACATTCTGTTATGAACACACAAAACATCAATTGAAGCACAACCATTGACATGGGGAAGAAGAGGATTATGGAATTTTGGTTTAAGAGAAAAAATAGAGGAGAAAGATGGGGGCGGTTATTCATGTTTTTGGCCAGATTTATGGAGAAACTGATGTCTCATATATAAATAAAATTATATGCTTTAATTGATAACATAATTGCTGATTTTAAAGATTCTATAATTAAATGCATTTATGCCCAAATTGTGAAATATATTTTCGAAAGTATGAATAGATTCTATAATTAAATATGAATAGATTCTATAATTAAAGATTCTATAATTTAATGTAATTGTGTTTGAAATGTAATTGGTAAATTTAAAGATTCTATAATTAAATGTTTGAATTCTATTTTGAGAAGATGATGTCATCAATTTGATCTAATGGTGAAAATCATATGATTGAAATACAATCAAGGGCCTTGATTGCTTCATTGGTGAATTAAGGGTTCTCTTTTAATAATATTTAGAGATCATTGGAAAGATTAATCTAAGCGACAGTGGACTTAATGGATTAAGTCCTTAATGGTTTAAGTAGGAAACTTAACCCTAATCGTCATTTTATGTGAAACCCTAATTTCAGTTTGGTTTATTATTGGGCCTTGATGATTGAGTTGTTAAATGGGCCATCCAAGATCAAGAAAATGATTTAGAATGGTTTAATGGGCTTAGGGTAAGGTCAATATAAGGGGTTTGGGCTCAATTTGGAAAATTAGGCCATAGATGGGCCATGGTTTGGGCCTTAATGATTACATGATGTTGGGCCTCAAAATAAGACCATGTATAGGCCCAGGCCTAATTTGGAAAATTGGGCCATGTGTTGGGCTTTGATTCCTAATTAACTTTGGGCCTAAGGATTGGGCATTGGGCTTGAATAAGCCAAGCTAGGGGTAATGTAGTAATTACCCAAAGAATGTACTTATGGTTGTGTAGTGGAACCTGATTATTAATTGGGTGATGTTTTGATATTGACAGATCGGGAATCTGTCATCCAGTAGCTGGGGTTGAGTCTACGGGACTTCAACAATGTGGGGTCGAGTCTTCGGGACTTCAGCATTATGAGGTGAGTTACCTTCCATTAGGGGTGGGTCTAAGGCCACAATGCCGACCCACCAACAGGGGTAGTTGGTAGATAATTGTCTTTGTGATACTTATCTTGGTATGCTTATGGGATATGCTTATGTGATATGCTATGTGTGTCAGTGGTAGTAGCAGGGAATAGTTGTTCCCTGACTCGGTCGTTAGGGTCGGAGGGTAGGTTAGTACCCCAGATATGCATGACTGTATGATTATATCCTGTTATCATATGATAGTGGTAGGGGTGAAATAGTCCCTGGTTACCGATTGAAAGATACCGATGGCTGTTAGGTGCATTTTGTGCACCTTTTTGCATAGCTTTTAGCCTTTTTTATGTATGTCCTTAGCATAATTTCGTTGTTTTTTTTATTGCATTTTAGCATATTTATGTTAGTCTCTAGAACAACCTTATTTGCACACTTTTATGTCTTTTTCAGGTAAACCAGAGGTTGGAACGCGCTTTGGGAAGTGCCGGGAAGCATTGGTGAATATTTCGGGATGATCGGGCGAAGAATGAAAAAGCTGGAAAAATCAAGTTTGGAATTGGAGTCAGAGAGGTACACGGGGCGTGTTGAATTTACACTGAAAAGTGGGCACGGGGCGTGTTTGACCAAAATGGTAACTGTTGACCATGCTGAACACGGGGCGTGTCAGTTTAGTACAAATCAACACGGGGCGTGTTGCTTAACACGACCCGTGTCAGTTTAGTGCAAATCAACACAGGGCGTGTTGCTGAATACGACCCGTGTCAGTTTAGCCTATTTTAACACGGGCCGTGTTCGACCCAAAAACTAACTTTTGGCAATTTTTATATCTTTCATATTACGGGTTAAGAGTCATTTTTACACACACACACAACATATCAGAGCACCATTGGAGAGGAGAATTCGAAGGTTTTTGCAAGGGTTTTTCCGTCAATCATTTGGAAACATTAATTCTTGTTTTTGTAAGTTGTAATTACACTTAATTTCATCTTTTAGACTTGTGATCTTGTTCTAGCCATGTGTGGCTACAACCCTAGCTTCTCCAATTTCATGTTTTGACTCCTTGGTAGTGACTTCAATCATATGACATGATGTTTGTTCTTAATTTCTATCTAATGAATTTGATTTTGCTTCAATCGAATGTTTGATTCTAATTGTGATTCTTATTGGCCATTTGAATTAGGGTTAGGTCATTCAAGTTATCTCTTTTACAAAATCCGTAATTGTTTTATGAAATTGAACAAGTAACAAGCATTAAATTGATCTCTATTGAATGAATTTAGTGTAAATCTTATTCATACACTTTTACACTCCCGAGCTTATGAGGAGTATTGGGTGTTGTTGGGAACATTCACATAAAGCTTCATGCAATCTTATAATCTAATTCTAAGAGCTTGTTTAGATTAGGTTAGTAAGGTTAGGGTAAATCAAAGAGCTTGTTTTGGTTAATTAATGTGGTGAATGGGAAGTGTTAGAGCTTGTTAACACTTTCAAGTACCAACTTAGATAGAATTAAACAAATATCATGTTATTTTGGAATCACATTGCTAAGTTGTCATACACGAGGTTGGAGTCCTTACCTTTTCTAGATTTAATTCAACTTTTTAGTTGACTACTTGTGTTTTTTAGTGTTTGTTTTAATAATTTTATTCTAAACCCCCCTCTTTACTGTTGGTGACCTTAGTACCTTGCGCAAAGAGGTAGAGACTAAGTATCCCGTGTCTCTGTGGATCGACCCTGTTTGCTTTGTACTACCTTTTAGTGCAATATAGTGGGATTATTTTGGAGTATATCGTACCCCTTTATTTGTTGGGTTTGACACCCCTAACAATGGCGGATACCTGTTGAAAGATACCGATGGCGGATACCGGTTGAAAGATACTGATGGTAGATACCGGTTGAAAGATACCGATGGCAGTTACCGGTTGAAAGATACCGAAGGGGTATACAGAGCCCATGCAATGCTTATTTGTCAATTTATGATATGTTAGTATGTGATCAACATGTTTACGATATGTTAGTATGTGATCAGCATGTTTATGATTTTAGTACGTGATCAATATGTTTATGATATTATGGTGTGATAGTGGTAGGGGTGAAATAGTCCCCGGTTACCGGTTGAAAGATACCGATGACAGTTACCGGTTGAAAGATACCGATGGTATTATGTGGTATGTGGTATGATGGGGGAACTCATCAAGCTTTGTGCTTACGGTTTACAGTTTTGGTTTCAGGTACCTTGTTTTCAAAGAAAAGGAGTCGGCCTTGAATTTTGGGATGTTACAAGTTGGTATCAGAGCCTTGGTTTGAGGGATTCGGGCACACTCTTGGGAGTGTCTGGACTCAAACTGAGGGCTTGGTATGAAAATTGTCAAAAGAAAATCATTTTATAATAAGAATTCTAAAAGAATTTGGAAGGAGAAAAGAACTTTGAAAAGAACAAGGTGTGTGATGCGTCCAATTAGCCGAGCTCAAGTAAGTTTTCCCCAAAATACCCATACATGATATGTTATGATATGATATTATTATGAGAAATGCATGTTAAATTAGGGCTAAGGATCTAGGGAGGATGCCTAATATGCCTGTTGTATGTTCTTGTTGAGCTGGATGATAGTACTGATCAGTTAGTGATAGGATAGCCTGTTTAGGTTATGCCTGATTGTGTGAGCCTTAGGATTGCATGCTAGTATAGATCCCTGACAAGAGGATAAATTAATCTGATTGGAATATGTTGTCTAGATTTTTCCATTGTTCGAATGTTGAGTGCTTTGTGCTTTGTGGAACTCTTAAGTGATGGGAGTCAGCTACTAAGTGGATGTTACGACATCCATGAGGTAAATGACTAGCATCATGGGGAGTCCTTCAGCAGCTGAGGACACGGTGAGTACGGGAACCTAGGAAAGCCTAGGAAGTGCTTTAGTGGGTTTGGTTGCGTTGTTAGCGAGCATTCAGGGTACTAGTTTGAGGAGGTAACTTGGAGGACCCGGGAGGATTGCTGAGGAAAGTAAGGATATGTGTGGAAGGTAGTATTGGGCCCGTACTACTGAAAGCACAAGATCCATACTCGAATCGGTGAGAGTCTTGGAGAATCTGAGAAGCTTGGGGGGAAGAGTTTGTGACCCGGTAGGGGACAGAGGATGTATCAGTTGTTGCAACTTAGCCACCGGCAAGTGAACTAGTGAGAGTGACAGGGTGACGGACCCTGATGGATATGATTTCCAAGAGGTTGCAGATGCGAGATCGATTTGGAGCACTTTGAGAAGAAAGGTTCATGCTAGGTGGGTATAGTATAGGGTCCCGGGAAGAGACCCATGACTTTTGATCATCGTGTGAAAGTCCAACATGGATGGAGTCGGTGCAGCACGTACGAGAAAGTGCATAAGGGAGTTTGTCACTCCAAGGACTTAGGCTGTTACAAGGTAGCGGGGTTGGTTATGCCAACAGAGGGTGGTAAGGATTCTTGGGTATATTCGAATCCTTGGAATGTCAAGTCAACATGGTGTTAAGCACCCAAGATTGAGATTCAGATTTTGGTTCCGGCTCAGGATCAGGGCATGGGCTAGGAAATGCGCGATCACAGGAGTTCATCTCATCGTTGATTTCTTATAAAGTTATGGGAACGGACCTTGGGGGTCTTTTGTTCAACCAATGTATGAGTTTAGAAACTCTCGATAGTTGCCTCGGGGCCTTTTGGGCCAGAATTGTCGTGAGAAAGTTAAAGGTTCGTTTGAAACCCAAGGTCTGTGGACCCTTAGAATCCTTTGGGAAGGAAGATTCTATAGTTGGTTCCTGTCATCAAGACCAGGATTTTGTTAGATGTTCGCGAGAATGTCATCTTATGCCACTTCAAGGTGGATATTAGGAATCAGTATCGCTTCAGAATTGTGAGTGTTTGGATGTCGATGTTCAAGAGGAATGTACTTTCGCATGGGTTGTCATCAGTTAGAGTTCAGTAGTGCTACAAGCTCGGAAGTGAGGACAAGGATTCGGCAGCCAGAGTGAGATTTTAGACCTGCAATGGTCAACATGACAGGTGGATTGAGGTGTCAGACTGGACCTTATTTCAAGAGTAATCTTCAAGATTCAGAGGATGGGCGATCTCAGGGTGTAACCGATGATTGATCACTAGCATGGACATAAGGGGCAAGCACAAGTTGTCATCAGTGGGATATTAGAAAGCGAGAAGGATTAGGAATCCTTCAATTCTCGCGTGCCGTGAAGACTTAGCCGAAACGTCACTACAATTATGAGACCAAGGAAGCATTTGATTGCTTAAGGTTGCGTGTGATGTAAGGCTACCATTGGTCATGTAGCAATCGTTTTTAGCCATGGGTTGGTAGTGACGAGATTCGACGCATGGATCCTATCAATTGGATCAGGAGGTTATTAGAGCCTCAGTGATATGATAACTAGGGGCAACTAGTTCCAGAGAAGGATTTCGTTCTGAAGTCATGGGTGGGAACCCTTTAGCTTAGTGACCGGGCCGGGATCCGGTATTTCAGATGATTGGTGAATGAGATGAGGCCAGACAGGCCTCGGTAGATCTAGGAAAGCAGTCATGTGGCAGCATACTGCTTCAGGCAGATCAGTGTGCGAGCAGTCTCTTCTTTTGGGCAGTATTGGTATTTGTGTTAGGTTGAAAATACGAACGAAATAATAGACTGATTGGGTGATGCTAAGTGAAATGCATGGATAATTGGGTCTCTGGTTTCAGTTTTTACGCCGGGAACCCAAAGTGGAAAATATTATAATACGTGCCAGAAAGGGGATGTTACAGATAATTTAGTATGAGCAGTCTGTCTTGGAGCCAGACCATCTCTAGACTTCAGATTTTGGATTGAGTAATTGTGATCATCTTGTAAGGGATTTGTTTATTTTCCTGGCTTTAGAACCATGTGATGGTTGGATAGGGTTGCTTGGAGAGGCTAGAGTTCTGCTTGGGACCGTAGTCAATTAGTTCAAGTTGTTTGACGTGTAAGGAACGATAAGAAACGATTTCGAGGACGAAATCAAATTTAAGTGGAGAGAGTTGTAACATCCCGTTTTAAGTAGAGTATTTAAATAATAAATCAGGAATCCTGGGAAATAATAATAATAATTTTATATTATTTGAGCCCAAAATGGAATAATAATTAGTAGGGTGTTGGTTTCAGGAAGCCAAATGACAAGAATTGAATCCCCAGGGAATAAAGTTTAATTTTGGGAATTTATTCGTAAAGATTTTCATAAGAAAAGGGTGGTTTGGTAAATGGTGGGCTTAGATTGAAAACATTTTTGGAAACTGGGGGCTGAAAGGTAAATTTTGGACCTATATTGGGAAGGTTTGTAGAAGGAGGGGCTGTTGGGTAAATTGTGGATTTGATTTGTAAAGAGTTTCTAGAGCTAGGGTAGAAATGGTAACATTCATATTTAAGTTGAAAGAAAATAAGATGGAGGGGGTGATTATGTCATTATGGAAAAATGGCTAAGAGGAGGGGTATTTAAACGTTACCACCCGGTAACCCTAACTATAACGTCCCAAAATTCAAGACAAAAAAAATTCTTTTAATAAAACATTACTTAAAGCAGAGTCATCAATCCAAAACATAATCAGAGTATTAATTTCCAAAACACATGTTCGTTATCAGAGTAAACATTCCTAGGCTGTCTAATCTATGGTGTGTGCCATGCGATCACCCCGACCTGTTCCCTCTACTACCGGAAGTATCTGAAACCAAAACTGAAAACCGTAAGCACGAAGCTTAGTGAGTTCCCCACCCTGCCACATACCATGCATAACCACATATTGCACATACTAGGCCACGCCCGCTACCCTGGGCCTCACCCCCTACCTTGGGCCTCGCCCGCTACAACGACCCCGCCTGGCTTCGAGCCCCGCTCGGATACAGATCTGTTTCACTTAGGCCTCGCCTGTCACAGGGCCTCGCCTGCTAACATATAATAGCACATAAACATATCACATCACATAAGCTAAACACATACTACCGGATCTTGTCCTAAGGCCTCGCCTGTCTCTGGGCCCCGCCCTTGTCCTGCTACTGATGAGTCATGGAACCCCGTCCATACTCCTGCTGATAGTGAGGTACGGGCCCAGCCCACCCCCCTCCTTCCCTAACTTGGGCCTCACCCCTGATCTGCTACTAATGAGATGTGGAACGCCATCCACACTCTGCTATTGGTGAGTTACGGGACCTTGCCCACACTCACCTCCCTACTAGGCACATACAAGTATCACACAGACAACAAGTATAAACTATCACATAAACCATTCCTTGGGCACCCGCCCGCTATCATTGGACCTCGTCCTGAATATCATACTAGCATACTGTGCCTAGGGCTAACCCTTAAGTCTTCTACTCATAACTACATGGGGCGGCATTGTGGCCGTAGACCTGTTCACACAAAAAGGAAACTCACCTGCACTAGCTGAACTTGCTGATGATCCCACTAGCTGCTGCCCGGCAACTCTCTGAACTTCTGCTCCACTAGCTCCCTGAGCTACCAATATCAATGAAACACTTAGTCTAACTGACCCCCGAAAGACAACCAAGTCAACTCTGGTCAAGGTCAAAGTCCTGGACAAGGTCAACCCTACTCGCCGAGTCACCCTACTGACTCGCCGAGTTCATGTGTTCAGAGTCCTTCCATTCGCGACTCGACTCGCCGAGTCAGTCCATGACTCGCCGAGTCTTCCGATTCCCAAGTCCTGACCTGTCCAACTCACCGAGTCTCCACTTGACTCACCGATTCTAATCTCAACTCGAAGGGTTTGGGGGTTTCGTGACTTGACTCACCGAGTCCAAGAACAGACTCGCCGAGTCTAAGACAACCTTCAACAGACTCGCCGAGTTGTTCTTCCAACTCGCTGAGTTCCTGTTCAACTTCATCCGGCTCGCCGAGTCTACCCATGTGACTCGCCGAGTCACTCCAGCTCTTAATCCATGCAGTGGATCTTTGAGCTAAACAGGGGCTCCAACACATAGATCCATACTTCCAAGGCCTGTTCCTCACGTAAAGTGGCAAACTTTACGTGTAGTTATGGAGATCTAGGCTAAATACACCATAAACTAGGGTTTATGACAACCATGCTTCACCAACATACCAAGAGCTCATACTTTATGGGATTCAAGACCAAAACAAGCATGGACCTGAGGTAGCAACCTCAGATCTGAACTTCTAGCTCGAAATGGTTACTATCATGCCAAGAATGCCCAAAACATACACATAGATCTAGGTGCAAAGGAGTCCAAGAACTAGCTTATTACCTCCAAATGCTCAGAAATGTCTTCCCAATCCCGGATCTATAGCCCTCTTCTTGCACCTCCAAGATCCTTCTTCCTTCTCCAAGCTTTAATGCACTCTTCAAGGCAATAATTAGCTAAAAATTGGATATGGCGGCTAGGGTTTAGTGTTCTGGGTTAGAGAGGCAGTAAAGGAACCCTAGGGAAGAGAATGAGGCGCTTATATAGGCTCCAAGTCCCGGATTTAGGGTTTTCCTCGTTCAGACCAGACTCGCCGAGTCTCCTTGGCCGACTCGCCGTGTCGGTCACTTACTCCTCGACCCGGATCCCGCTCGGACTCGCCGAGTTCCTCCTTGGACTCGTTGAGTCGTCCCTTAAACTTAGGGTTTTCTTTCCTTTCTTGGCCTTCCTGACTTTGGGTGTTACAACTCTCCCCCACTTAAACTAAACTTCATCCTCGAAGTTTGCTATGGCCAACTGCCTGCGATCTGCCTCCAATTCCCCACCAATTATTCCAACACCAGCTGCCTACCTTCGTTGGTCTTCCGCTTGGTCATTCTGACTAACATCAATCCTTGCGGATAATAGTCTCGGGTCAACCCTGACCCTAAACATTCTGGAAACATAACTTACTCAACCGACAATCCTTATGGTACTCTCCGAGTACTGCACTGAACCCATAGGGGTTCACCCCTTCTTTCCTTGCGTGATTTCCTTACCTCCCCAAGGCAATGCTCCATAACCAACTATTTCCTCTGTCACTGTGAAGATCCTATCTTCACCAATCCATTACTCCCGCTACCTCTAGTACAGGTCATTATTGCCAGTATCCACTGGGCATTTCTTCCTACTATAATTTGGTGTCGAGCACCCCACGATCAACTAACTGAATTCCACCATACACTGCATACCCGCACTGCTACAGACTGAAAATTCTACTATTCCTCATCTGACTTCCGGATGAACTGAGACCACCCTGGTCCTTACCAATCTATCCATATCTGGATTACCGGCTCCCACCGGTCGCTGGTCCCAACACAACTACTAGTCGCTCCCAGCGACTTTCGAAGAAACTTCGACCACCTATAACTGCTCAATCTATTCTTCCATTCAGGCACTACAATCCTGGGATCCTCAATCCCCTATCTTGACACTAAGGTCCCTACCAAGTCCCACTTGTGCTGCTAAAACTCACGGGCCTCGCCCACGGGTCCCACCCGCCTTTATCCTTCTAGTCCCACTTGTCTAACCACTCTCGCTCGGGCCTCGCCCACGGGTCTCACCCAACCATAATACTGAACAACCCTGCTCTCAGGTCTCACCTATACTGCTAATCTCATACGGGCCTCACCTACGGGTCTCACCCAACTATATCCTGGAGCGGCCTCTCCCAAGGTCTCACCTCTCTACGGCTATACATGCAAACTCCCTATCATTCTCATCCACTACCCATTCCTGATCCCTATCTGATCACTAGGAGATAAGGGCCTCGCCCCAACTCCTCTAACAAAGCTACTATGGAATGCTACGGCTTACCCACAGTCTTACATCACCTTCCATCACTGACTGCTAGTGGATGCTACGGCCGCCCCGTAGTCTCACAACACTTTCTACCACCGGCCGCTAATACGAAAGCACCCCATGCTGTCAGTTCTCAAGATCCTCCTTCTGACTCACTCGAGTCCTACAGGCGATCCTCCAACCTGAATTCCCAACTACATACTAACCATCACCAATACACGCACTAGCTGAGGGGGAGTTTCTCAAACTCCCAACCCTGAACTCCTCAATCCATCAAACGCTGAACTACTTCTTTTTCCTTCTCGGAGGTCGCACACTCATTCTGGGTCTGCGTGCTCCTACCTTTGCGCACTCGGAGGATTCTCCCCCACTTCGATCCTACTTACCCCTTGCTGCTCAATAATCAAAAAAGAAATCTCAATCCTTGCTATCATTCCATAATCAATCTGCTGAGGAACCCAAGCTTACCATAGCTAAGGATCTAACTAATCCATCTTTAAAACTATACCACTCCGAACTAGCGAGACGTACCAAGTCACTCCCAAGCATGCTACAGTTACTGCATCCTGTGCAACCTTCTCCAATAGGGCACATCCCCCTAACTACCATTAAAATATCCAAGGTATGCAGATGACATATAACATAATCACAAGCAAGCCACACCATAATACTATACTCATACCAAAATTGGTGCAGAATCATAACAATATAATCATGCACAAATAAAAGAACTGAAAACGGAAGTCGCATACCTGCAACATCCGACGCTGCTCGCGTCTCCAAGGTAGCCATCTGAAAATCCCTGCCTCCTACCGCAGGCACCTCTGCATGGCCCTGACGGCCGTCTGTGATCCTCAAAGTTGCAGGGGCAGGTGCCATCACCCGTCCTGCTGAAAACAAACAGGGGCACTGGGCCTTCTTGTAGCCTCGCTGATTGCAGTGAAAACATATCAAGTCTGATCCCTGTGTGGTGGTAACAGTACAATCCTTAGAGGATTAAGTCCTTAATGGGTTAAGTAGGAAACTTAACCCTAATCGTCATTTTATGTGAAACCCTAATATCAGTTTGGTTTATTATTGGGCCTTGATGATTGGGTTGTTAAATGGGCCATCCAAGATCAAGCAAATGGTCTAGAATGGTTTAATGGGCCTTAGGTAAGGTCCATATAAGGGGTTTGGGCCCAATTTGGAAAATTAGGCCATAGATGGGCCATAGTTTGGGCCTTAATGATTACATGATGTTGGGCCTCAGAATAAGACCATGTATAGGCCCAGGCCCAATTTGGAAAATTGGGCCATGTGTTGGGCTTTGATTCCTAATTGACTTTGGGCCAAAGGATTGGGCATTGGGCTTGAATAAGCCAAGCTAGGGGTAATGTAGTAATTACCCAAAGAATGTACTTATGGTTGTGTAGTGGAACCCAATTATTAATTGGGTGATGTTTTGATATTGACAGATCGGGAATCTATCATCCAGCAGCTGGGGTTGAGTCTACGAGACTTCAGCAGTGTGGGGTTGAGTCTTCGGGACTTTAGCAGTATGAGGTGAGTTACCTTCCAGTAGGGGTGGGTCTAAGGCCACAATGCCAGCCCACCAACAGGGGTAGTTGGTAGATAATTGTGTTTGTGATAATTATCTTGGTATGCTTATGTGATATGCTTATGGGATATGCTTATGTGATATGCTATGTGTGTCAGTGGTAGTAGCAGGGAATAGTTGTTCCCTGACTCGGTCGTTAGGGACGGAGGGTAGGTCAGTACCCCATATATGTCTGACTGTATGATTATATCATGTTATTATATGATAGTGGTAGGGGTGAAATAGTCCCTGGTTACCGGTTCAAAGATACCGATGGCGGATACCGGTTGAAAGATACCGATGGCGGATACCGGTTGAAAGATACCGATGGCAGTTACCGGTTGAAAGATACCGAAGGGGTATACATAGCCCATGCAATGTTTAACTGTCGGTTTATGATATGTTAGTATGTGAGCAACATGTTTACTATATGTTAGTATGTGATCAGTATGTTTATGTTGTTAGTACGTGATCAATATGTTTATGATATTATTATGTGATAGTGGTAGGGGTGAAATAGTCTCCAGTTACCGGTTGAAAGATACCGATGGCAGTTACCGGTTGAAAGATACCGATGATATTATGTGGTATGTGGTATGATGGGGGGAACTCACTAAGCTTGGTGCTTATGGTTTACAGTTTTGGTTTCAGGTACCTTGTTTTCAAAGGAAAGGAGTAGGCTTGATCGCAATGCATCACACTATGTTTTCCGCACACAAAATCCTTAGGATTATACTCTAATATGGTTTCATAATATTATATTTTGATTATTCACACTTTGGTTTTATGTAATAACTCATTTAAAACGAAATTTTTGGCCTTGAATTTTGGGATGTTACAAAAAGGAAGACAAAATTTCACAAACGGTCATTTAGTTTATCTCTTTTCCCTGAAATGGTCCATATAAAACCTTTTTTCCTCTGAGATGGTCCCTATAGAGAAAACCTTGCACACAAATGGTACTTACCATGAATGCCCTTTAGATGGATCCGTTAAGTTGAAAGAATTTTGGATAATGTCTATTTCTGCCATTTTTTAGAACTTGCTTAAGGACTATTTGTGAAATTTTACATAATGACCATTTGAAATATTACAATGTTAGTCTCTCACTTTTTTCTTTAGGAAATCTCCAAAAAAGTCCCAAAATTTTAGTCCAATTTATGAAAAAGTCCCAAACTAAAATTTGTTTATAGAAAAACACAAACTACCGGCTAAAACTTCGAAAATACCCTTTTTGGCCGGTTTCGTAGATTTAGCCGATATTCTGTCATTTTTCGTTAGTTTGCTCAAAATATTAGGATTTTTTAGTAAATTACCCGATAATCAAAATATTAGGACTTTTTTGAAAATTACTATGGAATTAATGGATATTATTATTAACAAATCATTTATAAACATAACAAATAATTTTTTATTATAAACAAAGGAAATACATTTGTTTTTAATTTTTAGGAATAGAATGGTCGACATGGTCTATTGTTTGTTGACCACTTCAAACTCCTTATGTTCCTCCTATGTATCGTTATACAAGAGTTGATAATATTTATTAATACACAATCAATAAGTGTCTACTTTCTATTAGGTGTGACGCTATAGGATCACATGTTATTAGAAAATATCATTAAATAATAATTCTTGAATATATATATATATATATATATATATATATATATATATATATATATATATTTCATTATGTTCTTTAACGTAAATACCACCTAACCTCCATACACTATTTGGTAACAAGCATCAAATTACAAACATAGCGAAAAATAAACTTTGAATGACAATTTAAATACATAATCACCCTACACTTTTTTTCCATATAAGCTATCATTTATGATTCACTTTTTCACATTTGATAGATGTGTATTAGCCTATGGTTGTTACCGTGTGAGGTATGGATGTTGGGTGCTAGTTAGGTTAAACAATATAAGAGGAACACCAACATTAGAAGAACACTCACTGAGTACATCTCACCATCATACCCACAACGATGCATAGGAGGAACGTAGAGAGTTTGATGTGGTTAATAAGCAATAGAGGAGTACTTAGACCACCAATTTATTCCTAGAAAGTAGCAACAACTGCATTTTCTTTTTTATAATAAAAATATTTGTTATGTTTATAAATGATTTGTTAATAATAATATCCATTAATTCCATGGTAATTTTAAAAAAAGTCCCAATATTTTGGTTATAAGGTAGTTTCCGAAAAGGTCCCAAAATTTTAAGCAAACTAACGAAAAAAGACGGAATACCGACTAAATCTTCAAAACCGGCCGAAAAGGGTTTTTTTCGAAGTTTTAACCGGTATTCTGTGCTTTTCTATAAACAAAATTTAGTTTAGGACTTTATCATAAATTGAACTAAAATTTTTGGGACTTTTATGGATATTTCCCTTTTTCTTTTTATATTTTCGGTCCTTTTTTTTTTTTTTTTACTTTTTTTAATTAAAGTTTCTTTTAAGAATTTTCTTTAATTTTTTAACAACTTTTTTATTATTATATATTTTTAAATATATACATAATTTTTGTTGTCTATATTTTATTTAAAATATTAAAATTATAATACATAATTAAATATTTTCGTTTTTATCTTTTATCTAAAAAGTTTGAAGTATAAAACCTCATTTTATTACTTAATTTTTACATGGTGTTATTTTTAAGATTTATTGTTATTTATCTTATGTAAATATATTTATTTTTTATGAAAAAAATATGTTGTATTTTTATAAAAAAACATTATTATAGAAATAACTGCATGTTGCTATTTTATTGTAAAAATATAAATATGCGATTTTGAGTTAAAGATAAAACTATGTTTTGGTTTTGGTTTCATAATATAAGTACGGTAAATTTATTTTGATTCGATCTAAACTTTTTATATTTAATTTAAAAATTATTTAGTTTTGAATATATAAACTATTCAAAGCAAAATTAAAAAAACATCTGTTATCCTAATAATTAACTATGCTGCTATACATTATAAAATCAATTAACCTTATGAATAATATGACATTAAAATCCGATTAATTCATTTTATTTAATGAAAAATAAATGTTTAAATAAAATTAATGTAATATTATTTCCGTTTAATATAACATTAATTTCGTTTAATTCATTTTACAGAAATAAATAAAATATTTTTACTTTCTAATAATTAAAGTAAAATAAACAAAACTAATTTCATGTTATTCATATGGTTAATTATGTTAACATGTGTACAAAGATAGTTAACTATTAGCTAACATATGTTTTCTAATTTTGTTTTGAAAACTTTATGTCTATATTAAGGAATATATTAAAAATTTGATAAAACTACATATTTTTTTTAAAAAAAAATTGAAGTATCAAAAATCTATATCAAAATAATATTTACCATACTTATATTATGAAACCAAAACAAAACATATTTTTATTTTTAACTCAAAATCACATACTTATATTTTTAAAATAAAATAGCAACATATAATTATTTCTGTAATAATGTATTTTTTTAAGACAAAACTTCAAAAATGGTCCATGTGGTTTCATAAAATTTGAAGTTTCATCCCTAATTTTAAAAAACCTCACGAATGGTCCCTGTGGTTTCAAAACTTTTAAGAAGCGGTCCTTATTGCTTTCTGCATCAAGTTTTGTCTGTTAAGTGAAAGACAATTCCGTTATGTCACTATTACAAGGACCATTTATGAATTTTTGTTATTTAAAAAAAAAGAAAAAAGAAAAAATAATTATTTTAATATACAATTGATCCTACCTCTCTCTCTCTCTCTCTCTCTCATCTTTTTTACATCCTCTAGCCTTTCCCATGCTACTTTTCCCTTTCAAACCTCTAATTGCTCTGTAAAAAATCTCATTTTCATCTCTAATTTTCAACATAATCATAATCAAAATGAAAAGAAATCAAAACTAATCTCTCAACACCTTGTCATAAACATAAGGGTATTCACCAATACTCTTCATAACCAATGTAATAGATACAGTAAAAGTATCATGCCCAGAAAATAGTTGCCATTTTCATCCGAAGATGTAAGAAAATGTGACATGAGATCTTGTGAAGCCCATGTTTTTCCTTGTTCCAAACCCACCTTTCTATCTTTGATAATCACCATTAAATCCCTCATAATTGTTGTTGCAACTTTCTTCGAGAGCTGTAAAATCGTGTTCTTGGAAAGTATATTGGTAGCCCGATGATGTTTTTTAAGAACACGTTGAGCACATAACGAGTTTTGCAATATGATTTGGTTTCTCAAGGCTCATAAAGGCAAGCTCAAAGGCGTATAGCTTAACAGTTATGTATACGTTCACCTCCTGCTTGCCTTCATCAGAAAAATTGGAACACAATTAGACATGATAAAATTGTATTTGCCATAATAAGATTGAATCGAGCATTCTACATATTTTGCATATTGGTAAATTGTAAAAGATAATGACATAAATTTTAGATAACATTTGACACACGACACTATACATGATTGTATTTGCCATAATAAGATTGAACTGGGCATTGTTGGAGACATTATTGTATAGTGTTTCGTAATGTTAGAACCATATATTATACTAGTTTATAACCCGTAGAAACCACAGTTACAAAATTATTTAAACTTTCATAGTAAAATTTAGTAATAAATTATTTTAAATAAATTATTATTTAAGAGTTATTTTTTATTTATATAAATTGTAATCGTTGATTTAAACAAATAAGTGAAATTATATCACCTTATAATTTGTATTAATTTTAATTTAATTTTTATTCTAAAATGTAATTTGAGTGAGAAATTTATAATTTTATATCACATTATAATTTGTATTAATTTTACTTTAATGTAATTAGAATGAGAAATTTAAAATTTAAAATTTAAAATGGAGAATCATTAGGTTGACAAGTGACATGACATTAATAAGGAGACCTAATAGGATTACATACGACACAAAAAGATAAAACCTATTATTTTATTAGAATTAGAAGATTGCATTAAAATTATCGATTTATCTTTGTTACTTAAATATAGTTTTATTTTTTAGTGATTAAGTTGATATTGCAAAATAATAAAATTATAACTATAGTTATATTGCATGACTATGTTTTATGGTTAGTTTAATTAATTGACAAAAAAAAACCTTAAAGAAAAATACTTATTTTTTTTTTGTAGAACTTAAACAATATAAAAGTATATTGATCCAATCCTACTCTAATAAAAGAGTACCTGTAAAGCCACGTGTCATATGCTTAGCCTTTCCCCATCTATTTTGTCCGCCTATAAATTTCATTGTGAAACACAGATAATACCCTTTTGGCCTTTCATTTGCCATTCTATTTAGACAGGATAAGCAAATCGATAATTTTTTTTGTAACAAATAGTACTTTCCAATTTCTGTGCGAAAAATCTACTCCCATAATTCCTCATCTCCATAAATTTAAATCGAAATTTTGACACTTCATTAGGAATATCCCAAAATTTTAGGAACGTAATTGGTTATCTGTATTTGTACGGTTTCATATACGCAGCTTCTATTTGATTTTTTTTTCATGTTTCAATTTCTACTACAAAGAAAATTCGTAAATCAAAAGTCAGAGAACACCGACATCAATACAAAACCTAAATGGCATGTCTATTTTAATTCTAGGGTTTCAATTTTGAGATTCAAGCATCACTTGTGGATGTATTATTGTGGTCGTCTTTTTGTGGCCTCTTCACTCCCTACCTCTCCTTCTTCTGCCTTCGGATGTTAAAAATGTGATTAGTTGAAGGTTTATGTTAAAATTTCGTGTTCATTTCACTTATATTAGTATTAATGCGTAGCAATAATGACCATGAATTTGTGAGTTATATCAATTTTTTTAGATTGCAGAAGGTGTGAATATGCCATTGATGGCATAATAAGGTTACTATTCTTTTTGTATACTTATATGATCGCAGATTTGGTTATCTCAATTTTAATTTCCGTTCAGTTAGTATTATCGGTACCATTTCATCTTTGTTGTTTCTAAAATTTGCTCGACTGTGGCTAGGTTTTTTTGTTTTTCATCATTTTCATCTAGATTCGTTTCAATTTCTATTCAACCGTCTATTTAATGTGTTGCTCTTTGTAGGAGATAAGTTGGATGGGTAAAAAACGTGCATAATTCAATATACTAATAACTGAGAAATTAGATGGGTATACCCTCAGCTATAGATACCTATAGATTTGTTGCTTCTTAAATTGTAATTATAGAACTAGAGGAAATATCAATAATAGACTACTTCTAGGAAGGGATGTGTTCATAATTATGACATACATTTCTGGTTGGGAAAAGATACTTGCCATGTAAGTAAACCCTTCTCTTTTTTCACTATATAATGTTACTCTTTTATGTTACTGATCTTAATTTATGAAATAAATCAGGATAATGTTGGAACTGCAGCAATAAAAACAGTTGAACACGATGCATGTCTAGGTCCTCGTGCAGTTCAATATAAGAAACCTCAAGTTCATGAATCCGAGAATCTCGAAAGGCCCAATGTACCTTGGATTTAGCTTTCCACGCTTTCCGAAGCGTATCAAGCCCTTCCAGGGTGAGACCTTCAATAGAACACGGTCACCTACCTGGAATTCTAACGGTTTCCTACGTTTGTCAGCGTAGCTTTTTTGTCGGTCTTTGGAGGCTTTCAATCGTTCACGGATCTGAACGATCTTGTCCGTCGTTTCCTGTATGATTTCCGGACTTGTGAGAGTGCTTTCAGGAATTCGTCCTTTAGCTAACTTGGTATCACCCACCTCAACCCAGCATAGAGGGGATCTGCACTTTCGGCCATAGAGGGCCTCGAATGGAGCAGCCTTTATGCTCGTGTGATAACTGTTGTTGTAGGAAAATTCGACAAGGGGTAAATGAGTATCCCATGCTTTCCCAAAGTCTATCACACAGGCTCGCAACATATCTTCCAAGGTTTGGATAGTTCTCTCACTTTGCCCGTCGGTCTGTGGATGGTAGACTGTACTCATGTCCAGCCTAGTTCCTAGGGAACTTTGTAATGACTGCCAGAACCTCGAAGTGAATCTACTATCTCTGTCCGAGATAATGGATAAGGGAACACCATGCAGCCGTACAATCTCCCTAATGTAAGTTCTTGTAAGTTTCTCCATCTTGTCTGTTTCTTTGATCGGCATGAAGTGTGTAGACTTGGTTAGTCTATCGACGATGACCCATATGGTATCAAGTCCACCCGTCGTCTTGGGCAACTTGGTTATGAAATCTATAGTTATCCGCTCCCACTTCCATTCCGGTATCTCAGGCTGTTGTAATACACCGGAGGGTTTCTGGTATTCGACCTTGACCTTTGCGCAAGTAAGGCATTTACCTACGAAGGTAGCAATCTCTGCTTTCATGTTAGGCCACCAGTATAACTTTTTGAGGTCCAGATACATCTTATCTGATCCCGGGTGCACAGAATAACGAGTGTTGTGCACCTCGTTCATGACCAAGTCTCCGAAACCACCGAGTTTCGGGGTCCAGATCCGGTCCATGAAATAATAAGCTCCGCCACCCTTAACCTCCAAGTTCTTATCCATCCCTCTTAGGGATTCACCTGCCACATTTTCAGGCTTCAAAGCGTCAAGCTGAGCTGCCTTAATTTGTGTGGACACGTGTGAATGGATAGTCATAGTCAATGATTTGACTCTACGACCAGAATATTCCTTCCGACTCAGGGCGTCAGCTACTACGTTGGCTTTACCCGGATGATAACGAACTTTGCATTCTTAATCAGTGAGTATCTCGACCCACCGTCGTTGTCTCATGTTGAGCTCCTTCTGGTCGAATATGTGCTGAAAGCTCTTGTGGTCTGTGAAGATAGTGCTTTTAGTTCCGTACAAGTAATGTCTCTAGATCTTCAGAGCAAACACAACTGCTCCTAGTTCAAGATCGTGGGTCGTGTAGTTGACCTCATGTGTCTTTAGCTGTCTCGAGGCATAGGCGATGACCTTACCTTGCTGCATCAGAACACATTCGAGTCCTTGATTCGACGCATCGCAATAGACGACGAAGTCTTTTATTCCTTTGGGAAGGGATAGTATTGGTGCGGTGCACAAGGCTCGTTTGAGCGTTTGAAACGCTCTTTCCTATTTCTCTTCCCAGTCAAAGGCCACGCCCTTCTGGGTCAGTGTTGTAAGATGTTTCGCTATGCAGGAGAAATTCTGAATGAACCTACGATAGTAGCCAGCGAGGCCTAGAAATTGACGTATTTCTGTAGGCGTCTTTGGTGCTGCCCAGTTCTCAATGGCCTTGATTTTGGAAGGGTCCACGTGTATACCCTCTTTTCTAACCACGTGCCCTAAGAATTCGACTCGCCGAATCCAAAATTCGCATTTCGAGAACTTCGCGTAGAGCTTCTCCGAACGTAATGTTTCAAGGACTTGTCGCAGATGTTGAATATGCTCCTCCTTACTAAGAGAGTAGATAAGTATGTCATCGATGAAGACGATGAAGAACTGATCCAAGTAAGGACGACACACCCTATTCATTAAGTCCATGAATACTGCGGGCACGTTTGTCAACCCGAACGGCATCACTACGAATTCGTAGTGCCCATAACGAGTTCGGAAGGCTGTCTTTGGAACATCCTCCCCTAGCACTCGTAGTTGGTGATATCCGGATCTCAAGTCGATTTTTGAAAAGTAGTCCGCCCCTTGAAGTTGGTCAAATAAATCGTCGATCCAAGGCAAAGGATAACGATTTTTGACGGTCAGCTTGTTGAGCTCCCTGTAGTCGATGCACGTACGAAACGATCCGTCTTTCTTCTTGACGAACAAGACTGGAGCTCCCCAGGGTGAGAAGCTTGGTCTTAAAAAGCCTTTGTTGAGCAGTTCGTTAAGTTGACCAGACAGTTGTTGCATCTCTGCAGGTGCTAGACGATAGGGCGATTTGGCTACTGGGGTAGCCCCTGGAACTAAGTCGATACGGAACTCGACTTGATGTTGCAGAGGTAATCCTAGGAGTTCTTCTGGAAAGATGTCGGGAAATTTGCTTACTACTGGAATGTTCTGAATGTCCTTCGTTTCTTGGATCACATCGACCACATGAGCAAGGAATGCACGACACTCTTTTCGCAAGAACTTCTGAACTTGGATGCTCGAGATGATACGAAGGTTCGTGCCGGGTATGTCGCCATAAACTATTAGGGTTTCGCCAGACGGTAGATTTAGGCGAACAACCTTCTCGTAACACATAATGTCAGCACGATGAGGACTCAACCAATCCATGCCGATAATGACGTCGAAACTTTTAATTGAGACTGACATGAGATCGATAGAAAATGAATGGCTATCTGAAGTTAGGGTACACCCTATGAATATACTGCTAGTGCTCTCTGTTTTTCCATTAGCCATTTCTACAGTGAACGGTTCATTAAGTGCTCGTGATTTTTGCTTAAGTAAATAAACAAATTTTTGGTTCACGAAACTCCTCTCCGCTCCACTATCAAATAGAATACATGCATAAGAGTTATCGAGGAGGAACGTACCAGTGACCACTGTGGGGTCGGCAACCACTTCCTCATGGCCTATGGCCAGACTTCTTGCCGCTCCACCTGCAAACCCTACCTTCAGGCAGTTTCTCTTGAAGTGGCCTACCTCGCCACATCCGTAGCAAGTTTGGCCCACTCCAGCACCGGGGGCTTGGTTGATTGGCTTCGCCGGAGCTTTACAGAAACGGGTTGTGCGCCCCTTCCCGTTGCATTTTAGACACTGCATCTCCCGGCAGGCGCCGGCGTGATGGAAGTTGCATTTGTTGCACTTAGGCAAACTTCCAGCATACTACTTTACCGAAGCAGCAACGGCATGTGTTACCGCAGCATGGACTGCCACGACCTGCTGCTTTTTGGCAGCCTTTGCCTTCTTCTTGTCATCCCAAAACTTCCGCTTGGAGTCAGCGGTTCTTGCAGGTTCTGAGATGGCCAGGGTAGTTTATGCGGTCGGGGTACGAACCCCATGGTCTATGAGCCACTATGCCAATCGCTTGGCACTATCACATGTAGTGGGGTGTGATGCCAAAACATTTCCCTGGTATGGTGGCACCAGCCCCCATATATATCTCTCGATCTTCTTTCCCTCTGAAGGAATCATGTAGGGATAGAGGGCCACCAGTTTATAGTACCTGGTGGTGTAGGCGACTACGTTGGAGCCATTCATGGTTAGGCTCCATAGCTCTTCCTCCAGCTTTTGGATCTCGCCCCTCGGGTAGTACTCCTCAATCATGAGGTTTTTCAAAGTTTCTCAGCCCATCGCATTAGCCACTATTAGAGATAGTGACTTAACATGGCCATTTCACCATGTTAGGGCTTTAGTTTCGAAGGTGCAAGCAGCGTACTTCACCTTGCTCTCCTTAGAACAAGAGCAGATTTCGAAAACCGATTCGGTTTTCTCGAACCATTGCGAGAGGGCAATGACTCCGCCAGTCCCCTTGAAGGACAATGGCTTGCAGTTGCTGAAGTCCTTGTAGGAGCACTATCTCGAGCGCACAAGAGCTTCAACCTAAATAGACTGAACAGGGGTTCCTCCTCCAGTGGAACCAGATGAATGATACTGAGCCATGGCTGTAGCCACAACTGCAGCTACAGTAGCATTTAAGGCTGTCGAGTCGAACTGAGGAGTAGGTGGTTGAGGAGGTGGAGGAGGTGGTGTTTCGTTATTGAGGTTTCTCCTTGGATTTCTGCGAGGCGACATCTTTGATCTATAGTTTATGAAGATGAAAATATTGATAAGATTTCAATGGAAGAATTGATGAGAATGACTCATGGACTAACTCTCCACAGCCCAATGATACGATTGAATGGAAATCTAGAATTAATAGATGGTCAAATTTGGATAATAATTCCCATAAGATTAGGTACCTGTCAATATTACTGGAATTACAGATGTAACAAGTTCGGGAAAAACGACCAACAGAAATAGGCCTTACATCAACCAAAATGGGAAATTTTTGACAGAAATACAACCTAACCAAGACCTAACAGGCCTACGATTTACAAAGATAGGGAATTAGACCAGAGTTTTACATAACTAGGTTATATCCAAAAGAGGGAAGTTTGATGAGAATCTATCGGCGACGAGAACTACCAAAGTGAGTTCTTAACCCAACAGAAGACGTTCTATGTCCCTCATGCACCTATCAGCTCTTGCTTGCTGAGCTCGAAGTTCTCTGACTTCAGCTCGGGTTTCAGTGAGTTCCCTCTGAAGAGCTGTGTGAACCAGAGCCCTTTCATGAGCAGACTCTAGTTGGCGAATACAGACAGTGTTAACACTAGTGTTGGCGTCAATCTCCAAGACTCGATTGATAGATGATTGACCCAGTATCGTGTTCCGAGAAATCCTACAAACCATGATGGGTAAGACTCTGTCAGCAGAACCTCCATGAGTGAGGTTGTAGAAACTTCTGTCTCCATTGTAGGGAATGGGTTGACCCTATTCATGGCTCCATGTATTCAAGTTTGTTGCCCACAGAGGTGTGGGTCCTTGAAATGCTGGACGAGGGTTGGGGTTTTGATCAGCTGGGGGCAGGTTGTTGACTTCTGGCTCTGAGTCAAAACCATCAGAAAAGCCTTCAGTTTCATGATCATCCAAAGGGATTGGGTGATCATCTTCAGGTTCATCTTCTAGCCATCCTGCATTGCCGTGGTTGGGATAGTACGGGTCTCCGGGAATGTGGAATCCAACCATTAAATCTACGCGAGAAGGGAGGTATAAGAATCTAGCACATAAGTAACTTATAGTAATGCAAAATACTCCTATAGTATTTTAAGTTTAGGTTCTATTGTTCTCATTGTGGTATTATATGTAAGTTTTTAGACTTGTTGCAACCTCACAACCACACTTAGGCACATGCTAGTTAACCATCGGATAATATAGTTGATCAGGCTATATCTTCCCAGTGTTGACCATATGTCTCTAAGTCTAATTGTGTTGCCCAACAATCATAATACTTTTGTACTGTCTTAGTGACATTGATTTTAGTATGAATGCAGGCATGTATACTTAATTAAATATTTTAAATATTTAAAGTATAAACTCTTAGTCAGAGTATTTTAATCCCAATGTATTTATAGTTAGTATATCTTTTATGGGTTGATATACTCAATTCACTATAAACAATGATCTGATACCAATCTGTCACACCCCAAAACCATGAACGGCGGAAACGTTCTGGGGCGGAGGACGTCATGTACAGTATCACAAAAATGAATAGTAGTAAACAAGCAACTGTTGGATTAGTGTCTAAGTCCATAACTATTTTGGTATGTACTTGACCCGATGGTGCATGGTCCTTTTGGGTTGCCTTCACCAAAGCAACTTGATTGGAGAAATAAATAAAGAGAGAGAGGTTATTATGATTTATTAATATGTTATAAGAATAATATATTAAAGGAGAAATCATATTTGTTTAATTAATATTGGTCAATAATTAATTAAGAATTAATTTTGTGATCAAGTGTAATTAATTAAACTAGAGGGGCTGAATTGTAATTATGTGATAGTTACAAAATAAGGTAAGGATTATCTTATATATATGGTGAACGAATTTGAGGTGTAAATCCCTTAGAATTCGACTAGGATAAGGGTTTCTAGGACTTATCTTATGGTTGCTTGGTGGATAATCAACTAGATAAGGATAAGGACTAAAACCTTAATCTTTACACCTATATAAACCCCCTAGGGCTTAGGAATTCGTCTAACCCTTCCCAAGAGGTCCTAAGGACGAATTCTAACCTCCCTCCTTTCTCTTTATACCTTCTCCACTTGCTTATGGTGTTTGTAAGCCATTAGAGGAGTGACACTTGTGACCCTCAGCTTTCCAAGGTCAATTCAAGGAGGAATTGGATTGTTATTGCTATATAACAATCAAGGTATGTTCTTAAACCTATTTACATGTGAATTCTGATTTCCATATGCTAGAATTAGGGTTCAAAGTCTTGGATTCAAAGTATGTACAATAGAGAAACCTAGATCCGAGCTTTAGGGTTTGTATGAGCACATAGGATGTCTTATGACCAAAACCCATCAGCAACAACATCATCCATTGCATTAATAATATAATTTCATACATGTGTGTTCTGTCAAGTTGTATAGACACCAAAATATACATATCAAAATAAAAGATGAGTCTTGAACGAAATTCATCTTCTCAAAAGCCTGGCACCTATACCTGTCTACTGGTGATTTGAGAATACAAGTTATTTTGAAAGCGAGTATCAGCTTAATGCTGGTGAGATCATAAGTATATTAATGTCTGTGTTTGTATGAAAGAATTTGTAAGATGTTTTTGTAAGATGTTTTGTACAATGTTTTGTAAAATGTTTGAACTCTCCTAGAAAACCTTATGTTTCCTACTAACTGTAGCCTTCTACCAAGGCATCTAGTGTCTGTGCGTGTGTCTCTTGTTAGAGTGTGTGTTTTCCCAATTCTGACTATCATTAACCAAAAATGTAGTTTTTACATTACCGTGCATCATGAGAATATTCACGAAGTGAATGTAATGGGAAAATATTATAGTACCGTAGTATTTGTAATAAGTGACTACCGTTGTACTAACTACCTTAAAACAAAAGGTGTTCAAAGTAACATGTGATCGAACTGTATCCTGCTACCGACTCTAGTAAAACGTCGATGTAAGACGCCGTAAGAAATGACATTTGGCACCTGTAGACTTGCAAGTCCCACTGTAGCAAGCAACAAGGTGTAGGATAGTCAATCCAGTATAGATCTATACGCAAAATCATACGCTCCCCAATTAAGGAGATTCGGGATACAAAAACGGTCATGGCAGGAAGTGCCATGACCCGTCTAATGGTTCACATAACTGCATGAATGTATATGTAATGAATGTACTAACTGTAAGTGTACTCTTTCTCTGTCTAGCCTGTAAGTACTGTATTGTTCTGCGTGTGCTAGCGGTAATGTATGTTCTCTCTTTATCTAGCATGTATAGTAATGTACTGACTCATTGTATGTTTCATTGTTCTAGTAATAGTATTAGTATCCTCATGTGCTACCCCTATGGTAACTTACTAGTGATGTAACTGGTACGTATGAACATGGAAGTATACCCTTGCTACCTAAGGGTATTGAATGGACTGGAAGCACCTTTATGACTATATATGTACACATGATATATAACTAATATTTAAACGACCTTCAGACGGATACCCGATACCTTACCAGACCACATCCCGACGGGGAAAAGGAAATAAAGCGAGCTGGCCTTCCTAAGCCTTTTAAACATTACTTATATAACTATACATAAATAGACATGCATTTAATAATAAGTATAACAGAGCTTAAGTATAAGTATTTGATAAGTAAAACAGTTTGAAACAAAATAGTTTGAATAACAGTTTGAACAGTAAGAATGTAATGGGATTGATGTAATAACTATAAGTATTTAACCTGTATCCCCCCATAAAGCATTTAAAAACCTTTAAACCGTTGATTAAGGGGTATGAACTCACCTATAGTGAGTGGTACGGATGAACTGAAGATGTAGGATTGCTAGGTGTCAAGTGAAGTCTTGAACACACTCTATGATCCTAGTTAATATATAATATCACATATATGTATCCAGTTAGTCTTTAAACAACTAATAAACAAAGTCAAGACACCCTAGGACATGCTAAACACCTTATAGAAGTGTTATAAGTCTCAAGGATTGCATCTAAGTGTTGTAGGTAAGGGCTAGTGTGTTTGGGGTTCAAGGAAAACTCCATTAGGGAGTTTACGGTTTTGTGGTCATAACCAAAAGGGTTTATGGTCGTAAACCCTTGGGTTTACGGTCGTAAGCTCACCCCCTTTGTGACCATTTGTTGTTTGAAGCCTTCTAAGCTAATCCAAGCATTCCTACTTCTTGTTTAAGCCTTATGATGTGTTTTGTGGCATCAATACACTCCTAAATGGAGTTTACGGTCCATGGACCATTTCTCCATGAGTTACTACCGTAAACTCCTATGGAACATGGTTTTATAATGTTTTCAAGTTCTAAACACTTCAAGGTAATAGCCTAGGTTAGATTCTAGGCAAAAGGAAGGAGTATGGCCATTTATACCCTCTTTGGGGTGTTTACGGTTTTGGGAGATCCCCAAACCGTAAACACATATAAATGAGTAATTCTTGTGCTTTTTGTGTGATAAACTCATCAAGGAAGGATCTAGACAAGTCCCTAAGGTATTGTGAAGCATCTAAGCACCCTAAGGCACCCTTTTGCACCTTACTTGGTGTTTACGGTTTTGGGAGCCTCCCAAAACCGTGAACAACTTGTTCTTGGGACATTTCCTTGATATTAAGATGTATAGCAAGCTTTAAATGACTCTAGGATAGAAGTACTTACTTTGTGGAAGCTTAAAATGAACAAAAAGTCCAAGAACACTAGTGTGTGTTCTTGGTGTTTTGGAAATCTAATCAAAACACAAAAATGGATGGATGAAAAGATGTATAATCACTAGTAGTTATGATACATCAACTAATCAAGCCAAGAAGTACTTACGTTTTCCGGAAATCGGGTGAAAACCGGGATGATAGTTGAGAGTGTTTGGAGTTTACTCTTTAGGGTGCAAGATAGAAATGAGGTACTTTGGGGAGTAAACTCATGCTTAAGCATGAGTTTACGGTTTTTGGGAGAGTTTACGGCCCAAACATAAAAGTTTGGCCGTGAACTTCTAAGCTACGTGGTATTCGCGGTTTTGAAATTTCAAGACTCGAGACGACATTTCCTTTCACCCGTTCGTTTAAAGATTAATTATTAAAATAATCAAACGAACTTTAAATTTCCTAAAAACAAATAAAAGTGAACTTGACTTATAATTTGTAATGATTGACTTTAGGGTTTGACCGAATGAAAATTTCGGGTTGTCACATTCTCTTATATTCACCCTATACTCTCTTGTGTACCAACGACTACTCCTTCGAAATTTGGCAAAACTTCATTTCGTTGTACCGGCATATCGCTCTTCCTTCGTCTTCAAGAATCATATTATGCAATATGATACATGCATACATTACGTGCTGTAACATTTTCACCTCATATGACCTTGCCCCGACCGTTAGTACTTGCCAACGTCTCTTAAGTACACCAAATGTTCGCTCCACATCCTTCCTAGCTGACTCTTGCGCCTCTTTAAACTTTTTCCTTTTCTGGTCGTTAGGACATGCAAACGATTTCACAAAAACAGACAAGGGAGGATATATACTGTCAGTAAGATAGTATCCACGCTTATATGCTACCCCATTTGCTTGAAAAGGTACATCGTGTGACTTTCCAAGGTAGATATCATTGAATACCGGCGATTGGTCTAGCACATTGATGTCATTGTTTGCACCAGCTGGACCAAAAAATGCATGTCATATCCAAAGATCATGTGATGCGATAGCCTCTAGAATGATCGTCGGCTCTTTGTGGTTGCCTCTCATGTACTGACTACGCCATGCGTTGGGGCATAATGACCAACCCCAATGCCTGCAATTGAAACTACCTAGCATTCTAGGGAATCCATGCTTGCCTTCATGCACCGTGTACAATTGGTGCATATCGTTGATAGTTGGTTTGCGCAAATATCGTTGCCCAAAAACCAAACAGATTGCTTTGCAGAACTTGTACACACACTCCCGCACGGTACACTCTGACATCCTAAAATACTCGTCCCATTTGTTTGCGCCCATGCCGTATGCTAGCTGGCGAATTGTAGCCGTGCATTTTTGAATGGGAGAGAAGCCTTTTTTCCGCCTTGCATCCATTTTCCATTGGAAATATGGAAAGCGGCCTTCCAAATCATCAACAATACATAAGAATAGTTCCTTCCTCATCCGGAACCGACATTGAAAATTTACAGCGTAGATGGCGTCATCTGCAAAATAATCTTCTATAAGGAAATCATGTCCGGCCTCGTGATTTCTACGCAATGACGACTTTCTTAGGTTAGATCGTGCACATGATGTTTCGCCTAGTCGTTTTGATAGTATGCAACCGTTTTCGCCATGACGGAACTGATAAACTTAACCACCTCTATAGCCGTCGAATCGGATGATGAAGATGATGACATTTTGAATAATATTTTTTGGAGAGAAATATAGGTTATGAGTTAAAAAAAAAAGATAGAATGTTGTAGTATTTATAGGTTAAAAAAAGGAAAAGAATATATATATATATATATATATATATATATATATATATATATATATATATATATATATATATATATATATAACGGCTATATAGCCGTTTGGAATCAAAAAAATAAATAAATAGCCAATCATGTGAAGAGAGAGAGAGAGAGAGAGAGAGAGAGTGCGAGACTCCCTCCCCCACTTTTTCCCGCGTTTCCTTTCCCGCACCCCCGGTGCGGTGTTTCTTCGTGTGGGATCGTTTCTCGCGGCTTCCACGCTCACCACTCCGTCCGACCTTATAGGAAAGTCAATTGGTCCGTTTCCCATAAACCATTCAAATTTTCGATCGAATCCGAGACTATAAATTCTTCTTGACATAATTAATAATGATGTCATCAAACTTTCAAATTCCAAACATCTTGACTTGGAACCCCTATATAACATGATCATTTTAATGTAATTGAAATTTATACGAGTACGTATCGAAACAATCAAAATGAGATCTAATGTAAGTTTTAAGTTTGGTTTGTGCGGGTTACATATTTAGTAAGACGCATGAGGGATGAGGGTGTCAGGCCCTCTCTCCCTATAGGATTAAGGGCCAGCGCCTCTTGCGGGCTTATAAACGCAGTGAAAAATGCTTCAAAAATGGTTGATTTGTGTAAAACGAACTAATTTGACTTAGGTAATAACTTTTAACTTGTCAGAAACTTGTAGAAAGCTTCTCAGCTTCTGCCTTCTTTCCTTTGGTTCTTTTGAACTTACTAAAAGTTCTAGGTACAAAATTTTGCAAAAGGCTTAGGGTATTTTACACCATGTTCTCGAGTTTTTTTATGAATGGAAATGGAAGGAAAGGGAAAGAAATGTATGTTATTGAGTTTGTTTAAGGAAGGGAGGAAAATAAATGGGAGGAAGGAGCGTTCTTGAATTTTTTTTTTTTAAAAAAAAAAAGAGGAAAGGATGAAATGAAAAGGAAATATGTTTTTGAGTTTCATTAAGGAGGCAAAAGAAATGAAATAGATGGATTGAAAGGGAAAAAAGGAAAAAAGAACTTATTTTTCATCAAGTATTTCCTCCATCTTTTGGGATGATTGGGAGGGAAGGAGGAGAAGACACAAGAAGAGAAGAAAATTTATATTTCCCCTTTCCGTTCCTTTTAATTCGCTTCCTTTACTTTCCTTAAAAAGTCTCGAGAACGGGGAGTTACGGAAGCAACTATACACAAGAGCTTTTGGTCTTTACACAAAAACAAAAAATTCCTTACATAAACTTCTATTATCCTGTGAAATTATTTGCGAATTCCCATATATATAGTACAAATAGATTTCTAAGAAGGTTTTTTTGGAAACAGCCATTAATTAAAAAGAACCAACACCAAGCAAGCAGCTAGGAGTTCTAAGAAGGTAATTCACCTTAGCACTTCTTTTTTTCACCCAAGTATGGTAATTACAACACTACAAAAATGACTTGATATAAAATTATTAAACGACATATATGACCTGTAGGCGAGGGAACATGTATGGACACCCACGGAAACGTGTGTAAGCCAAACTTAGGACCACTGACCACATATGATTTTTTGATTTTTCATTGTTATTTATAAAAAAATAGGATATATGTTATATATATTTATGTGCTTGCTACTTGTTAGGTTCCAATTTGTTTGGAAAAATATGTGCATCATATACTCCCCTATGTTTTATGGCTTAATGATGTGACGAACATTTAATTCTGGGCACAATATATTATGATATGTGGACCTTTCTTTTGGGATTCGGTTCTAGTAATGTATATATGGTTTGTATTTTATTAATAATTTAATATGAGAACTCACAAGAGTTTATATACAATACTCGAAACCAAACAGCCCATCAAAACTGAAACATGAAAAACTGTTGATAATGACTCGAAGATGTATATATTTTTAAGATAATGTATACAAATTTAATTAAAGTTGGAAGATTATGAGATTGTGTATAGACACTTTTCAAAATTTGTAATTTCAAACATATTGTCTTTGATTATACAAAATCAAATTAATAATAACGTAAGAAATCAATATCACAAATTCATGCAATCAGAGATACAAAACATATAATCATATATTACCTATGTGGTTGTGTTATATATTTTCCTGACTATAATTTCCTGAGAAAATATAAAGGAAAAACATATTTTCTATAAAACCGAAATTGTGTATGTATAAATATTTTACAACTAATTTTGGTTGCTTTCTGAGAAAAAACTAAAAGTGATACACCCGTTACAATGGATACCGTTATCGATAAAACTAGAATTATATTTCAAATTAACGATAGGTTCAATTATAGCTAAAGACCTTCTAGGTGCTATTACATCAGTGGTTAATCAATTGCTAGGGAGGGAGAAGATACTCTTCAAGTTTGGCAACATTTGTTGCCTCTGCTCCTCTTATGCCGCTCTTAAAATCTGACAAGGGAATACGACCTATTGTAGTAGGCACTATATGAAGACGTTTGGTTTCCAAGTTGGCTATGAAAGGTGTTGGTAAAGAAATAGCCAAGTATCTCAATTGATTTTCAGTTCGGGATTGGAGTGTCGAGAGGTGTTGAGGCCATATTACATAGCGCCAACATGGTGTTGTGTGAGCGCCATGATGACGGGTCTCTTTTCATGCTTACTGTGGACTTCTTCAATGCCTTTAACCTTATCTACATTACTTCATGAGTTCAGATTGAGGTGCCCTTATATATCCATGTGGGTAGAATTCATATATAGTCAAGTAGCAAGGTTGTATATAGGAGACACTCATATTTGGTCCATTACTGGGGTTCAGCAAGGAGACCCCTTGGGACCACTTTTTTTTTGACATTGTGTTGCACTTGCTCTTGCATAATATTAAAGATAACTACAAGCTTCTTTTCCATGCATGGTACCTTGATGATGACACACTTAGGTCCCGTTTGATACGCATCTTTCCAGGTCCAGACAAATCTTTCTGGCTTAATGGACCGGAAAGACTGTTTGATATGCACAAAAAAAGGGGTCTTTCCCGATAAGATATGTCTTTCCCAGAAAGCTCCAAAATCATATCTTTCTGGCTGAATGTGCTGGAAAGACAATTATGCACCAAACCATGCCTCTTTGTTTCTTTCTTGGATTATTAATTTTTTTAAATTTATTTTTTATTGAATTATTATTTTTTTTTCATCATTCAGCACAGTCAATCAGATGTACAATCAAACAGCATGGTTTCTTTCCCAACCATAAAACTTTCTCAGACAGCACTTTACCAGACAACACTTTCTCAGACAGAAACTATCAAACGGGACCTTATTGGAGATTCGAAGGAGGTGGACAAAGCATTGGACATCATTAACGCGATCGGCCCAAAATTGGGTCTTTAGTTGAATATCAAGAAAATCGAACTCTTTTGGCCCTCGTGTGATGGTAGAAGCTACGTGAGGGGTTATTCCTGGTTGACATCAAGAGGCCGCATTTGGGGGTGAAACTTCTCAGGGGAACTGTTAATAGAGATGTCAGTTTCATTAGTAGCTTAGCCATAAAGAGAGCCGAAAACGTTGTGAATTTGATGTGTCTTCTTCTACAATTGTCTGACCCCCAGAGCGAGCTCTTTCTGCTTCGGTCTTGTATGGGTATTGCCAAACTTTTCTTTGGGTTGAGGACATGCCAACCCGTTCACATGGAGGAGGTGGCGTTGTTCTTTGACAATGGGTTGTGTGGGGAGATTGAGGACATTGTGGTTTGTGGTGTCTATTTCTTTAGGGACATACAGTGACAAATTGCTTCCCTACCCATTAGGTTTGGTGGTTAGGGTTTATATTCGATAGTAGAGGCTACCTCATATGTTTTTGTTGCCTCATGGACTCAATCTTGGGTATTATAAGACCGCATCTTACGGGATAACAACATATTTGGTATGAATTTGGATTATGCTTGTGCCTTGGCTTCTCTTCGTAACAAGCTTCCGGACATTGACTTAACTATTTTATTATTAAGGATACCGCCCCTAAACCCCAAAACACATTGGCAAGTGCCATTTTTAGTAAAAATTATCCAAGTTATGACGGTTCGACAGAAAGTAGTTCTCCAGTGTTTATGTACACTACATGCTTAAGATTTTCTTCTAACTATGCCTATATCTGCTTGGCCAACATATGTCTCATGTGGAGGATCACACTATTCTCAAATATCGGCTCATGATCCCAATATTCCCAACTGACTAGATATGTGCGATGTGTCGCAAGACATGTTTGGACTAATTTAGAGAACAAACAGTTCATTGTAAAGAACTCACTGGGTTCAAATACAGACACAATATGGTTAATGATGTTTTGTTTGACATATGAATTTTTTGACTGACCAATACAAAAAGGTTTAACAACGCAACTTTTTACCTGTTTGTTATTTGTATTTGTAACATTTATCCTTACGTGGACTTCTATACTTTTTATTTTTAGACTTTATAAAACTAGTACAACATTTAAAGTGTACATAAATCTTATGCTTTGGTAGAATGGAGTATTTTACCTTGAAATAATAAGTTGATTCGAGAATCATCGTCATCATCAAAATTTATTATTTAATAATCAAAAATTAAAGTGTACACAATTTATTTCTCGAGAAAATGAGTGATGTACGAACATCTTCATTGAATTTGAAAAATAAAAACAAATACTTCAGTCAGTAGTTTACTATAATAATTAGAATTAAATTAAATAAAAACTAGACATATTATAAACACTGTAACTCTTTAGTTTTTAAAATCTTTTTTGGCAAATTTATTTAACGAAATACAAATATCTATAGTTCTATACTTTAAGAATTTATTCCCTTTCTTCTTATTAAATCGCGTATTAGAAAAATGATTGAATGCGTATTGATTTCCATATTAAAATTTTAATTCTTTTCTAAACTAAATTTTTATCAATTTCAACAAATACTCAAAAAACTGTTTTCAATGATTGACATTACAAATTAATAATAAAAATCAAGTTACTTTATTTTATTGTTGATTTGTTCAACAATATATCTTTCATTAAATGGAGCTTGTACTTCTGGTTTATCATATTGATTGTATCATTGTATGAATAAAAATAACACCATATCATTTTTAATTTGAACCTCAAAAAGGAAACATTCATAAATTTGAGATCATTACAAGATTAACAGAAGAAGAAAATATTGAAACAGAATTTCATTACAAATTGAAAATTAGTCTTGTGCACTGCCAAGAAAAAAACTCAGGCAGATAACACAGATTACAGGAAATTTCACAAGAGTCACAAGAACCCTAATAATCATACAATTTCATTTTTAATTTAGAAAAAGGGGAGAAGAAGATCAGAAAAAGCATCAAAATATAGCCTTTCTTTTTCTTCTTTTATACCTTCTAATTATGTACTACAGTGGCATGCATAAAGGAACAGCAGCAACAAAAGTACACAGCTTAATCAAATTACCGGAGTCGGAGAAGGCGTCGGAGACTATCAGTAGCTCCGGTATCGATACCAGATCCTGCTGCGGCCGCCTCGGCTTTGCAACTGAGCTTTGGCCGGAGTGAAAAAGTAGGCAAAGGCAAGCTGCTTGGAGGTGGAGAAGGAGTAAACACAACAGAACCTGAAAACTTATCATCAGGAAGAGAAACAATTTCACAGGAGTTGTGAAGCGAGGATGAGAAAACCCTAGAAATAAGATCTTTCGGAAGTTCCTTCGGATCTGGTCCCATCATCTCGTTAATCGATGATTCAGTTGAACACTTTTCCGCTGGTGGCGCTTCCTTCTTCTCGGTCGTGGCCGGTGGAAGCAGATCCCCATCCCTTTCTTCTCTCTTGACATCCTTCTTTTGATTTTTTGATTTTTTTGGTGTGAGAGAATGATCTCGCCCTCGGTTTTTGACACTTTTGTTGATTGGAGGAGGTGATAATCGGATGTTATTGTTAGAAGAACTATTGCTACGAGAGATATTCATATTCAGATGATTTAGCGGCAGTGGGATTGGAAGAGGAAGAAGAGGCGGCTGTTGACGGTGGTACTGGAGATTCTGCCGTCCGCCGAAAACCGGCGGATACGAATGAGAGAGAGACGACGGAGGCATAGACATTAAACCGCCTCCGCCACAGTATCCAGTGGCGAGAAAGCTCGTCAGAAGCTGATTATCAGATGGATACGAAACCAAAGCACGGTTACCAAAATTCCTTTTAGGATTTCCGATCCGGTGCTTGTAATCGCCGGATGAGTTCCTCATAACTGCCTCCATTTCCAAAAGCTGATTAATAAAAAACTTAGTAGATTAAGATAGAAAGAGATTTTTTGGAAAAAAATCGAAGAAGCTTTGATTGATCTCAAATAAACACGGATCAAAAGCTGAGATAATACTTATGAAACTTAACAACCAACTAAGAAGCTAATATACACGGATTTCACTGAAAGTTATATAAAGGAAACAAATTCTAACATAAGATTAATGAACTACTGAATTCAAATTGAATCTCTTGTTAAATTATGAAGAAATTTGACATAGAAAAGGGGATCTGGAGATGAAGAACACCCTAAATGGGGTTTTGTCTGTTTTTATAAAAGACAGCTCGTTTTGCTGAATGAATCATTCATACACCAACTCAAGGGATCTTTAAATAGAGGAAAAATCTCCAACGGCTACTTATTTATTTATTTATTAAATAAATAAAATACTATCACTATTTTATTTATTTTATTATTTACCTCTAGAATAATCATAATCATAATAATTTTACCTCTAGAATAATCATAATCATAATGCATGTAATAAAAATAAAAATATATAACGCGAGACATTTTTGGTGTTCTTTCTCTTTATTTTTATAAGTATATTAGTTTTGTAAGTTTTAATTACAAATATACTGGGTATGATTGTTCATGTTTTATTACTAAAGGGTTTATTATAGGAGTCATGGATTTATAATACAATACCACAGAATTAAAGTGTTTATTAAAGCCTTAATACTAATGAAATGATAAAAATATTACATTTCAATTAAAAAATTCCACATAAACATAGCAACATCACATCATTCACATTTAACTTGGTATTATATGAAAAAGTTTAGTAATATAAATTGAACAAATAGAAAATGATATTGTTATTTATGACTTCAAATCTTTTTTACACTTCACATAGTTTTAACAAAGATTTTTTTATGAGGATCCATAAAACTATGTTTATGACTTTATGTATATTATTAAATATTAAATAATATAAGTATGTGGAGTCATTAAACATTTAAATAATAACTTAAAAATGTTGATATAGAGTCAGAATTAATAGTAACGACAGAACACCTTTACTTAACAAGAAAAGCGGGCCAGATTGAGCAGAGTCGACGAAACATGAGGTATTTTATGTCAAATGCGTTTTCAACTTTTTCTTTTTTGTTTAAATTGAATATAGAGATTGATTCGGAAAATGACAAAAAACAATAAATGGTTTGAAGAAAATAACCAAGTAAAAACATATTTCAGAAAATGACCAAAGGATCCGCAGAGCATCTTTTGTGGATCTATTAAGCCTTCTGCGGATTTGCTACACCTGTGCGAAATGTAGGTTTTTTTTAATTTTTGACCAAAGGATCCGCAGAGCACCCTCTGCGGATCTATTAAGTCCTCTGTGGATTTGCTACACCTCTGCCGAATGTAGTTTTTTTTAATTTTTTTGCGTTAATTTTAGTTTATTAATATTAATATTATTTTTTTTAAATACACTAATACATTATGTTATTATTATGTAAAAATTTTGACAAAAAAAGGTTTTTTTTCCGTTTTTTTTTGCGTTAATTTTAGTTTATTTATATTAATTTTTCTTTTAAATACACTAATACAAACAAAATACATATAAATAATGTAATACAAACCGGTGCATATAAATAACCTAATTAAAATTATACAAATATTCCATGTTTTTGATAGGTTAGAAAACATATCTTAAAAAACATAAACATACAACCCTCATAATAAACATACTTTGAAATAAACTTTATTCATTCAAATTGAACCACGGAAACTTTGATCTGTTTTCGTATTCTGTCCATGAGTTATCTGTTGTTTGTGTCCCTAGGTTTACTGTCTCTTGCGTCCATTGGTTATCTGGCTCTTTTTTTTGGTCAAAATTTTTACATAATAATCACATAAAGTATAAGTGTATTTAAAAAAAATATTAACAAACGAAAATAAACGCAAAAAAAAAAACAAAAAAATATTAAAAAAATTAAAAAACCAACATTCCGCAGAGCTGTAGCTAGATTCGCACAGGCTTTAATGGATCCGCTGAGGGTGGATTCCCAAAGAGTTCTGTGGACTGATATCAAACATAAGTTTATTATTTTTAACCTTTTTTTGTCAAATTATTTACATAATCACATAAGGTATTAGTGTATTAAAAAAAATTAATATTAACAAATGAAAATGAACGCAAAAAAAAAAAAAAAAAAAAAAAAAAAAAAAAAAAGAAAAAAAAACAGCAATTCCGCAGAGCTGTAGAGGATCCTTAGAGCATTTAATGGTTCCGCAGAGGGTGTACACTGATCCGCTGATAACGGTTCTGTGGATTTCCAAACAGTTATGTGGACTAATATCGAACATAAGTTCGTTATTTTTAACATTTTTTTTGTCAAATTATTTATATAATCACATAAGGTATTAGTGTATTTAAAAAAAATATTAATAAACGAAAATGAACGAAAAAAAAACAAAAAACGAAAAAAATAAAATAAAAAAAAACAGCAATTCCGCAGAGGTGTAGCGGATCCGCAGAGCAGCTAATAGATCCGCAGAGGGTGCTCTGCGGATCCTTTGGTCATTTTCTAAAATCCATTTTTCCTTGGTCATTTTCTTCAAACGGCCTTTTCTTTTTGGTTATATCACAAATTTTCTCTTGAATATAAAAAGAAAGACTTTGACCTCGTGAATTTAAAGAAAAAAAAGTGAAATATAATTATAAAAGATGATGATGATACATGTTATATGACTTCTAAGAACTAGGAGAGATCTTTGGAAATTTCTTGTTCTTTTTTCTTGAGATTTTATTAAATTTTATATCTGTATTTTATTTATTGTAAAGGTATTTTGATTTAAGTACATATTATAAAAAAAGATATATGGTTGCAAATTAAAAGAAAATAGTAAAAAAAAAAAAAAATTCCAAGATACGTTTTATAGAAAGTTTAAGATATCTCAAATACTTTTTATTGAAAACTGTTTATAATATATGAAATACAAAATCACTTACCTTTTCTGATTTATCCAGTTTAATCTTATCTTTATTAAAATACAAGTATAATTATACATATTGCAATTTGTTAGCATTTTACTAACTTTATGCTTACTTATTTACGTATAAATAGAAATGATTTTAATATAATATATACTTTTTACTAATTTTTTTTTTTTATAATTCAACTATGTCGAGTTAACTTTAATAATGTCATTATGGTTTTTTAAGTTAATTAGGAAGATGTGATATATGTTTTTGTTAATACCATTGATATCTTTCAATTCTTTGAATTTTGATTATCGTATGTTGTAGATATTGCTCATTAAATTATTAGGCATGCAAAAATAACCTTATGGTATAAAATAATAGAAAATACATAGAAAATACCGATTAAAGTTTTGTTTCCATTGACATGGTCGCTTTTGAGGCCAATAGCATCAAACAATATATTCTTAATCATATTTTATGGTTTGATAATCCCAATTTATATAGACTTGTTACTTGTTAGGTATATATGATTAACACTTGTAACAATAATGAGTGGAAATATGATTTTATGTGATTTTGGCCTTAGAGAATGACAGCTATAATCAGACCAGAACTTATTTGTGGTTTTTATTTGGTATATCCATATATTGTATAAACAAGAGTGAACAAATACAAGGAAATTATATGGGTTTGCATGTGAATTGGCCTATGCTAGCGACATGTAGATTAAGATTTGATATTTGAATCACCACCACATATACGAACATATTAAGCAAGAAACTAGTTCATACATGGAGTTATGTAATCAAAAGTCAAGTTACACTGGTAGAAATTGTATCTAGTCCCGTGAATTTGACTAAATTATATAAGAATAACCGCATTTAAAAAAAACACTTCATTTTATATTATTATTATTTTTAAAAGCCACTCATATTTAATTTTTATTTTCAGAAAAATCATTGATAACTAAAAAAAGATTTTAAAAAACCATTACTCGTAGAAAAACTATTTTCACAAAGTATAACACAATTTCTGACTATTAAAAATAGCTTTAACGACTAATATATTTTCTCATCCACAAGCCTTCTAACCAAACTCATACTTATTTTTCTATAAAGTTTTAAGGTTATAATGTATTGCATTCATATACATCGTTAGTCGACTTTCATTATGATACTTAAACTTCAATCTAGATCTTGTGATTGAAAATAAAGATTAAGTTGACGTTTAATATATGTGTATAAAAAAGCCGAAATGACAATAAAAACAACAAAATAGAAAAACAAAACTAACTATCATCTAATGTTGGTGCAATGAAGATACCGTGGAGGCGTGGAATGTTAAATACTTGTGGTGTTGTTTTTGAGTTTGCATTCGTTGAAAGTTCATTGTTATATTTGGTTAACATCGGCAAGTACATTGCTTTTGTGCAGTTGGTTTCAAAGTGTTGCTTTTAGTTGAATTTGTTGATTGGGGTTCTATTTTGAAGGTATTGCTCCCATAAAAGTTCATAGTATATTAAAGTGGATTGTTGTTTAGTGGTTGGTATAGAAAGTTCATTGTTATTTTTAAATGGTTCGAGTTGAATTTGTATGTAAATTATTATGTTCTATTTGAATCTTCGTATGTTTTTATTTGAGTTGGAAATGATTTATGTTAAATTCGATTTTGTATCACGTTTTGTATTTTTTATAATTATTTAACAATTTTATTCAGATATTTATCATATAGATATATTTTATCCGTCACTAAATACAATAGAATGGTAAAATTGTTGTTTTCATCATTCCAAAAATGTACAAAGCACACTAAGATTTGTTGCCACGTTATACGTCCGTATGTTGTTGGTATAAATGTTCACCTTCCACTTAACTATACAACTGATCAAACTGTAGATATCATATTGTTTATTACTAAGTAATACCTACTTAGGGGTCGTTTGATATATGTTCTAACTGGGTCTAAAGAGGGATTGGGTCTAACAAAATCCAATTGGCTTGTTTGATAAGGATTTGAAAGTTAAAGACTCGGTCCAAGGTTTTCATTAGATTCGGTCCCCCATTTTCTATTGATGGACCGGGAACAATCCACTTCTCATTCCTTGCATCGTCGCTTCCTTCAATAGAGCAAACACCGGCGACGCCTCATCAGCCTCTACCGGCGGCAACCTCCAAGCAGCTCAACAGGTAAATCGACTTTTTCTTCTTCTTCTTCTTCTTCTTCTTCTTCTTCTTCTTCTTCTTCTTCTTCTCCTAAAATCAGTAGAATGGTCGATTCCTTCTACAACCCTTCCTTCGCCCTTCCTTCCACATAGCACACCACCAACAACACCTCAGGGGCCTCTACCGGCGACGACCTCCTGAGCAGCGCAGGTAAGCGGATTTTTTTATTCTGATTTTCCCCTATTAGTGATCAATTGAACTGTAACAACCAAAATTTCAAAACAATTAAAACTTTTCAAAACCACTCATTTTAATAACGTTGTTACAAAAAGGTTTTCAATACATTATTTAACAAAGTATTTTCCCAGGTTCATATCATAAAACATCAATGCGAGAAACGGTACGATCACGCCTTTGCCTCGCCACAGACTCCTGAGAACCTGAAAACATAAAACCACAACTGTAAGCCCGAAAGCTTAGTGAGATACCCCCAAAATACCAACCACATATACGCCTTTCCAGGCCTCGACCTTCCGGTCCAAAACATATCGCCTTCCGGCCCATAACGCAATGCCTTCCGGCCCATAACATATTGCCTTCCGGCCCACCGCATAACAAGCATATCGATCATAACAAAACATAGAACGACCCTGCATACCGGGTCACACCCTAGGTCTAGCAATCATACGCATAACACATAATCATATAACAGTTCATAGTCAGCAATCGGTCGACAGACCACATAACATAGCATTACTCTATTCAAGATACCGACCTAGCCGGTCACTAGCATAACATCACCCTACGAATCAGTCAACATACTAAATGCACACATACGCCTTTCCAGGCCATGACCTTCCGGTCCACATAGCAATGCCTTCCGGCCCACAACACATAACCACTGACAACTACCCGGATTTCCATCCGATAAAAAGGTTGGCCTTGGTGCCATAAACCCTAGCGATATAGTGAGGATAACTCACCTCGAAACTGCCGACTGAACAGATAACTCAAGCTGCTCCAATCACTGATACGGTCTCCACCTCCGGACAGCCACCAATGCACTGAACTCAACAATAATCAACAATTACCAAAATACCCCTGGAACCACTGGTCAACCCTTGGTCAAAGACAAGGTCAAAGTCAACCCCTGACTGACCCTACTCGCCGAGTCAACCCGATGACTCGCCGAGTTCCCATACCCAGAACTTCACTCAATCCGCGACCTAACTCGCCGAGTCACCCCGAGACTCGCCGAGTTCAACAACTCTGAGTCCACTCGCCCTCAACTCACCGAGTCATCCCTTGACTCACCGATTCTCTAAGATTCCCTTTCTACACGTCGAGTATCCCCCTTGACTCGACGAGTTTCTCCTAAAAGAATCGCGGGGCCACCCCGACTCAACTCGCCGAGTCTGAAGAACAACTCGGCGAGTCCCAGTTAATCTTCAAGCTACTCGTCGAGTCTGTTCATCGGGCTCGGCGAGTCCATGCCATGCAACCGCTCAAACTGCTTTCTAAGGTCAGATCTGCTCCGACAATTCATAGGTCTGGCCTTCCTAGACTGGTTCCTTACGTAAAGTCCTCATTTCGGTGCTCATAATACACTCCATGACTCATAATTCACATTTTAACCTAAGGCATAAGGATTCCAATCCAAAACCTCTATTGATTCCCGAAAAGCTCAGGCATGGGACACTCTGGACTTCCAAGAGTCCCAATATAGGGTTCCAATCGCTTGGGGGACTAAGGAAGCACTCAATCTAGCCACAAAAGGGTTCCATAAACCCTAAATCCATATACACATCAACATAGAAGGGAACAACTCGAAAATATTACCTGAATAACGTTGCTCTGTGTCCCCAATCCTCAGAATATGGCTTTTCCTGTTGTTCCCTTAACCAAGCCTCCTCCTCCTTGCAAAATAACACTTCCAAGATCAATAATGGTCTTCTACCTTGCTCCAGATGCTCACAATCGTATTAGGGTTTCACTCAAAGGACTAGGGTGAACAATGACGACCATAAGGCCCCTTATATATGTCCCAAACCTGGGAAGTTAGGGTTTCGCTAAACAGCGCGGACTCGCCAAGTCCATATCCGGACTCGTCGAGTCCAGTCACGAACCCGCGACCAGATCTGCGATCCTACTCGGCGAGTCTGAGCTCCAACTCGCCGAGTCCCTTCTTAAAACACCCAAAATCATAAATATAACAATACTTGGAATTTCGGGCTGTTACAATTCTCCCCCACTTATATTAGGCTTCGCCCTCGAAGCCTACATCAACTCAACTCCAAGGATATTCCCACAACGCTCCACCGGGCCTTAACCGGCCCAGGTCTCTCAAGGCATAAATATCGAAACTCGAACATACATTCCCCTCCTTCACGGTGTCCTGATCACCATCTCGAACCGGGCATCGACTGTACCCCTGATCATCACTCTCAACAACCAAGAATTACCCAAGATGCAACTCTGCCCTAAATCGCAACGATCACTCGACCCATAAGAGCTAGAAAACCCTGAACCATCGAATCCCCAATCCGAGTTCCACCCTATCCATTCCGCAACGACGGAATGACCCATCCTCAATCTCTGAGCAACTCTCACGAGTTCCCCTCTTGCAACCGCATACTTATGCTGAACTAGCCCCTACACCCTCAGGTTGGGAAAACCTGACGCACTGATAATATCCTCAAACATCTCCCAGAATGAATCACTAATATACACCCCATACCCTGATAAGAATCACACTGAGAGTTCAAGACTCTCTCTCTCTCTCTACATCCCTTCCGAGCCTTTTGGCTCTACACTTGCGGATTTCCCTCCGCGACCTCAGCGGTCATTCCAAACCGGATGAGCTTCTAATCCACTGTCGCAAACACGCTGCTCACTAACCATACTCGAATTGCTCTAACATAACTCTGCTCTGCCACTTTCACTTCCGTGAACTTGCACTCCCTCTCGGAGTTACACACCTCTTACCTTTCTCTCTTCCTTTACCAAGGAATCCACCCGGCTACAATGTCACTTCGACAAATGCCATGGTGCTTGCCCGACGCTACACCACCCTTAGCGTGTCCGCTATCCATCCAATACACTTATTCTGACTCTCCTCGCAGGGACTTTCAAGCCCATGCACTACCTCAACTAAACAAAATCGCTACCCTGGGGCCAGACCTTCCATTGCAAACACACTGCAACATACACAATCCGCAATCTCAAACTGATCCAACAATACCAACAGAGTCTCCAGCATGACTGGACCGACTCACACAACACATATTACTCACTCGAGGCTATATCTCTGTGGGTCCGTACACCCAAACTCTGCGAACCCTCAGGTTCTAACTCTGGGAACCTTCCGGTTCCAACTCTATAAACATGCACAGCATAAATCCCACGGAATTAATGCAGTACAACACATCACGTACATAAAGCATACAAATACTCTGATTACATAACCCCGGTTACCTACTCAAACTTGATCCCGGCCTGCTTCCAGGCCTCCACAATCAAATGCCCTTGGTCTGTATCCCGCCCCACATGCCCGACACTCGCTCCCATCAACCTATACTCTGGGCTGACAGAACACTGCTGAATCCCAACAGCTAAGCATCCTCAAATACTCATCGATCTCCCGGAGAATTCTCTAATTCTCCCCCACTTAAAGCACTGACTAACAACCACCAGTCGCCAACAACGACCTTCCAAAACAACCCTACACAAAGAGAACACTTACACACTGGCTGCTTCCCACAAGCATAAACAACCCTCAGCAAAACACATCTCCTCACTGATCAATCCGCTCAAAAGAATCCGATCTCCACTTATCCATTCCACGATTGTAGATGCTACCCGACACTCAACCCAATTTCGCATCTCCACTAATAACCCTCACGAACGATAACCAACGATAGCACAAAACACCAAACTATAATCATACCATACCCTCAGGGAACAACGGATACCAAAACGAAAACCCGAAACATAAATCCATAACCAAAAACTTCAACCCGCAAAACGACGAATACCGCATCGAAATCCACACAAAGATACCAGCACAAACAATACACCCCCATAATCGCAAGATAACAAAACATGAAGAAGAAACATACCCGCAGCTGCCTCCGGCACTGCTCCGACTCCCTCTGCCGCAAGCTGATAAGCACGACCCTGAGTCCTTGGGGCTCCGCTCCATCCTGTCCTCCTCCTGAACTCCTCAAGGTGGCCGGTGCTAGAGCCTGCACCGGTCCTGCAGAAAGCTGTGGACAGTTGACCCTCAAATGTCCAACCTGCCAACAATGATAACAAATCCTCAGATCCCGAATCGGCACTGACTGCCGACAATCCCGCGCATAGTGCCCCTCCTTTCCACACTTGCGGCATGCACCACCGGACCAACAAACTCCGGTATGACCCATCCCACACTTCCCACAAGTATGGCCGCTCAGATTCCCTACTTTAACATCAACGGTCCTGGACCGTTTAGGCGCCGGCTGCGACTGCATCGGAGCCTGCCTCAGCTCACACAACTGCAACTCAACCTCTAACTCACGCCGCCTGGCGGCCTCCTGCAACTCCAACAAAGTCTCACACCCCTGCACAGACATGAACTGTCTGATATCCCCCCCCCCCTTGATCATACTCAGATATCGGGACATCTGAGCCTGCTCCGAAGCGAACTCAGGGCAAAACATCGCCCTCACAAAGAACATCCTGGCGATCTCAGTCACCGACTCCAAATCCTGCTTCAGCTCAAGGAACTCCTGAGCCAATCTTTCACTCTCATCCCGCGGAACATAGCGAGTGCTGAACATCTCTCTGAACTGATCCCATGAAACCGCAGCCCTCTGCGCATCGGAATATGACCCCGTGGTCAATCTCCACCAATCCTTCGCCCCGAGCCTCAACAGGTTCAGAGCACCCCTCACCCCCTGATCCGCAGGGCATAAACGCGTGGAGAAACACCCCTCCACGTCTGATAACCATCTCATAGCAACAATCGGGTCCTGGACTCCATCGAATGTGGGAGGCTTCGTATAATAGAAATCCCGATACTGAAAACCCCGACTAGCTCCTCCCCTTACAGCCGCTGCTACAGCCGCTGTAGCCGCCGCGGCAGCCGTCTCTGCGAGAGCCGCATATCGCTCATCAAAATACTCAATCATGGCGGTCTTGATCGACCCAACAATTCTGGCAACTCAGCCCGAAACAATGCAACAACCCCATCACGTAGGATCTCGCGAATCCTCGCGTCCAACTCGCTCGTGCTCGTCTGGCCGATAACCTCAGACGGCACCGATCCACCCGGAACTCGCTCTCCAGCTCCCGATCCTGATCCGGATCCACTATCATCATGCCTCAAAATCTCCATACCGAAGACACCATACCAATCTCAGACACTTCCCACAATCCTGGGATCCAACTCTCACAACCCAACCCTAGAGATCATGGTTTCCCTGATACGCGTATGGGTCCTGTGCTTTCAGTAGTACGGGCCCATACTACCTTCCACACCTACCCATATTTGTATGAAGTACTACCACAATACCCTAGAGAACATGCATAACAACTATCAACCCTCACCACTAGAGGAACACTGAGAATCTCCCATAAGGGACCCTAGGCTACAGGCATCGCAAATCAGGCAACATTATCATGAATTCCTGAAGATCCCTAGCCTAACTCTAGCATGTTGTTCTATCAGGCAACATGGTATCTTGGGGTTACTTACTGGCTCCAGCTGATCGTACCTCCGCGTCCTCCCTTTACTTAATTTGAAAACCATTTTAAATTTTCTCTTTTTAAAATCCTCCTCGATTTGAGACTGGAGTCACACGAATGTTCCCCCAATTCACTCAAACCAAGGCTCTGATACCAACTTGTAACAACCAAAATTTCAAAACAATTAAAACTTTTCAAAACCACTCATTTTAATAACGTTGTTACAAAAAGGTTTTCAATACATTATTTAACAGAGTATTTTCCCAGGTTCATATCATAAAACATCAACGCGAGAAACGGTACGATCACGCCTTTGCCTCGCCACAGACTCCTGAGAACCTGAAAACATAAAACCACAACTGTAAGCCCGAAAGCTTAGTGAGATACCCCCAAAATACCAACCACATATACGCCTTTCCAGGCCTCGACCTTCCGGTCCAAAACATATCGCCTTCCGGCCCATAACGCAATGCCTTCCGGCCCATAACATATTGCCTTCCGGCCCACCGCATAACAAGCATATCGATCATAACAAAACATAGAACGACCCTGCATACCGGGTCACACCCTAGGTCTAGCAATCATACGCATAACACATAATCATATAACAGTTCATAGTCAGCAATCGGTCGACAGACCACATAACATAGCATTACTCTATTCAAGATACCGACCTAGCCGGTCACTAGCATAACATCACCCTACGAATCAGTCAACATACTAAATGCACACATACGCCTTTCCAGGCCATGACCTTCCGGTCCACATAGCAATGCCTTCCGGCCCACAACACATAACCACTGACAACTACCCGGATTTCCATCCGATAAAAAGGTTGGCCTTGGTGCCATAAACCCTAGCGATATAGTGAGGATAACTCACCTCGAAACTGCCGACTGAACAGATAACTCAAGCTGCTCCAATCACTGATACGGTCTCCACCTCCGGACAGCCACCAATGCACTGAACTCAACAATAATCAACAATTACCAAAATACCCCTGGAACCACTGGTCAACCCTTGGTCAAAGACAAGGTCAAAGTCAACCCCTGACTGACCCTACTCGCCGAGTCAACCCGATGACTCGCCGAGTTCCCATACCCAGAACTTCACTCAGTCTACGACCTAACTCGCCGAGTCACCCCGAGACTCGCCGAGTTCAACAACTCTGAGTCCACTCGCCCTCAACTCACCGAGTCATCCCTTGACTCACCGATTTTCTAAGATTCCCTTTCTACACGTCGAGTATCCCCCTTGACTCGACGAGTTTCTCCTGAAAGAATCGCGGGGCCACCCCGACTCAACTCGCCGAGTCTGAAGAACAACTCGGCGAGTCCCAGTTAATCTTCAAGCTACTCGCCGAGTCTGTTCATCGGGCTCGGCGAGTCCATGCCATGCAACCGCTCAAACTGCTTTCTAAGGTCAGATCTGCTCCGACAATTCATAGGTCTGGCCTTCCTAGACTGGTTCATCACGTAAAGTCCTCATTTCGGTGCTCATAATACACTCCATGACTCATAATTCACATTTTGACCTAAGGCATAAGGATTCCAATCCAAAACCTCCATTGATTCCCAAAAAGCTCAGGCATGGGACACTCTGGACTTCCATGAGTCCCAATATAGGGTTCCAATCGCTTGGGGGACTAAGGAAGCACTCAATCTAGCCACAAAAGGGTTCCATAAACCCTAAATCCATATACACATCAACATAGAAGGGAACAACTCGAAAATATTACCTGAATAACGTTGCTCTGTGTCCCCAATCCTCAGAATATGGCTTCTCCTGTTGTTCCCTTAACCAAGCCTCCTCCTCCTTGCAAAATAACACTTCCAAGATCAATAATGGTCTTCTACCTTGCTCCAGATGCTCACAATCGAATTAGGGTTTCACTCAAAGGACTAGGGTGAACAATGACGGCCATAAGGCCCCTTATATATGTCCCAAACCTGGAAAGTTAGGGTTTCGCTAAACAGCGCGGACTCGCCGAGTCCATATCCGGACTCGTCGAGTCCAGTCGCGAACCCACGACCAGATCTGCGATCCTACTCGGCGAGTCTGAGCTCCAACTCGCCGAGTCCCCTCTTAAAACACCCAAAATCATAAATATAACAATACTTGGAATTCCGGGCTGTTACATGAACTATTCTAGTTATATGATTGTTATCTCTAATGATTTGTGTTTAATGATTGGGGGTGTAGTTTTGTTAATTTCATGATTTCTCAAATGGGGCTTCATGTAATAGGGGTGGAGTTCGTGTCTTGTTTTGATTGCTGCAACATAGCATTTTGGGTTCAACACACTTGCATTTAGGGATTGGTGGTAGAGTTTTTTTTATGTGTTATTGGATTAGTTTCTGGTAATGTGTGAATAAATGTTATATGTTATTGGATTAGCTTTGGTCATCTGGATATGTGTTATGGATTAAATTGTCAAATGTAGATCAAATGTGTAAATGTGTGCATAAAGGTTTTTTCTAGATTTATATCAGAGTTTTGCATTTTTTCATCTGATTAGGGTTAAATTTGGCATTTGAGAGATGTTAATCTTTTATGAATCTAATATGTTAATCATACACCTCATGTTTTGTTTGACAAGAAAATAAAAGTAAATTGTTTTTGGTTTTTAGTTATCTACTTTTAGAACCTTATTCTTTAGAATTTATTCTTGCAACTAATGATGTGTTATTAAGTTATCTACTTTGAGGGTAATATAGTCATTTTATAAAGTCAGTCAGATGCAAAATCAAACAGCAAGTTTCAGTCAGAAGTTAACTCAGTCAGAACTTCTAACTCAGTCAGCTTCTAACCCAGTTAGCTCTAACTCAGTTACTAACTATCAAACGACCCCTTAGTTGTTTTGAGTTCATTGTCTCTAAATTTAGGTTGAATAATTTCCTCTAATAAAGCGAGGGGGAGGGGGTATTAGCATATGTTTTGGTAATTCTGGTTTTTTCGGGATTTCTTTTTAATTTTTCGTAATAAATGGCAAATTTCGTATTTAATTCGTCTTAGTTAGGTAATTATCAGTTGTAATTGATTTTTATACATCTATTTCCTTTTATCACATTTCAATACATTCCAACAGCTTCACTGCCTCAATCAACTCGAATCTTGATCAATTGGATGCCTCACAGAAATCCGAACATAGATTATGATTTCATCTTGTTTTAATCCATCTTTTTCATTGTCTAAACATATTAACATGATTATTGGTTTGGTAAGTTAACGAACTCAAGTTTTTTTAAAGATATAGACATATTGAGCATGAAATAAAGGATGGAATGACAAGTACTAACTTTGAGTCAAGTTGTAATATCATAGTATCTTTAGTTTTGATCGTTTCAAACTTTCAATAAACAATATTTAAGTAAAATAACTTTTCCTAGAAACGAGATAAATCCTTTTTCTCAAGAAAGATTTGACGTGAATTGTATATGTATTCCTCTTTAAGATTAATAACGTGAACAATACAAAATCAATTATATTGAATAATTGAAATATATAGAATCTTTGATTTACCATGGGGACAAAAGTCTAAAAAATAGCCCATAAAGTAGTCGTCCTGGATTTTAGCAACGACCATTTGACGTCAGAATTAACTGTAGGCCGGCAGCCGCCAATTCAATCTTCGCCGTAGATCACCCATGGCCGTTGAAGGAATTGTGGCCGTTGATTTATTTCGTAAGTTCCTCGAAAGTTATTGTGGTCGGAAAGCAACCGATGAACGGATCCCAGCCATACACGTGGCGTGATGACGTTTCCCTCACGTGGAGGGAATTGCATTGCCTACACAATCTCCAATTTCCTTCTTTAAAAAAGCAGAAAGAAAAAGATTCATCAACTTTATGAAATCATATCTTTAACTACAATCTAAATGTATTGGATCCTATTAATGTATCTCTTTAAGCTAGTTAATAATACATTTTTATTAAAATCATGGTATGTGCAATTGTGCATTATTTCAATTATTATATGTTAACTTTTTTTTTTCTCTGTTTTGCAAATTGCATTAAAATAGCTTCAAACATTGCTAATATATGCATTATGCATTTAACTATTTAATCGAAGTGAAACACGGTTTTAAACTAATGACTTCCCAATTGTAAGGATACTAACAAAACTAATCGTGATGAATAAAATATTTAATAAGAATAACCAAAATCTTCTCACTTTTGTAGAATGATCCGTTGTTTTGGAGCTCCACATTCCAAACTATTGATGTTGTTTTGGAATTTTAGAAAGGTTGATCAGACGTGGGAGAAAACTAATCTTGAATATGACATTGTATGGAAAATGTATACTCTAAATTGACATAATACATTCCGTACTGAAACATTGTACCTTCCAAAGTGAAATCCGAGCTTGAAAATTTTCTAGGTTATGATGCTTTTCGCATTTGTTAAGAAGCTCACTTCCCTTTGACATCTCAATATGTCTTTGTATTATGGAAATTGAATTCTTGTAATCATTACTTTAGAGTCTTTATTTGTAGCGGGGAACAGTGAAAGCGTATACATGTTGCAATGCAATATGTGGTTCTAGATTACACACATTATTGTGTGAATTTCGCAAATAATATTGTAAGAACCTGAAATTTAGAGAAAAATGACTTTTAGTCGAATATTGAAAAAGTTTGCAAAATTGTCATTTATGAGAAAAAGATGAGAATATGAAGATGTGACTTCATGAAAGTGGCCAAGAAGAATTTAAGTCACTAAAATGATATTAAATGAGTAAGTTCAAAAGAAAGAATGCATGAGATATGCCTTTTGGCCAAAAGGGTAAAATTGGTATTTTTTATGCTTTTTAGGCTAAGTTTGTGACTTAATAGATTAAGACCCATATTAATAGATAGAGTATGTTCCCACATCCGTGTGGATATAAATATCATAGAAAACGGATGAAAAACTAAGAAGTTATGTACGTTAGAAGTTGGGGGAAAAGTTGTCCCCAAAGTTAGAATGAAATCAGCAATGCAGTTTACTGATTCCCGGTTACGATGGCACGATATACAGCTCACCACAACACATTGAGTGGAGAAAAGGACTTAGACACAGTTCTTCTTCGTAAGAGAGAATTAGTAACGTACTTTTCCCCGCGACGCGGTGTATGGACACCACGGTGCGGTGCCTAAAGTAGGATGTCATTAAGAAAGAGCCCCATTGCATGACAAGTAGAACTCCACGACGTGGCAAACAAGTGGTTATCATTGACCACGGGTCAATTGGTTACCACAACATGGTGTCACAACTTAAAGGTTGTTAAGCCCTCATTCTTGTCACTGGACAAGGTTTCAATACCCCTAATAAACTTACACTTCAATTTTTCTGCCTACTTAATATCTTTACAATACATGGTATAACTAAATATTCCTTTAACTTAATTTGAACTAAATATCATTGGCATACCTTAGTTTGTAACTAGACCAATTCACTTTTCATTATTAATAAAGTCTTCACGATACTATCACGATAAAGAGTATGACTATACTATTATCCAACTTAATTGGATCTAAACATCATATATACTTCTTAGTTTAAAAACTTAAACACGACTACAATCTTTGTAATCAGCTTCCAATATTAACCCTATTTAGACAACACTACTATAATTTAGTGTGTATATTTAACACAGAGTAATATGTATTTAAGCTTTTATTAAGATTTTCATGTAACTTATCGTATATACCCTTAACACATTTATAATCATGTATGTTATCAAATATATACATTTAACAACACATTTATAATCATGTATGTTATCAAATAAGCATTTAATTCATATATAAACATTCATCATATATTTAATACTTTTAAAAAAAATATTTTGTATTAAATTTTTGTTCATAAAAATAATTATGCACTCACATGATTGAGGTGAAAGACTCACGGAAAAGTTAGATCCTTGACTGACGCTTTAGTTTTCCTTTTTAAAAAACATGAATACGAATATTCCTAAGCCATAGTATTTCGTTCGTATTTATAAAGGTTATTCGTAATAATTGTTTTTATCATATTTATCAATAATCTCAAAAGAATACTGACTTTTGAAAAAATATACATAGAGATCTTTCTTTGTATCATTAATATGTAGAATCCCTCTACAACTTTTTATCGAATCAACAAAAATAATTTATTGATGATGATAAATACATTAACAATAATAAAACAAATCAAAAAAGTATTAATAAAACAAAACAAAATAAAATTGACTTTATTTTGTCTATGACTATAAAAAAGGCTTTTGATAATCTTAGAAATAATAAGCGGGAGTCATATATATATTTTTTTTTATCTTACTTGTCACAAAAATATGTATTTTTTAAATTATCACAAACGCAGATTATTAACTTCAATAAATTAAGATCTATTCTTCAATATATTGAACGTCTTTTTTTTTTCTTAAGATTGAAATAAATGATTTTTTGGAAGACAATCCATATTTCATTCCGAATTAAAACATAACAAACTTCCAAATTATGGAATAAATCCATGAAAAAACTCGTTAAGAGGTCATTATCAATACGATTTATCTCAGATTACCATGTAAGATTGTATAATAAACGGAGGTAAATCAACCATCTCAATCCCTGGCCAACTAGATGACTGCCACAAAATAACCCTCTCCTACTGAGTAGGATTTAGACTCGTGATCGGACATCTCTATCTAGTGGGTACCTCCAAAAAGTAATGTATAAAATAGGGAATAATAAATCCGTACTCGACCTGTATCATCCCGCGAAATGATCCATTCCGGATAACTTAGTTAGTTTAACAAAATTTACATTGTTTCTTGTGATATTAATATGTTTGAGGCCATCTTTATTGGTATTCCGGTTTCAATTCTATTACCTATTTTATTCCAAAGTATAACAACTTAAAAATTATAAGGGTACTGCATTGAAATTTTTATTTCAATAGTAATAACTTATTGAAATAACCAAGGATCTAAATATTAAGCCTCAAACTTTTACGAGTCATATGATTTGTAAAGCATGATTTTTATATACATATGACTTACGGGGAAACGATGATGAACTTAGAGCCATAACTTATATATCATACGACAACGCATCCTTCTTATTTATTTCATTAATATTTTTAAGTTTAAAAATTTACTTAAAGTCTCATGATGAGTTTCATCAAGATGATGAAACTTTAAACTAGTTTTATAGATATTATCTTCATTATAGGTTTTTTTCAACGAATTATGATTAATTAATGCCCTAATGCATTCTTCAACAAATCAAAAGCCATCGCTGCATGGGATTATTATTATTAACAAAGATATATCAGTTATCATTGAATCAGTCAAATATATTTTCTTTGGCAAAAAATCTTAAGAAAATATTTTATACGTGTGTAAAAGAATATAATCTTCTAATTAATAAAAATATTTTATGAATTATGATGAGTAAACGTAACTACCGTATGATTATAGGTTTGGTCGGTTCATTATTTTATGATCTGCACATTTGTATCCAATTAATCAAACATACAACTTGTTACTTCTTTATTTCTTTATATCATCATCCTCCCGTTCACAGGAGACAGTATTTTTAATGACCTGTCCATTCAATGATTATAACATTTAATTTGATATATTCTATTTATATAAAATAATACAATATCTTTTGGCTTTGCATTGTTTAAAAGTTAAACTCTTCAACTCTCAAATTCTTTAATTGAAGAAATATATGAATGTGGAAGGTTTTCTCTTTAAATATCCGTCCTATATGTTAAAGACTAAAATCATAAAATAATGATTTCTTTTATTTATTTGTTTCACATAGATCATCAGATTGTTTTTCATAGCAAGATAATAAATTTGAAACTAGTAACATTGAATAATGAGAAGAGTTGCTGGTTATTTTACTATCTCAAGGTCACACCATTGATTTGGAATTATCGGAATAAGATGAATTTTGGAGAGATCCTACCCAAAAAAACAGTTATGTTTAATAAAATTATTTATCATTGTTCCGTTTAGTTTTTTCCAAAAAACTCCAAGCTTAAAAAAATCGGATTAGTTGGTTACTAAACTCAATTAGTATTAGGGTTAATGAACTAGAAAGGTAACGAACTTTGGTTTTTGTTCACATTAAGGTAACCATGTTTTTTTCGTACACATTTGACCATTGAACTTGTTTGACCTGTTCAAAATAAGGTAATATGACTGGTAATTAGTGGTAACATTACCTTATTATGAACAAGTCAAAAAGTTTAATGATCAAATGTGTACGAAAAAAAACATGGTCACCTAAATATGGACAAAAAACAAAGTTCATTACCCATTTTGGTAATATTGGGTTATTTATGTTAAGTGCAAGTAGTCATAAGATCTATTGATGTGATATGAAATTGGGTTGTCCGGTCTTTATGTATGAGGAAATGGTCAAGTCTTGGGCTAACCAGTGTAGGCCCAACTAGTTAGGGGTTAGGTTGTATATGGTTAAGGGGCTAGGTTGTATGTGGTTTAAAGACCTAGCAATACAGCCTAACCCATGACTAGTCAGGACTGAACTGGGTTAAGCCAAGCCTAACCTAATTGTTCATTGAGTGTCGGAGACTGATCCCAGGGCATAGTCTCTGAGACGGTTCTTGTCCAATATTATCAAAACGGGTAATAAACATTGGTTTTTGTCCATATTTAGGTAACCATGTTTTTTTCGTACACATTTGACCAATAAACTTGTTTGACCTGTTCATAATAGAGTAAATTACACAAATGGTCCCTATGGTTTGGGGTAATTTGCGAGCTTAGTCCCTAACTTCTTTTTTTAACTCGGAAGGTCCTTGCTGTTTGTTTTTGTTACGCGCTTGGTCCCTACTGTTTGTTTTTGTTACGTGTTTGGTCCCTATCTTGGCCAAAAAAACTATTATTTAAATAGGGAAAAATGTTGGGATAGGTAAAGTAAGGTGAGGGGATAGGGTTGGGGGTGTGTTTATTTAAATAAATAAATAAATCAAGGGCAAAATAGTCGTTGTAGGTAAGATAGGGACCAAGTGCGTAACAAAAACAAACAATAGGAACCTTCCGAGTTAAAAAAATAAGTTAGGACCAAACACGCAAATTACCCTAAACCATAGGGACCATTCGTGTAATTTACTCTTCATAATAGGGTAATATTGCCGTAATTACCAGTCATATTACCTTATTTTGAACAAGTCAAACAAGTTCAATGGTCAAATGTGAACGAAAAAAACATAATTACCTAAATGTGAACAAAGACCAAAGTTTGTTACTTTTCTAGGTCATTAACCCTTAGTATTATTTCATATTGTAATTTTTTTTCATTATTTTTGTAATAATTTTTTTGGTAACATCTTGTTAGCTGTTATAAATTGAGTATATGATAATTTTCCATAAAAGAAAGAAGAAAGTTCGTCCTCTTTAACAATCATATGGAGTTTTGGAGTTGTTGACCCTTATGTCTATAGCTTAAAAACCGATCAAAAGATCCATTTGGTGGTCCATACACTTTAGCAAACATGTACCACAGATTTGTTTTTTGGTCTAGTTGTGTAATCATTCTAAAACCTTGAATTTCTATAGCTTTATGTCCCTAGTGTAATTTGTAAAGGTAATATGAGGAGGCCTACATTGTCCCTACGTATTAGCAAAACTTTTGGTACGAGTTCTTTTTTGTCCTTGATCAAATGATTATTGTAGCGTTTTTAATGTATTTACATTTAAATGAAGTAGTATATTTGTGTGGTTATGTTATTAATGAAAGAAAAAAAATGTGTATTTCCTTTCTTCTTTTTTTATTTTCTTTAGAATGATCTAAAAACATATCTATTATTCTACTTTTAAATTTACATATATTTCATTACTAACATGATTTGAATCCTCAACCGAATAACACCTAAAAACCCTTTAGTTGTATTCCTTTTAACATATAAAGTTTGTAATTAAGAAATACAATAAGGAAAAAATAAAATTGATATTATATTGTTTATATTTCTATTAAGAAAATACAACAAAATTAAAATACAGTCGTATAACCATAAAGTTATCCATTTTATATTTCAACATAATAAATATATAAAATTTGGAGGCAAATTGTACCGACTATTTTTTGACCTAGGAGCAGCCCACAATGATTTTCTTGTTCTTGTCACCAAAAGTTGACAATAAACCCATTTATATTATTATTATTATCATCATTATATACATATAAACATTAAAAATAAAATAAATGTTTTTTTTTAATTCCATTATACCACAAGATGTTTATATGTTGTTTTAAGTACAACTTTCCGTTTGAACGTTTTCACTGATTTTAGAAGCAAATACATGATGTTTTCAAATATAATATGTATACCCGTATCACAAAAGTTTTAAAATTTGATATACATAAGTTGGGTGCATACATACATAATTACATACAACGCTATTTTTTTAGAACATAAATGTTTGTGGACTCAGTTTTTTTATATGATAATAAAAATTTTGAACTGCGATATGCTCCAACCCTTGAGTTTGATTTAAAACATTTATGAAGGGCTTTAAGGCCCAAGTCATAAAATCCATTCGGGCTATGTGGCCAGTGGCCTTGTTATAAAATAACTAAATAAGAAGGAACTAATAGAATACTAATTGTGAAATCGATATATTAGACTAGTCGAATACCCATGTGTTGTGCAGAATATAATAATATATTTGAAAATTTTATAAATACTTGTTTTTAAATATATCAATGAAATTGTTATTAGATTTTATATAATAAATCTTAAAATAAGTTGGTATCATTGGCGGAGCTTATATATAGCCAGGGGGTGCCCCCCCCCCCCCCCCCCCCCCCCCCCGTATTTTTTTTAATAATTAGTCCATAAGTATTAAAAGAGTTACATATTATGCCCAAAACTATAAAGTTTGACTTTGCCCCCCCCCCCCCAAATCCAAACTTCAAGCTCATTCACTGGTTGGTATAAACATTGTTTGTTTTGAATTATATGATAATGTATATATATTTTAAAATTATATAATTCTAAGTATCATAATGACGTCTACCTAGATGTTACTTATGAATAAAATTAAGTATAATATATGATTTAATGATATTTATAGTTGTTGTTATGATTAATTAATTTTAAAAAGTTTATTTGCTTAAGATTTTAATTTCTATCATTGTAATTATTTAAAACATCAAACACTGTTTTTGTTTTTAAAAGACAACAATATAATTTTTGTATATAATTTCACTATTAACTATTGTTGTTGTAAGTTATTTAAAATAACATATTTCAAAATTCTTAATTATTTTTAATTTGGTTTCAGAGGTTTAATGTTTTTTAAATTTATTTGATGAATATTGTTAGTTTCTATTATTGTAGTTATTTAAAACAAAAAACATTGTTTTTGTTTTTAAAGAAAATATTATAATTTTTTTATATAATATTACCTTTAAATATTCTTAGTGTAAGTTACTTTTAAGCTATTTATTTGAAAATTGTTAATGATTAAAAAAAAATAGTTTCATGTTTTTTTTGTTAATTTAGGATTACAATTTAGATTTAACACTATAATTTACAATCTTTAACTATTTATAAAACAGTCTCTCGATTTTTTTCAAGTTTAACTGAATTTTTGATTTAAGTTAAGTGTTTAATATTATATTGAAATTAATAATTTAACTATTTTGCATCAAATCATAAATTATACAAATGTTGTGACTTTAAAACGATAATTGATCAAATACGACAACATATTTAAATTAATAAGTTAACTATAATATGTTAAAAAGTTAAAGTCATAATTTTATAAATAGAAATATAGTATGAGATTTTAATATTGTAGTTTAGTCAATCGTGTGAATAACTTGTGTCTGCGAGTTACACATGAATAAAATTAAATATAATATATGGTTTAATGTTATTTATATTTGTTGTTATTGTTAATTAATTTTTTAAAATTTATTTGTTTAATGTTTTAATTTCAATCATTATAATTTTTTAAAACATCAAATATTGTTTTTTATTTTAAAGCTAACAATATAATCATTTATATTGAGTTATTTTTAACTGTTGTTATTGTAAGTTATTTTAAGCTATTTATTTGAAAACTTTTAACGATTATAAAAATATCTTTAGGAAATATTTTAGTTACATTGAGATTACAATTAAGTTTTTGTATTTATCACCACAATTTATCATTTTTAACTATTTACAAAATATTCTTTGGTTTTCTAAGTGGAACTAAAATTTATATATAAGTTGTTACTGTAGTGTTATATTTAAATTAATAATTTAAGTATTTTTTTCAAAACCATTCAAAAGTTGTAGTTTTAAACCGATAATGGTTTACATACAACAACATTTTAAATCTAATAAATTAAGTATAACATATTAAAAGTTAAAGACATAACTTTATAAGTAGAAGTAAATGTATTTTTTTAAAATTGAAATTTAGTTTATTTATGATTACACTTTAGGTTTGATATTTATTTAACTTTATTAACCAACTTATAATCATTATTAGAAACATACTACAATTTATCACTTTTAACTATTTACAAAATAATTTTTGGAATGTTAAAGTTAAACTAAAATTATATTTATGTTGACCCTGTAATGTTATATTTAAATTAATAATTTAAGTATTTTATATAAATTGTTCCAAAATTGTATCTTTAAAATGATAATGTGTAACGACCGAAAAATTCCAACCAATTTAAACTTTTCAAAAACAACCTGATTTCATTAAATTATTACAAAAAGGTTTCCAATACAATTTATTTAGAGTATTCCCAGAATCACATCATAACATAAACATGAGGAGCGGTACGATCACGTCTTCGCCTTGCCACGGTCTCCTGAAGAACCTGAAAGACATTAAACCACAACTGTAAGCCTGAAAGCTTAGTGAGATATCCCCAAAATACCAACAACATATACCATACACGTATAACAGGCCATATCATATCCGCACACAGAACAGCCATGCACATCGGGTCTACTGTGTGACTGGTCCGCCACATCGGCCCATAGTCCACTTGGTCCACCCTCCGAGTCTAGCCGTATACATCGAGTCTGCAGTGTGATTGGTCCGCCCGCACCGGGCCTTCAATCCACCTGGTCCACTCTTTGAGTCTAGCCATATACATCGAGTCTGCAATGTGATTGGTCCGCCCGCACCGGGCCTTCAATCCACCTGGTCCACTCTCTGAGTCTACAGTATGACTGGTCCGCCCACACCAGGCCTTCAGTCGGCCTGGTCCACTCTCCGAGCCTCGGTACGTCTGGTTCGCCCTCTTGGGGCCTACAGCCTATCCGGACCGCTTGCTGGGCCTTCGGGACAACCGGTCCGCCCTGGGTATCTTGGCCTACAGCACAAAGCAGGACCCGCCTCAACCCAACTCCAGTCCAAACAACCATGTGCACATAAACATACAATCATATAACAATTCACAGTCAACAAACCGATCAAACAGACCACATAGCATATCATCATCCTAACCAGGATTCCGACCTAAACGGTCACTAGCATAGCATCACCCTATATCTCAGGATACCGACCTCAAACAGGTCTCTAACATATACCATCCTAACTACCAGGATGCAAACATATCAAAGCAGTAACATAACAACAAATACCCGGATCTCAATCCGATAAAGGGCCGACCTTGGTGCCTTAGACCCTGTTGGTATAGTGAGGATAACTCACCTCGAAACTGCCGACTAAGCAGATAACCCAAGCTGCTCCGATCACTGATATGATCTCCACCACTGGCCAACCACCAAAACATTGAACTCAAAACAATATTCAATAATTGCCAAAATACCCCTGGAAGTCAACTGGTTAACCCTTGGCTGACTCTACTCACCGAGTCAACCCGATGACTCGCCAAGTCCCCATGCTCAGAACTTTCCCTAATCCGCGACTCAACTCGCCGAGTCCAACAACTCTGAGTCCTTTCACACTCGACTCACCGAGTCATCCCTTGACTCACTGATTCACAACTCAATCAGAAGAAAGGATAGGACCTCACGACCAGACTCGCCGAGTCCAAGGCTATCTTCAACCTACTCGCCGAGTTGTTCTTCCAACTCGCCGAGTTCTAGACCATCTTCAAGCAACTCGCTGAGTACACCCTTGTGACTCGCCGAGTGCCTCTAGATCTCATTCCAAACAGAACCTTCCAGGCCATGCAATTGATCCAAAACGTAGATCTAGCCTCCTACAACCCATCCATCACATAAAGTGGCGAACTTTACGTGAATCCAAAGAGATCTAGGCATTTTACAATTTAGGGTTTGGGTTTGGGACAAGATAGCTTCACCAATCACTTATCAACAGGGACTTTATGCATTTTTGGATCATCACTACTCCAAATCTGAGGTAGCATCCTCAGATCCGTCTTCCAATCCCGAAATAACTCATGAAATACTCCAAAACCCCCAAAACAACCACCATGGATGACAATAAGGGAAAAAGGGCTCAAGACAGAGGATTCTTACCCCAAAGATGAGCCTAAACTGATGTAGACTTCAGATCCACAAGCCCTCTTGGTGCTATCCTCGAATTCCTCAAACTTCTCTTCACAAATTCCTTCTACCAAGCTTCAATCCTCTCAATTATGGAGTTTCTCACGATTAGGGTTTTCTCTGGAACACTCAGGGAAAATAGAGGCTGAAGAGAAGGCATAACATCCTTTAAATAGGAGGCAAACCCCGAAGATTAGGGTTTTCTTCACCCAGCACCAACTCGCCGAGTCCAGCAGCCGACTCGCCGAGTTAGCCACTTAACACGCGACCAGAATCGCGACTCTACTCGCCGAGTTTCCCTTATACATTTTCACTTTGAACCCTGAACTTGCACTCTTGAACTCGGGATGTTACATAATGGTTTACATACAACATTCTATTAAAACTAATAAATTAAGTATAATATGTTATAAGTTAAAAAAATATAACTTTATAGTAAAAGTAAAGATATTATTTTAATAATTCAATTTAATTTATATATGATTACACTTTAGATTTGATATTTGTTTAACTTTATTAACCAACTTATAATTATTATTAGAAAGAAATTGAAAAGCCATGGGAGTTTCAAATGAATGTGGTAAAAGAAAAAAATGCATTAGTTTTAAATGAATGTGGTGAAAGTAAAAAATGTTTATTTTATAATATAGTATGATTATAATTATTATTAGAAAGAAATTGAAAAATCATGGAAGTTTCAAAAGAATGTGGTAAAAGAAAAAAATGCATGAGAGTTTCAAATGAATGTGGTGAAAGGGAAAATGTTTCCTTTATAATATAGTATGATATGATGAGTTAATTTAAAAAAAATAATTAAATATAAATGTTAAAATATTTGAGAATTTTGAATTTATAAGAAAATAAGAAAAATAATGAATTATTATATTGAAATGATTTTTTATCTTTTAAATTTAAATAAATAAACAAAAGAAACTAATTAATTTTAATTTGAAGATTTTGAAATTAAAAGGTAAATTAATTAGTGAAATTGATATTCATTTGTTACTACATTTATTGTAATTATTACATTAAAATATTATGTGGAATTTAATAAAATAAAATAAAAACTCATACAATGACATGTAGAAAAAAATTAATTAAAAATAACCACAAAATGACATTTAACAAATTGAATGACATATGACATATGGCAAAAAAAAGTCTTTATTTATTAAAATAGATATGTGAACTACGATCATTATAATACGATCATTATAAAAGTTTTATAAAATTGTTAAAACTTTTCTTTAATATAAGTATTACATTCCCAAAATTCTGAATTAGGCATCTTTAACTTATCTTAAATATTTCCATTTTACCAGCTTCTTCTTTATCTCATTCAAAACTTCCCCTCCATGTTTCTTTCTTTATATAATAATATCACGGTACATATAGTATTTCGTAACTCACCATTTTCATAAAAATATATCTTAAAAATATATGTTTCCAAAAATCCGATACAAAATCATCCTAAAATTTAAATGTTCATATGTTTAGGTTCATATTTTGATATCAATTTTATAAAATTTTGGATATCCTATTTCGGTCGACTATAGGTTTCAGGGTGCTATCGTTTTTCAAAATTTAACTTCTTATATCCTATTTCCCTTTCAATTTTTTCATTCTACTAAGTATGATTCTACAAATCTAAGATTTTTGATTACCGATACAATTATGACTCCATCATTTTTAGAGTGTGTTTGGGAAAGCTTAAAAAATGAGTTTTTTAGCTTATTATCGGTTCATAAACTTGAGCTTGCATTTAACATTTAGATACCGTTTGATAGGTGAGACTAGATGGACCGAACATAACAAAGTCTTTTGAATTGCATTTTACATACATGTGACTGTAATATATTGACCAAATCAAATGTTACCAAATCGCTCCAATTTAGTCACATCCAAAGGGATAAAACACATTTAAATAGAATATAAGACGACTAAAATAACATTCTCCCTCTTAACAACCATTCATGTCTCCTCGTTTTCTCACAATGATGTTTCGTGATCAACACCTTGATTCCATCATTACAATCAATTCTAAAAAATAAAAAACCACATAGATACTTAGATGTAGTTGCAACCTTGTAAGAATTTCAAAACATCTATTTTACGTGTTCTTTAATTTCCGCTCAACATCAATTAGCATCACCTTCATTATCGGGTGGGTTGCTTTGTACCAACGATATTCAGGCATGACCAAGAAGATCTGTATTGAAGACTTGCTTTAACCAACCACCTTTACGGGTTAACCATTATAGATCTCGCCGAGAGTAACGAATGTAGAAATATTTTGGGTATATGGTATTTAATTTAATATAATTACTAGGTGTGAGACACATGTATTACATAAGTTTATTTAAAAGAAAATTTAAATATATATTTCAAAATATTTGAGATGTTTGAATTTATAAGAAGAGTGAGAAAAATATTGAATTATAAAAATTAAAGTGTTTTTTTTTTTTTTTAAATTTAAACAAATGATTTAGATAAATAAATAAAGAAAATTAATGAAACTTTAATTTGGTAATTTTGAAATTAGAAGCAAAGTCAATTAATGAAATTGATAAGCATTTATTATTAGATTTAAATAATATATGGAGTTTAATAAAATAAAAAAAAAATCATAAAATAACATGTGAAATAAAAATTAATTTAAAATAACCATAAAATTATATGTGACAAAATTAATAAAAGTGTGACATATGTCAAAAAAATATTTATTTATTGGAGTAGATTTCGGTCAAAAATACAAAAAATTAATTCAACTGATGTCAAAATGAAGAGAATAATATTAATAATTTTAGTTAAAAAGTAAAATTAAGAATTCATTCTTACAAAAAAAAAAATTGTGAATATTATTTTTAACATCCAGCGAGTAAAATTAAGTTTTAATATATATTTCCACTTGAAAATATATAACATAAATATGTTTCTATTTACAAAAACTTTTTCCATTTTTCTTAATGAATTTGATAATCTTAAAAAAAAATACATCTTAAAAAATTAACTCAAAAATCATAATAAAAAAATTATTGACAATTACAGAAATAATAAAATTAATCCCTTCGTATTAAAAAAATTAACACTCATCAAAACCTAAATCTTATATTTTTAAAGTTAATACCCATCAAGTGAGGATAAGAACCAATAACAATGAGAGAAAATAAAAGACATACTACGAGATCGAGGGATTCGTAAACATTGAATTAAGGATCCTAATCGGGAGATCTAGAGTATTTCTGAGACTAAGAAAAACTTGTGCTAATGACGATCCATACGGAGAGGAAACGATGAGACTTATGATGAAGTAGAAAGCTACATCTCCTATGGTTCATTGTTGGTTCAGATGGTGTATATCTTGAAGAGGCGGTGAAGATTTAGGTATTATTTGTTTTTCGGAAGCAAAAATTCAAAAAGTCTGTGGACCACCTCTGCAAACCTCTGCAGCAGAAGAGGTGGACCAAACGGCTGCAGACTATAATAAGAAGCGTGTTTGTTTTTGTTAACATCTGTAGACTTCTGCAAACATTAAAAATTTAAAATAAACTAATTTAATAAAATGAAAATGGTTTTTAAACACAAAATAATAGACACTTATTTAAAAAGAAAATGGAAAATGAAATTATAGACACTTATTTAAAAAACAACATTAAAATGAATTTAACTTATGTAAATCAAATGGGAGAAAACAATTAAAGGGATATAAATTTAAGGGAAATCTTCAATAAAGTCCTAAAATTCTGGCCCGGTTTACGTTTTAGTCATAAACTAATTTTTGTTTACGAAAAAGTCCTAAAAACCGGCAAAAGTATGCATTTTGACCTTTGTTGACCGGCTGGAACCGACAACAAATTAATTTGGGACTATTTCACAAAATGACCCAAAATATTGGGACTTTTCTGCAAAAAAAAAAATATTATGACTTTTCTAGAAACAAAAACCTTATTATTATTATTATTATTATTATTATTATTATTATATTAAAAATATAAACAAGTATACGAATTTTTAAATTCATTATTATTAATATTTTTAATAATACATATAAATACAGTTAAATAAAAAAAATATTAAAGAAATTAATTAATGGTGAAAGTGGTGGTGATGGTAATGTTTTAAGCATTAAAATCATGAATATGTTCTTGTATGTCCTCACTTTGTATATGAACATTTCGCATTTCTTATTATTGTTTTCAATTCAAAATATTAACACTTAACAATTTAAAAGAAGTTGCATATTTTTAAAATTGTGTATAAATAATTTAAGATAAAAGGATTTTTCACTTTGTATATAAAATTTCTTAAGGTAGAATGATTTCTTTTCAAATCCAACATATCCACAATAAATATTTACATTGGTGGCCCATATCAAAACTCGAAATATTAATTAAAATATCTTGTTTAATAGAAAGTAATATGACTTGTTTTTCTTTATCACACTATTTCTCCTATGTTTCCGAAAAAACCACAAGGATAAAGTAATGAAAAAGAGCAACACACATGTTGGTAATTCAAATACTTACACACAAGGCATACACGCATATCACATGCTTACTATTTGTAAACAATTTGAAAAATCAGTAGCTTCTTTTAAATTGTTAGATGTTAATATTCTGAATTAAAAAAATAATAACAAATGTGAAATGACCATATACAAAGTTAGAATATATAAACAGACATTCATGATTTCAAAGCTTAAAGCATTACCATCCGCTCAACCTTCACCTTTATAAAATGTCTTTAATATTTTTTTAATTTAAATGTATTTATATGTATTATTAACAATATTAATAATAACAAATTTAAAAAATGGTATATTTATTTATATTTTTAATATAATAATAATAATAATAATAATAATAATAATAAAGTTTTTGTTTGCAGAAAAAACATAATATTTTTTGTTTTTGCAGAAAAGTCCCAATATTTTTGGTCAATTTATGAAATAGTCCCAAATTAATTTGTTACCGGTTCCAACCAGTCAAAAAGGGTCAAAATGCAAACTTTTGCCGGTTTTTGGGATTTTTTCGTAAACAAAAATTAGTTTAGGACTAAAACATAAACTGGGCTAAAATTTTAGGACTTTCTTGGAGATTTACCTAAATTTAATGTATTAAATGTTAAAGAGATAAAAAAATAAAATATATAGTATATAAGTAAAGAACCATAAACGTAATATTAAATATACTTGTTTAATAACACCCATCCTTTGATTTTTTGAAGGAAAAGAAACGGCCAATTGTTTTTTGAAGGGGTGAGAAGAGATACAACAAGTGCTTCCCTAAGAGGTACAACAAGTGCTTCCCTAAGAAGCACACGGGCAGAGATTTTAAGCCACAAAGACTTCCGAAAAACAAACTGCTGCGGGACAAAAAGTGTTGCGTGTGTGCTGCGCCGAGCAGCAATAAGAGTTTTGAAGAAGTTTTTTAAGAAAAACAAACAACACCTTAGTGTTTTGAGTCTTTAGGATTTATGAATATTTGTTCTTTTTATTGGGATGACATCAACGACATAGTTAGCCATATAATTTTTTTTTTAAGTATTCGAACTTTTTTTTTTTCTTCTGCTTCTCAAATTAAATATGCACATTTTAGAATAATTGAAACTTTATAATTTTGAATTAAGTATGAACATTTTAGAACAATTGAAATTTTATAATTTTAGTTTTTTTGTGTGCTCCTCCATTTTCCTTGTTTCATTTTTTTTTCAAAAATATATATCAACATTAAAAATACAAATAAACCACTTTTTCTTAACCGAATACATCCACCTCGTGCAGAAAATATGTAGGGTATACAAGTGTATTCAATATGTATGGTATTTGTTCAAGTGTATGCACTATTAAATTTTAATATGTAATAATTATTTCCAAAAAAAAAGTGATACTCTTAGGTAGGACTTAAGGGTATGCAATTGAATACCCTATCAAAATATACATTCGTTCCTTGTCGTCGGAAATATATATCAAAACCTAATTTTACTAGATGGATGCTAAAAATAATATTCACCTTCATCATTAATTTGTTCACCATTTAACTAACACCCGCAAATTCAGGCTAGACAAATAAGTTATTATACGCCATAATAATGACTTTTAAATAGGAGATTATTTACGATGAATAATCTTAACCATGTTATAGTATGTGACAAGGATTCCATGCATATAAAAAGCACTAAAATCTGACTTCTTATGAAGAAATTATGTTTTTTCGAAATTCGAAGTTTCACGATTAAACCGGCATGACTTTGCGTATTGTCAAATGTAATTTTTTTATAAATTACTTTTTAGCTTAAGTGATCTAAATGAAAGTCGTAGTAGTCGTTAAACCAAGAGCGTGTGTATAGAGAACGTCTAAATCTGACTTTCATTAGAGGAAGTTATAATTTTTCTAAGATTCAAGGTAGTAGTGTACAACTTAGAAATCGAATTTTAGATTGGTTGATTTTTAGCTGAAACAATCTAAACGAGGATCAAAGATGTTGTTAATAGAAACCCGACAATATAAAGACAGTCGAGAACGGACGTCGGACGAGAGAGTTATGAATTTTTAACGGTCTTTAACTGTCTAAGCAAGTTAAAAATATAACTTTAATAATAATGTCAAAATTAGCCGATGGAGTATAGACAAAAGTTGTAGATCTCGTCAATAGTTAGGCGTGTATATAAAACTTGTCGAAAATGGAGCTCGTATGAAGAAGTTATGAGTTTTCTAAGATTTTATAAAAATTCGCGCACAGACAAGATGCGTGGCGCGCATCGACAACTCACTAGATTGCGACATGTGGCACCACCCCATCGAGCGATACGTAATCCTGGCCGACCAGATGTGTGGCGCACATGGGATAGGGTGCCCAACGCGCACCCCAAATCAGCCTATATAAACTTCCGATTTCATCTCATTTTTCTCACATCCTTCCTCCAAATCGTCTGGAGATCATTTCTTTTCCTTAATCCCTATACTCACTAGTTCTCGGTCACTTTATTGGGGCCCTACGTTGTCAGATAGCCGGAGAATATGTTGGGTACAAAGTTCTCTATTAGATGACTTGTGAAGGCACTTCAGAAGACCTACTTGCATATGTGGTTACTAAAGCCTTGTGACATGAGAGAGAGAGAGAGAGAGAGAGAGAGATAGTGAGAGAGAGAGAGAGAGAGACTAGTTGTAGCACCTCTATAAATAGTGGTTTGCATATCACTATTAGAGTGTGTTTGAGAGATGTAACATTGAGAGTGTGAGTGTGAGTTATTTATTTGTCTAGATCTAGCTTATACTTTTTGCAACTCCTTACATAATGGAATACATCTCTTAGACACCCAAATCACCATGTTCATTGTGTTATTTACAATTCCGCATGTCAAATAAAATGCTCATAACTCTACAAGTGGTATCAGATCCTAACAATGAAGATCAAGCTATCAATTCATGGAAACGGTTCTCGATTTGACAACAATCAACACAATGTGAATGATCTATGGTGAGTCTCTCGATAATCTCTCGAAATCTTTCGGAATCATATTTTTGTAATCGTTTTTTATCATCTTGATTCTATTGGATCTATTTGCTTTTCATTCTAAATTTTGTTGATCCAATTATTTTTGTTCAGTCCAATCCAATCACATTTTCATTCATTGATCCATATCTTTTAGCCCAATTTTGTAATCTGATTACTGTTCATTATGTCTAAATTTGTATTCTCTTTGGCCCAAATTGAGTTTTCTATTGTTCACATACCATATTCTTCAAATCCTTACTGGTTATATTTAATACCGAGCTTAAATTACTATACCATGGATTCACACAGATATAGATTGTGTTCTTGTATCATTAATTTTAATCACAACGTATTTTGATCACGTCATCTGTTGTTTCTCATTCTTTTTCACATCATAAGCTTATAATTGAGTAATGTGTAGTCAATTTCATCATTTGAATCTCTCATGCGTTAGAGATTGAAGTCCCGGTTTCTTTGAATCTCTGATTATATTAGTGATTCAACATTGTTTGTTTTTCATTCTTAAAATCAAATTGATTGAGCATTATTTTGAATCAGATTAAATTTAGTTGTGCTCTCAATTTAACTGATTATTACACTTTCTTATCATTCACTGATTTGTCGATTGATGGATGTTTGGAGACTTTATGGATTGACTCGATGATTCAAGATTATGATTTGAATATTTTTCTAGAAATTATCTGATGAATGATGAAGAACTGTTGAAGAACCTATGATCATTGTTGAATCGGTGTTTGTAATCTGAAAAATCGATTGGGAAACTGGTTTTGTTGATTATCAGATTTATTGAAGGGTTAAAGCAAAGAGAATTGAAAATCAAAACGAAAGTCTCACAGTTGACATTTGTTTCGTATATGGATTAAGCAATCGAAAATTGGAATTCGTTAATGGGTTCGACATCTCATCTGTATGCTTGAATGCTTGACACGAAATCTGTTGATGAGTGAAACATCCCAAAAATACGGTCCTAAAAATTCTTTTTAAATCATTTAAGAAAAACCATATTTGTTAAACATCATAATAACAAAACCACGAGTATCAAAATGTCATAAACCGTGTATCTCAAAATTTCATATCATTTATCAATGCATCAAAATCATATGTATAATATTAGAGTGAATCCTCATAGGCTAAATGTAACGCCCGTGTTTCTGGGCTTGCCATTTTTAGCAATGTAATAGTCTAGGTTAACCTTTGTAACCCCAATTTGAAATAATAAAATGTATTATTTGTGAATTATTTGAATTATGTGATTTATGTGTGTATTTTCTTAATTTTTATAATTTAATGAATTAAGAATAAAATAAGTGTCAAAATTAAAGTGTGAGATAAGCCCGATATCTTTGCATAAAGTTGTAGTAGTTGAAACAAGGATTCCGGAGATATAAGGAATGCCAAAATCCGAGTTATAACGAAGAATTTATGACTTGTCGAAGTTTCGCGACAGAACCGACACGACGCCGAGTGACGTAAAATATGAATTTAAGATAGAGCGATATTTAGCCTTAGCGATCTAAACGAAAGTCGTAGATTTCGTTAAACCGAGAGCGTGCATAAAAGGAACGCCCAAATCTGACTTCGTATGAGGAAGTTATGATTTTTCTAAGTTTCGACTTAGCAGTATGCAACCCGAATACTCGATTTGAGATCGAGCGGTTTTTTGCCGAAACAATCTAAATGAGAATCGAAGATCTCGTTGTTAGTAGCGAAACGATGAAAAGATAGGCGAGAACGGACGTCGGACGAAGAAGTTATGATTTTATAACGAAGTTTTCCTGTCCGGGCCTTCTAAAAATAAATAATAAAAAATAAATTCAAAGTTAGCCGACGGAGTCTAAACGAAAGTTGTAGAGCGTAGTCTCACCTACGCGTGGATATAAAAAACGTCGAAAACGGAGCTCGTATGCGAAAGTTACGGAATTTAGAAGTTTGACGAGTCAAATTACGCCCAGCGTAATTTGAGTACGCCCCGCGTACTCAGTCGGATGCAACTTGTCTGACCAATACTCGAGTGCACCAGTCGACGCACGCAGTGACGTTAAAGTACGCCCCGCGTACTGAGTACGCCCTGCGTAATTTGAGATTACGCCCCGCGTAATCCCAGACCCTCAGCCTATAAATAGAACTCGAAATCAGCCATTTTCTCTTGTTCAAACTCTTTCTTCTCTCTAGTTTTTGCCTCGTTTTGCATGCCATTTGTATCCCGAAGCCCGGGTAATATTCCCGAGCCCCGAAGCAAGATCCGAAGCCCCGAGGATCCCGAAGAGCATTATTTCCGAGCCGAAGCCCTGCCCGCAAGGAGCCGGTTTTTGTGAAGATCTTCCAGATCTACGGAGAAACACCTCTTCTGCAAGCCGTAGTGCTGCCTGATCATCTTCTGATCAAGTGAGTGTGTAGTTATTTTCTTTCCAACACAATATTATTAAGTATTTAATATAAAATACATGCTACGTGTATATATTTTGTGGTTATATGTGTGAATGTATATTCACTCTCTTCTATCTCGTAGATCTGATATATTCTCTATGAAATACATGTTATGTGTGTATGCCTCATCTGTTATGTGGAATATGTATTGATTTAAGCATGCTATACAGGTTTTTAAACAATGTATAAAAATGTATATTTTTATCTACTAATATGTTGGGTAGAACATGGGTAGATAATTGGTGTGAAATAAACAGATGAGAGGCCTCGGTGTTATTGGTGTTATTCTAGTCATTCAGCAGAGTATGGATGACGACCACAGACTATTCTAGATTGTCCTGTGGAACACTAGCAGGCTCATTACCTGTAGGTGTTGTGAACGACGTGTTCACCGGTGTACTCTATTCCCCACATGGTTGCCTTTAGGACACCTATTGTTGAGGAAGCCCCTCTGCAGTAATGTCCGTCCCGATGAAAATCCTGAATTAGGTTCCTTATAATAGATGTTATTTTAGGGACGTAAAGTGAGGATAACGGGAATGGGTAATCGGGTTTATTGTTGATTGTTGAAATTAAATATAATTATTGTGGGTTTGAAAACCCTATATGCTCACCAGGCTCCCAAGCCTGACCCACTCAGTTTATTTGCATTACAGGAAGTGGCGCAAGAGCTTAAGATGGGCGAATCATCAAGTTGTTTTGTTTACAAGTCTGTATATGTATATATTTGTTGAACGACTTGTAATGTTATCGTTTATGCTTTATGATCTGTATCGGAACATGACATCCCGACTTTTGATTATGAAATGAAATCATATTTCTTTATGAAATGTTTTGATAAATATCTATTTTATCATGTTTTGTTTTTGGGAACAAATTCCGCATCTTTTAAAAACAAAAAAACAAAAAGGATTTACTCTGAAAATGTTTAAAAAGCATAAATGAAATCGGTCTTTTCTGGCCGAGATTTTGGGGATGTCACACTAAAAGTTGTGGTGTGTACAATTTAGTCATCCCGGGCTCTTCCCCTTGCTAGTGGAAGTACCTGAAACCAAAACTGAAAATTATAAGCATGAAACTTAGTAAGTCTCCTCAACTACCAGATACCATACACATATCACATAAACATATCTTAGGCCCCGCCCCTGCTACATTGAGTCAGGCTCGGCATCGAGCCTCGCCCAACATCGAGTACATATTTTAATACATGTGAACACAATCAAATAATACACATAACCTAAGCATATATCATTAACATTTAAACATTCCTCGGGCCCCGCCCGACATCAGACTGTATTCCGGAAACATACTAACATTCCTCGAGACCCCCCCGACATCGGACCAAAGTCCGGAAACATACAAGTACAAACACATGCAAGAATCACAAAGACATCAAACATACAACCATTCCTCGAGATCGCCCCGACATCGAATCGAAATCCGGAAAAACATATAAACCTACATCGGGCCCCGCCCGACATCAGACCATAGTCCGGAACTACTACTAACTAAACGGATCGACCTTGGTGCCTTAGACATGTTCCTACTATAGGAAAACTCACCTCGTATGCTAGCTGTGAAATCTCGTGTGAGGAATCTCCGACGGCTGCTCCAACGACTCCCCGACTATCAATTTCACAATAACACTTAATCAAAATCTGATAATCCTTCTTAGGGTAAAATGACCAATTTACCCCTAGTCAAAGTCAACGTCTTGGTCAAAGTCAAAGTCAAGGTCAACTCCCAGTCGACTCAACTCGGCGAGTTACCTCCTAACTCGACGAGTTCCTATACTACCCGGACTCGTGATCAACCGAGTCAACTCGTTGAGTCTCTTCACAGACTCATCGAGTTCTACTTGGCATAGAATCGGGACAACCTGACTCAACTCGTCGAGTCCCTTTCTGGAATCGTTGAGTTCCCCTGTCTGTTCGGGCTATCTTAATGGATTAAGCCCCTACACTTTAGATCCAAGCTTCACACTTCAGAAAAACCCTTACAATGCCCTTTTAAGGGTAAAGTTTCTAACTTTACCCATTATTACCTCTTCTTAAAGGGTTTAGCTCAAACCCTAATTCCTTGGGACCTAGAACTTGGTCCTTATGCCATCCTTACACCCAAATAAAGCTCACAACCTCAGATCTACACCCCTAACACTAAATGGTCATGTAAAGTTCCCACCTTTTCCACATGCATGGCCTTTTAGGGCTAAAAAGGCCAATATGACACTCTAAGGCTTTCATGGGGGCTCTAATGGCATAAAGTTTGCACCTTTATGTCATACCAGCCCCTCTAGGTCCTATATCTGGAAGAATACCCACTTGGGTCGATCATTCTCCAAAAGCTATCAATATTTGATCAAAAACCCTCATAAAGATGGGCATAAGGGGTCTAATGAACTAATAGCCAAGATAGAAACTTGATTACCAGAAAATGTAGCAAATGGCGTGTAGTTTCTAGATCTACTCTTCCCTTCTTGAGCCCTCTATCTTCTTCTTCTTCCACAAGCTTCAAAAGTACACAAAGATCACACTCTCAAATAACACTCTAGGGTTTCGTGGATTAGGGTTTGGGACAGGGAGTATGGAAATGAGGCCAATGGGTGGGTGTTAAGGAGCTTAAATAGGGTTTAAAACCCCTAAATTAGGGTTTCGCTCTTGCCGATCTACTCATCGAGTTGACGGCTCTTGACTCGTCGAGTAGGTAGCTTAAACCTCGCGTATATTCTACCCTCTACTCGACGAGTTAGGGCCACCAACTCATCGAGTTACCCTTTCAAAATAAATAAATTAATAAGTTAAATGCATACCAGGAACCAGACATTAAATTGAGAGTTCTATTCAAAATCAAATTTGTGATTGAATCAACTTTGGATTCGAATGATTATTGTGTCATTGAGTTTGATGGTTGAAATCGAATGTGACGATGGGTTTCACAATTTAGACAAAAGGGATGATAACGAATGTGATATTGAGTTTGATATCGATGGGTCTGAGATCAAAGGTTTGAGGAAAAACAAGGATGATAACGAAATAGAATGGGTTTGAGTATCGAAAGATATGTTTCAAACTAAACAATCGAAATCAAGGTTGCAATCGAAACTTATGTTTCAACTGTAAATAGTTGAATGATTGGAAAAGGCTTGGGAACAAAAGTGATTGAGTTTGTAGTCGAAAGGTTAAGAATCGAAATTTGAAACTAGGTTTGATGGTCAAAATTTGTTTGCAAATACTTGGGAACTAAAGTTCAAAGTCTTGATTGTTGAAAGTTGTTTGTAAAGGCTTGGTATCGAAAGTTCAATGGCTTGGGATCAAAAGTTAGTATTTTTGTTTCGAGTTCGAGAAGATGAGGTTTCGACTGGTTTTATGTTTTGCATTCATTAGTTCATTGTATCTTGCATCTGATTACATTTGGGGGAAGAAGATAACTAAAGTTTCATATTTGGTCTCTACAGTTTCAAAATAATTACACTTTTTACCCATAAACTTATTTTTTTTCCAAATTTTAGAGATTTTTTGGGGGATTTCAAGAGTGTTATTTTTTTAAAGATGTTTTTTTAGCAACATGAGCATATTTTGTTCATTTTTGGTCCAAGGCATAAGAAGATCAATTTTCGACTAGAACTGAAAATTTTGTTGATTTTTTGGATTTGAAATGAAACGATTATGCCACATATATTAAGGGGGAGGATTGTATTGTATATTCCACATTAAGAAATTTCTCATTCCCATTTGGTTTTTATAATCATATTTCGAGTATAAAAAGGGGGAGAGATTTTAATATGGGAATTCGAAGTCAAAAGTTTTGGATTTTTCATATTAGGCGAATTTGAAGACATATGTGACCTTGAGGGGGAGTAGATCATTATGTGATTCGAATTGGAAATTCTAAAGTGGTTTGGGTTTTCCATTATTATGAAGGGTTTGGACTTAATGAAGATTTTTGGAATGGGCATTTTAGCTCAAATTTGGGTAACTAATCCTTGGAGTTTTGGATTCTCTAAATTGCCTTTTGACGCTTCTCATTGTAATGTATCACATTCTAGAACCCAGATTAGAAAATCATTGAAGACTTGAAGATTTGATGGTCACTTCTACATTTGTCACGCTTGAGGATTCGTTCACAAAGTTGCTCATTTTGGAGATTGAAGCTGAGTCATCCATTCCTAACTTTGAGGGGGAGAATGCTAGGTACAAAGCTCTCCATTAGATGACTTATGAAGGCTTGGATTGAGAAGACCCACTTGCATATGTGGTTACTAAAGCCTTGTGACATGAGAGAGAGAGAGAGAGAGACTAATTTTAGCACCTCTATAAATAGTGGTTTGCATATCACTATTAGAGTGTGATTGAGAGATGTAACATTGAGAGAGTGTGTGTGTGTGAGTAATTTATTTGTCTAGATCTAGCTTATACCTTTTGTAACTCCTTACATAATCAAATACATCTCTTAGACACCCAAATCACCATGTTCATTGTGTTCTTTACAATTCCGTTTGTCAAATCAAATGCTCATAACTCTATAGAATAGAAGCTCCCGGATCAAGATTATGTCCGTGTAATTTCCCGATTTTCACTAGATTACTCTGTAAGTTAAGCTACACTTATTTTATTTAACTGTAACTTTTAATTATAGTCACAGTCGTTATTATGAACTTATAATTAAGATTTATCAGTGATTCCAAGTCATTGTACTGATTGATCTACTTACAGGGATGATGTCTAGACCAGATTTAGTGAGGTATTTAATGTGGTATTTCTAAACTGTATACTCTATAAACCAAAGGACCCTACCTCCGATATGATCCTACCTGATTGTCTTTTATCAGCTATTGATCAGTAGACATTTGGATTATTGAGGGATCTTGACTATTAATTAGCACAAGGAATAATAAACTAAGACTTAGTGATAACTGAACCTAGGTCACATCAAGGGAAAAACCAAGTGCTAAAGTGAAGTGTTGCCCAACTTTCGAATCATCCACTCTAACAAGTGAGTGCATAGTTACTTTCTGCTTACACATAAATACAAGTATTATAAATGCTTAATTGTTATGTGTGTTGTCTTTGTTGTGTTTAATGTAGTCGTACAATATGATTGTTACTTGATTTAAACATATATCTATCATACTTAATAATATGATTGGGTAGTGAAGGGTTGTGCGAAATAACAAATAAGAGGTTGTGATAGGGTTGTGTGAGATACTGGTTATGATAGGTTAGTGAAAGTCATGCGAAATAATAAGTCGTGTATGTCGTGCTTATTCCAAGTTCTTTTGAACTGCTATGCCTATCTCAAGTACTTTTGTACTAATGTGCTTATCCCAAGTACTATTGTACTGTTGTGTCTGTCGTGACTATCCAAAGTACTAATGTAATGTCGTGTTGCCATGTCTACCCAAAGTATTATCATACTGCCATGCCTAATCACCTAAGAATTATAGATGTATGCTGATAAAAGTCCTTTAAGCAAGATCCCTCGAGAGCATCATATTAGGATCAATGAGTGAAAATAACAGGAGTGGGGGTAATTGGGTTATTTGAACGATAATTAAGGATTATAATATTGTGGGTTGAAAATCCTGTGTACTTACTAGGTTCCCAACCTGACTCACTCAGTTTCTTGTATCACAGGTAGCGATACGAAGATACTAATAGATAATATAATTATCTGCCATGAAATTAAAGGAGTTCGTAAGCTGCTAGAATATTGACGTAACACCGTTTATGCTTATGTTTTATATTAATTATGACATCCCAAGATTTTTGTAATCCGTAAAAAATATTTATTCGGAAACACTTTTACGGGACTAATTGTGCATGTATAAATGAATTCTGATTTGAATAATCATAAATAAAAAGTTTTAATATGGCCATAGATTTTAGGATGTCACAATTTACAATCCTTCATGAGCAATGTATCTATTACTAATGTTACTAATGTATTTGGTGTAGCAAGATGGTTAAGGTTCTCTAAATTGTATCCAAAACATGCTCAATTATGTAGAAAACATGTGAGGATAATTCAAAAATACAAAATTTATAAATGTTCTTTTCTTTAATAGAAGTAGTGTTATAGAGAAATCTGCAAAAAAAAAAAAAAAAAAAAAGTTTTTTTTTTTTTTTTTTTTTTTTGCAATTTAACTACTGAAACCGGAAAACACTTTCAAAACAACCATTGTATCCGATTAGTGTCGATTTTAGGGGTTAAATTGCAAAAATAAAATAAAATCATGGATGAGTTTTTCGTTAATAATGTTAAAGCTTAAGGACTTTTTTAGATATTTTCTTTTTTTATATATACTAAATTTATTAAAAAAATCTTATATTTATTTATTAAAAAACTAAAAATAAAGATACCATCTACACCCCTTTCACTAAAAAACTGATACTCTTTTTATTAAAAAACACAATAATGATAATTTATATATAATTTTGGGATTTTTTTTGTGATTCTCTTTAATAAATATCATTACTACAATCATAAAGATATCATCTAAATATAATTCCTAAATAGAGTTCCATAATATATGTGGCGTGGAAACATACTCTTTACGACAAATCAACAAAAGCCCTATTAATTGTATTTAACATGTCTTTTTATAACTATTGTAGCTCTTATATTAGAGTTATTGTCATAAAATCCCTCACATTTACATGAAATGTGTGGTTATGTCCTAAGTCTAAATTTGTGTTCATTAATGCCTCACATTTAGGTAAGTTTTGTCATTTTGAGATTTTTATCAGGTTGTGAAGAGAAAGAACAATAGGTGAACGATGATGATGATGATGATGGTTCAGAGATGAAGAATACAAGAGGTGGGTTGAAGATGGTGTTGATGGGGGCCATCAGTATCTTGTGGTGAAGATGGTGTTGTTAGTGGCAAAGGGTGATGGTGGTGATAGAGTGTGGTGATGGTGATGTGTAAATATGAGGGATTTTATGGAAATGGTGACCGGCTAAGAAGGTGTAAACCTGATAAGAGGTTAAAATGATTTTTTTGACAAATATGAGGCGTTAATGAACATAAAAACATATTTTGTTGATTTTTTGTATGAAGTGTGTTTCTAGGCCACATAGTATGTATAATGAATCTCTATTTAGGAATAACATCCTCTGATAAGCCTTTATTTTTTAGGTGTTGTTTGATTGTGAAAGGATGTTCGATAAGTTGTAGTTTATGGTAAACATTTTACACCCAAGTCCTAAAAGTTCAACAATAAAGTTAACATTTAGGTGTTGTTTGTTTTTTTGAAGCAAAAATTCATGAAGTCTGCGGACCACCTCTGCAACCCTCTGCAGTAGAAGAGGTGGACCAAACGGTTGCAGACTGTAATAAGAAGCGTGTTTTTTTTTAACATCTGCATGCTGCTGCAGATATTAAAAAATTTAAATAAACAGATTTTATAGACCAAAATAGTTTTTTAATACCGAAATTTAATAATGTATGACATTTCAGCAAGAATTTATGATATTTCAGCAAAAAATAAAGAAATTTTAGCAAAAAATAATGATATTTCATCAAAAATTATCATTATTCAATATAAAAAACAAAAGAAAATCAAAAAGAATAAACAAAAAAAATATAAAATAAGATTTCAACAACATATAATCAAGATTTCAGCAAAAAAAGAAGAAGAAGAAGAAGAAAAAGAAGAAGAAAAAGAAGAAGAAGAAGAAGAAGAGGTTGGAAGATGCTGGAAAAGGCAATATAAGTGTTGCGCCAAACAGAACACGCGCAAATGTTTTTTTAACTCTGAAAACTTTGAAAAAACAAATAGTTGCGAGATTAAAAGTGTTGTGTATGTGCTGCGCCGTGCAGTAATAAGAGGTCTAAAGAAGTTTTTTACGAAAAACAAACAGCACATTTGCCTACAAATGCACTTCTTGCAACAATTCAATAAAGTCACCTTAAGTTATATAGAATATAGATGATATCTTTATAATTGTACTAATGATATTTATTAAAAAGAATCACAAAAAAATCCAAAAAAGATTTATAAATTATCATGATTGTGTTTTTTAATAAAAAAATTATCTTTATTTTGAGTTTTTTAATAAATAAATATAAGTTTTCTTCAAATAAATTTAATATATAAAAAAGAAAATCTCTAGAAAAGTCCTTAAACTTCAACCTTATTAACACAAAAACCATCCGTTACTTTTTTAATTTTTGCAATTTAACCCTTAAAACTGGCACTAACCAGTTACAGGTGTTGTTTTGTAATTGTTTATCGGATTCAATGGTTAAATTACAAAAAACAAACAAACAAACAAACAATCATGAGTGATTATTTTATCAATAGAACCAAAACATAGGAACTTTTTTACAATTTCCCTTGGGGATAATGACTTAAAAGGGTAATATATTTTTCGATTTGTACACATTTAGTCACTGAGTTTTTTTTATCCACATTTACCCCTTCAACTTGTTAAACTGTACATATTTAGTCCTTATGATCGACTACTCCAGGTTAGCCGGTAAAAATGACTTAATAGGGTAATATATTTCTCACTTTGTACACATTTAGTCCTTATTTTTTTTGTTGCAAAATAAGTCCTTTTTGTTTTTGTATTAATTCAGTACTTATGAATGATTTCTTTAGGTTTTTTCTCACGACATCTTATGTGGGATAACCATATGGTGGTGGGATAGGTTAAGGTGGTCCTCTTATATGTTGTAGACAAAGATACCTGGTGCGAGTCGGCTATAAGCTATAGGCACGGAGACTCAAGAAAAGCGATTGGGTTAAGGTGGCATGCCAACAAACCTTGGGTATTCCAGTCTGATGACTGATTAGACCTGTTGCATGTTGGCATTCCAGTCTGATTACTGATTGAGCCAAGGTATTCCAATCTGATGAGTGTGAGTTTGTTATGCATGATAATATGTTTGTTGTATCGGGTATTTTGGGGGAAACTTACTAAACTTTATGCTTACCTAGTTGTTTATGTTTTCAAGTTCTATCGTTGGTTGTGGAAAGGAAAATGCATAAACTTTGGAATAAGATCAATGGCTTTGTGATGAAGATGACGAGGGGACAACAACCGTAAGATATGTGTGTGTCATAACTATGAGTTTTTCTGATCATGTGAGTAGAAATAAGATAACCTGATTATTGATTAGGATTATCCAAAAACACATTAAATATGCACCAAAATCGATGGGTATGGATCACGTTGGCCATGCATATTAATAAAAGCTTTCCATTTATAGTTTGTATTATCACAATATTATATACGAAAATGTGTAGAATTTTAGGGGATCAAAATAAATATTGCTTCGATTTCTTCTTATTTAGTTTTTTTCCCTTTCGGGTCTTGCACTTTCATGTTCTTGTATTTGTGTTCTTCATTGTTTCCTTTTGGATATCATTTAACAGATAGTCATTGATCCATGAAGAAATTGTAATCAGAGTATGCTATTTCGATTCGTAATTTTTGGGTTTCTGTTATATGAATTGGTCTCGGAAGAAGTTGTAATTGGATTTTGCAATTTCGCTCGACATCACTTAGCACTGCCTCACCACCAGGTGGGTTGCTTCGCACTAAAGGTATGTAGGCCTGACCAAGAAGATATGCAAGTTGTTGAAGACTTGCTCTAAGCATCTACTTTTACGGGTTAACCATTGTAGATCTCGACGACAGTGGCAAATGTAAAAATATTTTTTGGGTATGTGGTATTTAGTCTAATGTTATTAATTCGGTTGAAAGTGTGGTCAAATAATTCGACCGATGTCAAAACGTCCAGAATAATGTTAATAGTTAAAAAGTACAATCAAGAATTCATTTTTCCAAAAAAAATGTGAATATTATTTTTAGCATCCATCGAGTAAATGAATTATAGCCAAATGGTATCAGGTATATTGAAAAGGCGCATCTTGCTAAGTGGTCGAGGGTTCAAGTCCATTAGTGGACAAAAGATGTAGAATTAAAGGTAGGTTTAATGGGTGTGTGTATTTGTTGCTGTAAAAAAACATATACATATTTTTATTTACAAATTTTTTTTCTATTTTTCCTAATGAACAACTTAAAAAAGCACAACTCTAAAAATAAAAGGTAATTCAAAAACCTTAATAAGTAAATAATATTTACAATTAAAGAATAACACAATTAAACCCTTAGTATATATTAACAAAAGTTAATACTCATCAAAACCTAGATCTTATATTTTAAAGTTATTACCCATCAACTGAGGACGAGAATGGAAAATAGTGAGAAAATTAAAGACATACTTCGAGATCGAGTGATTCGCAAACATTGAATTAATGATTCTGATCAGTGGATCTATACTATTTATGAGACTAAGAAAAACTTGTGCTAATGATGATGCATGCGGAGATTAAACAAGAAGACTTGTGATGGAGTGGAAAGTTGCATCTCCTATGGTTCATGGTTGGTTGGTACTTCGGATGGTGTATATCTTAATAAGTTGGTGAAGGTTCAGTGTTTTGAGTCTTTAAGGATTTATGAAAGATCCTATTTTCACAACTAAAAATTTTCATTTTTATTAAGGTAAAACTCCATATAATAAGACCAGTATTAAGAAAACTATTTTCTCTAGATTACGTTTGTAAAATCAGAGTAATATTAAAGCGTAGAATCTTCATTGCTGCTGATGAATGTGTATAGTCATATATTCGCCTTCCCATGATAACCGATGATACGTAAAACAATAAACAATTGGGTAAATATAAAACTTAGTGAGTTTCCCCTAAAATACCGCATACGATAAACATACAATCATGTATAACGGGCCACAATCATCAAATTAGAATGTCAAGGCCTAATCAGTCATCAGACTGGAATGCCAACATGCAACAAGTCCAATCAGTCATCATACTGGAATACCCAGGGTTTATTCGCCTACCGCCTTAACACAAACACTCTTCCTGAGCCTTTGTGCCTACAACTTACAGTCGGCCCGCACTGGGTATCTTGGCCTACAACACAATGCAGGACCGCCTCCACCCACTACCACCATATGTCGACATATATACAATCAATGATCAAGTAGGCACATAATACAGTCAAACATCAATCATACAACTCATTACCGCCTACTAGTCCTCTCACAACACACTGTCCCGCTACCAACTAACCTCCATGAAATACGTAACCATAAGTAACTAGAGGTGATATAGCCACCCGAACAAATGATGTTACTCTAGAGCCACAACCAAACAAGGAACATAAAAGAAATCCTAGATCAAGAGTTCTCAGGTAATCCTACATAACTACATACAACCCCTAGGGCACTCCAATAGATGATAACTAATCTACTAGCACTCTAACCAACATACCACTACTACAACATCCTACCATATATATATATATATATATATATATATATATATATATATATATATATATATATGCACAAATCTAGTATATCACTACAACACAGAAACATACTATTCTTAATGATACATAGCCATAATCCAAGGAATGCATAACAATATATACTTAGAGGTGAGACAGAAAGACACGTGATCCTACTTTATAGCCACAACCAAACAAGGAACAGGCGAGAAATCCTAAATCAAGAGTCCTTAGTCTATCCTACGTGACTACATACAGTCCCTATGACATCTCTCTACTAAAAGATAACCAAACTAGTGGGCCGAAATTGGTGCCTTCGACCCACGGTACAATGAGGCAAAACTCACCTGAATCGAAAAACTCTGAAACACTGCGACACGATCCCTTTTCTGCACTGCTTGCACCCGTGAATCCGCTAATCACCACAACCATGTAAAATCTTAATCACCAGTCAAAACCTCGAGTTTGACCTAAAGTCAAACTTGGTCAAAGAGTCAACAATCAACGGAAGTAAAAAAAAAGTCAAAATCCAAGGCTGGCTGAGTATGCCCAGCGCACTCAACTTACGCCTAACATTTGTGGTTCAGGCCTAGTACGCCCAACGTATGCAAGCTGACTCCAACATTTCCATTAAGCAATTTATCCCTCAAGACCTTTCATCCAGAGCTCAGATCTAAGTCTAAATGATGTCCTAAATTATAAAGTTTCCAACTTTATGACCTTGCATGGCTAGAAAGGATTCAAATGCAGAACCCTAACTTGCTATAGGATTTTAAGCTTCATAACACATGCATGAATGGAAGAACAAGACCAAGATCACATTTTTATGATTTAACACCATCATATACACCTAGAACTGCTCCTCACAAGATCTGGGAAAACCCACACTCAAATGGACCAATTTATGGAACAAAAAGGACATAGCTTTAACACTGTAAACTAGATTTCAGGAAACATTCATAAAGCTTCTAACTTTTTACCTTTTGGAGCTAAATGAGGGAGGAGAACTTCCAGATCTAAAGTTGCTTCAATCTTCCAAGCTTTATCACCACCTTCTTCTTCCGTCAAGATACCAAAAAGCACACTCTTTGGCTCACAAGGCTCAAATTAGGGTTAGGGTTTCAAGGGACGACATTGGGAAGATGGAGGTTGAGAATGGAAAGGGTTTGGGGAAGTTAAGGACCTTAAATAAGGCTCAAAACTTCGAAATTAGGGTTTAGGTTGTGGTCGTGTATGCACAACATACCAAATGGTACGCCCAACGTACGTTTCTAAGGGCACGACTTCACCATGTTGGTATGCCCATCATACCACCTTCCTTACCAACTTCAACACACTTTCAAACTATTGCAACTTCTTCGTTTCAACTTCGATTTTGGCATTCTTTATATGCACGGAAAAATATTGAAGAGCCCCACAATATTATCTAGATATCTTGGACTAAAAACTTCTCGAACAAAAATCCATATTTCATGCAAGAACCCGACCTATGACTTTTCCATTTCTATCCTTCGACCTAATACAAAGTTCAAGGGTTAAATCTCTTAACCATCATTACCTCCTTCCAAAAAGGTCTAAACTTTACCTCCTTAAGTACCAAAGACTTTACACAATCGACTTCCGGCCCACGACCCTGAAATAAGAAATGACAGGAAACATGATGTTACAATTTATGAATCTTTGTTTTTTTATTAGGATGACATCGGAGAGATAGTTAGCGATATGATTTAGATTTTTGATTTTTGAAGTATTTCAACTTCTTTTTTTACACTTCTTAAATGAAATATGAATATTTTTAGAATAATTGAAAATTTATAAGTCTGAATTAAATATGAATGTTTTAAAATAACTGAAATTTTATAATTTTGATTAGTTTTTTCTGTGTTCCACCACTTTTCCAACAATGTAATTCTTGTTTCATTATATTGTTTTTCAAAATATATATCATAAAAAAAATAAACATGTCCGGTCCAGGGATGAAAAATGACCATATTACCCTGCTATTCTATGTTGTGATGAATGAAGTTGTTGAATAATTATAAAAACATAAAAATTGTTATACAAAATCAAATTACACGATAATAAAAAAAACAGTATGTATCTTATTTTTTATGCAAATCAAGATTACTGATAAAAATAGAAAAAACATAAGTTCTACAACTAAAATAAAACATAAATATGTCGAAGGGAACACCAGTGGAGCCAATTGTTGCAGACTAGATTGAGAGGTAGGAGGAAGGACATCGATGGAGTAGAAAGGAAAAAAAAGCGGATGAAAAACGTGTCTTTTTTTTTGTTAGGGCACAATATTCCAAAGTTTTATTCAGCCTATAAATACATGATTTTGGGGCTTTCTGGGAAATGCATATTTTACCGGGAAAGACTCATTTTTGTGTAAATCAAATAGTCTTCCCCGCCCATTCATCCATAAACATTTGTTTGAGCATGGAAAAATGTCTATCAAACGAGATCGTACATGAAATATGTAGTGTATGCAAGTATTTGTTCACATGTATGCAATATTAAATTAAAATGTTGTAACACTCGCAGATTTGATCTAGTCAATTTATATTTAGCGTTAAAATGACCTTTTTAAAGTTTCTGTCCAACCGGAAATAGTAGTACGCGACAAAGAAATCAAATTTAAGAACGGTTGATTGTTAGCCTAAACAATCTAAATGAGAGTTGAAGATTTCGTTGTTAGGATTCCATTTATATAAAGACAGTCGAGAACGGTCATCAGATGAGATAGTTATTAATTTTTAATGGAATTTAACCGTCTAAGCCTGTTAAAAATATAACTTTAAAAATAAAGTCAGAATTAGCCGACGGAGTCTAAAGGAAAGTTGTAGATCTCGTCGAGAGTTTTCCAGGGATATAAGAATATTCGAAAATGGAGTTCATAGAAGAAGATACGAATTTTTAAAGATTTGGAAATTTGCATGTGCACGCAAGAAGCACGGCACGCACACCTTCAAGAAGGACCACACATCCCCAGCCAATAATCGACACGTGTCATGCTCTGAGGGGAGGAGTGACGACCAATCCTATGCACAACGTGCACTTGGTTGGGCACGGTGCACACTTGTACTATAAATAGAAGTTCGGGTGCTCATTTCTTTCCCACTCCTCCATCAATCTCTCTCTATTATCTCTCCGGTAAACCCCTTTTTCTTTCGTTTCTAGCCTGCGTAGAAGCCCTACGACACCCCAGAGTACGAATTCGAGTAGTATCCTTCGAGTAGGAAACCCTGAGTTAGAGTTCTGCCCACCTGGACCCTGGTTATCATCCATAATCTGTAAGTGAGCTACACTTACTCTGCCATCACGTAATTTATAATTATAGTCATATTCGTTGTTATGAACCTATAATTAAGGTTTATTAGTGATTTCAAGTCATATACTGATTGATCTACTTACATGAGAGGTGTCTAGAATGGTCACGTCGGCTTGGTTGTTGGATTTCAGAAAGACTATATGTCAAGATGGTCCTGCCTCCCGACTGTCCTGTCTGGTTGATCCTTATTTTATAGAACTATCAGTATTCATTAGAATGATTGATTGGTCTAGATTCTCCCTAGTCGCATAGAATATTAGACTAAGACTTAATGATAATGATACCAGGTCACACCAAAGGAAAGGTCAGTTGCTAGAAGCGAAAATATGCCCGAATTTCAAGTCATCACTTTAACAAGTGAGTGCATAGTTACTTTCAAGCTTACGCATAGATATAAGTATTCTAAATGCTTAACTGCTATGTGCACTATCTTTGTTGTGTTTAATGTAGTTGTACAAATATGATTACTACTTGATTTATTGGTATGTTTAACATACTTAATAATATGATTGGGTAGTGAGGGGCTATGCAAAATAATAAATGAGAGGTTGTGATAGGTTTGTGTGAAATAGCGGTTGCGATAGGTTAGATAGAAGGCCATATGAGATAATAAGCCGTGTCTATATCAAGTACTTTGTAATGTCGTGCTAAACCCATGTACTTTGTACTTCCGTGCTAAACCCAAGTGCTTTTGTACTGCTTTGCCAAACCCAAGTACTTTTGTACTGCCATGTTAAACCCAAGTACTTTGTACTGTCGTGCTAACCCAAGTACTTTTGTACTTGTAGATGCCATTTTATGTATCTTTTAGGGTAGTTTTCATTAACATTTAGGATCATATTTTTTACATTTGCATGTCATTTATTTAAATAATGTTCAACTCATGTATCTCATTAGAATTCTCGTACTGCTTATGTTTTTATGTCAATTTCAGATAGTACAAGTGGAGCAGTGTTTTGGGAGCAGTTGGATGTGCGTTTAGAGCTTAAAATGGAGCTTGGAACTTATCAAGGATTCTGAGGAATTCTTGGAAGATGTTTTGGTCAAAAAACATTCGATCGAATTGATCACGCAAAGATAGATTCTGCAATCTTAAGCTAAAGGATGTTGCTGGCAACTTTGACCTCCTGTCAGTATTTTGACCATATCTCATGAACCGTAACTCCAATTGATGAGATTCAAAATGTTAAGAAAAATACACGAAATTTCGGACGTCTTAGACAAAACATGCGATCAGATGGAGCCTTTATGCGATCTCAACTTTGCTCGCAACTTGTCTTCGAGGTTTTTTAGTGTCAAAAATTCATCTAGGAGTAAAAACTCAAAACATGCGATCGCAACCTATGAACAGGCAATCGAAAATTTTGCCAAAAAAGACCTAAAAAGCAACCTACTTCATTAAAAAGGTCTGAGACGTGTTATCTTCAAAACCTGTGATCGCAACCTCAATACATGTGTTATCTTCAAAATCATGCCTTTGGTTCCATGATTAGGAAGGTCGAAGCAGAGTTGAAATCATTTTTAATATTGATTTTCATTTAAATTTAATATCACTGCAAATTTTAGTTTATTTAGTTTAATTCAAAACCCTTTTCTTAATAATTTTTGTTTTGACTACAGTGTGCCTGATGCAAAAAAGGCATTGAACATTAGGTTGTGTCCTGATGATTCGACCATGCTTCCATGTGCTATATTTTTAGGGAAACCAACAATGATAAATTTATTTGTTTAATACATGCGCGCGACAACGTGTTAACAAGTTGGCGCCGTTGCCGGGGACACGGTGTTTTGTAATAGTTTTATGCCAAGAACTTTTCATTCAGGTACACCTTTAGTTTTTGATCCAGAAATCGAGCGAACTGCAAGGAGACTAAAGAAAGAAGCAACAAGAAAGAAACGATCACCTGGTCTCTTTGTTTCATCATCTTCCCTACCTCCAGAAACCTTCACGTCACAAGGCACTCCCTTGTGGAACGAATCAGATCCGTTTATTTCGAAAGTACCCTCATCTTCTCCTCCAAACAACCCATATAAAAACTTACTCCCCACCATAGATTCTTCAGAATCTGAATCTGAAGAATCAAACATGAGTGGAGACGAAGCAGAAAAGACTCTTAGAGAGTGGGTCACTCAAGAGCTGAACCAGTAGCCCCTCTGCATCACTTTTACTGAAGCACGAAACTTCGAACTTAAATCTTGGCTAATTCATCTTCTTCCCACTTTCAGAGGATTGGAAAATGAAGACCCATATAATTTCCTCAAGGAATTTCATGTTTTTTGTTCAGGAATGAAGCCACATGCTATCACTGAAGATCATATAAATTTAAGGGCATTCCCTTTTTCGCTTCAAGATTCAGTAAGGGAATGGTTATATGAGCTCCCATATGGTTCCATCACCACTTGGACAGAACTTGCAAAGCTGTTTTTAGAGAAGTACTTTACAGAAACGCGAGTTTCTAGTCTTAGGAGAGAAATCCTTAGGATCAAACACGGAAAAAGAGAAGCTTTACACTTACTGGGAAAGATTCAAGAAAATTCTAGTTCAGTGCCCACAATATGGGATCATCGATGATCAACTTTATAATTGCTTCTGTGAAGGTCTGACACCCATGGAGAGGCGCCTTATAAATGCTTCCAGTGGTGGTTCCTTGGGTGATATAACACCAACTGAAATTAGGAAGCTTATCGAAAAGCTGGCGATCGAATCCAAACACTTCGGAAATGAAGACGAGTGGTATCCAGATCAACCAAGGGGTGTCAAGGAAGTCAGCAATGTTCATCTGAAAGCTCAGATATCTGAATTAACGAAATATGTTCTGCTCTTGACAAAATAAAAAGTAGTTGCGAAGAAACCATGTAGTATTTGCTTGAAGACGAAAAATCCAGCTGATATGTGTCTGGTTTTGCAAGAGGATGTTGCTCCAGTCAAAGTTGTCGGAGGATAATAGTAACAAAAGACTTATAATCAGCCTCCAATTTTATTCAGAATAATTATAAGCGAAGACAACAATTTCATCCACCACCAGGTTTTCAGCAAACAAACTTTCAACATCAAAACTACCAGAATCCGAATTATCAAAATCAATCTTCAAATCAGCAACCCAGTAGTTCCAGCATGGCCTTAGAAGATATAGTGAAGATCCTAGCCACGAGCACACAAGCATTCTAGACAGAAACCAGAGCTAGTATTAAGAATCTGGAACAATAGGTGTCTCAACTTGCCACTTCTGTGGGTCATCTGGAGTCTCAAGGAAAGTTACCGGGACACACTGAAAATAATCTGAAACACAATTTGAGTGTTTTTTCCTTGAGAAATGGGAAAACATATGGACATCCAAGCACATCTGAACCAGAAAAACATGGTTGATGAAGAATTTGAAAAAGTTATGATAGAAGAAGGAGATGTGGAAGAGACAGAAAGAGGAGTTGAAGCTGAAGAGTTTGGTGAGGTATTGGTTGAAGAAGAAGATGAAGAAGATAAAGAAAAAGAGTCTCTAACACCAGTGAAGTCAAATTTGAAAGAATACAAACCTTTACATCCATTCCCATCAAGACTGAAGAATCTGAAGCGCGAAAGAGAGGGTAAGGATATCATGGAAATTTTTCACAAGGTTGGGGTAAATATTCCACTTTTCGATATTATCAAACACATTCCTATCTATGCTAAATTTCTTAAAAACTTATGCAACTCAAAGAAAGATGAAATTTAATGAAACTATCAAAGTTGGCAAAAATATTTCTTTAATTTTGCAAAAAGGTTTGCCTCCGAAGTGAACTACACTTACTCTACCCTCACATAATTTGAGTAATAGCCTCCGAGTAGGAGAACCTGAGTTAGAGTTCTGCCCACCTAGACCTTGGTTATCATCCATAATCTGTAAGTGAGCTACACTTACTCTGCCATCACGTAATTTATAATTATAGTCATATTCGTTGTTATGAACCTATAATTAAGATTTATTAGTGATTCCAAGTCATATGCTGACTGATCTACTTACATGATAGGTGTCTAGAATGGTCACGTTGGCTTGGTTGTTGGATTTCAGAAAGACTATATGTCAAGATGGTCCTGCCTCCCGACTGGCCTGCCTGGTTGATCCTTATTTATAGAACTATTAGTATTCATTAGAATGATTGATTGGTCTAGATTCTCTTTAGTTGCATATAATATTAGACTAAGACTTAGTGATAATGATACCAGGTCACGCCAAAGGAAATGTCAGTTCCTAGAAGCGAAAATCTGCCTGAATTTCAAGTCATCACTTTAACAAGTGAGTGCATAGTTACTTTCAAGCTTACGCCTATATATAAGTATTCTAAATGCTTAATTGCTATGTGCGCTATCTTTGTTGTGTTTAATGTAGTTGTACAAATATGATTACTATTTGATTTATTGGTATGTTTAACATACTTAATAAAATGATTGGGTGGTGAGGGGCTATGCAAAATAATAAATGAGAGGTTGTGATAGGGTTGTGTGAAATAGTGGTTGTGATAGGTTAGAGAGAGGGCCATATGAGATAATAAGTCGTGTCTATCTTAAGTTCTTTGTACTGGCGTGCTAAACCCATGTACTTTTGTACTTCCGTGCTAAACCCAAGTGCTTTTGTACTGCCATGCCAAACCCAAGTACTTTTGTATTGCCATGTTAAACCCAAGTACTTTGTATTGTCATGCCTACCGTAATTATACAAAACTACTAATGTATTGTCGTGTTGTTGCGAATATTATCATACCGTCGTGCCTAATCATCTAGAAATTATAGTTGTCCGCTAATAAAGATCCTTTAGGAAAGATCCCTCAAGATCATCATAATTGGGTTAGTAAGTGAGAGTGATGGGAAATAGGGGTAGTTGAGTTATTTGAATGTCGATGGTTATATAATTAAAAATTATAATATCGTGGGTTGAAAACCCTACGTATCTCACCAGGTTTTCCTAACCTAACCCACTCAACGTCTTTGTATCACAGGAAACAATAATGATGATGCCTGAGAAGTTTGAGGAACTCTATATTATATTAAGATGTTGTAACTCTTCGTTTATACTTATGTTTCTTGTATCAGTTATGACATCCCGAGTTTTGAATAAATCAATGAAAAACATTCATTTGGGAATATTTTATGGGACAAATTCCGCATTTGTAAATTAAAACTCTGATTTTAAAATAAGCATAAACTGGTTTTTTTGGCCGTGAAAATGGGGATGTCACAAATATATAATAAATTTTTCCCAAAAAAGTTATATCGTTAGGTGGAACCAATGGGTATGCAGTTGCATACCCTATTCAAAACATACATCCGTTCCTTCTCGTCGGAAATATATATCAAAACCTAACTTTATTCGATGGATGCGAAAAATAACATTCACCTGCATCATTATTTTGTTCAACATTTACAATCGTTCACACGTCATGTATCTAGGGGTGAGCCTTTGTATCAGACCAAACCGAACCTGGACATGGTAAGCCTCAATAGTTCCGGTCCAAGGACCACCAATTTCTGTCAAACTAGTCTGGTCCAAGAACCGATCCAGTCCAGTTTGGTCCAAATACTCATCCCTATAGTGGTAATTGAATAAACTAATTTTCGGAAGGGCTTCAACGAGTTATACCATATACACCTAAAATTATAATGGTCCAATGTGTACAAGAACCGGAAAACCTGGACCTGGACCGAACCTTAACCTGTCCACCAATTCCTGCCAAATCGGTATGGTTCAAGAGTCGAACCGGTCCAACTCGATTCAAATGATCACCTTACATGTATATGTTACAAATGTATTTAGTGTAGCAAGAGAGTGAAGGTTTTCTAAATTGTTTCCAAAATATGATGGACAATTCAAATATACAAAATTTATTAGTATTGTTTTTCTTTAATAGAAGTAGTGGTATCTATATCATCATACTATACTTATAAAGGAGACATTTTTCCTATCACCTCATGCATTTGAAACCCCCACACAAATTTCCAAGCACCTCATGCATTTGAAACCCCCATACATTTTCACCTTCAAAGTAATTAATCACACATCATGAAAGGTTTTATAACTTATATAATATGTTTAATAAGTAATTATAGGATAGTCTACTATAAAAATGTCATTCTTTTTTAGTAGACATACAAATACAAATCATATACAAAATTCACAATGAAAACAAGTTTAAAGGTTTTGTGTTGGTTTGAGGGCTCTGAACCATTTTCGAGTCATGTTATTATGTTAATGTTTTTATTTTGTAAGTTTTTATATATACTAATTCTTTTTTTTTTAAATATATTTCATGGTTAAAATATTCTTTGAAGACAATCATTGTATGTTCTGGTTGAAACTTTAATATAAATTAGATTAAATTCATGTTAAAGATCGTATGTTATGGAAAGTGATATTGTGACATCACCATTTTCTCGGCCAGAAAAAACCGATTTTGTTTACGCTTTATAAAAATCAGAGTACCTCTTGTAATAAAAATGTTTACGGAATTTGTTCCCAGTAAAACATGATAAATACGTTATCAAAGCATTTCCGAATAAAAGTATTTTTATTCATTTTAAAACATTTGGGATGTCATCGTCAATACATAAACATAAGCATAAACAGAACTTACATTCATTATCACTAGTGATTTATATCTCCTCAATCTCTCAGTGCAATGTGACTTCATATCAACACATGTGATATAAATAAACTGAGTGGGTCAGGTTAGGAAACCTGGTGAGTACATAGGGATTTCAATCCCACAATGCTATATCATATATATAATTTAGAACTCACAAAATATACAATTTCACCATATATGTATAAGCAACTCTTATCCCACCCCGTCGATCCTCACAACGAGACTATCCATACTCTCAATCCCAAGATTAACCGTTTTACCTAATCCATACTCCTGGATCATAAATGAATGGCTTTACCTAATTCATACTCTCAAATTAATGACAAATGGTTATGCCTAATCCATACTCTCGGACTAGGGACGAATGACTAATCCATACTCTCGGACTAGGGACGAATGACTATGTCATAATCCATACTCCCGGACTAAGGACAACTGGCTATGTCTTAATCCATACCCCTGAATTAATGACAGTTGACTGTGTCCAATCCATACTCTCGGACTATGGACAATGACTATGTCTAATCCATGCTCCCGGATAAATGACATATACTAAAGTTCTATTCTATGAGTATAACTCACTTGTACTCGTAAGAAAATACTACCCAATATTCCTCATAATTAATTTAGGTCTACTCTTTATCCTAAATCATCATATATAATCATGTATGTTCTTTAACACGTATTTTAGGCAACATCAATTAATTCACACATAAACATATAATTAATACTTCAATCAATACTTATATTAAAATCATGTTCATGAAAGGGACTATGCACTCACCTGATACGGTGGTGATTCCGAACTCAGACAGCGGTTCGCTTCTTAAAAAAATAATTTCCTTCGACGAAACCTAGTATTATTACCACTAGAGTTTAGTCTATTATTCACCGAGATTAATTAATAGTCTAGCTATTATTACTATTATATAAGTGTTAATCAATACTTATATAACCTATAATAATAGCCAAAGTACTTATTATAAGTTCCTAATAACGTTACTATAATTAAATAAAAGCTATTTAAAAAATAGTGTAGACGTAGTTCACTTACAACGGGTTTTATGGAAAAACCGGGCTTCGCTGGAGTAACGTTTCTGAGTCGAAAGCTTTTCTTCTCGGAGCCGTCGGGCGCTCCGGGGCTTCCTTCTCGTGCTAGGGAGGTTCCCTAGACTTGGGAGGGGTTTAGGGAGGCTAGAGAGAAGTTAGAGAGAGAAATAAAGACTTATGGTGTGAAGAAAATATGAGGAGTTCACCCTTTATTTATAGGAGTTTTATAGTAAAGTAGTCTCTAAGCTTCGTCCGTATCTTCTGCGTACGAGCTCCGTTTTCTACGTTATTTATATCCACGCATTGGTATTTACGAGTACTACAACTTTCATTTAGACCCCGTCAACTAATTGTTATTGTATCTCAGATTTACAAAATTGTATTCGAATTCGCCGCACTCGAAAAGTAGAGACTAAGCTCCGTCCATATCTTTCGCACACGAGCTTCGTTTTCGAAGTTATTTATATCCACGTGTTGTTATTTATGATTACTACAACTTTCATTTAGACAATGTTGGCTAATTCTCATTCTATCTCGGATTTACAAAACTGTATCGAATACGTCGCGCTCGAAGAGTAGAGACTAAGCTTCGTCCATATCTTTTGCATACGAGCTCCGTTTTTGACTATCTTTTTATCGTTTAACTCCTATTAAAGACATATTCATTTCTCGTTTAGATTATTTTGGCTGAAAATCGACCGATCTAAAATTCGAATTTTCGGGTTCTGCAATGTTATGCTAAATGTTAGAAAAATCATAACTTCCTCATACGAAGTCAGATTTGGGCGTTCTTTTTAAGGATGTTCTCTGTTTAACGTATACTACAACTATGGTTTAGATCACTAAGGCTAAAAAGTCCTCTATCGTAAATTCACTATTTACGTCTCACGGTGCCGTGCCGGTCAGGGGCTGACGCAGGATTTCATAGTCGGGGTTGCACGGGAAAGTTAGGGGTTGCACGATAGTAGAAAAAATAAAAATTTTAAAAAATTTCGAAAATTTTTCCACTACGGCCGGAAAAGTTAGGGGTTGTCGGTGCCACCCCGGAACCCCCCTAAATCCGCCCCTAGTGCCGGTTTTGACGAAAAACTTCGACGGGCCATAACTTCTTCGTTATAACTCGGATTTCAGCGTTCTTTATATGTACGAAACCCTTGAGATATATTCTACAACTTGGTTAAGATTAATCCTTCTAAATAATCTTCCATTAAAAACTCATTTTTGACGCTCATTGTCTCTAAATTAGCTAGCCCGAATCTGCGGCTGTTACGATTATCTCCCCCTTAGGATGATTACGTCCCAGAATCATCAACGAAACAGGGCAGTATAATGACTCCATATGTTATCTATTCATCCTAGGTAATAATCGTAACTTCCTTGTTTCTTCGAATGAGTATCTAACTCTTGGACTCCTTGACTGCAGGCGGTGCTCAATCTTGCACTTGCTCCCTATCTCACGTTAGACTCCAAATTATGACCTTCAAGTCGCAATCTCGATCCTCATTGGATACAAACTTAAAATAAGTTCCTTTATTACTACAATGGAACGATGTGTTATATTCTAATGACCTATCATCGTATGTTGCAATGCTTAGACTCAGGTTTATTAGAGTCTTCCAGAATAGACTATACTTTCCTTCATGTTCTAATTGTTGGGTTTTGAGCATTCTAACACTCCTAAGTGTACATGCAACCCTAAATACCTTGGATCTATGTTTTCTCTATTATACATGCAAATAAGAACTTCCAAGGTATTATCCTAATCTAGCATACAAAAACAATGAGTGTAACAAGATAGAATACATACCTCTTTGATGTAGAAAGTCTTCATGAAGCTTGAATGCCTAGCCCCAATAGTGTGGAAGCCTCAAATGGAATCACAATTCACCAAAACACTTAGAATAACTTGAGAGAATTCTACACTCATGAAATCGGCTAGCCCTTTTACACCACACACTAGTGGCCGATTTTGGTCAAGAATAAGATGCTTATATAGTTTGGGTTACACCATGTAAACCCTAATTGACATGGCCTTTCATTTCCATGATCCATGGGTACAAATACACCATGGAGCATCCATGGACCATCCTATGGGTTTTAGCCCAACTTGATTATCCATGGAGCATTAGCCCACTATACAAGTATGAATGATTTACACAATCAACCCATATATTTAATTAGTCTTCTTTTGATCACTTAATTAATCCTAGATTAATTCTTGATCAATACTAATTAGATAATCTTATTATTCTTATTATTAATATACTAGGACATATAATATATTAATAACCATAAGTGTCTTATTTCTCTCATTATAGTCTATCCAAGTGCATGATGTTATGCAACCCAAATGGACCATGCCGGGTCGGGTCAAGTCTTACCAATTATAGTTATGGACTTAGACATTAATCCAACAGTCTCCCACTTGGATAAGTCTAAAACTATTATTGCGTATGACTTCAGGAACCAACTGGCAATCGTAGCTCTCAAAAGCTTATGTCGAACTCTGACCTTGTAGATGAACTCTGACCTTTGTCAATGACTTGTCCATTAGATAAGGGATCATATATTCCTCCATTCTAGATATCATATGGACTGAGACATGGATTATAATCATTCTCTCTGTCCATTTGTTGTTTCCTGATTTCCGATTTATGACGACTGACTAATTGAACAAATCAAATCAGTCCTGGCCCGGCCGAGCACTTCCATTTGTCATCATCAAATCATCGAGGGGCCCATAGATATCGCTTTTTATCCCGAAGGTAAAAGGAATGGATAAACTTCGACTCATATGGCTTGTTCTACTACTTGTTGAATCATACACAAAGGCACGTTTTATATCACCGAGTTACCAAATGCGTTTTTGTGCAATCAACGCACTATCAACTCATAGTAACAACTCATATCTCTAGGTTTGAAGAATATAAGATATTATCGTCTCATGATCACTCGTGATAAAATCCATGAAGTGATTCCAATGAGCGCGGGTTGAATCCAATACTCAGAACTTATGAGCACTCATGAGTGTTGTAGCCCTTTGTCCAACACCTTAGATCTCTACAAGCCAACCCATGACAGTCTTAATTCATATCTACTTCCAACATATGACCAACTGTGGATGGTTGAATAACTTAGTCATTCCGGAAGAATAACCTAGTTTATTCGGGAAGTCAAAACATGCAAAATGAAACACAATAATAATTGAATCCAATATGGTATCAAAACCTATGAACATAAATAAAACACCTTTTATTTATCACCATATGATTACACATTATTCATTGTATACCGTTTCAGCTATCAACTTTATTCTTGATTCTAAACACTAGTCATGCCACACTCCAAGTATGCATACTATGTTTGTCTATGATCTTTACTTTGTGAACTAGATCAATTGAACATAACTTCAATGATTCTCTTTTCACACTCCCAAATCCTTACTGCAAATGCAAGAATTCCAAATTCATGCCATTTACTGAAATCTGTTAGATTCTAAACTTATATGCATTGATCTTCTTGTAATGATTATGTACAAAATCAGAAAGACTTGACAACAATCATTACAGAGCATTCCAAAGGAGATCAACTCCTTGGAAACATCCTTCTTGCATTAAGTTTCCTTAATCTTACACAGATTGAAAATTCTAACCTTGAAACATTTCCAGATTCCATTTTGACTATCACTTCTGAACAAGAGTTTCCTCCTTACAAATTATGTCAATATGGTCCTTCCAGAATTATCACTATACTTCCAACTGTCCTTGAGCAACCAATCTTTGGTAAACCTTAGATTGTCCTCGACAATTGTTTAATCATTTTAGTCATATCAAGTTCTAAGCCTTTTCCCTTCTTAACGCCCTAGGCATTTGGAAAATTTTTAGAAAGGATGAATATAGCACATGTAATCGATCCTATATCCGAAGCATATGGGACACGATTCATGATGTCTCACATAAAGACTAAACCAGTCTTTTGCTATAATATTTCCATTTCAATTTGCCAAGTTCTCATAATTCAAATTATGAAAAGGGGTGCCGTAATCATAATAGAATTTTAGAACGCAAATAATGGACCCATATACAGATTTTCCTTATGTTGAGCCATTCCAACATGAAATTCATATATATATCCTTGACTAAATGATTAAAACCTCACGATCTAAGCTTATAGATTTGAGATGAAGTATAATTTCCTCTCCCTTAATTATAGCAAAACAACTTTTTCCCAATTGAAACTTTTGTTTTCTATAATTAACATTGCTAACTTGCAATACTTATCATAATTATCATGCTCCCACTAACATGATGATTATTAGCATAACACTTATGCTCCCACTAGCTTTGACATGTCCTCAGAAATCAGCTGGACAATCTGAAATTTAGATTCATACAACCTTTCCGTAGATAGCTCACCTGTGTGTCTAAGCAATTTCAAGAACCATGAAAAGGGATACCGTAATCATAGTCTCAATTTCTTAGGCATTTTGCCATTTCTCACAAGTCCATGTTAGTGTGCCGGTTAACCACACGCGCTCCACTAACGACTTTTGAAAATGCAAATAACACCATTGATATCTACGTAAAATCTACTTAGTGAAAGCGTTTCCTCACCATCATTTTCATGAATCGGAGAGAAACCTTATGACACTTAGATTTTATAGTGTATGAGTTCCTATCCATGTGAATTTGTCAAAACCATAATCACAAGATAAAGTTAGTGACAAATTCAGCCTTACATGGATTAAACTTGTTCAATCTTAGTTTCTTGTCACCTTGGTAGCACAAGGCCCACCAATGCTTCCAAGTTGAACTCTGATAACTCACATGCAAATTCAACTTATTTGAAGTATGTACAGAAATAAGAATTATGTCAACACGATAGGTTGCAAACCTTAAGTCGTGTGCTAGTGATAAATTATAGGTTTTACTCTTGATTAAATCTTGAAACTCTTTCAGGATCTTTAAGGCTCCCACTGTCCTCTTGACATATAAGACTCCCTTGTCAAATATCCAAGAGATAGTGTGGATTCTAATCAAGACAAACACTTCACACAATTGGCCTAAGTTGGTCTTTGTTTTATCCAAAACATCACAACTTACCAATTTCAAATGTACAAGAGTAGAAAAATTTTACTCTTACATTTGACAAGTGTTTAAAACCTTCTTTTGAGACATGTCACTCAAGTTACAATCTTGGAGTATCACTCTAAGACTTGTATTGGAACAAAGTATGACTCATCTTCTTGATTTAACCATTTCAACAATTCAAGTTCCTTTTCTTAGTCATAAAATTGCACTAAGATTTTCCTTAGAGAACTAATTTTTATATGGTTTCTTAATCATTAAGATGATCACAAAACTGATACTAAAGTACTCTCCCATCTTTTCAGATTTGAGAAACTTTTATCCTTCTGCCTAATTTGATTCTTCTTATTCGCTCTGCCATACATCGGAACCTTTTCCAATGTCTCAGAGTTACACTTAAGCTTGTAAGTATAACCATATTTACTGAACTTAAGTAAATCATGACGAATAGTCTTATCAATCTTTTGTGGTGGACTTAATTAGTGCACAAGAATGTGTACTCGATCCCTTAGTCCTTTACTTGACTCACACATCCATGTGACCGAGTAATTAGTGTTAATTTTTCCAACACTTGAAAGTTCTCATTCATCATGCTATACAACTTGCATGATTCCATGTTCCGGTCCACTTGAAACTTGGGTGATGAGAATCTTTCCTTATTTGGTAAATTTAGACATTACCACAAATGAAAGAATCAATTTCATATTTCCACTCTTGCTATTATTGGAGTCATATAAGCAACAATTTTTTTCTCAAATGCCATTGTAAGGAAAAATAAATAAAATAAAAAATTTTCTTTTATTTAAAACTTTGCGAAAAACTTATCCTTACAACCCATATGAAAACTTGTTGTTATCTATTCCTAAGCAACATCTCATAACTCCTAAGAAGTAGCTCAAGAATCCGATCTTCAAACTACGCGATAGAAATCCATCTACGCGATCAGATTCAGCATATTCTTTCTTTAAGTTTCTTCACCTTTTCTTTGATTCTTAAAACATCACCATGTGACCTAGTCACATCATGTATCAAGAATCTCAGAATAGAAACTTAACAGAGTTAGATAGTGGATTTTACCTGAAGTATAGTCAAACTTATTGACTTTAACATCCTTAGGTAAATTTGGCAGCTTCGCAACCAATGCCCCTTCCTTTGGCAATATAAACATATGGACCCTTTGATAATGGTACACGAGACTATCACAGACTTAGCTTTTTCTCTTTACCATTTGGTCAACCGAGTTGACTATGGCCGATCCCTTTCCATTAGGAAGAGAATGCTTTTCTGGATTTCCTGTGTCACTATTGTCAATGTCCATCAAGTTTTAAGGAAGTTGATCTTAACAAATAGATAAGATCATTAAGGGTCTTGTCATAGTCTGTTTCATAGGTGTCCCAAAGGAACTCACTATGTGACTTAGAAAGTGATTGAACCACCAACTTTCTCAAGACTTTGACACCCAACTCTCCCGGCTTGTCAATATGTGACTACATCTCCAAGACGTGACCACACCGAGACCTTGCCTTGCCAATTGGGCTTGAGTGACCTTAAATTTTTCTAGAACTTGTGGGTTGGGGAGAATAATTGGAGGAGGTGAATGAAGTATGATTTCCAAGGGACATCATCTTCATTTAGAAAGCTTGTTTCAAGAGATTTGGGGAGATGATAAATGTCTAAACCAGACATGTTATGGGAGATATTCAAGATAGTTGATTTAAAATCCTTAATATGACACCCAATATGAAATATTAAGGCTAGGACCCAACAAACTATTTTATAACTTAGAAGAGGTATGCCGTAATCCAAGCTATAAAATATTTGAAGGTAGGTGAATGACGATTCACCAATTTCCACCAAGATAAACGAAATGTATTATTAGGTTTTAATTGGATTTGAAACTCCTAGATCTTTGAGATTCATTGAACTTTTCAAAGGCATGTTTCAATCTCGAATGTGCCCTTCAGGTTTTGTGACTGGGATGCCGAGGATCACAAAACAAGGTGTGAATAACCATACCAATTCACTTGGTACCCTTAATATTATCACCCAATCAATGTGCCGGTTAACCACACACGCTCCATTGATCTATGACAAACATTAAGTCACCCTTCGTGATCCTTACTAGTCCAAGTTAGTGTGCCGGTTAACCACACACGCTCCACCAACGACTTGGTAAGGTACAAAGTGTGAATTCCATGGGCTAGCACCATATTCACATTTTCCTAAGTAACTAAGATTGGGAATTATTAAGAGTTTAGTTACTTAGTATTTATCATTAATACTTTTAATGAAGGGAGAATTATAGTCTTGTCAAACCCGTTCGGCTAATGACCCTCCACCAGTCAAGCAAGCGGTGGGTGAGAGTGGACACCCATTAAGTTGCCATTTTATAGGCAACAACCTTATACCCACCTTATAGATCGGCTTCGTGAATGAGGCGTACTAGCGGTAAGACTGACTTTACTCTTATACATATATATATTATTAACTTATAATATTATAAAGTATAAGGGTTGAATTTTAACTTTTAAAATTCTAAGGGCTAACTTGGAATTAAAGTATTCATAAGTGAAAATTTTACAAATTCCAAAACTTGAGGGCAAGTTTTGAAACTATTCCAAACTAATTAATTCCATAACTTATGTGTTTAAAGTAGTTTTAATCCAAAAACTCTTCAAGTTCCATAACTTGAGGACAAGTTATGGAAGACTTTAAATTATTAAAGAATGTAACTTTTTCTTTATTTTGTAACTTATGGAATTAATTAAGGTTACACTTTATTTATTTATTTATTAATGAAGTGACTCTTGAACCTCCATAACTTAAGGACAAGACTCTTCATCTTTTGTAACCATTGCCAACTTTTATGAGTTTTATGAAACTTAAATGTGACTTTTCATATAACTTGAGGACAAGTTACAAAAAACACATTTTAGAATCAACTCTTAGATTAATTTGGATTGAAAACAACTATTTCACTCAACTTTTCTATTAATCTAAGCAACTCATAAGAACAAGATAATTCAAATCAAACTATTCCATGTAATTAGAGTAACACTTTAAACTAATACAAAACATGAATCTATTGACAATTATCTTTAAAATGGGATTAGCATGAACATTACCACATCAAAAACAAGTTTATAAGTCCAAAACATCTTTGGATAATGTTCCTAGTCCAATTCCAGCCAAAAAAGTCGAGTTTATGCTGTCTGGGGTTCCAACTCGTCGAGTGCATGAACCAACTCGACGAGTTGGATCGAATTCATCACTTTTTAGGCATGGACTCGCCGAGTCTCCTGATGGACTCGCCGAGTCTGATGATCAGACAGCAAGAAATTCGATTTTTTAAGCAGTTTTGCAAGTATAACAAAAAAACAAGCCTAGGCTCTGATACCACAGTTGGGTTTTGAGCATTCTAACACTCCTAAGTGTACATGCAACCCTAAATACCTTGGATCTATGTTTTCTCTATTATACATGCAAATAAGAACTTCCAAGGTATTATCCTAATCTAGTATACAAAAACAATGAGTGTAACAAGATAGAATACATACCTCTTTGATGTAGAAAGTCTTCATGAAGCTTGAGTGCCTAGCCCCAATAGTGTGGAAGCCTCAAATGGAATCACAATTCACCAAAACACTTAGAATAACTTGAGAGAATTCTACACTCATGAAATCGGCTAGCCCTTTTACACCACACACTAGTGGCCGATTTTGGTCAAGAATAAGATGCTTATATAGTTAGGGTTACACCATGTAAACCCTAATTGACATGGCCTTTCATTTCCATGATCCATGGGTACAAATACACCATGGAGCATCCATGGACCATCCTATGGGTTTTAGCCCAACTTGATTATCCATGGAGCATTAGCCCACTATACAAGTATGGATGATTTACACAATCAACCCATATATTTAATTAGTCTTCTTTTGATCACTTAATTAATCCTAGATTAATTCTTGATCAATACTAATTAGATAATCTTATTATTCTTATTATTAATATACTAGGACATATAATATATTAATAACCATAAGTGTCTTATTTCTCTCATTATAGTCTATCCAAGTGCATGATGCTATGCAACCCAAATGGACCATGCCGGGTCGGGTCAAGTCTTACCAATTATAGTTATGGACTTAGACATTAATCCAACACTAATCTCATCTTAAAAGGTAGGATTTCTAGCTACAAGCAACTATCGCGATACCTCTACCGATTGCTTTGATTATCTTTTATTTCAATCTGCCGGCTTAAGTCAGATGTTACATCAAACTTGGTTCTCTGAACCATGTAACATACTTATTGTAGTCGGACTCAATTCGATATGACCATTAGGATCGGAATAACAATCATCTTCTTACTCATTACTGAAACGATGGTAATGACATATTTGAATAAAACGAAATCAATTACTAGCTTCTTGGTAACCTTGTGACTTTCCCTGATCCAAGCGTGATTCATGTGCTTCCGGTAGTATAGGCCTCTACTACCTTTCACACCTACTCATACTCGTCCCAAGTATTGTCTCGCAGTTTATCCAAGCCACCATGCAAGCAAATCACACAATCATTCAACACATCAGATAACAAAACGAATGTTTTATATTATTACTTGAAACTATTACATAGGTGTTCCAGTTCACCCTAGACTATGCCTCTAATAGGCTACACCATAACAGACTATCTACATGGCTTCTTCATAACTTGATCTTTATATATCCATCCTCACTCCTGATTCCTTTCATCGTCTGCTGCTTCGTCTAGGATCATATGAAATTCTCTTGCCTTCGGTTTTGGCGACACATTTGGTTTTGCTGCTTCTTCTCTCCTTGGGCAGTCTTGCTTGAAGTGTCCCTCTTCACCACACTTAAAGCAGACTTCTCTCTTAGTTGTGCATTCGCTGGTATAATGACCAGTTTTCCCACATTTAAAGCAGGTCATCTCTTTAGACCATGTCCCAATGTGCTTCTTTCTGCACTTGTCACACCATTGCATTCCTTCTTCGAACTTCTTTGAACCAGACTTCGAGAATTTTCTCTTCTCTTCGGACCTTGAGGATCCTTCAAAATTTCTCTTCTCGCTAACCTCCATCTTGCTGGCGGCTCTTCCCTTGATCATATCTTCAACAGACTTGGCAGCCTAGATAGCTACTTCCAGAGTAGGTGTCTGGCGTACTGGCACCACATACTCCCATGGAAGTCCCTTTGTGTACTTCTCAATTTTTGTCAGCTCGTCCAGGACAAGGCACAAAGCAAACTCCATCTTGTCTGTGAAGTTGTTGGTGTATTCATCGATGGTCATGCTTTATTTCTTCAAGGTTAGGAATTGGTTCTCCAGCTCGAGCAGGTTTTGGGCTGAACAGTACTTACATTTGAATAGCACCAAAAACTCTGCCCATGTCAGTTGCAGGGGCTCATTGGGGCTTAAAGTCTTCCCCAGGGTGTTCCACAAACGAACAACACCTCCTCGGAACTGTCGCACTGCAAACGTGGTCTATAATTTGCCTCTGCAACCACACGTCATGAAGGCCAACTCCATCTCCGAGATCCAATCCATAACTTCGATCGGATCTTCCTTTCCAGTGAAAGTCGATGGCTTGCAATTCAGAAAATCTTTGTACTTGCATCCATTCCTCTCAACTCTGTCTTCTTGATTAATCCTCCTAATTACCGGTGCATCGGCTTGACCAACGGTCCCACTGTAGTTCCCTTCCTCTGACTGCCCATCATTCAGTTCGTGCTGCTCAATAGGTATCGTAAGTTCCTCTCGATGTTGTTGAAGTAAACGTCTTATTTCCTTCATTTGACGATCCAACATCATCTGGATCATCGCTTGCACTCCGGCTATTGTGATTGGCTCAGGATCGGCTACTACAACAGGTATTTGCTCAACCACTGGAGGTTGATTCCTGTTTCCATTCGCGTTCCCGACTCCACTTTGGGTTCTTTCCATTTCGATCTATACGCCATATCAGATGTTCGGTGCGAAATGACGAGAATTAAGATAGGAAAGATTGACATGTAAATCTCCTTATTACTTCGAAAAAAATTACATGTCAGTTCTAATACCGTAATTAAATGTTTAGAAACCTGAACACATAAAGTTTCTAGATTCGGTCGGCAACAGACCATAGATCCGTTCATATAATGCATATCATAAATCGTTTAGCACATAAAAACATGTTAGACATTTTCCTTAAATAAGTTAGTGCTTGTGTCTATTCGGGTGTATTACCTAAATCCATTAGACACACTCCTCACAATCATTCCTTAGCATTCTAAGTTTAAGTCTAGAAAGAAATCCATATTCCTAGTTCACTTAAACTAATGCTCTGATACCAACTGTGACATCCCCATTTTCTCAGTCAGAAAAGACCGATTTTGTTTACGCTTTATAAAAATCAGAGTACCTCTTGTAATAAAAATGTTTGCGGAATTTGTTCCCAGTAAAACATGATAAATACGTTATCAAAGCATTTCCGAATAAAAGTATTTTTATTCATTTTAAAACATTTGGGATGTTATCGTCAATACAGAAATATAAGCATAAACAGAACTTACATTCATTATCACTAGTGATTTATATTTCCTCAATCTCGCAGTGCAATGTGACTTCATATCAACGCTTGTGATATAAATAAACTGAGTGGGTCAGGTTGGGAAACCTGGTGAGTACATAGGGATTTCAATCCCACAATGTTATATCATATATATATAATTTAGAACTCACAAAATATACAACTTCACCATATATATAAATATATATATATATATATATATATATATATATATATATATATATATATATAATCAACTCTTATCCCACCCCGTCGATCCTCACAACGATACTATCCATACTCTCAAACCCAAGATTAACCATTTTACCTAATCCATACTCCCGGATCATAAATGAATGGCTTTACCTAATCCATACTCTCAAATTAATGACGAATGGTTATGCCTAATCCATACTCTCGGACTAGGGACGAATGACTAATCCATACTCTCGGATTAATGACGAATGATTAAGCCTAATCAATACAAGGACTAGGGACGAATGACTATGTCTTAATCCATACTCCCGGACTAAGGACAACTGGCTATGTCTTAATACATACCCCTGAATTAATGACAGTTGACTGTGTCCAATCCATACTCTCGGACTATGGACAATGACTATGTCTAATCCATGCTCCCGGATAAATGACATATACTAAAGTTCTATTCTATGAGTATAACTCACTTGTACTCGTAAGAAAATACTACCCAATATTCCTCATAATTAATTTAGGTCTACTCTTTATCCTAAATCATCATATATAATCATGTATGTACTTTAACACGTATTTCAGGCAACATCAATTAATTCACACATAAACATATAATTAATACTTCAATCAATACTTATATTAAAATCATGTTCATGAAAGGGACTATGCACTCACCTGATACGGTGGTGATTCCGAACTCAGACAGCGGTTCGCTTCTTAAAAAAATAATTTCCTTCGACGAAACCTAGTATTATTACCACTAGAGTTTAGTCTATTATTCGCCGAGACTAATTAATAGTCTAGCTATTATTACTATTATATAAGTGTTAATCAATACTTATATAACCCATAATAATAGCCAAATTACTTATTATAAGTTCCTAATAACGTTACTATTATTAAATAAAAGCTATTTAAAAAATAGCGTAGGCGTAGCTCACTTACAGCGGGTTTTATGGAAAACCGGGCTTCGCTGGAGCAACGTTTCTGAGCCGAAAGCTTTTCTTCTCGGAGTCGTCGGGCTCTCCGGGGCTTCCTTCTTGTGCTAGGGAGGTTCCCTAGACTTGGGAGGGGTTTAGGGAGGCTAGAGAGAAGTTAGAGAGAGAAACAAAGGCTTATGGTGTGAAGAAAATATGAGGAGTTCACCCTTTATTTATAGGAGTTTTATAGTAAAGTAGTCTCTAAGCTGTGTCCGTATCTTTCGCGTACGAGCTCCGTTTTCTACGTTATTTATATCCACGCATTGGTATTTACGAGTACCACAACTTTCATTTAGACCCCGTCGACTAAGTGTTATTGTATCTCAGATTTACAAAATTGTATTCGAATTCGCCGCGCTCGAAAAGTAGAGACTAAGCTCCGTCCATATCTTTCGCATACGAGCTTCGTTTTCGACGTTATTTATATCCACGTTTTGGTAGTTATGAGTACTACAACTTTCATTTAGACAATGTTGGCTAATTCTCATTCTATCTCGGATTTACAAAACTGTATCGAATGCGCCGCGCTCGAAGAGTAGAGACTAAGCTTCGTCCATATCTTTTGCATACGAGCTCCGTTTTTGACTATCTTTTTATCGTTTAACTCCTATTAAAGATATATTCATTTCTCGTTTAGATTATTTTGGCTGAAAATCGACCGATCTAAAATTCGAATTTTCGGGTTGTGCATTGTTATGCTAAATGTTAGAAAAATTATAACTTTCTCATACGAAGTCAGATTTGGGCGTTCTTTTTATGGATGTTCTCGGTTTAACGTATACTACAACTTTGGTTTAGATCACTAAGGCTAAAAAGTCCTCTATCGTAAATTCACTATTTACGTCTCACGGTGTCGTGCCGGTTTTGCCGAAAAACTTTGACGGGCCATAACTTTTTCGTTATAACTTGGATTTTGGCGTTCTTTATATGTACAGAACCCTTGAGATATATTCTAAAACTTGGTTAAGATTAATCCTTATAAATAATCTTCCATTAGAAACTCATTTTTGATGCTCATTGTCTCTAAATTGGCTAGCCCGAATCTGTAGGTGTTACAGATATAGATTATATTTAATTAAATATTGTATATATGTTTGTATGTTTGTGTTGCTTAAAAGTAATAATTTATTAAAAATCATGGATATGCAATATTATCCATAGTATTCATGTAAGTCTCTTTTAAAATGCAAATTGTCTATCTTATTACTTTATATTTTAGTATATGTTTAACATTTTAATTATAATAATAAGTGTCTTTTAAAAATTTTCTTTCATTTATTATTAATAATAAGTGTGTTTTAAACTAGTGAACAATAATTTTAAATAATTAAATCAAATTATAAAAACCATGGATATGTTATATTATCCATGCAAGTCTCTTTTGAAATACAAATTATCTATCTTATCAGTTTATTATTTAGTGTATGTTTCACATTTTAATAGTAATATTAAGTGTTTCTTAAAAGTTTTCTTTAACTTGTTAATAATAATAAGCGTTTAAAACTAAAGAATAATAATTTTAAATGATAATAAAATCAATCTATAAATTACATAATGTTAACAACAAATAAATTGTATTTTAAATGAACATCATTATTGAAATTAGAAAATAATTGCATAAGTAAAAAAAATTAAATTAATCAATCATAACAATTGTTAAAAATAATATTAAATAGATAATTGTATTTAATTTTATTAATGAGGAAGGTGGGTTGATGTCAATGAATAATATTATTCAAAATATTATGTCAAAGTTAATGTCAATAACATAAAAATTTTAAACATATATTTTTCAACATTTTAATAATATATTGTTAACATACGCTATGCAACGCATGTAAATTCGTCTAGTCATTTCATTATATACTTATAAAGCAATCATTTTTCCTTTCACCACATTCATTTGAAACTCTCATTCATTTTTCCTTTCATCACATTCTGTAGCACCTGGTTCCTGGTACGTAAATCTTATTTGAGTATTCTCTCTTTCTAGCCTTGGACTCGGCGAGTCATAGGTCCGACTCGCCGAGTAGAGTCGGAACCCGGGACATGTTTAAGTTGGCGACTCGGCAAGTCCATATTCCGGACTCGGCGAGTCACCGCTGTTGGATGAAACCCTAAGTTTCAGGGGTTTGCACCCTATTTAAGCCTCATGTCCGCCCCAAGCCAGCCTCCATTCACCCTCAGAGCCCCCAACCCTCGTTCAAAGCTTATTTCCTTGAGAGTTTGAAGCATTTTGTGTGTTCTTGAAGGATTTGAGAAGGAAGTGGAGTAGATCAAGAGGAAGGGAAGGAAGCCAATCATCTTAGTGTTCTCTCAGTGATTCCTTTGAGGTATAACCCGTTTTCCCTCTGTTTCTATGATTATTGCTCCATTAAGTCTTTCTTGAGCCCTTCCCCAAGCTTGTATGTGCAATATAATTCGTAATAAGTTGATTGGCCTTTAGATCTAGGCATGATTGAGCTCCAGGAGCTCAGATCTGTTGCCTTTATGGACCCATGTTGCTTGTTCACCCTAGATCTACCCTTTTGAGGCATTTTGAGCCCTAAATCCCTCATTGGTGAATATTTACACGTAAAGTTGGAAACTTTACGTGTGATTCATGCTCTAGGTACCCAAATCTGTGAATGGCATGGATTGGAATCGAGCAAAATCGCGTATTTAGTGACTGCATGGCGACGACTCCGCGAGTCTGCTCGCGAGTCTCCGAGTCTGTTCCCTTTTCGTTGTTTGTTTTCTACGTAATGTTTTAATTATTAATGTTTTCTACGTAATGTTTCCTGGGATTGGTAGGCTATTATCGGAGATTCATTCAGGACTTCTCCAAGATAGTCGTACCCCTGACGCGGCTGACGAAGAAAGTCGTAGTCTTTCGGTGGGAACCCGAGCAATAGGCTGCGTTTGAGACGCTGAGACAGAGATTGTGCGAGGCGCCAATCTTAGCCCTGCCAGAGGGCGTAGAGGATTTTGTAGTATACTGTGACGCGTCCATTTCAGGGTTGGGCGCGGTACTGATGCAGAGGGGGCATGTCATTGCCTACGCTTCGAGGCAGCTCAAGCCTCACGAGGCGAACTACCCGACGCATGATTTGGAGTTGGGGGCGGTGGTTTTTTCCCTCAAGATTTGGCGACATTACCTCTACGGGGTTCGATGTACCATTTACACGGACCACAAGAGTTTGAGGTACCTCATGGATCAGCCGAATCTGAACATGAGGCGGCGTCGGTGGTTGGACGTGGTGAAGGATTATGATTGCGAGATCCTTTACCACCCGGGGAAGGCCAATGTAGTGGCTGATGCTCTTAGCTTCAAGGCGGCACCGATCAGTGATATTTGCATGAGGATGACCGTAGTGACTCCTCTGTTGGAGCAAATTCGGGAGGCTCAACAGGAGACTATCAAGGAGGAGCATCGGAAGAGCGAGCGTGTGGTGGGTCAGGTTTCCTCCTTTGATTATGATAGCCGAGGACTATTGACACTACACCGTAGGGTGTGGGTGCCGTATCACGGAGGCGTGCGCCAGATTTTGATGGAGGAGGCGCACAAGTCCCGATTCTCTATTCATCCCGGGGCGAAGAAGATGTATAGGGATCTTCGTGTAGATTATTGGTGGCCCTGCATGAAGCGGGATGTGGCATAGTACGTTGAGCAATGCTTGACCTACAGGAAGGTCAAGGCCGAACATCAGAGACCGCATGGCAAGATGCAACCGTTGGATATTCCACTGTGGAAATGGGAAGACATCACGATGAATTTTATCACAAAGCTTCCCAGGACCGCGCGTGGAGTGGATTCAATTTGGGTCATCGTGGATCGATTGACCAAGAGTGCTCACTTTATCCCGATCCAGGAGAGCATATCGGCCGAGAAATTGGCCGACATCTATATCAGGGAGATCGTGGCGCGGCATGGGGTGCCAGTATCGGTTATTTCGGACAGGGATGTGTGTTTTACTTCCAGGTTTTAGAAGAGATTTCATGACGGGTTGGGCACTCGTTTACATTTTAGCACCGCCTTTCACCCGCAGACGGATGGTCAGAGCGAGCGGACCATCCAGACTTTGGAGGATATGCTGCGGGCATGCGTGTTGGATTTCGGTGGTAGCTAGGATACTTATCTTCCCCTGGCTGAGTTCTCGTACAACAACAGCTACCACGCGAGTATCGACCGCCCTCCATTCGAGATGTTGTACGGACGGAGGTGCATGACCCCGATATGCTGGGGTGAAGTTGGCCAGAGAGTCATGGGGAGCACCGAAGTGGTGCTCAAGACGACCGAGAGGATCCAGCAGGTTCGGAGCAGGCTTCAGACTGCTCAGAGTCGACAGAAGAGTTACGCCGACAAGTGTCGATCCGACTTGGAGTTCCAAGTCGGGGATATGGTTCTCCTGAAGGTATCGCCTTGGAAAGGCGTCATTCGATTCAGGAAGCAGGGCAAGTTGGGCTCGCGATTCATCGGACTGTTCAGAGTTGTAGCCCGGGTGGGCAAGGTGGCGTATAGGCTGGATCTGCCAGTCGAGCTCAGCCAGATCCACAGCACTTTCCATGTTTCTCAGCTACGGAAGTGCCTAGTGGACGATTCAGCAGTAGTGCCATTGGAGGACATACAGGTTGATGACAGCCTAAATTACATTGAGCGCCTAGTCGCAATCCTCGACAGGAAGTCGAAGGATTTGAGGAACAAGCGAGTGGAACTCGTGAAGGTGCAATGGCAGCACCGTAAGGGATCGGAGTGGACTTGGGAGCCGGTGGAGGAGATGATAGAGAATTACCCCGAGCAGTTTCAGGATCGAGCAACAGACTTCGAGGACGAAGTCTAAAATAAGTGGGGGAGATTTGTAGCATCTGTTTCCTGGTACGTAAATCTTATTTAAGTATTCTCTCTTTCTAGCCTTGGACTCGGCGAGTCATAGGTCCGACTCTCCAAGTAGAGTCGGAACCCGGGACATGTTTAAGTTGGCGACTCGACGAGTCCATATTCCGGACTCGGCGAGTCACCGCTATTGGATGAAACCCTAAGTTTCAGGGGTTTGCACCCTATTTAAGCCTCATGTCCGCCCCAAGCCAGCCCCCATTCACCCTCAGAGCCCCTAACCCTCGTTCAAAGCTTATTTCCTTGAGAGTTTGAAGCATTTTGAGTGTTCTTGAAGGATTTGAGAAGGAAGTGGAGTAGATCAAGAGGAAGGGTAGGAAGCCAAGCATCTTAGTGTTCTCTCAGTGATTCCTTTGAGGTATAACCCGTTTTCCCTCTGTTTCTATGCTTATTGCTCCATTAAGTCTTTCTTGAGCCCTTCCCCAAGCTTGTATGTGCAATATAATTCGTAATAAGTTGATTGGCCTTTAGATCTAGGCATGATTGAGCTCCAGGAGCTCAGATTCGTTGCCTTTATGGACCCATGTTGCTTGTTCACCCTAGACCTACCCTTTTGAGGCATTTTGAGCCCTAAATCCCTCATTGGTGAATATCTACACGTAAAGTTGGAAACTTTACGTGTGATTCATACTCTAGGAACCCAGATCTGTGAATGGCATGGACTAGAATCGAGCAAAATCGCGTATTTAGTGACTGCATGGAGACGACTCGGCGAGTCGTTCATCTGACTCGGCGAGTCTGCTCGCGAGTCTCCGAGTTTGTCCCCTTTTCGTTGTTTGAGTGGGAGTAGTGAGTCACGGGGTGTGACTCAGTGAGTTGGAAGCCAAACTCATCCATGGAGGAACTCGGCGAGTCGATGCCCTGACTCGGCGAGTTCAAGGCAATCTTCTTAGATCAAGAACAGACTCGGCGAGTTGTTCATACAACTCGGCGAGTCACAGCATAAAGTGTTCTTCGGATGAAGATGAACTCGGCGAGTTGTTCATACAACTCGGCGAGTAGGATGAAGGACTTGAACATCAGTTTGGAAGGAGAACTCGTCGAGTCAACGCCTAACTCGACGAGTAGAAACGGGACCCAGGTCAGTCGATTGGACAGGGACTCGGCGAGTTGGCGAGCCAACTCGGCGAGTCGGGTCAACTGAAAGTTGACTCTAACTTTGACTTAGGGCATGATCAGGGGTAAAATGGTCATTTTACCCAAAGGACCGTTAGCGGAAATTGATTGAGTATGTTGTGGGAATTGCAGCCGGAGGATTTCCAAGGCAGCAGTAGGCAGTCAGTTCCCGACCAGATCAGCAGCTACTTCGAGGTGAGTTACCTTTCAGTAGCGGTGGGTCTATGGCCACAATGCCGGCTCACCAGTAGGAGTTGTATGTAGATGATTGTCTTTGTGATATTCATCTAGGGATTACTACTACCTGTGTTGTGTTTATGTGCTAGTATGAGATGATGTTATATGCCAGTGACAGTAGGGGGAGATAGTCCCCAAGATATCCGGTTGATAGGGCCGAAGGGGTAGTCATACCCAGTCATACTAGATAGATTCTGATATTGTGATACATGTTATGTGGTAGTAGTAGAGGGGGAGAAATAGTTCCCTAGTATCCGGTCGAGATGACCGAAGGGGAGGCCAACACCCAGATATGCTAGGCAATATCCGGTCGAGAGGACCGAAGGGGAGGCCAACACCCATATATGCTAGGTAGTATCCGGTCGAGAGGACTGAAGGGGAGGCCAGCACCCAGGTATGCTAGGCAACGTCCGGTCGAGAGGACCGAAGGGGTAGGTCGGGCACCCAGATATGCCTGACAATTTATGTATGTTATGTGGTTATATGGTATGAGGTACAGTGGGGGAACTCACTAAGCTTTGTGCTTACGTTTTTCAGTTTTGGTTTCAGGTACCTCCTCAGCTAGGGGAAAGGAGTCGGCGTGGTAGCAGCATGTCACACACACTCTCTTGTTCCGCAGTTACGAGTTTATTCTGGGATTGACGCTCTGGTATTTTGGTTGATCAAATGTTGTGGATTTCAATTTGGTTTTCGATGTGAAATGGTTCAATTAAACAATGTTTTAATTATTAATGTTTTCTACGTAATGTTTTATAAACGAAATTTTTGGACGTGAAAATCGGGTCGTTACACATTCATTTGAAACTCCCATGACTTTTCAGTTTCATTCTAATAATGATTATAAGTTAGTTAATAAGGTTAAATAAATATCATACCTAAAGTGTAATCATATATAAATTAAATTTCAATATTAAAGAAAATATATTTTCTTCTACTTATAAAGTTATGTTTTTAACTTTTAACATATTATACTTAATTTATTAAGTCTAATATGTTGTTGTATGTAAACCATTATCATTAAGCTATCATTTTTGAAAAATTTATATAAAATACTTAAATTGTTAATTTAAATATAACCTTATAGGATCAACTTAAATGTAAATTTTAGTTCAACTTAAATAACCCAAAGAATATTTTGTAAATAGTTAAAAGTGATAAATTATAGTGTCTTTCTAATAATGATTATAAGTTGATTAATAAGGCTAAATAAGTATCAACCTAAAGTGTAATCATAAATAAACTAAATTTCAATATTAAAATAATATCTTTACTTTTACTTATAAAGTTATGTCTATATTATACTTAATTTATTAGATTTAATATGTTGTTGTATGTAAACAATTCTCAATTTAAAGCTATAACTTTTGAACAGTTTAGACAAAATATTTAAATATTAATTTAAATATAATATTACAGGGTCAACTTCAATATAAATTTCAGTTCCACTTAAAAAACTCAGATAATATTTTGTGAATATTTAAAAGTGATAAATTATAGTTATAAATGCAAAAACTAAATTGTAATATCAATTTAACTAAAATATTTCTTAAAGATATTTTTATAATCGTTAAAACTTTTCAAATAAGTTGTTTAAAATAACTGACAATAACAATAGTTAAAAATAACTCTATATAAATGATTATTGTTACCTTTAAAATAAAAAAAAAATATTTGATTTTTTAAATAATTACAATGATAGAAATTAAAACGTTAAGCAAATAAATTTAAAAAATTAATTAACAATAAGAACAACTATAAATAACATTAAACCATATATTATATTTAATTTTATTCATGAGTAACCCGCGGGTAGAGGTCATTCAAAAGATTGAGATTATGTAGTTTTAATAGATGTATATATTATAATATAATTCAAAATACTCAATATATTATATCAACTTAGTATACAAATTATTATATAAAATTTAACAACAACATTATTGTTATATTTAACAAAACATATATTTGTAAAGATTTTAGTTATATAAATGCTTCTGTGCAATGCGCGGACATTCACCTAGTATCTTATAAAGTAAACATTTTTCTTTGAACCTCATGCATTTGAAACTCCAAAGATTATTCAACTTATACAAATTATTTTATGATTAATTGAAATATTATGATTTGTAACTCTCAAAACTCTTCAAACCATGCTATTTAATTGATGAGTTATATGAAATATTTAACCCATATAAGAAATTTATAGATTACATATTGCATGTATGTCAACACACGGTGATAGATTATATTTGTAAGGTTTGAAGGTTATGTAAGTGTTCGCATGGAGGTAAGAAAGCAATTGCAACTTTTTCAAATATAAATTCATGTAAATTCAAATTGGGTGCATGTAAAATTTTAGATATGAACCAATGTTCAAATTTAGGTATGTTTTTAAAGGTATACTAGAGATTATTTTTAAAGTTTATGTGTTATGCATCTTTTATAATCACAAGATGATGAAGTGGGACTGATGATTACTTCTCACGAGCTTTTGGTAAATAAACCTTCAACCTATTTATCAATTAGAGCAATTAACTTTGTTAACATGTATGTATCTTTATCACGTCTCTCTTTTTTATGTTAAGAAAATATATTTTATGACGATTTAGAACGAATGATTGTTAATATGATATTACTTTATTGTTAAAAACCAATGATTATTTGTGCTATAAAAATGAATTCTTTATGTTCTACCAAAATTTATATAGATGTATTCATTTTAAATGTTTTTATAGAAATAAAAATAAATTATTATCTTATTACATTTGTCAATTTCCTATTTTCCTATTCATTATTTATCATAAAGAAAAAGTAAAATAAATAAAATATTAATATTTTCATAAGAAAATATAAGAGATAAAAATATACCTCATGTGTAACACTCCTTTTCTCCTAACCCACTCTTAACATATATATATATATATATATATATATATATATATATATATATATATATATATATATATATATATATATATATATATATATATATATATATATATATATATAAGTAGGTTCATGAGAAAATATAAATATCTTGCGAAAACAGATTTTATCTTATAAAAATCAAACACATGTACTATAAAAAAATAAATTTATTAGCAATAAATTAAAGATAGTAAGTTTACATTGGATGGTGTTATGTCAATATAGATTTAAAGACGGTTTTAATAATTTTTTTTCTCACGTCCTTAATCATTTTTAAATTCATGTTTTCATAATAAAAATGTTAAAAATCATACTTTGCTAACATGAAACAATTTCTCATCTATCATCGATTATCATAATGTATTTCAAAATTGGATGAATTATTTTCCAAAATATAATGTTGAGGTGACACAATATCATAGGTTTTTCTTACTTTCGCGTTTTCGCAAATTATTTGCATTTTCATATTAACCCTCCCCTTCATTTTCTTCCAATATTCCATAGATTTATGGATAAAAATGAAAGTACAATACATAAATAGTTTTCTTTAAATATAATAATGAAAATTTTTCAATAAGTAGTTTTTAATTAGGTAAGAAATAATAATTGTTTAAAATAACGTAAAACTAAAGAACAGATTATATTATATTAAAAGATTATTGTTATTTGAAATAATAATAATAATAATAGAAAATACAAAATATTCAAATAAATTATTTATAAATTAGTTAAAAATTCATCTAATTTAAAATAATTTTAAATCAAAAACTTAATTCAATTTGATTCTAAGACAACTTTTTATATCTTTCTTTTCTTATACTTAAAATTATTATAATACCGTATTAGTTACAACTTAGTATAAAAATTATTATTTCAATGATACATGCTTATTGTAACGCCCGTAGATCAGGGCTAGTCAATTTAGAGACGATAAACGTCAAAAATGACTTTTTGATAGAAGATTATTTAGAATGAATAATCTTAACTAAGTTCTAGTATATGTTACAAGGATTCCGTACATATAAAGAACGCCGAAATCCGAGTTATAACGAAGAAGTTATGACCTGTCGAAGTTTCGCGACAGAACCGGCATGACACAGCGCGACGTAAAAAGTGAATTTACGTTAGAGCGGTATTTAGCCTTAGAAATCTAAATGAAATTCGTAGAATATGTTAAACCGTGAGCGTGCATAAAAAGAACGTCAAAATCTGACTTCGTATGAGGAAGTTATGATTTTTCTAAGTTTCGACTTAGCGGTATGCAGCCCGAATACTCGATTTGAGATCGAGCGGTTTTTAGCCGAAACAATCTAAACGAGAATCGAAGATCTCGTTAATTGTAGTGAAACGATAAAAAGATAGGCGAAAACGGACGTCGGATGTAGAAGTTATGAATTTATAATGGAGATTTCCTGTCCCGGCCTACTAAAAATAAATAATAAAATTAAAGTCAAAATTAGCTGACGGGGTCTAAACGAAAGTTGTAGAGCGTAGTCTCACCTAAGCAGAGATATAAATAACGTCGAAAACGGAGTTCGTATAAGGAAGATATGTATTTTTGAAATTTATTAAATATTTTCGATATTAAATTTAAATATAAATTTTCGATATTATCCAAGGGGGGAGTCACCGGACTTATCCAGGTTACGACCAGCGTAACCTAAGATTACGCCCAACGTAAATCGTGAATCCAGACCCTATAAAAGGGAGTCGAGTGCAACCGATTCATTTGCTCATTTCTCTTCTTTCTCTCGCATTTTTGCATCGTTTTTCGTGCAAGAATTATCCGAAGCGCCGGTATCATTCCCGAGCCCCGAAGCAAGTCCCGAGGCCCCGAAGATCCCGAGAAGTGAAATTCCCGAGCCGAAGCTCTGCCCGCAAGGAGCCCGGTTTTTGTGAAGATCTTCCAGATCTATCGAAGAATACTATTTTTACAAGCCGTAGTGTTGTTCGATCATCTTCTGATCAAGTGAGTGTATAGTTACTTTCTTCTAACACATAAATATAAAGTATTAGCTATGAAATACGTTTTATGTGTTATATATTATTTGTTTATTTGAGATGGGCTTGGAATTGATGTTTTTATACGGGTGTTAAATGATTTAAATTGTGCTTGTATTTATATCTACAAAAATGTTGGGTAGAACATGGGTAGATGGAATAGTTGGTGACGATGCGACTTCGTGCCTATTAAGTAAAGCCTTGGTGACGATGTGACTTCGTGCCTATTGAGTATGCTTTGGTGACGATGCGACTTCGTGCCTATTAAGTAAAGCCTTGGTGATGATGTGACTTCGTGCCTATTAAGTAAAGCCTATGTGACGATGTGACTTCGTGCCTATTAAGTAAAGATTTGGTGACGATGCAACTTCGTGCCTATTTGATAAACCTTGGTGACGATGTGACTTCGTGCCTGTTGTGTAAACCCTGGTGACTATGAGACGTAGTGACTGTTGTGTAAACCCTGGTGACTATGAGACGTAGTGCCTATTGTGTAAACCTTGGTGACTATGAGACGTAGTGCCTATTGTATGAACCCTGGTGACTATGTGACGTAGTGCCTGTTGTATAAACCATGGTAGCAAATGGACTTTGTGCCAGTTCCTTAGGTAAATCCTTAGGAATGAATGAATGAAGGATAGTTGGTTCTTAGGGTAAACCCTTGAGAAAATAAAGGAGATATGGGGATGGGTATTTGGGTTGATTGTTTGATAATTGAATATAATAAATGTATTATTGTGGGTTGAAAACCCTATATGCTCACCAGGCTCCCAAGTCTGACCCACTCAGTTTTCTTTGCATTACAGGTAATGACACAAGGGTATAAGTTGGTGGACTTGACGAGCAATTTTGGATTATAGATCAGTAGTTATAAATAACTGTTGTAAGGTTTATTCTATATTGTTTATGTTTTTGGTCTATATCGAACATGACATCCCGAGGTTTTATTATTTAATGAAAATACATTCTCTTTGAGAAATGTTTTGATAAATGGTTATCATCTTTTTGTTTTTGGGAACAAATTCTGCAACAGTTTTCTTTAAACCATTACTCTGATTTTAAAAATAAAGCATAAACAAATCGGTCTTTTCTGGCCGCGAAATTTGGGGATGTCACACTTATACTGTTGTTTTTATAATATATAAATGTTAATATTTATATTATATTATTGGACACAACTCAAGAATTTAAAACTCCCACTACAACTCAACAGTTTTTTTTAAATGTAATTATGATTTCAAATTTAATGTAATTAGTTATACCTCTCTATTTTCCACCACATTCAAAAGTTTTTTAAACTTATGATTATAAATGTGCAATGTCTTTTTATTTTCCACTTATTTATCATACACATTTTAGCTATATTAGTAGTATATAAGTAAGTTTGACTAAAAAATCATATGTTTGAAAATATTTGTGATTCAAAATTAAAGAGTTAAAAAAAAAAAGTTTTGTTGCATCAATGGTTATTTCAACATGGATTTTTATAACAATGTTTCTATATATCAAATGTATGTTGATTTCTAAATATTCATTCGAATGATTTATAAGTGTTTAATAAGTTCTATTTGATGTAAATGTTATAGAAGATGTTGTAGTGTTTTTATTTTATTAAAAACTATAGTGTTTTTCCATACTATTTGTTATTTTTTTTATATACAAATTGACATACATTTTATATATAATTTTCACAATCTAAAATGTTCTATAAAATTATCAAAAGTTGTAGTATTTATTTTTTCATACTATTTTGTATTTATTATATATAGAAATCAATATATATTTGATATATAATTTATACAACATAAAACAATTTATAAAATTATGAATTAATAGTGGAAATAACTAATGATATAAATTTATTATAATTAATATGTTAATTATAGAGTTTGTTTTGCTACCAACATTTTTTTTTATATATAAATATTTTAATTAAATAATTATAATGGAGGGGAGCATATACTAGAGTATAGACATAGATTTGGGCCATAACGTTTCTTTTGGGCCAAAACAATCTAGTCTCCATGATCCGATCCGATAAGGACAAGGCGGGTAAACCATAATTCAGAAAAAGGAAACGCAGAAACTCGGGAAGATGAGGAAACAATCGTTGCCCAACGGCTTTGCGATGAAGATGACGAGGGGACAATCGACATTCTCAACTCTCAACGATGCCCTTTAGGATTTCTGATTCTGGAATTAGCGTTAGGAGAGTTCGAACGCTCAACATTCTGTGTATGTCATAACTCTGAGTTTTTCTGATTCTGTGATTAGAAATAACTTAACCTGATTTATTGATCAGGATTGTCCAAAAACACATTAAACTTTCACCAAAACCGATGGATACGGATCACGTTGGCCATGCATTACATTAATAAAAGCTTTCCATTTGTAGTGTGTATTATCACAATTTCATGTACGAAAATGCTGCAGATTTTTCGGGGATCACAATAAATATTGCTTGGTTTCTTCTTCTTTGGTTTTTTTCCCTTTCGGGTTTTGCACTTTCATGTTCTTGTATTTGTGTTCTTTATTGTTTCCTTTTGGATACCTTTTAACAGAGAGCGCTTGATCCATGAAAAAATTGTAATCAGACTACGCAATATCGATTCGTAATTCGTTGGCTTCTGTTCTATGATTTGATTTCGGAAGAATTTATCATTGGATTTTGCAATTTCGTATCATAATTGTCTTTCCTTTTCTGGGTTTTTAGGTTTACATTATTCGAGTTTATATGTAAAGAAATCATCCACAAATAAACAATTTTGATCTTTGAATCATAATTCCCTTCTCATTACCTAAATTCTGTCATTCCACAAACTATCACCAGATTATGAGCTTTTAAATCATAACGTTCGTCAATTTTTTTTATCAGATTATGCAATTTTGAACCATAATTGTTGGAATCGTAGACAAAATTGTGTGATCTGATACGAGAGTGTAGATGGGTATAATCAGCGCCATTGCTGGGGCTTTCGGTTTTGGGATTGGGATCACACTTGGACTTGTGATTGGTTATTTTCTCTTCATCTTCATCCAATCATCTGATGTTGAGGTCAGTTATATAATTAAGAATCTCGTGCCTCTTTCTTCTGAATCGATTAAGCTTTTGATGTTCAATACAACATTAATTCGTTTGTGTTTCCTCCTCAAGAATCCTGAAATTAAGCCTTTGGTTGAGCAAGACGAACCAACTCTTCAAAGAATGTTCCCTGAAATACCCATTTGGGTGAAAAATCCCGACCATGATCGTGTAACTTGTTGCTTCTTCATCATTTGGTTTTTTATATCTCGATTATTTTGTATGATTTAATAATGATTCATTGTTTATCCATAGGTTGATTGGCTTAACAAGTTTCTTGAATTAATGTGGCCATATCTAGACAAGGTATAAAATAACATGTTAAACCCCAAATGATTTTTAAGAACATAATATTTCCAATGTTTTTGTAGGCAATTTGCAAAACGGTTTTGGCAACAGTTGAACCAATGATCAAAGAACAAACTCCACAATACAAAATCGATGAAGTTGAATTCGATTCACTTACATTAGGCAGCTTACCTCCTACTTTTCAAGGTTAAACTTTTTTACATAATTACATCTCTTTTGATACTTAAGTTGTTACTTTTTTACATGTTTATGATGTTAGTTTCTTTAATTCAGGAATGAAAGTTTATACTACAGATGAAAAAGAGATAATTATGGAACCATCGTTCAAATGGGCAGCAAATCCTAACATTCATGTAGGCGTTAAGGCCTTTGGGTTAAGACCCACTATTCAGATTGTTGATTTGCAAGTATTTGCATCTCCAAGAATCACTTTAAAGCCATTGGTTCCAACTTTTCCATGTTTTTGTAAAATTCTAGTTTCTCTAATGGACAAGGTTAGCGATTTTCAAGATTAGATTCTAAAAAATCTATATATGTATGCAACTTTAGTATTTCAAAGTTCAACTTTTCCATCTTTTACACAGCCTCATGTTGATTTTGGAGTAAAATTAATTGGGGCAGACTTAATGTCGATTCCTGGTTTGTATGGGTTTGTTCAGGTATGTTTGTTTGTTAAAACGAAAATGGAGTTAAAGATTTTGGGTTTTTACTGGTGAAATTTGTTTTTCTCTTCAGGAACTCATCAAAGATCAGGTAGCGAACATGTATTTATGGCCGAAAGTTCTTGAGGTAGCAATTTTGGATCCTACAAAGTAAGTATTTGATTTTGATCTTTCTCCATTTTCGTTTGCAAAAATAAAGAATTCTTCATGTTCGAAAATGGCAGAGCTATGAAGCGACCTGTTGGGATGCTAAACGTGAAAGTTGTAAAAGCAATGAAGCTTAAAAAGAAAGATCTTCTGGGTGCTTCTGATCCTTATGCGAAATTGACACTAACAGATGATAAGTTGCCATCGAAGAAGACGACTGTAAAACACAAGAACTTGAATCCTGAATGGAATGAAGAATTCAATCTAGTTGTGAAAGATCCTGAAGTTCAAGCTCTAGAAATCATGGTTTTCGATTGGGAATCGGTAGGGAAGCATGATAAAATGGGGATGAATCGTGTACCTTTGAAAGATCTAACTCCCGAAGAACCAAAAACCCTAACTCTCGATCTACTCAAGAACATGGATCCCAACGATTCGCATAACGATAAATCACGAGGTCAAATCGTGGTTGAAGTCATGTACAAACCCTTCGGAGAAGACCAGATGCCGACTGACGTTGAAGAAGTTAGTGCGATGCAGAAAGCTCCGGTGGGAACTCCGGAGGGCGGCGGCTTGCTTGTTGTTATAATCCATGAAGGAGAAGATCTCGAAGGAAAACATCATACAAATCCTTCCGTTCGTGTGCTTTTCCATGGCGAAGAAAAAAGAACTAAGGTTTGTTTCCCGAATTCAAAATTGACGCTAATTGCTTCTTGAATTGCGTGTTTTTTTACAGTTTTTTTTGGTTGATTTACAGCCGATGAAGAAGACTCGAGATCCGAGATGGGAAGAAGAGTTTACATTTACGTTAGAAGAGCCACCGACGAATGAGAAAATGCATATCGAAGTCGTTAGTACTTCGAAGCGGATGGGATTAATTCATCCGAAGGTAAGATCATCAATGAATTTTTGTAAACATTGTATGATTTAGGGTTTTAATTCTTTTCTGTTTTTTTCAGGAATCTTTGGGTTATGTCGATATAAGCCTTGCGGATGTTGTGAACAACAAACGGATCAACGAGAAATATCATCTGATCGATTCCAAGAATGGGCGGCTTCAGGTGGAATTGCACTGGAGAACTTCCGGCTAGATTGCCGCCGTTAACGGTGACTCACGGCGACGAAAGTTATTGATATTCATAGGGTTTTAGTTAATAAAGACGATGAAAATGAAATAGTATACCATGCTGGCATGCTATCATGAAATTTGAAAACCTAAATATATATATGATCTAGGAGATTAAATCTTGACCGTTGGTTAGTTTTGATATTTTTAACTATACTAGTGGATATAAAACGGCTAGGTGATCTTAAGGGTGTTTAGAAAGAGAAAAAAAAATAGGTTGTTTATTGTTTTTTGCTTAATCCCACCGCAATAAGCAAATTTAAGTGTTTGGATATGAATTTTTAAAAATCAGTTTATAGCTGTAGGAATAAGCTGATTTTAATAAGCAGGGAAGAATGCTTATTGTTATTGGTTATTACTCATTTCCACCGCAATAAACTAATCCAAATACATTTTAAAAATTATTTATTTCCACAACAATAAGCAAATAAGCTAAAAACTATTTATCTAAACACTTTCTTAATTTATAAATTAAAATTAACAAAATTATGTTTAAGATTTGAAAAATAAAAACATTATAAGCGATAGACTATAAAGATGAAAGCTTAAGATATGTTTAAGATGTTGAAAGACTAAACAAAATCATGTGTAAGGGCCATTTTTGACAAATAAACAAAAGATGAGACCTTTTTGACACTTACGGTTTTGTAAGGGCTAAAAGTGTCACTTTCATACAAAAAATGAGTCTTTATGATATTCTTGGTGTTAAAGGGGTCAAAAGTGTAATTTTTTGCATAATGGGCCATATTATGGGCTTTCACGGTTTATTGGCCCCAAATAGTAAAAATTTTAGTTTTTGTGGACTAAAATGTCATTTTATACAATTTGAGTAAAAAATGAAAACTTGCGGTTCTATGGGCTGAAAATGACACTTTATTCAAATTCAGAGATAAAATGCTATTATTACAAAATGTGGGCCGAAAATGCTATTCTTTTCAAAAATGGGCTAAAAATGTAATTTCTTATAGAAATGGGCCGAAAACAACAATATTTAATCATTTGGGACAAAAATGTCCATTTATATGTATTTGGGCCAAAAATGTTAATATTTATGATTTTTGGGCCGAAAAAGAAGTTTTAGCCAAAATGGGCCACAAATGTCATTTTATTAGAAGTAACCCCATAAAATGAAAACTTTTAACCTTAAGGGTTTTAAAGTGTCAAATTTTCCAAAAAGGTGACTAAAATTGTATATTTTCAGTCTAATGGGCCAAAAATGTCTCTATTACCAAAATTAGATATTTTTATTGTCTTGGTAAACCTCGAGCTAAAATAAACAACGAAATAATAACAATGGACGAAATACATCCATAACATGTTTATTGGGACTAATACTCTCGTTACATGGCTAATGGACCTTAGGGACCTATTTAAGTGTATAATGGGCCTACATTTCCATGTCATGTTAATTGGGCCTTTGTGGTCCATTTACATGTTAATTTAGGCCTAAGCTATGAATCACATGTTTCTTGGGCTTGGTGGCACATTTACATACCCATTGGGCTTGAATTACCCTTTTACATGTTTATTGGGCCTTAGTGGTCCATCCACATGCTAATTAGGCTTGGATTAAAAATCATATGTTTAGTGGGCCTTAAATGTCCCTAACATATCTGTTGGACTTCATACAATCACTTACATACTTTAAGATTTGAAAACTTAAAACATATACGTAAACCTTATACATGGTGTGATATAGTACTCGTATGCAAGTTGAGGATCTAGTGAGACTTGTCGGATCATATGTTTCCTCATGTACTATATACCCTTCGGCAAATTTTCATGTAAAACAAACGATTATTATTAATGGAAATACTCTATGTTTTATCGTAACGTTGTTATCTGCTATGTGTTTTATTTCCTTATTTTATGTTAATACATGAAATTACTTAGATGCACAAATCGATTCGCCGAGTTAGTGGCATTCTAATCTGGGAATGCGATATGTACTCAACATCTTTTCGTTCTTTGACAGAAAGATGCCTCAAAGACCAAACCGTGGAAACAACGCAACACCGCCCCCACCATAAATAAACTCAGTTGCATTCCAAGCAGCAATGTCCACTGCGGTCACTGCAGCACTTGCGCAGATTTGCAATGGGAACAACGGAGAAGGCAACGGGCAGGGAATTGAAAGCACAAATCAGGTGGCAAAACAAGGAACCGCAATAACCTGCACCTACAAGGACTTCACCAACGCCAAGCCTTGAACCTTCAATAGGACGGGAGGCGTAATAACCCTGAAAAGATGGATTGAGAAGGTGGAAACAGTGTTTGAAATCTGCGGATGTCTGGATGAGTGCAATGTTAAGTTTGCGGCCTGCACATTCGTTGATCAAGCTTTCTCCTTGTGGATTGGTCACATAGAGGCCATGACACTTCCGGTGGTGAGCGCGATACCATGGGAAGAGCTTAAGGAGATGTTGTTGGCTGAGTACTGTCTAAGGGGAGAAATCCAGAAATTGGAACAAGAACTGTGGAACCTCACGGTTCAAAACTCTGACATCGATGCATACATAACAAAGTTTAGTGAGTTGTCTCTCTTGTGTATCGGAATGATCACATCTGAAGGGAAGAAGATTGAGAGGTTTATCTGGGGATTGACCGCGCCGATTCAAAGGAATGTGATAACAGCAACCCCTACCACGTATGATAGCGCAAAGAGGCTAGCCAAGAAATTATATGATCATGGCGACAAAAAGGGTGCCAAAACAGGAGAAGCGGAGGTTAAGAAAGAAGGGGAGAACAAGAAGGGGGAAAAACAACAAGTGGAAAGGAAAACAAAATTCTGAATCATCAAAGAAACAACAAACTATGACTGTCTATGCTGTTACTCAAGTTATCACCACACCACATGCTCCAGCCTCATCCACACCAAATAACCCAAAGCAATACTCAGGGACCCTACCCAAGTGCAGCAAATGCAATTTCCACCATCATGGATAATGTAGAGAGATGCACTGCACGAGCTACAACCGAAAGGGTCACACTGCAAGATATTGTAGAGCTCATCCACAACAAAACCAACAGTCGAACAACAACAACAATCACAACAACACCGGGGCCAGTTACACCTGCTGTGGGTGTGGAGAAACCGACCATTTCCAGCGCAACTGTCCCAAAGCAAACAATCAGGGGGCAGGAGCAGCAGGAAGAGTGTTGACCATGAGTCAAGGTGAAGTAGTGTAGGACCCTGCAGTTGTTACTGGTAAGTTCTTACTTAACAACTCGTATGTGTGCATCTTATTTGATAGTGGGGCAGAGCGAAGTTTCGTTAGTGATAAATTCAAACACTTACTAAAACAACAACCCCAGAAGCTCAACGAAGCCTTCACAGTGGAAATGGCTAAGGGGAAAACTGAAACAACCAAAGATATATATGTAGGGTGCACATTAACACTAAACAATCACTCCTTTCAAATAGACTTGATGCCCGTAAATATTAGGAGTTTTGATGTGATAATCGGCATGGATTGGTTAAGCCCCCACCATGCTGATATTATGTGTTGTGAGAAGTCCGTTCACCTTCACCTCCCTAATCACGCAACCCTAATAATATATGGTGATAAACCTGGCGCCAACCTTCGCCTTATCTCGTGCATCAAGGCACAAAAGTGCCTACACAAGAAGAACTACGCATTCCTCGCTCATGTGGTGGATAAGACTGAAGAAGAAGTGAACATTCAAGACATTCCAATTGCATGTGACTTCCCGGATGTATTTCCAAAAGATCTTCCGGGAATACCCCCAGAAAGACAGGTCGAACTCCCGAATTGATCTAATACCAGGAGCCACACCAATTGCCAAATCACCCTATATGTTGGCTTTAACTGAGATGCAGGAGTTATCCAGCTAACTAAGTGAGCTGCTGAGCAAAAGATTCATCCAACCAAGCTTCTCACCCTGGGGAGCTCCGGTCTTGTTTGTCAAGAAAAAGGACGGATCCTTTAGAATGTGCATCGATTATAGAGAATTAAACAAGCTCACCGTAAAAAATCGGTACCCACTTCCATGAATCGACGATCTATTTGACCAACTTTAGGGAGCTAGTTATTTCTCAAAAATAGATCTGAGATCCGGTTATCATCAACTTCGAGTTCGAGAAGAGGATATTCCCAAAAATGCTTTTCGAACATGATACGGTCATTACGAATTTGTCGTGATGCCCTTCGGTCTAACGAATGCTCCCGCCGCATTCATGGACCTCATGAATCGAGTTTGCTGCCCATTCCTTGACAACTTCGTAATCGTTTTCATCGATGATATTCTTGTGTACTCTCGAAGTAAAGAAGAGCATGGTCAACATCTCCCTCAAATCTTAGAAACCTTAAGAGCTGAAAGGCTTTATGCGAAACTTTCCAAATGCGAATTCTGGATCCGCAGTGTAAACTTTTTGGGTCAAGTAGTCAGCAAGGAAGGGATTCACTTAGATCCTTCTAAGATCAAGGCCATTGAAGGCTGGGCGATTCCGAAGACACCAACGGAAATCCTTCAATTCTTGGGTCTCGCGGGCTACTACCGAAGGTTTATCCAGAATTTTTATAAAATAGCCAAACCCCTTACCACCTTGACACAAAAGGGTGTGTCTTTCAACTGGACGGAAAAGCAAGAAGCCGCCTTCCAAACCATGAAGCGAGCCCTTTGTAGTGAACCAGTGCTATCCTTACCAGAGGGAACCAAAGATTTCGTAGTCTACTGCGATGCTTCGAATCAAGGGTTAGGCTGTGTCCTCATGCAACGTAGAAAGGTGATCGCTTATGCATCCAAGAAACTAATGTAACAGCCCGAAATTCCAGGTATTGTTATATTTATGATTTTGGGTGTTTTAAGAGGAGACTCGGCGAGTTGGAGCTCAGACTCGCCGAGTAGGATCGCGGATCTGGTCGCGGGTTCGCGACTGGACTCGGCGAGTCCGGATATGGACTCGGCGAGTCCGCGCTGTTTAGCGAAACCCTAACCGTTCAGGTTTGGGACATATATAAGGGGCCTTATGGCCATCATTGTTCACCCTAGTCCTGTGAGTGAAACCCTAATTCGATTGAGAGCATCTGGAGCAAGGTAGAAGACCATTATTGACCTTGGAAGTGTTATTTTGCAAGAAGGAGGAGGCTTGGTTAAGGGAACAACAGGAGAAGCCATATTCTGAGGGTTGGGGACACAGAACAACGTTATTCAGGTAATATTTTCGAGTTGTTCCCTTCTACGTTGATGTGTATATGGATTTAGGGTTTATTGAACCCTTTTGTGGCTAGATTGAGTGTTTCCTTAGTCCCCCAAGCGATTGGAACCCTATATTGGGACCCTTGGAAGTCCAGAATGTCCCATGCCTGATCTTTTCGGGAATCAATGGAGGTTTTGGATTGGAATCCTTATGCCTTAGGTCAAAACGTAAATTATGAGTCATGGGGTGTATTATGAGCACCGAAATGAGGACTTTACGTGATGAACCAGTCTAGGAAGGCCAGACCTATGAATTGTCAGAGCAGATCTGACCTTAGAAAGCAGTTTGAGCGGTTGCATGGCATGGACTCGCCGAGTCCGATGAACAGACTCGGCGAGTAGCTTGAAGATTAACTGGGACTCGCCGAGTTGTTCTTCAGACTCGGCGAGTTGAGTCGGGGTGGCCCCGCGATTCTTCCAGGAGGAACTCGTCGAGTCAAGGGGGATACTCGACGTGTAGAAAGGGAATCTTAGAGAATTGGTGAGAACGTGTAGACTCGCCGAGTCGCCCTAGCGCTCGCCAAGTCCGGTCAAAGTTGACCGTTGACCGTTGACCAGAATGGACCTGTGTTGACTTCTTAGGGATAGTCAACATTAGAGATATAAAGTGTTAACTAGGGACATATGATGTTATAGGAGGATTGTAGCTCGGCGGATCGAGCACGATTGACTTCGGGATTTGCTAGCTTTCGATATTCACGAGGTGAGTCTTCTCACTATACCGTACCCGGAAGGGTTTGACTGTGTGACCGGAAGGTCGGATATGATATGTGATATATGTGCTATATGTGATAAGATAATTGTTATGCGTGCTATGTATGTTATGTGGGCCGGAAGGCATTATGTTATGGGCCGGAAGGCGTGTAATCTGGACCGTAAGGTTGGCGTGGGTAGGACCGGAAGGTTTACCCAGCAGGGACGGAAGTCCCCTGAGACACATGGACTGAAAGGTCAGGGCCTAGAAAGGCGTATGTGCGTAAGTTGTATTTTGGGGAACTCACTAAGCATTTATGCTTACAGTTGTTATGTATGTGTTTCAGGTACTAGCGAGGACCGTGGGAAGGCGCCGGCGTGATCTGTACACACTGATAGATGTTTTGTGATATTGGGATTTATATGATTTGTATTTTGACATGACACTTGGAATGTTTATGCCTTGTTTGAATGAAAATACTTTATTTTGAAATGAAAAAAATTTGTTTGAAAATTTACGTTGTTACAAATTGGTATCAAAGCCTTGGTTTGAGGGATTCGGGTGCACCTTCGGGCGTAACTGAACTCAAACCGAGGATTTGAGGAAAACTTTTAAAATAAAGGCATAAACTTTTGTAAATGATTTTGTGGTAAACAAGAAAGAAGCAGTGTGTACGATCAGTCAGCGCCCGAACGGTAAAGATCCCCAAAATACCTTACAATGTTATGTTAAGAGATAAGATATGATGTGAACTGTTATGCATGCTAGGAGACTAGGTATTCATGATAGGACTAGAGTGGCCTGATTTGTGATGCCTTAGCCTAGGGAAGTTTGCCGATATGAGATGCTTTGATAGCGTGCAGATAGATAGTGCATATCAAAAGTAGAGTACTCACTATCCGGGGTTTGGGGAGGAAGATTTGGGAGGAATGCTGATGCGGTGTGGTCGGTAGTATTGGGCCCGTACTACCGAAGACACCGGGTCAGTGGGAGACCCAAGTAAGAATCCCTGGATATCGGAGACTGAGTAGGGTTGCGTTATCGAGTGCGATTATACTCGATGGAGTCTCTGATAGTTTATGTTGTATTTCAGAGACATCATGGTTAGACCACGCCACGGATTGAGTACGAGCGGTGTGAGTGACGAGGAGATTCGTCAGATGATTCATGAGGAGGTAGCTGCAGCGATCCGGGCTGAGATTCCGGAGATGTTTGGGTCTATTAAGACCACCTTAATGGAGACTTTTGATGAGTGGTACGCCGCATTGACCGAGGCTGCAGCCACTGCAGCTACCGCAGCTGTGGCCGTTGCCAGGCCACAGGGGGGTGACTCGTTGCTGTTTCGAGAGTTCAGCAACACGAAGCCACCTGAGTTTGATGGGACGCAGGATCCGATTGCTGCGATGAGGTGGATCGCTGATATTGAGGGGTGCTTCTACACTTGTTCATGTCCGGAGCATCTGAGGGTACGGTTCGCTTTGAACCAGCTCCGTCTGGGAGCGAAGGATTGGTGGAAGTTCGTGACGGCGAACTTCACTTTGGCAGAGATTTCAGCAGTGACATGGGAGAGGTTTACCTCTATGTTCAGAGACGAGTACGTTCCCCCGGTGGAGAGGGAACGATTGGTTCAGGAGTTCTTGACCCTCAAGCAGGGCACTGATTCGGTTGCGGTGATCACGCGGAAGTTTCATGAGTGGGCGATGTTCTGCCCCGAGCTGGTGTCCACAGAGCAGGCTCGGATGAGCCGGTACTTGGGTGCTTTGAGCAGGGATATCCGGGAGTTTGTGTCAAACTCCACCTATCATACCTTTGCTGAGCTTCAGGCGAATGCCAGGAAGCGCGAGATCGAGTTGGAGACCCAGGCCAGGGAGGAGGCCGAGTCTCAGCGGGTGGACCGGCGGCCGGCTCAGTCTCAGCCGGCAGCCAAGCGGACTAAGTCCGCCGATTCGAGGACGGGAGGTCCGAAGGGCCACACTTGTGGAAAGTGCGGCAAGGGTCATGAGGGGACATGTCGATCTGGTGCTTGCTACAAGTGTGGCAAGGAGGGGCACATCGCTAGGGATTGCCCCAAGGGGTTTATGGTTTGCTTTCATTGCAACCAGACAGGCCATCGGAAGGCCGAGTGCCCTCAGCTTCTTCAGGGATCTGCACCTACTGCCAGGGCTACTGAGACTCGACCGGTGAAGGCCGAGGCCCCGAGGGCTCGTGGGAGAGCCTTTCAGCTGACTGCGGAGGAGGTCCGCGCTGCGCCCGATGTTGTGGCAGGTATGCTTTATTTCATGTATTTATTTTGATGTTGAGATGTTATGCTTATGTTATGATACGCGTAGGTACTTTCCTTGTGAACTCTGTGCCTGCTTTAGTGTTATTTGACTCAGGTGCGAGTAGGTCCTTTGTATCTTTGACTTTTAGTCAGCATATCAGCGTTAGTCGTGAGTCGTTGAGTCGGCCTCTGAGAGTTTCTATAGCTAACGAGAGAGTGATTTGTGCCGCGGAGGTTCTCCGGGGATGTGTGTTAGAGATTTTCGGGGTTGAGTTTCCGATTGATCTGATTCCTATTGCGATGGGTGATGTCTGTGTCATTGTGGGCATGGACTGGTTGAGCCGATTCGGCGCCGTCATCGACTGTGAGCGTCAGCTGGTGACTATACGAGACCCTAGTGGGGGAGTTCTCTCGGTGTACGACGAGGGTACCCGTTCGGGATCAGCTTTTTGTTCGGCCGCTAGGGCGAGGCAGTGTCTACAGCAGGGCTGTAAGGGTTTTGTGGCGTATGTGATGGATACGCGGGAGGTTTCCGAGAGACCGAGATCAGTTGAGGAGGTCCCAGTGGTGCGTGAGTTTCCAGATGTTTTCCCCGAGGAGCTGCCGGGAGTACCTCCTGTGAGGCAAGTAGAGTTTGGTATCGATCTGGTTCCGGGGGCCGCGCCTATCGCTAAGGTGCCTTATCGTCTTGCACCTCCAGAGATGCAAGAGTTGTCCTCGCAGCTTCAGGAGTTGCTGGGGAAGGGATTCATTCGGCCGAGCAGTTCGCCGTGGGGAGCACCTATTCTGTTCGTCAAGAAGAAGGATGGTTCACACCGGATGTGCATTGATTACCGGGAGTTGAACAAGTTGACGGTCAAGAACCGTTACCCGTTACCGAGGATCGATGATTTATTCGATCAGTTGCAGGGAGCATCTTGGTTTTCCAAGATCGATCTGAGGTCGGGGTACCATCAGGTGAGAGTGCGGGATGAGGACGTCCAGAAGACAGCGTTTAGGACGCGTTATGGGCATTATGAGTTTGTGGTGATGCCTTTCGGGCTCACCAATGCCCCGGCCGTGTTCATGGATCTCATGAACAGGGTATGCAGGCCGATGTTGGATCGGTCAGTGATTGTATTTATCGATGATATTCTAGTGTATTCGAGATCTAAAGAGCAGCATGAGGAGCATTTGAGGGAGGTCCTTGAGGTATTGAGATCGGAGAAGCTTTATGCAAAGTTCTCCAAATGTGATTTCTGGTTGCGGGAGGTCCAGTTCCTAGGACATCTCGTTAACCAGGAAGGGATTCTGGTCGATCCGGCCAAAGTCGAGGCAGTGATGAGCTGGGAGGTGCCGAAGTCACCATCGGAGATCAGGAGCTTCCTTGGGTTGGCAGGGTATTATCGGAGATTTATTAAGGATTTCTCCAAGATCGCAGTGCCGCTCACCAGATTGACCCGGAAGGGTGTTGCATTCTCATGGGGCCCCGAGCAGTAGACCTCCTTTGAGACACTTCGCCAAAGGTTGTGCGAAGCCCCGGTATTAGCTCTCCCGGAAGGGATGGAGGATTTTGTAGTATATCGCGATGCATCGATTTCGGGGCTGGGTGCAGTGTTGATGCAGAGGGGTCATGTGATAGCTTATGCGTCGAGGCAGCTAAAGCCTCATGAGGCGAGATATCCCACACATGATTTAGAGTTGGGGGCAGTAGTGTTCGCTCTCAAGATTTGGCGTCACTACTTGTATGGGGTTCGATGTACGATATACACGGACCATAAGAGCTTGAAGTATTTGATGGATCAGCCCAACCTAAATATGCGTCAGAGGAGGTGGTTGGATGTGGTCAAGGATTATGATTGTGAGATCCTGTACCACCCAGGCAAGGCTAATGTGGTAGCCGATGCATTGAGCCGCAGGGCGGAGAGCACTCCACTGCGGATGTATGTTTGAGATTGACTGTAATAACTCCAGTATTGGATGCTATTCGTGGGGCACAGGCCGAGGCTGTGCGACCAGAGATGCAGAAGAGAGAGCGGGTCGTTGGTTTGGTTTCAGAGTTCGTTACGGATGGACGAGGGCTTATGACGTTTCAGGGTCGGATTTGGGTACCGTTCGTGGGTGGTACGCGTATTACTTTGATGGAAGAGGCTCATCGGTCGAAGTTTTCGATCCATCCGGGGGCTTCGAAGATGTATTTGGATTTGAGGAAAGAGTATTGGTGGCCCTGTATGAAGAGGGACGTCGCATGGTTCGTTGAGAGGTTCTTGACCTGCCGCAGGGTTAAGGCCGAGCACCAGAGACCGCATGGCAAGTTGCAGCCATTGGAGGTTCCCGAATGGAAGTGGGAATAGATCACTATGGATTTCATCACCAAATTGCCGAGGACTGCCAGAGGAGTCGATGCAATTTGGGTGATTGTGGATAGGTTGACGAAGAGCGCTCACTTCCTTGCCATCAGTGAGAGTTCTTCAGCGGAGAAGTTGGCGGAGATATATGTGAGAGAAGTGGTATCTCGGCATGGGGTGCCGATCTCGATTGTTTCAGACCGTGATGTGCGCTTCACTTCCAGATTCTAGAAGAAATTCCATGAGGAGCTAGGTACTAAATTGCATTTTAGTACCGCATATCATCCCCAGACAGACGGCCAGAGCGAGTGAACGATTCAGACGCTGGAGGACATGCTTCGAGCGTGTGTGTTAGATTTCGGGGGTAACTGGGATGCGTATTTACCCTTGGCAGAGTTTTCCTACAACAACAGCCATCATTCGAGCATTGGTATGCCACCCTTTGAGCTGTTGTATGGTAGGAGGTGTCGGACCCCCATTTGCTGGGGAGAGGTGGGACAGAGAGTGATAGGCAGTACAGAGATCGTGCTTCAGACGGCAGAGCAGATTCAGCAGGTTAGACAGAGGTTATTGGCCGCCCAGAGCCGACAGAAAAGTTATGCAGACAGACGCCGGTCCGAGCTTGAGTTTCAGGTCGGCGACTTCGTACTCCTGAAGGTCTCTCCTTGGAAAGGAGTGATTCGATTCAGGAAGAGGGGCAAGTTGGGGCCCTGGTATATTGGGCCTTTTCGTGTGATTGCGAGGGTAGGACGGGTGGCCTACCGTTTGGAGTTGCCAACGGAATTGAGACAGATCCACGACACTTTTCATGTGTCGCAATTGAGAAAGTGTATAGCCGATGAGTCGGCAGTAGTTCCATTAAAGGACATTCAGGTGGATGCGAGCCTGAATTATGCCGAGAGACCAGTGGCCATCAGAGATCGGAAGATCAAGGTTCTGAGGAATAAGGAGATACCTCTAGTGTTAGTTCAGTGGCAGCACCGGAAGGGATCGGAAATGACCTGGGAGCCGGAGCGTGAGATGCGGGAGCAGCATCCGGAGCTATTTTCAGAGTGAGACTTCGAGGACGAAGTCTAGTCCTAGTGGGGGAGAGTTGTAACAGCCCGGAATTCCAGGTATTGTTATATTTATGATTTTGGGTGTTTTAAGAGGAGACTCGGCGAGTTGGAGCTCAGACTCGCCGAGTAGGATCGCGGATCTGGTCGCGGGTTCGCGACTGGACTCGGCGAGTCCGGATATGGACTCGGCGAGTCCGCGCTGTTTAGCGAAACCCTAACCGTTCAGGTTTGGGACATATATAAGGGGCCTTATGGCCATCATTGTTCACCCTAGTCCTGTGAGTGAAACCCTAATTCGATTGAGAGCATCTGGAGCAAGGTAGAAGACCATTATTGACCTTGGAAGTGTTATTTTGCAAGAAGGAGGAGGCTTGGTTAAGGGAACAACAGGAGAAGCCATATTCTGAGGGTTGGGGACACAGAACAACGTTATTCAGGTAATATTTTCGAGTTGTTCCCTTCTACGTTGATGTGTATATGGATTTAGGGTTTATTGAACCCTTTTGTGGCTAGATTGAGTGTTTCCTTAGTCCCCCAAGCGATTGGAACCCTATATTGGGACCCTTGGAAGTCCAGAATGTCCCATGCCTGATCTTTTCGGGAATCAATGGAGGTTTTGGATTGGAATCCTTATGCCTTAGGTCAAAACGTAAATTATGAGTCATGGGGTGTATTATGAGCACCGAAATGAGGACTTTACGTGATGAACCAGTCTAGGAAGGCCAGACCTATGAATTGTCAGAGCAGATCTGACCTTAGAAAGCAGTTTGAGCGGTTGCATGGCATGGACTCGCCGAGTCCGATGAACAGACTCGGCGAGTAGCTTGAAGATTAACTGGGACTCGCCGAGTTGTTCTTCAGACTCGGCGAGTTGAGTCGGGGTGGCTCCGCGATTCTTCCAGGAGGAACTCGTCGAGTCAAGGGGGATACTCGACGTGTAGAAAGGGAATCTTAGAGAATTGGTGAGAACGTGTAGACTCGCCGAGTCGCCCTAGCGCTCGCCGAGTCCGGTCAAAGTTGACCGTTGACCGTTGACCAGAATGGACCTGTGTTGACTTCTTAGGGATAGTCAACATTAGAGATATAAAGTGTTAACTAGGGACATATGATGTTATAGGAGGATTGTAGCTCGGCGGATCGAGCACGAGTGACTTCGGGATTTGCTAGCTTTCGATATTCACGAGGTGAGTCTTCTCACTATACCGTACCCGGAAGGGTTTGACTGTGTGACCGGAAGGTCAGATATGATATGTGATATATGTGCTATATGTGATAAGATAATTGTTATGCGTGCTATGTATGTTATGTGGGCCGGAAGGCATTATGTTATGGGCCGGAAGGCGTGTAATCTGGACCGTAAGGTTGGCGTGGGTAGGACCGGAAGGTTTACCCAGCAGGGACGGAAGTCCCCTGAGACACATGGACTGGAAGGTCAGGGCCTGGAAAGGCGTATGTGCGTAAGTTGTATTTTGGGGAACTCACTAAGCATTTATGCTTACAGTTGTTATGTATGTGTTTCAGGTACTAGCGAGGACCGTGGGAAGGCGCCGGCGTGATCTGTACACACTGATAGATGTTTTGTGATCTTGGGATTTATATGATTTGTATTTTGACATGACACTTGGAATGTTTATGCCTTGTTTGAATGAAAATACTTTATTTTGAAATGAAAAAAATTTGTTTGAAAATTTACGTTGTTACAACTAAAGACGCATGAAGTAAATTACACCACTCATGATCTCGAGCTGGGAGCTGTGGTATTCTCTCCAAAGATTTGGAGGCACTACCTCTACCGTACAAAGTGCACCATCTTCACCGACCACAAGAGCCTTCAGCACATTCTGAATAAGAAAGAATTAAACATGAGGCAACGAAGATGGGTTGAGCTGCTAAACGATTATGAGTGCGAAATCAAGTACCACCAGGGTAAAGCTAACGTGGTAGCCGATACCCTGAGCAGAAAAGAATACTCAAGTCGTCGGGTGAAAACCCTATCAATAACCATTCAATCCCACCTAACTTCACAGATCAAGGAATCCCAATTGGATGCATTGATGCCGGAGAATGTCAATAGTGAGACGCTGCGTGGTATGAACAAGAGCTTTGAAGTCAAGAGGAATAGAGCTTATTACTTCATGAACAAAATCTGGGTCCCTAAACTTGGGGGACTCAGAGAAAGGATCATGAACGAATCCCACAAGACACGATATTCCATTCATCCGGGTTCAGATAAGATGTATGTGGATATCAAGCAACACTATTGGTGGCCAAATATGAAGGCAGAAATAGCCACTTACGTGGGCAAGTGCCTCACTTGCGCCAAAGTTAAAATGGAATATGAAAAGCCCTCGGGATTATTACAACAGTCGGTGATACCCTAGTGGAAACGGGAAAGGATTACTATGGATTTCGTAACCAAATTACGTAAGACGACAGACGAGTTGGATGCTATATGGGTAGTTATCGATAGGTTAACTAAATCCGCTCATTTCCTGCCAATAAAGGAATCTTACAAGATGGAAAGATTGACCCGAATCTACATCAGGGAGATCATAAGACTTCATGGGGTGCCAGTATCTATTATCTCAGATTGAGATAGTAGATTAACATCACGATATTGGCAGTCGCTACAGAAGGCAATGGGAACACATCTAGATATGGGCACTACATACCACCCTCAGACAGATGGCCAGAGTGAACAAACCATCCAAACGCTTGAGGACATGCTCTGAGCCTGTGTGATTGACTTTGGCAAGTCATGGGATACCCACTTGCCTCTGATTGAAGTCTCGTACAACAATAGTTATCAGTTATCACATGAGCATCAAGGTTGCTCCTTTCGAGGCTCTTTATGGTCGTAGATGCAGATCGCCTCTATGCTGGGCTAAGGTGGGTGACATCCAACTAGCAAAAGGGTAATCACCAGCCAGTACTCTCACGGGATCAAAAATCATTCGTGAAACGACCGAAAAGATAATCCAAATCAAAGCTCGACTTCAAGCATCGCGAGACCGACAGAAGAGCTATGCTGATAAACGACGAAAGCCTTTAGAATTTTAAGTCGGGGATCAGGTGTTATTGAAGGTCTTTCCCTGGAAAGGGATGATCCGCTTTGGGAAACTAGGAAAACTAAACCCGTGATACATCGGACTGTTCGAGATTCTTGCCCGAATTGGTCCGATGGCCTATAAGCTGCAGTTACCTTCAAAGCTGAGCTATGTACACCCCGTGTTCCACGTTTCAAATTTGAAAAAGTGCTTAATAGATGAAACCCTTGTCATTCCTTTAGAAGAAATCGAAGTAAACGAGAATCTCCTGTTCGTCGAAGAACCAGTCGAAATAATGGATAGAGAAGTGAAGCGTACGAAGCAGAGCCTCATTCCAATTGTGAAGGTTTGATGGAATGCTAAGCATGGACCGGAATTCACATGGGAACGCGAAGACCAGATGAAGCAGAAGTATCCTCACCTATTCTCTCATTCATGAACCTATCTTTCGAAGAATTTCAGGACGAAATTCCCTCTAACGGGGGGATGATGTCACAACTAGCATTTTAGCTAGGAAATTCTATTATCATGTAAACATCGTCTATTGTAAAACTTGTACTTTAAGTGAATATCATACTTTAAGTTCACTCAGATACACTTCATATGTTCAGCTATGGGTTGAATACCCTAGAAATCCTGGCTCAAGTTCATTGTGGACTAGAATCCTTTATTGGGCTTAATGGACCAATAAACCTCCCACTTGACTACTTTGGGCCTAGAAACCCTAATTGGACTATAAATCTACCCACACTCATAAAACTTAACATTTTGGGCCATGTGGGCCTAAAATGGTTCATTTTATCTCTAATGGGCCATAAACTCCACTTCTTTTATTCAATTGGGCCGTGAACCATCATAAGGGCCTAATGGGCCGGAAAATATTATTAGGCCTCATAAAATCCGAGCTAAGCCAAGAAAGAGCCCAAGCCATTCCATTTCCATTTTTTTAAGACCATTCTCGGCCCAATATATATATATATATATATATATATATATATATATATATATATATATATATATGTGTGTGTGTGTGTGTGTGTGTGTGCGTGTGTGTGTATATATATATATATATATGTATATATATAAATATATATATAAAAGGAGATTAATGAAGGATTTGCATGGAAAGAGGTGGTGACACCTCATTGTTATTTAAAGGACAACCAGGCTAATTGCATATCATACATCTAAGCAAAGTATTAATCATGATGTATTAATCATTAACCTTTTTCCTCCTTCCTCCTTATTTTCGGCCGAGAGCTCCACAAACATTTCACTTCCAAACTCACTCATCATTCCTTTCAAGCTCAAAGAAGACTCTCTCATTCCTTTGCCATTTTTGTGACCTTTGTGTGTGATCTCAAGATTTCTTCAGCAACTATCATTTACTTGGTAAGTTGTCATCATACCTAAGTCATTGATTTCCATTCTTAAGCTAAGAACACTCCCTTATATGGCTTCATTTCGTGATCATGCTTGCTCGAGAATCCTTCCAAACAAGCCTCCAAGGCCGGAAACATCTTTAAATCTCCTTCATTTCTTCCTCAAGACCGAATCCATCAGCACTGTGAGTTCATACCCCATTGTTTTCGGTTTTATAAGGTTTTGGGGGAGGATACCAGTTGATATGTGCTAGATCTATGTATTTATGCATGTTTATGTGTGTTTTTCTTGATTTAAGTTGTGAAAATGTGATGAAATGTTATAGATCTAGAAATCTCTAACAAAATGGGTGAGATTTGAAAAATCAAAACATTATAAGCAACATACTATAAAGATGAAAGCTTAAGATATGTTTAAGACGTTGAAAGACTAAATAAAATCATGTGTAAGGGCCATTTTTAACAAATAAACAAAAGATGAGACCTTTTTGACACTTACAGTTTTGCAAGGGCTAAAAGTGTCACTTTCATACAAAAAATGAGTCTTTTTGATATTCTTGGTGTTAAAGGGGTCAAAAGTGTAATTTTTTGCATAATGGGCCGTATTATGGGCTTTCACGGTTTATTGGGACCAAATAGTAAAAATTTTGGTTTTTGTGGACTAAAATGTCATTTTATACAAATTTGAGTCAAAAATGAAAACTTACGGTTTTATGGGATAAAAATGTAATTTCTTATAGAAATGGGCCGAAAACAACAATATTTAATCATTTGGGACAAAAATGTCCATTTATATGTATTTGGGCCAAAATGTTCATATTTATGAGTTTTGGGCCAAAAAAGAAGTTTTAGCCAAAATGGGCCACAAATGTCATTTTATAAGAAGTAAGCCCATAAAATGAAAACTTTCAACCTTAAGGGTTTTAAAGTGTCAAATTTTCCAAAAAGATGACTAAAATTGTATATTTTCAGTCTAATGGGTGATATGTGCATATTTAGTGTGTATTTAGTATAGTTTTTTTTATTCATATATTGGCTAAATTATCGCATATTATGGACAAAAGGTACTTAAAAGTGTTAAATTATGGTTTTCAGTCCAAAGATGAAGTTCGGAAGTAAAAGGAAGCAAGAGAAGCGGTAAGAAGATTGAGAGTGGAACGAAGAAGGAAAACACTGAAAAAGAAGCTTCTACTCGTCGAGTCATATATCTACTCGACGAGTCCGGTCGAGGAATCAGAAGGATAACGACTCGGGATTCCAGATAGTTATCGCAATACGTAGAATGTGAGAGGGACTCGACGAGTCACCACTTGACTCGACGAGTCGAACCGCTTATTTAAAGATTATTCCACAGATCGAGAGCAAGAAGTTCGGGGACGATTCAGAAGTGCTTAGCTGCGAATAAGAAGCCAGAAGAACCCTAGAAGTCGACCAAGGAAGCTAGAATCCAATTCCGGGAGTAATTAAGGCATAATTCCACCATTCTATTTGTTTCTTTTGTTTTGTCAACATGATTAAGCAACTTGAACTTATTTGTTTGCTGTTATTTACCTTAGTTATGAGCTAAATTCTTTAAACTTCTATTTGGGGATACGAAATTGGTAATATGGTTTGATTCTTGGTAGGATTAATTCTATGTTGGTTAATTTAGTTATTTTAGCTTGCTAAAGAACCTTGTGTATGAATGATAATTGATTTTCTGTTAATAGGGAGATAATTAATTAGCATGAACATCTATTAGTTATCAATCTCATATGCTTGGTGAACACTTTTAGTCATATGTCTAGTGTAATGAACATGAAACTAGGATTAATAAGAAAATCAAGTAAATTTATGTGCAAGCTTGTGAGATGACCATTAAACAAGAAGTTAATTAAAAAATAAATTAATTAGCTATTGCAAGTCTAACTTAACCCGAATATTATATCTAGTAAATTTAATTGAAATAGACAACTGGCCATTGTTTAAATTGATTTATTTGCTAAGGATTAATGAAGTGAATACGGAATTAATTAATTGAATCAGTAACTAGCAAAAGAATTAATTCATTGCACTTTTACCTTGAAATCAACCATAGGATCAATTAAGTTGAACTAAATAGAAGTATTTCTCCGTTATTGAATCTAGTCAAGTCTTTGTTTTCTAGTTTAAGTTAGTAATAATTAGTAAGTTTCTAGTCTTGTAAAACTAGAGAAAACCCCTACTTATTAGTTAAACTAGATAAATTAGGTTTTAGTATTTAATTTGCCGTTCCCTGTGTTCGATACCCTACTTGCTTGAACTATACCACAATTGATAGGTTCACTGCCTTTTGTGTGTTATTTGATAATTAAAAGTAGGTTTAAAACTAGTGGGTTTTACACACATCAAGTTTTTGGCGCCGTTGCCGGGGAACGGTTCAAATAGTTAATTTTATTTGCTAATTGTTATCGGTTTTATTTTATTGATTATTTTTTTATTTAGTTTAATTTTTATCTTTATTTTTTATTATGTATTTTCCAAATCTCGATGCTTTTGATGCTTTTCTTGAGGAAGTAGTGCAGGAAGATGAGGATTATGACTCGGATGAAGATTTGAAGAAATTTGATAGATGGTTAGATATCATCTTGTCTAACGATCAAGAACAATCTGAGTCACAAGAGCTAGATTTACAAGATGATGAATTTAATCCAGAAAGAGACTTGGAGGAGCTGCAAAGGTTGCTAGCAGAGAGGTCAGACGAAGAACAAGAACAAGCTGAATTGCAGGAACCAAGTTGTGGTTTGACCATTACCATGACATGGTCCCCTGTTCTTCCGGTTTGTGTTTCAAAGCATGGGGTGACGATTCCAACTTTGGAGAAAGTTCTGAAGCGCGATCCATTTCTAATTAGTACCCGACCGGTCCCAACCCTTGTCAGAATTCTTGGGTTTTATGTATTAAAGCTCGTTTGGCCAATTTTAGAAGCAAAGAGTCAAATTTTACAAATTGGTCCACCAAAGAAAATATTCAATGCAACAGATGGATTGGCAATGAGTTTATTGGAAGTTTATTAAGTTGGGAGTCCAGCTCAAGACTCGCACAAAAAGAAGCGCTTGCGGGAGGCAACCCGTCATTAGAGTTTTCTTTTCTTTTTCGTTCTAAACTTTTCGTGTTTAAGGATAATTTAGGATTTTTTATTTTAATGTTTTTTTATTACTTGGTTTTTGTTTTTGATCTTTTCAGTTTGAGTGTAAGGATGCATGTGAGGGTCTAGAGTCAAGGCTAAATGAAGCGAGAAATCGAGTCTAGGCAAGAGAGGAAACGAAGTTTTGAGTCAAGTTATGAGTCCAATTGATAGAAGGGTTATAGAGTGTTTATTCCCTGAAGAAAAATGAGGGAATAATTATTAGTTTATATAACCCCCATACATCAGAAACGGACTTGGGCAGAATAAATTTTTTGTCACACAGCGGTCTACTCGTCGAGTGCATCTTATGGACTCGCTGAGTCCATGTGAAAATTCATGATTCTTCTGCCATTTACGCTTCAACTCGGCGTGTTTACATACTTACTCGACGAGTCGCTCATTCTTCTTACTTTTTAGCTGAAGATTTGATGACATTTGATATGGGCATTGGTTCTATTCTTTGAAGATCATTTTCCGAGCATTTCCAAGAGTTTTTCCCTTATATTTGGAGCTTTTATAAAGGCTATACCACACGAGACTTTGACACCCAAGACATGGATGAGCTGTTCCCATGTCTAAAGTCAATTGAAGATGGAGCTAAAGAGAAGAGATATCAACCTCGCCACTACTATCCCAGGGGAGTTTGTTCCAATTCTCTTCTTATTTTTATTGTTCTTTATCATGCATAATATGCAATGAGGACATTGCATAAATTAAGTGTGGGGTAGGGGGTTGGTTATATTAGTTAAAATTTTAGTTAAATTTCGAAAATCTTGAAATTTTAGTTAATTTTGAAATTTTTGCATTAAAATTGCTAGGATTAATTTAGAAAATTTTGGTAAAGCAGTTAGGGATCATGCTAGTATTATATTTGATGATTCTATGAAGACCCAAATGTTTAGTTGAGCCTATATACGTTGTAGTGCATTTGTGGCTTCCTTATTCCAGTGAAATCATGAGACAAAAACACGACCTTGCTCGGCCTGAGGGATGCAATATGTTTAGCAGCCTAAACCTGAAATGTATCCAGGAAAATTTTTATCATTAGCCAATAAAGGTTGAGATTGAGCGCCCCTGCTTAAGCATGTAGGGATTTGAGTGAAAAAAAAAAGTGAGAAATACATGAAAAAAAAAGAGAATTACAAGAAAAGTTATAAGAATTTTGGAGCATCAAAGTTAAGTATGAAGTTCAAAGATCAAAATTCCAAAAATCCAAAAAAGTTGAAGATACCAAAAGCTAGTACAAGTTGGTGAATTCAAAGATATCAAAGATGAAATGTTCAAAGAAGTGAAGAATTCAAAGAATTCCATAGTGGTATCGAAAAATTGTAATTTTCTAGAATATGTATGCTTGGGTTGCTCGATTAAAAATTCCTTGAGGGTAAAGAGGTTTTCTGCGGATGGATTCGGAGGGTTGCATAAAATGAGCATAGTTCGGGGTGAGTGGGTGAATGTTTATGAGGATTGTGAGTATTTGGAATATGGGGGGTTCTTTAGGAAAAATTTTAGACACAAATACATGCGTTGCGGTCTTGGCATAATGGCTGGGTTAGATTGGAGTTGTTATACATAATTCTAATATGATTAAAATTCAGTTTTGCTTGGGGGCAAGCAAAAGACAAGTGTGGGGTATTTTGATATGTGCATATTTAGTGTGTATTTAGTATAGTTTTTTTATTCATATATTGGCTAAATTATCGCATATTATGGACAAAAGGTACTTAAAAGTGTTAAATTATGGTTTTCAGTCCAAAGATGAAGTTCGAAGTAAAAGGAAGCAAGAGAAGCGGTAAGAAGATTGAGAGTGGAACGAAGAAGGAAAACACTGAAAAAGAAGCTTCTACTCGTCGAGTCATATATCTACTCGACGAGTCCGGTCGAGGAATCAGAAGGATAACGACTCGGGATTCCAGATAGTTATCGCAATACGTAGAATGTGAGAGGGACTCGACGAGTCACCACTTGACTCGACGAGTCGAACCGCTTATTTAAAGATTATTCCACAGATCGAGAGCAAGAAGTTCGGGGACGATTCAGAAGTGCTTAGCTGCGAATAAGAAGCCAGAAGAACCCTAGAAGTCGACCAAGGAAGCTAGAATCCAATTCCGGGAGTAATTAAGGCATAATTCCACCATTCTATTTGTTTCTTTTGTTTTGTCAACATGATTAAGCAACTTGAACTTATTTGTTTGCTGTTATTTACCTTAGTTATGAGCTAAATTCTTTAAACTTCTATTTGGGGATACGAAATTGGTAATATGGTTTGATTCTTGGTAGGATTAATTCTATGTTGGTTAATTTAGTTATTTTAGCTTGCTAAAGAACCTTGTGTATGAATGATAATTGATTTTCTGTTAATAGGGAGATAATTAATTAGCATGAACATCTATTAGTTATCAATCTCATATGCTTGGTGAACACTTTTAGTCATATGTCTAGTGTAATGAACATGAAACTAGGATTAATAAGAAAATCAAGTAAATTTATGTGCAAGCTTGTGAGATGACCATTAAACAAGAAGTTAATTAAAAAATAAATTAATTAGCTATTGCAAGTCTAACTTAACCCGAATATTATATCTAGTAAATTTAATTGAAATAGACAACTGGCCATTGTTTAAATTGATTTATTTGCTAAGGATTAATGAAGTGAATACGGAATTAATTAATTGAATCAGTAACTAGCAAAAGAATTAATTCATTGCACTTTTACCTTGAAATCAACCATAGGATCAATTAAGTTGAACTAAATAGAAGTATTTCTCCGTTATTGAATCTAGTCAAGTCTTTGTTTTCTAGTTTAAGTTAGTAATAATTAGTAAGTTTCTAGTCTTGTAAAACTAGAGAAAACCCCTACTTATTAGTTAAACTAGATAAATTAGGTTTTAGTATTTAATTTGCCGTTCCCTGTGTTCGATACCCTACTTGCTTGAACTATACCACAATTGATAGGTTCACTGCCTTTTGTGTGTTATTTGATAATTAAAAGTAGGTTTAAAACTAGTGGGTTTTACACACATCAAGTTTTTGGCGCCGTTGCCGGGGAACGGTTCAAATAGTTAATTTTATTTGCTAATTGTTATCGGTTTTATTTTATTGATTATTTTTTTATTTAGTTTAATTTTTATCTTTATTTTTTATTATGTATTTTCCAAATCTCGATGCTTTTGATGCTTTTCTTGAGGAAGTAGTGCAGGAAGATGAGGATTATGACTCGGATGAAGATTTGAAGAAATTTGATAGATGGTTAGATATCATCTTGTCTAACGATCAAGAACAATCTGAGTCACAAGAGCTAGATTTACAAGATGATGAATTTAATCCAGAAAGAGACTTGGAGGAGCTGCAAAGGTTGCTAGCAGAGAGGTCAGACGAAGAACAAGAACAAGCTGAATTGCAGGAACCAAGTTGTGGTTTGACCATTACCATGACATGGTCCCCTGTTCTTCCGGTTTGTGTTTCAAAGCATGGGGTGACGATTCCAACTTTGGAGAAAGTTCTGAAGCGCGATCCATTTCTAATTAGTACCCGACCGGTCCCAACCCTTGTCAGAATTCTTGGGTTTTATGTATTAAAGCTCGTTTGGCCAATTTTAGAAGCAAAGAGTCAAATTTTACAAATTGGTCCACCAAAGAAAATATTCAATGCAACAGATGGATTGGCAATGAGTTTATTGGAAGTTTATTAAGTTGGGAGTCCAGCTCAAGACTCGCACAAAAAGAAGCGCTTGCGGGAGGCAACCCGTCATTAGAGTTTTCTTTTCTTTTTCGTTCTAAACTTTTCGTGTTTAAGGATAATTTAGGATTTTTTATTTTAATGTTTTTTTATTACTTGGTTTTTGTTTTTGATCTTTTCAGTTTGAGTGTAAGGATGCATGTGAGGGTCTAGAGTCAAGGCTAAATGAAGCGAGAAATCGAGTCTAGGCAAGAGAGGAAACGAAGTTTTGAGTCAAGTTATGAGTCCAATTGATAGAAGGGTTATAGAGTGTTTATTCCCTGAAGAAAAATGAGGGAATAATTATTAGTTTATATAACCCCCATACATCAGAAACGGACTTGGGCAGAATAAATTTTTTGTCACACAGCGGTCTACTCGTCGAGTGCATCTTATGGACTCGCTGAGTCCATGTGAAAATTCATGATTCTTCTGCCATTTACGCTTCAACTCGGCGTGTTTACATACTTACTCGACGAGTCGCTCATTCTTCTTACTTTTTAGCTGAAGATTTGATGACATTTGATATGGGCATTGGTTCTATTCTTTGAAGATCATTTTCCGAGCATTTCCAAGAGTTTTTCCCTTATATTTGGAGCTTTTATAAAGGCTATACCACACGAGACTTTGACACCCAAGACATGGATGAGCTGTTCCCATGTCTAAAGTCAATTGAAGATGGAGCTAAAGAGAAGAGATATCAACCTCGCCACTACTATCCCAGGGGAGTTTGTTCCAATTCTCTTCTTATTTTTATTGTTCTTTATCATGCATAATATGCAATGAGGACATTGCATAAATTAAGTGTGGGGTAGGGGGTTGGTTATATTAGTTAAAATTTTAGTTAAATTTCGAAAATCTTGAAATTTTAGTTAATTTTGAAATTTTTGCATTAAAATTGCTAGGATTAATTTAGAAAATTTTGGTAAAGCAGTTAGGGATCATGCTAGTATTATATTTGATGATTCTATGAAGACCCAAATGTTTAGTTGAGCCTATATACGTTGTAGTGCATTTGTGGCTTCCTTATTCCAGTGAAATCATGAGACAAAAACACGACCTTGCTCGGCCTGAGGGATGCAATATGTTTAGCAGCCTAAACCTGAAATGTATCCAGGAAAATTTTTATCATTAGCCAATAAAGGTTGAGATTGAGCGCCCCTGCTTAAGCATGTAGGGATTTGAGTGAAAAAAAAAAGTGAGAAATACATGAAAAAAAAAGAGAATTACAAGAAAAGTTATAAGAATTTTGGAGCATCAAAGTTAAGTATGAAGTTCAAAGATCAAAATTCCAAAAATCCAAAAAAGTTGAAGATACCAAAAGCTAGTACAAGTTGGTGAATTCAAAGATATCAAAGATGAAATGTTCAAAGAAGTGAAGAATTCAAAGAATTCCATAGTGGTATCGAAAAATTGTAATTTTCTAGAATATGTATGCTTGGGTTGCTCGATTAAAAATTCCTTGAGGGTAAAGAGGTTTTCTGCGGATGGATTCGGAGGGTTGCATAAAATGAGCATAGTTCGGGGTGAGTGGGTGAATGTTTATGAGGATTGTGAGTATTTGGAATATGGGGGGTTCTTTAGGAAAAATTTTAGACACAAATACATGCGTTGCGGTCTTGGCATAATGGCTGGGTTAGATTGGAGTTGTTATACATAATTCTAATATGATTAAAATTCAGTTTTGCTTGGGGGCAAGCAAAAGACAAGTGTGGGGTATTTTGATATGTGCATATTTAGTGTGTATTTAGTATAGTTTTTTTATTCATATATTGGCTAAATTATCGCATATTATGGACAAAAGGTACTTAAAAGTGTTAAATTATGGTTTTCAGTCCAAAGATGAAGTTCGGAAGTAAAAGGAAGCAAGAGAAGCGGTAAGAAGATTGAGAGTGGAACGAAGAAGGAAAACACTGAAAAAGAAGCTTCTACTCGTCGAGTCATATATCTACTCGACGAGTCCGGTCGAGGAATCAGAAGGATAACGACTCGGGATTCCAGATAGTTATCGCAATACGTAGAATGTGAGAGGGACTCGACGAGTCACCACTTGACTCGACGAGTCGAACCGCTTATTTAAAGATTATTCCACAGATCGAGAGCAAGAAGTTCGGGGACGATTCAGAAGTGCTTAGCTGCGAATAAGAAGCCAGAAGAACCCTAGAAGTCGACCAAGGAAGCTAGAATCCAATTCCGGGAGTAATTAAGGCATAATTCCACCATTCTATTTGTTTCTTTTGTTTTGTCAACATGATTAAGCAACTTGAACTTATTTGTTTGCTGTTATTTACCTTAGTTATGAGCTAAATTCTTTAAACTTCTATTTGGGGATACGAAATTGGTAATATGGTTTGATTCTTGGTAGGATTAATTCTATGTTGGTTAATTTAGTTATTTTAGCTTGCTAAAGAACCTTGTGTATGAATGATAATTGATTTTCTGTTAATAGGGAGATAATTAATTAGCATGAACATCTATTAGTTATCAATCTCATATGCTTGGTGAACACTTTTAGTCATATGTCTAGTGTAATGAACATGAAACTAGGATTAATAAGAAAATCAAGTAAATTTATGTGCAAGCTTGTGAGATGACCATTAAACAAGAAGTTAATTAAAAAATAAATTAATTAGCTATTGCAAGTCTAACTTAACCCGAATATTATATCTAGTAAATTTAATTGAAATAGACAACTGGCCATTGTTTAAATTGATTTATTTGCTAAGGATTAATGAAGTGAATACGGAATTAATTAATTGAATCAGTAACTAGCAAAAGAATTAATTCATTGCACTTTTACCTTGAAATCAACCATAGGATCAATTAAGTTGAACTAAATAGAAGTATTTCTCCGTTATTGAATCTAGTCAAGTCTTTGTTTTCTAGTTTAAGTTAGTAATAATTAGTAAGTTTCTAGTCTTGTAAAACTAGAGAAAACCCCTACTTATTAGTTAAACTAGATAAATTAGGTTTTAGTATTTAATTTGCCGTTCCCTGTGTTCGATACCCTACTTGCTTGAACTATACCACAATTGATAGGTTCACTGCCTTTTGTGTGTTATTTGATAATTAAAAGTAGGTTTAAAACTAGTGGGTTTTACACACATCAATGGGCCAAAAATGTCTCTATTACAAAAATTAGATATTTTTGTTGTCTTGGTAAACCTCGAGCTAAAATAAACAACGAAATAATAACAATGGACGAAATACATCGATAACATGTTTATTGGGCCTAATACTCTCGTTACATGGCTAATGGACCTTAGGGACCCATTTAAGTGTATAATGGGCCTACATTTCCATGTCATGTTAATTGGGCCTTTGTGGTCCATTTACAGGTTAATTTGGGCCTAAGCTATGGATCACATGTTTATTAGGCCTTGGTGGCACATTTACATACCCATTGGGCTTGAATTACCCTTTTACATGTTTATTGGGTCTTAGTGGTCCATCCACATGCTAATTGGGCTTGGATTAAAAATCATATGTTTAGTGGGCCTTAAATGTCCCTTACATATTTGTTGGACTTCATACAATCACTTACATACTTTGGATTTGAAAACTTAAAACATATACATAAACCTTATACATGGTGTGATACAATACTCGTATGCAAGTTGAGGATCTAGTGAGACTTGTCGGTTGACACCTTTGAGTGTATGATCGTAGCCTGTAGTTATAACCAGAATCTCCTGGAGGGAGAGTGGGAGTTTGTGTATAAATATATACGGGGGTGACACCCCTACGCCTTAGCTGTTCGCTACAGCTAGACTAGGCCAGTCTAGGGTGACAAACCTTACCTTAATCAAACCGGCGCCTAAAAACGCCAAGGCAGGCGAATTAGTCATTAGCAAACATGGTTGTAACGGCTCACTTAGAGACTAACCCCATCAAAGATTTCGGTATACTTATACAAATATTGACTAAACTATAAATATACATTCATCGACACTCGGTTCCGGGAATTTACGATTGCAATACTCTTAAAAATAGAAAATATCGGATTTTTTGGGATAAATACATTTATACATTACTTTTACTTACGACAGAAAACACAGGATTTTCTGGGCTGCATTTCATATTCATTTCCAAAAATGGAAAACACACGTGCATTAATACCTGATTTGGTCACATCACATTCAAACCATTTTTCAGAAAATACCGAATTTTCTGGTGTTTCACTAATCATGCAAAACTTTTATTCAAACATGATTATGAACTCACCAACATTATATATGTTGACATTTTCAAAATAACTTGTATTCTTAGAAAATCGTTAAGCGGAAAGGTTAGAAGGGAATGTGGAATTTATTGTATTTTTGTTATCATCGTACATTGAACTTTCTTTTTGGCATGTAACTTATGATATTATACTTGATGTAAACAATGTTGGTTGCATTTTGATATGTATGATGATGGTGTTGTCTTGTTTCAATTATATACATTGTGATGATATTACAAGATGAAGCCCCGGGACGTTTCCGTCGTTTGGTTCGGGGGTGTGACACAACAAAGGCCTTGACTCCAAAGTCCATCATGGGCCCAATACTGAAAAGCCCAAAAATCCTAAAGCCCACTACTGAGTACACGGGGCATACCCAACTCCTACACTTAGCGTACATGCTTTGGGGCTAGTACGCGCAGTGTACCAGCTTGTACGCCCATCGTACTCCCCAGTTGACCATCCCGCATCATTAAGCACTTAATCCATTCGGTCCTTACTTGATGCTCTCATATCTGACTTCCTTATGGTGACTTATCACGTAAAGTTGGAAACTTTACGTGCATACATGGATTAATGGGGCTCTAGAGCTCAAAAGAGCCTAACAAAGGGTCTTAACACATGCATGAGTCCATAAACATATCAAAGATTGCATCTTTATAGACAAAGGGACAGAGATCAATCACTTCTAGCTTTTGGAGTTGCCCTAACTAACAAAAGAGAATCCATGGGATCACAAGAATTCATAACAAGCCTTAAACCCTAACTATTAAAAGGATTAGAAAGGTGAGAACTTTATACCTCCAAAAGCTCCCAACGATGATGAACACTCAAGATCTAGTAGCTCAACTTCAAATATTGTTTGGTTTCCAAACTCCTTCTTCTTGAATGCACACAAAAAGCCACAAAACTCACTTCTAATGCTCAAAAACACCCAAAGGTTGATCTAGGGCTTCAATGGAACGTAAGGGACAGTGGAGGATGGTTATGGTGAGTGCCCAAAGGCCATAATGACGTTTATATATGGCTCAAACCCTAAAAATTAGGGTTTGGTCCTGGCTGTCGTACGCCCCGCGTACGCTACGTACGCCCAACGTACGTGGCTAACTCTTCCCGATCAAACACGCGTATGTACGCTAAGCGTACCAAAAATGTACGCCCAAAATATGGGGGAAATCATTTTCGAAAATTATAAAACTACAAGGGAAAAAGGAAAATACATGGTATCGAATGTTACATAAAGGCATCTCTCCTAACATGAAATCCTGAGTAGATCCTTAGCCCTAATCTAGCATGCAATTATCATAACATATAACATAATAACCATGTATGGGTATTATGAGAATCACTTACTTAATCTCGACCGATTGCACACATCATACCCTTTCTTTTATTAGAAAATCCTTTAATAAAACATTTATTTTATGAAAATTTCACCAAACACTCAGTTTAAGTTCAGACACACCCGAGAGTGTGTCCGAATCCCTCAAACCAAGGCTCTGATACCAACTTGTAAACTTCCAAAAATCATAAGGTAAAAATTTCATTTTTAATTCAACCAAAATGCCAATTATCTTTTATTCAAATATTCAAAATTATTTTATAATAAAACCATCATTAGAGTACAATCCCAAAATCATCACATTGCAGAAACTTGGGTGGATGCATTGCAGTCATGCCGGACCATTCCCTTTCGAATCGGAAGTACTTGAAATATAAACTGAAAACCATAAGCAGAAAGCTTAGTGAGTTCCCCAAAATACCACATATCATACATACAAAAGGGAATACTATGTGCCAGCCATAGTCTTGTCATTATGCTACGAGCAGTATCATAGTTTTTCCTTGTCGGGCCGGGGGCCAATACCCTGGGTCTTACAAACAAATGCCAAGAGCCACCTCCTAGTCTTCCATGCAAGTATCACAAAGACAACTAACATACTATCTATATATACAACTATCTACTTATCAGCTAGGGTTCGATTCCTGGTCTTGCACATAATTTGCTAGGAGCCACCTTCGGGTCTCTCATACAAATACCAAGGGTCACCCCTTGTCTTCCTATAAAACATAAGCCAATGGGTCGACATTGGTGCCTTCGACCCATAGTATAGTCAGAAGACTCACCTCAAATTGCAGAATCACTCAGATAAAATCTCAGTCTGTTGGTTCAAAAAAATCCTCCCGCTAACATCATCAAATAAATATCCAATCATTAAATCGATCCAGACCCATAAACAAGAATCTAAGTTACTTGTCCAATATCTAGGACAAAAGACCATTTTACCCTTTTTCTTACTTGGCCCAAAACCAAGGCCCAAACTCAATGGAACTAAAATCCCAATAGTGTCCCAATTCCTAAAGGACACCCAAAGTCCAAATATGGCCCAAAACACAAAAGTCAACGAATGCAACAGCTGCTGAGTACGCCTAGCATACTCAAACTTACGCCCGACGTATGCTACCTTTGGCCAGTACGTGCTGGGTACGCCTAACGTACTCCATGGCAGTCTAATCTCACCATTAAGTGCTTAATTGGTTAAGCCAGTAAGTCCACTTCACATATCTGATCCTAAAAAATGTCTTAACACGTAAAGTTGGCAACTTTACTCCTTGGCATGTCTCAATGGGACCCAATACTTGTCTTTGACCATTAAAACCCAAAATAAGAGCCCTAACTCATGCATGGTCCAATATAACACATCAAGATTGCATTTTTATGGTTCCTAATAACTCCATAATGGATAGAGTTTCCAACTTTATCCATAAGAATTGTCCAACCAACCAATATCTAGTCTTTAAGTCTCAAAGGGACCAAAAGTGCTTCTTTTCCAACTTAATCCATTAAGTCCAAGTCTCAAGCTTTTAGATCTGAATCAATATGATGTTTAGATGGATAAATTTTCCAACTTTATCCATAACAAGGTCACAAACATTCAAGATCTAAACTTTATGCAGTAAAGTGACTAAAAGCTCATAACACCCAATAGTAGCTAGATCTATTAAATGCATCATCAAGATTCAAACTTTATACCTCTAGAAGATAGATAGGTGAACAAAGTCCGGATCTACAAGCTCCAAAGTAACCAACACTTCTCCAATGGGCTCCTTCATCTCCAAGATGCACCAAGAACACTCCGAAGCACTTAAATAGGGCTCAAACCACAGAAATACGGTTTGGGCACTAATCGCGTACGCCATGCGTACTTAATTTACGCCCAGCATACTAGGGATACCCTAGTACGACCTACGTACTCAATTTATGCCCAACATACTAGGGATGCCCTAGTACGCACTGCGTACTCAATATACGCCCAACGTATGCGACTAACCCAAAAATCGTTCTAACTTCAAACGGTTGTAACTTCTTCGTTTCAACTCCGGTTTCAACGATCCTTGTATCCACGAGAAGGTAATGAGAAGCTCTACAACCCTATAAGCTTTCCTTTGCCTCAAAAATTTCTGAACTTAAATCCAAAATTCATATAAGGCCCGAACTATCACTTTACGGTTATACCCTTGGGCTCCAAAGCACCAACCGAACTCTCAGATCACCTAATCTACATTACCCACATCCAAAGGGGTCTAAATCTCTCTTTCCCCAAGGCCGGAAGCCTTATGATGATTGATCTTCGAGTCATGGCCCCAAATAATGAAACGATTCAAAACCGAGTGTTACAGCTAGTTTATTTAAAAATTATTGAAGTCGAACACTTTAGCCAACCCACTTCAGTGAAAGTATAAATGCATATAAAACCACAAAATATTTAATTAGAAAGATGAACCTGTAAACCAAAAAGATAAATTAACAACAAACCTTTAAATCGAAAAAAATAAATAGAAATTATGTTTTCGAGGATACTCGTGGTGGCTGATGGCGACGAAGGTGTTGGTAGGTTGCGACCACTAAATCGAGCCTATTTAAACCTTAAATTTCAGAAAATCCTAATTATACCTGCAATTGAAGTCATAAACAAAATCAGAAAGATATAAGGACAAGGAAATGAAAAACCAAAATCAGAAAGATAGAGAGTGATTGGTGTACGTGTGTGCGTATAGAAAACACAAAGAGGGTGTGTATATGTATCTCTGATTGCATGCTTTCTCAATTTCGCAATAGATAGAAAGAAATAGAAGGAGAAATAGGACATATTGAATTTAAATGAACGTTTTAAAAAATATTATTATTATATTGAATCTAAAATTTCTTTTATAAGATAGTATATATATATATATATATATATATATATATATATATATATATATATATATATATATATATATATATATAGGGTTCGGTTCATGTGAGACGACCTAATTTTGTGAGACAGTTAGACGCATTTTTTTATTTTATTTTTAATTTTTTTAGTTAATTCAAGTTCCGAAAATAATATTAATTTTTTTTTTCGATTTTTCCATTTATTTTGCATTTTAAAATTATTTTTTAGAATATGTACAGTGTAATATTTCACGTATTTTTCAAAAAAAAAAATAGAATTTATTTTTATTTTTTTTAAATTTATTTTTAGTTAATTCAAGTTTCGAAAATAATATTTAAATTTTTTTTTTTTAGATTTTTTCATTTATTCTGCATTTTAAAATTATTTTTTAGAATATGTCAGTGTAATACTCCCTCCGTCCCAAAATTATAGTCCATCTTTCCTTTTTGGGTTGTCCTAAAATAATAGTCCACTTCTTAAAATAAATAACATTTTTACCAAAATACCCTCTCAATATTACTTAACCAAATAACCATTTAATGGAACATTAAATGTAAAGTAAGGACAAAACTGCCATTTATTAATTAATGTTTTTCTTAATCTGTGTGTTTTTTGTCCGTGGACAATAATATTGGGACGGAGGGAGTATTTTATTAGAATATTTTATGTATTTTTCAAAAAAACGGATTTTTATTTTTATTTTTTTTAGTTAATTCAAGTTCCGAAAATAATATTTAAAAAACGAATTTTTGGATTTTTCCATTTATTTTGCATCTTAAAATTATTTTTAGATTTGGTTTCACGGTCTCACAAAATTAAAATGGTTTCAAATGAACCTGAACCTATATATATATATATATATATATATATATATATATATATATATATATATATATATATATATATATATATATATATATATATATATATATATATATACACACCATCTTTTATGTTTGTGCTTTCTTTATATGCTTGCAAACTTCAAGGAGTTAGAATCGTCCCATATTACCAACTCATATACACCTAAACACTCAATAAGTGATTTTTTCTTAGTTTGCTAGCAAATTAAGTACTCGGTATCTGCAAAACATAATATAACAACTAATTTGTCATCTCTCGGTGTGGAAGTCATTCTTAATTTGCAAAATATGACATTTCTCATTACAATGTAGCCATTTTTCCACACTAATTAATGTCCGCTGGCCGCTGCAAAATGGGTCAGTTTCTTATGTACATGACCATTTCAGACATTTAGAAATTGAAATTTCCTACACTGAGAAACGGTAAGTGAATATATTAAAAACATAAATTTCTCACACTAAGAAATGGTCAATTCCCACTAAGAATCATTACTGCCACAATACGAATTTTGAACTTAAATCGGTGTGTGAAAATAGGCTTAAGAGAAATTTCAAAATACTTTTCCTTATAAAAATGATAAACAAAACATTCGTGTCTTTCGTATTTTATGGATTACTATTTCAAAAATTCAAAAATGTCATTTATGCTAATCAATTTTGCTGGAATAAGCGTCTTACATGTCCCACTAAAACGGAAGACTTACATGCGAAATACTTCAAAACGACCGGCATTTTGGACTATTTCGGTGGCTGGTTCCCAATTTTGCAATGTGGTCATTTATTTCACACTTCAATCAAAGGAATAAGTGGTTATTGGAAGCATTTTTTGTTTATTTCTTGAAAAAGAGTGCTTTAGTCCTTTTTTCCAATGATATAACTGACAAATCTAATCTATATTTAACTGCTCCTGAATTTTATATATATCAATGACAGGATTTGAACCCTCAATCTCTTAAGTAGGAAAATCTACACCTATACTACTAGATTAAAAACCCTTTGGTGATATACATATTGTGTTTAAAATATATAAAAACACCTTAAGGAAGTGGGTATTTGTTTTTTTTCGTAAATTACAATTTGGTCCCTATGGTTTGGTCAAATTCTAACTTTCTGTCCAACATTTGAAAATTTAACAAGATGCATCCTTGTGATTTAAAGAAATTACACTACACGTCCTTAGTACATTTAAAAAGGCCATTTTACCCTTAGTTTTATATATTTGTTTTTCTTAGACAAAATTATAAGAATGGTCCCTGTGGTTAGGTCGAAATTGCTACTTTGGGCCAAAAAAATTTGGACTAGCACTCATGGTCCAAATGTTTTCATTTTGTTGCCACTTTGGTCTAATTTACTTTAAACTTTTTTATAATGACAATTTTACCCTTGGTTTTTGTTTTTTTAGTTGTTTTATTTATTTAAATACTTTTATATTTAAAAGAAAATACATCTCTCTCTCTCACTCTCACTCACTCACTCACTCTCTCTCTCTCTCTCTCTCTCCACCGTATACCTCCATATCCCATATCGTTTTTCTTTTTACCAAGAAGAACTCTATCTTCTTCATCTCTTAATCAAAATTCCCTCTTAATCAAAATGTCACATACACTCACCCACACGACACACCTAATCAAAATTCCACAGTGCTCAAGAACAAACATACACACACACACACATAAATCTAAATATTTTTCTAGAACTCAAAAGAAAACCCATAAAATCCAATTTTTAATCGATGTATGTATGTGTGTATGTGTAGGTTTTTTTTGGAAATCGATTTTTGTACGTTCATCCCCAAAAATCGATTTGTATGTGTATGTTTTCGTTTCTGAAATTGATATGTGTATGTGTGTATGAATCTAAAATAGTTTCAGAAGGTATATGTGTGTGTGTGAATCAGAAATCACTCATTTTTCCTCTTGTCACTGACCCTCTCTCATCCTTCGGCAAAATCGGATCTCAAGATTTAGAGAGAAGGAGGGCAGGGAGTGTTTATAGGAATAAGAAAGAGGAAAGAAAGGTGGGTGACCGTCAGTATCGGAGCTCCAATCCTAGACACAAAACCTTTCTTTTTCTACACGAGAAAGTTCAATCTTTATGAACCTAGATCTAGATTTTCGATTACATCATTACTCTAGATTTGATCTCTCCCCCTCCTGATATGTCGAAGTTTGTCTCTAACGGAGATGCTGGCGGTGATTTTGGGGATAATGGAGTATCAGATGGTGTGACGGCGGGTGAGATGGAGAAGATGGATAGAGGAAAAGAATGTGAGAATGGCCAAATAGGTCTCATGATTTGAGAGATAGATAGATAGATAGATAGATAGAGAGAGAGAGAGAGAGAGAGATTCGTAGGGGGAGGGGTACTTTCTTTTTTCTTTTTTTATTTCTATAATAAAAAAAACTGAAAAAAGAAAAAGCAAAGGGTAAAATTGTCATTTTATAAAAAATTCAAGACAAATAGACCAAACTCACAACAAAATGAAAAACTGTGGACCATAAATGTTAGCCCAAACTTTTTTGGCCTAAAGTGGCAATTTCCACCTAACCACAGGGACCATTCTTGCAATTTTGTCTTTTTCTTATATATATATATATATATATATATATATATATATATATATATATATAAGATTATTTTTTAATAGGTTTAACAGATAGACTAACCGAAATTAGAAAACGGGTTTTAAGTTATATAATGGCTCATTGGAAACCATAAAACTCGAACACAAATAGAATTTCTAAAATAAAAAATGAACTCGCAAACATTGACATATGTGTTTGAGTTACAAGAATTCTGATTAGCATTTGCTATTCGGAACAAAAAGTTAAAAAATTTCTAAAACTAAAAAAAATTAAACTCAAACCCTTTGACACTCGTTTTAGATTCCGGTTAGCCTATAAAATAACCCTATTAAAATAAATAATTTTATACCTAGTATGTATTAATCATATTCATATTCAACAAACTTTTTAAATTTTTTATAGAAAAATATTTTTAAAAAGCTTTACAAAAATATAAAAAACAAAAGATCAAAAAAACATTATAACTTATATTCGAACAAAACATAAAAAACTACAAAATTATTAAAAAAATGTCAAAAAAAATATAATTCATACAAAATAAATAAATAAATAAAATGTAATCAACAAAATATAAAAAAGTTAAACAATTATATATATATATATATATATATATATATATATATATATATATATATATATATATATATATTCAGATTCATTTGAGACCATAATCTAAAAATAATTTTAAAATTCAAAATAAAAGGAAAAATCAGAAAATTTCTTTTTTAATTACTATTTTCGTCATTTTATTTACCTAAAAAATAAAAAATAATAATAAAATAAAAAAAATAAAAAATTACCATTTTTTTTTGAAAAATACGTTACACTGTAAATATTCAAATGTGATTTTTAGGTTGTTAAAATATTCTAGTATTCTAATTAGATTTATAAAATATTCTAATATTTTATTAGAATATTCTAATATTCTAGTAGATTATATAAAAAAATGTTAATTTTATTTATTTATTTATTTTGGAGAATATAAATGACGAAAATATTGCATTTTAAAAATGTTTTTTTTATCTATAAAATGAGTGGTTAGAATTGTTTATCATGGTCTCACAAAATTTGATTGTCTCACATGAACGACTGAATTGTAAAACAAAGTTTTTAAAACATTGATTTTCCTAAGTTTTTTAGTGGCAACAAGTATTATTGATTCTGTTTTTGCCGCTAAAAAGATGGTAAATAAACCGTCATAAAAGGTCGAATTATTTAAAGTATAATTCAACCCAATAGTATCCTAAAAATATGTATATATCAATTAATTGACGATCAATATCTATCGATCAAATATTGTTCTTGATGCTTGACTTTATGATATTCCCCCATCACTCGATGATATTCTACAATTCTTGTTGGGAATCATAGCCACCCCATTAAACACTTAGGAATATGAATATCTTATTTCTCTCCACATAAAAAGTATTCGTCAATATTTCAAATAATCTTTTACTTGTAAGAGGCTCGTCAGACGCGATCACGTTTATATTGTTTGATGTCATACTTAGAAGCCTTTAACTCGATCTTGATTCTTTTGAATGTCTTACATGTCTCTTACTCGGTTAGATTAAGAGTTGTGTTTAACTTAATCAGACATTGACTCACTTAATAAGAGACATATCAGATGCTTAAGTCCGGTAAGAGGTTGAGTCTAACCTCATCAGGTTCAGATTGTTTGATATCATACTTAGAAGCCCCTGACTCGGTTTTGACTATTCTGACTATCTGACATGCCTCTTACTCGGTTAGATTAATGGTTGTGTTTGACTCAATCAACTCGCTTAGTAAGATACAAATCAAATGTTTCTAATTATGGTATCAAACAATTTAAATTTGACCAAGTCAAACAAGACCTCTTATTAGATCCACTAAAAAACATATCAAATAGTCCTTAACTTTTACAATTGTTACTACTAAATTTAAATATCACATTTATTAACATGATATCATAAAATTGGATCAATCTATAGATCATATGTATTACTTATACCATAAGTGTTAGATGTCATAGTTATAAATTTAATTAAATGGTTACTTATTATACCATCATGGCCTCAAATATAAAATAAAATTTCCAAAAAATATTATTATTAATGGTATACATGTTTTGTTTGAATATTCTAATTTTTATAAAAATTGGGACATGAAAATTTTCGCTTTCCAAATTAAAACTTCTTTTGAAGATTTAATATATATCATATATTATAAACTTTTTGAAAAAAAAATTAAAAAAATGCTTAGATATTAAACTTTATTATAAAAGATTACATGGTTTTTTTAAATGTTAATTATAATATGATTTATTCAAAATATTTATGATTAAAAAAAGTTCTTATTCAACATGTTTATGATCCTTAAATTGATATTTTCTATAAATATTTTGACTCAAATATTCTATAATGCTTAATTATATACTCCTTTCATCCGAAAATTATTGTCAACGTTTGACTTTTTAAGTCTTTTTTGTTCAACTTTGACATTAAATAATTTACCTTTTGTTATATAATTTTTATGCAAGATATATGGATAGATTGTTTTTTAAATGTATTTTCATTTTTATAAGTTTCATTAAAAATCATATAACACAAATAAAATTATTTATGATCAAAGTTGACACGGAATGACTTCAAAAGTCAAACGTGAACAATAATTTTAGGACGGATGGAGTATTTTATTATTCAAAATATATAATTATCCAAAATTTGTTATGAATAAAAACTTTATTTATTTGCATATATTATTGATCCAAAATCATGTGATTAAAAAATAAAATGATCCAAATTACTATGATTCAAAATAATTTGATCCAACAATTTATAATCTAAAAATTATATGATCCAAAAAATCGTATCACCTGAAAATATTATGATTCTTAATATAGATTCAAATATTATATAATTGATTAACATTAAAAACTCGAACCAACATTTTGTTCAAACAAAAGTCAAAAGTAAAAAAAAAATCAAAAAACAAAAACAAAAACAAAAAAACACTAGTAACTTCAAATATGTAGTAAAATATTTAAAAAATAAAAAAACCTAAAAACCAAGTATATATACTTATAAAAAGATAAACAAAATATTTTTTTAAAAAAGAATTAAAAATATTTAAAAAAACAAAAATAATGAGAAAACCTACTTAAATGAAGTTCCATGGAGGTTTTTCACACATGATTAAATCCTCGAGTCCGTATTATGTTCCTCGGACGTGCATCGCATGTGAACATGTCACGTCAAAGTATTAGGTTTCACATTTGTGCCCTTGACAAAGTGGGTAGTGGGGAATTATCTTCACAATTATCACCATATATATATATATATATATATATATATATATATATATATATATATATATATATATATATATATATATATATATATATATATATATATATATATATATATGGGATACGGAATATACATTACAGCCCCACCTAAACTTAGGTAGTAAACCTCTAAAATATGTCGTTTTAACATGCTAAATATACTCGGTTTGGTTTCACTTGGTAAATATATCATTCTCCATAACATTTCTTTCTTTCATTGATCGTTTTATCATCTCCATTTTCTTTCCTCAATTATCGTTTATTACTTCATCCATGTGAACATTACTAAACCCTAAACCTAAACCTAAACCCTAAATTTAAACCCTAAACACTAAAGCCAAACCCTAAACCCTAAACCCTACACCTTAACCCTAAACCCTAAACCCTAAACTCTAAACTCTAAACCCTAAACCCTATTGTGTCAATCTTGAATTTACATCTTGAAGTATTAATCGTGAATCCATTAACCGTAATATTTATATAGTAAAACAATGTATTTTCGAGAGGTTTTAACCGTAATATTTAGGTGGGGCTGTAATGTATATTCCCTTTTCCCATATATATATATATATATATATATATATATATATATATATATATATATATATATATATAATAGTTGTGAGACCCGTATATTATACAAGTTGATTAAAACAAAATGTTAAATAGGAACGATTAAATCAGAAGTTTAATTGAATTTGAAATTTGAAATAAATAAAAATTAGGTTTCACATTTGTGTCCTTGACAAAGTAAGTGGTGGGGAATTATCTTCGCAATTATCACTATATATATATATATATATATATATATATATATATATATATATATATATATATATATATATATATATATATATATATATATATATATATATATATATGGACACGAAGCCTTTCCTTTCGCGACGCTAATCCTTATCTGCATGGGATCTTTTCATTAACAAATGACAAAACTGCAAAAATGGTCCCTGTGGTTTTCAAAAATATCAAGTTTAATCCCTAAGTTCAAATAACCTCACAGATGGTCCCTGTGGTTTCAAAACTTTTAACATTTGGTCCTTTCGACTAACTCTGTTACCATTTAGCCATTAAGTAAGGGGTATTTTTGTCATTTCACTACCCAGGGACCATTTATGAGGTTTTGTATTACTTTTTTTTTAAAACAAATAAATAAATAAATAAAATTTAATATACAAGGGTCCCACCTCTCTCTCGCTCTCTATCTTTCTCTCTCTCTCTCTCTCTCTCTCTTTCTCTCTCTCTCTCTCTCTCTCCCTCTCTCTCTCTGATTCACCGGTGGAAGAAACAACCACCAGAGATTTATCTTCTTTGACTCAAGAACACGTAACACTGCAGGGAAGAACAACGAACTGAAGACCTCCATCTTTCCAACTTCATTAATCACAAACAGATCTGTATCTTCTTTGACCTGAAAATGAAATCGAAAATCAACTTCTTACTGAGAAATTGGAGATGAAGCTAAACGAACCTGTAACTCAGGCAAAGCTAATGATTCGAATGATGCTACATCGACTTTGTATCTTCCCACAGTAGGCCATCTAATGGACTCTACACTGCCATGGAAAACTTAATTAAAACCTAATTCGACGTTGAATGATGAAAAGATATGAAGAAATGGTTACCTGGAATTGTTAATAGAAGCAAGTGGAGCAGTGCGACCATCTAACGTAACCACCTCAAACCCTACCCTCTCGTCTTCTTGTCTGATCTCACCTGTTTTGTATCCCAAATTTCATGAGTAAACGAAGGTGAAAATCAAAACATATTTGAGCGATGAAAGGGTATGGAATGATAGGGCATTACGAGTGAAAAACCCTTGTATTTTCAAATTGGGATAGGAAGTTCTGAGATTCTCCGAAACCCTAGTGATCATAGTGGTTTTACCCACGCCCTGCGGAGTCGAAGGTATACAAAGGCGATTCAAAACAAATTCATATTCAATTTGATTCATGAAGATATGGAATTAAATGATGAATGAGACATGGAATCTATACAACTTATAGGGGAGCCAATGACGAGAAAGAATTTTATACAAGTTATAGGAGAGGGAGAGAGAGAGAGAGATAGAGAGAGATATAGAGAGAGAGGTGAGACCTTTGCATATTAAATTTTATTTATTTATTTATTTATTTGAAAAAAAGTAATACAAAACCTCATAAATGGTCCCTGTATAGTGAAATGACAAAAATACCCCTTACTTAACGGCTAAATGGTAACGAAGTTAGCCGGAAGGACCAAATATTAAAAGTTTTGAAACCACAGGGACCATCTGTGAAGTTTTTTGAACTTAGAGATTAAACTTGATATTTTCGAAAACCACAGGGACTATTTTTGAAGTTTTGTCTTCACAAAATCTTTTTCTGATGGACACGACACCTCTTTTAATGGTCACGATGCTTCCTAAGTATTTTTTGTGCTTTTTTTTCCCAATCTTTTTCAACTCGTTTCAACTCCAAATTGTTCCTTTTCCTTCAAGCCATGGGTTTCCTATGTTAATCAAATACAAAACATTTTAAGTATCTTTTATCTTTAATTATATAAATTAAATTCTAAATATTAAAATATTTGCCCTAAAATATATATCCAGTTTACGCAATATCAAAATACACTAATTTTATTATTTGCTCAAGCAAACTTAGATTTATTTTAGGCATTTCGAATCTCATAGAGTCAGTTTTAAAATGTAAATGAAAAAAGAATTAAAAATTATAATTTTAACTTTACAAATTATGACAAACTTTGGTCTTTCTTTGCAAACTATGACAAACTTTGATCTTTCTTTTCTTTTTAGACAAAATTGCAAGAATGGTCCCTGTGGTTAGGTCGAAATTGCTACTTTGGGCCAAAAAACTTTGGGCTAGCACTCATGGTCCAAAGGTTTTCATTTTCTTGCCACTTTGGTCCAATTTACTTTAAACTTTATTTTAATGACCAATTTGCCCCTGTTTTTTGTTTTTTCATCTTTTTTATTTATTAAAATACGTTTATAATTATTAAAAGAAAAAGAAAAAAGAAAATCTCTCTCTCTCTCTCTCTCTCTCTCTCTTTCTCCATCTCTATCTCTCTCTTCATACACCTTAAAACTCCAATGTCCTTTTCTGGCATCATAACCACCACCGGTCCACATTAGCGCCGCCACCAACACCAGACGCCATCAACAGTCGGATGTTGAAAAATTTAACTAGCTCCGGCGAGATATTATTTTTTGGCAAGAAAAAAAAAATTACTGATGGGTCTCGAATTTGATTTCCGGCGAGAAAAAATTACAGGTGGGTGAGTGGGTCTCAAACTCCCATTTTAGGAATAATGATTTGCAGGTGGGAGGTTCGACAAAACTCAAATAAATCTCATCCCAAAACTTAAGATGATTGTGTTCAAGTGTTCTTGGTATGAACAAATAGAAGCCCAAAATGTAAGATCTGAAATCTTGTTCATAGTGAAGCAAATCAAAATTATTATCATTTTGGCTCTTGAATTTGGTTCTTGTGTTCCAAAAATGACCACCGATGAGCAAACCCTAGAACTTAACCTGAAATCTTTGGAGTCTTGATGAACTTAACTTGAAATCTTTAGAAAACCCTTCATAACTCCAAAAACTCTAAATTTGATTTTGGGTTTCTTATCCAACCATCACCGACTCAATTTCTTATACAACCACCATCACTGCAGCTACCAAGTTAGATCGAAGATAAACCTCCATGGCAGACATCGATTTCACAGTTGGGGATGACCCCAACATTTTATCATCTTCGTTTTACTGATGAAGAAAGAGAAACAGCGAGGTTGACGACCGTAATGTGAGTGTGTGTGTGCCTAAGCTCTTGAGAGACTGTAGAGAGATGGTGAGAGAGGTGTTGGAGAAGGGATCAGTCGGAGAAGGGGAAATCTTCATTTCGGTTCATATGGAGTGTGTTTTTATGTAAAAACAGGTATGTGTTTATGTTTAAGAACAAATCGAGAATGGATCAATCGGAGAAGGGGAAATGTCGGCAGTGAGAGGAAGCATAGAAATCTTGGGAAGAAGAAGAAGTGGGTGGAGGATTTTGACTTTCTTTTTCACAGGAGAGAGAGAGGGGGGGGGAGGGGGAGGGAGAGAGAAAGATGTATTTTTTATTTTTATTTTAATTATTAACGTATTTAAATAAATAAAAAAACTAAAAAAAACAAAATCCAAGGGTAAAATCGTCATTACAAAAAAGTTTAAAGTAAATTGGACCAAAGTGGCAAGAAAATGAAAACCTTTGGACCATGAGTGCTAGTCCAAACTTATTTGGCCCAAAGTGGCAATTTCGACCTAACCACAGGGACCATTCTTGCAATTTTTTCTCCTTTTTAATTGCGCGCTTTTGATTGTTTCGAGATAGTTATTTGACTTTTTACTAATTGTTGACAATTGTTTTTTTATTCAGAACGACTTTTTTTTCTTTTCAAAATTTTTTCAATATATACATATTTTTTTATATAACCTTTTCTTCTTTTTTTATAACGTACTCTTCAAGAAAATAAATAAACATATGCTTAAAACTTTGCCAAAATTTAAAAATTAGACCCAAATTTTATATAGCACGCATACTCCTAATTTCAATCCTTATACCCCACATTTAATTTATAAATGTCATAATTGTATAAACAATCAATTAAGCACAAACATAAGAGATTGAACGATTGTTATGGACTGCTCGTTGATACAATGCTTGAATCGTGGGTTGAAATTTTGGAAACTGAACATAATTGTTGATAATAAGTGACACTTTATAGTAAATTAGGCGGTGTAACACTCAGTTTCGGATTTGCTTCGTTGCTCGGGGCTGCAGCCAAATCATCAGTTGTCATGAGGCTTAGGGCCTTGGGAAAGGAAGGATTTGGCCCAATTCGGATGTGGGTGTCATAGTATAAGTGATCCAAGTGTTTGATTGTGTCTTCGGAGGCTAAGAGTATAATCGTAATTGGATATCTCGATATTTTATGGATTTTGGGTTTTATTCGGGAGGTTTTAAGGTTTGGGGGTGTTGTTAGGAGTGTAGGGCTTCTCGCCACCTTTTCGTGGATATAAGGTTCGTCGGAAAAGGACCTAGGATGAGGGAGTTATGGTATTTTGAAGTTTTTGCAGAATTGGCCCTTGGTGGAAAAAGATTGCACTTAGGACCCATGCATGCAAAGGCAACATGCATGTGCGTACGCCCAACGTAATGTTGGAAAATAGACACGAGAAGGTTTTGTGTTGTACGCCCAACGTACTGGAACTACGCCCAAAATAATGTGCAGGATCCCAAAACCCTAAGTTTTAGGGTTGGCTCACTATTTAAACACCTTAAGTATCAGGTGTGAGCCTTTCTTTAATCCTCCATTGCCCTCCAACCCAAATATCAAACCCTAGCCTCATCCAAGAGTGTTGTGAGCTCTTTTTGTGCATCTTTGGTGGGTTTTGGTAGTTATTCAAGAAGAGGAAGCTTAGTGCAAGGTGGTGGTTCAAGGGAAGGCTTTTAGATCTCGACTCTATACTGCACTTTCAGCTCTTTGAAGGTAAAAGGTTCTTAGCTTGCTCATTAGCAGTTGAGATCTAAGATTATGTGGATTTTGGTACCATTTTGACCTCAAGAGTGAGATTTAGTGGTTGGACACCACTCCAGGAGCTTTAAGTTGCTACTCTTAGTAGTTCTAAGGTCATAAGTTCATAAAAATGCTTGCCTGGTGTTTAGAATTGGTCCATGCATGTTCTTGTTTGGTCTTAATGGATTAAAATGGTTATTGGGTTCCATTGAGTCGTGTAAATGCATAAAGGTGCCGAATTTATGCATTAAGAGCTTAGTTGGAAGGTGTTTTGAGGTTTTGAGGGAAGGACTTAACGGATTAACTCATAATATGAGTTTTGGAGAAACAGCGGGTATGCCCCACGAAAGTCCATGTACGCCCAGCGTACTGAATTGAGGCCCCAATCTGTATCCTTGAGTATATCGAGCGTACCTAGGGGTACGCCCCTCGTATGCGTATCTGTGGGCTTTTGGGCTTGCACATGTTTGGGCTTCGGACATGGGTTTGGGTTTTGTGTGTTAGGCTTTATGGTAAGAGGGATCTCAGAATCTTGGACTCTTGTTTGGGTATGTCTAGTTGGGCCTAGGTTTTGTATTGGGCCTTTGTGGGCGTAATGGTTTTGGGCTTTAGTAGGTCCAATGGGGTTGGACCCTTGGGCATTTGAGATTTATTAGACTAGGAATCGTGGGCTTTAGGATAAGGCCCATAAGGGGGTAGGCCCAATTTGGAAAATTAGGCCATTAGTGGGCTTTTATGAATTTTATAGTTTTGGGCCTTTTTGGTGTTGGGCTTGGGCTTCAGTTTTGGTTAGGGGTAAAATGGTCATTTTACCCCAATTATGGATTATGGATCTCGGGTTGGGAACCCAATTGCTAATCGGGTGTTATTTTAGTATTGATAGCTCGAGAAGACGTTAGAGCAGCAGCTAGGGATTTCTTTCAGTGAGCTTATGCATTCGGGGTGAGTCTCCTTTCGTGAAAGTTACAAGTCGAAAGCACCAACGCCAACCCTTTATTTATTGCATGATATGATGGTTGTCTGTGTGATCATTATCATTGTTTCTATATTGCTTGATGATTATGTGATTATTTGTGATATTATGTAGTAGTGGTAGGGGCGAAATAGACCCCGTAACAGGTTGAAATAAACCGGATGGTAGGTCGGGCACCCAGATATGCCTGACAAGGGTAGGTCGGGCACCCATATATGCCTTACAAGGGTAGGTCGAGCACCCAGCTATGCTCGACAGGGTAGATCGGGCACCCGAATATGCCTGATAATATGTTTGCATTATATATGGTATTTGGGGAACTCACTAAGCTTCGTGCTTATAGTTTGTGGTTTGGTTTCATGTACTTCCAGTTCGGAAGCAAAGGGACCGACTTGATCTCAATGCATACACCAGTGTTTTCCGCAATACGTGATTTTGGGATTCAACTCTGATAATTGTGTTACTTAGAAATGTTTTTAAATGTTTGGACAAAGTTACAATAGTGTTTTGATTATAATAAAAATGAAATTTTTATCCTTAATTTTTGGGATGTTACAAGTTGGTATCAGAGCCTTGGTTTGAGGGATTCAGGCATACTCTTGGGTGTGCCTGAATTCAAACTGAGGGTTTGGTGAAAGTTTTTATAAAATAAACATATAAATAAAAAGGAATTTCTCAACAAAGAAAGGGGTGTGATGCGTGCAATTGGCCGAGCTCAAGTAAGTGGTTCCCAAAATACCAATATATGCTATTATGTTATATGGTATGATTATTTGAATCACATGCTATATTAGGGCTAAGGATCTGCTCAGTATTATATGATAAAGGGGATGCCTTCATATGTCTGATTGTATTAGCTTTTAGAATTGCATGTTTGTATGGTTTTCAGATCAGTGGATAAAATGGCTTAATTAGGGTATGATGGTTAGATTTTCCGTTGCCCGAATGCTGATTGCTTTGTGCTTTATGGGATTCTTAGTGATGTGGATCAACCGCTAGGTGAATATGTTAAGTCATGTGCGGCACAAGTTTAATAATCTAAGAGTGATGGATTTGACCCTATTATGCAACTTTTGTTTGAGTCCAACCATTTTAGGGTTGAGTCTTTTATTCGAAGGATTATATGATCACTGTTTCATGTGGCTATATTCATGAGGTAGTTGATTGATATTGGTGAGAGTCTTTCAGCAGCTGAGGTTAGGGTGAGGTCGGGAACCTAGGAGAGCCTAGGATATGCTTCAGTGGGTTAGTGGTGCGACTTAGTGAGTTTTGGTGCATTGGTGTAACACCCTGACTCTCAGATATTAATTTTACAGCTTTATTTTCATATTGAAAGGTTTACTCGATGAGTTGAATGCCCTGAATCATTGAGTAGGAACGTTTTTGGCCACGTGTTTAAGTGACCAACTCGCCGAGTTGGAGGCATGACTCGATGAGTTGGAGCTGGAGGATGAAACCCTAATTTCCGGGGTTTTGCATCCTATTTAAAGGGTCATTAGCCCCCCTTAGCCTCCCTTACAACCCCTTTGAGTCCAGAAACCCTAAAACACATTTTCTCTCCATATTTGTGTGTTTTAAGCTTGGAAGGTGGATCTTGGTGAAAGGAGCTCGAAGATCAAAAAGCTTGAGGAAAGGAACGGTTGTGCATCTGAGTTCTACTCCAATTTAGCATCACTTGAAGGTAACAAGTCGTTACCTTGACTTTCCTCCTTCTAGATCTCTTCATGGTTAAGATTAGGGTTTCTCTAGCATGTATGATAGCCATTTTCGGGTATGGGCTAAGGTTTGAAGTTGCAACTTCAGATCTGAACTTATCTTGGCCTCTATAACTATAAAGTTTCCAGCTTTAGTAAGTATGAGCTATTCCCTTTAAGTTAAACCCCATTTTAAGCTTGGATTTGGTATTCAAAGCCTTTCGAGCCCTGAATGGATGTAAATTTGCAACTTTACGTGATAAGCATGCTTTAGGAAGCTAGATATACCATTTGGAGCCTTGGAATGCCTCAAAATCATCTGGACAATAAGTGGACTGTATGAACTCGATGAGTCGGATAAGGAACTTGACGAGTTGGGAAGGGTTTCCCGTTGTTTGGTCTCAGCATGGACTCAACTAGTCAGCAGAGGACTCGACGAGTCATTTAGGGTTTCCCCGACTTCTGGACACGCATAGACTCGACGAGCTGGTCGGAAACTCGGAGATTCGGTGAGGGTTTTATGACCTTCTGAACTCTTAAGGAACTCGGTGAGTTGCTAGCTGCATCTGCACTCGACGAGTTGAGTCAACATGGAGTGTTGACTTTGAATTGGAACAAGGGTTGACCGGTTGACTTCTGGGGTTATTTTAGTAAATTGGAAATTTTTGGAAATGGTCCTATGGTAAATACCAGTGGTGGAGTCCGTGGTGGTGATTTGAGAGTTTGAGGTTACCACTTCAGTTCGACAACTGTGAGGTGAGTTCTCCTCACCATATCAACTGGGTCTAAGGCACCAATGTCGGCCCTTATCGGATTTGTATCTGGGTTTATTGCATAATATGCTCATTGATTTACATCCTGGTAGTTAGAATGGTGACATACTTAGTAACCTGGTTAGGTCGGTATCCTTGTATATAGGATGATGCTATGTTAGTGACCAGTTAGGTCTATATCCAGGTAATAGGATGTTGCTATGTTTTGTGATCTGTTAGATCGGTTTGACTGTTATATATGCTAGCGTATGATATTTATGTGTACATGTTTGTTGATTGGGGATTGGGTTGAGGCGGTCCTTCTTTGTGCTGAAGGCCAACATACCCAGGGCGGTCCAGATAAACTAAAGGCCCTTCAAAGGGGTTCAGTTAGGCTGAAGTCCCAGCGAGTGGTCTGGATAGGCTGTAGGCCCTGCGAAGCAGTCCAGACGTGTCGAAGGCTCGGAGAGCGGTCCAAATAGGTTGAAGGCTTGTGAGGCAATCTAGTCAAGCTGAAGGCTCATTATGCATGCTGTTTGATTATATGTTTGTATGATATGGTTATATCTGTATGTCGTTGGTATTTTGGGGGTAACTCACTAAGCCTTCGAGCTTACATTTATCAATTATTGTTTAAGGTACTTCTGATAATCGTGGAAAGGCGAAGGAGTGATCGTACAACTCCTAGTGTTTCATGTTTTTATAATTTGATTCTGGGATGCTCTGACATTATACTATTTTGGAAACATGTTTTGAAATAACCTTGGTTTTGAAAATGTTTGAAAAAGTTTTAATTTGACATGATTTTTTATGGATGTTACAAGTTGGTATCAGAGCCTTGGTTTGAGTGAATTGGAGGAAACACTTGCGTGTCTCCAGTCTCAAACTGAGGACAAGATTTCAAATCGATTTTTTAAAAATGTTTTTAAAATAATAAAGGAGGATGCAAGTGTACGATCACCCGGAGCTCGCGAATAGACCCCAAAATACCTTACGGATTATTTGATTTATGTGATATGTTAGAACAACGTGCTAATACTAGACTAAGGATCTTCAGGAACTGCATGATAGAATTGCTTGATTATATGATGCCTGATAGCCTAGGTTTTTCCTTATATGAGATTGACATCATTACTATAGTTGCTTAGTGTATGCATCACGACCGTACATAATTAAAATCTTATAGCCTGAGAATATTTGGTTTAACTTCATTTCTTGTTCCTTGTTTGGTTGTGGGCTTATGTAACATTGTAAATTTTCAAACAAAATTTTCATTTTAAAATCATATAAATCTCATAATGCATTTCACAAAATCTGATGGTCAAGGCCGAGCATCAAAGGGCGCATGCAAAGTTGCAGCCTCTAGAGATTCTCATGTGGAAATGGGAACAAATCATGATGGACTTCATTACCAAGTTGCCGAGGACGGTGAAGGGATTTGATTCTATATGGGTCATCATGGATCGATTGACCAAGAGTACCAATTTCTTGGCCATACGGGAAAGTTCGTCGGCTGAGAAGCTGGCCGACGTGTATGTCCACAAGATCGTTGCTCGCCACAGAGTTCCGGTCTCTATTGTTTCCGACCGAGATGTTAGATTCACCTCCTTCTTCTAGTAGAAGTTCCACGAGGAGCTGGGCACGTGGCTACATTTTAGCACAACTTATCATCCGCATACCGACGATCAGAGTGAACGGACTATACAGATCCTCAAGGACATGTTGAGGGCTTGCGTCATCGAATTCGGTGGGAGCTGGGATTCCCACCTACCCCTTGCAGATTTCGCCTACAATAACAATTATCATTACAGTATTAGTGCCCCACCTTTTGAGCTGTTGTACGGGCGGAGATGTCGCACACTGTCTGTTCAGGTGAGGTTGGTCATAGAGTGATGGGGCGGACAGAGGTAGTTTTGCAAACTACCGAGAAGATTCAGCAGATTAGACATCGGTTGTAGACCGCACAGAGTAGACAAAAGAGCTACACCAACCGACACCAATTAAAATTAGAGTTTCAGGTTGGTGACATTGTTCTCCTTAAGGTGTCGCCCTGGAAAGGTGTGATCTGCTTCAGGATGAGGGGGAAATTGGGCCCTCGATACATTGGTCCGCTTAGGGTCATTACTAAGGTTGGCAAGGTGGCATATAGACTAGAACTACCGGAGGAGCTTAGTCAAATCCACAACACTTTCCATGTGTCCTAGTTGCAGAAGTGTGTATTAGATGAGACAACAGTAGTGTCCTTGGAGGACATATAGGTCGATGAGCGCCTGAATTATATAGAGAGAATAGTGGCCATACTGTAAAGGAAGGTGAAGGTTTTGTGGAACAAGGAAGTGCCTTTGATAAAGGTACAATGGGAGCACCGAAGACGGTAAGAGTGGACTTGGGAGCCGGAGGCTGAGATGTGGGAGCACTATCCGGAGTTGTTCACCGTAGCGGACTTCAAAGACGAAGTCTAGTTCAAGTGGGGGATAATTGTAACACCTTGACTCTCACGTATTAATTTTATAGCTTTATTTTCATATTAAAAGGTCTACTCGACGAGTCGGATTCCCTGACTCGTCAAGTAGGAACGTTTTTGGCCATGTATTTAAGTGACCAACTCGTCGAGTCGGAGGCATGACGCGACGAGTTGCAGCTGGAGGATGAATGAAAGACCCTTTCTTTAAACTTAAAATTATTACTCCAAACATGCTACATGCATATTCATAAACAAATTTTACATATATGGTCTTATTACAAAGCCAAAGCCAAAGTGATACGAGTCATTCTCTACATGGCTAAAGGCACAAAGCCAATACCAAAGTGATACGAGACATGCTCTACATGGCCAAAGGCTTCATACCAATACCAAAGTGATGCTTAATCATTCACTTCATGGTCAAAGGTATAGCTCCATTATCATAATAACACGGGAAAGCGCATTGCACATATAACATATAACATACAGTTGTCCCTATATTGAACTCACTGTGAAATAACCTAATGATCAAATGTTAATTTGGGTAGCACTTTGTTTCTAAAAATTACTTTCTTTGACGAAATCGGGGTTTTTGTTGAAAACCGGGCTTTGTGTGGGTTGAGTTTCGACGGAAAATATTATTTTCTCAAGGTTTTCGGTGCTCCAGGGCTTGCTTCGGGTGTTGGGGTAGTTCCCTAGGCTTCGGGGGGTGTTAGGGTAATTTGAGAGAGAGTAGAGGGTGAAAGAGAGTGAAAATTGTAAACAAAGTTCAGCATTACGTTGGGAGTAATTTTCAGTACGCGGGTCGTATTGCGTAGCGGTGCTCTATGCTGAGCATAAACCTAGTACGCGACGCGTAGAGTGATGCGTGGCATCAGTTCGGTTCCCGGACCTCGGATGTGTCAAGATTGTATGATGTGTGTCCTCCATCCAAAAAAAAGAGGCGACGTGGCCAACTCCGGACCTAGCTTCCGAGTATGAGCGGCGTACTCTAAGTACGCTGGGCGTACTACTTCGGATAAACCTCAATGTTTGTGCCTAGAACTTAAAAAATTCATATCTTTCACGTACGAGCTTCGTTTTTGATGTTATTTATATCCACGTGTAGGTGAGATTATAATCTACAATGTTCGTTTAGACTCCGTCGGCTAATTTTGAATTCATTTTTAGTATTATATTTTTAACAGGCCGGGATAGGAAAAGTCCATTAAAAATTCATAACTTCTTCATCTGACATCCATTTTCGTCTGTCTTTTTACCGTTGAACTAATATTAACAAAATCTTCGATTCTCGTTTAGGTTATGTTGGCTAAAAATTGCTCGATCTAAGATTCGAGTTCCGGGATGCATACTATTATGCTGAATCTTAGAAAAATCATAACTTCCTCATACGAATTCAAATTTGGATGTTCTTTTTATGAAAGTTCTCGATTTAACGAATACTACGACTTTCATTTAGATCATTAAGGCTAAAAAGTAGTTTATCATAAACTCACTTTTTACATAATATGACGTCGTGTCGGTTCTGTCGTGAAACTTCAATAAGTCATAACTTCTTCGTTTTAACTTGGATTATACGAGTCGTCTCCTCCTTTCTGCATATGACTTTTATCGATCCTGGAGCGCTTTCATTCTTTATTGTACAATTTGAATCTTATCAGTGGTGTCTTGAATCATTTCAGGACCACCAAGGAGTTTCTGTCTTACATCACGTCAACATAATGGAGTACGGCATTTACTCCCATATAGTGCTTTATATACCTTCAATATATTTTCTACTATTTAAAGTATTCTCTACTTCTGACCATCTCTCTGGGGATAATAATTTGTGCTGAGGGTGACTCGAGATCTCAATTCACATTGCATACTTGCCCAAGAATGATAAGTGAAGCTACTATCACGATCGGAAAGAATCTTTAGCGGTACACCATGTCTCGCAACAGTTTCATCCATGTATACTTGTGCGTATTTCTCCATTGGATTTGTTTCACGCATGGCAAGAAAATGTGCACTCTTAGTTAGTCGGTCGACAATTATCTAAATGTTATCATTATGTCTAGCAGTCTTTGGCAATTGGAGCATCACTAGACATAAAGCCAGTTCAGAATTCTATTTGCCTATCCGGGGAAGTCCATGCAAATCATCAGGGAAAGCATCAGGATATTCATTAACAACGGGAACATCATTTACAGTTTTCTTCCCCTCTTTTGAGATATCAACTGTATAGATAAGTAGAATACCCCTTCGATATAAGTTTACGAGTTTTTAGGAAAGAGATTATTTTTTAGATTTTAAGTCTTTGTTTATAGTAGACATAAAATAGAATCCTTCCCTTCGATAGGGATGTGTACCATCTTTTGGTAACACAAGAGTTCTGCGTGGTTCTTTGACAACCAATCCATGCCGATAATAATATCAAAGTTGGGCAAGGAGATACAAATCAGGTTAGCAAGAAAATTATAACCTTCAATTTCTATGACACAATCTCTATAGACTTTATCAGCAAGTAATGATACACTTCCTACGGTATCTACATGAAATGATTGGGCGAATGTATAACAAGCAATTTGAAAAGAATGCACAAATTCATGAGACACAAAAGAATCTGAGGCATCAGAATCAAATAAGATGTGAGCAGGTCTAGAGTTGACGAGAAATGAACCAGTCACAACATTCGGGTCTTCGCGTGCCACCTCTATGGTAATCTGAAATGTATAACCTTTAGCTTTTGGCTTGCCAAACGATTGTCAAACTCTTCAAACTTCTTAGTTGATGGCGGTGCTGAAACCTGCACTCACTCTTCATTCTCTATTGGGCTTTCAGTCCTAATCTCCGAGTTAAAAACTCAATTCTCATTACAAACTCTTGCTCCTTCTTAAATTTGATTTATAGACTCAACCCAAGATACGGTCTTCACTTTTTCTACAACAACAATTCGAATGGTCATATTCTAATGACCTTTGATTTCATAATGCAAAATACACACAACGAATCATACTCTTATTTCTATTAGTCAAACACTATCATAGAAGAAACCTTCCTTCATGTTCTAATGTGATATAATATCTTTATAACTAGTAGCATTTCTAGCTAATGGTTGCTTAATCCTTTAATGAAGGCTATTATACTTTTATCGACTACCTCGACCATGTCCTTCTTCAATCTTCCGATTGAAGTTTCATCGCTACATAAGACATGGTTCTCTGAACCAATCAATTTACTTCGCAGATCTATATTAGTCGGACTCGATTCTTTATGACCACTAAGGTCTGAACGAAAATCATTTTCTTAGTCATCACCAAAACGAAGGTAATGACATACTTGAACAAAAACGGAATCGATTACTAGCTTCTTGGTAACCTTATGACTTTCCCTGATCCAAGTGTGAGTGCTGTGCTTCCAGTAGTATAGGCCTCTACTACTATTCACACCTACTCATACTCGTCCCAAGTATTATCTCGCAGTTTTCCAAGTCACCATTCAAAAGTTTTCACAAAGAAACTTATCACACATGAATGTGTTCGAACAAGTATATACAACAATTTCTCCTAGACTCAACTAGGGATTTCGCATTTCTATCAACCATATCTTGAATTTCTTATACTCGGCTTCTAGAATTCTTTTTACACATATGCTTGATCTAACATATCCTAATATTTTTCCTAGGTAGATAGGAATTTCACTTCCAAATTCTTCATATAAATTCTTTCTCGGGTAGTTTCTTCTCTGCAAGACACACTACACCAGAATTTACTCTAGTAATGTGGAGACAAACGGTCTCTAACTATCTGCATCATCTCCTAACTCATGCAAGTCACCATGCACATTTATTCATTTCATGACATTGTCATTCCTTTATATGAGATAATTTTCTTCTCATAGGTGTATCTTTTAAGTCTATTTCATAGGAATATGTCCTAGGAAGAATGCATTTTAACTGCATCTCAACATGTTCTACTAGCTTCGACTTGGTTCTCTGTCATTCCTAACGGCAACATCTCTTCTCATACAACACTATGAGTGTATATCTTCTTCAACTATGTACTCTACCTTACTCTGACTAGTAAGTCATTCAGCCTTTCACAACTAAATGACTCATTTCACCATCCTAATCATGTATGTTAAAGTCGGATTAACACACTATACAACTTTCATAAGGATGTGATAGAAGTCAATTGTCACTCGGTATTATTAAATACTAAGTCTGAGCGTCTTGTATAGGGTTACATATCAGCTCTTACTATACCACTCGAGTTGGATACTACATTACAATGTTAGACAAGGTCTTGGCCTATTGAGTCAGAAAACTTTGTTAGCCTTTCCTTTAATCTCCATTGAATTCTTCTTAATCTTGCACACCATCAATTTCAATATCGTTGAAGTATTTACCACCATCTTCAGCTCTTCTAACTCTGTAAGCAATCACTGCTTCAATCTGGTCAACGGTGGAACAACTTCATGGAATACACCGAAACATTCACCTCGTCCAGATGTAATTCAAACACATAAAATTTTCTATTCCATATCAAGGTCGGCAACATACCTTAAACTTCCTCAAGTAATAACAATATAGGTAAGCTACCTAAGGCATGCTATATTATTAATCATTTAGCACATATTATTATATAAGGCATATATCCTAAAATATTCTAGTGCTTGAGTCTATTTAATATTAATTTAGGTATTCAACCTAAAGTATACTTGACACACATCGTACCATCATTACTTAGCAATTCAAGTTTAAGCCTAGAAATCCTCACAATTCCTAGTTCGGTTAAACTAATGCTCTAAACATTTTTAAGTAACTTAGTACTTTAAAATATTAAGATTTATCATTACCCAATACCCCACTTAATTCTTTCCTATGGTTTGTATCCATACACTCATAATGAATCCGTTCATATATTGAACTTTCGACGGTTTAAGTCTAAATACCAATCTATAGTATTTAGTTCACTTAAACTACTGGTCTGATACCATGACTGAAAGACCCCTTCTCTAAACTTAACATTATTACTCCAAACATGCTACATGCATATTCATAAACATATTTGACATATATGGTCGTATTACAAAAGACTGGATACAAACCGACTAACGAGGTTTTTACAAAGTTTTGTGTGTGTGTGTGTGTGTATATATATATATATATATATATATATATATATATATATATATATATATATATATATATTACATAACTACCCAATAATTTATACACTAAGTACAAAAGTGATAATATTAACTATTCTAAATCTTCTAACAGTACATCTCTATACTAGATGCTTATTACATGCAATAGTTAAACACCGAGAGGGATAAGCGGTGACGCTTAGTGAGTTCAATAACAGTTACAATATAACGTTATGCAATATATATATATATATATATATATATATATATATATATATATATATCCATATGACAGAAGCAAAGAGGAACAAAGAACAACAAAGACATATGTGTATCATATGACATGCTTTCCATATCAACAAATGATCTGATTCAAAGATTTACAATCAATGAGATACAACAATTTCAACATGATATACATAAATAAGACTTCAGACCAAGTGGCATAGAAAATACAATTTCGGATTATCATTTTGCTAGAATATACAGACTTTTAGCCCTACCTAGCATTCTACCAATACCAAAGTGATACGAGTCATTATCTACATGGCCAAAGGCACAAAGCCAATAACAAAGTGATACGAGACATGCTCTACATGGTCAAAGGCTTCATACCAATACAAAAGTGATGCTTAGTCATTCACTTCATAGTCAAAGGTATAGCTCCATTATCATAATAACATAGGAAAGCACATTGCACATATAACACATAACATACAATTGTCCCTATATTGAACTCACCGTGAAATAACCGAATTTTAAAATGATAATTTGGGAAGCACTTCGTTTCTAAAAATGACTTTCGTTGATGAAACCGGGGTTTTTTTTGAAAACCGGGCTTTATGTGGGCAGAGTTTCGACTGGAAATATTATTTTCTCAAGATTTTCGGTGCTCCGGGGCTTGCTTCGGGTGTTAGGGTAGTTCCCTAGGCTTCGGGGATTGTTCGGGTAATTTGAGAGAGTATAAAGGATGAAAGAGAGTGAAAATTGTAAACAAATTTTGGAAGGCTTACTTCTTATTTATAGTACCCGAAGTTCAGCATTACGTTGGGCGTAATTTTCAGTACTTGGGGCGTACTGCGTAGCGGTGCTCTACACTGAGCGTAAACCTAGTACGCGGCGCGTAGAGTGATGCGTGACATCTGTTCGGTTCCCGGACCTCAGACGTGTCAAGAGTGTATGATGTGTGTCCTCCATCCAAAGAAAGATGCGACGTGGCCAACTCCAGACCTAGGTTCCGAGTACGCGAGGCATACTCTAAGTACGTTGGGCGTACTACTTCGGATAAGCCTCGATGTTTGTGCCTAAAACTTCAAAAAAATCATATATTTCGCGTACGAGCTCCGTTTTTTACGTTATTTATATCCACGCGTAGGTGAGATTATACTATACAACTTTCATTTAGACTCTGTCAACTAATTTTGACTTCATTTTTAGTATTATATTTTTAACAGGTCGAGACATGAAAAGTCCGTTAAAAATTCACAAATTCTTCATATGATGTCCGTTTTCGTCTGTCTTTTTACCGTTGAACTAATATCAACAAGATCTTCAATTCTCGTTTAGGTTATGTTGGCTAAAAATTGCCCAATCTAAGATTCGAGTTCCGGGCTGCATACTGTTATGTTGAATCTTAGAAAAATCATAACTTCCTCATACGAAGTCAGATTTGGACGTTCTTTTTATGAAATTTCTTGGTTTAACGAATACTACGACTTTCATTAAGATAAGTAAGGCTAAAAAGTAGTTTATCGTAAACTCACTTTTTCATCATATGGCGTTGTGCCGGTTCTGTCGCGAAACTTCAATAAGTCATAAGTTCTTCGTTATAACTTGAATTTCAGTGAGGTTTTCGCCTAAATGTTTCTAACAAGATAATTTACAACTTTCAGTAACACTATTCTTACTTATTTCCTACTTAAATTTTGCATTTTCGTTAATTTCAATATTTGACTTTTGATTGGAATCTCATAAGACTTCCAATACTTCCTGAATGATTCTAAACATAGTTTTACTTCAAATCTCATAAAACTATCTTGTTAGAACTCAATGCTCAAAAGCATATAATATTTAATAATATTCATTTTTAAACTAACAAAACACGATAACTGAACGTGTATGTTATAATGAAACCCTAATTTCCGGGGTTTTCCACCCTATTTAAAGGGTCATTAGCCCCCCTTAGCCTCCCTTACAGCCCCTTTGAGTCCAGAAATTCTAAAACGCGTTTTCTCTCCATATTTGTGTGTTTTAAGCTTGGAATGTGGATCTTGGTGAAATGAGCTTGAATATCAAGAAGCTTGAGGCAAGGAACGGTTGTGGATCTGAGTTCTACTCCAGTTTAGCATCACTTGAAGGTAACAAGTCATTACCTTGAATTTTCTCCTTCTAGATCTCTTCATGGTTAAGATTAGGGCTTTTCTAGCATGTTTGATAGCCATTTTCGGTTATGGGCTAGGGTTTGAAGTTGCAACTTCATATCTGAACTTATCTTGGCCTCTATAACTGTAAAGTTTCTAGCTTTAGCAAGTATGAGCTATTCCCTTTGAGTTAAACCCCATTTTAAGCTTGGATTCGATATTCAAAGCCTTTAGAGCCTTGCATGCACGTAAATTTTGCTACTTTGCATGATAAGTATACTTTAGGAAGCTAGATCTACCATTTGGAGCCTTGGAATGGCTCAAAATCATTTGGACAATAAGTGGACTATATGAACTCGATGAGTTGGGAAGGGTTTTCCCGTTGTTTGGTTTCAGCATGGACTCGGCGATTCAGCAGAGGACTGGATGAGTCAGTTAGGGTTTTCCCCAACTTCTTGACACGCATAGACTCGACGAGTTGGTCGGAAACTCGACGAGTCGGTGAGGGTTTCATGACCTTCTGATCTCTTATGGGGGGTATTTTAGTAAATTGGAAATTTATGGAAATGGTCCTATCGTAAATATAGGTGGTGGAGTCTGTGGCGGTGATTTGAGAGTTTGAGCTTACCACTTCAGTTCGACAGTTGTGAGGTGAGTTCTCCTCACTATATCAATTGGGTCTAAGGCCCCAATGTTGGCCCTTATCAGATTAGTATCTAGGTTTATTGCATGATATGCTCATTGATTTACATCCTGGTAGTTAGGATGGTGACATGCTTAGTGACCTGGTTAAGTCGGTATCCTGGTATATGTTAGTGACCGGTTAGGTCTGTATCCTGGTAATAGGATGTTGCTATGATTAGTGATCTGTTAGATCGGTTTGACTATTATATATGCTAGCGTATGATATTTATGTGTACATGTTTGTTGATTGGGGATTGGGTTGAGGCGATCCTTCTTTGTGCTGAAGGCCAACATACCTAGGGCGGTCCAGATAAACTAAAGGCCCTTCAAAGGGGTTCAGTTAGGCTGAAGGCCCAGCAAGCGGTCCGGATAGGCTGTAGGCCTTGCGAGGTGGTCCAGTCCGGCTGAAGGCTCATTATGCATGTTGTTTGCTTATATGTTTATATGATATGGTTATATCTATATGTAGTTGGTATTTTGGGGGTAACTCACTAAGCCTTCGAGCTTACATTTATCAATTATTATTTCAGGTACTTCTGATGATCGCGGAAAGGCGAAGGCGTGATCGTACAACGCCAAGTATTTCATGTTTTTATGATTTGATTATGGGATGCTCTGACATTATACTATTTTAGAAACATGTTTTGAAATAACCTTGGTTTTGAAAATGTTTGAAAAAGTTTTAATTTCGCATGATTTTTTATGGATGTTTCAATTGGTTGAGGAAGTAACTTAGAGGATTCAGGAGGATCGCTGAGGGGAGTATGGATGGGTGTGGAAGGGAGTATTGGGCCCGTACTACTGAAAGCACAAGATCTGTACTCGAATCGGTGAGAGTCTTGGAGAATCTAAAAAGCTTATGGAAAGGAGGATTCTTGGGCATGTTTTGATCTTTTTCATGTTGTATTTTAGTTTGGCGATGAGTACTCAATGAAGTTGTTTTTGTTTTGGTTTTGGTTTGGGTTCTGGTTCGTGTTCTAGCTCGGGTGCAGGTGCTGAACTGATTAGCGAGCAAATAGGGGAGTTCGTCTCGGTGGAGATTACCTGCGGTATTTTGGAGCAGACTCATGTGATCTTTGGTTCAGTCAAGGATGGGATTTTGGAGCTATTGGATAGTCGTCTCGGGGACTTTCTGGTCGAGATTACAGCAAGGCAGTTGAGGGCTCATCTGGAGCCCAAAACTTGTGGATCCCTAGGATCCCTCAGGAAGGAGGATCCTATTGTTAGCTTTCGTCATTTAGGATTATAGGTGAACTGTGCACCATGTCTTCAAGAGTGTCAACCACATGATTATATTGACGTACAGGGTTTGCGAGCCCTTCGCGAGGAGTTACCCGACATCATTGGGCGTTTCACTGATAGGGTGGTTGCGAGGTTCGAGGGACGGGCCTCAGTAGATCGGGGGGATGATGGGTTGGTCGTAGTAACCCGAGAGTAGGGGATTGGTTCGGATAGGCAGCTGGGGAAGAAGAAGTGGACTCATGGTCATGCGCAACAATATGAGCAGTTGGACGCTTTCGTAGCTAGTGTTAGAGCCCTGAGGGGCCACGGTGGTTGCAAGAAGAATGAAGGGACACATGAGGATGTGCGCAGCAGGTCTAAGTGCGGCAGGTGCAGATGGAAGGGCCACCTCCACCAAGCATGCACAACGGAGGTAGAGTTGTGCAATCGTTGTCATCAACTTGGTTATATTCGGGTGAATTGCCCCCACTTGGTGGTTGGGGTTGCTCAGGATCCATTGCAGGATCTTCGGCGGGAAGAGGGATTTAGGGATTCTTCAGGGGATATTGCAGGTATGTTATCTCTTGCTTCCTTCTTAGTTATTATCAGAATTTATATTGCTTGGGAATTTTGCATCGGTCTGGGTAAGTGTACCTTGGGTTTATTTCTTTGCTTATGTTCGGGTTATATTTTCAAGAAATGTTATATGCAATTCGCATGCGATGAATCGTTGGTGGGTTAGTAAGGGGTTGTAACTTCTATAGCAAGTTCCAAGTGTTCGATTGTTAATTTGGGTTGCGGTTGAGATCAGAACAAGGATATTGTGTGGAAGGTCTGTGATTAGCTTCATCGGTTTAGTTCTCTTATATCATTGGGGTATATTGGTTTTATCTTCTGTTCTGGTATGATCGACGGTTGCCTATGGGAGAACTTTTGGGTTCAAGAACTACCGTTGCTAGGAGAGGATCGGTAGCCGAAAGATACTGGTGTCAGTCATATGAGTTGTTTGGTCAAAGTGGGGGAGAATTGTTCATGTATTCAGGACCAGAAGCAGGTGTGAAACTAGGATGAGTTTTGCATCCCTATCGGGGAGGAAGGTGGCCCAAGAGGCTGTCTAGATTGAGGATTGTGTGAGTTAGGAGTCCGGGGAACTCCCAGGATTAGGTTTGCGTCTTCTTGGTGTTAGTTAGCATGCTTTGGGAAGGGAACCCAGGTTGGGGTTCCATTCATGACTCGAGTTCAATTTGGATGTTTGGTCGAGTGCATGCTTGACTGTAGATATGTTCGAATAGAAAGATCAGCGGTAAGGTATTGGGTGGCAGTTAGGGCAAGGTGGAAGTGTTGTAAGACTGCGGGGTGACCCGTAGCATTCACCGGTCCCTGTTCAGCGGTGAGATTGTGGCAATCTGTGACTTGCTCGAGGATTTCTTCAAATAGTTTAGGCTAAGGAGGGTATGTTCGCAAAGCGATAGGAGGGCCACAACATGTTTGGAATCAAGTTTTGGTAGGTTGCGGGAGACCAGGTATGAGATAAGATTATAGCTGGTCCTATAGCGTTCAGTTTAGCATCGGGTTGGTGTCGTGATGGTTCGGGTAATAATTCTCGGTTAAAGTTTTATGTTAGAAGTGGCGTAGGGTGACTGTGAGGGTGTTCCTTCGCTCAGCAACTGGGCAAGAATCTGGTATTCAGATGGTGGGCAGATAAGTTAGGACCAGCGAGGTTGCGGTTACGTTGGAAAGCAGATGGGAGGCAGCGTGATGCTTCGGGTTGAAGTGACGATTTGAGGATTCATGTGAGTAGAGTAGCTCGTTGATTGAAAGTAATAATTCACTTGCATATGGATTAAATAATCTCATAGTAATTGATTTAACTATGTTGCATAGCTCTCGTTTGAGTCTAACCGTTGCAGGGATGAATCTTTTACTCAAAGGATTATCTGAGCTTTCTGTCAAGTATAAGTGTTTTGCAACTAGTTATGGTCAGTGACCTTGTTTTAATAGGTTGGATCAAGAGAATCAGGGATGAAAGCATTATATTTGGTTAGTTATTCGATGAGGTCTTGGGCATGGTAATATTTCGGCGTAGTTAGTCTGTCGTGGAGTCAGACCATTATAGATTCTAGATCTCGGAAAGGTAGAAGGGGTTTTGTGGTTTTCTTGGGAAAGTTGACTTACGCGCAGAATCTTCGGTTGTGTTTCTTAGGATGTTTGTTTTGATATGGGTGATAGCAAGGAGAGATGTCGAGGACAAAATCAAATTTAAGTGAAGGAAAGTTGTAACACTCGGTTTCGGATTTGCTTTGTTGCTCGGGGCCATGACACAATCATCAGTTGTCATGAGGCTTAGGGCCTTGGGAAAGGAAGGATTTGGCCCAATTCGGATGTGGGTGTCATAATATAAGTGATCCAATTGTTTGATTGTTTCTTCGGAGGCCAAAGGTATAATCGTAATTGGATATCTCGATCACTTATGGATTTTGGGTTTTGTTCAGGAGGTTTTAAGGTTTAGGGGTGTTGTTGGGAGCGTAGGGATTCTCACCACCTTTTCGTGGATATAAGGTTCGTCGGAAACAAACCTAGGATATGTTTAGGCTTGAGTACGCTGAGCGTACCTAGGGGGTACGCCCCGCATACGCGCATCTATGGGCTTTCGAGCTTGCTAATGTTTAGGCTTAGGATATGGGTTTGAGTTTTGTGTGTTGGGCTTTTTGGTCGTAAGGATCTTAGAATCTTGGACTCTTGTTTGGGCATGTCTAGTTGGGCCTCAGTTTTGTATTGGGCCTTTTTGGGCCCAATAGTTTTGGGCTTTAGTAGGCCCAATGGGCTTGGGCCCTTGGGACATCTAAGATTTATTGGACAAGGAATTATGGGCTTTAGGATAAGGCCCATAAGGGGGTTGGGCCCAATTTGGAAAATTGGGCCATTAGTGGGCTTTTATGAATTTTGTAGTTTTGGGCCTTTTGGTGTTGGGCTTTGGCTTTAGTTTTGGTCAGGGGTAAAATGGTCATTTTATCCCAAGTATGGATTATGGATCTTGGGTTAGGAAGCCAATTGCTAATCGGGTGTTATTTTAGTATTGATAGCTCGGGAAGACGTTAGAGCAGCAGCTAGAGATTTCTTTCAGTGAGCTTCTGCATTCGAGGTCAGTCTCCCTCCATGAAAGTTACGGGTGGAAGGCACCAAGGCCATCCCCTTATTTATTGCATGATATGGTGGTTGTCTATGTGATATTTATCATCGTTTCTGTATTGCTTGATGATTATGTGATTATGTGTGATATTATGTGGTAGTGGTAGGGGCGAAATAGACCCCGTAACCAGTTGAAATAATCTGGAGGGTAGGCCGGGCACCCATATATGTCTGGCAAGAGGTAGGTTGGGCACCTATATATGCTTGACGAGGGTAGGTCGGACACCTATATATGCCTAACAAGGGTAGGTCGAGCACCCAGATATGCTCTGCAGGGTAGGTCGAGCACCCAGATATGCTTGGTAGGGTAGGTCGGGCACCCAGATATGCTTGACAGTATGTTTACGTTATATATGGTATTTGGGGAACTCACTAAGCTTCGTGCTTACAGTTTGTGGTTTGGTTTAAGGTACTTCCAGTTCTGAAGCGAAGGACCCGACTTGATCGCAACACATATACTCGTGTTTTCTGTAATACGTGATTTTGGGATTCAACTCTGATAATTGTGTTACTTAGAAATGTTTTTAAATGTTTGGAAAAATTTACAATAGTGTTTTGATTATAATAAAAATGAAATTTTTATCGTTCACTTTTGGGATGTTATAAGCACACAAATGAACTTCAAAGCTCGAAAAATAATTTGTGTCGGGAATGTTTGAAATGAGGATTTAGAATAATAATAATGATACGATATTGCTTGGATTGTGATTATATCACTTCTGAAATCTGTAATTCATCCCTTATATCTTGGGCTACACAAATTCGGAAGTGGGATAATCCAATAAATCTGATTTAGATTGCATGCCTAAGCCAAACCTGAAACATAAAATACCTTGTGATGTTATGTGTTCTTGAGAGATAGAAGAATTGATAATGATCAATTTCGTATATACGAAAATCAACCATTTTCCTGAATAATTACCTTGCATTTATACAAGGAGGAAAAGTTAGTTAAGTATTTGTTACACCAAATTGCCACAAAAAGGGGTAGTTTTAGGACATAACCGAAGCCTACATCACCATGATTTCATGAGTTGTTAAGTGTGGTTATTTTTTAGGAACCACCGCCAGGGGCTCTGCCCTTTTAACCCCGCAAGAGGCACTGCCCCTAAACCTTACTAGGGGCACTGACCCTTGGAACCCCGTACCTAGGGGATTTTCCCCCGGACCCCCATATACCCGAGTTCACATTTAACATTATCAGTGTACACCCCGCACCTCCAGTCTCAGATGGTTAACTGAACCCGACCTGTCTCGATAATAATAATAATTACACTAAAATATGTTGATAACACTACAATTACGAACAGGGCACTTTCGCATCACGAGCTTATAGATGTCATGGTGCTATCCTCGTAAGAGTTGGAACTACATCGTGATAAAAAGCTTCTTAGCGACACAAAGTAATAATTTTCGTGTCACAGATGGTTAACTAGTATCACATATTTGTACCTTCCCATTTTAACAATGATATCATAATAATTGTTGGTTTTGTTCCATGTCGAATATGTAGCCCACACTTATTTGTATGTCACATCTCTTGCCTTTTTTCTCGTAAGAATTCATCATATTCTTGCATTTTGTCATGTCTTAAATGGAGAATACTTAAAAAAAAGAATCATCAAAATTCGGATTGCCTCTTGATCAACATTTCATTTTGTGTGAATCTCGAGCTGGACTCCCAAATTAATAAACTTATAATAAATTTGTTGACAAACCATTCATTGCTTCTAATATTCCTTTGACCTGATATATCTCCAAAATTTCAACAATGATTGTAGTTGGCTTGACACTATTTAGAAAAGGATAGCACTTCAGAACTTCCTTAAGAGACGAAACTTTCACCACATGTTTTGAAATAACAACTGCTGGAACAGTAATTCGTGTCAATACAAGTAGATCTTCACAACTTGTTTCCTGGATTTCAACATTCCATTTTTCTTGTTCTTATTCCATTAGCCGTTCGATTACTTGGAAATCGTTTTTGAATAAAAAATCCTCTTATTCAAACAATTCACACTTTAGAAAATTCTCCAAAGATGGAATTGTCACTCCATCAAGCGGAACACAAACTAGAAACTCGGGAAGTCATGTCGCTAATGTTTAGTATCACGTTGCGAATTCTAGGTTTTGGCTTGTTGCTGTTCTTCGTCTAAGTCTTCTGTTAGTAACCTCGCCAGCTCCTTCAAATCATTTTCTGGATGAAATGGCTCTTCTTTAATTTGCTTATCTTCTAGCTCCGGTTCGTATATCACTTCCTTAAGAAAAGCATCAAGAGCATCGACACTTGAAAAATACATTAAAAAAAAGGACTATAAAATAAACTATATATAAAATCTAATTAATAAATAAATAATCCGAACTAAACGCAACTATTCTCCTTAACAACGGCGCCAAAAACTTGATATCTTTAGTTTAGTCTATAAAATACGCTTTAAATATTTTGACGCCAAACACTTGATGTGTTATTTATATACTAAAAATTATTAGGTTTAAATTTATAAAATCCTAATCTATCCTCGCTAAACCAATACACATTACTATTAGTGATCCTGATCGTGAAATAATGTAGTTTTGGTAAGACCAGATGTCGAACGTAGAGAGAATGAGAATTCAATTCAAATATATTCAAATGCTAACTAAACTAAAGACAATAAAAGTAAAAAGGGAGGTTTTAAGGAGAATGAGAATTCAATTCAGATACATTTAAATACTAATTAAACAATAGACAATAAAAGTAAAAAAAGGAGGGTTTTGATTAAATTCAACTTCAACTAACACAAATAGAAAATAAATTAGAGACAGAATATATAAATGTGTTTTCATATAGATTTTTACTTTGCCTTCAAATATGGTGGATTCAATAGAGTGCAATGACTATTAGTAGTTATTTAACAGTTTCTAGTGTACTAGATATCTTGTCGGAAACTAAATTGTATAATTATAAACAAAATTATCTAAACAATTATAATTAAATTCATATATTGAGAGATTCGATCTAGAATTAAACTTCAAGGATCAAAGTCAATTATTAGCAAATGTGGTCAACAAACACTTTCTTACACACTCAAGTTTAGATTTAATCAAATAATCCTATGTTTTGTCAAACACTAGTCATAATCATTTAATGGTCATAAAACAATTATGATTCAAGTTAATAAAACTAGATTAATTGTCTAATCCTGCTAACTCATTCGTAAGTAATAAAAACAAAAACTTTAACATATAAAGATTTTTAAAGACATGGTGCGTCACAATGTATTTTCTATGTAGTTTTCGTTTTTCAATCTTTTTCAACTCCTTTCAGCTCAAGATTACTCCTTTTTCTCCATGCCATGAAATTTCCTATTTTAATCAAATACAAAACATTTTAAGTATCTTTTATCTTTAACTAGAAGGATGCCCATGCTTTGCATGGGATGGAGGGTGGTCGACTTGATTTTCGCATTTTAATGAAAACATCATTCATAAATATACCAAACATCAAGGAAAAGACTTATAATCTAATTGAAGGCGGTAACTATATTCACAATTTTCAGTTAAATCTCACAAAGTGAATGGAAATGAATAATAGATATATGCTCCACAATGTATTAAAGTGATACAGCCACTAGGTGTTTGTCATGACAAATTCATAGGTGCCATATATGGGAATAACCATCTGGTACCTGTCGCATATTACACAAGAAAAAAATCACGAGGAGCAAAAGGAGGATAGAAATTTCTCAAGATTCAAACAACTGACAATTGAGATCTATACCTTTTGGCAATTGAATTCTATAAATTTGGGCAACCATCTATTGCATGTCTATTTCTGCATTGAATTGGAAAAGTGACATGTTTGGTTCCCATGTTTCAATACATTTTGGTAACCAAACATATCATATAATAAAATCTTGAATTCCAACTACTTTGGACTAAGATGGAATCCATGAGCTAAACAGGTCCGCATCAACAAAAATCCATATAAATCTAATAGAAAAAACACAATGAAAAGAAGCCTAGATTCCGATTTCATTTGATTTACCTAGAATATACAAACCAAATATTCTCCAAGGATATGTTTCATTCTGTAACACCGAAAATTTTCAAAAATAATTTTTCACAAATATAAAAATATTTCTCATTTAATTTCCATAAAACATTAAGTTTCAAATCTCAATTCACATCATACAAAATCCCAAGATCATACATATATATATACATATCAAAATCCCATGCGTGTGTACAGATCAAGTCGGCGCCTTCCCACGGTCATCGCTAGTACCTGAAACAACAACACTAATACTATAAGCACGAAGCTTAGTGAGTCCCCCAAAATACCACATAAAACACATATTAGCCACTCGAGGCTATAACTCTGTGGGTCCGTGCACCCAAACTCTGTGAACCCTCAGGTTCTAACTCTGTAAACATGCACAGCATAAATCACATAGAAATAATGCAGTACAACACATAACATACATAGCATACAAATACTCTATCACATAACTCTGGTTACCTACTCAAGGTAAGGTATAGTGAGAAGACTCACCTCGCGTATCTCGATAACTAGCAAAGTCCCGGAAATCACTCGTGCTCGATCCTCCGAGCTATACTCCTCCTATAACACAATATACCTCTAATTAACACTTTCTCAACTAGGGTTGACTACCCCTATCAAGTCAACACCGGTCAACTCTGGTCAACGGTCAACGGTCAACTTTGACCGCACTCGGTGAGTGCACTAGGGCGACTCGGCGAGTCTAAACGTTTTCCCCAACTCTCTAGGATTCCCTTTTTGACACGTCGAGTACTTCCCTGACTCGACGAGTTCCACCTGGTAAGAATCGCGAGGCCACCCCGACTCAACTCGCCGAGTCTCAAGAACAACTCGGCGAGTCCCAGCTCGACTCAGTCCACCTGTCAACCCTCACCAACTCTCCCTGACTCACTGAGTTAACCCATAACTCGGCAGGACCACTCGCTGAGTGGTTAAGGGCAATCTTCAAGCTACTCGCCGAGTCTGTTCTTCAGACTCGGCGAGTCCATGCCATGCATCAACTCAAACTTGCTTCTGAGGTCAGATCCGTTCCAACAACTCATAGATCTGGCCCTCCTAAGCATATTCATCACGTAAAGTCCAAGACTTGGTGCTCATAACACACTCCTTGACTCACAAATGGTGTTTTGACCTCAAACACAAGGACCCCAATCCAAAACCCCCATGGGTTCATAAAAAGCTTGGGCAAAGGGACACTCTGGACCTCCAAGGGTCCAGATCTAGAACCTAAATCGTTTAAGGGACCAAGGAAGCACTAGATCTAGCCACAAAAGGGCTCAATAAGCCCTAAATCAACATAAACACCAACATAACAGAGAATAGCTCGAAGATAGTACCTCAAATGTGATGTTCTGGTCCTCAAATCTTCAGGAAGTGGCTCCTCTTGATTCTCCTTAGCTATTGCTTCCTTTCCCTTGCAAGATTACACCTCCAAAATCAACAATGGCTTCTTGCTTTGCTCCAAACACTCAAACTCGCTAGGGTTTCACTCAGGGGACTGGTGAGCACAAATGACGGCCTTAAGGCCCTTTAAATAGGTCCCAAACCCGAGAAATTAGGGTTTCATTAAACAGCGCGGACTCGCCGAGTCCATACTTCGGACCCGCCGAGTCCAGGTGCGAACCCGCGTCCAGAACCGCGATCCTACTCGGCGAGTCTGAGCTCCAACTCGCCGAGTCTCCTCACAAAACATCAAAATCATAAGCATAAAAGATACCTGGAAATCCGGGCTATTACAACTCTCCCCCACTAGAACTAGACTTCGCCCTCGAAGTCTCGGTTTAAAAATAACTCCGGATGCTGCTCACGCATCTCACGCTCCGGCTCCCAGGTCATCTCTAATCCCTTCCGATGTTGCCACTGTACCAACACCAGGGGTACCTCCTTGTTCCTCAGAACCTTGATCTTCCGATCTCTGATGGCCACTGGTCTCTCGGCATAATTCAGGCTCATATCCACCTGAATATCCTCTAATGGAACCACTGCCGACTCATCGGCTATACACTTCCTCAGCTGCGACACATGAAAAGTGTCGTGAATCTGCCCCAATTCTGCTGGCAAATCCAAACGATAGGCTACCCGGCCTACCCTCGCGATCACACGGAATGGACCAATATATCGGGGCCCCAACTTGCCCCTCTTCCTGAATCGAATCACTCCTTTCCAAGGAGAGACCTTCAGGAGAACGAGATCGCCGACCTGAAACTCAAGCTCGGACCGGCATCTGTCTGCATAACTCTTCTGTCGGCTCTGAACGGTCAACAATCTCTGTCTGACCTGCTGAATCTGCTCTGTCGTCTGAAGCACGATCTCTGTACTGCCCATCACTCTCTGCCCAACCTCTCCCCAACAAATGGGGGTCCGACACCTCCTCCCGTACAACAGCTCAAAGGGTGGCATACCAATGCTCGAATGATGGTTGTTGTTGTAGGAAAAATCTGCCAAGGGTGAATACGCATCCCAGCTACCCCCGAAATCCAGCACACATGCTCAGAGCATGTCCTCAAGCGTCTGAATCGTCCGCTCACTCTGACCGTCTGTCTGGGGATGATATGCGGTACTAAAATGCAGTCTAGTACCCAATTCCTCATGAAACTTTTTCCAGAATCTGGAAGTGAAACGCACATCACGGTCTGAAACAATCGAGATCGGCATCCCATGCCGAGATATCACTTCCCTCACATACACCTCCGCCAATTTCTCTGCTGATGAACTCTCACTGATAGCAAGGAAATGAGCTCTCTTCGTCAACCTATCCACAATCACCCAAATTGCGTCAACTCCCCTGGCAGTCCTCGGGCAATTTGGTGATGAAATCCATAGAAATATGTTCCCACTTCCACTCGGGAACCTCCAAAGGCTGCAACTTGCCATGTGGCCTCTGGTACTCAGCCTTAACCCTACGGCAGGTCAAGCACCTCTCAACAAACCATGCGACATCCCTCTTCATACAGGGCCACCAATACTCCTTTCTCAAATCCAAATACATCTTAGTGGCCCCCGGATGGATCGAAAATTTCGACCGATGAGCCTCCTCCATCAAAGTGGTACGCGTTCCTCCTACAAACGGCACCCAGATACGCCCCTGAAATGTCATAAGCCCCCGACCATCGGTGACGAACTCTGAAACCAAACCAACAACCCGCTCCCTCTTATGCATCTCAGGTTGCACAGCCTCGGCCTGTGCCCCACGAATGGCGTCCAATACTGGAGCTATCACGGTCAATCTCAAACATACATTCCGCAGTGGAGTGCTCTCCGCCCTGCGGCTCAACGCATCGGCTACCACATTAGCCTTGCCTGGGTGGTACAAGATCTCACAATCATAATCCTTGACCACATCCAACCACCTTCTCTGTCGCATATTTAGGTTGGGCTAATCCATCAAGTACCTCAAGCTCTTATGGTCCGTGTATATCGTACACCGAACCCCATACAAGTAGTGACGCCAAATCTTGAGGGCGAACACAACTGCCCCCAACTCTAGATCATGGGTGGGATATCTCATCTCATGAGGCTTCAGCTGCCTCGATGCATATGCTATCACATGCCCCCTCTGCATCAGCACCACTCCCAGCCCCAAAATCGATGCATCACAATATACCACAAAATCCTCCATCCCTTCCAGGAGAGCTAATACCGGGGCTTCGCACAACCTTTGGCGAAGTGTCTCAAAGGAGGCCTGCTGCTCGGGACCCCATGAAAAAGCAACACCCTTCCGGGTCAATCTGGTGAGTGGCACTATAATCTTGGAGAAATCCCTGATAAATCTCCAATAATACCCCGCCAACCCTAGGAAACTCCTGATCTCAGAGGGTGACTTCGGCACCTCCCAACTCATCACCGCCTCAACCTTGGCCGGATCGACCAATATCCCTTCCTGGTTAACAAGATGTCCTAAGAACTAGACCTCCCGCAACCAGAAATCACACTTGGAGAACTTTGCGTAAAGCTTCTCTGATCTCAGAACCCCAAGGACCTCCCTCAAATGCTCCTCATGCTGCTCTCTAGATCTCGAATATACCAGAATGTCATCGATAAATACAATCACCGACCGATCCAACATCGGCCTACATACTCGGTTCATGAGATCCATGAACACCGCCGGGGCATTGGTGAGCCCAAAAGGCATCACCACAAACTCGTAATGCCCATAACGCATCTTGAACGTTGTCTTCTGGACGTCCTCATCCCTCACTCTCACCTGATGATACCCAGACCGCAAATCGATTTTGGAGAACCAAGATGCTCCCTGCAACTGGTCGAACAAATCGTCGATCCTCGGTAATGGGTAACGGTTCTTGACCGTCAGCTTGTTCAACTCCCGGTAATCAATGCACATCCGGTGTGAACCATCCTTCTTCTTGACGAACAAAATAGGCGCCCCCCACGGCGAGCTGCTCGGCCGAATAAATCCCTTCCCCAGCAGCTCCTGAAGCTGCGAGGATAACTCTTGCATCTCTGGAGGTGCAAGGCGATAAGGCACCTTAGCGATAGGCGCGACCCCCGGAACCAAATCGATACCGAACTCCACTTGCCTCACAGGAGGCACACCCGACAACTCCTCGGGAAAGACATCTGGAAACTCACGCACCATCGGAACCTCCTCAACTGAACTCGGCCTCTCGGAAGCCACTCGCGTATCCATCACGTACGCCACAAAGCCCTTACAGCCCTGCTGTAGAAACTGCCTCGCCCTAGCGGCCGAACAAAAAGCTGATCCCGAACGTGTACCCTCGCCGTACACCGAAAGAACTCCCCCACTAGGGTCTCGTATGGTCACCAACTGACGCTCGCAATCTATAACTGCGCCGAATCTGCTCAACCAGTCCATGCCCACAATGACACAGACATCTCCCATCGCAATATGAACCAGATCAATCGGGAACTCAACACCGAAAATCTCTAACACGCATCCCCGGAGAACCTCCGTGGCATAAATCACTCTCTCGTCCGCTATGGAGACTCTCAGAGGCCGACTCAACGCCTCACGACTAACACTGATATGCTGACTAAAGGCCAAAGATACAAAAGACCGACTCGCACCCGAGTCAAATAACACCAAGGCAGGTACAGAACTCACAAGAAAAGTACCTACGCACAACATAACATAAGCATAATATCTCAACATCAAAAATAAATACATAAAAGAATACATACCAGCCACGACATCGGGCGCTGCGCGGACCTCCTCCGTGGTCAGCTGAAAGGCTCTCCCTCGTGCCCTCGGCGCCTCGGCCTTCACTGGCCGACTCTCTGTAGCTCTGATGGCGGCAGGGGCAGATCCCTGAGGTGCTCCCTGAGATGATCCTCGCAACTGCGGACACTCCGCCTTCCGGTGTCCGATCTGGTTGCAGTGAAAACACACCGCAAACCCCTTGGGGCAATCCTTGGCCATATGCCCCTCCTTGCCACACTTGTAGCAAGATCCCGCTCTGCAGACTCCGTCATGACCCTTGCCACACTTCCCACAAGTGCGGCCCTTCTGGCTCCCTGGTTTGGGATCAGCGGGCTTGGCCTGCTTGGCTGCCGGCTGAGACTGTGCCGGTCGCCAATCCCTCCCCTGAGACTCCGCCTCCTCTCTGGCCTGAGTCTCAAGCTCAATCTCCCTCTTCCAGGCATTTGCCTGAAGCTCGGAAAATGTCCGGTACGAGGAGTTCACCATGAACTCCCGAATGTCCCGCCTCAAGATACTCAGATAGCGGCTCATACGTGCCTGCTCCGTAGACACGTGCTCAGGGCAGAACATCGCCCTCTCGTGGAACATCCTGGTAATCACCGTAACCGACTCAGTAACCTGCTTGAGGGTCAGAAACTCCCGGGCCAAACGCTCCCTCTCCACCTGGGGAACGTACTCATCTCGGAACATGGCAGTGAACCTCTCCCAGGTCACTGCCGTCATCTCAACAGGCGTGAAATGCGTCGTCACAAACTTCCACCAGTCCTTCGCTCCCAAGCGAAGCTGGTTTAGCGCGAACCGGACCTTCAAATGCTCAGGAGACGAGCAAGTGAAGAAACACCCCTCAATATCAGATATCCACCTCATAGCTGCCACCGGATCCTGAGTCCCATCAAACTCTGGTGGTTTTGTGTTGCTGAACTCCCGGAACAGCAACGCATCACCACCTTGCGGCCTCGCGGCAACAATAGCTGCAGTGGCCGCTGAAACAGCAGCCTCAGAAAGAGTGGCATAACGCTCGTCAAAAGTCTCTATCAGCGTGGTCTTAATAGACCCAAACATCTCCGGTATCTCTGCCCTGATGGCCGCAGCCACCTCCTCATGGATGATCCGGCGGATCTCCTCATCACTGGTACCACTGCTCTTAGGCATCAAGCATGTCCTCACCATGATCTACCTCAGAAATACAACATACGATAAATTAGAACCCATACGAGCATACTCACACTCGTCAACTCTTCCTCCTTGATCCTTGGTATTCCAAAGATTCTTACTTAGGCTGTACACCGCTCCGGTGCTTTCAGTAGTACGGGCCCAATACTATTGTCCGCACCGTATCAGAATACACCCCAAGTCCTCCTCTTCGGATCCCAAATCCCAAGTACTCTATCATGCATAGACCACTCTCTAATAGATCTCTCATAAGCCCCTCGCTGCTACCTACTCACTCTCAAGCATCTCATAGTAGCTCACCTCTTCCTAGGCTAAGGTATCACAAATCAGGCCATTCTAGTCCTAATAGGAACACCTAGCCTACTCTAGCATGCGGATTTCAACATATCAATATCAATATCACATAAAATAAAGGTATTTTGGGAAATCACCGTTCGGGCGCGGACTGATCGTACACACATCTCTGCTCTGCGTTTTTTCAAAAATCTTTTACTCTTTTTGAAAATAAATCTCAAATCCTCAGTTTGAGTTCAAATACGCCCGAAGGTGTACTCGAATCCCTCAAACCAAGGCTCTGATACCAACTTGTAACACCGAAAATTTTCAAAAATAATTTTTCACAAATATAAAAACATTTCTCAATTAATTTCCATAAAACAGTAAGTTTCAAATCTCAATTCACATCATACAAAATCCCAAGATCATATATATATCAAAATCCCATGCGGGTGTACAGATCAAGCCGACGCCTTCCCACGGTCATCGCTAGTACCTGAAACAACACTAACACTGTAAGCACGAAGCTTAGTGAGTTCCCCAAAATACCACATAAAACACATATTAGCCACTCAAGGCTATAACTCTGTGGGTCCGTGCACCCAAACTCCGTGAACCCTCAGGTTCTAACTCTGTAAACATGCACATCATAAATCACATAGAAATAATGCAGTACAACACATAACATACATAGCATACAAATACTCTATCACATAACTCTGGTTACCTACTCAAGGTAAGGTATAGTGAGAAGACTCACCTCGCGTATCTCGATAACTAGCAAAGTCCCGGAAATCACTCGTGCTCGATCCTCCGAGCTATACTCCTCCTATAACACAATATACCTCTAATTAACACTTTCTCAACTAGGGTTGACTACCCCTATCAAGTCAACACCGGTCAACTCTGGTCAACGGTCAACGGTCAACTTTGACCGCACTCGGTGAGTGCACTAGGGCGACTCGGCGAGTCTAAACGTTTTCCCCAACTCTCTAGGATTCCCTTTTTGACACGTCGAGTACTTCCCTGACTCGACGAGTTCCACCTGGTAAGAATCGCGAGGCCACCCCGACTCAACTCGCCGAGTCTCAAGAACAACTCGGCGAGTCCCAGCTCGACTCAGTCCACCTGTCAACCCTCACCAACTCTCCCTGACTCACTGAGTTAACCCATAACTCGGCAGGACCACTCGCTGAGTGGTTAAGGGCAATCTTCAAGCTACTCGCTGAGTCTGTTCTTCAGACTCGGCGAGTCCATGCCATGCATCAACTCAAACTTGCTTCTGAGGTCAGATCCGTTCCAACAACTCATAGATCTGGCCCTCCTAAGCATATTCATCACGTAAAGTCCAAGACTTGGTGCTCATAACACACTCCTTGACTCACAAATGGTGTTTTGACCTCAAATACAAGGATCCCAATCCAAAACCCCCATGGGTTCATAAAAAGCTTGGGCAAAGGGACACTCTGGACCTCCAAGGGTCCAGATCTAGAACCTAAATCGTTTAAGGGACCAAGGAAGCACTAGATCTAGCCATAAAAGGGCTCAATAAGCCCTAAATCAATATAAACACCAACATAACAGAGAATAGCTCGAAGATAGTACCTCAAATGTGATGTTCTGGTCCTCAAATCTTCAGGAAGTGGCTCCTCTTGATTCTCCTTAGCTATTGCTTCCTTTCCCTTGCAAGATTACACCTCCAAAATCAACAATGGCTTCTTGCTTTGCTCCAAACACTCAAACTCGCTAGGGTTTCACTCAGGGGACTGGTGAGCACAAATGACGACCTTAAGGCCCTTTAAATAGGTCCCAAACCCGAGAAATTAGGGTTTCATTAAACAGCGCGGACTCGTCGAGTCCATACTTCGGACCCGCCGAGTCCAGGCGTGAACCCGCGTCCAGAACCGCAATCCTACTCGGCGAGTCTGAGCTCCAACTCGCCGAGTCTCCTCACAAAACATCAAAATCATAAGCATAAAAGATACCTGGAAATCCGGGCTGTTACACATTCACGGATTCAGACAAAATCCAATGAGACTGGAATGTGAGATTCCATTTCATGACATGTTTGGTCGCGCAATAAATGGAAATGAATTGAGTCAATTCCAACGGAATCTGCCAAAATCCATATATGATGGATTTCATCATTTTTAGCAATGGAAGATGGAATTGAATTCCATTCTCCCATATCAAATTGTCCTTACAAACCCTATACTTATTAAAGGGTATTTTGGTCATTTAACAAATTATTCTACCCATTTATAGATTCCGGAGCAGATCAACTTATAAACATATAAAGAAGACTCTTTACAAACTATAACACTTACCCAATCGCAATTATTTGGTTTATAAACTGTTTATATTCTACGATGGAGTACAACAATTAATATACAAAAAGCAAAAAAGAAAACACCCAATAAAACATTTTCAATGTATTACAAAGGGGTAGGGAGTGGTAACCCACCCCCATAAAAACGGAAAAGAAAGAAGAAAGAAGAACAAATTTGTCCAGGTAAAATTTGTTTACAGATGCATGCACAAAACCTTTAGTTTAATTTTCACAAATCATCGATATCACACTCCACCAAGCCTTCAACTCAGCAAGCCTTTGTTGGCTCGGTTGGGGCTGCTTCCTCTACCTTGACTGGGGTGGTTTTCGGTGTCTTCTCAACCTCCGCAGCCACCACCACCTCTTCATTCTTCTCTTCCTCCACCACAATCTCCTTCTCTTTGCTGCTTGTTTCTTCCACCGAAGCTGCTGCTTTTGGTGCTGCTTCCGGTGCTGGTGTAGCTCTTTTTTTTCTCTTCAACTACTATGAATGTTGACACCTTCTAAAAAACAAAGAAGATGGGTCCCTCCACCAAGGTTGCGCCGAATTTGCAGCAAGCTTCATGAACTGGTTTCGGTCCAGGAAACTCTAACATAATAAAAATTACAAAATTTAGTAAATTAATCATATTATTGAGTGACTGCATGTTTAAAATAAATTATTTTAGTTTGTAGTTTACCGATTTTAGAGAGTTCTTCAAGGAACTTCTCAACACCAGTCGAGACCTTTTTCAAGGCACCCTCTTTCTTCTCCTTCACCATTGCATGTTCACATATTCAGTAAAATTCGTTATATAACTATAGACCGACCTTGATTTCATCATCAGAAGCTTCATAGATTTCAATGACTTTAGCTTGGAGTTCACTATTCTTTTCTTCAAACTCTTTGCTGTAATCCTTCTGAATATGCATGTGAATTATTTTACATATGAAAATATGTTATAAGAAATCAATAAAAATTAATCAAAGATACTGATTAACAAAAAAGAAAAGATACCTTTGAGAACGCAAGTGTGTTAATTCCTGATGAAGATGAAGCTGAAGATGAGATGAATTTTGTAATTAAGTTGTAAGCGTTGTGATCATAGGTTATATAAGATCTCCAAACCTTTTTCCCTTCAACTTATTATATTCTTCGTCCATTATTAAACACCCCCTCTCCAGTTGTAATTACAATTATGCCCTTCAAATCATGTCATCATATCTTCCTTTGTCATATTTAATCTTTTTGCTTATATTTATATCTATGCTAATATTTCCTGTCCTATATTTCTTATCTCATATTTTCCATATCTAATTGTATCCCCCCTCTCCGTTTTCGTCCAATAATATTAACTGATTTAAATTAAGAGTTCAAGTTTATTAATAAGGTGTATATCTTCATTGAACAATTTAATTCTTGTGCAAAAATATATAATTATATAGTTAAATTCTTGAGAAGCGAAACACCCAAACATAATCCAAAACCAATACATAATGAAAAGTATCAAAATCACTATATGAAGCTCTATAAATTACAAATTCAATTTTAAAGGACCTAATTATCCACACACATACCTGCCTCAGCATCAGCAGACCGATTTCAACATTATTTGAGGTTTTTTTAATTGGGTTTGCTTAGCAGGAATTTTCCTTTTTGTCTGGGACATTCCATTAAACACCTGGGGTGCGAAATCATAACTTTAGACAAATGTTGCCTTTGATTGCTTATTTCTCAGGAGAATATGATGTTTTAGATTTTCAAACAGATTTTTTTATCCTTTTAAGTTCAAATAGAGTGAAAAAATATGTGTATAAGAAGTTAGCTTGACCTTTTAAGTTCAAAAAGTTTTGTGAACTTAATACGAAGGCAGCAAGCAATGGACCGGTGTCGTCTCTATTATCGTGGAATCCTCTTCTTCTGATTAAGAAACAAAAAATTCAGCATCAATAGCAGAAATTGAATAGGTTCCAAACAAACAAAGAAAAAGGTAAATCATTAGGAAAGAAAAATACAAGTACACCAAAATAAGAATGTAAAAATACACAGAAAACCTGGAATATAAACCGCACAACCAAATTTGACCACAAACCTGAAGGAGACAACAACGAAAGTGTGGAATAGAAGATGCACAACAAAGTGTCACCGGATGTCAGCATGTCAGCGATCGGGTAAGAGGATCAACTGTGGTTCACAATCCAAGATTGAGGGGTGAGAAAGGATGAATCAGAATAGTAGGGTAGAAATTAGGTGAAATCATCAATTACCTTTGATAAACGTGAAATTGGTTCAATAATCCGATTACCCCCCGCACAATTCATGAAGTTCACCGACTTTGGGTTCTTCAACTTGATTTATGTGGCACAAATAGAAACCCATATCCGACCACTGTGCTCTTCTTCAACTCATTGTCCTCTCAAATCATCATGCCTTGAAACATAAAATTTCATGGAGGGGTGACCAAAAAATACCAAATACAGATGGCGGTGGAGAAGATTGGGTGGATTGCATATCAAAAGGATCGAGAAACATCTGTTACAGAAGCGAAAGATATACCACCATCCATTGACCAATGTCTCAAAAGCTATTAAGAAAGGAGGTGGAAGATAACTGGGAAATCGAGATCAGAGGCCGTGGGGGATGAGTCGACAATAGAAGAAGAAAGAAAAAAGAAACATATATATGGTGATTAAACGTCTGTAGAAGGTAACTCGACGACACGTATATCTCTTTGCAGGGACCAAATTGAAAACGTGTCCCCAATTAAATAATGGAAAAAATGGTATAAATTGCCCATAAAACAACAGATGCACAATATAACAAAACCAATATAAAAGAAGGACCATTTCTGCCAAAAAACCATCAACTTCACTATTCCTAACTTTGGACAATTTTAATATATATATATATATATATATATATATATATATATATATATATATATATATATATATATATATATATATATATATATATATATATATATATATATAATTAAGCTCTAAATATTAAGATAATTACCCAAGGCTGCAATATAGAATGACCTTGGAGTAAGGTTGTCCGTCATTTGTACTAACTTCCCCTTTGTATCGATGAGAGTAAGAGTAGGTTTGTAAGATCAAATTGTAGCTCGTCCCAATACTTCCATAACATATTTCTTTTGACATAAAAACAATTCAATTGTATGGAAGGAAAAGAAACTATGGAAGGGTCAAATGAATCGTACACACAAAATAAAAACATATCGTTGGACGTGTTTGTAGAGGTTTAAGATTTACTAATAAGTTTAAACCTAATAATAATAAATTTTTTTTAAATTTATTTCTAAACAATTATTATAGACACGATATCAAAATTGCACAAATGAATGTGATTAATTTTTTCCTTACATGACATGCCACGTTTTGTAAGAACAAATTCTAGCTCGTTCCAATACTTCCATAACATATTTCTTTTGACATAAAAACAATTCAATTGTATGGAAGGAAAAGAAACTATGGAATGGTCAAATGAATCATACACACAAAATAAAAACATATCGTTGGAAGTATTTGTAGAGGTTAAAGATTTACTAATAAGTTTAAACCTAATAAAAATAATTTTTTTTTTAAATTTATTTCTAAACAATTATTATAGACACGATATCAAAACTGCACAAATGAATGTGATTAATTTTTTCCTTACATGACATGTCGCGTGTCGCACGTGTTAGTAACTTGCTTAGGTTGTTATAACCAACCAAGTTTTAATGAGTTAACCAATAAAATTAAGAAACATTAAGATCTAGTTTAATATGATTAAAACTTAAAGGGCTAAATTATGAAAAAATAATTATTTTTAGACAAAACGGCAAAAAATGTCAATGAGGTACGTATTTTTTTAGGTTTTGGTTCAAACTCTGACTTTTTTGGATCAATGGTACTTTTGAATTAGTTTCGTTGCATATCTGATCCCTCTGAATATTTAAATGGCTGTAATAACCTTGTTGTATTTATTTTTCATTTTTCTTTTATTTTTTAAAATATTATACTTATTTATTTATTTTAATAATTAAAAATAAAAAAGAGCCCACATCTCTCTCTCTCTCTCCCTCTCTCTCTCTCTATCTCTCTCTCTCTCTCTCTATATATATATATATATATATATATATATATATATATATATATATATATATATATATATATATATATATATATATATCTTAACTCACACGTAATTCTTCCAAGACTGTATCTCCTTTTTGATTTCACAAGAACATAATTCTTTATTTCAACTTTCACGAGAATTGATGTATTAGGAATTAGATTAAAGATGAAACCCAAATACACACAACATGGGATGCATACACATGAGATGCACTTTCTTTTTCCAAGATATCAGGGGGTGTTTGGATAGGAAAAAAAAGAGGGTGTTTATTGGTTATTGCTTATTCTCACCACAATAAGCTAAGTTTAAGTGTTTGGATAAAATCCTTAAAAATCAGCTTAGTGTGTTAGAAATAAGCTAAATAAATTAATTTTAATAAGCATCTCCCCCTTGCTTATTTCTTATTGCTTATTCACACCATAAATAAGCTAATAAGCAATAAGCTAATAAACTAATCCAAACACCCAGGCGAGTTTAACACAAAAATATAATATATTAAAATCGATCAATGGACATATCACCTTCTTTCCTACAAACTCTTTCTTCTCCGGCGAACTGGATCCCTCAATACTATCTACCCCACGATGATTATGAACACTAAAATCCTAACTGGGTTTTGACCCAACTTCACCTTCTTCTGGGAATCGAATTAGGAACATAAAGCCCCCATATTTTTCACATGTTCCTCCCAAGAGGGGGAGGGAGATGATCTTGGGTTTTCAAGTTCCCATCATCGATATTATTCTCTAGCACAATGATGGATCCTTCATCGATTATATTTCCCCCAAAATTTACACCACCGTAGTCCAAATATGAGGATTATTCATCATTCCACATCTCGTCTCATTATCTCCTTCAAATCTGGATCCTAATCGATTTAGCTGTTATCATCGATGATCATCAATTGATATGAAAATCTTAAACCCTCAAACGATCTAGGTTAGCCATAGTAGACCTTCAGACCCACCATTTCATTTCTATGTTCTCTGGACAACATCCCACCCATGAATCAAAATCGAAACTCATAGCAATCTTGATCAAACATAAAAATCAGATACAAAAATCAAACAAAAACCTTGATGATGTCGATGAGATGAAGATGAACATATGATGAACTGACGAACCATTAACGGTTGAATTACATATGAGAGGTTAGAATGAGAGGGGTGGAGGCGATGTTAAAAATCTTGATTTACCGGAATAGCCCTACCTTCAAGAACCAAACTCTAGTTCTTCTTCAGAGTTTAAGGGATTAGGTTGGGATGGAAAGCTAGAGAATGAGTGAAGGTCTAGTTTTCAGAGGTTGTGGTAGTGTCATTGGGTTGTGGGAGGAGTGAACGAAACGGGATGAAGAAGACAATTAGGAGAGAGAGAGAGAGAGAGAGAGAGAGAGGTGGGCCACATATTTATTTATTAATATAATATTTAATTAAATAAAAAAAATTAAAAATTATACCAAGAGGGCATTTTAGTCTTTTCTGAGGGACAAAAACCACAAACAAATTAGTTCAAAATGATCACCATTAAAAAAAATCGGAGTTTGAACCAAATGTCAGGAAAAAAAAAATATATACCATAAGAACCATTTGTATAGTTTTTCATATTTTTTATGGTTAGCTAAACAATTATGCTTATAGCTAGGGGTGTTCGGTTGGATGTATCGGTTTCATCCGATCCAATCAAGTGAATCCAAATTAATTTTAGTTTTCAAAATATGGATCCGAATGGTCCAAACTAAATTCAAATCCAATCCGATTACAATTCGGTTTGATCGGTTTTTATAATTCGGTTTTCAAAAACCAAAACATTTTAAAACGACATATAATTATAATATTATCCAAGTTTACACAATAAACGAAAACAAATTATTTAGTTGTGATATAAAATTTATAAACAACTAATAAAAAATATATTATAGTTAAATATTTTATAGATAAAAACTTTTGAGAGAAAATGCATATTAATATTTTTTTTTATCGGGAGAAACATTTTGAACCTATTTGAAAAAATAAATTACAAAATTAATAAATAACTATAGATATATATTATAAATAAATAAAATAAATATTTATTCGGTTTTTATTTTATAAATCAAAACCAATCCGAAATCCAAAATAATAATTCGGTTTTGTTGAAAACCAATCCAAAAATCCAGATATCCAAACCAAATAGTCCATCCAAATTGTCCAATTATGCAATTCGGTTTTATCTATTTAATGAACAGCCCTGCTATAGCATGAGCTCCAAAATCCATAAAAATTATTGACAAGGTCTTTAAAGTTATTTCTAAATAGTAGAGGGTCTGAATAGTCATTTGAAATTTTGAATCATATTAAATACAAAGATTTTTCATATCTTTTCCACACGACATGCATACCAACAATTTTATCTTTCCAGATTTAAAACTACAAAACCCAATCCACCTACAATTTATAATGCACATCGTACAAGCTGCGAAGGATTTATCAAAATCATGCATCATCTCTGGTCTCTTCTCACTTCTCAGCCTATAATAATCACATAATCACTCATCAACTTTTCCCTGCGTGCTTCCACCCAAATACACAGATGTTGAACTTTGTTATTCTTCACGTTTTCTTCTTCTTCATCATCATCATTTTTGAATTTTCAAATGGGTTTTCAGATTATGATGTTTTAATGAAGCTCAAAGCTTCATTAATGGTGGCATCAAATACCTCTGAAATATTAGACGACTGGAAAGTCGAAAACTCACATTGTTCGTTTTCGGGAGTTTCATGTGATGAAAACTTTCGTGTAACGTCGTTGACGATATCCTACGTTCCTCTGTTCGGAACTATCCCGCCGGAGATCGGGATTCTGAACAAACTAGTCAATCTGACGCTCGTATCAGATAACCTCACCGGTCCAGTTCCGGTGGAAATGTCTAATTTGACGTCGATTAGATTCTTTAACATCTCTAGTAATGCTTTCACTGGGGAGCTTCCGGGAGAGATTGTGGCGGGAATGGCGGAGCTGGAGGCTTTCGACGTTTACAACAATAATTTCAGCGGGAGGCTGCCGGTGGAGTTTGTGAAGTTGAAGAATCTTAAAATTTTGTATCTCGGAGGTAATTTCTTCAACGGAGAGATTCCGGAAGATTACTCGGAGTTTCGGAGTTTACAGATTTTAGGTTTGCAACAAAATGAACTCTCTGGGAAGATTCCGGCGAGCTTATCACGTGTGTCGACTCTTGATCAGCTTCTCACCGGGTATTCCAACAGTTTTGAAGGAGGAATTCCGCCAGAGTTTGGTTCTTTCAAATCACTAAAACTACTAGATCTCGGAGGTTGTAATCTCAACGGAGAAATTCCGGCCAGCCTTGGAAATTTGAAGATGTTGCATACTCTGTTTCTTCAGTTCAACAATCTCAGCGGAGAAATACCTCCGGAGCTTTCGGGAATGGTTAGTTTGAATTTTCTTGATCTATCGAACAATAATCTAAACGGTGGCATACCGGAGACGTTCTCGGAACTAAAAAATCTAACTTTGATTAATATGTTCGGCAACCTTCTCACCGGTCCTCTTCCTCGGTTCATCGGTGATCTCCCGAATCTTGAAGTTCTTCACATCTGGCGGAATAATTTCACGCTTGAACTCCCGCAGAATCTCGGCCGTAATGGTCGGCTACGTATGCTAGACGTCACCGGAAACCAACTCACCGGACCAATTCCGAAAGATTTGTGCAAAGGAGGTACAAGTCTCGTATTTAATTATTGAAAGAATAATAATTTAGATATTAGAATAAGAATGGAATCCGGAAACTTATGTGATTTTGGCGTTTATCTCAGGCAACTTACGAGTTTTGATTTTAATGGATAATGACTTCTTTGGGGCCTTACCGGAAGAACTTGGTGGCTGCAAGTCTTTAACGAAGATTCGAATCATGAACAATTTCATCAACGGAACTATTCCCCCCGGCATCTTCAACTTGCCGGAGCTTACAATGCTCGAGCTTGACGACAACAATCTTACCGGCGAACTTCCTAATAAAATGTACAGTCAGTCTCTTCAAAGTGTTTCAATGTCTAACAATTGGATCACCGGTAAGATACGTCCGGCGTTTGGTGATTTAACGAATCTAACAACTCTATCTCTCCAATCAAATAAGTTCGTCGGTGTAATTCCAGAAGAGATATTTAATCTAAAGAAGCTTTATGAAATTAACGTCAGCGACAATAATCTTAGTGGTGAGATTCCGGCTTCCATTGCTGCATGTGTGCAACTTACGTCCATTGATTTCAGCAGGAACAGCTTCATTGGTGAATTTCCGAGAGGAATTTTGAGTTTGTTCAATCTGTACATACTTAATGTATCACGAAATCAACTTAAAGGTGAGATTCCGATTGAATTAGGTCACATGGAGAGCTTGACAGTGTTGGACCTCTCCTACAATCAATTCTCCGGTAGAGTCCCAATCGACGGACAACTAAAGGATTTCAGTGACACCATCTTTTCCGGTAACCCTAACCTTTGTTTACCACAAACCACTCATTGTCCGATCCTCTCCACATCACAAAACAACAACCCTTCAATCCCCGCATCAAAGATTATGATAGCAATCATCGTTGTAATCACAACCTTATCGTTATTCATATAACATTCATCAAATATAAAAACAACGCTTAGATCTAAAAGTTGAAGACGTTCTTGAATGTTTGAAAAATGAAAACATAATCGGTAAAGGTGGAGCTGGAATCGTGTACCGAGGATCAATGCCGAATGGCGTTGACGTAGCAATCAAACGGTTAATCGGCCGGAACCATGGATTCGACGCCGAGATCCAAACGTTCGGAAAAATCAGACACAGGAATATCGTCAGATTGCTCGGATACGTCTCCAATCGTGAAAGCAAATTGCTGATTTACGAGTATATGTCTCATGGAAGTTTAGGTGAGATTTTACACGGATCGAAAGGCGCACATTTGCAGTGGGAAACGGGGTATATGATCGTTGTAGAATCAATGAAGGGACTTTGTTACCTTCACCATGATTTCTCTACAATGATCTTACATCGAGACGTTAAGTCAAACAATATTTACTTAGATTCCGATTATGAAGCTCATGTTGCTGATTTTGGGCTCGCTAAGTTCTTGAGGGATAATTATTATGGTGCTTCCCAGTGCATGTCTTCCATTGCAGGATCTTAATGGGTGCATTGCACTGTTGAAGACTGATTCAAATAGTGAAATAAAGTGAAATAAGTGCTCTCGTGTGTGTCTTCATAACTGTTGAAGTCTTTCATATTTCCTGCTTTTACTTTAGTCTTTTCATGTTTCCAGCATTTACTTTTTCAGTTGTAAGTGCTGCTATATATTGCAGCCTTTTGTTCTTTGTTTTTCACTGAATAATACACGAGAACTTTTCAGCATTTTGCATTGTTCATTTGTTTTGAACCAACATTGTGGTATCAGAGCTTAGGTTGCATTCCTAAGTCTCTCTGGTTTGTTTTGATGGCGCAGAACCTCAACACTATTAGCATGTCTCACCCTCAAATTTCAAACTTTAAGGGAGACTCCTACGAGTTCTGGAGTACCAAAATGAAGACTTTGTTCAAGTCACAATATTTGTGGGATCTTGTTGAAAATGGGTATGCAGAAGCAAGCACAGATGAGACACGGCAGAAAGAAAATCAAAAGAAAGATGCAACAGCCTTGTTTTTCATCCAACAAGTTGTTGATGAAACAATCTTTCCCAGAATTGCTGCAACAGACACATCACGAGATGCCTGGAACATTCTCAAAACTGAATATCAAGGATCAACAAAGGTGATCACAGTTAAACTCCAGTCCCTAAGAAGGCAGTTCGAGACCTTAAACATGAAACCAAATGAAACCGTTCAAGAGTATCTTGCAAAATCATCTTCTATTGTGATTCAGATGCGTGCTTATGGAGATAAAATCTCTGATGAAGTTGTTGTTGCAAAAGTACTGAGGAGTCTACCTTCTAAATTCGACCATGTTGTGGCGGCTATTGAAGAGTCAAAGGATCTTGCAACATTTTCCTTTGATGAACTGATGGGCTCACTACAAGCACATGAAGCAAGAATCAACAGATCTCAGACTCAAGATGGAGAACGTGCATTTCAGATCCAAGGAGAACAAAGTAGATATTCCTTTGGTCGAGGAAGAGGTAGAGCATCATCTCGTGGTCGTGGTCGAGGGAGATCACAAAGGTCACTAGTTCAATGTGATCATTGTAAGAAGTTTGGTCATAAAGAAGAAGATTGTTGGACAAAGCAAAACCAAGCAAAGTACACCGAAGAGGAATTTGAAGAGAAGGAAGATTACTTGTTCATGACCCACATTCATCCGGTTGATGTTACAAAGGAGATATGGTATATAGACAGTGCATGTTCTAATCATATAACTGGTGTATGTGACAAGTTCAAAAGCCTGAACACGACAGGAAAATCACGTGTTCGTCTCGGCAATGGCCAACCAGTTGCGATAGAAGGAATAGGAGCTGTGACGGTTTGCATCGAAGGAAAGGATAAACTCATCAGTGATTTTCATTTTGCACCAGGTCTGGCCCACAATCTGATAAGTGTAGGCCAGTTAATTGAAAATGGATTGAAGGTAGAATTTGAAAATGATGCTTGTGTGGTAAAGAAACAAAATGGTGAAGTTCTATTATACTCAAAAATGACTGGAAATAGGATGTTTCCAGTAGATTTTTCACGAAAAGAAGGATATATGATGATGAGTAGCAAGGATGATAAGTCAAGATTATGGCAGTATCGATATGGTCATTTGTATGTAAAAGGTCTACAACTATTAACAAGCAAACAAATGGTGAACGGGCTGCTAACCATAAAAGATTCTACCCATGTGTGTGAAGGGTGTGTCTTGGGTAAGCAAACACGAAGATCCTTTCCGAAGGGGCAAGCAAGACGAGCAACAGAAAAACTGGAGATAGTATGTGCAGATATCTGTGGTCCAATGAGGATAGAATCACACTCAGGGAGTAAGTACTTCTTGCTTTTTATTGATGATTTCACTCGTATGTGTTGGGTCTACTTCATCAAAGCGAAATCTGAAGCTTTTGAGCACTTCAAAAAATTCAAAGCCCTTGTCGAAAAACAAGGAAGCAATGTAATCAAGATTCTAAGAACTGATAGAGGTGGTGAATTCATGTCAAAGGAATTCACTACATTATGTGAAGAAGAAGGAATAAGAAGAGAATTGACAGCTCCTTATACACCTGAGCAAAACGGAATCACATAGAGGAAGAACAAGACTATTGTTGAGATGACTCGATCAATGCTAAAAACAAATAAGTTGTCTAACTCATTTTGGGCAGAAGCGGTAGCCACAACTGTGTATCTCCTCAATTTATCACCCACCAAAGTAGTATGGAATAAAACACCTTTCGAAGCCTGGTATGAGTTCAAGCCCACTGTTGATCATTTGCGTGTTTTTGGCTGTTTATGCTATGCATTGGTCACCACAAATAGGCACAAGCTAGAAGAGAAGTCCAAGAAATACATCTTTGTGGGCTATTGTACAATGTCAAAGGCCTACAGGTTATTCGATCCTATAAATAAGAATATTGTTATCAGCCGTGATGTGATTTTTGAAGAATATTCAAGTTATGTGGATACATCGGTTCACACAAACTTAATGCCACAACCAAATTCATTTGAAAATGTAGAAGATGAAGTGCATGATCATCCGATCAATACACCCATGTCTCCTCCATCAAGTCCGACACCGAGCTCTACTCACTGTGAATCATCTTCTGCTACGCCCTCGAGGACCACACCTAGCTCTTCTGATGTGTCGTCTCCAGATACTCCACCACTCAGATATAGAAACTTGAATGACATTTATGATAGCATTCTAGCCCTGTTCGCTGGTGATCCACTCTCAGCAGATGTGGCACTTCAAGATGTTAACTGGAAGAAAGCAATGGAGGAAGAAATTATGGCGATCGAAAAGAACGAGACATGGGATCTGGTGGAACCTCAAGCTGGTAAGCATCCAATTCCTTTGAAATGGGTTTTTAAAAAAAGTTCAATGCGGATGGTAGTCTCCAAAAACATAAAGCAAGATTAGTTGCTTGTGGTTTTCGACAAGAACAGGGTGTAGATTTCAATGAAACATTCTCACCGGTGGTAAGAATTGAGACAATAAGGTTAATTCTTGCATTAGTTGCACAACAACAATGGGAAGTTTACCAGTTCGATGTTAAGTGGGCATTCTTAAATGGGGACCTAAAAGAAGAAGTTTTTGTTCAACAACCCGAAGGATTTATTGTTCCTGGGCAAGAAGGGAAGATATATAGGTTGAAGAAGGCATTATATGGGCTTAAACAAGCTCTGCGTGCATGGTATAGCAAGATTGACAACTTCTTTCGCTTCAATGGTTTTTAGAAAAGTCCTAGTGAACCTACCATGTATTTCAGGAAGCAAGGTGATGCAGGGATCATGTTAGTCAGTCTCTATGTTGATGACATGATCTACACCGGGTCGTCTAAAGAGCTCATTTATCAATTTAAAATGGAGATGATGAAGACGTTTGAAATGACAAACCTTGGAAAGCTACATTATTTTCTTGGGATCGATATAAAGCAAACAAACACTGGTATTTTTATTGCTCAAGAAAAATATGTATCAGACATGCTAAAGGGTCTCAACATGGAGAATATTGAACCAGTCACAACTCCTATGAACACCAATGAAAAGATAACATGTGAAGATGGCACAGGAATGACAGATCCACAAAATTACAGGAGCATAGTTGGGAGGTTAATCTACCTCACTCACACAAGACCAGACATAAGTTTTGTAGTGAGAGTAGTCTCAAGATTCATGCACAAACCCACAAAACAACACTATGGAGCTGTCAAAAGAATTATTCGTTACTTAGCTAGTACCAAGCACTATGGTATCTGGTATTTGAACTCGAAAAGGTTTGTGCTAAAAGGATACAGTGACAGTGATTGGGCGGGATCACAAGAAGACAAGAAGAGTACAATAGGGAATTGTTTCAGTACTGGGTCTGGAATAATTTCATGGCAGTCAAAGAAGCAAGCAACGGTAGCTTTATCATCAACTGAGGCGGAATATGTGGCGGTCACAATTACCGCGTGTCAAGCTGTGTGGTTACGAAAACTTATCGGTGATCTTATGTAGGAACAAAGGGAACCAACTGTGATTTACTGTGACAGTCAATCAACTGTTGCCATGACAAGAAACCCAGTTATGCATGGGCGTACCAAGCATATTGAAATTAAGCACCACTACATTCGACACTTGGTGGCAGCAGGTGTAATATGGGTGGAGTTCTGTCCTACTGAAGAACAATTGGCCGACATGTTCACTAAGGCTCTTCCGCCTGCACGTTTTCAGCGTCTCCGAGCTTGTATTGGCATTGGAAGCTTTGAATCAAAGGGGGGTGTTGAAGACTAATTCAAAGTTAGTGAAATAAGTGCTCTCGTGTGTGTGTCTTCATAACTATTGAAGTCTTTCATATTTCCTGCTTTTACTTTAGTCTTTTCATGTTTCCAGCATTTACTTTTTCAGTTGTAAGTGCTGCTATATATTGCAGCCTTCTGTTCTTTGTTTTTCACTGAATAATACACGAGAGCTTTTCAGCATTTTGCATTGTTCATTTGTTTTGAACCAACATGCACTAGGTAAAAACTTCTAATGCATGTTGCTAATTATAAAAAAAAAGGTTATGTGAGAAGATACTAGTGAAGATAAAAGGACTATCTATAATGTATATGGTACATTTATATATGTATAATGCACATTTCATTTTATATTTTAATCTTTCAATTTTATATAATAGATCTTTACTTGCAACCCCTTTATTTTGTAAAATGATATTTTTCATCATTCTATTTTTTAAAATATCACCTCTCCACTCACAACAAGAAATAATGCCAATATGGATGACATTTTTAGCGATGCCGGACTCTTTTAGCAAAGACATCGGGCAAACGCGTCTTTTTATCGTCGCTAAAGGTCATCGACATCACATAAGGTGTCGTCACCAATGTCTTTCCATCGGCGATCCAAGTGTTCCATAATAAAATTGGATCGTGACCACATGATTGTAGAATGATCCATCGGTTAGGGTCGTATCTCATAGTAGCTGAGTGTGGGCGGGAACCGTATCTCCTAGTTACATGTTATGTGTATGGAATGTGGTAGTTTGGGGAGACTCACTAAGCTTCGTGGTTACAATTTATAATTTTGGTTTCAGGTACTTTCGATAGCAAGGGGAAAAGCTCGGGATGATTGCGGTGCATACACCATTTGCTAGCCTGAGATGTTTTTACTCTGGTATGTTAGACAGATGTTTATGATATTATGAGATACATGATTTATGTTTTATATGATGTTTGGATGGTTATGGCTTTTATCAATGAATTAAAACGAAAATTTTGGATCGTATTTTTGGGATGTTTCAAGTGTTCTTTCGCGACATAGAGTCTCTTAGCTTGATTAAGTAAACTCTCGAAGTCACAAAGATTTCTATGTGATCCTTGAATGACAGAAATCAACATAGTTTTTCAATGAACTCATTCATCCAATCATATTTAACTACAACTTTAAAAGTTGTGTATTCTTATTTAGTAGTAGATCGTGTCATTATGTTTTGCTTGGACCTCATTCAAACTAAACTTACTCTTCACTCCACAATGAAGTCATAATCCAATTATAATTCATAATTATCTATATTTATTTAGAAATCAAAATCATATGTAGCTCTTTACATTAAGATTTTATTCTAAACTAATGTTGGATTAGTGTCTAAGTCCATAACTATTTTGGTATGTACTTGACCCGATGGTGCATGGTCCTTTTGGGTTGCCTTCACCAAAGCAACTTGATAGGATGAATTATGGAGAGAGCGAGGATTAATTATGATTTATTAATATATTATGAAAATAATATATTAAAGGAGAAATCATAATGTTTAATTAATATTTTCAAAAATTAATAAGAATTAAGTTTGTGGCTAAAAGACATTAATTAAACTTAAGGGACTAGAACTGTCAATTGTGTGATAGTTGAATATTGAGCTAATGGACTCCATATTAGAGGGGTGGACGAATTCTATGGGGAAACCCATTAGAAATCGTCCTAGGCCTTTAAGGAAGGAGTCAATGGGTTGCTTAGGGCTTAAGCATCCAAATTAGGGTTTCCTTGTTAGATAACCCTAATAGCCTCACTATTTAAAGAACCCTTGAGACTCAAAAACGTGGTGAACTTGTTCCTTAGGGTTTCCACACGTTTTGGGCAGCCTCCCCTCTCCTTATTCTTCATCCTCTTGCTCTTGGTGTTTGTAAGCCATTAGAGGAGTGCCAATTGTGACTCTAAGCTTTCTAAAGTCATTGTAAGGAGGAATTGAGATTGTTATTGCTACATAACAATCAAAGTTAATTCTCTAAACCCTAATTTCAGTTTATAATATGTTAGACCTAGATTGTAAGTCTTGGATACATTGCATGTACAATAGAGAAACCTAGATCTAGGCATTAGGGTTTGCATGAGCACATAGGATGTTCTTATGGCTAAAACCCATCAGTGGTATCAGAGCCTAGATTGGTTTCTATTGTATTGATGCCTTGGTTATTTGTTCAAGATTCAAAAATCGATTTTTGGCCCCCCTGTCTGATGAACTCGGCGAGTCCATAGAGGAACTTGGCGAGTTCGAGCGTCAGAAGGAGGCAATTTCGGCATTTCTTGCTGTTTTGCTTGAGGATACTTGCCTTAATTGTTTTGGGTCTTTAATATTCGAATTTTATGTTATATTTGAGTATATCCGTGATTAAACAAAAGATATTTACCAATTGATTAGATAATAATTTCCTTATATGATTAAAGATTGATTATTTGTATTAATTGGGTAACTTATCTTGCAAGAAATTGAAATTAGATCAAATATAGATAATTACAAAATTAATTGTTTAATTTCTATTATTTGTTATTTGATCCTTGTGTTGTGAAAAAGTTTCAATTGTGCCCATGTATGTTTTATGGTTTAAATTTGAACTTAAAGGTTTTGTTTTGAAATTTAAATATTTGAAACCCTAATGTTTTGAAATGTCTCAAAACTTGCCCTCAAGTTTTGGAATTTAAAAGTTGATTAAAAGTTTAATTTAGAAATGTTAAATTCTAAAACCCTAGTATTGTTTTGAAAAGTTCATATCACACCCTTATGGTTTATTAATTAATTAAAGTGTATAATTATTAAATTAGATCACCTAGTATTTTAAAAGTGTAAAATACACCCTATACTATATATATCATTAAAATTCTAATATTATATATGTATGAGGAAAGTGTCAAGTCTTACCGTTAGTAGGCCTCATTCACGAAGCTAGTCTATAAGGGATGTTTAAGGAAATTGCCTATAAATGGCGATTGAATGGGTATCCACTCTTACCCACCGCACTCTTGACTAGTGGAGGGTCGTTAGCCGAACGGGTAGGATAGGACATAAACCTTCCATTATAAGTATAATAAAGTACAAAAGTAACTAAATGTTTTTACAAATTCCCAATCTTAGTTACTCTAGGAAAAAGTGAATTGATGCAATTCCATGAAATTACACTTTGTACCCTTGCGAAGACGTTAGTGGAGCGTGTGTGGTTAACCGGCACACTAAATGGGTCTAAGCAAAGGTAGCAAAGGGTGACTCAATGTTTGTCATAGTTCGGTGGAGCGTGTGTGGTTAACCGGCACATCGAATAGGTGACTATAACATATGGGGGCACCATGTAAGTTTGCAGGGTTATTGACACCCGCTTTGTGATCCTCGGCATCCCAGTCACAAACTAGAGGGGCATATCGAGATTTAAACATGCCATTGAAAAGTTCAATGAATCTCAAAGGATTTAGGAGTTTTCAAAGCATTTAAAACTTAATCTGTTTTTTGTTTTTCATGGTGGAAATTGATAAATCGTCATTTACCTACCTTCAAATATTCTGCAACTAGATTACGACATCCATTTTCTAGGTTGTAGCGTATTGTGTTGGGTCCTAGCCTTAATATCTCATTTGGGTGATTTATTAAGGACTCAATCAATCAACTAACTTGAATTTAATTTTCTCATGTTTTGTAGATGTCAAAGTACGACAACTATAGTCTTCCCAAATCCCGTGGAACAAGTTTTTCACTTGAAGATGATATTCCACGATTCGATCGAGGAACACGAGATCATGCTTCACTTCCTCCACCTCCTCCAATTATTCTCCCTAACCCACAAGTTCTAAGGCTTGAAAAGTTCAAGCTCACTCAAGCCCTTTTGGCAAGTAAACACGAAGAAGGAAATTCGGTGTGTGCACACGTCCTAGAGATGAAGTCACACATTGATAGGTTAAGAATGTTGGGATTCGTTGTCTGTGAGGAGCTGGCTGTTGACTGGGTTCTTCAGTCGCTTCCTATCTCATATAGTGAGTTCGTAAGAGAGTACTATGTGTGTTGGATTAGGTGTCTAAGCCCATAACTATAATTGGTATGTACTTGAATTGATAGCAGCACAGTCCTTTTGGGTTGCCCTCAAACCTAGCAACCGGACAAGGAAATTATGAAAGGAGAGATATTAATTTATTATAAGATTAATAATTTAATATAAATGAATTTATTAATATGTTAAAAGATTAATATATTAATAAGAAATCATTTTGTTTAATTAATTGGTAGCCAGAAATTAATTAGAATTAATTTTGGGGTTAAAAGAATTAATTATAAGGTATAGGGACTAGTTTGCAATTATCTAATAGTTGAGTGAAAGGCTCTAGAACCCCCTTGGATAATGTGACAACCCCAAATTTATTGTCGTTACAAACCCCATCATCACTAACGGAATACGTCGCTATATGTATATTTTCTGTGATATTTGGAATCGTCAATAAACAATTATCTAATTTTTTATATGTCTTGATATAATCATAGTAAATATAACTTGTATGTGTTAACCCCGTTTAACCAAATAGAGTTATATTACTTTTCAACCACTTCACCCGGGTAAAAAGTTTTAACCCCGTTAAACTTTAGCATCGGGTAGCCGTGTATCGGGTGCAATACCCGAGACATATATGAACAAATGGGCACTACATTTAAGCTCTTTTACCACACCTTCACTCTCTCTCACTACTTTCTCTCTCTAGACCCGAACCCGACTCCAAAACCGCAAATTCCGGCTTCCAAACGTAAGGATTTATTCCCTATCTTATTCTAAACATACTTCATAATAATTAGAGGCCAAAAATCATAGAAAACAAGGATCAAAAGGGAGTTTACGGCCTAAGAAGCCCCTTAAGCCGTAAACACCTAAAAACTTGCCAAAAGTCCTGTTTTTCCTTCCTTTAAGCTCATATACTAGTTAAGGGATTTACCTAGGGGAGTTTGGACATTAAAACATAAAGAATTGTGGCCTAAAGAGGAGTTTACGGCCCAAGCTTATGCTTAGGCCGTAAACACCCAAAAATCTTGGATTTATGCCCCAAAAACTCATCTAGGGTGTTTAGTAATTTAGCCTTGACACTAGGAAACGTTTAAGTACATCAAACAACACCATTTGAGGAAAAGAAGTGGAGTTTACGACCAAGCCTAAGCTTGGGCCGTAAACACCCAAAAATTTATGTCAAACAAGTCCCAAAACTTATCTAGGGCATGTAAGGAAATTAGCTAAGGCCCTAGGAAGTGTGTTGTACCATTAAACATCTCATTTTGATGCCAAATGAAGAGTTTACGGCCAAGGCTATGCTTGGGCCGTAAACTCCCCAATATTTATGCCAAAATGTCCCAAAACTCCTTATAAGGCCTTCTAGTATTATTCTAAGATGAAGGAAGGGGTGTTGTACCATTTAAACAACCCTTTTGAGGGATTAAAAGGAGTTTACGGCCTAAGAACAAGCCTTGGCCGTAAACTCCCCAAAATGTCACCAAATGAGAGTTTAAACCCTCCATATTAGTTCAAGACACTTGTTAGTAAATTAGGGAAGTGAAATAAGGCATTAAACTTGCATTTTGGAGGACCACATGAGCTTACGGCCAAGCCTAGGGGGCTTACGGCCGTAAACTCCCAAGGAGTGGCCTTTGGACCGTAAACTCCAAGGGAGTGAGCTCATGGACCCTCCCGTAAATCATTCTTGGCCTTGTACCACTCCCGGGAACCCCCATTCTAGGCCCTAAAACCCCGAAACAATGCTAGAATGTCCAAATACTATAATGAAAAGCATAAGATGATTAACTTCTTGTAAAATACATATTTCATATGACATTAGGGTCCTAAAAGGTGCTCAAGTCGTTAATTGGTACCAAACGCTCAACCGACACTTTTACCCGATTTACCCGATTCACCCGATTTACGCGATTTCAGGTGAGTTCATACCCCTTTAATGAACCTTTCAAATGTTTTAAATGTTTTAGGGGGGAGATACAAGTTGCTTATATATGTTTATGGAAAGTTTTACAGAACGATTTTTCCATGTTACGAGGATTAATCACATGTGATTCACTATCCTTAATTCAAATCACATGTGATTTATCACTATGCCTTATAAACAAATTTATACATTTTCAAAACTATTTTTGGACAAGCAAGCCAGATTTTAAATGTTCTTTTGGTAAATACTTTATTAAATCAGTTTATTTATAGAATGTAACCATTCTGATATATTTACATAAGTAAGACTAGGAGGACTTAGGACCGATATCTCGCCTTATTTCCTGTTCTTGTTTGATTGTGGGCTTAGGGTAGTAGTTATCCGTCCGACTGTCGTTGATTTCTTAGTTATATAACTTGTATATTAGTATGGGACACGAATGTTTCTCTTTTCACTAAATACTAAAGTCACTAACATGTCAAGACCCATCCACACTAAGTTAACTATAATAGGTATAGTTAATGTTGCTACTGCTAATGCTCGTTAGAGTCACTACTCTTGATGCTATAATACTCACTATTACCAGACAATACACTAGTAAGAGAATAGCCTATGATCAATACTAAAAGATTTCTACACTATAACAAAAGAGAAAACACTAAACAAACAATAATATACTAATCCACTACGAGTTACTCTATTCGCTACCCACTACGGCCGGAGTTTTCCGACTGGAAGACGACACTACATGTATAGATCTATACGGGGCAAACGCTATTATATCCCGACTGTTAATTTCAGTCCGCGCCGTGCAGGCCCAGGGATGCCACTACTTCACTATACTGTGCGTGACTGGGAAGGTCTTGGGATCCTCTATTATCCTCACTATTAGTAATATGCAAGGAATACACTATAACTACTCTAAAATACTACATTAAACACTAAACTACATCCCGAAGTAAGTAAGTTTCTAACATTAAAGGGAGCTTGCACCTCGATCACTGATTATGGGCTTAACCTATTCTATCACATTACTATTTGGGGATTTCTAATATACTTTTACATTAAACTGTTTTCAAAAATGGAGAATGCATACTTTTCATACATTACACTTACAATGTATTTTCTGGAAAATATAGGATTTTCTAGGCTTTCTACTGCTTATAAATATAAATAGCACATTTTTCGTACTATTGCTTTTATACAAAAACTCACACTAAACTCTTATGAACTCACCAGCGTTATGCTGATATTCGTTTTCAAAATAACTTGTATCTTCAGGTCAAAGATAGACAGGTACAGACGCAACATTTTTGGAGAAGGTGGAGCATACAAGACCCATCTCTTATTTTTGAATTACTTTTGGTGTTTGTTGAACAATATAAAACACTCTTGTAATTAACTTCACTATGCAAATGAAATGGTTGTATGTTTCTTGTTTTTACTATTATGCAACTGTGATGATACTGTACATGACGTCCTCCACCCCGAAACGTATTCCGCCGTTATCGGTTTTGAGGTGTGACAGATTGGTATCAGAGCATTGTTTATAGTGAATCAAGTATATCAACCTATAAAAGATATACGAACTATAAATACTTCGGGACTAAAACACTCTGACCAAAAATATATACTGTTAAGTATCTAAAAGATCTAACTAAGTGTATATATATATATATATATATATATATATATATATATATATATATATATACACACACACATCACTATAAAACACCGAAGTCAGTATCATCCTAGAACAAAACGAAAATATTAAGATTGTTGGACAGCACAATTGGGTTTAGAGACATATAGTCACATTCAGGGTGATGTAGCCTGATCAACTACGTTTTCCTGAGAGTGACTAGCATGTGCCTAAGTTTGGTTGTGATGTTGCAACAAGTCTAAAACTTACCAACAATATCATAATAACGCTACCATAAGAATACTATAGGAGTATTCTGTATCTCTAGATTATACGTACATGATAACAAAAAGGGGTCGTTACTAGTAGGACAATAGTTGCTAAGTGGATACATCACGATTACATGTGATTAGGGCGTTATAGACTCAGAATCTGCAGCCTTTGCTTCATTCCCTGTTCTTGTTTGATTGGGGGTCTGAAGTTAGGGTGGTTTATTCGAAGGACTATCTTGCTTCGGTTACATGTAATCGGTATGCACTATGCAAGTATTGGGTCGACTAATAATGATTCATTCTATAAGTATCTTAGAATAGTACGTCTATTAATCCTCTTTTCCCCCTTTCTCGCGTAGATAGCATGGCTGGCTTCCACCTACCCGGCGATCCGTACTTTCCGAATCAGGGCAATGGAGGACGGCTCGAAGAGGAGTCAGACGACAATCACCCGATTCCTTTGGATGATCATCATGCTGAAGGCTTCTCGGATAGCTCGAGCTCCGAGCCAGAAGTCAACAACCAACCTCCTGAAGCCCCGAACCCTAACCCTCGTCCGGCATTTCAGGGCCACACCCCTAAGTGGGCAATATCCTTGCACCGATGGAGCGAGGAGCAGGGTCAGCCCTTGCCTTACAATGGAGACCGAAGCTTCTACAACGTAGGCGAAGGAGGATCAGCAGATCGGGTTCTGCCCATCATGATCCGAAGGATTGCCAGGAATGTTGAGCAAAGTCAAGCTGCTATTGGTCGAGTCGTAGAAGTGGATGCCAACTCAAATCTCAACACCAACGAGGCTCTACAGCATCAGCTGGCTGCATCCCGAGCTGAAGTTAGGGAACTCCGAGCACGCCAAAGGACTCATGAGCGACACCTTCAAGAAGTTATGCGTCAACTAGCGGATCTGAGGATTCGCCCAACAAGCAACTGTCGCTAGTAGAAGACGTCTAGTTACCTCACTCTTTTGTTTAAAGGACTAGCCTTTTATCTCTATGTTCCGTAGGTCTCTTGTCTGTAAACATTCCTAGTTTAAAAGTACTCTAGTTGAACCTCTAAACTGCCAACATTTTCTCCATGGTATGATGTAAGACCTACTGCTAGGTCAATTTTCATGAACTTGTGTTGCATCATTAATACCAGTATATTGGCAGTTGATTACTCTCTTGCTATGACTCTCATACTGATCTTGGATTATGTTGATTTAATCCATGAAACACTCTGTTCATATTCGCAATAGGCTCTTACTATTGCTATCATTTCTATGGTTTTCCAGTGAAGGATGCCTCCTAGAAAGCGTCCAAACCGAGGAAGACCAGCTACTCAAACCCCTCCCCCACCACCTCCTCCTCCTCAGTTCGATCCGGTGTTGTTCCAAACGGCTGTGACTGCGGCCGTAACAGCAGCCATGGCCCAAATGAACTCGGGTGATGTGAGCGGTGGGAATTCTAGATTTGGTGAAGTCCACCAACGAGTGCAGGGGTGCACTTATAAGGACTTCATGAATTGTAAACCTGCCTTCTTTGATGGTACCGGAGGGATCCTGGCATTGTCCCAATGGTTCGAAAGAACCGAAGTTGTATTCGAGATGTGCTCTTGTCCCGAAGAGAGCAAAATCAAGTTCGCTACTGCTACCCTGACTAACAGGGCCTTATCATGGTGGAACGGCCATGTCAACGCACTCTCCTTGGTCACAGCCAATGCCATGGGCTGGGACACTCTAAAAGATCTTATGAGAGGAGAGTACTGCCCTAGGGGCGAAGTTTAGAAGCTTGAGGAAGAACTCTGGAACCTCAAGATGAAGGGGACCGACATAACGGCTTATACGGCCAGGTTTTGTGACTTGGCGGCTATGTGTCCCAACATGAACCCCTTTGAAAGCAAGAAGATTGAACGATACATCTGGGGTTTAGTGCCCCCGTATCGAGGAAATGTTCTGGCCTCACGCCCTACCACTTTTGACAGCGCCAAGGAATTGGCCCAGAGTCTGATCAACCACGAAATCTCCTCCACTCCAGCAACAACAACCACTGCACCATCCGGATCGTCTGACAGAAAAAGGAAACGATGGGATAAGAAGAAAGGCAAGAAAACTCAAACCGCCTCCAAGGACCAGCAAATTGTGGCGGTCCATGCTGCCACCACCCCAGCCGCACCAGCTGCTCCAGCCCCACCAAAAGCTTACAGTGGAAACTTGCCTAAGTGTCCCAAGTGCCCTTTCCACCACAACGGCCCTTGCCGTGAATTGCAGTGTTCCAACTGCGGCCGAAAGGGCCATACTGTCCGATTTTGCAAGGCCCCTCCCAAACCTATCACACAGGTTCCTGGTACGGGAGTGACCCCAAATTGTTATGGCTGCGGCGAAGCGGGCCATTTTAAGAAGAACTGTTCGAAGACTGCAAATGCTGGGGGAACTGGAAGGTTACTCGCTATCGGTCACAATGAGGCGGTAGCTGATCCCACGGTGGTCACGGGTACGTTTCTTCTCAACAACTCTTATGCCTGTGTCTTATTCGATAGTGGTGCAGAAAGAAGCTTCATAAATCAAAACTTTAAACACTTACTCAAACAAACCTCTCAACCACTAAAAGAAACATTCGTCGTAGAAATGGCTAATGGGAAGACAGAAAGCTCTAATGAAATCTATATAGGTTGTACTCTCACGTTAGATGATCACCCCTTTTTAATCGATCTTATACCAGTCTCAATCAAAAATTTCGATGTCATTGTTGGTATGGATTGGTTAAGTCTTCACTACGCCGATATCCTATGCTCCGACAAAGCCATTCGCCTGAACCTTCCGAATCGCGAAACCCTATTGATATACGGAGATAAGCCAAGTACGAGCCTTCGTATCATCTCTAGTATCCAGGCTCAGAAATACTTGCGCAAGGAATATCGCGCCTTTCTTGCTCACGTGGTCGACACTAACCAGAAATCGAAAGATCCAAAAGACATTCCGGTAGTATGTGATTTCCCTGATGTCTTCCCGGAGGATCTTCCAGGCCTACCTCCCAAACGACAGGTTGAATTCAGAATCGACCTAATCCTAGGAGCTACCCCCGTAGCTAAGTTGCCCTACCGTCTAGCGCCCGCCGAAATGCAAGAACTCTCCGGTCAACTCAACGAACTGCTCAACAAGGGCTTTATAAGACCAAGCTTCTCACCTTGGGGAGCTCTGGTCTTGTTCGTGAAGAAAAAGGACGGATCGTTTCGGATGTGCATCGATTATAGGGAACTCAATAAACTCACGGTCAAAAATCGCTATCCTCTCCCTCGTATCGACGATCTATTCGACCAACTCCAAGGAGCAAGTTACTTCTCCAAGATTGATCTTAGATCCGGGTATCATCAGTTACGGGTGCTTGAGGAAGATGTCCCGAAGACAACCTTTCGAACCCGATACGGGCATTTTGAGTTCGTAGTGATGCCCTTTGGGCTGACTAACGCCCACGCAGTATTCATGGACTTGATGAATAGGGTATGTCGTCCATATCTAGATCAGTTCGTCATCGTCTTTATTGATGACATACTTGTCTACTCCCGGAGCGAGGAAGAGCACAGAAATCATTTACGATTAGTCCTGGAAACGCTGCGATCCGAGAAGTTGTATGCGAAGTTCTCTAAGTGCGAGTTTTGGATCCGAAGAGTTGAATTCTTAGGGCACGTGGTCAGTGAAGACGGAATCCACGTGGACCCCTCCAAAATTAAAGCTATTGAGAACTGGTCAGCACCGAAGACGCCTACAGAAATTCGTCAATTTCTAGGCCTCGCTGGCTACTACCGCAGATTCATCCAAAACTTCTCTCGAATTGCGAAGCCTCTCACTATGCTAACTTAGAAGGGTGTATCATTCGACTGGGAAGAGAAACAGGAGAAGGCATTTCAGACCCTGAAGCGAGCCCTATGCACCGCACCAGTATTATCCCTTCCCGAAGGGACAGAAGATTCCGTCGTATACTGTGATGCATCCAATCAGGGGCTCGGTTGTGTCTTGATGCAACGAGGCAAGGTTATCGCCTATGCCTCGAGACAGCTAAAGAACCATGAAGTGAACTACACTACTCACGACCTCGAGTTAGGAGCGGCCGTCTTCGCACTAAAAATCTGGAGACACTACTTGTATGGGACGAAGAGTGTGGTGTACACTGATCATAAAAGCCTCCAACATATACTGAACCAAAAAGAACTCAACATGAGACAGCGTCGATGGGTCGAGCTACTTAACGATTACGACTGTGAAATTAGATATCATCCGGGGAAAGCCAAAGTAGTAGCTGACACTCTGAGTAGAAAGGAATATTCCGGTCGAAGGACCAAGTCGTTGACAATGACTATCCATTCGCATCTATCCACACAGATCAAAGCGGCTCAGCTAGAAGCCTTAAAGCCCGAGAACGTGATAGGAGAATCCCTGCGCGGAATGGATAAAAATCTGGAGGTCAAGGGTAACGGAGCCTACTACTTCATGGACCGAATCTGGACTCCACGCCATGGAGGTTTCAGAGACTTGATTATGAAGGAAGCACACAACACTCGTTACTCCGTTCACCCGGGTTCAAGATGTATCTGGATCTCAAAAAGCTATACTGGTGGCCGAACATGAAAGCGGATATCGCTACCTTTGTAAGTAAGTGCCTTACTTACGCGAAGGTCAAAGTCGAATATCAAAAGCCATCAGGACTCCTCCAACAACTGGAGGTACCAGAATGGAAGTGGGAGCGAATCACAATGGACTTTATCACCAAGCTGCCAAAGACAGCAGGTGGATTAGATACCATCTGGGTCATCGTTGACAGGTTGACCAAGTCTGCACACTTTCTACCCATCAAGGAGACGGACAAGATGGAGAAGCTCACTAGAACATATATAAAAGAAATAGTGCGACTACATGGCGTCCCTATATCTATTATATCAGACAGAGATAGTAGATTCACCTCTAGATTTTGGCAATCATTGCAAAAGGCACTAGGGACGAGGTTGGACATGAGTACAGCCTACCATCCGCAGACTGACGGACAAAGTGAGAGGACGATCCAAACCTTAGAAGACATGCTGCGAGCTTGTGTGATCAACTTCGGGAAATCGTGGAATACACACTTGCCTCTTGTGGAATTTTCCTACAACAATAGTTATCATACGAGCATCAAGGCAGCTCCATTCGAAGCCCTCTACGGCCGGAAGTGCAGATCCCCTTTGTGCTGGGCTGAGGTGGGAGACACTCAGTTAGCTAAAGGACGAGTTCCTGACAGCGCCCTCACTGGTCCGGAGATCATTCGAGAGAAGACCGAGAAGATTGTGCAGATACGTGAACGACTAAAAGCCGCTAGGGATCGGCAGAAAAGCTACGCCGACAAACGAAGAAAACCCTTGGAATTCCAGGTGGGAGACCGAGTCCTTTTGAAGGTATCGCCCTGGAAAGGCACGATACGCTTCGGAAAGCGTGGAAAGTTAAACCCAAGGTACATAGGGCCTTTTGAGATTCTCCCCAGAATCGGCCCTATAGCTTACAAACTAAACTTACCCCACGAGCTAAGTAACATACATCCTACCTCCCACGTCTCAAACTTGAAGAAATGTCTGTCTGACGAGACTCTCGTGATTCCCCTCGATGAGATCGAGGTCAATGAGAGCCTCAACTTCGTGGAAGAGCCTACGGAGATTATGGATCGTGAAGTAAAACGAACGAAACAAAGCCGCATCCCAACTGTGAAGGTTCGGTGGAACGCCAAGCGAGGACCGGAATTCACTTGGGAGCGCGAGGACCAAATGAAACTCAAATATCCCCATCTCTTCGCTTAGTAGTATTGTAATTCCTATATGTATGAATTCTAAATTTCGGGACGAAATTCCCCTAAGAGGGGGATGATGTGACAACCCCAAATCTATTGTCGTTACAAACCCCATCATCACTAACGGAATACGTCGCTATATGTATATTTTCTGTGATATTTGGAGTCGTCAATAAACAATTATCTAATTTTTTATATGTCTTGATATAATCATAGTAAATATAACTTGTACGTGTTAACCCCGTTTAACCAAATAGAGTTATATTACTTTTCAACCACTTCACCCGGGTAAAAAGTTTTAACCCCGTTAAACTTTAGCATCGGGTAGCCGTGTATCGGGTGCAATACCCGAGACATATATGAACAAATGGGCACTAAATTTAAGCTCTTTTACCACACCTTCACTCTCTCTCACTACTTTCTCACTCTAGACCCGAACCCGACTCCAAAACCGCAAATTCCGGCTTCCAAACGTAAGGATTTATTCCCTATCTTATTCTAAACATACTTCATAGTAATTAGAGGCCAAAAATCATAGAAAACAAGGATCAAAAGGGAGTTTACGGCCTAAGAAGCCCCTTAGGCCGTAAACACCTAAAAACTTGCCAAAAGTCCCGTTTTTCCTTCCTTTAAGCTCATATACTAGTTAAGGGATTTACCTAGGGGAGTTTGGACATTAAAACATAAAGAATTGTGGCCTAAAGAGGAGTTTACGGCCCAAGCATATGCTTAGACCGTAAACACCCAAAAATTTATGTCAAACAAGTCCCAAAACTTATCTAGGGCATGTAAGGAAATTAGCTAAGGCCCTAGGAAGTGTGTTGTACCATTAAACATCTCATTTTGATGCCAAATGAAGAGTTTACGGCCAAGGCTATGCTTGGGCCGTAAACTCCCCAATATTTATGCCAAAATGTCCCAAAACTCCTTATAAGGCCTTCTAGTATTATTCTAAGATGAAGGAAGGGGTGTTGTACCATTTAAACAACCCTTTTGAGGGATTAAAAGGAGTTTACGGCCTAAGAACAAGCCTTGGCCGTAAACTCCCCAAAATGTCACCAAATGAGAGTTTAAACCCTCCATATTAGTTCAAGACACTTGTTAGTAAATTAGGGAAGTGAAATAAGGCATTAAACTTGCATTTTGGAGGACCACATGAGCTTACGGCCAAGCCTAGGGGGCTTACGGCCGTAAACTCCCAAGGAGTGGCCTTTGGACCGTAAACTCCAAGGGAGTGAGCTCATGGACCCTCCCGTAAATCATTCTTGGCCTTGTACCACTCCCGGGAACCCCCATTCTAGGCCCTAAAACCCCGAAACAATGCTAGAATGTCCAAATACTATAATGAAAAGCATAAGATGATTAACTTCTTGTAAAATACATATTTCATATGACATTAGGGTCCTAAAAGGTGCTCAAGTCGTTAATTGGTACCAAACGCTCAACCGACACTTTTACCCGATTTACCCGATTCACCCGATTTACGCGATTTCAGGTGAGTTCATACCCCTTTAATGAACCTTTCAAATGTTTTAAATGTTTTAGGGGGGAGATACAAGTTGCTTATATATGTTTATGGAAAGTTTTACAGAACGATTTTTCCATGTTACGAGGATTAATCACATGTGATTCACTATCCTTAGTTCAAATCACATGTGATTTATCACTATGCCTTATAAACAAATTTATACATTTTCAAAACTATTTTTGGACAAGCAAGCCAGATTTTAAATGTTCTTTTGGTAAATAATTTATTAAATCAGTTTATTTATAGAATGTAACCATTCTGATATATTTATATAAGTAAGACTTGGAGGACTTAGGACCGATATCTCGCCTTATTTCCTGTTCTTGTTTGATTGTGGGCTTAGGGTAGTAGTTATCCGTCCGACTGTCGTTGATTTCTTAGTTATATAACTTGTATATTAGTATGGGACACGAATGTTTCTCTTTTCACTAAATACTAAAGTCACTAACATGTCAAGACCCATCCACACTAAGTTAACTATAGTAGGTATAGTAAATGTTGCTACTGCTAATGCTCGTTAGAGTCACTACTCTTGACGCTATAATACTCACTATTACCAGACAATACACTAGTAAGAGAATACCCTATGATCAATACTAAAAGATTTCTACACTATAACAAAAGACAAAACACTAAACAAACAATATTATACTAATCCACTACGAGTTACTCTATTCCCTACCCACTACGCCCGGAGTTTTCCGACTGGAAGACGACACTACATGTATAGATCTATACGGGGCAGACGCTATTATATCCCGGCTGTTAATTTCAGTCCGTGCCGTGCAGGCCCAGGGATGCCACTACTTCACTATACTGTGCGTGACTGGGAAGGTCTTGGGATCCTCTATTATCCTCACTATTAGTAATATGCAAGGAATACACTATAACTACTCTAAAATACTACATTAAACACTAAACTACATCCCAAAGTAAGTACGTTTCTAACACTAAAGGGAGCTTGCACCTCTATCACTGATTATGGGCTTAACCTATTCTATCACATTACTATTTGGGGATTTCTAATATACTTTTACATTAAACTGTTTTCAAAAATGGAGAATGCATACTTTTCATACATTACACTTACAATGTATTTTCTGGAAAATATAGGATTTTCTAGGCTTTCTACTGCTTATAAATATAAATAGCACATTTTTCGTACTATTGCTTTTATACAAAAACTCACACTAAACTCTTATGAACTCACCAGCGTTATGCTGATATTCGTTTTCAAAATAACTTGTATCTTCAGGTCAAAGATAGACAGGTACAGGCGCATCATTTTTGGAGAAGGTGGAGCATACAAGACCCATCTCTTATTTTTGAATTACTTTTGGTGTTTGTTGAACAATATAAAACACTCTTGTAATTAACTTCACTATGCAAATGAAATGGTTGTATGTTTCTTGTTTTTACTATTATGCAACTGTGATGATACTGTACATGACGTCCTCCACCCCAAAACGTATTCCGCCGTTATCGGTTTTGGGGTGTGACAGATAAGGGTGGACGAAATCTTTAGGGGAAACCCTAATAATTTCGTCCATAGGGGCTTTGATAAGGCCCTTGGGTTTGCTTAGGCCCTAAGCAAAGGATAACTAGAGTTTTCCCTAAACCCTAGATCCCTCAGCTATATAAGGAGCCTCCTGGTTCATGTTTTGGCCACTCTTTTCTCTTGAAGAAACCCTAAGGGCCGAAATTTTGAATACTCCCTCTCCCGTCTCTCCTCTACTTTCTTTCTTGCTAGTTTGGGTGTGATTCAATTAGAGGCATTACACTTGTGGTGCTAAGCTTCCAAGAAGATCAAGATCAAGATCAAGGGAATTATCAATTGTTTACTATAACAATTGAAAGGTATGTAATTACTAAACCCTAGTTTGTAAATTTCGATTATAGCCTCTCTCCTCTAGGGTTCTTGTTTTGCAATTCAAAGTTGTATGTTCAATAGATAAAACATAGATCCAAAGTAGGTTGCATGTGAACTTAGGAATTGTTTTCTAGTTTATTTGTTTTACCTAAAACCCATAAGTGGTATCAGAGCCATTGTTTGTTTTAAATTGAATTGTTATAATTGTTGAATTGCAAATTAGGGTTTATAGCTATTAAACCCTAAAGGCCATTTTTTCGATTTTTAGGGTTGTGGATTAAAGGGTTTTTGAAAACCCTAGCCTCCAAAGAACCCTAATCGAAATTAGGGTTAGGGTTTTGAAAACCCTAGCCTCCTCCCTTGAAAATTTTGAAATATGCTATAAAGATTAGGGTTTCTTTGTTTTGGATACTAGTTGCCTTATTGGATAATTGAGAAAAATAAGGAAATTATCCTATCCCCATATTTTCGAAATCTAGAAGGGATATGGATGAGGATTAAATTAATTGTTTAATTTAATTAGATAATCCTTACAAGATTTAATAAATTAATTAAAAGTTAATTAATAGATAAATATTAAATCTAATTACTTGGTTTATTTAAATTTAAAATTTAATAGTTTAAATTTCGAAAATTTATATAAACCCTTGGAGTTTTAAAATGTTTTAAAACACACCTTATATATATTATAATTAAAAGTTAAATATTATATATGTATAAGAAAATGGCCAGTCAAATAGCTAGTATGCCTCATTCACGAAGCTAGTCTATAAGGGGGTATAAGGAAACTGCCTATAAAATGGTAGTTGAATGGGTGTCCACTCTCACCCACCGCTTCCTTGATTAGTGGAGAGTCGTTAGCATAACGGATTTGATAGGACAACTACTTCTCATTAAAAGTATAATGCTATTAAAGAAAGTACTAGAACATTATTTTTCAAAATCTTAACTCTAGTTACTTTAGGAAAAATGTGAAAAGTATGCTAATCCATGAAATTGCACATTATGCTTTATTGGTCGTTAGTGGAGCGTGTGTGGTTAACCGGCACACTAAAAGGCACTAATAAAGAGTAGTAATGGGTATCTTATAATTATCATTTTGATGGAGCGTGTGTGGTTTACCGGCACATCAATAGTTAATGATAAAGACAATAAGGTTAACAAGCACATTTGCCTGGTTATTCACATCTAGTTTGTGATCCTCGGTATCCCAGTCACAAATAGTAAAGCATAATCCGAGATTAAAACATGCCATTAAATAGTTTTAATGTATCTCAAAAGAATTAGGAATTTCACTTCGTTTATTTTGTCTAATGGTGGAATTAGTGAATCGTCATTCACCTACCTTTATGAGATTTGAACTTGGATCTCGGCATCCCATTTCTAAGTTGTAAATCGTCATAGTTGGGTTCTAACCTTGATATGGTATCTTTGGGTTATTATATTGAGGTGTCTTGGAATCTAACTAAAACTATCTTTCTTTTCAGATGTCTACTCCTGGAAACACTTCTGCTTCATCATCCTCCAGCCACAACTTCTCTCTACTAAACATCTGCTCCAAAGTCGTTATGGATGGCTCCAACTATAACGATTGGATGCGTAACATCAAGATGGCGCTTAGATTTGAGGACAAAGAGTATGTCCTTGAAAAGGAGCTCAAAGAATTTGATGAGTCAAAAGCCACTCCCGAAGAGTATGCTGCCTACAAGAAACACTATGATGATGCTACCAAAGTGGCATGCATCATGGTTGCAACCATGTCCCCAGAATTGCAGAGGTACTATGAGGACTACTGGCCTTATGAGATGAACAAGTACCTTATGGAAAAGTACCATAAGCGAGCTCGTCAAGAAAATTTTGAGGTAGTCAAGTCACTCATGGCTTGCAAGATGAAAGAGGGGGAATCGGTTGTATCTCATGTGCAAAGAATGCAACGCTACATAGAGCGTTTGGTCAAGCTCAACATTCACTTCAATGAGGAATTGACCATTGACATGGTCTTGAACTCGTTGCCTGATTGTTATGGTCAGTTTATCTTAACTTACCATTTGAACAACACTGAGCAGACTTTGGCCCAATTGCACAACTTGTTGCAGACAGTTGAGGCAGGGATGAAGGGTAAAAGTATACCCTCCACACCTGCAAGTGCCCCTGTCTTGGCCATTGGACAGGGAAAGGGGAAGAAGAGGAAAGGTCCTCCTAAGCAAAACTGGAAGAGCAAGGCTCAAGCTGTGTCATCTAGTAATGGCCCGAAGGCTAAGCCCAATGGTTCCACTCCCCATGTTTCTGATCCAAAAGAGGCCATTTGCTTTTACTGCAATCAAAAGGGGCATTGGAAGAGATCTTGCCCATAATATCTGCAAGATATCAAGGATGGCAAAGTGAAGCCATCCTCGGCAGGTATTTACACTATTTCTGCTAATAACTCATTATCTTCTCGTTCATGGGTCCTTGATACAGGATGTGGTTTTCATATCTGTTCTGATTTGCAGGGGCTAAAGGAAAGTGAGGAGATAGAGCATGGGAGGATAAACTTGATCATGGGGAATAGAAAGTCTTCACCAGTGACCAAGATCGGAGTTTATCAACTATTGCTTAGTAATGATGTTAGATTAGACTTAATAAATTGTTGCTATTCGTCTGAGATGACGAGAAACATTATTTCATTTCATGCATTGTTCAGACAAGGTTTTAAATATTCTTTTAATGATTTGAATGGTTCAATTTCTGTTTATAAGAATGGTGTTTTTGTGTTTGAAGCTTTACCTTGTGATGGTGTGTATGAAACAGTGACTTGTGTTGATAGCTTAGGAAATAGTGTACTTAATATTGACTTGTCTAATAGTGTAGACAAGGCATGCTTGTGGCATTGTCGTCTTGGACACATTAACAAGAAACGCATAGCCCAACTCCAAAAGGATGGAGTGTTGGAATCATTTGACCTAAAATCAGATGATATGTGTGAATCTTGTCTTTTGGGAAAGATGACAAAATCACCATTCACAGGGTCTTGTGAAAGAGGTGAAGGTCTGTTGGATCTCATACACACAGATGTGTGTGGGCCCTTCAGATCAACCACAAGGGATGCTAATCGATTCTATGTGACTTTCACTGACGATTATAGCAGATATGGTTACATCTACTTGATCAAACATAAGTCAGAAACCTTTGAAAAGTTCAAAGAGTTTAAGCATGAAGTCGAAAATCAATTGGGCAAAAAGATCAAGATACTTAGATCCGATAGAGGCGGGGAGTATCTTAGTACCGAGTTCAACGACTATCTGAAAGAATGTGGGATAGTCTCACAATTGACTCGTCCTAGGACACCACAGTTAAATGGTGTAGCTGAGAGGCGTAATCGAACCTTGTTAGACATGGTTCGTTCTATGATGAGTCGTGCCTCGCTTCCTATTCACTTCTGGGGGTATGCTTTAGAGACAGCCGCCCACATCCTCAATCTTGTCCCTACAAAGAAGATTGCCAAAACACCTCACGAAATGTGGACATGGAAAGTTCCCTCGTTAGCACATATTAAAGTCTGGGGTTGTGAAGCTTTCGTAAGATGAGAGACTCACGACAAGCTAGCAGCTAAAAGTGAGAAATGTGTTTTCATTGGTTACCCAAAGCAGTCTTTTGGATATTTGTTCTACAGACCTAGTGAAAACGTGGTGTTTGTAGCTCGAAGAGGAGTCTTTCTGGAAAGAGAGCTCATATTCAAAGAGGACAGTGGGAGTACCATTGACCTTGAAGAGATTCAAGAGTCAACCAATGAAGGAACCTTATATGACACTAGCACTCAACCAGAGGAAACAGTTCCTGTTGAACCGGTTGATAAATCATTACCTCTTCGAAGATCCACTAGGGTGAGTGTGCCACCTGAGTTGTATGGTTTTCATATTACTTCAAATGGTGACACATTCATAAGTGACAGCGAGATTAAGTCCATGTATGACAACCAAGTTTGGAATTTGGTTGATAGTGCACCAGGTCGGAAGACAGTTGGGTGCAAATGGATCTTCAAGAAGAAGACATACATGGATGGGAATGTGCATACGTTCAAGGCTCGACTGGTTGCAAAAGGTTTCACTCAAACCCCAGGGGTTGACTATGATGAGACTTTTTCGCCGGTGGCTAAGATTAAATCTATTAGGATATTGCTCGCCATAGCTGCCTTTAATGACTATGAAATCTGGCAGATGGATGTCAAGACTGCCTTCCTTAACGGGAAGTTGGCTGAGGATGTTTACATGAGTCAGCCAGAGGGTTTTGTTGATGCAAAGTTTCCTAATAGAGTATGCAAGCTTGAGAAATCCATTTATGGATTGAAACAAGCATCTCGCAGCTGGAATCTTTGCTTCCTTAAGAAAGTCAAAGAGTTTGGTTTCTCTAGAAGTGAAGATGAGTTTTGTGTGTATATCAAGGCTAGTGGGAGTATAGTAACTTTTCTGGTGTTATATGTCGATGACATATTACTCATTGGCAACGACGTTCCAACCTTGAATGAAGTTAAGTCTTGGCTTGGAAAGTGTTTTGCCATGAAAGACCTAGGAGAAGCCGCCTATATTCTTGGGATTAGAATATTGAGAGATAGAAAGAAGAGACTAATTGGACTTAGTCAGAGCACATACTTGGATAAGGTACTAAAGAGGTTTAGTATGGAAAATTCCAAGAAGGGAGAGCTACCTATCCAGAGCAACACCAAATTGAGTAGGACTCAATGCCCGAGTACAGATGAGGAAATAGATGACATGAGTCGTGTACCTTATGCTTCCGCTGTCGGATCGATCATGTACGCTATGACATGTACTCGCCCTGATGTGGCATTTGCTTTGAGCATGGTCAGTCGCTATCAGGGAAACCCAGGTAGAGCTCATTGGATAGCCATGAAGAATATACTCAAGTATTTGTGAAGAACGAAGGATTGGGTCCTTGTACTTGGTGGAAATGATACTTTGAGAGTAGATAGTTACAGTGATGCCAGCTTTTAGACGGATAGAGATAACTTTCATTCTCAGTCAGGCTAGGTATTCTTATTAAATGGAGGAGCGGTTACTTGGAAGAGTTCCAAGCAAGATACGGTGGCTGATTCTACTTGTGAATCAGAGTACATAGCAGCAAGTGAAGCGTCGAAAGAAGCAGCTTGGTTGAGGAACTTCATCGGGGATCTCGGAGTTGTTCCAACCATCCAGGAGCCTATGGAACTTTTCTGCGATAATGAAGGAGCGGTTGCCTTGACAAAGGAACCGAGAGATCATGGTAAAACCAGACATATCGACAGAAAGTACCATTTCATCAGACATAGAGTAGAAGAAGGCCATCTTATAGTGAAGAAGGTGTCATCTGAAGATAACCCAACAGATCCCCTCACAAAGGGTCTGAGTAGGGCTAAGCATATTCAGCATGCTCGGAGCATAGGACTGAAAGATGATATTAGTTTTAGTAGTTAGATTAGTTTTCTGAAACTTGTAACAAAGTAAATGTAATTGACTTTTGGTGATTAAATAATAAAGTATTATTTATAAGTTTGGGTTCTACCTTTTGTCAATTATTTATTATTGTGTTTCATTTTTGCATGTTTTACTTCCCGAATAATAAGATTATTCAAACTCCACAGTCGCTCGTACTTTTGGAAGTAGGTAGTGAATCAAGACTGTCATGAACTGGATTGTAGATTGTCTAAGGATAGACATGACAATGTATTCGCTGCAATGTTCATGAGTACTCAGAAATTGAGATTTGAGTATTGGATAAACCATCGCTTAGAGTATTACTTCATGGAATTCATCACGAGTAATACTGAGACGATAATATCTTATAATCTTGAAACAGAGATATATGAGTTGTGATTTGCAAGTCGGCTATGCATTGGTGATACGAAAACGCATCAGTAACTTGGTGTTATAAAACGTATTATCATGTATGGTTTGATGAGTAAAAGATACAAGCATATGAGTCAATGTTTATTCGTTCCTTTTGCCCTAACGGGAAAAGCGATATCTGTGGGCCCCTCGATGATTTGGTGTTGACTTATGTGCTGGGCCCAGCCAGGACTAAATTGATGTGTTCAATTAGAAGTCCTACATCATCACTAATCAGGAATCGGGAAACATAGATTCTGGACAAAGAGGTTGATTGCATTCCATGTCTTTTGTCTAGGGATATCTAGCAGAACGAAGGATTATATGATCACTTATCTTAGGACGCGTAACTGACTGGGTCAGAGTTCGACAGCAGCTTTTTGGAAGCTACAATTTGCTGGTCAAATTTAGAAGGCATACTAGCAATTATAGTTACAAACTTATCCAAGTGGGAGACTGTTGGATTAGGTGTCTAAGCCCATAACTATAATTGGTATGTACTTGAATTGATAGCAGCACAGTCCTTTTGGGTTGCCCTCAAACCTAGCAACCAGACAAGGAAATTATGAAAGGAGAGATATTAATTTATTATAAGATTAATAAATTAATATAAATGAATTTATTAATATGTTAAAAGATTAATATATTAATAAGAAATCATTTTGTTTAATTAATTGTTAGCCAGAAATTAATTAGAATTAATTTTGGGGTTAAAAGAATTAATTATAAGGTGCAGGGACTAGTTTGCAATTATCTAATAGTTGAGTGGAAGGCTCTAGAACCCCCTTGGATAAGGGTGGACGAAATCTTTAGGGGAAACCCTAATAATTTCGTCCATAGGGGCTTGGATAAGGCCCTTGGGTTTGCTTAGGCCCTAAGCAAAGGATAACTAGGGTTTTCCCTAAACCCTAGATCCCTCAGCTATATAAGGAGCCTCCTGGTTCATGTTTTGGCCACTCTTTTCTCTTGAAGAAACCCTAAGGGCCGGAATTTTGCATACTCCCTCTCCCCTCTCTCCTCTACTTTCCTTCTTGCTAGTTTGGGTGTGATTCCATTAGAGGCATTACACTTGTGGTGCTAAGCTTCCAAGAAGATCAAGATCAAGATCAAGGGAATTATCAATTGTTTACTATAACAATTGAAAGGTATGTAATTACTAAACACTAGTTTTAAATTTCGATTATAGCCTCTCTCCTCTAGGGTTCTTGTTTTGCAATTCAAAGTTGTATGTTCAATAGATAAAACATAGATCCAAAGTAGGTTGCATGTGAACTTAGGAATTTTTTTCTAGTTTATTTGTTTTACCTAAAACCCATCAATGTGATGAACCACGACATGACCCTTATAGATCTCACCTATATGCTTATTGTTGCTGAATCAGCAATGGTTTGGCGCAATGGAAAAGCAAAGTTGATAGGTGAATCTGCCTTCTAGACCTCTATGGATATAGGAAATGGCAACAAAAGACATGCCATGATCGAAAAGTTTGATCATAAGAGAGAGGAAAAGTCAGAAGTAGTTTCGTGTGCTGTTCCAAAAGAGTCAATTTTCTTTTATTGCCAAGAGAAGGGGCATTGGAGACGAAGCTGCCTATTTACCTAAAAGATCTAAGAGATGGGAGAGTCAAAACGTATGACTTTGCTTTAGGTAAAATCCATTAACTAACTCTTTTAAGTTCCTATTCTAGATTCTTAATACACAATGTGATAAGATTACAATTGATGTTTTGTAGGATCGAAGAAAAAAGAGGAATCTTAAGGAAAGAAGTGAGCGGAATTTAATCGTGAAGAAATGGATTTCGATCGCACTCCTTGAAGATTAGATTCTTGAGCTACTACTTAAAGTTATAATAAGATTGCTAAGAAATATGTATTAGCATAGTTTTTCAATGAATTGCATTGTAAGGACAAATTTTTCCGCAATAAAATAAATTTTGATTTTATATTATCCTTGCAATGGCATGTATGAAAAATTGATGTTTGAAAGTTTCTATTATTAGCAATAATGGATTAGATTCTTAATTATGCTATTTATGGAAATGTCAAGAATTTACCAAACATGGAAAGTTTCTCATCGCCAAGTTTCAATTGGACAGAAACTTGGAATCATGCAACTTGGTTGCATGATGAATGAGAAATTTCATATTTGGAAATTAGACTAATTCGTTGACAAAGTGTCAAGTGAAGGACTAGGAGATCGAGTACACAAAGTTGTGTGTTGATCAAGTCCACCACAAAAGTAACAAAGATATTCGTCATGATTTACTAAAGGTTTAGTAAATATGATTATACTTATAAGATTAAGTGGAATTTTGAATTGATTGAAAGAGTTTAAATCAATAGCAGAACAATAAGATGAATCAAGTAGGCAGAAAGATAAAAGTTTCTCTATTCTAAGAAGAAGGGTGAGTACCTTTTATTATGTTTTATGATAGGTCTTAATGATTAAGAACAATATCTCAATTGATCCTCTAAGTGAGTCTTAGTACAATTGTATGTCTGAGAATAGGAATCAAGAATTGAAGAAATAGTTGAATCAAAAGTCAATCATACTTCGTTCCAAAACAAGTCTTAGAGTTAAGATTGTGACATTGAGTGACAAGTCTTAAGAAGGTTTATAACATTCATCAAATGTGGAATTTGAAAAGGTTTTCTTATTCTTGCACATTTAAAATTGGAAAGTTGTGATGTCTTGGATAAGACAAAGACCAACTAGGACCAATTTATGAAGTGTTTCGTCTTGATAAAAGCTACACTAACTCTTGAATATTTGTTTGTCAGGAAATGTTTATTGACAAGAGAATCTTATATGTCAAGGAGCCAGTGAGAGTCTTAATGGTATTGAAAGGCTTCAAGAACAAATCAAAATAAACCTTATCGAACATCACTAGCACACGACTTGAGGTTTACAACCTATCGTGTTGACACTATCTTGTTTCTGTGCTGTTCCAATCGAGTTAATTATGCATATGAGTTCTATGAGTTCTCATTTGAACGCATAAAAGGCAGGCACCTTAATCAATGAAAAGTACAATGATAGGAAAGGGTGAGTTGCTTAACTACTTGGAAGACATGGTGAGCACTCGTGTTACCATAAGGCAAGAAATCAAGATTGAGAAAGTTCGGTCCATATGAGTTTGGATAGGAACACATACACCATTAAAATCTAAGTGTCATAAGATTCCCTCCTTCATGAAGATGACTGTGAGGAAATGCTTTCACTAAGAAAGATTTTAAGAAGATAGTGATTGTGAAAATTAGATTCTTGAATTCAATTATAGTTACGGTATCCCTTTCCATGATTCGAATTGTGAGATTTGGCAATTAGTCTGAATTGTTTAGACACACATATGAGCTATCTAAGGCAAAGGTGTATAATCTTAGATAAAGGATTATCAAAGCATTAGAAATATGAACTTAAGAAATTCAATAGGAATTGTTTTCTGGAAGTTAAGCTGTTTCTAAATACATGTCAAAGCTAGTGGGAGCATAAGAGTTATGCTTATGTGATAATAATCATCATAGTCGGAGCATAAATGTTGTGCTTGTATGATTATTATGGTAAGTATTGCAAGTTAGCAATATTAATTATAGAAAACAAGAGTTATACTTTGCCAAGTTGTAAGGATTGAATAATTGTCTTGCTATAATTAAGGGAGAGAATATTATGCTTCATTTCAAATCTAAAGGCTTAGGTTGTGGAATGTTAATAAATTTAGTCAAGGATACATAGTGCGTTCTCAATTTTCAATTATGATTATGGCATCTCTCTTCATAGTTCGAATTATGAGAACGTGACACATAAAATATTATGGCAAAAGATTGATAAAGTATCGTATCTTTATGTAAGAACATTATGCATCGTTTCCCATACGCTTCGGGTAAAGGATCGATTGCAAATGCTATAATATTTGACCATTCTAAAATTTTCCAAATGTCTAGTGCATTTAGAGGGAAAAAGGACAAGAATCGGTTTTGACTAAGATAATTAAACAACTATCAAAGGACAATCCAAAGCTCGCTGAGGATTGGTCGCTTGTGAGTAGTTGGAAGTATGATATTGGATGGACCATATCGACATTATTATGAATAGATAAGATTCTATTAAGAATGAATTGTCATATGGAAAATATGGAAATGTTTCCATATTAGGAGTTGGATATTGAAAATCTATGTCTAGATTAGAAATTTTATGCAAAAGGATGTTCAAAGGAATGTACTTTGAGTGAGAGACATCATGTCTATGGAATTGTATTGTAACAATCTCAAATAGAGGACTTTGTAATTTAATTGGCAATAGTCATTATGACTTTTGTGCTATGGCATTACGAAAGGATCATTGCATAAAATGTTAGAATCTAGCATATTCTATAAGTGGCAAGAATTTGATATTCTTTCACTTGTGAAAAGGATTAGGAATTGTGAAATGAGTATGATTGGAAATGTGTTCATTTGATCTATTTCACAAAGTAAGAACCATAGGTAAGCATTGTGTGCATGCTAAGAGCATGGGACAAGTGTAGTAATAATTCAAGTAAGAAGTTGATTACCCGAAACAACAAATAATGAGTAATCGATATGGTGATAAATAAAAGGTTTTTATTTATACTCAAAGGTTTGAAGCCATATGGGATTAGTATTATTCTTATGTTTCACTTTGCATGTTTTGACTTCCTGAATAATTTAATTGGTTAAGAACAGTCAAATTATTCGAACGGGCCACAGTCGTTCATATGTTGGAAGTAGGTATGAATAAAGACTGTCATGAATTGGTGTGTGGATTGTCTAAAGTGTATTAGACATAAGCAAATGTTTGCTGCAACATTCATGAGTGCTTATGAATATGATTTGAGCATTGGATTAAACCCACGCTCACTTTGATCACTTCATGGATTTATCACGAGTGATTGGTGAGACGATAATATCTTATATTATTGAAACCAAGATGTGTAAGTTGTATCTTACGATTCGGTTGCACATTGATAATATGTAAACGCGCCAGTAACTCGGTGCTATAAAACATATTGTTGTGTGTGATTCGGTAAGTGAGTGCAAGCGAGCATTGAGTCAAAGTTTATCCGTTCCTTTTATCCAAAGTAAGATAAAAGAGATATCTTTGGGGCCCCTCGATTATTTAGTGATGGCACCTAAGCACTTGGCCAAGCCGGGACTAATTTGATGTGATCAATTGTAGTCTGTTGTCAGTCGTCGTAAATCGGAAGTCGGGAAATAGTATAGAGAGAGTGATTAAGTTCACATCTCATATCTATACTATATCTAGAATGGAGGAATATATGATCCCTTATCTAAAGGACATGCGTATACGATTGCAGATTAGGATCTGAAGTCATACGCAGAATAGTTATTAGACTTATCCAAGTGGGAGACTGTTGGATTAGTGTCTAAGTCCATAACTATTTTGGTATGTACTTGACCCGATGGTGCATGGTCCTTTTGGGTTGCCTTCACCAAAACAAATAGATAGGATGAATTATGGAGAGAGAGGATTAATTATGATTTATTAATATATTATGAGAATAATATATTAAATGAGATATCATAATAATATTAGTCAAGAATTAATAAGAATTAAGTTTGTGGCTAAAAGACATTAATTAAACTTAAGGGACTAGAACTGTCAATTGTGTGATAGGTGAATATTGAGCTAATAGACTCCATATTATAGGGGTGGATGAATTCTATGGGGAAACCCATTAGAAATCGTCCTAGGCCTTTAAGGAAGGAGTCCATGGGTTGCTTAGGGCTTAAGCATCCAAATTAGGGTTTCCTTGTTAGATAACCCTAATAGCCTCACTATTTAAAGAACCCTTGAGACTCAAAAACATGGTGAACTTGTTCCTTAGGGTTTCCACACGTTTTGGCAGCCTCCCCTCTCCTTATTCTTCATCCTCTTGCTCTTGGTGTTTGTAAGCCATTAGAGGAGTGACAATTGTGACTCTAAGCTTTCTAAAGTCATTGTAAGGAGGAATTGAGATTGTTATTTCTACATAACAATCAAAGGTAATTCTCTAAACCCTAATTTCAGTTTATAATATGTTAGATCTAAGATTGTAAATCTTAGATACATTGCATGTACAATAGAGAAACCTAGATCCAAGCTTTAGGGTTTGCATGAGCACATAGGATGTTCTTATGGCTAAAACCATCAACTAATTATCTCCTATACATTCTCTTAGCTCTTCGTAAGTACGCTTAAAATGTTCTCGCAGTCATCTAGTGACTTAACCATGTACTCAGTTTTGTATCTCATGATATGACATAAATAATAGATTCACTTTCGAAGCAAACAAAATATAAATCATTTCATCTAGCTCAAACCTATGTGCTAGGTCCTTTGAGACAAACTCAAAAGGGTGTCATGTAACAATGAAAAGAATCATCCAAATGAATGTTGTATCTTGACCTCATTCAAGATATTTTTAATTCATGAAAAGAGTTTAAAACTTTCAACATTCATATTTATCTATTTCTATAGATTTTACTTTCCAAGAATGTATCTTGTCATTCCAAAGTCTTTCATTTTAGAAATACTTTCCGAGTCAAGGTGAAAACGACCTTGCATAGTCGGAATGCCATTTCAAATGATTAAATATGTATCATTCATACAGGATTAGGAATATCACTATCCTCCCACTAGTTCTTAGTAAACACACGTGTTCCTTTCATTTTGATATAAAAACATACCTTGCATCTTTATATTAAAATGACTATTCCAACCTTGAGATGGTTGCTTTATATCCACAATTGGATCTTAAACCTTACACATCTGGTTAGGATAACATGGATTAAGAAAACCTCCAAGCTACACTATATAGATATCTTATAGTAGATTTATATTAAGAAAAGTGGTCTTTTTTGAAATCTATTTGCTATATCTCATATTAATAATATGAAGTTATATTAAATAATATCCTTGTTGATCTAATCATAGCTACTTGTGAAAAGGTTTGATCATAATAAATGTCATGAGTATGATAAGGACCATAGTCAATGACATGAGTATGAAAAAATCTTTATATAACAAGTATTACTAAATGTGTATATATATATATATATATCCAAGTATATATTTTTTCTAGAAGAATCTCTTACTCCTTCTAGCATTGCTATAGAGAGGAAGATTAATCAAGCCCATACTTAATTGTTAAACATGGATTACATCCCAATGTTCATGACTCTAAGTCATTTGTCAGATCCAAGATCTGATATAGCATTTTGATAGTTGATGGTTTAACTAGAAACCATCAAGAACTCATCAATGAGACATTCCACATTTCTAAAGTCATAGATGATTTCTACCATTATTGTGAACAATTTGTGTTTATGAATGGCTATTATTCATGTTTAACAATTTCTTGTTAAAACTAGTGCCAACAATTGTTACACCAGGCTATGGTTCTTGAACAACTTCAACTTCCATGTGTCTCCCACTTGCTTTGTCATTAGAAGCTTGCTTTCTGCTAACTCAACTTTCAGAGGACTAAAGGAACTTATTCTTGGTAGGTTTCTATATAATAATCTAAATGCCATTTTTAGAATATTCTGCACTTATGTAATTAGTTGGTGTTTGTATTCTAGATACAATTAATAGTGATTAAAGTATAATCCCAAAAATGTTAAAATGAGGACATTTTTACCGATTAGAAAGTAACCTATATCAAGTACAGTTTCATTCACCATTTATCATCACGCAAGGTTTAGATGGTATTACTGGGTTGTACGTTGTGCTTAATCATTGACATTCATTAGAAAGGAAGTCATACACCAAGGTGTATAGTTCCTCAATAATTAGTTTCTCTACACTTTAGTAAAAATATTATTAGGAATCTTTTATATATAAATAACATTCACATATGTCAAATAAACTATATTATTTGCCTTCAAATATCCATTTCTTAAAGTTGGAATATGTGGATTTCATTTACATAATAAAGATAATAATGTCATGGATAAGTTTGATTTAAAACAAGTTTAAGTCAAAAGTGCTTGCATATAAAACTTAATTTTATTTTTAAAATGTTCATATTTACTTTGTAATTCTATTAAGAGATCTAGTCTCAGAAATAGAAGTCAATCATTTTAGAATATGAGTATTATCGTTATGAAAAACGATCTAGTAAATAATCAAACATTTAAATAAATAACTGAGACATGAATATTTAGACATGCTAAATTTAAAACATGCATTGTTCCAAAACAAACATTGTTTTATATTACAAGCAATTTATGTTCTAAGCATAAATAATAAACTAAACTTCGAGAGTGTAGTTCCAATTTGCTTGTGCTCAGCTAGTTACTCTTTTATAAATATCTGCAATCAACTTACAAATATTAAATTAACATTTAAGTACCAAGTACTTGAGTGTTATACGAAAAGTATGAGTTTTATCCAGTAGATACCTGAAGTACTAATCTCATCCAAACTTTCTTTCTAGAAAAGAGGAGTAGTTCCTCTGCCAGTGTCCAGTTTCTTCACAAAAGAAACAAGATCCATCTATGTGGCCCTTATTGGATTTCTTGGGCTTAAAGATGTTTAGTTCATAAAACATGGGTCTCTTAGATCACACAAGGTGATTCTTTTAGCCTTACACTATTCCAACAAAATATCACTATATTTATTGGAATATTGCTTAACCTATTATATATATATATATATATATATATATATATATATATATATATATATATATATTATCCAAAACTTCCTAGAAGTCATGAATAATTGTTCCTAGTATGATGTTAGAAGCATCTTCAGCATCACTATGATGCATTTACTAGGTAGCATATTCAGTCTATTGCTTAAAGCAATTTGCTTAGGAATAGGAAATTTAAGTGTATACAATTTCACATCTCTCACGACATTGTCTCTTAAGGCATAAACTCATTCATTGAAGTTGTATCTATTGAATGTTATTATTTCATTAAGTCATTTAAAAAAATGACAATTCATGGTTATGAGAGTGAATTATATATCTATAAAATTTTAACAAAATTCATTTAGTATTTTCAATATTTAATCTTTAATAATTAATACCCTTTTAGTTTCTAAAAACATTAATTATCAAAGTTTAGGATCCAAGTTGCACAACAAATAAATGGTTAGGTATCATTTATCTCATCCATTTGAACTCAACCCGGTAGATATCGATTATCAATTATGTTTCACCATATAATTCCTAGATTTATGGGGTCGCTAATAACAATTTTAATTAGACATGTTTGATCCCATCTATGTCTCGAAACTCTCTTGTTTAGGTATCCTTTATCACAAGAGATTTCCGATCAAATCATCCAATTTGAAAAACTTGTGTAATCGGCCTATAACTTGGTTATAGAAATCGCAAAAACACCTCGTTCATCAAAAGATAACACTAAGCGGTTGGGTATCCTTTATCTCACTAGTGCATACAAGAGACGTGCGTGTGTTCTTTAAAAAGGATAGCATAAATTTAAGGTTTGTAAGGGGTCTTTGATGTTTTTATAATTCTAGTTTAAAAAACATATTATATCATGGTTATTGCATGCATTCAATAAACCACGGTATACTTTAAAAATCTTATTTCCTATAAAATCACATTTTTAACAATGTTCTATATATAAAACCCGATTTTATATAATTGACGCGATCAAAGTTTTAAATTAATAACGAATATTAAGTTATACCGTTTGAGCGCTTTAGAACATTTGGAAACCTTTTGATAAAGCTTTCTTTTATATAATAAGGTTTTGGAGTTTGATAAGTTTATAAATCTCAACTTTAAACTTATATAATTTTAACCCCGAAATTTTACCAGTTATTAGTTTTAACGATAAAGTTTGTTTTATTTTAAAACTATTTTTAGCATCTTATGTTAAAAAGGTTAAATTTCATTACAACCAAACTAGTTGTAATGTTTATTTATGTTCAGAATATTATTTATCATTTGAAAACTAGTTTATTAACCATAATATAATAATAACATAAATATAAACAACACAAACATGCATAACAATTATAACATATGTGTATAAACCAAGCCATAAAGTAGTAATACTTTTGTGAGTCATCACAAAAATATCAAGTTCATTACTAAAGGGACATAAGGGACCCTTTTTATGAATGTCTTCATGTGATCCCACTTGCTTCAACACCTTGTAGCAAGTTTATAAAAATAATTTTATAAAGTTTGAGAAACTTTAATAAAAACAATTTTATATCTTCAAAATGGCCACCATCTTTATTCTTATTACATTTTTATAAAAATAAACTATTTCGAAAACTAATCTATTACTTACAAAAATTAACAAATGAAAACCATCTATTTAATTATTACATACCATATGAATAAATAAATAGTTACAACCATTTTAAATAAATCAACACATGCAACAACACAAAGGTCCATGGCAAGTTTATGCATATCATACACATTTATATACTCAACATTATATAAAACAACTCTTTGTTTTTACAAGACAACTTTTATGACCAAAAAGATGCATGTAAACTTTTGGTCAAGAATAACAATTATAAACATTTTAAAGTTGTCATAGAAAATATGTATGAATTTTTTTTGCAAAAAGAAAATCATCCATGTTTTCCAAAAACAAAGATTTCATCAACTTAACAAAAAATCTAACTAATCTTGCAAAATGTCTCTGATACCAATCGTTGGGTTTTTATTCAAAAATCCGGTTTCACAAACGGTAAAAATGGCAACGGAAGCTTTAAAATTGTTGAATAAAACTAAAACCATTTTAACCCACCAAAGATCTTTTGCATGACTTAGAAAGATAAAAACAACCATAGAAAGAATAGTGTTACATCCTTTGAAGACTTTGATTCTCATGGGAGATTGAAAGTTGATGAAGTATGGCATGAAACTTCATGGTAGAAGTTCTCTAGAGATATCCACCAACAATAAATCAACTTGATAAGATGCTACTCTTCTTCTTGTAATAAAAGAATCTCTTAAGCTTTTAAGACAAAGAAACTAGTTTGTCTTCAAAGAGATTATTCAAGTATCATCTTCAATTTGTGTTCTTAACACTTTAAGAGACAAAAAGTAGAGAGAATATTGAGATAGGAAGCACAAAATTTGGTGGCTATTAGCTAGTAAAAGAAGAAATACATGCAAGCCTTCTAATCATCTTAATCCAAGTCCTTACCCATTGAGTCTTGATGCTTTAATACACCATACATATAGCAACAAAATGATACAATTGTAAGAACATGGCTTTATGATTAAATAAATGCAAGCATGTATTCTTTTCCCTTTATTGTCTCCTTGAATATTTTATAAAAAGAAGAAGCTAGTTTTTCTATAAAAACTCTTCTAATTTTTATAACTTATAAAACATATCAATCCATATAAGACAAAAAAAACCCTTTTGGTCCAAGAAGATGTACATGACATAATAAACCATACCTTATGATATATTTGTTGGATTAGGTGTCTAAGCCCATAACTTTAATTGGTATGTACTTGCCCTGATAGTAGCATGCTCCTTTTGGGTTGCCTTCACCGGAGCAATTTGATAGGATGGATATTTGAGAAAGAGATCATTTGTGATTTATTAATATATTATAAGAATAGTATATTAATTGAGAAATCATATTAATTAATTGATATTGGTCAAGAATTAATTTGGAATTAATTTAGTGATCAAAAGAGACTTATTAAATTAACGGGGATTGATTAAGTAAATCAGTAATACACATAGTTTGAGCTAATGATCCAATTTGATTAGGATGGACTAATTTTATGTGGGTGTCCATGAAGAGTTAGTCCAAAAGACTTACCATATGGATTATTGCACTAAAGGCCCAAGGAAGTGAATTAGGGTTAACAAGTGAAACCCTAGGAATTCCACACTATAAATATAACCCTTAGCATCACATAAAAGGCCCCTAAGAGTTCCAAGAAGAACCCTAGCTGTTTTGTGTGCCTCCTAGCCTCTCTTTCATTATCCTCCATTGTTGGTGGTGTTTGTGACTCATTTTAGGCATCACATTTGTGGTGCTAAGCTCTTGAAAGGTCAAGTTTTACAAGCTACAACAAATAGGTATTTATCTAACTAGTTTTTTGTGTTTCAAATATCAAAGTTGTATGCTAGTTGTAGGTTTCATGCTTTGGATAATTTTATTGCGTGTATAACTTGAGAAAACTTAGATCCAAAGCATTAGGGTTATATGTGCACCATATGGATGTTATAGTGCTCAAAACCCATCAGTGGTATTAAAGCCTAGGGTGTTTTATGTTACATTGATGCAATTGTTTGATTTTCAAAGCTGAAAAAATGTGATTTTTTTGGCCACGGACTGTTGGACTCGTCGAGTCCCATAAGGGAACTCGACGAGTTAGATCATATGGTGAAGAACTCGTCGAGTCCATGCCATGAACTCAACAAGTAGGATCCTCTGTTGGCTGGTTTTCAGGGTTTTTGAAAAGAATTGGATTAGGATCATTGCCATAAACTGATTTATATCATAAAATCTGTTTTTTTTTTTCCGATATGATAGTGACTATCCTCATCTAATCAAATGATAAATTGTCAAAATTCTAAGAAAATTACTAGTTTATATGATAAACTAATTATTTGTATTGTTTGACTTGAAATTATCTTGCTATATGAATTCAATTAAGTCAAATTGGTAAAAAATAAAATTATATGATTATTTTCTTAGTTTAAAATTTGATCTAAATGGTTTTAAAGAGTTTCAAAACTTGCCCTCAAGTTTTGGAATTCAAAAGGTTTTGAAGAGATTCAAAACTTGCCCTCAAGTTTTGGAATTTGAAAAGTTTCATTTATGAAACATTAAATTCTAGAACCCTAGTAATTGAAAAGGATTCAAAATGTGCAACTCTTGGTTTCATAACTTAAAAATTAATTACATAGTTTTAATTTTGAATTTTTTATATTTAGAACTTTGATGTTTTTGAATAGTGCAAATGATACCTTTATGGATTTTATTAAATTAATTAAATGTTTAATTAAAATAGAAAATTAATACATCCATAATCATATGGTTTAAATTTAATGAAATTAAAAGTCTAATTTATTAATAGATTAAACCACCAAGTATTTTAAATGTGTAAAATACACCCTTATACTATATAATATTAAAAGTCTAATATATTATATGTATAAGTAAAAGGTCAGTCTTACTGTTAGTAGGCATCATTAATGAAGCTGGTCTATAAGGAGTGTTTAAGGAAGCGACCTGTAAAATAACCGCCATTGAGTATCCACTCTTACCCACCGCACCCATAACTAGTGGAGGGTCGTTAGCCGAATGGGTAAGATAGGACACAAACTTCCGTTATAAGTATAATGAAATACCAAGTAACTAAATGTTTTATAAATTCCTAATCTTAGTTACTTAGGAAAAATGTGAATTTGGTGCTAATCCATGAAATTGCACATTGTACCTTGTTGGTCGTTAGTGGAGCGTGTGTGGTTAACTGGCACATTAATATGGGACTAATGAAGGATGGAAATGAGTAGCTTGTAGTTTGTCATAGATCAATGGAGTGTGTATGGTTAACCGACACATTGATTAGGTGATAAATGACTTCGAGAGTACCAAGCTAATTTGCATGGTTATTCACACCTCGTTTGTGAACCTCGGTATCCCAATCACAAACTTGAAAGGTATAATCGAAATTAAATATGCCATTAAAAGTTCAATGAATCTTAAAAGATCTAGGAGTTTCATTTAAAACCTAATTCGTTTAAAAATTTTCATTTTCATGGTGGAATTGGTAAATCGTCATTTACCAACCGACAAATAGTTTGCAATTGGATTACGACATCCCTCTTCCAAATTGTAAATTATTATGTCGGGTTCTAGCCTTAATAGTTCATTTGGGTGTTATATTAAAGACTTAAATCAAATAACTTGAATTTCTCCCTTGTAGATGTCTAGTTCTGACAACTATGGTCTTCCCAAATATTTTGGAAAAAGTTTTCCTCATGAAGATGATACTTCACTTCCTCCTCCTCCTGCAATCATTCTTCATGACCCACATGTTCGTCGACTTGAAAAGTAAAAGGCCACTCAAGCTTTATTGGCAAACAAACACGAAGATGGAAACTCTATGTGTGCACACGTCTTGGAGATGAAGTCACACATTAACAAGCTAGGAATGTTAGGTGTCATTTTCCCAAGGAAGTTGGCTGTTGACTTGGTTCTTTGATCACTTCCCGAGTCCTATGGTTAGTTTGTTCAAGAATACTATATGACAGATCACGATGTGACCCTTATTGGTCTAACATATTTGCTAATTGCTGTTGAATCAACAATGATTTGGCGCACTAGTAAAGAAAGTTTGATTAGAAGATTTGCATCCCAAATTTCCATGGAAGGTAGCGATGACAAAGGCAATAGTCCATAAATGTTTTCTTCTCCTAAAGGAGAGAAATCGGCCATGGTCAAAAATTTTGATCATAAGAGAAAGGTCGAGTCTGAGATAATCTCATGCGCCATTCCGAAAGAGTCTGTTTGCTTCTATTGCCAAGAGAAGGCGCATTGGATGCGAAGCTGCCGTATCTACCAGAAGGATCACAAGGATGGTAAAGTCAAAATGTATGACTTTGCTTCAGGTAAGTCCATTATCTAACTCTATTAAGTTCCTATTTGTAGATTCTTAATACATGATGTTATAAGATTGCATTTTGATGTTTTGTAGGATCAAAGAAAGGAAAGGGAGCTTAAAGGAAGATTGAGTTGAGTTTGGTCGCGAAGAAATGGATTTCGATCGCATGGTTCGATGATTAGATTTTTGAACTGCTGCTTACGAGTTATGATAGATTGCTTAGGAATATTTAGAAACATAGTTTTCATGTGTATTTGCATTGTAAGGACAAGTTTTCCACATTTTTATAAATAAAGAAAAATCTTGATTTTGTCTTATTTTATACTATCCTTGCAATGGCATTGGTGAAAATTGGTGTTAATATATTCTTAGCAATATTGGAAATGAATTTGATTCTTGTGGAAATGTCATAATTTACTAAATAAGGAAGGATTCTCATCACTCAAGTTTCAATTGGACAAAAATTTGGAATCATGAAACTAGTATTGTGTGATGAATAAGAATTTTCATATTTGGGAAATTAAGAATAATTCCTTGTTCACATATAAATGTGAGTCAAGTAAAGGACTAGGGGATATAGTACACATTGTTGTGCACTGGTCAGGTCCACCACAAAAGTCAATAAGACTATTCGTCATGATTTACTAAAAGTTTAATGAATATGATTATGCTTACAAGATTAAGTTTAATTCTGAATCACTGAAAAGTTTCAATGTATAGCAGAACGAATAAGAAGAATCAATTAGGCAGAAAGATAAATGTTTCTCCAATCCGAAAGGAAAGAAGAATACTTGAGTATCGTGTTTTAAGATCATCTTAATGATTATGAAACCATATCACGATTGATTCTCTAAGCACACCTTAGTACATAAGTATGACTAAGAAGAGGAATCGGGAATTGTTGAAATGGATAAATCAAGAAGGTGAGTAATACTTCGTTACAAAATCAAGTCTTAGAGTCATACTCCAAGATTGTGTCTTGAATAACATATCCTAAGTAGGTTTATAACACATCATGGAATGTGGAGCAGAAAAAGTTTTCTTACTCATGCACATTTGAGATTGGTAGTTGTGATGTTTTAAAACAAAGATCAACTAAGACCAATTGCATGAAGTATTTTTCCTTGATAAGAAACTGCACTTATTCTTGAATATTTGTTTGTTAAGCAATGTTTCTAGACAAGAGAATCTTATATATCAACAAGTCAGTGGGAGTCTTAAAGATCTTGAAAAGTTCATGAAGTAATCATGAATAAACCTATTGTTAATCACTAGCACACGACTTGAGGTTTATAACATATCGTGTTGACACATTCTTATTTATGTTCCCACTCCAGTTAAAGTTGACTATGCATGTGAGCTCTGTGAGTTCTCAATTGTTTGCATAAGGCAAAGCACCTGAATCAGTGAAAGTGCATTGATCAGTAAGGGTGAGTTGCTGAAAAATGTGGCAAGAAATTAAGATTGAACAAGTTCAATCCATATGAGTTTGATTTTGTCATAGACCTTGTCTTATGATAATGATTGGAAATGATAGATTCACATGGATAGGTACACATACCCTATAAAATTTAAGTGGCAAAAGGTTTCTCTTCTTCATGAAAATGATTGTGAGGAAATGCATTCACTAGTAGATTTTAGAGTTAGTAGATGTGATATTTGTGTTCTCAATTTCGATTATGATTACAACATCCTTCTTCACAGTTCGAATTGTGAAAAAATGGCAAATAGTCTGAACATTTAGGACTTACTGATGTAAGTTCTGAAATAGTTTAGACACACATATGAGCTGTCTAAGGAAAGGTGTATGAGTTTGAGAAGCCTAGATAAAGTCTTAACGGAGCATCTTGTATTAGAAATCTGAACTCTGGTAAGAAAGTCAATAAGTATTGATTTCTAGAAATCCAACTGATTTCCGGGTATATGTCAAACCTAGTGGGAGCATAAGTGTTATGCTAGTAAGGAAATAATTATTGTGCTAGTGGGAGCATAATTATTATGATAGGTGTCGTGAGTTAGAAATGCTATTTATAGGAAACAAAGATTTTATTTGCAAAGTTGTAGAGTTTGAAATGTTGTTTTGCTATAGTAAGGGAGAGGATACTTATACTTTATTTCGAATCTAATTGAACTTAGTCATGAGCATATATGAATAGAAGTTCAAATGTTTCAATGTTGGAAATTCCATATATAAAATATTATAGCAAGAGATTGGTAAAGTATCATATCTTTATTATGAATCGTATCCTATATGCTTCGGGTAAAGGATCAATTGCATATGTTATAATATTCGCCTGTTCTGATTTTCCAAATGCCTAGGGCATTAATAGGTAAAAAGGACCAGAACCGGATATGACTAAAGTAATTAAACAACTGTCAAGGACGATTCAAGGTTCGCTTAGGATTGATCGCTTGTGGGCAGTTGGAAGTATAGTATTGGATGGACCATATTGACATAATCATGAATAGATGGGATTCCATTAAGAATGAATTATCATACGGCATATATGGAAATGTATCCATAATGGGAGTTGGATATTCCGAATCTATGTGTAGGAACTTTTATGCAAGAAGGATGTTCAAAGGAATGTACTTTGAATATGAGACTTCGTATCTATGGAATTGTCTTGTGACAATCTCCAATGGAATGTTTTGTAATTGGCAAAGTCTATGTGACTTTGGTGTCTAGTCATTACAAAATGATCATTGCATAATACCTTATAAACTAACACATTCTAATAGTAGAAGAATTTGGTATTCTTACACTTATGATAAGGATTTGGAATTGTGAAATGAGCATCATTGGAAATGTTTCCAATTGATCTATTTCACAAAGAAAGGACCATAGGTAAATATAGTGTGCATGTCTAGAGCATGGGATAACTATTGTTTTAATTCAAGTATTAAGTTGATTAGCCGAAACATTATACAATAAATAATGTGTAATAAATATGGTGATTAAATAATAAGTATTTTATTTATATTCAAAAGTTTTGAGACTATATTTGATTAGATTATTCTTGTGTTTCACTTCGCATGTTTTACTTCCCAAATAACTAAGTTATTCAAACATCCACAGTCGATCATACTTTGCAAGTAAGTAATGAGGAAAGACTATCATGAATCCAACTGTAGATTGTCTAAGTGTTTAGACATAACACAAGTTTGCTGCAGTGTTCATGAGTACTCCTTAAATATGTAACACCCGTAGATCCGGGCTAGTCAATTTAGAGACGATAAGCGTCAAAAATGACTTTTTGATAGAAGAGTTTTTAGAATAAATAATCTTAACCAAGTTGTAGTATATTTCACAAGGTTTCCGTGCATATAAAGAACACTGAAATCCGAGTTATAACGAAGAAGTTATGACATGTCGAAGTTTCGCGACAGATCCGGCACGACACAGCACGACGTAAATAGTCAATTTACGATAGAGCGATATTTGGACTTTGTGACATCCCCTAATTTCTCGGCCAGAAAAGACCGATTTAATTTATGCTTTTTAAAATAAAATCAGAGAAATCTTTTTAAAAGATGTTGCGGAATTGGTCCCCAAACAACATATGATAAAAGTTTATCAAAACCCTTCATTAAGAAGGTATATATTTTCCATATATATATATATATATATATATATATATATATATATATATATATATATATATATATATATATATATATATATATCAAAACCTCAGGATGTCATGTTCCGATACAGATCAAAAGCATAAACAAGACATTATAAGCCTTTCAACAGTTATTTACAACTACTAGCCTATAATCCAAAAATCTCTCGTTGTCCTCCGACTATGCTCGGGGTCCACTACCTGTAATCATAAAAACAGAGTGGGTCAGGCTTGGGAGCCTGGTGAGCATAGAGGGTTTTCAACCCACAATAATAATATACTTATTAAGTTCACCAATCAACAATAACCCTGATTACCCATTCCCGTTGTCCTCACTTTACGTCCCTAAACACCTATCACAAGGGACCTAGCCTAAGGATTTTCATCGGGATGGACACTACTGCTAAGGGGTTTCCTCAGCCATACATGCCCTAAAGGCAACCATGAGGGGATGGAGTACGCCAATGAACATTTAATTCGTCAACACCTACAAGTTGCGAACCTGCTAGTGTTCCACTGGACTGTCTAGAAAAGTCTGTGGTCGTCATCTATACTCCGCTAGATGACTACAACAACAACAACATCGAGGCCTCTCACCTTTTTAACACACATCAACTATTTTATCTACCCATGTTCTACCCAACGTATTTTGTAGATAAAAAGCATATACAGTTTAAAACTTGTATAAAACATCAATTCAACAGTCACCTCAATTAAACAATTAATATATTTACACATAACACGTATTTCAAGATAAATACTTCATATCTATGTGTAAATTGAAAGTAACTACACACTCACATGATTTGATGATAATCGGGCAGCAATTCGTTTCCTAAAACGATCGTTTCTAATAAAACCAGGAGTTTTATTGAGAAACCGGGCTTTGCAAAAGTCGGGCTTCGAAACCGAAAAGATAAATTTTTTGGGCTTCTCGGGCACTTTGTGGAGTATTCCGGGCTTTACAATCGATACCGGGGCTTTGCGGGATGTTAAGATGAAGAAAATATGGGTTTAGGGGTTAAATATGGCAAAATTTCAAAGTTACCCGGGAGGTCTCGCGCCCTTCTATTTATAGGGGCGAGGCTTCTGATCGGATGGTCAAGAGGAAGACATGCGTCGCAGATCCGAAGCTCGCAGAGGGGTGGCTTGCACGTGGCTGCGCATGGCTCACACATGGGTCGCACCTGCGAGGGCTCGCTGGAAACTTCTAATTGGACCGGAGTCTAGGTCCGAGGTTCGGACCCGAAGCAAGACGAAAGGGAGACAGCTGGTGCGAAGGTCGGACACGCGGCATGCATTGCGAGGCTCGAACTAGGCTGCACACGCGTCGCTCCTCGGATGTGCCACGGCTTCGGATGACTCAGCATCTCGGTGACTCAGCAGGACACGTGTCACATTCTAAGCGAGGGTGACGTGGCAAAGTATGACTATGCGAATTTTCTCGATTTTCATGCCAAAACTTCTAAAATCCATAACTTTCGCATACGAGCTCCGTTTTTTACGTTCTTTATATGCACGCGTAGCTAAAATTACGCTCTACAACTACCGTTTAGACTTCGTCGGCTAATTTTGAAATTAAATTTTATATTATTATTTTTAACAGACCGGGATAGGAAATCCGTTAAAAATTCATAACTTCTTCATCCGACGTCCGTTTTCATCAGACTTTTTACCGTTATGCTCCTAATGACGAGACCTTCAATTCTCGTTTAGGTTGTGTCGGCTAAAAATCAATCAATCTAAAATTCGAGTTTTTAGCTGTCTACTGCTAAGCTGAAACTTCGAAAAATCATAACTTCCTCATACGAAGTCAGATTTGGGCGTTCTTTTTAGTAAACTTCTCGGTTTAACGAATACTACGACTTTCGTTTAGATCACTAAGGCTAAAAAGTAGTTTATCAAAAACTCGCTTTTTACGACATTCAGCATCGTGCCGGTTTTGTCGCGAAACTTCGACAGGTCATAACTTCTTCGTTATAACTCGGATTTTGGTATTCTTTATATCCCTGAAATCCTTGTTTCGACCACAACTTTATGTAAAGATATCGGGATTATCTCACACTTTAATTTTGACACTTATTTTTATTTTTAATTAATTAAGCCCTAATAATTAAGCATAAAATACATAATTCACATAATATTCACATAATTCCTTCTCATTTCTTCAAAATGAGTTACAAAGGTTAACCTAGACTATCACCTCAATATAAATGCCTAGGCTAGAAACACGAGTGTTACAGCCTTAGCGATCTAAACGAAATTCATAGAATACGTTAAAAAGAGAGCGTGCATAAAAAGAACGTCCAAATCTGACTTCGTATGAGGAAGTTATGATTTTTCTAAGTCTCAGCTTAGCGGTATGCAGCCCAAAGTTCGAATATGAGATCGAGTGGTTTCTACCCGAAACAATCTAAACGAGAATCGAAGATCTCGTAGATAGTAGTCCAACAGTGAAAAGACAGATGAAAACAGACGTCGGATGAAGAAGTTATGAATTTCTAACGAAGTCTTCCTGTCCCGGCTTACTAAAAATAATATAATAAAAATAAAGTCAAAATTAGCCGACGGAGTCTAAACAAAAGTTGTAGAGCATAATCTCACCTACGTGTGGATATAAAGAACGTCGAAAACGAAGATCATATGTGAAAGTTATGAATTTCTGAAGTTCGAGGCACGCATCCCAAAGTGGGAACGCCCCGCATTCAGTGCTTGGCTCCGGATTGGCCACGTCGATGCTGACTCAACGGATAAGGGATAGGATTGGAACCCTGCTGCTACGCACCGCGCTCGAAGGGAACGCCCTGCGTTCCCAGAAGGTACGCACTGCGTTCGAGGCTAACTTCAGCACTATAAATAGATCGCTTGGGCAGCCGAGGTTTGTTGCTCATTTCTTCTCTCTCACTCCTTATTGCCTCGTTTTGCGTGCAATTTATACCACCGAAGTCCCGGTATCATCCCGACACCCGAACAAAGTCCCGAAGCCCCGAGGATTCCGAGAAGTAAAGTTTATGAGCCGAAACTCTGCCCGCGTAAAGCCCGGTTTTGGAGAAAACGTCTCGATTTTATCGGAAAATATTATTTTAATAGACGAGGTGCTATCAGATCATCGTCTTATCAAGTGAGTGTATAGTCCCTTTCATAAACACGATTTTAATACAAGTATTGACTGAATGTATTATATATATGTTTTGAGTGAGTGTGTAGTTTCTTTCTTCTAACACATAGATATGAAGTATTTGCTATGAAATACGTGTTATGTGTTTATATATTGTTTGTTTATTTGAGATGGATGTTAGATGAATGTTTTATACAGGTTTGTATATGATTTAAACTATATATGTAATTTATATCTACAAATATGTTGGGTAGAACATGGGTAGATGAAATAGTTGGTGAGTAAGAAAAATGAGTTTGAGGATGAGACAAAAGATGATATAGATCATGAGATGAGGGTGACAGGTGAAAAATGAGTGAAACCTTTACCCAAACGATGGCCCCCGTCATTCATCAGAGTAGGGATGACAACCATGGACTATTCTAGACAGTCTTGTGGAACACTAGCAAGCTCGCAACTTGTAGGTGTTGTGGACTTGATGTTCACCGGTGTACTCTAAAAACCCTGGTAGCTATAGATTTAGTGACTTATAATAAAACGATGGTAGCTATGGATTTAGTACAGTGTAGATGAACCTTGGTAGTTATGGATTTAGTATTGTATAGATGAACCTTGGTAGCTATGGATTTATTAAAATGTAGATGAACCTTGGTAGCTATGGATTTAGTACTGTATAAATGAACCTTGGTGACTATAGAGTTAGCGCCTGTTAAGTGAACCTTGGTGACTATGGAGCTAGCGCCTGATAGCTATGGATTTAGTACCTGATAGATAAACTTTGGCAACAATGGACTTTGTGTCAATTCCTTAGGTCAATCCTTAGGAACGAATGAAGGAAGGATAATCGATTCTTAGGGTAAAACCTTAAGAAATAAAGAAGATAATGAGGATGGATAATTAGGTTGATTGTTTGACGATTGAATAAAATAAATATATTATTGTGGGTTGAAAACCCTATATGCTCACCAGGCTCCCAAGCCTGACCCACTCAGTTTACTTTGCATTACAGGTAATGGCACAAAAGTATAAGTTGGTGTACTTGACGAGAGATTTTGGATTCTAGATCAGTAGTTATAAATAACTGTTGTAAGGTCTATTTTATATTGTTTATGCTTTTGTTCTGTATCGGAACATGACATCCCGAGATTTTGTTATCTAATGAAAATACATTTATTTAAAGAAATGATTTGATAAATTCTTATCATATTTTGTTTTGGGAACAAATTCTGCAACTCTTTTAATCAAAGGATTACTCTGATTTTATAAAACAAAGCATAAACAAATCGGTCTTTTCTGACCATGAAAATTGGGGATGTCACAAAATAAGAATTTGAGTATTGGATTAAACCCACGCTCACTTGAATCACTTCATAGATTTCATCACGAGTGATTGTGAGATGATAATATCTTATATTATTGAAATGGAGACATATGAGTTGTTGTTTACAAGTCAGTTGCACATTGATAATACGTAAACGCATTAGTAACTTGATGTTATAAAACGCATTGTTGTGTGTGATTCGATGAGTAAATAGTAAAAGCATATGAGTCAAAGTTTATCCTTTCCTTTTACCCAAAGTGGGTTAAAAGCGATATATGTTGGCCCCTCGATGATTTAGTGACGACACCTTAAGCGCTTGGCCTGATTTGATTTGTTCAATTAGTCAGTCATCATAAATCGGAAATCGGGAAACTGAACTTGGACAGAGAGAATGATTATAATCCATGTCTCATGTCTATAGGATATCTTGTAGAACGGAGGAATATTTGATCCCTTATCTAAAGGACGCGTTACTAATAAGTTCAAAGTTCGACAACGGATTTTAAGAGCTACGATTTCTAATCGAATTTTGAAGTTGCATTGGCAGTTATAGTTATTAGACTTATCCAAGTGGGAGACTGTTGGATTAGTTGTCTAAGCACATAACTATAATTGGTATGTACTTAACCCGATAGTAGCATGGTCCTTATGGGTTGCCTTCGCCGAAGAAATTTGATAGGATGAATATTTGAGAAATAGGTTATTTGTAATTTATTAATATATTATAAGAATAATATATTAATTGAGAAATCATATTATTTAATTGGTATTGGTCAAGAATTAATTTGGAATTAATTTAGTGATGAAAAGAGACTAATTAAATTAACTAGGACTGATTAAGTAAATCAGTAATACATATAGTTTGGGCTAATGATCCATATTGATTAGGATGGACTAATTTTATGTGGGAGTCCATGTAGAGTTAGTCCAAAGGGCTTATCATATGGATTATTGCACTAAAGGCCCAAGGAAGTTAATTAGGGTTAACAAGTGAAACCCTAGGAACTCCACACTATAAATATAACCCCTAGCATCACCAAAAAGGCCCCTAAGAGTTCCAAGAAGAACCCTAGCCGTTTTGTGTGCCTCCTAGCCTCTCTCTCATTATCCTCCATTGTTGGTAGTGTTTGTGACTCATTTGAGGCATCACATTTGAGGTGCTAAGCCCTTGAAGGTCAAGTTTTACAAGCTACAACAAAGAGGTATTCATCTAACTAGTTTTTTATGTTTCAAATATCAAAGTTGTATTCTGGTTGTAGGTTTCATGCTTTGGATAATTTTATTGCATGTATAACTTGAGAAAACTTAGATCCAAATCATTAGGGTTGTATGTACACCATAGGGATGTTGTAGTGCTCAAAACCCATCAATATTTTAATACTTAACATTGAAAATTAATATTTCCATGAAATAAATAATTTTCAATTAATCACAAGATATATATTTATTTATCAAGAATCAAGTTCTTATAAATAATATATTTTCATCAAGTTGTTGTTAGTGTGACCCTATATGATCATATGTTATTAGCAATATCATTATATATTGACTCTTGGGCATACAAGATCTTTCACATTTATTACTCTCCACCCTTACCGCCTTCTTGTGTTTGAAGTGGAGTTACCGACTACGTTTGATAGGAAAATTGTGCAAATTTAAAAATATTAACTCTATAAGTAATAAAACAAAATTCTTCTTTTATGTATGTATGTATGTATGTATGTACGCCTTGTGGTATGTTCTTGTTGATGTAAGTGTGTGTGGTTTACCGACTCATCAAAAGAAGAACATAGTTAAAGAAAGGTATATGATGATCACAATTCTCAAGCGTTACTTGAGTTGAATCTCATTGTAACTTGGGATGGTCGATTCACCATTTGGATTCATGATCCTCGACTAATCCAGTCATGAATGCTAAATGATCATTAATAGAGATTATCATGATATTTATAGAAGTCAATAAATCTCGTTTTCTAGGAATCTGATATAGATTGAACATTTGTTTCGATGAGAAAATCAGGGAGTTTGGTTTCTTGAAAAATGAAGATGAACATTGTGTGTATGTTAGAGCTAGTGGGAAAGTAGTTGTCTTTCTTGTCTTGTATATTGAAGACATTCTAGTCATAGGAAAAAACATTCCTACACTTAATAGTGTAAAAGCATGGCTTGGGAAAAGTTTTGCTATGAAGGACTTGGGAGAAGCTGCCTACATACTTGGTATCAAGATCTAGAGGGATAGATCTAGGCGTCTAATAGGACTTTGCTAAAACACATACTTAGATAAAATCTTAAGAAATTCAAGATGGAAGAATCTAAGAAGGGATTTGTACATATGCAACGTGGCAGGGTTTTGAGTAAAAACCAATGTTCTAGTACTAGTGAAGAAGTGGACAGGATGAGTCAAGTCACATATGCTTTTGCTATAGGATCGATCATGGACACTATGATATGTATAAGGCCAGACGTCTTATACTCGATTAGTATGACGAGTCATTATCAGGCCAATCCTAGTGAAAGTCATTGGACTACAACCAAGAACATTCTAAAGTATCTTAGGACGACTAAAGATATGTTCTTGGTTTATGGTAATAAATATGAGCTAAGCATCAAAGGATATATGGATACGACTTTCCAAACTGATATATATAATTCAAGATCTCAATCTAGTTTTGTGTTCACATTGAATGGAGGAGCAGTGACTTGGAGAAGTTTCAAGAAAGAGACAATTGTTGATTCAACTACAGAGTCATAGTAAATGAAGTGACTAAAGAAGCAGTGTGGCTAAAGAAGTTCATCAACGATTTAGGTGTTGTTCCAAGCATAGCTGAACTGGTTGAGATCTTCTATGATAATGAGGGTGTAGTTTCCTTAACTAAAGAATCTCGAGATCACAAGCGCACAAGGCATATTAAGAGTAAGTTCCATCTTATTAGAAAGCTAGTTGAAGATAGAGACATTATCATGATCCGGGTTCCCTCTGAAGACAATCCAGCAGATCTAATAACCAAACCATTGTCACAAATTAAGCATGATATTCATACTAGGTTTATTGGCATTAGATTTGCTAGTGATTGATAACACAAGTTGTAGTTTGATCACTTTTGGGAACTTTTGGATATTTTTGATTTGGTATTTATAATAAGTTACTATATTTGTTCATAGTATATGTGTTCATATTTTTGCATGTTTAGAACCCCTTCCAGAATAATTTATTATTCGAACATTCCACAATCAATCCTACTTCTTCATTCTTTTTTCTTGATTTCTACCGAGTTTTATCCAATTAAGATTTCAAGAGTACCATCGAAATACTTCAATTTGATAGTGTAAGCACGACTCTCAGTATTCTAAACATTCAAAACTCCGATTTTCTAACAAAACCTACATTTGAAATACTCCAAAACAACTGCATTGAGTCCCCCGTTTTGGAATGTGGTCCTCTATTTCGCACTTCAACCTAAGGAATAAGTGATTATTGGAAGAATGTTTTTCATTTTTGTTTATTTCCTAAAAAATAGTGTGTTTTAGTCCCTTTTTTTCAATGATATAACTATTGTGTTTAAAATATATAAAAACACCTTAAGGACGTTGTTATTTGTTTTTAAGTGCATTTCATATTTATTGCTTAAAATACTATGGACATAAGTTTGGTCCCGTGTGTAAAATATGAACGAGACTTTTCCTGAGCTTTTTTAGTGGAGACAATTTGAAGTGTTGTTGATTCTGTTTTGGCCACTAAAAACATAGCAAATGAACCATCATAAAAGGTACAATTATTTAAAGTATAATTCAACACAATAGTATCCATAGACTTTTAAACTTTTTAAAAAAATGTATATGTCAATTAATTCACGATCAATATCTATCGATCACATATTGTTCTTGATACTTGACTTTATGATATTCCCCCATCACTCGATTATATTCTACAATTTTCATGGTTGGGAATCACACCCACCCCATTAAACACTTGGAATATGAGCATCTTATTTCTCTCCCACATAAAAAGAATTCGTCAATATTTCAAATAATCTTATACCCATTATTATTATTATTATTATTATTATTATTATTATTATTATTATTATAAACCTTAAAAAAAGTAGTATATTGGAATTCGACCTATCCATATTATCTAACTTAGGGGTTCTTTTATATGTCTCTTATTTGGTCTAATAAGAGACCGAGTCTGACCTGGTCAGATTTAAACTGTTTGATATCACACTTAGAAGTCTCTTATTCAGTTTTGACTCCTTTAACATGTCTCTTACTCTGTCAGATTAATAGTTGCGTCTAACTCAATTAGTAAGAGACATATCAAATACTGTATTGAATCAGGAGATTTTAATTATAGTATCAAACAATTTAAAGTTGACTAAGTCAAACTCAACTTCTTAATAAATCCAATAAAAAACATATCAATGTCTTTAACCCTTACAATCGTTACTAATATATTTCAATATCACATTTATTAACAGAATAACATAAAATTGGATCAATCCGTAGTTAAACTTTAATTTGCATAGTTCATATTATTAGTTATTCCATAAGTGTTAGATGTCATAGTTATAAATGTAATTAAATGTTTACTTTTTGTGTGTGTATGTGAGTCTGTGTATGTGTGTGCAAAGGCAGGTGAGGGTGGGGGTGATAAATACCTATCCGTATAATGTGAGGAGTTTGGACGTAATGTCTGTTTCACACCATGTGGTAGTGGCTTTACATGATGAAGAAATGAGACGAATAAGATACTCTCATGAAATGGTCACTTACGATTGCCATTTAACCCACTTTATTCTATCACTTTCATATTATTATTTTTCTTTTTCTTTAACATAGTCAACATATATGGACTTCGACAGTATAATGGTTAAGTGGATGATTAATTTCTTAACGAATAACAATATTGACAATTCAAGTACTATACGAAAGATAACATCTAAAAATAGTTGTTACATATCACATATGTGATTCTTTTTCTTCTACTTGTACTTTCTAGAAGTTAAGATGGGTATTTCGACTATTTCCGAATCATTAAACATAGAAATATAATGTAATAAACTTTAAAAGACGAATATTACGGATTTATCCTTGGCCTGGGTCACCTGACGTCTAGGCCCACAAGTCAATATTGTTGCCTGATGTTGAGACCCACGAGGCCAATATGGTGGTTCCTATTGGTTGACAGTTGACACGAACGAAGATCAAATAGACAGAAGAGTTGACTTTTTAGCATAAAGTTGTAAGATTAAAGGGGTAAAATGGTCCGTTTGGGAAAAGACACTACCTGCCTTTTACTTGGGACCCATTTGACTCACTACTTAAGTACTTATCCTCTTCTTCACAATCATGTGATATATAAAATTAAAAGTACATTTTTCATTGTACCTTATTTTTTAAATTTAAAGTACAAAATTCACCCCCCACATTGATTATTTCTTGCAATTTTTGGCGAGTAACTATTTGTAAATGGTTGATTGCAATTTTTAGTTGTAAGATTAAAGGAGCATTCCGTTTCCGGCGATGTCACCCTCTTCTTCTCCTCATCCATTCTTAGATATCATCTTCGCAATGGGTGACAATGAGGCCCGGTCCTAAAGAAGTTCAAGATGTGCGACTGTAAAGGGCCCCGAAAAAAATAGGGTCTGAATATTAGCCAAATTATATTTTTAATTTGTTAATATATGATAGATTACGTGAACAAATTCATAGGTTGTTTTAGTTCGGCTGGCAAAAAAGGTGTCTGCCATACACCTTCATCGAGATGATCAAGGGTCGATCCCTTTCTAATTCTCACTTCTTTTCTTTATTAATTGGGAAATCTGCGAAAAAGTCCCAATATTTTAGGGCAGTTTATGATTTAGTCCCAAATTAAATTTTGTTTACAAAAAAGGACAGATTACCGGTTAAAACTTCAGATTAACCATTCGTGGCCGGTTTCACAAATTTAGCTGGTATCTCGTCTTTTTTCGTTAATTAATCCAAAATTTTGGGTTTTTTCATTAATTAATCAAAATTTTAGGGCTTTTTCATTATTTATTACCAATAAACCAAAATATTTGGACGTTTCTGAAGATTACCTTTAAACTAATATATATTATATGATCTAATTTAATATGTACTATTCCATGTCTTCTTTCTTATGCTCTTCTAGGCTCACTATATGTTTTTATCGGTGTCGTCAAACCCAACAACAAAAATCTCACTCACAAGCCTCGTTAACTCCATCGATTTTCCAAAATTATCCATTCACAACTCTATGATCATCTTTCAATCTCCAAATAAAGAACGGAGAAAATCCTTGTTGATTACGTGGATGTCTCTATTACCTAACCATGACTTAAACCGTGGTTCCAACACTTGGATGTTCCTATTACCTAACCATGACTTGAATCCTATTTCGAACCCATACACTATTCGCATTGTCCATAGTGTTGTTCACAACAAAATACGAATCCCACATGGTTTAACCACTGATACCTTGGCTCAAGTCTTACATGACCCTTGTTTCCTTACAATAGGGCTTGAAAACCATGAAGAATGAACCATTAAGCTTAAAAAACTCAACATAGGTAAAAAAAAATCAACTCTAATTGACCAGTTGGAAGCCCCAACTCGCCGAGAAGAGAGTGGTAACGGTCGCGTAATTTCTAGAGTCTACTCGACGAGTTGGAGGACCCCAACTCGACGAGTAGGAGCTGAGTGTGAAAACCCTAATTTTCAGGGTTTGTGTCCTATTTAAAGGACCTTAACCCTTCATTTTCGGCTCCCTTATCATCTTAACACTCTGAGAGAAACCCTAATTGAGCTATATGCTTGTGGGAGAGAAAGAGGGGCTAATATTGCATATTGTAGTGCATTTTTCGGAAGAAGATTGAGGAGAAAAAGGCTTGGGACGAGAAGAAGATCTTGGATCCATCAATAAGATTGTGTTTCGATCTTTATCAAAAAGTTCATCATTTATTGGTTTTTGTCTTGCCAAAAACTAATGCATTCTGGAAGCCCCAAATAGACTAAAATGTAATAATGACAATTGGTGTGATATTACAATAATTGTCATTATTACGTTTTAGTCTATTTGGGGCTTCCAAAATGCTTTACTTTTTGACAAAAAAAAAAAACAATAAATGATGAACTATGTGGGATTTATCTTATGTTCGGGCTTTTATAGTGTTGTAAGGAAACAAGGGTCAAGTAAGACTTGAGCCAATGTATAAGTGGTTGAACATGTGAGATTCATCTTCTATTGTTAACAACACTACGGACAACGCCATTAGTGTATGGGTTCAAGTCATGGTTAGGTAATAGGAACATCCAAGTGTTGGAACCATGGTTGAATTCATGGTTAGGTAATAGGGACATCCGCGTAATCAACAAGGATTTTCTCCGTTCTTTATTTGGAGATTGAAAGATGATCATAGAGTTGTGAATGGATAATTTTGGAAAATTGATGGAGTTAACGAGGCTTGTGAGTGAAATTTTTGTTGTTGGGTTTGACGACACCGATAAAAACACACGGTGAGCCTAGAAGAGCATAAGAAAGAAGACATGCAATAGTACATATTAAATTAGATCATATTATATATTAGTTTAAAGGTAATCTTCAGAAAAGTCCAAATATTTTGGTTTATTGGTAATAAATAATGAAAAAGCCCTAAAATTTTGATTAATTAATGAAAAAGCCCCAAAATTTGGATTAGTTAACGAAAAAAGACGAGATACCGGCTAAATCTGTGAAACCGGCCACGAAGGGTTAATCTGAAGTTTTAGCCGGTAATCTGTCCTTTTTTGTAAACAAAACTTAATTTGGGACTAAATCGTAAACTGACTTAAAATATTGGGATTTTTTCGCAGATTTCCCTTACTAATTTACTTTTACGTATATATTATTGTTTTACGAAAATAAATTCAAAATTAACTTGTTCTTTGCCTGGCCAATAGTCCTTCATCTTTTAAGAGGACCAAAGTTTAATTCTTGGCATCCCCAGGTTCAATATATTTTTTCAAATTAATCGGTTTTCGTTTTTTCCCTTTTCTTCTCTTTTTTTCCTTCATTTATCACACCTAACCCACCTTAATATATATATATATATATATATATATATATATATATATATATATATATATATATATATATATATATATATAGGGTTAGATTATTATGTTCTAACTATCTATTGTGTGCATGTAGGATTGATTTTGTACCAATCAATTTAGTTATTTTAAGAAAGTAATTAATACATATTACATGTTGAAGATATAATGAGTATTAATTAAATATTCAGCATTTAATATGCATTAATTACTTTCTTAAAATAACTAAAATGATTGGTCCAAAATCAATCCTACATGCACACAATAGATAGTAAAAATATTTGAACCTATATATATATATATATATATATATATATATATATATATATACACACACACACACACATTAATATTTAGGGGCCCATTCTTATTTTTCGTACAGGGTCCTCAAAGTCAACAGACTGGCCTTAGCGACAATACCAACAACAATGCCAACATGAAACTTTTCATGTGTGGAAATGTTAACATAAAAGCATTTGTGCCCCTCATTCTTGAAGTCAATGAACTTAATTATGATGTTTGGTGCTAGTTATTAGAGATCCACTGTTGGGCCTACGACGTGGCGGGATATCTATATAACACCAGTTCTAGGTAAATACTTCTTTTGTGTTTATGGCGATTAAAGATTTCAAATGTGGATTTTGTGGTGACCATGACATGGTGTTAGCTGAGATGGAACACACATTATTTTGGACGCCACGACATGGCAGCCGCCAGCATGCAAACCCTAATTTTTTCGAGTTTTAAGCCCAATTTAAGGCATGTGATGACTAGGATTTGCTCACCCTCAGCATTCATCACCTCCCTTTCGATCTAAAGAAACCCTAGCCTCCATTATTGGCATCTTGAAGCTTTTTGGTGGTTTTAGTTGTATTGAAGAAGATGAAGGTGTTCTTGGTGCATAGATCCAAAAGGCAAACCTCATCATCACCTTATTGCATACATTCTGGACTTTTGTAAGTCCTTAAGTTTCTACCATTGTGTGCTACCCTTCTAGATCTAGGATTTTATGCACTTTTCTTCATGTTTAAGGTGGTTTGAGTGGTTGGATTCCATAAAGCTTGCAACTTTATGGATCCTTGAGATCCCTTTGTGGTTTCATGTTCCAGATCTGGAGTTTTGTAGAGTTTTTGTCCCATGCATGAGGTTTTTGATGGGTTTGAGCCATAAGAACATTCCTATGTGCACATACAAACCCTAATGCTTGGATCTAGGTTTCTCTAATTGAACATGCAATATATAGAAGACTTTGATTGATAGATCTAATAAAAACATTCATATAATAACACATGAAATCAGATCTAAAAGATTACCTTGAATTGCTTGCTTGAATCTTCTTGTCCTTGGAGCTTAGAGTCACAAATGTCACTCCTCTAATGGCTTAAAAGCACCAACTAGCAAGAGGATGAATAGAGAGAGAGAGAGAGGGAGAGGGAAGGCAAAGAAATCGGCCAGGGTTTCTTCTATTGCAAGAGTGCCGATTTCCTTGACCCCATGGGTCTATTTATACTAGTGAGCCTCCTAGGGTTTCACCCTTAAACCCTAATTGGATAACTTAGGCCCTAAGCAATCCAATCTCCTTATTGATAAGCCTTGGACGATTTCTAGGTCCTTCCAAACCCTAAAACCGTCCACCCCCTTATCCATTAAGGATCACTGCTCAAAATACAACTATCATACAATTGACAGTTTATGCCCCTTTATTCAATTAATCTCTTTAAGTCACCAAATTAATCTCTAATTAATTTATGACTTATATTAATCAAATAACAATATTATTATCCCTTATATTATCATAATATATTAATAATATTTCTTCTCTCATTATAAATCATCCTGTCAAGTTGCTATGGTGAAGGCAACCCAAAAGGACCATGCACAATCGGGTCAAATACTTGCCTAATATAGTTGCAGCCTTAGACACCATTCCAACAGTTTTGACCTCATTTTCTCCATTTTTGACCTAACTAGAGTTCAAGAAATGCATTGGACGTGGATGTCCATAAAGTAAGGATTTTTATGGTGTATTTGGATGTAAGAAAGCCTTATGGAAAATATGGATGAATGGCTCAAGAGATTAAGAAGTTTATCCATTAGGTTGAGAAGAGCGGATGTCACGACGTGGTGGTTTGATCATCACAATGTCGTGAGGCTACCACGATGTGATAGATGCTTGGCCATGACGTGGTGGCCAACTGAGTTGGCTTTTGACTATTAACTGTTGACTTTTTGACAAAGTTGACTTTTGGTCAACCTGATTGTTTTTAGGCTATAGATTGAGGATGTATCCCTGATTGTTGTATAGGTGGCTCGTAGCATCAGTGTTTGTTTTGTATGAGCTATGTTGATTGTCTGCTAGCCTGTGAGGTGAGTTTTCTCATTATAATGATGTAGTGATCTGTTAGTTTGGCAAATATGTTCTGAATACTTGTGTTTTTTGGTTATTGTTTGTTTGTTTGCATATACCGACATATTGTGGGTGGGTTTAGGTGGTCCTGCTTTGTGTTGTAGGACAACATACCAGGGCGGTCCAATTGCGACTGTGGGCCTAAGGAGAGCGGTCCAATTGATACTGTAAGTTTAGGAGAGCGGTCTAACTATATGTTGTAGGATCAGGGGGCGATCCAGGTGTATTGTAGGTCTTGCAAGGCAATCCAGTCAGACTGAAGGCCCAAGGGGAGTGGTTCAGTCAGATTGAAGGCTCATGTGTCAATGCATTATATGTGTATTGTTGTGTGGGGTATTTTAGTGAAACTAACTAAACTTTGGCTTACATTTGTGGATTTAAAAGTTCTAGGTACTTTAGAGCATCGGGGGAAGGCGACGGCTTGATTGTACAAATCATTTCGTGTATATGAGCTTGAGAGATATTATTTGATACTTTGATTTTATGATTATGTTTTGAAACAATGAATTCAATGACTTATGGTTTTTATGAAATTTTCTTTGGAAAATGAAAAAAAAATTACTATGGTTTTTGGGACATTACAAGTTTGTATTAGAGCCTTGGTTTTAGGGATCTATATAAACACTCGTGTGATTCCAGACTCAAACTATGGATCTACAAAAGATTTTCACAACTGTTTTCATAAAATAAATAAATAAATATAAATCTAAAAAGGAGGATGTGATGTGCATAGTCAACCAGAGCTCAAGAGAAAGTTATTCCCCAAGATACCCACACTTGTTATATGTATATTATTGATATGTTAAGTGTTAGAATTGGATGCTAGTTCGGAGGTAGGGATCCTTAGGAATTGCATGATAGAATTGTCTGATTTGTGATGCATGATAGCCTAGGGATCCTTAGACATTATTTATGTTAGTAGCTAAGCGTATGCAACAAAATTCTACATAACTAGGGATTTTATAGCCTTAGAATGTATAATTTAGCATTACTTTATATTCCTTGTTTGGTTGTCGACTTAGGGTAGAATGAATATTCCGACTGTCTATCAAATCTGACATTATGTATAGTTAGCATACGCGAGGAGACTTGCAATATTAGTGGAAGTTACTTGTGGTATGGATGTGTGACTGAGAGAATCCTTTGAAGAAAAATATGAGTTAGTTGCTACCCTATGGCGTTGGGTTTCAGAAGTTTGAGGGTGATGGAGGTTTAGGATGAATAAACCTCAGCCTCCTCATTCCTTTAAATAGGGTGTGAAGCCCAGAAATTAGGGTTTCATTAGAATTAGTTGCCACACCGTGGCGAGTCTTTAAATCCTGCGATCCTTGAAAATATTGTCATGCCGTGGTGAGGCTCCACCAAGCCACGACCTCACAAAATGAAGATTGGAAATATAAAGGATTAGCGCATACATGAAACGGGTGTTAGAACTCTCCCCTACTTGAATCATACTTTTTCCTCAAAGTCCTATGATGATATTAGGTCCATTGGCAAGGCACAGATAGCTATGGCATGCTAGCCTTGTCTAGTGCACTCCTGCCAGCACTTTCTGACACTCCCTTGCATGCATTGTCTGGTGCTCCCTTGCCAACCTTTCCTGGCGCTCTCCTGCCAGCCCAACCTGGCGCCTCCTTGCCAACCTTTCCTGCTGTGCGCCCGCCAGCCTCGCCCGACGCCCCTAGGCGGCCTTGCCCAGCTCCTTGCTAGTACCTCCTCTATAAGCATGGCCTAATTCCTCTTAACCTAATTGTCCTCTATAATTAGATAGTACCTCCTCCATGGAAAGGGATTCTTCCAGATGCCTCAACCGCCACCTCGGACTCTTCACGATGGCTCAGCCGCCACCCAAGAGCTTCCTTTAGCTCAACCACCACTCTCCTCCTACAGCCACCATACAGTACCCCCACCACCAAGATGGTTCTCTCCAACTAAGGTGAATCATCTCATCTCTACTAACCGATCTAACTTGATCGTCGGAGCCTGCTCCCGGGACACAGTCCCTATGGCGGTTCTAACAACTTTTCTTTGTGATGTTTAGATCTCGCTGCAGAAGAAGTCTATAAGACATCCCGGAAGATCTATGTGTCATCATTTGGCGTCATCCTGGACTTGAACGAGTAGCCATCACCTCAGTTGGCCTCAAGCTCGTTCTTGCCCAAATCTGTTCAGATCTGATGCATTTTCACCTCAGGTTTGCCCAGATTTGTTCATTTCTATCCTCATCTGATTAGATTCGCTTGGCTTTTGCCAAGATATTCTCATATCTTTTTTACTATCGTTCAGATCTCAAGATCAACTTCATTTTCCGTTCCGATCTCTAGATCTGTTCTAGTTTTCTTTCACTCAAACATCTTTCAAGCTTACAAATACATTTTAGATCAGTGTCATCATTCTTTTTGATGAGTTTTTTTAGAAAGTTGAGAAGAAAAGAAGTTTTTATGGGTTTTACCTTACTTCCAGTTCATTTTGATGACTCGTTCAACAAGATGAGGAGCAAATAAATCTTTATCATACTTTATCTTATTTTCAGTTCATATTACCAAGAAAATCCTTTTAGTTGATGGTTTTCTATGTACAAGACCCTCTCAAATCTATTTTGTTTATATTTTAGGGTTTTTTCAACATGTTTGAGGAGGAAAGAAGCTTTTACCCCATCTTCAGTTCATATATTACCAGAAAATCATTTTTTGTTTATATTTTTTATGTAGAAATTCAGTCTCTAAAACATTTGTTTGTAACCATAGCTATAATGCTTGTACATTCCTCAAATCCCTTTTAGTTGAGTTTTGTTGAGTACAACCTCGTTCTTTGTTTCTAAACACTGATGTGTCGTATATTTCATAAGCTTTTGACACCTTATCTGAAAGTTACACCTATGTTACCACTTCATGTTAACCCTTATAGTTTACTGCTCAAAATGTAACATCCGGATTCCCAGGTATCCTATGTTAAGTATTTATATTGAATTTGTGAAAGGGACTCGGAGAGTGGGCGCTCAGACTCGCCGAGTGGGATCGCGCATCTTTTGGTCTGATTTAATGAACGATTCGGCGAGTCCATGAGTGGACTCGGCGAGTCCATGAGTGGACTCGGCGAGTCTGTGCTGTTAAAAGAAACCCTAATTTCTCGGGTTTGGGACCTATTTAAGGACCCTTATAGCCACCATTTGCGGCTACCAGACCCTTAAGAGAAACCCTAATAGTGCTTGAGCGTTTGTGAGAGAGAAGAAGCCATTATTTGACCTTTGTGGGTTGGTTTTGCAAGAAGAAGTTGATTCGAGCTTAGAGGAGGCCAAGGAGGTTGCATATTTGTGGATTTCAAGCAGAGGGCATCATCTTTGAGGTAGCATATCGATCCTCTTTCTGTTTTGTTAAAGAATCCATGGATCTAGGGTTTCCTATACCCTTTATTGGGTTGATTTGTTGGGAATATAGTTCCTTATCATGTTTAGACTTCAGATCTGGACCCATTGTGGTCCAGAGAATGTTATCCATCTTGCTTTATGTTGAGTTATGGAAGTAATGGACTTAGGATGTTGTATTTGGGGCTATTTCATCAAGTAGAGTTATTTGGACATTGAATGAGTATCAAGATCGAACCTTTACGTGTTTACTGAGCTTGGGAAGGTCAGATCTATGGATTAGAGGAACAGATCTGACCTCAGAAGGTCATTTGAGTTTGAGCATGGCGGTAACTTGCCGAGTCCATAAGTGGACTCGACGATTCGAGTCGAGGTTGCCCCGCGATTCGTGACAGGTGTAACCCGTCGAGTGGAATGATGACTCGACGAGTCAAGAGAGGCTGAAAGGATTCAGAAAACCCGCATGGACTCTCCGAGTCGCCCATGTGCACTCGACGAGTCGGGTCAAAGTTTGATCGTTGACTTTCATTGTCTTTAGGGTTCTGGTCAAGACTGATTCAGGAGAGTTCAGGGAAGGATAGAATGGCCTTTTACCCAATTTGTAAAGATGAGATCATGAGAGAATATTGATCAGGATGTCATTTGAATGATAGGAGGAGGCTAAGTCGGGACGTCGAGCTCGAGAGATTATCCGACTTCATTGAGGTGAGTCTTCTCACTATACTGTACCTGGAAGGGTACTTATGTGTGACCGGAAGGTCTTGTATGCTATATGCGATTATGTGATATGTGTGACCGGGAGGTCTTATATGATATGAGATGTATGTGCTATATGTGGTTAAGTGATATGTATGTTATGAATGGTAAGGACCGGAAGGTCAAGATGATATGGGCCGGAAGGTCAAGGGGTTATGGACCGGAAGGTCGATGCGAGTAGGACCGGAAGGTCTACCGGGATTCGGGACGGAAGTCCCCTGAGACATATGGATCGGAAGATCCTACAGAGTCATGGCCTGGAAAGGCGTATGTGTAGTATGTGGTATCTTGGGGAACTTACTAAGCATTTATGCTTACAGTTTTTATGATGTGTGTTTCAGGTACTAACAAGAAACGCAGGAAGACGTCGGCGTGATCTATACACACTTATAGGGTTTATGTTAATGAGATCCTGGGAACATGTTTTGTTATGACACAATGAATACATTATGTTTTGTGATTATAATGTGATTGAAAGTATGCTTTAAAAATGAAAAAATGTTTTGAAAATTTACGTTGTTACAAGTTGGTATCAGAGCCTTGGTTTGAGGGATTCGGGTGCATCTTTGGATGAATCTGAACTCAAACTGAGGATTTGGGAAAGCTTTTCAAAAAATAAATAATTTTTCTAAGGGAGTAAAAGATTTTGAGAAAAGCAGAAGGAAGCAGTGTGTACGATCAGCCAGCGCCGGAACGGTGATTTCCCAAAATACCCTTACATTATTTGTTATGAGATATGTTATGATATGATATGCATGCTAGAGTTGGCTAGGTATTCATATTAGGACTAGAGTGGCCTGATTTTGTGATGCCTTAGCCTAGGAAGGATTTTGTTGCTATGTGATGCTTGAGAGCAAGTAGGTAGCAGTGAGGAGCTGATAAGAGGTCTACCGAAGGGTAGCCTATGCTAGTGAGATATAGAGTACTTGGGATCTGGGATCCAAGGAGGAGGACTTAGGGTGAACACTGATGCGGTGTAGGCGGTAGTATAGGGCCCGTACTACTGAAGACACCGGAGCAGTGTGCACTCTAAGTAAGAATCCTTTGGGTACTAAGGAACAGGTAGGGTCGAGTTATCGAGTACGAGTATGCTCGAGCGGGTCTCTGATATTATTATGTTGTATTTCAGAGACATCATGGTTGGAACACGCCACAGACCTGAGGCGAGCGGTGTGAGTGACGAGGAGCTTCGTCAGATGATCCACGATGAGGTGGCAGCGGCGATTCGAGTCGAGATTCCGTAGATGTTTGGTTCTATCAAGACCACATTGATTGAGACTTTCCATGAGCGATATGCAGCGGTGACTGAGGCTGCGGCTGCTGCAGCTACTGCAGCTGTGGTTGCTGCCAGGCCTCAGGGAGGAGACTCGTTGTTGTTTCGGGAGTTCAGCAACACGAAGCCACCCGAGTTTGATGGAACGCAGGATCCTGTCGTTGTGATGAGATGGATTGTTGATATTGAGGGATGTTTCTACACGTGTTCATGTCTGGAGCATCTGAGGGTACGGTTCGCGTTGAACCAGCTTCGCTTGGGAGCGAAGGACTGGTGGAAGTTCGTGACGACAAGCTTCACTATTGCAAAGATTTCAGAGGTGACCTGGGAGATATTAACCACCATGTTCAGAGATGAGTATGTTCCCCCGGTGGAGAGGGAACGGTTGGTTCAGGAGTTCTTGACCCTCAAGCGGGGTACTGATTCTGTTACTGTGGTTACCAGGAAGTTTCATGAAAGGGCGATGTTCTGCCATGAGCAGGTGTCTTCTGAGCAGGCACGTATGAGCCGGTATTTGGGCGTTTTGAGGAGAGACATTCGGGAGTTCGTGTCGAACTTGACTTACCGGACATTTGCTGAGCTCCAGGAAAATACCCCGAAGAGGGAGATTGAGTTGGAGACTCAGGCCAGGGAGGAGGTCGAGTCTCAGAGGATGAATCGGCGGCCGACACAATCTCAGCAGGCAGCCAAGCGGGCCAAGTCCGCTGATACGAGATCTGGAGGCCAGAAGGGCCGCACTTGCGGAAAGTGCGGTAAGGGTCATGGTAGGGTCTGTCGATCGGGTGCTTGCTACAAATGTGGCAAGGAAGGGCATATCGCCAAGGATTGCCCCAAGGGATTTATGGTTTGCTTTCATTGCAACCAGAGTGGCCATCAAAAGGCCGAGTGCCCGCAGTTACATCAGGGATCAGCACTGGGATCTGCACCTGCTGCTAGGATTACCGAGGTTCGGCCAGTGAAGGCCGAGGCACCGAAAGCTTACGGGAGAGCTTTCCAGTTGACAACGGAGGAGGTCTACGCAGCGCCCGATGTTGTGGCTGGTATGTATGTATTCTTCATTTATTTATGTTGAGTTGAGATATTGTGCGTATATGATGATATGCGTAGGTACTTTTCTTGTGAGTTCTGTACCTGCCTTAGTGTTATTTGACTCGGGTGCGAGTCGATCGTTTGTGTTGATAGCGTTTAGTCAGCACATCGGCAGTCGACGAGAGGCGTTGAGTCAACCTCTGTGAGTTTCCATAGCTGACGAGCGAGCGGTGTATGCTGCAGAGGTGATACGGGGATGTGTACTTGAGATCTTCGGTGTTGAGTTCCCGATAGATCTGGCCCCGATAGCAATGGGGGATGTGTGTGTCATAGTGGGCATGGATTAGTTGAGCCGATTTGGGGCTGTGATAGACTGCGAGCGGAAGTTGGTGACAATACGAGACCCTAGTGGGGGAGTACTTACAGTGTACGGCGAGGGTACCCGATGTGGGTCAACATGCTGTTCGGCTGCCAGAGCGAGACAGAGTTTACAGCAGGGCTGTAGTGGGTTTGTAGCCTATGTGATGGACACACGAGAGGCTGCTGGGAGGCTAAGTTTGATTGATGACGTTGCGATAGTGTGTGAGTTCCCGAATGTTTTTCCCGATGAGTTGCCAGGTGTGCCTCCCAAGAGGCAGGTAGAGTTCCCCGTTGATTTGGTCCCGGGGGTAGCACCTATCGCCAAGGCGCCTTATCGTCTTGCGCCGCCAGAGATGCCGGAGTTTCCTCACAGCTTCAGGAGCTACCGGGGAAGGGGTTTATTAGACCAAGTAGTTCCCCTTGGGGAGCGTCGATCCTTTTTGTCAAGAAAAAGGATGGTTCACACCGGATGTGCATTGATTACCGGGAGTTGAATAAGCTAACGGTCAAGAACCGTTATCCATTGTCGAGGATTGATGATTTGTTCGATCAGCTGCAGGGAGCGTCTTGGTTCTCCAAGATTAATCTGAGGTCGGGATATCATCAGATGAGGGTGCGTGATGAGGATATCTAGAAGACGGCGTTTTGGACTCGTTATGGGCATTACGAGTTCGTGGTGATGCCTTTCGGGCTCACCAATGCACTGGCGGCGTTCATGGATCTCATGAACAGGGTGTGCAGGTCGATGTTAGATCGTTCGGTGATTGTGTTCATTGATGACATATTAGTGTATTCGAGATCCAGAGAGCAACATGAGGATCATTTGAGGGAGATCCTCGGAGTTCTGAGATCGGAGAGGCTTTATGCCCAATTCTCCAAGTGCGAGTTCTGGTTACGGGAGGTCCAGTTCTTGGGGCATCTCATCAACCAGAATGGGATTTTGGTCGATTCGGCCAAGATTGAGGCGGTCATGAGGTGGGAGGTGCCAAGATCGCCCACCGAGATCAGGAGCTTTCTAGGATTGGCCGGCTATTATCGGAGATTTATCATGGATTTCTTTAAGATCGTCGTGCCACTCACCCGGTTGACCCGGAAGGGTGTTGCTTTTTCATAGTGTCTGGAGCAGCAGACCTCGTTTGAGACACTTCGCCAGAAATTATGCGAAGCCCCTGTATTAGCCCTCCCGGAAGGGATGGAGGATTTTGTGGTATATTGTGACGCATCGATATCAGGGTTGGGTGTGGTGCTTATGCAGAGGGAGCATGTGATAGCGTATGCATCGACGCAGCTGAAGCCTCATGAGGTGAGATATCCTACCCACGATCTGGAGTTGGGGGCAGTGGTGTTTGCCCTCAAGATTTGGCGTCATTATTTATATGGGGTTCGGTGTACCATATACATGGACCACAAGATCCCGAAGTATTTGATGGATCAGCCCAATCTGAATATGCGTCAGAGGAGATGGTTGGACGTGGTAAAGGATTACGATTGTGAGATCCTGTACCACCCAGGCAAAGCTAATGTGGTAGCTGATGCGCTGAGCCGAAGGGCGGAGAGTGCCCCGATTCGAGGCATTTGTATGAGATTGACAGTGATGACTCCGGTGTTGGACACCATTCGGGAGGCCCAGGCTGAGGCCGTGAGACCGGAGAACCACAAGAGGGAGCGGGTGATTGGGCAGGTACCTGGGTTTGTTACCGATAGTCGAGGGCTGATGACCTTTCAAGGTCGGATTTGGGTGCCGTATGCAGGCGGGGCACGTACCATTCTGATGGAGGAGGCGCATAGATCGAGATTCTCGATCCATCCCGGGGCCACAAATATGTATTTGGACCTGAAGAAAGATTATTAGTGGCCCTGTATGAAGATGGATGCCGCGTGGTTTGTCGAGAGGTGCTTGAACTGTCGCAAGGTTAAGGCCGAGCAACAACATCCGCATGGCAAGTTGCAACCGTTTGAGGTTCCCCAGTGGAAGTGGGAACAAATTTCCATGGACTTCATCACCAAATTGCCAAGAACCACAAGGGGTGTCGATGCAATTTGAGTGATCGTCGACCGGATGACGAAGAGCACGCATTTTTTTTGCTATCAGTGAGAGCTCTTCTGCCGAGAGGTTAGAAGAGTTGTATGTGAGGGAGGTGGTATCGCGTCATGGAGTACTGATCTTGATTGTGTCAGATCGAGATGTACGTTTCACTTCCAGGTTCTGGAAGAAGTTCCACGAGGAGTTGGGTACGAGACTGCATTTCAGTACCGCCTACCACCCCCAGACGGACGGACAGAGTGAGCGGACGATTCAGACGCTCGAGGACATGCTTCGAGCATGTGTGTTGGACTTTATAGGAATTTGGGACACGTATCTGCCGTTGGCTGAGTTTTCGTACAACAACAGCCACCATTCTATTATTGGTATGCCTCCCTTCGAGTTGTTGTATAGGAGGAGGTGTCGGACTCCCATTTGCTGGGGAGAGGTAGGGTGGCGTGTGATGGGTAGCACTGAGATAGTACTTCAGACGGTAGAGCGGATACATCAGGTTAGACAGAGGTTACTGACGGCTCAGAGTCGTCAAAAGAGTTATGCGGATCAGCGACGATCTGAGCTGGAGTTCCAGGTGGGGGACTTCGTACTCCTGAAAGTATCTCCTTGGAAAGGAGTGATCCGATTCAGGAAGAGGGGCAAGCTGGGGCCCCGGTACATCGGTCCATTCAGGGTGACCGCAAGGGTGGGCAAGGTAGCATATCGGTTAGAGCTACCTGTGGAATTGAGCCAGATTCATGATACCTTCCACGTGTCGCAGTTGAGAAAATGTATAGCCGACGCGTCGGCGGTGGTACCGCTGGAGGATATTCAGGTGGATGCGAGCCTGAATTATGCGGAAAGGCCAATCGCGATCCGGGATCGGAAGATCAAGGTTCTGAGGAACAAGGAGGTGTCACCGGTGTAGGTCCAGTGGCAACATCGGAAGGGGTCCAAGTTGACCTAGGAGCCGGAGTTGGAGATGCGGGAGCAGCATCCAAAGTTGTTTGTCGAGCAGGACTTCAAGGGCAAAGTCTGATTCTAGTGGGGGAGAATTGTAAAATCCGGTAGGCTTTTACCAGGACTAGGTATTCACAAAAAAAAAAAAAAAAAAAAAAAAAAAAAAAAAAAAAACTTATTATGTTCGTCAAACTACACAAGATCATGTTTTTGTCTCATGATTTCACTAGAATTGTGAAACCATAAATATATTATAACAAATTATCCTACACAACACTAGGAAACTAGCCCCAAGGCAATAAGATCAATTTTTTTGAAAATGTACTAGATTTTTCAAAGTGGACTGGTATTTCAAGTCTGTAAATAATTTTTTTTGAAAAAGTTTTAAAATCTTGCATTTTCTCAATAAAAACTTTTTAATGCTTGAAATCCTTTTCGGCTCCCCCAACCCATACTTATTTCATACAATGCCCTCATTGTATGCAAAAAAAAAAAAAAAAAAAAAAAAAAAAAAAAAAAAAACAGATAAAGCACATAAAGGCAATAAAATGGAGAAAAAGAAATAGACTCCTCTGGGATAGTAGTGGCGAGATCGAATCTGATTGTTGTGGGGAAATCATGGATGTCTCGATATGTAAGCTGGAAACTGGACCTCTGCTGCTTTTGAATGTGCCAGAATATAAAGAACTTTGACTTCTGAATAGTAGTGTAAAATTGAAAAAATTCACAATAAACAGTAAACAGTAAACATGACGTGGGAAAGTGTCGACCACATTGTGGCGTTGAGTGAGAGTTACGATTCACATCTAGTACCGTAATTGTATATCGCAATGAAAATCCCATACAACGTGGGAAATTGTCTACCATGTCATCGCAAATGGGATAAAACTACAAAATCGCAAACAAAGCTTGATCCACAGTGTGGGAATAGCTCGTCCACACCATGGAAATTTTTAAAGACAAAACTGCCATCCTTTGTGACTCAAAAGGGTATAGTTACTCCTCCAATCTTCATAACAATTGATAGACTCTCACAATATCAACACGCACCCCACACTTATTGAAAGTCACGTCGCTCGATTATAATCTCTAAAAATATCTCAGACCCCTTTCTAGATTAGTAAACTCTCGTCTGCACAGCTAAAAATAAACCAAATTGCTAGGGTAAAATAAATAAAACACAAATCATCATTAGGTTACAAAAGTAAATCAACCAAAAAAATTAAGTCTTTAACAAAATCACACCAAACATAAAAAGAAACTAAAAATAAAAGGATAATTGTCACTCCTCATCTTCATCATTGTCCCATCCACTCATGCAGGACCCAACATCTTTCACTTCCTACAACACTTTTGAAGTTGGAATAGGCAGAAATTATTGTGGCATATCTACCGGCCTTCGATCTTTAACTAGGAAAAAATAAATCCATATATTTTCCAAGATGATTTATTTCTCCAAGAATATTGTCTAAGTACATGCCAACTCTTTTCTGAAATGGGTCAGCAAGAATTCCTTCTGTTGGCACACTTTGTTGTGGTGGTGCTTTTTTTATCCACTCTCTTATGCATAACTTGGTGCTTTTGAAATCCAAACTCCTCAATCATTTATATAGGATCATCCAAAGGAACTGAATATTTCCCTTCCCTTAAATTCCACACAATTCTCGCATCCATAAATGATTAGGGTAGCGGTAAACACCCCTCTACTTTTTTCAACATTATAGCAATTAGATATTCCATCAAACCATAGGATCTAGCCAAGGGTGTAACAAATTGTCCTTCATAAATGGTTGCTCCTGATTTTTCTTTAGCTACTCTTTCAGAATGGAAAAGTGTCACATGGTACAGAATGTTGCAAATAATTCCCGGATTGATTATGCTCCATGGAAAGAACAGATGTAGCTCCTGAACTCTATCCCCCACTTTCTTTTGGTTAATGGAAAATGTGATTAGCTTGTGAATGAAACGATGAATTGGAGAACGAATGAGGCTTGATAATATTTATCTTAAAGACTCCATTTGCAAAACAAAACCAAAGATCTTGGTCAAAAAAAATTTGTGGTAATACCCGATGTGCCTCTTTTAGAAAAATCATGAACGATGGAGTAATAGCATCTAATTAGTCATAAAGACTCAGTCTCCAGGCTAACTCCACAAGAAAACGTTGGCGATCTTTCCCACTAATTCTAAAAGTCAAGGCCCTCTTATCATTCATGTCCCTTTAAAAATTGAACTCAATTAGGGAAAAGAATTCCACACATAATTTATTGAACATCGGTTCATGAATCTTGAAAAAACGACTCCATTAATTTGCAAATAAAGTGAAAGTCTTTTTCCATGTAAAACCTTGTCAAATAAGGTTCGATTTGAGAAGCAAGTCCCATCTCTTCCATCAAATTCCAATCTAAAATGGGAGGTGCAACAATTTCTCTTTCGTGCAGAAGATCAAAGCTAGCCTTGTAACGTGCATGTCCCCATGGTTTAATGCTCAAGGGTCATTGATACCACTCATGAATAGGTGGTTCGATTGGAAATGTGCGCTTCACATGGAATTCCTACTAATTAGTACGTTTCCTAGATCCCATATACTGCAAAACCAATATAGAAACAACCATCCTAAGCATAATAGTGTTTAGAAAAAATAAGTTAGTCTAGTTTCCGTGGAATGGGAACAGCTCGTTCATGTCATGGCTGAAGAACAAATAAAAAACAGATGAGTTCCTTCAGCCAAGATCCTCTCCTAAATGAAAGGATTCTTCTCCCAATCAACTTTTATCATCAATTAACATCAAATACAAACCTAAATGACCACTAAATCTAGGATTCTTAAACCTACAAAGTGTTTCCTAAAAGCTCATGTGCTAATATGCAATTATCATGAAATATAAGATCCATATTCAATAAAATGGGAAGTAGACTAAGCATACATACCTTAGATATTGATTAGACATGAAAAATCAGGAGGTAATAAAAAAATTGATGGCTCTTAATGGAGATGATGAACACGTTGTGGGCAAGCACAAAAGGGTAAAAGTAAAGAAATGAATTTTGACCTTCTATGGTAAAAAAGATTTTACCAGTGTCAAATCCATGACGTGGCAATTATGTCTCCATGTCGTGGAGTCAGTCCCAGACGCGATAAAATGAGTTTAAAATGGATTCCACTGTATAGGAGCAACATATCAACGTCGTGTCTAACGAGAATTCAAAACCTTACTTTTAAATTTTAAAAACCAAATTCATTGGACCCCCATGTTAAGAATGCAAAATGAGAAATGAGAAAGCAACCATCCTAAACAAATGTTAAGCAAAAAGGAAAAGAAACTAAATACAAAGAAAAGAAAATGAAAACAAAATTTGGGTTGCCTCGTGGAAGTGCATCTTTTGTAGGATTCATAAGTCGAACTCCTTCACACTATATGTTGCTTTGGGAGGGAGTTTGATCTCCTTGAATCCCTTCATTTTTAGTCTCTTCCTTTTTAGTGCATCTACTATTTTTTTCTAAGCATTTTTCGAATTCTCTTTATTTTTCTGGAAAAATTGCCTTCATACATGCTCTCGAATCCATCATTTTCTCTTGTCATCTTATCTTTCATGTTGACTATCTTTAACTCCTTATTCTCTATATCCTCTTCCTTGATAGCTAACTGCACTTTTTCAACAATATCTCCATTCTCTATATTTGTCTCCTGAACATGATCTTGAGGGTGTGAAACGGAAAAAACTTCAAATATCATTGGAATCGAAGCTCTTGGTTTTTTATCTTTCACTTCTTCCCTCGATTTTTCTTCTTTCTCTTTCATGTTATTCCAAGTCACTAGCTCTTCTTCCATCAAATTTTCCAATTTTAGAAGCTCGTTATTTTCTTCCTTTTCTTGACACACCTCTTCTAAAAAGAAAACATCATCATGAGACTCTTTATTAATTACCTCTTTCTTCACACCAAAAGTCGTCTCCTCATATCTAACCCGTAGTGTAAGTTTTGAATTGTGGATGTCTACCAAATCATGAACAATACTTAGGAAAGGTCTTCCTAATATTATGGGAAAATCTTCCTATTCTTTCATATCCAACACCATAAAGTCCACTAGAAATACAAACTTTTCCACTTTGACCAATAAATCTTTTATAATTCCATGACGATATGTGATCGAACGATCCACCATGTGTATAGCCATGTTAGTAGTCTTCAATTTTGGAGAATCAATCTTCTTGTAAAAAGAATAAGGCATTAGATTTATACTTGCTCCCGAATCGGCTAATGCATTTGTTCTTATTGAATTACCGAACTCACAAGGCAATGTCAAACGCCCCAGATCTTTCATCTTCCTTGGAATTCATTTTCTCACAACATATGAACATTATTCATTTAGCACCACGTTTGAGACTATGGCATCCCTATTCTCACGACTTTTTTAAAACTTTTAGTTTATGCTTATTTAAAACATGTTATTGTGGAATTGGTCCCAAAATACCCTTGACATGATATAATATTAAAATCAGGGCATCTTAGAAGATTTTATATTTTAAATGTCTGGGATGTCATAACTAATACAAGAAACATAAGCATAAACAGAGACTTACAAAGTCTCAATATAATAACGATCTACATCTCCTTGAAATCTCTTAGCACATAATTACATTATCTATCAGTATCTTCGTATCGCTACCTATGATAAAAGGAAACTGAGTGGGTCAGGTTGGGAAACCTGGTGAGTACTGTTGGATTAGTGTCTAAGCCCGTAACTATATTTGGTATGTACTTGACCCGATTGTGCATGGTCCTTTTGGGTTGCCTTCACTAAAGCAACTTGACAAGGTAATTTGATGAAAGAGAGAGGATATTATGATTTATTAATATATTTTAAGAATAATATATTAAAGGAGAAATCATATTTATTTAATTAGTATTAGTCATAAATTGATTAGGAATTAATTTGGTGACTAAAAGAGATTAATTAAATAAAGGGGCATAAACTGTCAAGTGTATGATAGTTGAGTTTTGGGCTGGGAAACCTAATGGACTAAGGGGGAACGAAATTATGATGAAGGATCATCATATTTTCGTCCACGTCCCTATTCCAGAAGGTTCCTTGGGCTGCTTGGTGACTAAGTTGTCCATTAGGGTTTAGAATGAAACCCTAGCAGCCTACAGTATAAATAAGACCCCTAGCCTTCAATTTGCGGCCGACTTGCTTCCCAAGAGAAACCCTAGGCCGAAATTGAGCATCCTCCATCCTCTCTCATAGTTGCCTTCTTGCTTGTGGTGTTTGTAAGCCATTAGAGGAGTTACAATTATGACTCTAAGCTCTAAGAAAGAAGAATTCAAGCATCCATTGAAGAGGTAAACATCTAGATCTGATTCTATATGTTAAATTATGAAATATGTATGCTAGTTTAGGGTTTGTAAGTCTTGGATTCATTGCATGTACAATAGATAAACCTAGATCCAAGCATTAAGGTTTATATAAGCACATATGATTGTTCTTATGCATAAAACCCATTAGTGGTATCAGAGGCATGATTGGTCTCTATTGTATAGATGCTTTGTATGATTAACATGCTGAAAATCGTTTTTCTGGCTTCTGTTCGACATGACTCGGCGAGTTCATGAGTGACTCGGCGAGTCAGATCATCAGACAGAGGCATTCTCGGGATTTCTTGTTGGTTTTGCTGAGGGATAGTTGCCTAATGTGTTTTTACTGATAAAAATTCGAATTTTAATGTCATTGTAACATTATCCTTGCCAAAAACAAAAGATAATTACCAATTCATTAAATAATATATTCCTTATGTGATTAAAATTGATTATTTGAATTAATTGGGTAACTTATCTTGCAAGAATATGGATTAGGTCAAATATAGATAATCATTGAACTAACTGTGTGATTTATATTATTTGTTATTTGATTCCTTATGTTTTGAAAAGTTCAAAACTTGCCCTCAAGTTTTGAAATTTAAATTTTGATTAAGAGTTTAATTTTGAAAATTTTAAATTTCAACCCTTAGATTTTTACAAGTTTAAAAAATGAACCTTATACTTTATTATTACAAGATTAATATATATATATATATATATATATATATATATATATATATATATATATATATATAAGAATAAGCTAGTCTTATCGCTAGTAGGCCTCATTCACTAAGTCAGTCTATAAGGTGGGTATAAGGTTGCTGCCTATAAAATGGCACTTAATGGGTGTACACTTACACCCACCGCTTGCTTAACTGGTGGAGGGTCGTTAGCCGAACGGATAGGATAGGGCACTTAATTCCTCATTACAAGTATAATGAATTTACAAAGTAACTATAATGTTTTACAAATTCCCAATCTTAGTTACTTTAGGGTAAAATGTGAAAATGATGCTATTCCATGGAATTACACTTTGCACCCTTGTCAAACGTAAGTGGAGCGTGCGTGGTAAACCGGCACACTAATATGGGATTGACATTAGTGGCGAAGGGTGGCTCGATGTGTATCATAAATCAATGGAGCGTGCGTGGCTTACCGACACATTGATTGGGTGATAGAGACATTGAGTGCACCATGTTGGTTCGCATGGTCATTCACAACTTGTTTGCGATCCTTGGTATCCCAGTCGCAAATTTGAAGTGCATATCGAGATTTAAACAAGTCATTGAAAAGTTCAATGAATCTTAAAGATCTAGGAGTTTTCAAATACATTTAAAACTTAATCTTCTTTTTTTGTTTTTCATGGTGAAAATTAGTGAATCGTCATTCACTTACCTTCAAATTATTTACTTTTAGATTACGACATCCCTTTTCTAAGTTGTAAATAATGTTGTTGGATCCTAGCCCTAATTTCTCATTTGGGTGTTTAATTGGGGATTCATTTCTAATCAAACTTTGTTCCTTTCTATTTTAGATGTCTAACGCAAACGCAAACGCAAACAACAATGCTTATGGGTCATTATCGCTAATGAACCTATGCCAAAATGTGACATTTGATGGGTCGAAATTCAACGAGTGGATGAGATACATTTGTATGATCACTCGTTACGAGGACAAAGAATATGTCCTCGATGAGAACTTCTGAGCTTATTGAATTAGGACCAGAGGGTCCACCCGAGTTGTGGGACCGGATGGTCCCACTGAGACACATTGACCAGAGGGTCTTATTTGGGTTTAGCCATGAGAGGCTTATGTGATGTGTGTGGTATTTTGGGGAACTCACTAAGCTTTGTGCTTATAGTGTTATGTGATATGTGTTTCAGATACTTCTCAGGATCACGGGTAGGTGCCGGCTTGATTGTATTTTGTACACACGAGATGGAATTATGTTTGTGAGGATCCTGGATTTTATTCAAACAAATATGAACATGTGTTTTTTGATATTTCTACATTTTGGCGAATTTGTGATATGTGTTGTCGAGATTAATGTGATTTTAAAATTAAAAATTTGTTTGAAAATTTACGGTGTTACAGAAGATTTGTTTAGGTCGAAGGGATCATGTGCAATATCTAATGGCCATAGGGTGCCCAAAAGGAGGGGGTAGGAGATGGTTGTGTGTGAGATGGAGAAGGTGAGACAAGAGTCGAGAGCCCAATAGTAGAGGGAGAGTCCGATGGAGTAGAAGTAGTCGTTAATAAAGTAGAGTACGATGTAGCAAAAATGGCAACGATGGAGTTGGAAATGTAGATAAGGGAGAGATGCAATCATCAGAATCAAATGAAGCATAGTCAGAAGGGGGAGGAGAAGGATGAAAATCAAAATAAGGGCCGTGAGATTCATCAAATACTACATGATGGCATACGACAAAATTTTAAGTAATGAGATCAAGATAATGATATCCACGATGTTCAATACACAAACCAAGGTAAACACACGCATAAGAGCGATGAGCGAGTTTATGAGGAGTTTTTGAACATGTATTGGGGTAAAAAATACAAACAAAAACTCCAAGATGAGAGTAGGTAGGGGAGAAGCCAAAAATAATTTTAAAATGAGTTTTGAAGTTTAAGGTATAAATAAGAAGATGATTAAACGTATGAGTGGAAGATAGAAGGCCTTCAACTAAAAAACTTAGGGGAAAGGGATGCTTGAAACAACGATGTATGAACCATATTATTGATGGTTCGAATGGTGCGTTCAGTTTTGCCATTTTGTTGTGAGGTATGTGGGCATGAAAAACGATTATACCATGGTTTTTAAAGAAATCCAAAAGTGGTTAATTATTAAATTCATGCCCATTGTCACATTGACAAATTTGTATGTCGGTTCTAAATTGATTTACCATATAAGATCGAAGTTTTTAAAAAACATAAAAAACATCATATTTTGGACATAATGGAAAAATCTAAAGAAAATGTGAGAAATCATCCAAGAAAATAACATAATATTTAAAGCCACTAATATTTGAGATTGAAGAAGTTCAACGATCAAATTGTACAAGTTCAAACACATGAGATATGGTAGTATGTGACAATGTAAAAGGTAAACGACAATGTTTTCCTAACTGACAAGCATGCCATAATTTAGAGTCTTTTGTTGGACATGAAATAAAATTACACGAGTGAAGAACCTGAAAAATAGATGAGCCAGGGTGACCAAGGCATCTATGCCATATGTCATATGAAATAGCAACATTAGCAGAATAAGAGATGGACATGAATGATGACAAAAGAACTGGATACAACTCGTGATGATCATTGTTGCATCATTCCAAAGAGATACATGTTTTAAGATCCTTCACAGTAAAACCAAAAGGATCAAACTCAATAGAAACATATAACAGTGAAGCAACGAACAGAAATAAGATTTTAAACAATCTTATTTGAAACAAGAACATTATTTAAAGAAATCTGAGTATCTGAGAAGAGAAGAACAATTTGTCCAATAAATTACATAGGAAGGACAACACCATTACCAACCATAATGAATTTGGAAGTACATGGAGTTAGGAAGTGCATTATACCTTGATTAAAAGTCATATGTGAGCTTGCCTCGGAGTCCATATAGTAATTGTTGTCGGATGGTTGTTGAATGGACATAGCTTGAAACACTGAGGCAAGATCTGTGAGTTGAGGTTGTCCGTATTGAGAGACATGACCACCAAAGGATGTTTGATATGGTTGTTGAGATGCCGAAAAATGGTTTTGTTGTGGTGTTCTATAGGCTTGTGAGAGTTGACCCGAGAATGGTGGAGTATGTTGTCCAAAAAAATTCTGTTGAGGGGCTATTATGAGAAACCGAGAGGTGGGTTTTGCTATAGCTGTGGAGGATTGTAAGTGGGTGCACCGAGGGAAGGTACAACAACAATGAAGGCATCAGAAGGCTAATATTGGGCTACAACAGTTGGTTGTCGCAAATGGGCAACACCGGGAGCTACAAGAGGGGCTCTGAGAATGTTGGTGGGCTAAAAAAACTGAGCTCCGATATGCGTTTGATTGCCAAAAGGAATTTGATTTTGACTGTGCACTCCTTGTATACCTGAAAAAGAATTGGAACTAGTAGAAACATTAGCATCCTCCTCCCCCCCCCCCCCCCTCAATTGTAAGTAGAAAGCTCATTATTTTTACCCCTATTAAACTTATTTTTTGATTTGCCACTGGTGGGAGTAGAAGAGTACAATGCAACGGAAGATGTATAAGTAGGATCACCAGTGAGATCAATCGAATCTTCACGAGATTCATGAAGTAGGAGCATGTTCTTGGCCTCAAGAAAATAGGGAAAAGGCTTAGTGTTTGTGATTACATCCCTGATGCTATGATAAGATGGTAGAAGTTGGCGGAGGATTTGCATCACAAGCTCAATTTCATCAATATTGGAATCACAATCTGCAAGTGCTTCATCCAATTTCTTCAATGTGTGACAAATTTATAAGATGGATAAAGACCCCTTCTTAGTGTTACGGAATTGCTCTTGAAGCTGGAGTATTCGAGACATTTTGTTATTGAGGAAGAATTCAACGAGTTTGTCCTAAAGGTCTTTGGCTATGCAATTATCACTAGATATAATATGCAAAAGATTAGCATCGCATGTAGTATAGAACCATGATTTGATTCGGGAATCAATGGCCTCCTAATCTTCATCTTTACCATCGTTAAGGAGTGATTTGCTAGTTACCTTATCTCCTTTGCACATGTCTAAGAAGATGTGTTTCCATAGTTTGTATTTAGATCCATCAACCGATAATTTAAAACTAAATTGGTTGTAGACATTGGTTAGTGCAAAGACAAGTTGAGTAGCCGTGAGAGAAGTAGTGGAGCTTGAAGATGGCACGGTGGACATGGCAGTCGAATAAATTAAAAACTAACTCTAACAAAGATAAGAAGTAATGAACATAAAGCTTAGCAGAAGGTAAAGAGAAATTAAATGTACCAACTAGTTTAATTCGATGATTGAGAGGGTAACACAGATGTACGCAATTGCGCGTGAGTCTTCAAACAGTAGATGAAGGTGATCAGTACAACACCGAGAGGCTGCTGTGATGAAGAAACAAAGCAACAGGAAACAACGATTGAGCAACTGTCAACGATGATGATGGAAAATGCCTGAGGCAACAACGAAAAAAAATCGTCTGGAGGCTTAGGTTGTATAATCACATTGCATGCTCAATACTATGTTGAATAATGTGAAAACTCATAATTAGGGTTACGTGTGTGTGTATATATATATATATATATATATATATATATATATATATATATATATATATATATATATATATATATATATATATATATAGCTAACTTATTTAACACAGAAAATAATCAAAGACTAGGAAAACAAGTTAGTCATGGCCCTCTATATCCCCTTCAAGGTTATGGATTTACTAGTTTATTGAACAATCAAATTTACACGTAAAAATTGAGCTTCAAAAACGGATTACAAAAAGCTTATGTCGTTAGATATTTTCATTGAGACCAAAAACTGAATTTGTTTTAAGGAATCATTGGATCAAACTTTATTGTGGATAAAGGAATTTGTTATTATTTTAAATACTAATTGGTAATATTAGGTATGGACTTTTTTACGTTTAACAAATTTAATTTATAAAAGAAATTTTGTACACTTTTATTGTTATTATAGATTCTCTTAATATGTGGCTAACTTTTACATTTACACAGAGCACTTGTTCGTCTCAAGTTTCAATTGCGTCCATTTTGAAGAAGGTTTTCATTCAGGATTATTGATAAATTTGGTCATTAAAGTATTGTGTTTGTCACCATTTAGTCATAATAAAAGTTTAAATCGTGTTGAATTAAACCATAATGTTTTCAAACTGTATGGAGTGGCCACTACAACCGGCTATAACAAGTTGAAAATATTTATTTCTAAGTATTGTTTGACAAGAGTTATCGAAGACATAGATTCTTCCTATCTTGTCCACAAGACATCCATAACAACAACTTTATCTTTCCAGATTTAAAACTACAAAACCCAAATCACGTACTGCTTATAATGCACAACGTACAAGCTGGCAAAGGATTTACCATAACCATGCATCGTCTCTTCTCAGCCTATAAAAACCGTACAACCACTCATCAACTTTTCTCTGCGTACTTCCACCCAAAAACACAGATGTTGAAATTTGTTTTTCTTCATGTTTTCTTCTTCTTCATCTTCAATTTTGAATGTTCAAATGGGTTTTCAGATTATGATGCTTTAATGAAGCTCAAAGCTTCAATGGTGGCATCAAACAGCTCTAGAATATTGGACGACTGGAAAGTCGAAAACTCACACTGTTCGTTTTCCGGAGTTTCATGTGATGAAAACTTTCGTGTCACGTCGTTGACGATATCTTACGTTCCTATGTTCGGGACTATTCCGCCGGAGATCGGAATTCTGAACAAACTGGTCAATCTGACGCTTGTATCAGATAACCTCACCGGTCCACTACCGGTGGAAATGTCTAATTTGACGTCGATTAGATTCATTAACATCTCTAGTAATGTTTTCACTGGGGAGCTTCCGGGAGAGATTGTGGCGGGAATGGCGGAGCTGGAGGCTTTCGATGTTTACAACAATAATTTCAGCGGGAGGTTGCCGGTGGAGTTTGTGAAGTTGAAGAATCTTAAAATTTTGTATCTCGGAGGTAATTTCTTCAACGGAGAGATTCCGGAAGATTACTCGGAGTTTCAGAGTTTACAGATTTTAGGATTGCAACAAAATGAACTCTCTGGGAGGATTCCGGCGAGCTTATCACGTATATCGACTCTTGATCAGCTTCTCATCGGGTATGCCAACAGTTATGAAGGAGGAATTCCGCCGCAGTTCGGTTCATTCAAATCACTAAAACTACTAGACCTCGGAGGTTGTAATCTCAACGGAGAAATTCCGGCAAGCCTTGGAAACTTGAAGATGTTACATACTCTATTTCTTCAGTTCAACAATCTCACCGGAGAAATACCTCCGGAGCTTTCCGGAATGGTCAGTTTGATGTCGTTTGATCTGTCGAATAACAATCTAACCGGTGGCATACCGGAGACGTTCTCGGAACTGAAAAATCTAACGTTGATTAGTCTGTTCGGCAACCGTCTCGCCGGTCCTCTTCCTCCGTTCATCGGTGATCTCCCGAATCTTGAAGTTCTTCACATCTGGGAGAATAATTTCACGTTTGAACTCCCGCAGAATCTCGGCGGTAACGGCCGGTTACTAATGCTCGACGTCACCGGAAACCACCTTACCGGACCAATTCCGAAAGATTTGTGCAAAGGAGGTAAAATTCTCGTAGTTAATTATTGCAAAAACTTTTACGTAGGAATATGAAGAATAATAGTAATTTAGATATTAGAATAATAATGGAATCACGGAATTTAATGACTGTTGGCGTTGATCTCAGGCAAGTTACGACTTTTGATTTTAATGGAGAATTACTTCTTTGGGCCCTTACCGGAAGAACTTGGCAGTTGCAAGTCTTTAACGAAGATTCGAATCATGAAGAATTTCATCAACGGAACTATTCCCGCCGGCATCTTCAACTTGCCGGAGCTTACCAAGCTCGAGCTTGATGACAACTATCTTACCGGTGAACTTCCTGATAGAATGTACAGTCAGTCTCTTCAAAGTGTTTCAATGTCTAACAATTGGATCACCGGTAAGATACCTCCGGCGTTTGGCGATTTACCGAATCTAACAACTCTATCTCTCCAATCAAATAAGTTCGTCGGTGTAATACCAGAAGAGATATTGAAGCTGAAGAAACTGTATGAAATTAACGTCAGCGACAATAATCTCAGTGGTGAGATTCCAGCTTCCATTGCTACAAGTGTTCAACTTACTTCCATCGATTTCAGCCGAAATAACTTCATTGGTGAATTCCCTAGAGGAATTTTAAGTTTGTTCAATCTGAACATACTTAATGTATCTCGAAATCAACTCAAAGGTGAGATTCCGACGAAATTAGGTCACATGAAGAGCTTGACAGTGTTGGACCTCTCCTACAATCAATTCTCCGGCAGAGTCCCAATCGATGGACAACTAAAGGATTTCAGCAACACTATCTTCTCCGGGAATCCTAACCTCTGTTTACCACAAATCGCTCATTGTCCGATCATCTCCACGTCTCAAAACAACAACCGTTCAATCACCACATCAAAGCTTATGATAGTCATCATCGCTGTAATCACAGCCATATCATTATTCATACTAACATTCATCAAAATTAAAAACAAACACTTCGAGAGATCCAAAGTCTGGAAGCTAACCACATTCCAACGCTTGGATCTAAAAGTTGAAGACGTTCTCGAATGTTTGAAAGATGAAAACATAATCGGTAAAGGTGGAGCTGGAATTGTATACCGAGGATCAATGGCGAATGGCGTTGACGTAGCAATCAAACGGTTAATGGGTCGGAACCATGGATTCGACGCCGAGATCCAAACGTTAGGAAAAATCAGACACAGGAACATCGTCAGATTACTCGGATACGTCTCCAATCGTGAAAACAAATTGCTGATTTACGAATACATGTCTCATGGAAGTTTAGGTGAGATTTTACACGGATCGAAAGGCGCACATTTACAGTGGGAAACAAGGTATAAGATTGCTATAGAATCAGCGAAGGGACTGTGTTACCTTCACCATGATTGCTCTCCGATGATCTTACATCGAGACGTGAAGTCAAACAATATACTTTTGGATTCCGATTATGAAGCTCATGTTGCTGATTTCGGGCTCGCTAAGTTCTTGAGGGATAATCATTCTGGTGCTTCCGAGTGCATGTCCTCCATTGCAGGATCTTATGGGTACATTGCACCAGGTACAAGTTTCTCTTATTTGTCAATTTGTATTTGTAATTTTGTATATGTATTAAAAATTTTGTATTTTTTTTTTTTGTACAACAGAGTATGCATACACATTAAAGGTGGACGAAAAGAGTGATGTATACAGTTTTGGAGTTGTACTTCTTGAACTGATAGCAGGAAAGAAGCCGGTTGGGGAATTTGGTGATGGGGTAGACATAGTGAGGTGGGTCCGAGAGACCATAGCGGAGCATTCTGAGCCATCAGATGAGACGTCAGTACTAGCGGTGTTGGATTCGAGGCTCAAAGTCTACCCATTGGCAACCGTCGTCAACCTCTTCAAAATCGCCATGAGTTGTGTTGAGGATGAAAGCACTGCTCGACCTACCATGAGGGAGGTTGTTCACATGCTCACAAACCCTCCGAAATCGCAACCACAAACCCAACCATGCTTGCTTACTCCTTGAAGAAATTGTTATCTAACTTGTTTGTTGATGTTTTGATGGAAGTTTGGAATAAGTTCGACACTTTGTGACTTGAAAATACACAAAATCATGTATGCATATCTTTTTTTTTTTATCACATATGATCATTAATGATGATTGTTTATTAAATATGTTATCAGTGTTACTTAGTTAATATTTAGTATGAAACATTAGTTATTGATACTTAATTGTCCCTTATACCTGATGTAGCATAATCTTTATATACTTAATCCGTCAAGCCCATTATTTAATACGTAACTAAATCAGTCAAATTTATATCACAACCAAGGAAATAAGGCTATACAGACAAGTAGTCAATTTTTTGTATTTCTTACGAGAGAATTACTTAGAAATGTTAGATGTGCATTTTAAACGAAATTAAAGGTCTAATGTATACATACAAACATATAACCCAGAATGACTATCAAGTTTAACTAACGCAACCGTTATCGGCGAGCTCACTTTCAAAATGCTATCCACTTCCAAAATGTCATCCGATTCATAAGCCGTTGCTGTCCAAAAAAAGTCAATATTAATGGCACGAAGTATTAAAAAAGGTTAAAATAGCATCTTATATGTATAAAGGACATACCATACAAAAAAAAAATTAAATGATGAACTGTACATGTAACAAAATGCAAAATTGGAATAATGTAGAGTTCATGAAATGAATTGTAAACATAAAAAGTTCGTAATTAAAGATGAGTTTACAACGTAATTTTTCACTCCATTTCAATAAATATTAAATAGAATGAACATTCACTTGTTCAATTTCAAAACAGTAACCAATCCAAGTGTAACACTTTGAATCACTCCTACATTCCAACCCTTACATTTTTAGTATGCACAATTCATAAGCCAAAGTCTACTTTAGTTACCATAATTCAAACACCAAATCCCACATATATCTTTGTTGTTGTCATTTCATAAACCAAAACAACTTTCTTAAATCTAAGAGATGAAAAGGGAATGACAAAAGATATGAAATCACACCTTTTAAGCAATCCAACTTTGGTTGTTGTTGGATGCTTGAAAGTGCAGATTTGAAGTTATCAAGTGTCATGAAACTAGATTTGGAATCCATCAAACTTACAACTGAAAACCTAAATTTAAAAAAACTAGAGAAGCGGATTTTACTCTCTTTCTGATCTTTGAGCAAGTTTCCTCTACAGAAAATGCTCCTCATTAGCATGATTATCGAGTAAGTGTCTAAAATTAACCACAAAATTAATCCAAACTAGGAAAAGGACACAAAATCATTTTAAAACGACTTGTAAAAGATGGTTACCTGACCAAATTTGAGCAAGCTCTGGTTGTAAAGACTATAAATGACATTTCCAAAGTTAATAGTTCTTGGGGGTATTGGAGAAAAAGGTTGCTTGAAACACAATTACATATTTATGTTTCTTTGATTATAACTGCATGTAAATGTAATTCTTTGAGAAGCTATAGTGGATAATACAGAGTTTCGTATTATTAAAAATGTATACAAAAAGAAGAATAATAAAAATCTGAGCAGAAGCACCAACAACTTTGATTTATCCCTCTTGTTTTTTGAGGATCACCTCTAAGAGTTGGAAGATCATAATCCGTGCATATACTCCTTCATCAGATCCTAAAACAGTGGCGTTTGAAAAAAATTCAATTTATGAAGTTAAACCATACATATACTTTCATCAACAAAGAACAACCAAAAAGAAAAATTTTCTCTAAATCATTAATGTATGAAAGCTTGATTTTTTTTTTTTAAATATTGCAAAAAGAGGATTTAAACTCACAATCTTTCAGAGTTGCTTCTAATACCATCAAAAAGGCAATGGATCATAGCATATCTGATATGAAAAATTATGTATCATACAATAGGGTAAAATGAAATAAAGGTGAATATACAAAATACTGTAATAAAATAGCTACCAAACCTTTTTGTGAGAGCAGTGGATGTGCAGGGTTCATGTCTCCGGCTGGTTACTCACATGCACTGACAATACCATTAGTAACTTTTGAGAATAATAAATACAACACAACAGAAACAAAAATTAAACAGCAAAAAGCTGAAGAAGATAGCGATGAAGAACAAAGAAGCGATCTGACAATACCCAATATCGGAGAAGATTAAAGCTTTCTTTAATGTTGAACAACACAAATACAGAATAATGGAGAAAAAATTCCCAAAAGCGTGACAAAGGAAACAGAAACAGCGACAACCTCAGATTTCTGAGCAAACCAACATACAAAGAATCCAATAGGACGCTAATACCCAAAGTAAAATACAACACAAATAAAATTAATAAGCAAGAAAACGGATTGAAAGGAGGACGGAAGCAAGGATTAAAAAAAAAAAAAAAAAAAAAAAAAAAAAAAAAAAAAAAAAAACCGGTCGTCAAGTGGAAAACATGGATAGGCGGTGGAGGAAGGAAGGTCATTGGAGGAGAATGACGGCAAATCATCAGGAACATAACACGTATCAAGCGAAGGCAACAGTTTTGTAAAGATGACCCCCGAAAAAGTCGGCGTTAACAAAAAGAACTAAAGAAGCACGTAGTACGATTGTTCACTATTTGGATAAAACCGAATTGTCCAATTGGACAATTTGGATCGGACTATTTAGTTCAGATATTTGTATTTTTGGATTGGTTTTTAGCAAAACCGAATTATTATTTTGGATTTCGGATTGGTTTTAATTTATAAAATAAAAACCGAATAGTCCAGAAAAACCGAATTACAATTTATTATTTTGTTCTTTTTAATATATATCTTTAATAAATTATAAATTTACTAAATTATTCTCTTAATATATTAAAATTTTTCATCTATTATAATACTTTAATATATACTTCTTATCAAAAAAAATTGTCTATAAAGTAGTAAACTATAATATATTTTTCTTGATAGTTATTTATAAGTTTTAGTTCACAACTAATTAAACAATATTTTTTAGTTTATATTATAGAGTAAGTTAATACTAAAGTTATATATTTTTTGAAATGTCTTGATTTTTGAAAACCGAATTGTAAAAAACCGATCCAACCGAATTATAATTTGATTGGATCGGATCGGATTTGAATTTAGTTTGGACTATTTGGATCTACGTTTTGAAAACCGAAATTAATTTGGATTCACTTGATCAGATCGGATTAAACCGATCCATCCAAATGAACACTCCTAGCACGTAGGGGGAAGAAGAGGCAAAACCCAAACATATGGCCACAAGTCTGTTAAACCGGGTGATCACATTACCAACATATCACGTTAAAGTACCGGGGCCGGAGGAGTCAAATCCCAAAAAGTTGGTGGTGAAACTCTGAATCCAAAAACTTTTCTGTTGAAACGTCCCTGCGCTTTATATATATATATATATATATATATATATATATATATATATATATAGGTGGATTCAATTGAGAAAATAAAAAAAAATTGAAATGGGGGAATCATTCTCAGCCACTCATTTTATTCAAGCATAAAAAGACATGGTGGCAAACTTGTAAATATGAGAACAACCTTCAATCTCAAATACGTATCTGTAGTTCAAACCCATTCATCGTTCATCATCCAAATTTCTTCTCCAACTTTCAACAATCATCCAGATTTCTTCAATTAAACCATCATCAACATCATCCAATGTTAATCAATTATCGATCTTCGTCAATAATCAACACGATTCAACAGTTAACAATAAAAATTAGTTTTTGGTTCTTTTAATTCAACCTTCAATTGTGCTTGAATACGATCAGATTTTCAACATCTATGATTAATTATACTCCCAACGTTATTAGATCAACATCATCGATAATCAACAAAAATCCACTTCATATCATTCATTGAACATCGATTATCAAATAAAATTTGAAAATTGAGGTTAGAAAAATATCAAATCGTTTTTTTTTTTTTTGAAAAATTTCATATAATTCTCTATCTACTCTTTTGTAAGATTTAAATAGTCAAAATATCATGTTTTTAACATTTTTAAAAAAAGTTAAATTGTATGTACTCCAACTGTTTGATGAAATGCATGAACTAAATTTTCACGTTATATTCACATATGAATATGTTTTCTCAGTATATGATTATTAAAACAAAAAAACAAATATGCAAGTCTGTATGTTATTCATATGTGAATAACATATAAAAATTATATATATTTGTGAAAATACATTGTAATATTCATATGTGAATATACTGTGTAATATTCATATGTGAATATACTGTGTAATATTCATAAGTGAATATATCATCTAATATTCACAAATGAATATACTATGTAATATTCACATGTGATATACCATGTAATACTATGTAATATTCAGATATGAAAATATTATCTAATATTCATAAGTGAATATATCATCTAATATTCACAAGTGAATATACTATGTAATATTCATAAGTGAATGCATCGTCTAATATTTAAATATGAATATACTATGTTTATTATATGTTATATTCATATATGAATGATACTTAAATTGTAAAAAAAAAAAAAATCATAGTTTTTATTTATAACTGAATAACGAATGTACTGTAGTAAAAACCTGATTCATTTTTATTCACTTATGAATAACGATAACTGAAAATATAAAAAAAAATAAATTTTTTATTTTATCTTAAAACTATATCAATATGGATGTCTATTTGTAAAGAATAAAAAATCATGAATTTTGGTATATTTAAAATCATTTTTCGATAAAAATAGCTTCTTAAAAATTAAAAAAAAAAACGAAAAAACTATGTTTATATATATATATATATATATATATATATATATATATATATATATATATATTAAGGTAATGATTAGCATAGTTTAAGGAAACATGTTTTGATGGAAAATACATGTCTATTGCTTTCCCATTTCTGCTGGTACGAAGGAGGCTTTTGTGGCAAAAATAAATGAGTGGCTGAGAATGATTCTCCCATTGTCAACTTTTTTTTTTCTCAATTGAACCCTCCTCTCTATATATATATATATATATATATATATATATATATATATATATATATATATATATATATATATATATATATATATATTGGCGGACGCAGAACATTTTAGTAGAGGTAAAACCAAAAATAAAATTCCGAGAAAAATCTACATTAGTAGTGGCACTCATATTTTAAGTCGATGCACCTAATAACAAAAACATTAAAAAAAAATTTTACACTACGTACCGAAATCGGAGCAGTGGCCTGGCACCCCCCGGGCACCACTAAGGTCCGCCACTATATATATATATATATATATATATATATATATATATATATATATATATATATATATATATATATATATATATATGGAAAAAGTGAATATAACCTTAAGGGTATATAAGCTTAGGTACCCAAACCCATCATAATATGTCGTTTTGTTTGATATATTTATTATAATGTTCTTAAACTTCAACCCTAACTAGACTATATATATTATAATTAAAAACGAAAATTGCGTAAGATGAAGATAAATGTGAAATTTATAAAAATATTGAAAGTAAATCTGTAACATCCTGAAATTCAGGTACATCTATTTAACTCTTCTTATTTATCAAGTTGTCAAGTTTAGCCCTTGAGTGGAAAATGTTGCAAATGAATACGTTAGGCGTACTCAAAAGTACGTTGCGCGTACTCATGCGCTTAATTTGGAGGCCTTTACAGCCATGCAAAGGCTTAAAGGTTTCGAATTTATGGATTAAGTGGCCTTATAATAGTCAGATCTGGAATTTGAGTTTATGTCTTAACTGTTTAAGACCAAAAATCATTAAGAGCATGAAACTGAGACTTTACGCTGGGCGTAAATCTCAAAACGCACCGCGTAAGGGTTTGAGACCCCGATTCTGGATCGCCGGAGTACGCCTCGCGTACAAGAGCTGGTACGTGCCGCGTACTGCCCTCTGTTGACTTTTGTTGACTTTTAGGGGTTGGGCAATATTTGGACCTTTGAGCCAATTGAGGGGTAAAATGGTCTTTTACCCTTCTAAGGGAATTTAGAGAGGGACTAGTCTAGCCTTTGAGAGCCGTATTGATTAGGAGAATTTATTTTATGTGATTAGGCGGAGGCTAGATCAGTATTTCGAATTCGAGATCATCCGAGTTACCTGAGGTGAGTCTTCTCACTATACTTTACCAAAGAGTGGTAATTAGAGTTATGTGATAGAGTATCTTGTATGCTTTTTGTCTGATGTGATTTCTATGTGAATTGTGCTATGTATGATTCAGAGTTTACAGAGTTAGGACCGAAAGGTCCACAGAGTTAGGACCAGAGGGTCCACAGAGATATGGGACTGGAGGGTCCCACTAAGACACATTGACTAGAGGGTCATACAGAGTTATAGCCTTGAGTGGCTAATATGTGTTGTATGTGGTATTTTGGGGAACTCACTAAGCATTTATGCTTACAGTGTTATGTGTTATGTGTTTCAGGTACTAGCGAGGATCGCGGGAAGGCGCCGGCATGATCCGTACACACTGACAGAGAATTGTATTTTGTGATCTTAGGATATGTTTTATTATTATGACATTTGATGAACATGAGATTTGAGAATATTATATGAGTTTTATGTTGTTTGAAAAAAGAAAAATTGTTTTAAATTTTTACGGTGTTACAAAGTAAAGTTAGAAATTGAATTATAAAAACATTGGACAATTACAATGTATATATGATACAAAACGACATAGTATAATAAGTTTGGGTACCTAAGCTTATATACCTTTAAGGGTATATTCTCTTTCCTATATATATATATATATATATATATATATATATATATATATATATATATATATATATATATATATATATATATATAGTGGTTCAAATGAGAACCCAAAAAGATTAAGAACTCTAAAAACACCATTTTATAGTTATTAAACATATGAATGCTTATTAAACATATAAAAATTGCAATTTTTAGTGTTTTTTTCTTAAAAATATGGAAAATTCAAAATTTTTACAATTTAGTATTTTCATTCATAATTTATTATTATATACATAATATAAATTATATAATTTAATACAGTCTATTTACAGTTGAATTCACAAAATTCACAAATTAATACAATCTATTTTACAATAATTCAAAAAATCAAAGGAGTTAAATAAAGTTTATCATCATCACCCACTACAATACGCTGCCACCAATCCCATGTGTCACCATTGCAACTATTCTTTCTTCAAAATCATATATGTATGTATATAAAATCATATATTCACCGATTAAATACTTTAATCATATTTTAATAAAATATTAATTTATTTATTTAGAGTTAATGTAAAACAATTATAAAACTATTGTATTCTTACATATTTATACAATACAGAAAATTAATATATTTACAAGAAAATTAATACAAAATTCAAACATAAATAATTCATATTTTAACACAAAATTTACAAAAAACATGTTCTTTATATCATAAAACATGCTAACTATTTATTTATTTATTTATTTTTGTAGATTTTCTATTTTGTTGGGTTTTGATTACTGTCTTGAATTGTTGCAAAACATTGAAGGGGTAAAACAGGAAATAAGAATTGGTTTACATCCATCTTAGTTGAGGGTTATTTCTATCTTTTTAAAAAAAAATTATTTATCAAGTTATATTTATTGATTGTGTACTGAAGAGTAGTTACATCTATTCCATTTAGCTAACCAGCAACACAAACATAAATCCAAACCCTCCAATCCATGCATAAATAAATAATTTGGCAGGAATGATCCTCAATTATATTTGAGTTATTTTAAAGTTGTTTTTTTTTTTGTTTTTTTTGGTCCCTCTACTTCCATTGGTTATTTGTGGCATTATAGGTTTCTATGTTTTCGTTTAATTGTCACTTTATTAGTTTTGCTTACAGATTCATTGATGTTTTTTTATTTCTTATTTATTTATTTGCTTATAGATCAATTAAAAAGGGAATGAATGAGCAACTCAAACTATAAACATTTTCAAAAAACAAACAATGGAAAAAATTGTCGCATCCGACCCCCGCAACGCGGGGGTTCCCCATCTAGTTATTTATTAATTTTGTAATTTATTTTTTTCAAAAAGGTTCAAAACGTTTCACCCGATAAAAAAAACATAAATATGCATTTTCTCTCGAAATTTTGTATCTATAAAATATTTAACTATAATATATCTTCTTATTAGTTGTTTATATATTTGAAATCACAACTAAATTATTTGTTTTTGCTTTTTGTGTAAAGTTAGGTAATATTATAATTATATGTTATTTTAAAATGTTTCGGTTTTTGAAAACCGAATTATAAAAACCGATCCAAACGAATTGTAATTGGATCGGATCGGATTTGAATTTAGTTTGGACAATTCGAATTCATGGTTTGAAAACTGAAATCAATTTGGATTTACTTGATTGGATCGGATCAAACTGATCCATCCAAACGAACACCCCTAGTATTTGATACTATCTAATCCGAATTTTAAAATATATAGTTTCTAATAAATCCGACTATAAAGACCAACAATACAAAAATCAAATTTAAAACCAACCACGTAAACATTTTGTAAAAATTAATGTTAGAGACCAACCATATAACATTTTTATAGTTATCCTTACAATGCTACTTGTTATAAACCATCGGGAAAAACTTGAAATTTTGTCATTATTTTATTTTTTTTTATTTTTAGTGATTTTATCTTTATCCCTTCAATAACTATAAAAATAAGGTCACAAACGTTTAAAAGCTCATGTAGATAGTGCTAAGTGCTAACCTTGTCTTAGCACTTAGCCGTATAAAACTTCAGGTTTCCCCAAATTCTCTTCTTTTGACTCTTCTCGGAGTTAATGATTTGATCTTCTCTTACCACAAAATGGCCGAAACTCCGTCATCGTTCCAGACGCCGCCGCCGCCACCACCACCACCGACGCCTCCGTCAGCGCCTATTAATCCTGATCCTACACAATACTGGTGCTACCAGTGCAACAAACGGGTTCCGGTCGAAACCCTAGCCGATCAGCCCGATGTTATATGTTTCGAATGCAAGAATGGATTTGTTGAGTTAATCTCCGTCCATCATCCTCAAGCGCTTGAAGTAAACGATGAGGACCAACCTGCTTTCGGCAACGAGTTTCTTCAGGTCCTTAGGTTAATCGCTCAGGCTGCGCGTGATGGTGACGCGCCTCCTCTGCCTCCTTCTGACCGCGCGGATGACGACAGCGATCATCTCCAAATTGAACTCGACGGATGGGATGAAAACGATGATGACGACGACGACGATGATGACGAAGACGAAGGTGATGAAAATCATAACGAAGGAGCTCGAGATCGTGATGGATCTGATGACAATGAAGAGGAACAAGAGATCGTCGAAGGGGAAAATGAAGATTCCCGTAGAAGACAAAGGCGCGATGTCATCCGTCTTCGTCTCCGTGACTTTGCTACCCGAGCTTTAAGCCGTCGCAACCGGATTCTCGATTGGGCTGAGATCCTAACGGGGCTCGAAGATCACTCGATCGAGTTTAGGTTTCAACTTCCGGGAGGTGGTGATGGTTACGTAGGCAATCCAGGCGATTACGTTGATGCTGCCGGATACGAAGCATTGTTGCAAAACCTAGCTGAAAGTGATAGCGACGGGAAGAGAGGAGCTCCACCGGCGGCGAAATCTTCAGTGGAAGCGTTGCCAACCGTTGAAGTGAAGTCAACTTATATGGAAGTCTGTGCTATATGTAAAGATAAAGTGTTTAACAACGAAAAGGAGATTGTGAAGCAATTGCCTTGTGGACACATGTATCATGAAGACTGTATAGTGCCTTGGTTGGGTTCAAGGAACACTTGTCCTGTTTGTAGGTACGAGTTGCCTACAGATGATCCTGAGTATGAAGAAGATAGGAAGAAGAAATCAACCTCCATGGCTACAACAACATCAGCAACATCCGGTGATGGGGTTTAAGAAATGGTATGTATGCATTTCTCGCTTATCTTGAACACAGAGTTTGTATCCCTGTTTTCGCTGTTCCTTATATGAATTCATGGTAATGATTTTATTGCTGTAAATACCAAACTTCCTTGATTTGAAGAACTCAGAGTAGCTTTTCTGTTGTATGCTTGCTTCGTGCTATCTCATGTGAAATGCATACATAATAAACAAGTAACCATGGACAAAATTAAGGAAAAAATCTGAAACAAAACTTAGGGGAGAAAAATTAAGGAGGAAACCCTTAATGTCACATTATGATATAAATGTTATCTGTTTGTCTTCAGTTGATCTATCAGTTTAGGGTTTTGATATTTTGGAGTATGTTTTATTGTTTTATAAAGAAGTTGTCTGGTTTAGGCTATGAGTCTGTTCTTGATGAATTTTTCCATGGCATCATCCATTTCATCATGTTCTTGATCTTGATCTTTAGTTTCTTCACCTAATGACATAGAAATCACAATTTCTTTTTAGTTTTGTTCTGATGCTCTTTTTCCTCTTCAACACTCTATTTCATGTTTATTGCTTGATTAGCATTAAGAGCTTATCAAACAACCCCTAAGTGGGACTGATATCACAATTTTTTGATTTATCTCATAATTTTTTTAGTAACTTTATTAAGCAAAAACCTACATTAAATTGATCATTATTTTTTTTTAATATGAACTAATTTACATTTATTTTTGTGAAATGTTTAATAAAATTTTCTTATCTAATTTAGTATTATTTAATCGGTTAATGAGGTTTTGTTATCGGTTATGGTAAAATTTGACAGAAAAATAGAGAATATATTACTATGAAAAGTTAAAAACAGAAAGTACATTACTATTAAATTAAAACGGAAAAATTAGAAACTACATTATTAAAAAAACAAGTTTTAATAATCATGTTTAAAAATTCGCATACTTTTTTTTAAATATATTGAATTTTATATTTTTTAAAATTCACAAACAGATTTTATTTAACCATAAAAATAAATAAATGTTGAATATTTAATAAATGATTTTGTTATTAATATGAACATTTAATTTACCATTTAACATTAAAGTATAGTTAAATGTTGGGTATGTTGATATCACTTCAAAAGTAAGCTTTGTATTAATATGAGCATTTTATTTACCGTTTTAACATTTAAAGTAAAGCTAAGTGTTTTGTAGACAATGTTAGGTTTTTACAAAATGTTTCGAGTAAAATTATTTCAAAAGTGATATGGGCCAAAATACATAGATTGTTAGTAGCTCTAAAAATAAAGTATATAATTAATTTTCTGTTTTTTTGGTTCTCATTTAAGCGTAAGACCTGCGAACCAAAAATATCTCAATTTGGTTAACCAAACTGAATTTTAAAAAATCAAATCAGTTGTGCAAGAAATTACAGGCAACTATTTATTCATTTATCGTTCTTAATTTACAAACTAAATTATTGATGATGTAGAATAATTTTATTGTATTAAATTTATTTCAATCTCTTTTGGGACCAACAACGTATAATCAAACATCTCTATAACAACGTCGACCAGTTTTCTCTTTCGTCTTCTCCAGTCTTAGATGGCAAGTTAAAAAAAATTCCAAGTCAAACAAGAGTAAATGAACGATTTTTCTAGCCTATTAATAATTACATAATACAATATCTATTGATTTATATCTTTTATTATAGCAATCAAATCAAATCAAATCAAATCATATATATGTGTCCAGTATAGCACACTGCTTATCAGCGATTCGATGCAATTTATGAAATTTAAAGCCTAAAACAATTGGATAAACGTGGACATTTTCTTGTGTAGTGTTCATCGATTTAAAGAAGGCCTTAGCTTATGTTTGGCTCGGGGTTGGCCCAACCCTAAAGGGTTGTGGGGTGCTCAATCGCATATGACCCTGAAAAAATAGGGTCTGGGTTTTTACGAATTTATATAGTTAATATAATATGTATAACTGTTTATGTAAAAATTTATCCAATCTTCCTATAGTTCAACCGATTGAAGGGAGGTGCTTATTGCTCTCTCGTTTTATGTAAAAATTTAACAAAATGTGTCGTATACGATGTGCCTTATATTTTCTCCTTATAAATAACCAAGGTTCGAGTCATAGCAAACCTGCTTTATCTGTAAGATAGGTATTTTACGAATAACCTAGATGGTCTAGTTTGTTTTTACAGAATGTGTAAGTATGCTAAAGTTGCTAGTGCATTCAATTGACTTTGAAAACAACCATAAACGAAAGTACGATGAAGTATGAAAATTTTAGAAGTACATAAATAATAAATAATAAGGTTCGAGCTTTGCAACTTGCAAGATAGGGAAAGAAACAATATCATTTCTTTTAGAAGTTATACTTCTTTAGGTTTTTTATGTTCCATGTGCATGGAATCCAGATACCTTGGAGTGTCTCGAGCACGTGAGACCCGTTGAGATAGGTCTGATTACTTTGTAAGGACCATTAAATATTTGACTTAACTTGCCTTGAATCTTGATCTTCACCTCTACTAGCTTCATTTTTTTAAAGTACTAGGCCTTCTACCTTGTAGGCTCACTTTTTATCATAACTGTTGTAGTACTTCTCGGTTTAGTACTTATAAGTTGCTTTGTTTAAGGCTGGTATTTCCTGCCTTTCTTGAAGGAGGTCAAAACTTAATTGTAGGTCTATTTTTGTTTCTCATGTATTAAAGTTGGTCTTGGTCACTTGATCTGATTGAACTAGTTTCTTTTTTAAGAGAGAGAGAGAGAGAGATCGATCGATCGATCGATCTGTAAACGAGGTTAAATGGTGTTTCGTTTGTGGTGGTCCTAGTTATGGTTCAATATAACCATAAAATACTTGGGAGCTTGTCTACCGACCTACCTTTGGCCCTTGTTAGCCTTATCTTTGGTCCTTTCCAAATTGTTCTATTAGTAATTTTTGTTTGGCTATTTTACCGTGGATGTATTATTGAGGTGAATGTTTGTTAAATTTTCATGATGATGCCTTTCTTTGAAGAGGTTTCCTCTAAATTGTTTTCCATTGTCGCTAATATGGTGTTTGTAACGTCTTTGAATTCGGACTAGACGTTTTAAGAATTTTAAATTATAAATATTTGTTTTATCGAATAATTAAATCATCGAATGGGATAATCATAAATAATTACAAGTCCTTTGTACGCGATACAAGTTATATAGAAGATATCTACATTTTGCGTACATGTTTTATGGACAAATATTATGGACTTATATTATTTGTAAAAAACATATTATAAAATTTAACAAATTACGTTAAATAAATGTCTAAAAATAAAAGATTACTTAGGATAAATAATCTTAATGAAAGTTGTAGTTGCCGTGATCACAATTATGTGGGTATAAAGAACACCCAAATCTGGTTTTTATGAAGAAGTTATGATTCTTCGAAGTTTCGCATTCAACCCTATACGACAAAATGTGTCATAAAAGATGAATCGAAGATAGATTTCTCATTAACCTAAGTAATCTACATGAAAGTCGTATTAATTGAAATTACGAAAGTGTGCATATAAAGAACATTAAAATCTGACTTCATATGATGAAGTTATGATTTTTTTAAAACTTCGGTGCGACACAATACAAAGTGTACGACACAGAAATCGAAATTAAAATCGGTTGACTGTTAGTCAAAACAATATAGGAAAACTGCAAAAAAATCCTTACATATTGGCCTTATAATCAATTTAGTTCTTATATATAGTTTTTTATTCAATTAAGTATCAAAAACCAGTAATCGTATTCAATTTGACACTTTTATCAGGTCAATAGGTCATATAACTTTTAAAAATTATACTTTTGGCCCAGATTTTAATTTTTTTTACAAATTTGGTCCAAAAATTACATTTTAACCCTAAGTTTAAATTTTATTACAAATTTGTTCCAAAATTTACCCTTTTGGCCCAAATTTCAGAATTTTGTTATGACAACATCCTAAAATTTAGTTTCTTTTACAACATTTTTTCTCAAAAGGGTAAATTTTTGACCAAATTCTGAAATCTAGCCCAAAGGGTAAATTTTTGACTAAATTTGTAAATTTTAGAGAAACAAAAGTTGTACAAAAACTAAAGTTATGATGAATTCATAACAAAATTATGAAATCTTGGCCAAAAGGGTAAATTTTTTTTACCAAATTTGTAATAAAATTTGAAATCTGGGCCCAAAGTGTAATTTTGAAAGTTGGATGACATGTTGACCAGTAAAAGGGTTACATTGAATACAATTACCGGTTTTTAGGACTTAGTTGAATAATATATATATATATATATATATATATATATATATATATATATATATATATATATATATATATATAATGACTAAATCGATTATGAGACCAATATATATAGACTTTTTTGGAGTTTCCCAAACAATATAAATGAGAGTTGAAGATCTCGTAAATATGAATCCGTTGATTTAGAGATAGTCGAGAACAAAGTTTGTATGAAGAAATTATGAATTTTGCATGATCTTTTGCTGTGTAATCTTTATAAATTGTAAAATTTAAAATAGAATTAGAATTAGTCGAGGGAGTTTAAAGGAAAGTTGTAGTATTCGGAAATACCTACGCGTGGATATAAAGAATGTCGAAAATGAAGTTCGTATGCGAGAGATGAATTTTTGAAGATCTGCAGTTTTACGCGCATTCGATGCCACATGTCAGCAAGTTCAATGTTTGCCGCCTACGCCACTCCACTAAGCGTACCTCTATCCTTACACTTAGGGGTGTCGAACGGGTAAAATTTTCGGGTTTCGGGTAGAACGGGTCGGGTAGAACGAGTATTTCCTTAAAAAAATAATACACGATACCTAACCTATATTGTAAATCAGGTTTTTGGGTTTCGGGTTTGAGGTCGGGTCGGGTAATTATCGGGTATACCCGAAAATTTCTTAAATGACACTTATTGATATTTTTAATTTTTTAATTTTTTAATTTTTTAATTTTTACATGTTGGTTGGTTTAAAAAAGAATCGGGTAAGAAAATACTCCATACAATTAACAAGTACATATATAATAACAATACAAATCATTATAATATGTTATGTACTTTTTTAATTCCATTCTGTACGATAGTGAGAAACTGAGAATTGTGATGACGGTTCATGATTTCAGCTTCAACGTCGTATTCCCTTTGCAAGTTTGCGTCGATTGTCGAGTCGTCGTTCACAAGAAGAAAACGAAGAGTTTTGTTTTATTTGAAGTGTGCGTACGTGACTGAATTGTATATTTGGTATTATTTAAAAAATGAATTCGGATATACCCGAAAATAAATATTCATACCTAAAACCCGACCTATATTATTATCGGGTTAACCTATTACCCGAATGTTCATACCCGTTACCCATTCTACCCGAATTCGGAACGGGTCGGGTGGGTAGAACGGGTTTTGGGTTTTTTCGATAGTGCTACTTACACTTAACATAGCCTCCCATAGCAACCTATAAATAAGTTGTGAGATTTGCTCATTTCCCACAACCTTTTCACGTTAAATCCTCTAGAAACTCTCCTACATTTCGAGCCCGATTCTCCAAAGTTTCCGACTACTTTAGTGAGGCTTTGAGGCGTCAAAGAGCCCAACGAAAAAAGAGTTTTGGTTTCGAAGGTCTCCCCACGCCGTTTCTTGTTTTTCGTTAAACAACTTGTAAGTTGAGTTATCCTTACCGTATTTTAAGTATAACTTACATTTATGTTCGTAAACGTTATTATGAACTTATAAATAAGATTTATCAATAATAACAGTCATTATGTTGATCGATCTACTTACGGAAGTGATGTCTAGGCTAGATCTGTGAGCTGTTTAAAGTGCATTTTCCAAACAGTGTATATCTATATACCAAACGGATCGTACCTCTAATAAGAATTTATTTGGTTATTCCTTATCAGTTATATGTTGGTATTCTTTTGGGATTATTGATAAATATGATAAAAAAAATTATAACAACTAAACTTTATAAATACGAACGAATATTAAAGCTTAGTAATATTCATCTTTAGGTCATTTTAATGGGAAATATGAAGTGACAGTCAAAGAGATGACTTTTCCGCGAGTCTTTCACCTATATCAGGTGAGTGCATAGTCATTTTAATGAACATTATTTTAACACAAGTATTTATTACAACTATTAAATATCTGTTGAAAGTTTATACGTGAAATAATTGTTTATTATCTGGAATATGCGTTAAACGAATATTTGATAAAATCATTGTTTGAACCAAATATGATTATATAAGTGTTAAGTGTGTCTATATATATATATATATATATATATATAATATGATATTATTATATGATAATCTTAATAAAATTATTGTTACTTAAAAAGATTAATGTGTATTAAATACCAGCCATTTTGTGTTAGATATATATACCGAATTATGATAATCTTGTCTGAATATGGTTACTATTGGAAATTGATTTCAGGGATTATAGTCTCATCTAGTTTTAAAGTAAGACGTATAAAGGATTTTTAGATCCTATTAAGTTGGATAAAAGTGTAGTCCTATATTGTATTGTGATAGTATGGTATAAACAAGAAAACAGTTTGAAAAGATTATTATAAGCATTATAGTCTTTCCTAGTGATGGAATAAAACTTATAAATAGAGTTTAGTTCGAGTTAAAAGAGTATTAGTTATACCATGTAGTGTAAAGATATCACATAGGCAGGAAATTTGTGTTGATTATGAATATTGTAATCTTGTTTAGTTATACCCAAAGACCTAAAGAGGATGCTTAGTTCAATTAAGTTGAGGTATTAGGTAGCATCATATTAAGGGTATATGTGAGATGAGAATGGAGAGTAGAGCTCAGTTTGATGATACTGGTGATGTGGTGGGGTACGGGTGCATACTAGAGTACTATATTAGTATTCACCCTCCTATTAGACAGCCAGATAGGGTGCATATGTATTATACCACTGCTAGGTATGTTTGAGTCATCTAACAGAGTATAGATGACCACCTTTAACCAAACTCAGTCTTGTGGTGTTAATGAATCATACTAATCCAATGAAAAAGTATCATAGGTTCATTTATGTACTCTATCCTTCCCATGGTTGCCTTTATTGACTAACTCCTGCTGGCAAGGACTCCCCGGAGCAGTATAGTCAACATGTTGCTTACAATGATCCTTTAGGATAGATCTTATAAGATCACTGTTAGAGAATTAATATGTGAGGATTGACGGGATGAGTAACTAAGGATAAAATGTCTTATAGATATTTATACTATATTGTTAGATAATAGTTGGTTTTGTAGGTTTAATGATTATAGGTTATTATCATAATAACATTATGGGATTGAAAACCCTATGCATGTCACCAGGATTCCCAACCTAGCCCACTCCATTTATATGCATCATAGGTAGCAGTGTTAAGACTATTAAAGACTTGAATAGGATGCTGAGTGATTAATGTGAAGACCTGCAATAGTGTTCAGGACCATAGGTCTTTATGTTGTAACATATGTTGTGTATTGATTATGACATCCTTAAAGTTTTTGTATTTTGAAACATCTTTACTCAAGATATTTTAATAAAATGAAACAATTTCTGCAAAATGTTTTATTATAATGAGATTTTCTGCAAACAAAGATGTTATGGTTTTTGAAAGCGTAAAGAAAAAGTTTTTTTTTTTCGGTTATAGAAAGTAAGGGATGTCACAATGTTGACATGTCAAACTTATTGAATATGTTTTTCCAGTTTTTCTATAAGAATTTTATAACTTTTTTTCCCTAGATTGTTGCTAGTGGCTCTATCTCCACCCAATTTGTTAAATAACCGGTTGCTACTATCAAGAATTTTACATTTCCTGGTGCTTCTCGGAAAACTCTTTATTGATGAAATGGACAAGGGCTGGAGATGTTGACCATTTTCGTTGCAGGGGGATGGGGTATTAGGGTATGTTGATATTATATGAACCTTCTGGTTAGTTCCCTGACTTTGTATATTGTTAACTAAAAAAACCCAAATGGTTTATCATCTTAGCAAACATTTTCTTCCTATAGTGAGATCCAAAAATCCCTTCATGATTTTCCTTAAGGATATACTCGACTTCTTTATGGCCCATACAACACAATCATGACATTAAATGTCATCTTATAAAACACTCATTGTTAGATGTCGAAGCGTGTCGTTGAATATGACCTTCCTTGTTTCTGCCATATCTTAAGGTAAAGTGTCATAGGCTAAGTAATCATGGATAGAAGTCATCCATGTGTACGTCCTACTATGGGGTAGTGTTGATGTTATTAATTTCTTTTTTACATTGTATTGCGTTCTTATAAGACTTCTACCAATAGTTATTGCATGAACCAAGGGTAGTACTTGTTGAACGGGTTGATCAATTGTACTTGAATAGGATGTCCTGAAAGTAACACCTGATGCATATTATTGCTCGAACAAGAGCCAATGCAAACTACTCAGTTAGGAGATAGTTTATATTTAGACCTCGTAATGCTCGATTGACAACAAAGTAGATGTGAATATCTTTTTTGCCGAAACCAAGACTACACTAATAGCCTCAGATGCATGTGAAAGATAAACTAGTAGTGTCTCCCCGGGCAAGCTAGAGTTGGGAGTTGCATGAGTGTATTGAAGGCTTCCTCGACCTCTTATGTCAGAAAAAATGTTTTTTTTTTTTTTTTTTTTCAATTCATATTTTGAGGATTTTTTGAAAAGTAGTGATTTCTCTACAGGCTTATCAAAGAATCTAAGGTTGTGAGATTATCATTCAAACATTTTATCTCTTTAAAAGTTTTTCGAGACCGTAACTTTGCCAACGCTTCCACTTTTTGGTGACTAATTGACTATGTATAAAAATTGTCAATTGATGAGTTTTAGTTTCTTCTTCTTTATTTCTTTTAGTCTGTCAAATGTTTTTTGATATTGTTAGTAAAATATGACATTGATTTTTAATTATAGAGAATAAGTTATTAACTTTGTTTCTAAATAATAAATAAAGTTTAAAAATAAAAAGTAAAATTAAAAAATATAATGATTATTTAATTATATATGATCGATTTTGTGGTTTTTTCTATAGTTTTTAATTGATCTTTTACATGATAATTATATAACGCTTGTTGAATATTATCTTTCATTCTAAATTAAAATTTATTTACACCTTATTATACTGTTAGTCTGAGTAAACTAATGTGTATATTCATGAATGTGGAACACCAATTATTTATTTATTTATTTATTATTATTTTTTTGAACTCCTGCCAAACGACATGCATAAAAGGTATGTTAGCTGACTATTTTATTTATCAAAAGAATTCTAACCTAACGGTATGCATTGTTATTCTCTTGCTGTTAAAAAAAAGATTATTTTATTTAGAAAGTAAGATATTATGATGAATACGAAATATAGAATGCTAGAAACTTCATTCCTAATTAGATATTATTGAATAATAGGTTGTTTATTATGTTAAAGAAATCAGATTATTCGATAATATGTTTCTTTTTATTATGTTAAAATTTGCATAAGGAATATAAGATAGTATCTGGAAAAATAATTATGTTTTCAAAAATGACTTATCTAAAAAAACACATTAACCATTTGACTTTAATATGGTTGAAATTTCAAACTTCATGAAGGAAATTATTTTTTGTCTTATATATACATTTTACTTTTTGAAAAACAAATTGTCTTATAAAATTTGTTTCGATTTTGTTATAAATAAAAGTTGTAAATAGTACATATGCATTTATCAAATGAGGCCTTACGTTTATAATCTATGATTTTTTTAAAACTAACAATGATTTTCTTTAATGGTAAACTATCCAAATGCCATTTTCTATTGGCTATAAAGATTATAAAAAAAAAAAAAAAAAAAAAAAAAAAAAAAAAAAAAAAAAAAAACTTAATTGGAAAACATAACAAAACCGATCATAAGATATGAACAATTATCTCAATGTCATCTCCAGTGAAATATGGTGTCTAACATTGTATTCCTACTATGGAATATGTATTATATTAAAAAAAAAATTATAAATAAAAGTTTTGATATTACGATTGCTTTAGAAACTACGAATCAAGCTATAAATTTGATGATACTATTATATAAATATAAGTTTTCAGAAAAAAAAATCAAATATTTATTTATTTGAAATGGTAGATTTGGTATTCAAAGCTGATAGAGTTTTAAATATCAATAAATACGAATACGATAGAGGAATGGATAGTTTTAAAAGGTCCAGGAATGAATGAGAGGCCTTTTTTTTTATTTTTTTATTTTTTTTATTTTTTAAATTTTTTTTTAGCGCCTTAACGAATTTATTTTAATAGTTCATTTTTCATTACTGTTTTAAAATAATAATGTAAACTAGAAGTCCAAGTATTTCGAATGAACTTATCTCATGAGGATTCATTTTTAAGTGGCTCTGGAATTAGGATTTTAAGGGCTAGGGGATTTGAAATTTAAAAAGAACAAATGTTTGATATATAAAATGCTATATTAATTTATTTTCGAACATTTAAATTCCTTAAAATTTAAAATATAAAATATAGAGTATTATCACGGTAAAAAGAGATTTAATTAGTTATAAGGTTTTAATTAATATTTATATCAAGTTAAAATAAATTTAAATAAAATAAAAGGGGTTAGATTGACAATTAAATTATTAGAGGGGATAAATTGTCAAAAGGAAAGAGAAACAAGCCCAGGGACTAAGTTGTAAATTACGTAAAGATTCCATAAATTAAAACAAAACGGAATTTGGGGAAGAAGTGACAAGCATCTAAAATTCAGAGACCAAAAGTGAAACAATCGAAGATTTAGGGTTCTTTAGTTATCCAGCCGTATACGTACGTACCTGTATGACGTATCCATTAAGTTTTCACCGTATTTCTCACGTACTTTACGTGAAGAACGAGTCCTAAACCAAATCTAACACTATATATATATACCCTTTGCGATCGATTGTTTGCATAAATACTTCAGAAAATGAGAGAGAGAGAGAGAGAGAGAGAGAGAGAGAGAGAGAGAGAGATTGCTAATTCTTTTTAGCTTTGAAAGCCACACAAGCGTTGAAATCAAAGTACAAAATACATATGTTTGCAGAAAAAATATATAAAGGAGAAGGAAGAGGATGGGTCTTTACAAAAGTACAAAACTGTAAACTAATGAATCAGTAGGGTTGGTTGATGATTTCCTCGTGAAATGTGATCTTTTGCATAAGGAAGTTATTGTTTGTTTTACGATTAGAAAACATGAAAACCTTCCTAATTCAAAACCTTTCCATCTAGACATTCATACCTCCAATTTCCATTGCCATGATGTCTTTTTTTAAAGTTCAATTTCCGCCATAACATATTTGCTCCAACTTCCATGCATCTCGGTTTTCACAAAGATAACAATTGAATTTCAAAAAACTCGAAACGCGAACTTGTAGATAATTTGGCCTTCTTTCAATAGCTTTTTGAATCTCTTCAATCCTAATTTACGAGGAATCATATATGATTCAAAATTTGCAACATGGTTAAGCTGTCCAACACCTTTCTTTTGCGTTTATTCAAAGAACATCAAAAGTAGAACCATTCTCTAGTAAAATCGGACGTTTTGTAATGAAATAATATCTAACTAAAGTGCTACAAAATTGGCCGATCATATCTCCTCAACTAAGGTATAACAAGATCATCAATGCCTAAATACTCCTTAGTTCGTATATTGTATCAAAGAAAATTTAAAGAAACATGATACAAATATATGTGTCCTAACAATGGTGAACTCGACAACTTTTATAAACAATAACTGTATGTTATAGTTACTTTACTTTGGTTTTTGAATAACTCTATTTTCTAAGCATTTTTCTATAGTCCCGAATAAGACCATAAAATTATATATATGACAATATTTTTATAAAAAATCCGAGTTAACCATTCTTTACACACAAACATATATGTATCCTATTTCTTGCATTGTGCTTGGTATTTACAGTTTTCTAAGGAAATAGGGAGTATTTGAATGGAACTAATTTTGTTAAAGTCTTTTTTGGGATGAGAAAAAATAAAGTTGGGGAGGTTTGATCGGTTGTTTTGTACATATTAAATAACCTTTTGTGCATATTAAATAACATTAAAAAAATTTCTATTTCACTAGAGAACGGTTTTCCCTTTAATGCTTCTTGAATAACTAAGTAGGCACAAACGAAAGTGACAAAACGAACATATAAATGCAAAAGAAGGTGTTACACATGTTTTGATCATATCTGACTCCTGGTCACTCTGATTTAGCCATTTAGGCGATTCAAATTGATCCAAAATAAAAAATAAAATTATCTACAAATATTGTGTTCTGAGTTTGTTTGTAAATTCAGTAGTTATCTTGTTTATAATCAGCATGGAATTAGATGTGATCACTTTGGCCATATTTTTTACTTAAAAAGGGATCAGAGGTCATTGCAAATTGAAGGCTTAGATTCCTATATAGATAGAAAGGTTTTGAATTAGGAAATGTTTCATATCTTCTATACGGGGAAGTATTCCAGCCCTTTATATATAGCCCTTGCTTAATTACAAAAGAGATCACAAAATTATGTTCCTCATGTTCTTCGTGTTCACTACCATCATGTTTGTCTAACATCATTTAATCGCTTTTAGGGATATCATCAAAGGCTAAGGTTGCGTTTAGTTGCAGAAAAATCAATCGTTTTCCGAAAAAAAAAATTCAAGAAAATTGAGAATTTTGAAAACATGTTTAGTTCGTCTAATTTTCTAAATTTTTCATGGAAAATGAAAATTTTTTGTTTTCCACAATTACAAAGAAGTTGGAAATTTTTGGAAAACCGATAATCATTGTTTTTTATATTTTTCTAATTCCAAATTTTTTGTAAAATATAACACACACCCACTCCTACTGCCGCCACTACCACCACCACTGCCATCGTTATCGCCACCATCACCACTAGCCGTCATCGCCACCACCACCACCACTACCGTCACCACCACTGCCCCACCCTGCATTACCGCCACCCACCAACATCGTTTTCACCAACGCCGCCGCCCCACCACCATCGAAACTTTACTATTGTTATAATTTATATGATGCATTTTTATATACAAGTTATAAAACAAGGTAAAATTAAGCTAAAAAGACAAAAAGACTATTTCTATCATTTACAAGGATTCCAAGTCCATTTCATATGAACCAAACAAAAATTGGAAATGATTGAAATTTAATTTCCTGCCAACCAATCAAGGTATGAAATTTAATTCAAATTTACAAATTCCTTTCCTAATTCCAATTGTAATTCCTTCAAAAACATTCTGTAAACCAAACAATAAGTTTATTAAGTACTAGGCGGATGCATGCACATTGCGCAAAAACACTTATATAGTTGAAATCTTTACAAATATATTATATAATAATTCGTATACTAAATTGATATAATATATTGATTATTTTGAATTATATGATAATATATACATCTATTATAACTGTATAATCTCAACCATTTGAATGACTTTTACCCGCGAGTTACTCATAAATAAAATTAAATATAATATATGACTTAATATTATTTATAGTTTTTGTTATTGTTAATTAATCTTTTAAAATTAATTTCTTAACGTTTTAATTTTTATCATTATAATTATTTAAAACATCAGACATTGTTTTTTGATTTTAAAGTTAACAATATAATCATTTATATAGAGTTATTTTTAACTATTGTTATTATAAGTTATTTTAAGCTACTTATTTGAAAACTTTTAACAATTATACAAATATATTTAGGAAATATTTTAATTAAATTGATATTATAATTTAGTTTTTTCATTTAACACTACAATTTATCAGTTTTAACTATTCACAAAATATTCATTGAGTTTTTTAAGTTGAACTGAAATTTATATTTAAGTTGACACTACAATGTTATATTTTAATTAACAATTTAAGTATTTTGTCCAAACAGTTCTAAAGTTGTAGCTTTAAATTGATAATGATTTACATATAACAACGTATTAAATCTAATAAATTAAATATAATATGTTAAAAAGTTAAATACATAACTTTATAAGTAGAAGTTAAGATATTATTTTGATATTAAAATTTGGTTTATTTGTGATTACACTTTAGGCTTGATATTTATTTAACCTTATTAACCAAATTATAATCATTATTAGAAACACACTACAATTTATTACTTTTAACTATTTACAAAATAATATTTTGGTTGTTTAAGTTAAACTAAAATTTATATTTAAGTTGGTCCTGTAATGTTATATTTAAGTTTATAATTTAAATATTTTATACAAATTGTTCAAAAGTTGTAGCTTTAAAATGATAGTGGTTTACATCCAACAATATATTAAAACTAACAAATTAAGTATAATATGTAAAAAGTTAAAAAACATAACATTTTAAGTAGAAGTAAATATATTCTTTTAATATTGAAATATAGTTTATATATGATTACAATTTAGATTTGATATTTATTTAATCTTATTAACCAACTTATAATCATTATTAGAAAGAAATTGAAAAGTAATGAGAGTTTCAAATGAATGTGGTGAAAAATGGGGTTTCAAATGAATGTAGTTTGAGGAAGTTAAAAAAATGGGGTTTCAAATGCATGAGATTCAAGAAAAAATATCAGCTTTATAAGAATGTATGACTAGGTGAATATCCGTGTGTTGTGTAAAATAAAATTAAAACTTTTGGTAATCTTTTGTTATTGAAAATATTTATATCATTTATACTAACTATGAAATAATAATTATTTCATTTAGTTTATATAAAAATATAATTAATTTGAACAATAGATAAAATAACGCTTATTAAAATCAAATCATTTGATGATCTCTACTCATGTTTTACGTATGTATAACATTAATTATATTTGTCAACTATTTTAATTTACAATTGTTATGATTTATTAATTTTAAAAAAAATGATGGTGCTTTAATTTCATCATGATGATTATTTAAATTATCAACAACTGTTTGTAATCTAACATAATTTAATTTCTATGTTTTTAACTATTATTATTATTAATTAATTTAAAAACAACTTAATTGAATTTTAGTTATTATAAAATATAGTTTTCAGACACCTTTTAGTTAATTCGATTCATCGATTTAGATTCTTTTTATATTTATTATATTTAATGTTTTCCTTTTAACGATGTTATATATATATATATATATATATATATATATATATATATATATATATATATATAACATTATTTAACATTTTACTTTAGGTTTTAAAGTTTACATTAAAATTTTAAGCTTATTTGATATATTAATGTAGGTTATTTATTTAACAATATATTGAAGTTAACAAATTAAATATATCATATTGATAAGTCACAAAGTATTCCATATATGATAATGTTTACAACTAAAAACATATTTAAGTTAATAAATTAAGTATATTAAATGGAAATATGAAGAGTCGGGAGTTTCAAATGAACGTGATGAAAGAAAAAATGTTTCATTTATAATATAGTATGATATGATGATATGATATGATGATTTTGAATGGACTTACTCATTAAGGCTTCATTTTTAAAATGACCCACCATTTGAAAAAAAAAATCTATGTTAATGAATGATGAAATAATTTCATATTAGAATCACAAAAATACCAAATGATTATATGCAATATAAGAAAATGACCTATTTTTCTCATTTTCAAATATTATCAAGATGTCCGAAACATTGCATTACAAACAAATCAATTTTGTTTTGTATTGACCAATATGCGTTCAAATGTGACAAAACGCATTCCAAAATTTTGTTTCATCCCCCTCTGTGACATCTCCAAAATCACGGCCATAAAAACCGGTTTAATTTATGCTTTTAAAATGATTTAAAAGTAATCCTTTGATTAAAAGAGTTGCAAAATTTGTTCCCAAAACAAAATATGATAAAAATAAGATTTACCAAAACATTTCTTAAAGAAATGTAATTTTTCATTATATTACAATACTCGGGATGTCATGTTCCGATAAATAGACCAAAAGCATAAACATTTCAATACAGGCCTTACAACAGTTATTTACAACAACAGGTCTATATTCCAAAAATAACTTGACAAGTCATCTAACTTATGCTCTGGCGCCACTACATGTAATACAAAGAAAACTGAGTGGGTCAGGCTTGGGAGCCTGGTGAGCATATAGGGTTTTCAACCCACAATAAGTAATTAAATTTATTTTCATCAACCAACAATAACCCAATTACCCATTCCCGTTATTCTCACCTTATGTCCCTAAAACATCTAACACAAGGGACCTAGTCTTAGAATATTTCATCGGGGCGACAACACATGCATTCGGGGGTTTCCCAACAATATATGTCAAATAAGGCAACCATGAGAAGGATGGAGTACAGCGAATGAACACCCAAGTTCATTAACACCTACATGTGGTGAGCCTGCTAGCGTTCCACAGGACTGTCTAGAAAAGTCTGTGGTTGTCATCTAAACTCCGCTAGATGAGTGAATCAAAAACAACATCGATGCCTCTCATCTGTTTATCACACATCAACTATCTACCCATGTTCTACCCAACATATTAGTAGATAAAAATATATAATTTTATACATAGTTTAAAACCTGTATAGCATTCTCATTCAATACATATTCCAAACAACAGATGAGACACATACACATAACACGTATTTCATAGAGAATAAATCATATCTATGCGTTATAAGAAAGTGACTACATACTCACTTGATCAGAAGATGATCGGACAGCGTTACAGCTCGTAGGAGTAGTAGTTTTCGGTAGATCTGGAAGATTTTCACAAAAATTGGCTTCTCGCGGGCAGAGCTTCGGCTCGGAAATTTTTCTTCTCGGGATCTTCGGGGCTTCGGGACTTGCTTTGGGTCTCGGGATTGATACCGGGGCTTTGGGATATTTCTTGCACGAAAAACGATGCAAAAATGAGAGAGAAGGAAAGAAAATAGCAACTGAAACCTGGCAGCCTCGACTTCCTTTTATAGGGGGCTGGATCCTCGATTTATGCTGGGCGTAAATCCAGGTACGCTGGGCGTAACCCGGATAAGCCCGGTGACTCCCCCCCTTTGGATAATATCCGAATTTATATTTAAATTTAATATTTTAATTATTTAATAAACTTCAAAACTTCATATGTTCCTCATACAACTCCGTTTTCGACATTCTTTATATCCACACGTAGGTGAGACTATGCTCTACAACTTTCGTTTAGACTCCGTCGGCTAATTTTGACTTTATTTTTATTATTTATTTTCAGTAGGCCGGGACAGGAAAACTCCGTTATAAATTCATAACTTCTTCATCTGACGTCCGTTTTCGTCTGTCCTTTCACCAATGCACTACTATCAATGAGATCTTTTATTCTCGTTTAGATTGTTTTGACCAACAATCACTTGATCTATACTGCTAAGCTGAAACTTAGAAAAATCATAACTTCCTTATACGAAGTCAGATTTAGGAATTCTTTTTATGTACGCTCTCGGATTAACGAACTCTACGACTTTCGTTTAGATCATTATGGCTAAATATCGCTTCATCGTAAATTCACTTTTTACGTCATTCAGCGTCGTGCTGGTTCTGTCGCAAAACTTCGACAGATCATAACTTCTTCGTTATAACTCGGATTTCGGCATTCTTTATATATTCGGAAACCTCGTTTCAACTACTACAACATTATCCATATATCAGCTTTATCTAACAATTCATTTTGATGCTTATTTTTATTCTTAATTCAATTATGACACACAATTAAGCACAAAACACAAAATACTCAAATAATACACTTCTATTATTTCAAAATGAGTTACAAAGGTTAACTTAGACTATTATATCAACATTAATGACAAGCCCGGAAACACAGGCGTTACAATTCTCTCCACCTTAGAATGATTCCGTCCCCGGAATCACACACCAACAAACAAATGCAGATAGCGACTCATCATGTCACTCTCCGTCTCCTATGTGAGATTTGGCCCATTCGTGTGTTTCCATCGGACAAGCACTAACTCGACCATCTTGTGTCGCAACTTCTTAGTCTTTCGGTCAACGATTGCCTCTGGTTCTTCAATCAACCTTTTGTTCTCATCAATTCTCAACTCTGAAAGTGGAATCATGTCGGGAACTTCTCCCGTGAACTTCCTCAAATAACACACATGGAAAGTGTTATGAATTTCATTCAGTTCTTCTGGTAGTTCGAACTTGTAATCTTGGTTCCCAATCCTCTGAAGACTTTAAATGGTCCAATAAACCTTGGACTTAACTTTCCTCTTTTACCAAATCGAATAAGTCCCTTCCACGGTGAGACTTTAAGCAAAACCGAATCCCCAACTTCAAAAGTCATCGGTCTTCGCTTGTTTTCAGCATAGCTCTTTTGACGATCCTGAGCTGCTAACATTCTCTCCCTAATTATTTTCAACTTTTCAGTAGTTTGATGGAATATCTCTGCTCCCATAAACTGCTTTTCCCCAGCCTCAAGCCAAGTAGACGGCGTACGCACTTCTGTCCGTACAAAGCTTGATAAGGTGCCATCTTTATGCTCGAGTGGAAACTATTATTTTAGGAAAATTCTACCAAAGGTAAATGTTCATCCCAGTTACCTAGGAATTCCAGGGTACATGCTCTTAGAATATCTTCAAGTGTTTATATTGTTCTTTCACTCTGACCATCAGTCTGCGGGTGGTAAGTTGTACTTAAACACAACTTGGTACCCATTTCCTCTTTTGGACTTTTCCAAAACCTTAAGGTGAAACTATTGGAATAGTGTCTAAGGCTGCAACTATATTAGGCAAGTATTTGACCCGGTTGTGCATGGTCCTTTTGGGTTGCCTTCACCATAGCAACTTGATAGGATGATTTATTAAGAGAGAGTAAATATTATTAGTATATTATGAGAATAATATAAAGAATAATATATTGTTATTTGATTAATATAAGTCATAAATTAATTGGAATTAATTTGGTGACTTAAAGAGATTAATTAAATAAGAGGGTATAAACTGTCAATTGTTTGATAGTTAAAATTTAGACTGTAAATCCATATAGATATGATTGGACGGATTCTAGAAGCTAAGGATTGCTTCAAATCGTCTAAAGATTTATCTAAGGAATGGATTTGGATAGCCTTAAGAGAAGATTATCCAATTAGGGTTTAGGTTGTAACCCTTAAGGAGTCTACAAGTATAAATAGACCCTATGGCATAAGGAAATCGACACTTCATCTAAAGTAAGAGAACCCTGGCCGATTTCCTCCTCTCTCCTCTCTCCCAAATCATCCTCCTTGCTATTTGGTGTCTGTAAGCCATTAGAGGAGTGATAATTGTGACTCTAGAAACTCCAAGACAACAAGATCAACAAGGAATTCAAAGGTATGATTATAGATCTGTTTTAACATTGTTCTTATTCCTATATAGTCATTAGAAGTCTTGGATTCAAAGCATGTTTAATTAGAAAGCCTAGATCCAAGCATTAGGGTTTTGCATGCGCACATAGGAAAGTTCTTATGGCTAAAACCCATCAGTGGTATCAGAGCCTAGCTTGGTTTTCATTAAATTGTTGCTTAATTGTCTGAAACTAAACTGCAAAATTCAATTTTTGTGTTTCTGAGTCATGGATTCGGCGAGTTCCATAGTGGACTTGGCGAGTTGGTCTGACTCGGCGAGTCACTTGGTGCACTCGGCGAGTCCAAGCGTCAGGAATGGCCAGATTCAGGATTTCTTCATGATTATCTTATGGAAACTTACCTTAATCATATTAGATCAACCCAAATCCAATTTTTTGATATATATGACTATTATCTTGATCTAATTAAAGATATTTATCAACTAATAAAATATTTAATTTCCTTATATGATAATTAATTAATTATTTTGATTATTTTGGTAATTATCTTGAAAGAAATCTTGAATAAATCAAATATAGATAATTAGGAAATTAATTGTTAATTAAAATTATTTGTTATTTGATCCTCCATGTTTTAAATGTTTAAAACTTGTCCTCAAGTTTTGAAATTTATATTTTTTAGTTAAAAGTTTTAATTTGGACAATTTAAATTTCAAACCCTAGATTTTAAAAGGTTTAAAATACAACCCTATACTAATATAATATTACAAGATTAATATATATATATATATATATATATATATATATATATATATATATATATATATATATATATATGTATGTATGTATGACTAAAATGCTAGTCTTACCGTTAGTAGGCCTCATTCACGAAGCCAATCTATAAGGTGGGTATAAGGTTGCAGCCTATAAAATGGCGCTTAATGGGTATACACTCACACCCACCGCTTGCTTGATTGGTGGAGGGTCGTTAGCCGAACGGGTAGGATAGGGCAACCTCATCCTCTCATTAAAAGTATAATAGGAAATACAAAGTAACTACATATATTTTTTAAAAAACTTTCCCAATCTTAGTTACTTTAGGAAAAGTGAATTGATGCAATCCCATGAAATTACACTTTGCACCCTTGCTAAGAAGTTAGTGGAGCGTGTGTGGTTTACCGGCACACTAATTGGTTCTAAGCAAAGGTGGAAAAGGGTGATTCATTGTTTATCATAGTTCGATGGAGCGTGTGTGGCTTACCGGCACATCGAATAGGTGATCGTTACAATGAAGGCACCATGTGAATTTGCATGGTAATTCACACCCGCTTTGTGATCCTCGGTATCCCAGTCACAAACAAGAGGGGCATATCGAGATTTAAACATGCCATTGAATAGTTTCAATGAATCTCATCCGATCCTAGGAATTCTCAATACATTTAGGACTAATAGTTAGGTTTTATGGTGGAGAATTAGTGAATCGTCATTCACTTACCTTCAATTTATTTGCATGTTAGATTACGGCATCCATTTTCTAATATGTAAATGTTGTTGTTGGATCCTAGCCCTAATTTTTCTTATTGGGTGATAATTAGGGATTCATATTCTAATCTATCTTTGTCCTTTCTATTTGTAGATGTCGAACGCCAACAACGCTGCTGCTAGTTCTTTCACGTTGATGAGCCTTTGCCAAAAGGTCACCTTCGATGGAACGAACTTTAGCGAATGGATAAGATACATTCGCACCATTGCTCGCTATGAGGATAAGGAGTATGTCCTCGATGAGAAGCTCGAGAAAATCAACCCTGAAATTGCTACTCCGGCTGAAATTACCACTTTTGAAACTCATGAGTGAGATGCAAAGAAGGTACATTGCATCATGATAGCCACCATGAACTCCGAATTCCAAAAGTCCTACGAGGACATGTACCCATACGAGATGCATCAAGACTTATTGGAGAGATACCACCAAAACGCGAGACAAAAGCGGTATGAGATTTTCACTAACATGATTTCCGCTAAGATGGGTCATGGAGAATCTCTTACCGTGCACCTGTAAAAGATGCAAAGGTATGTCGACCGCCTTCGCAAGTTAAATGTTGACTTTGGGGAAGACTTGGCAATCGACATGGTGCTTCACTCTTTGCCTCCGATGTACAATCAATTTAGGATGACCTACCACATGAACAAAGAGGAGGTCACCCTAAGCAAACTCCAAGGTCTCTTGAGGGTCGCTGAGAGAAACTTCAAAGACAAGTCTGTTGCACCAACTCCCAATCCACCCGCTGCTCATGTCTTGGCTATTGGTCAAGGAAAGGGAAAGAAGAGGAAGGCTTCGTCTAAGAACTATCGCAAGGTTAAAGCCCGAGATAGTGCCTCTTCTAGTGGGACCAAAGTTGATCCCGCTAAGCCCTGCCCTAACCCAAAGGAGGCATAGTGCCACCACTGCCACAAGATAGGGCATTGGAAGAGAAGCTGCCCGGAATACCTGCAAGCCATCAAGGAAGGAAAGATCAAGCAATCTTTCGCAGGTATATATACAATCAAATCTAACGATTCTAATCATGCTATTTCTTGGGTTCCTGATACCGGTTGTGGTTATCACATTTGTTCTAATGTGCAGGGACTAAGAAAAAGTAGGGATGTGGAGCAAGGAAGAATCGATCTAATCATGGGGAACAGAAGATCGTCGCCTGTGACCAAGATTGGAGTGTATTCTTTAGTGCTTAGGAATAATTTATGTTTAGATTTGAACAATTGTTGCTATTCGCCAGAAATGGATAGAAACATCATTTCATTTCATGGTTTATATAGATAAGGTTTTAGATTTTCTTTTAATAATGAGAATGGTTCTATTTTGGCTTATCTAAATGGTGTCTTTTACTTTGAAGCTATACCATGTAATGGAATTTATGAAACTGTTATGATTGTTGATAACTTAGGAAATGATGTTTTGACATAGATTCTTCCACTAGTATGGATAAAGCATCTTTGTGGCATTGTCGTCTTGGACATGTCAACAAGAAACGCATAGCCCAACTCCAAAAGGATGGAGTGTTGGAGTCATTCGACCTTAGGGAGGATGACACATGCGCGTCTTGTTTACTTGGAAAGATGACTAAATCACCCTTCACAAGTACGTGTGAAAGGGGTGAGGGCCTATTGGACCTAATACATACCGATGTATGTGGACCATTTAGATCAACTACGAAGGATGGGAACCGCTTCTACGTGACTTTTACCGATGATTATAGTAGATATGGGTATATCTATTTAATCAAGCAAAAGTCAAACCTTTGAAAAGTTCAAAGAGTTCAAGAATGAAGTGGAGAATCAATTGGGCAGGAAAATCAAGATGCTTCGATCCGATCGAGGAGGAGAGTACCTAAGTCTTGAATTCCATGATTATCTCAAGGAGTGTGGAATAGTTTCGCAATTGACGCCTCCTAGGACACCGTAGTTGAATGGTGTGGCAGAAAGGCGTAATCGAACCTTATTGGATATGGTTCTCTCTATGATGAGTCGTGCTTCACTACCTATCTCCTTTTGGGGGTATGCCTTAGAGACTGCCGCCCATGTCCTTAACCGAGTCCCTACTAAGAAGGTTGCCAAAACACCTCATGAGATGTGGACAGGGAAAGCTCCCTCGTTGGCACACATCAAGGTTTGGGGTTGCGAGGCTTTTGTAAGACGAGATACTCACGACAAGCTCGAACCTCGAAGTGAGCGATGTATTTTCATCGGCTACCCGCAGACATCCTTTGGATATCTCTTCTATAGACCGAAGGACAATGTTGTCTTCGTTGCGAGGAGAGGAGTTTTCCGAGAGCGAGAACTCATAGCCCAAGGAGATAGTGGGAGGCAAATCGAGCTTGAAGAGATTCAAGAGTCGATAGATGAAGGAACCTCTACCGCTGGTACTCAACCCGAGGAGGAAACTCCGGTTGAACCGATTGACGAATCCTTACCTCTTAGACGTTCCGATAGAGTCAGAGTTCTACCCCAGTTTTATGGTTTTCATATTACTACCGAAGGGGACACGTATATTAGTGATGGTACACTAATAAATCTTGATGAACCTAATAGCTATAAGGAAGCCATGGTAGGCCCGGAGTCTGCAAAATGGAAAGAGGCAATGGATAGCGAGATCCAATCCATGTATGATAACCAAGTTTGGAATTTGGTTGATTATGTGCCCGGACGTAAGACCGTTGGGTGCAAATGGATCTTCAAGAAAAAGACCGACGTGGATGGAAACGTACACACATATAAAGCGCGATTGGTTGCGAAGGGCTTTACTCAAACTCCCGGAGTTGACTATGATGAGACCTTATCACCAGTTGCGAAGATAAAATCTATTAGAGTGATGCTAGCGATTGCCGCATTTCATGATTATGAGATTTGGCAAATGGATGTCAAGACCGCTTTCCTTAATGGAAAGTTGGCTGAGGATGTTTACATGGCTCAGCCAGAGGGGTTTGTGGATCCGAAGCATCCGAATAGAGTGTGTAAACTTGAGAAGACCATTTATGGACTTAAGCAAGCGTCTCGTAGATGGAATCTTTGCTTCGATGAGAAAGTCAAAGAGTTTGGATTTGTACGAAGCGAAGATGAGTCTTGTGTATATGTCAAAGCCAGTGGGAGTATAGTAAGCTTCCTCGTTCTATATGTCGATGACATATTACTCATAGGAAACGACATCCTGACTCTGCAGGAGGTTAATTCCTGGCTCGGGAAGTGCTTCGCTATGAAGGACCTCGGAGAGGCTTCTTACATTTTGGGAATAAGGATAGTAAGAGAAAGAAGTAAGAGACTAATTGGACTTAGTCAGAACACTTACTTGGAGAAGGTACTAAAACGTTTTAGTATGGAAAGCTCGAAGAAGGGAGAATTACCGATACAAAGTAATGCCAAGTTGAGTAAGACTCAAAGTCTGAGTACCGAAGCTGAGATAGTAGAAATGAGCCGAGTTCCATACGCTTCCGCAGTTGGCTCAATCATGTACGCTATGAATTGTACTCACCCTGATGTAGCCTTCGCTTTGAGCATGGTTAGCAGATATCAAGGGAATCCTGGCAGAGCACATTGGATTGCGGTGAAGAATATCCTTAAGTACCTTCGGAGGACAAAGGAATGGTTCTTAGTCCTCGGAGGGAGTGATGACTTGAAGGTGCGAGGGTATAGTGACGCCAGTTTTCAGACCGACAGGGACAACTACCATTCGTAGTCGGGATGGGTCTTTACCCTAAATGGAGGAGCAGTGACATGGAAAAGTTCCAAGCAGGAAACCGTAACTGATTCAACGTGAGAATCAGAGTACATTGCAGCGAGCGAAGTGTCGAAGGAGGCAATATGGATGAAGAACTTCATCGGTGATCTTGGAGTTGTACCTGCCATAAAGGAGCCCATGGAGATTTTCTGTGATAATGAAGGAGCGGTTGCCTTGACCAAGGAACCGAGGGATCATGGTAGATCACGACATATCGACAGAAAATATCACTTCATTAGACATCGTGTAGAAGGACAACTCGTAGTGAAGAGGATATCATCAGAAGATAACCCAGTAGATCCGCTTACGAAGGGGCTGAGTAGGGTTAAGCACTTGCAGCATGCTAGGAGTATTGGGCTGAAGGATGATATTAGCATAGATTAGATAGTATTAGAAACGTGTAATAGATAAATGTAATTAACATTTGATGATTAAATAAAGGAGTTTTATTTATGAGTAATGTTACTATCTTATGTTAATTGTTTAGCTATTGTTTCACTTTGCATGTTTTGACTTCCAGAATAATTGAGTTTATTAGGAATAATCGAATTGTTCAAATTGTCCATAATCATTCATATGTTGGAAGTAGATATGAATGAAGATTGTCATGAATCGGTGCGTAGATTGTCTAAATGGTATTAGACATAGCAAAGGGTTGCTGCGACGTTCATGAGTGCTTATGAACTGGTTTTGAGCATTGGAACAAACCCGCGCTTGCTGGAATCACCTTATGGAATATGATATAAAAGGGTGATCGCAAGACGATAATATCATATAGTCTTGAAACCTAGATATATGGTTTATTATTTGCTAATTGATTGTACATTGATAATGCGAAAACGCATTGGTAACTCAATGTTATAAAACACATTGTTGTGTATAGTTGATTATTGAATAAGTAAATGCATATAAGTCGAAGTTTATCTGTAACTTTTATCTAAGAAGGTAAAAGCGATATCTCGGCCGCTCGATAATTTGATTTGACTTATGTGTCGGGCCCGGTCAGAACTGAATTGATGTGTTCGATTAAGTTCTATGTCGAATAAATCAGAGATCGAGAAACCTAAATGCTTGACTAACCATTCCATAGGATTGTCAGCATGATATCTAACAGAGGACTGTACGGTCCCTTATCTAAAGGACAAGATTGATTAGATCAGAATTTGACAGCGTCTTTGAGAGCTACGATTGCAAACCGAATTGTGCTTGTGCATATAGTTACTAGACTTATCCAAGTGGGAGACTGTTGGAATAGTGTCTAAGGCTGCAACTATATTAGGCAAGTATTTGACCCGGTTGTGCATGGTCCTTTTAGGTTGCCTTCACCATAGCAACTTGATAGGATGATTTATTAAGAGAGAGTAAATATTATTAGTATATTATGAGAATAATATAAAGAATAATATATTGTTATTTGATTAATATAAGTCATAAATTAATTGGAATTAATTTGGTGACTTAAAGAGATTAATTAAATAAGAGGGTATAGACTGTCAATTGTTTGATAGTTAAACTTTAGACTGTAAATCCATATAGATATGATTGGACGGATTCTAGAAGCTAAGGATTGCTTCAAATCGTCTAAAGAGTTATCTAAGGAATGGATTTGGATAGCCTTAAGAGAAGATTATCCAGTTAGGGTTTAGGTTGTAACCCTTAAGGAGTCTACAAGTATAAATAGACCCTATGGCATAAGGAAATCGACACTTCATCTAAAGTAAGAGAACCCTGGCCGATTTCCTCCCCTCTCCTCTCTCCCAAATCATCCTCCTTGCTATTTGGTGTTTGTAAGCCATTAGAGGAGTGACAATTGTGACTCTAGAAGCTCCAAGACAACAAGATCAACAAGGAATTCAAAGGTATGATTCTAGATCTGTTTTAACATTGTTCTTATTCCTAAATAGTCATTATAAGTCTTGGATTCAAAGCATGTTTAATAAGAAAGCCTAGATCCAAGTATTAGGGTTTTGCATGCGCACATAGGAAAGTTCTTATGGCTAAAACCCATCAGAAACGGCTATCACGATCCGATACAATCATTAAAGGAACACCGTGAAGTCTCACAATTTCCTTCACATAAGAATTCTCTAGCTTATCCATAGACCATTTCTCATTGGCTGATATGAAGTGCGCACTCTTAGTGAAGCGATCAACGACCACCCAAATCATGTCGTGACGGTTCTTTTTCTGGGCAGTTTAGTGACAAAGTCCATTGCGATGTCTTCCCATTTACTCATGTGTACAGGCAAGGGTTCTAAACTCCCATATAGTTTCTGATGTGATGCCTTAACCCTCGCACAAATCACACACTCGACCACATACTTTGCAACATTAAGCTTCATCGTCGGCCACCAGTAGTAGGGTTTCAGGTCCCTATACATTTTAGTGCTTCCAGGATGAATCGAGTACATGGTTTTGTGAGGTTCTTCCATCAGAAGATCTCTAATTCTTCCAGACTTAGGTACCCAAATCCGATCTTGGAACACCTTCAGTCCGTGACAGTTTATACCGAACACTAACATTTTACCCAAACACTCCTCCTTTCGGTCATTCTTCTCTGAAGCTTCTTCTTGAGCTTTCTTTATACTCTCCACAATTGTCGAGACAACTTCTATTCTCAACGCTCTTGGCCTCTTTCTTTCAACATTGACTTTCTGACTGAGAGCATCAACAACAACATTAGCTTTACCGGGGTGGTAAAGTATCTCACATTCGTAGTCCTTGAGTAATTCTAGCCAGCATCATTGCCTCATATTCAATTCTTTCTGATTAAAGAGATATTGGAGACTCTTATGATCAGTGAAAAGTTTGCACTTCGTGCCGTAGAGGTAATGCCTCCATATTTTCAGAGCGAAAACTACCGCTGCCAGCTCTAAATCGTGAGTGAGGTAGTTCTTTTCATGCTCTTTCAGCTGTCGAGACGCATATGCTATCACCTTTTCTCTTTGGGTCAAAACACAACCCAACCCAACACCAGACGCATCGCTATAAATAGCGAAGTCTTCGACTCCATCGGGTAGAGAAAGAATTGGTGCTTCACATAACTTCTTCTTTAGCAACTCGAATGCTTCCTTATGCTTATCACTCCAAGCATAAGTAGCTCCTTTATGGGTCAAAGATGTTAATGGAGTAGCAATCGAAGAAAAGCCTTGGATAAACCTTCGGTAATATCCGGCTAATCCTAAAAGCTTCGGATCTCTGTGGGACTTTTCGGCTGTTCCCACTTCATCACAACTTCGATCTTTGCTGGATCAACGATTATCCCTTCTTGGTTGACCACGTGACCGAAGAATTGGACTTCTCGAATCCAAAAATCACATTTGGAGAAGTTTAGATACAACTTATCCTTCTTCAAAACTTCTAATACTTCTTGCAAATGTCTGTCATGCTCCTCTTGGATTTTTGAGTAAAGCATAATGTCATCTATGAACACTATCACAGATTTATCAAGGAATGGATTACAAACCCGATTCATTAAATCCATGAATGCTGTTGGAGCATTGGTTAGTCCAAACGACATAACCAAGAACTCGTAGTGTCCATATCTAGTTCTGAATGCAGTCTTCTCGATATCCTGCTCTCTTACTTTCAGCTGATGATATCCTGACCTAAGATCGATCTTTGAGAAATAACTTGAGCCTTGTAGCTAATCGAACTAGTCATCAATTCTTGGCAATGGATATCTATTCTTTATCGTTGCCTTATTCAGCTCTCTGTAATCAATGCACATTCTCATGCTCCCGTCTTTCTTCTTTACGAATAACACCGGAGCTCCCCAGGGTGATGGACTAGGTCTAATGAAACCTTTGTCCAATAACTCCTGAAGTTGCCTCATCAGCTCCTTCATCTCTGTTGGTTCTAATCAGTACGGTGCTTTTGTTATTGGCGTGGTTCCTGGTAACAAGACTATTCTGAACTCCACTTGTCTATCAGGTGGTAATCCAGGAAGATCTTCAGGAAATACTTCTGGATAATCACATACCACTGGAATACTCTGCACCCTCTTCTTTTCCTTCTTAGCATCAATCGCGAATGCTAGATACGATGTACATCCCTTGGCCAAACACTTTTTGGCTTTCATTAGCGAAATGATTCTAGAATTTACTCTGCGTTTGTCCCCATACACCATAAATGACTCTTTCCATGGTGGGTTTACTTTTACTATCTTCTTCTTGCATAAAATCTCGGCATCGTTGGTGCTAAGCCAATCCATTCCCAACACGATATCGAAACCGTTAAGTTCGATAGGCAATAATTCCTCGTGAAACTTATTCTCATTCATGTCAATTAAGATGTTTTTCATACGATGGCTAACAGGTACAAACTTGCCACTAGCAAATTCTACTAATAAAGCATTATCTAGTCTATCAACAGACAAAACTAGTTTTCTACCAAACTCATACGAAATAAAGGAGTAGTTGGCTCTAGAATAAAAAAAAATTGAGCAGGTAATTTGTTTACGAGAAAGGTACCTGAAGCGACATCAGTTTCATCCTTCGCAACCTCAAGTGTCATCTGAAAGGCTCTCGTCTTCGGTTTTGGTGGAATGTTGGGCTTAGCTGCCTCCTTCTTCTTCGGACAGTCTTTCAAAATGTGTCCCTCTTCATTACAACCAAAACACATCCTTTTGTTGGACAGACACTCATTGGAAAAATGCCCAATTTTTGCATAATTGTAGCAAGTTACATCCTCACTACATTTCCCAAAGTGCTTTTTCTTGCACTTCTCACACCATTTCGCTTGGCCTCCTTTTCCTCCAAACGTTTTCGAATCAGACTTCGAAAATTTGCTTTTCTTATTGGAACCTAAAGTTCCTTTAAACTTTCTCTTCTCACCAACTTCAACCTTGCCGGCGGTTCTTCCCTTGATCATGTCCTCAACAGACTTGGCAGCCCAAATAGCTGCCTCTAGAGTAGGTGCTTGTCGTACTGGCACCGCATACTCCCATGGAAGTCCCTTTGCGTACCGGTCAACTTTAGTCCGCTCGTCTTAGACGATGCGCAAAGCAAACTCCATCTTGTCTGTGAAGTTATTAGTATATTCATCAACTGACATGTTGTCTTTCGTCAATGTCAGAAACTTGTTTTCCAACTCCAACAGATTTTGAGCCGAGCAGAACTTGCACTTTCATTGCACCAAAAATTATGCCCAATTCAATTGAAGTGGTTTGTTAGGACTTAGGGTCTTCCCCAAAGTGGTAGCGGTGGTGAGTCTGGCTGTTTCAAGTGCGGTCGGACTGGTCATTTCAGCAGGGATTGTACTGTTACCACCACACAGGGATCAGACTTGTTATGTTTTCACTGTAATCAGCGGGGCCACAAGAAGGCCCAGTGCCCCAGTTTGTTTTCAGCAGGACGGGTGATGGCACCTGTCCCTGCAACTTTGAGGATCACAAATGGCCGTCAGGGCCGTGCAGAGGCACCTGCGGTAGGAGGCAGGGCTCTTCAGATGACTACATTGGAGGCGCGATCAGCACCGGACGTTGCAAGTATGCGATTTCCATTTTCAGTTCTTTTATTTATGCATGATTATATTGTTATGGTTCTGCATCATTATCGGTATGAGTATTTTATTTTTGAGCGGTTGATTGTGATCGAGTTATATGCCATCTGCATACCTTGGATATTCGAATGGTAGTGAGGGGATGTGCAATATTGGAGAAGGTTACATAGGGTGCAGTAACTGTAGCATGCTTGGGAGGGACTTGGTTTGTCTCGCTAGATCGGAGTTGTATAGTGTTAGAGATGGATTGGTTAGATCCCTAGCTATGGTAACCTTGGGTTCCTCAACAGATTGATTATGGAATGGTAGCAAGGATTGGGATTTCTTTTTGAGTATTGAGCAACAAGGGGTAAGCAGGATCGAAGTGGGGGAGAATCCTCCGAGTGTGCAAAGGTAGGAGCACGCAGATCCAGAATGAGTGGCGACCTCCGAGAAGGAAAAGAAGTAGTTCAGCATTTGATGGATAGAGGATTTCAGGGTTGGGAGTTTGAGAAACTCCCCATCAGCTAGTTCGTGTGATGGTAATGGTTAGTACGTGGTTGGGAATTCAGGTTGTGGATCGCCCGTAGGACTCGAGGGAGTCGGAATGAGAATCTTGAGAGCTAATGGCACATGGGTGCTTTCGTATTAGCAGTCAGTGGTAGGAAGTGATGTAAGACTACGGGACAGCCGTAGCATTCACTAGAAGTCAGTGGTAGAAAGTGATGTAAGACTACGGGGCAGCCGTAGCATTCACTAGCAGTCAGTGGTGGAAGTGTTGTAAGACTACGGGGCAGCCGTATCATTCACTAGCAGTCAGCAATGGATGGTGATGTAAGACTACGGGTAAGCCGTAACATTCCTTAGTAGCTTCGTTAGCAGAGTTGGGGCGAGGTCCTTATCTCCTAGTGATCAAATAGGGATCAGGAATGGGTAGTGGATGAGAATGATAGGGAGTTTGCCTGTACAGCCCTAGAGAGGTGAGACCTTGGGAGAGGCCGCTCCAGGATATAGTTGGGTGAGACCCGTGGGCGAGGCCCGTATGAGATTAGCAGTGTAGATGAGACCTGGGAGCAGGGTTGCTCAGTAGTATGGTTGGGTGAGACCCATGGGCGAGGCCCGAGCAAGAGTGATTAGACTAGTGGGACTAGAAGGATAGAGGCGGGTGGGACCCGTGGCCCGTGGGTGAGGCCCGTGAGTTTTAGCAGCACAGGTGGGACCTGGTAGGGACCTTAGTGTCAAGTTAGGGGATCGGGGATCCCAGGTTTGTAGTGCCTGAATGGTAGAATAGATTGAGCAGTTATAGGTGGTCGAATTTTCTTCAGAAGTCGCTGGGAGCGACTAGTGGTGGTGTTGGGACTAGCTACTGGTGGGAGCCGGTAATCCAGACATTGATAGGTTGGTAGGGACTAGGGTGGTCTCAGTTCATTCGGAAGGCATACAAGGAATAGCAGAATTTTCAGTCAGTGGTACTACAGGTAAGCAGTGTATGGTGGAATTCAGTTAGTTGAATCGAGGGGTGCTCGGCACCAAGTTTTGGCAGAGAGGAGTGTGAGTGGTTACTGACGGTGATGACCCGTACTGGAAATAGCGGGGGTGATGGAGTTGGTGAAGGATAGGACCTTCACAGTGACAGAGGAAATAGTTGGTTATGGAGCTTTGCCTTGGGAAGGGAAGGAATTGCGCAAGGAAAGAAGGGGTGAACCCCTATAGGTTCAGTGCAGTACTCGGCGGGTACCAGAAGGATAGTCGGTAAGTAAGTTGTGTTTCCAGGATGTTCAGGGTCAGGGTGACCCGAGTCTATTATTCGCAAGGATTTGTGTTAGCTGGAATGACCGAGCGGAAGGCCAGCGAAGGTAGGCAGCTGGTGTTTTATTAATTGGCGAGTTATTGGAGGCAGATCGCAGGTGGTGGGCCATAGCAAACTTCGAGGACGAAGTTTAGTTTAAGTGGGGGAGATTTGTAACACCTAAAGTTTTGAAGGCCAAGAAAGGAAATAAAACCCTAATTTTAAGGGGAGACTCAGCGAGTCCAAGGAGGAACTCGGCGAGTCCGAGCAGGATCCGGGTCGAGGAGTAAGTGACCGACTCGGCGAGTCGGCCAAGGAGACTCGGCGAGTCTGGTCTGTGCGAGGAAAACCCTAATTCTGAGAGTTGTATCCTATATAAAGGGTGTTATGTCCCTCCCTCAACCTCCATACCATCCTAGAGAACCTGTAAACCCTAGATTTTGTGTGAGCTTCCATCATTTGAGAGAAATAGCTTTGAGGAAGGAAATTTTGGGAAGGAACTTGAAGATCAAGAAGGTTGCTTCAAAGGAGAGGTGTATATCCGAGATCTACTTCAGTTTGTGTTCATCTTGGAGGTATTAAGCTGCCATTTTCCCTTCTTTGCATCTAGATCTATTTTGTTATGAGATTTGGGGGTTTTATGGTTGATTGAGACCCAATTCGAGTTTAGGGGCTTAGATATGTTGTTGCCGCTTCAGATCTAGTGTTGGGATGGTCCAATATGTCATAAAGCATCAGAAGATGAGTAGTTGGTGAAGCCCTTTTGTCCTTAAACCAAACCCTAGTATGTTTTGAGCCTAGACCTCTTTAGTTATACGTAAAGTTTGCAACTTTACGTGGGGATTGAGCTTTGGAAGTATGGATCTATGGTTTGGAGTCCCTGCATGACTCAAAAGTCCTCTGCATGTTTGGAGATCTGAATGGAGTCGGCGAGTAGCATGAAGATTTGGAGGAACTCGACGAGTGGGATGAACAGCTCGTCGAGTCAGATGAAGTTGGGCAGGAACTCGGCGAGTTGGATAAACAACTCGGTGAGTCTGTTGAAGGTTGTCTTGGACTCGGCGAGTCTGTTCTTGGACTCGGCGAGTCAGGTCGCGAAACCCCAAACCCTTCGAGTTGAGACTCGAATCAGTGAGTCGAATGGAGACTCGGTGAGTTGGTCAGGTCAGGACTCGGAAATCAATAGACTCGACGAGTCATGGACTGACTCGGCGAGTCGAGTCGCAAAGAGAAGGACTCTGAACATATCAACTCGGCGAGTCAATAGGGTGACTCGGCGAGTAGGGTTGACCTAGAAGGTTGACTTTGACCAGGACTTTGACTTTGACCAGAGTTGACTTGGTTGTCTTTCGGGGGTCAATTAGACTCAGTGTTGCTTTGACATTGGTAGCTCGGGGAGTGAGTGGAGCAGGAGTTCAGAGAGTTTCCGAGCAACAGCTAGACGGTTCATCAGCCAGTTCAGCCAGTTCAGGTGAGTTTCCCTTTGTATGAATGGGTCTACGACCACAATGCCGGCCCATGTAGTTATGAGTAGAAGACCCGGGGGTTAGCCCTAGGCACAGTATGCTAGTATGATATTCGGGACGAGGTCCAATGATAGAGGGCGGGTGCCCAAGGAATTGTTTATGTGATAGTTTATACTTGTTGTCTGTGTGATACTTGTATGTGCCTGGTAGGGAGGTGAGTGTGGTGAGGTCCCGTATCTCACCAATAGCAGAGTGTGGATGGTGTTCCACATCTCAGTAGCAGCAGATCAGGGGCGAGGCCCAAGTTAGGGAAGGAGTGAGGATGGGCTGGGCCCATACCTCACCATCAGCAGGAGTATGGACGGGGTTCCATGACTCATCGGTAGCAGGAGAAGGGCGGGGCCCAGAGATAGGCGAGGCCTTAGGACAAGATCCATTATTATGTGTTTAGCTTATGTGATGTGATGTGATATGTTTATGTGCTATTATATGTTAGTGGGCGAGGCCCTATGACAGGCGAGGCCTAAGTGAAACATATATGTATCCGAGCGGGGATCGAAGCCAGGTGGGGCCTGGAGCGGCGGGGTCATTGTAGCGGGTGAGGCCCAGGATAACGGGCGTGGCCCAGTATGTGCAGTATGTGGTTATGAATGGTATGTGGTAGGGTGGGGAACTCACTAAGCTTCGTGCTTACAATTTTCAGTTTTGGTTTCAGGTACTTCCGGTAGCGGAGGGAAGAGCTTGGGGTGATCGCATGGCACACACCATAGATTAGACAGCCTGGGAATGTTTACTCTGATAACGAACATGTATTTTGGAAACTAATACTCTGTTTATGTTTTGAAATGATGAATTTGCTTAAAGTAATGTTTTATTAAAAGAAATTTTTAGTCTTGAATTTTGGGACGTTACATCGGGCTGTTCAACATGTATAGGAGGTTCTTCGCGATTCTGCTCAAGCAACCGCCTAGTCTCCATCTGTCGATCCAACATTGTTTGAATCATTAATTGAACACCATCCATTGTTATTGGCTCATGTGTTGCTGCTATAACAGGTACTCGCTTAACCACATGTGGTTGATCCTTGTCTTCGTTCACGTTTCCAACTCCACTTCTGGTTCTTACCATTTTTGATCTACACACCGAATAAGGTGAGTTTAGATCCTCAATCACGATAGAAAATCAAATCATCCTTATCACTCCGAAACGTTTACATGCTAGTTCTAATACCGAAATCCTACGCTTAGAATCCTAAACACATAAGATTTCCCGATCCGGTCGGCAGCAGACTATAGATTCGAACAAATAATATCATATATGGCAAACATATAACATTTAGCACATAAAAGCATTTTAGGGAATTTTCCTAAAATAAACTAGTGCTCGTGTCTAAAATATAACAGACACACACCTCAAAATCTTCACTTAGCATTCTAAGTTTAAGTCTAGAAATCCTACAAATTCCTAGTTCGCTTAAACTAATGCTCTGATACCAACTGTGACATCCCCAAAATCACGGCCATAAAAGACCGGTTTAATTTATGCTTTTAAAATGATTTCAGAGTAATCATTTGATTAAAAGAGTTGCGGAATTTGTTCCCAAAACAAAATATGATAAAAATAAGATTTACCAAATCATTTCTTAAAGAAACGTAATTTTTCATTATATTACAATATTCGGGATGTCATGTTCCGATAAATAGACCAAAAGCATAAACATTTCAATACAAACCTTACAACAGTTATTTACAACAACAGGTCTATAATCCAAAAATAACTTGACAAGTTATCCAACTTATGCTCTGGCGCCACTACCTGTAATACAAAGAAAACTGAGTGGGTCAGGCTTGGGAGCCTGGTGAGCATATAGGGTTTTCAACCCACAATAAGTAATTAAATTTATTTTCATCAACCAACAATAGCCCAATTACCCATTCCCGTTATTCTCACTTTACGTCCCTAAAACATCTAACACAAGGGACCTAGTCTTGGAATATTTCATCGGGGCGACAACACATGCATTCGGGGGTTTCCCAACAATATATGTCAAATAGGGCAACCATGAGGAGGATGGAGTACAACGAATGAACACCCAAGTTCATTAACACCTACAGGTGGTGAGCCTGCTAGCGTTCCACAGGACTGTCTAGGAAAGTCCGTGGTTGTCATCTAAACTCCGCTAGATGACTGAATCAAAAACAACATCGAGGCATCTCATCTGTTTATCACACATCAACTATCTACCCATGTTCTACCCAACATATTAGTAGATAAAAATATATATTTTGATACATAGTTTAAAACCTGTATAACATTCTCATTCAATACATATTCCAAACAACAGATGAGACACATACACATAACATGTATTTCATAGAGAACAAATCATATCTATGAGATAGAAGAAAGTGAATATACATTCACACATATAACAACAAAATATACACATAACACGTATTTCATATATAATACTTCATAATTATGCGTTAGAAGAAAAGTGACTACACACTCACTTGATCAGAAGATGATCGGACAGCGTTACGGCTCGTAGAAGTAGTATTCTTCGGTAGATCTGGAAGATCTTCACAAAAATTGGCTTCTCGCGGGCAGAGCCTCGGCTCAGAAATTTTACTTCTTGGGATCTTTGGGGCTTCGGGACTTGCTTCGGATCTCGGGATTTATACCGAGGCTTCGGGATATTTCTTGCACGAAAAACGATGCAAAAACGAGAGAAAAGGAAAGAAAATAGCAACTGAAACTCGGCAGCCTCGACTTCCTTTTATAGGGGGCTGGATCCTCGATTTAGGTTGGGCGTAAATCCAGGTACGCTGGGCGTAACCCGGATAAGCCCGGTGACTTCCCCCCTTTGGATTATATCCGAATTTATATTTAAATTTAATATTTTAATTATTTAATAAACTTCAAAAATTCATATCTTCCTCATACGAACTCTGTTTTTGACGTTCTTTATATCCACACGTAGGTGAGACTACTCTCTACAACTTTCGTTTAGAATCCGTCGGCTAATTTTGACTTTATTTTTATTATTTATTTTCAGTAGGCCGGGACAGGAAAACTCCGTTATAAATTCATAACTTCTTCATCTGACGTCCGTTTTCGTCTGTCCTTTCACCAATGCACTACTATCAATGAGATCTTTTATTCTCGTTTAGATTGTTTTGACCAACAATCACTTGATCTCGAATTCGAGATTCGGGCTGCATACTGCTAAGCTGAAACTTAGAAAAATCATAACTTCCTTATATGAAGTCAGATTTAGGCATTCTTTTGATGCACGCTCTCGGTTTAACGAAATCTACGAATTTCGTTTAGATCACTAAGGCTAAATATCGCTTCATCATAAATTCACTTTTTACGTTAGTCAACGTCGTGCCGGTTCTGTTGCGAAACTTCGACAAATCATTACTTCTTCGTTATAATTCGGATTTCGGCATTCTTTATATATTCGGAAACCTCGTTTCAACTACTACAACATTATCCATATATATCGGCTTTATCTAACATTTTATTTTGATGCTTATTTTTATTCTTAATTCAATTAAGACACACAATTAAGCAGAAAACACAAAATACTCAAATAATACACTTCTATTATTTCAAAATGAATTACAAAGGTTAACCTAGACTATTATATCAACATTAATGACAAGTCCGGAAACACAGACGTTACACCCTCCCTACCGATCCATTAACAAGAAAATTGAGTAGCTTGTGAAGGGTCAAATGTATTTTGCTTTTAGGGTCTCCCATACCTAGAGGATACATACATATAAGAACTCCCTTTGGGTCAAATGGATCCACTCTTATAGACTCTTATTGTAACTTTTTGGATTTACTGGTTGGGGTTGGAGTAATATTCTTGGTATTAGGGATAAGATTAGAGAATTCATTGTTTCTCATATCAGTGATTACAATATCTCTCTCTAACTCACACTGATGTTTTTTCTAATCTGTTGATAAACTCCAACCGATAAATAAGCTAAGGGTTTCCTTCTCTTCTCTATTTAGGTTAGTTTCACTTACTATCCATTTGGAGGAATGTTAGGGGTGTCAAACCCAACAAATAATAGGGGTACAATAGACTCCAAATACACTGCTTTAATGCACTAAAAAGTAGTACAAGGCAAGCAGGGTCAAACCACAGGGACATGGGACAAAAGTCTATACCTCTTTGCACAAGGTACTTTGGTCACAAAGGGGGGTTTTGTTTGCAAAAGTCAAATAAATAAAATAACAATCAACTTTGAAACATGCAGAAAATGAAATAGATTTGTAAACAAGTTGTAAAAGTGCTTCCAGTTCTAGTTCTCAATGTTGTCATTTAACCTGATTATGACTTGATGTAATTTGTGATTGCTATTCTAAGTTGGTACTGAAAGATATTAACACGCTCTAATACCTTTCACTTGCCAAATTATCTAACCAAAACACACTCTTTGATTAGACCTAGCTTTACTAATTCAACCTAAACACGCTCTTTGATTAGACCTAGCTTTACTAATTCAACCTAAACACGCTCTTAGATTGTATTGAAAAACTGCATTAAGTTTTGTACAAGCTTCCCAACAATGTTCATTTCTTCTCATACGCTCGGAAGTGTGAAAACATGTGATATAAGTTTTATAATAAGAAAACTTATTGCTTGTTACCAATTATTAACTTAATAGAACGATTAGGTGCCCTAAAAGTTAGTTAACTGCACAAAAATTCAATTCATGAAAGTGGCCAATCAAACACAAATCAAATTCAAGGATTCTAGTTTAAACAAAAACATAATAACTAGAATAGAATCACAAATCAAACATCCAATCATATGCTTCAAGTCAAGCAATCAACATGTTTTGAACAAGAACTAGAAACTAGGGTTTCTTAGCCACACATGGCTAAGAACAAATCAAACAAGAATAAAGATGGAATTGGAATGTTTAATGCTTACTAAAAATGAAATCAAAAGTGTTTGCAATGATTAGGTCTTCTCAAAAGCTCCAAGAATTCTACTAGAATCGCCCTAGATCACCAGAAACTGCTCCAAAAACCGTTCTCCCTTTCAAAAAGGCGTATCCTCCTGTTTTAATTAATGTTCACGTGCATGCCATGAGGCCATGCGTTTTTGGCATGGACATGCCTTTTGCCCATGTGTTTTTGGCATGGCCATTTGTCTTGACCATGTGTTTTTGGCATGACCCAATGACCCATGCTTCTTGCTAACATTCCAAAACGTCTTCATTGTTGACTCCATCTTCAATCTAGCTTCATCATGAGTCATGTTGCTCAAATATGAGATGATAAAGGACAAACACGGCCCGTGTCAGTGTGACAAGAACCGCATTTCAAACGTAGTCCTTTGCTATGATGATAATGCAACAATGACTCGGGTTATGTCTTCATGCTTTCCTCCATGGAATGACCGGTTCATCTTCTCTGCATGCTCCAAAGCTCCAAGAATCCAAGCTCCATGCATCCATGCATCCAAGCTCCACGTTCCGTGCTCCATAATGCCTACAAAATAAATCAAAAATAGTGAAGTACCAGACATTCTTAATGAAATATGCAATTGCCCTAATAATCAACTAAATGCAAGAATTATGAAGTAGAATGCTATAAAAAGACGGAAATAAACATGCAAAATAGGTGCATAAAATGCACCTATCAAACCTCCCCAAGCTTAGACCTTTCTTGTCATCAAGAAAGAACAAAATTGAAAATCTACCTAGAGAAGACGATAGGTGACTAAAAAGAAACTAAGATGAAAAGAGTGGAAGTAACGAAAAGGACTAAATGGAATTAAGAGTGCATGCATGCAATAAAAGAAGAACTAATGAAAATAACATATGTACAAAAAGATTTTTTTTCAAACATTAATGCAATAAACAAAACAAAACAAAACGAACATATTCAATCCAATTAACCTCATTATGTCATACAGTCGAAGGTGTACCTGTCGGGTCTTGAGATAACTTGACATTAACCCCACAAAGATATATAACATGTAAAACAAGGTTTTTAGCCATTCCCTAACGCAACTCAAAAAAATCAAAAGTTACAACACTTGTTCACTTTTACAGGTATTGGGTTAGCACATGGAACAAATTATGGTCTTACTCTTGTGAAAACATGTGATGAAAAATATGCTCAATCATTTTCATTTTACAAAGCATGACAATGACCGACTCCAGCTATTTGTCGACTAACGCCAATCTTTTTCTAAAAAATATTTTCTAAAAATTCCCTAATATTTACCCAGATTGGTTACATGTTTCAAACCACTTACATCAGTCAAAGTAGTTTACAGTCAGTCCCAATGTTTACAGTCAAACATTTTTCCCAAACACATTATTCAATTAAACTATAAACATAAATATATACAAACTATCTAATTATATTTTTCTACAAATAAAGCTCATGGCTTTCTTTGAAATCCATGTAATGGGCTTCCAACCAACACATCCAAATCAGATGACCTTAGTGCGCTAGATTTAAAGAGATCCCACAGGTTTACTTGCCCGAACCTCAAAGGCCACAGATTAGCTTTATTTGAATATCTAAACATATTTATACTATTTTTTTGTTTTTATTAAGTTCATGACTTTCTATGGAACTCGTGTAGCGAACTTTCAACCCAATCTGTCCCAAACAATACAACTTTAGGAAATTAGGTGTAGAACACCCCTCGGGGTTTACTGATTCAAGTCCCAAAGGTCACAGATTAACTTAATATATATATTTTTTTAATTTTTTAATTTTTAATTTTTTTTTAATTTTTATCTTGTTTGCCAGGTTTATTTCCATATATTTTCGTCTTGGCTCTTTTAAGGGGACTGGTGTAAACGCGCAAAGACCCGTAAGTATAGTTGGAAACAATGTCCCCAAGCAAGGTATTTAGACGGGAATAGGTAGAAAAGACTTTTTAGAGCACTGGAGAATTCGAGTCACTGAAATTTTATATTCATTTTATGGTTCTTTTGAATTTGAAGTTTGGATATGAGGGAGCACTTACTACTCATAAGACCGGTCGTGTGTTCCAAGGGCTAAACTATATTAGTCTTTAAGTTTCGGTGTTGATAACCTTATCATTTTTTGTTTTGCACAAGTAGCTTCGGGAGACGTGCTCGTGTGAGATTAGGTTGCTTCAAGATTTTTAATAAAAAACGAAGAAGTTCTAATCTCAAGCCACGACTAATTTACCACTTCAACTTATTCAAGAAGATTAGGTTTTTTTAGATTGAATATTTTTTTTCTTTTTTAATATAATGTGAAATGATAAAAATGCTAAAAACAGAAAATCTTTTTAATTTTTTTTTGTATGCTTTGAAATGAATGCATGGAAAAAATGAAAATAAGAAAAGTAAAATCTTTTTGTATTTTTTTTGATGAAATGCATGTGGAAACTAGAACCTAATGTACAAATACCCCTCCCCAAGCTTAAGATTTAGCATCGTCCTCGATGCTCGGAGATGGTAGGGCAACCTACTAACCGCAGATGTATAACTATATAAAGCATATGAACGAATTATCAACAATTATAATCAAACAATCTTAGGATTAATGCATAAGACTTGAGATATGGAAGGAATGTACCATTCAAATGCTTGAGTTTGTGATGTGTGCTTGACTTTTTTCACTTCATCTTCAACCTCAAAAAAAGTTGAGCTCTTCAATGGTGGAATGCACAAATGGAGATAAAAGCTTCCCTTCTTATTTGTAATCCTTTTCTCAATCTTGCTCTTGAAACCCTACAAAAGAATTTTGAAACCTAATACAAGAATCAAGTCAAATTTTACAAAGAAAAAAAAACTAGCGTTTTATGCAAGATTTGATTTTGTACACTTTCATGGAGGAAACTCTACATAGATGAAGAAGAAGATGGAGTTAGGAACTTAAAACAACAAATGACACAAAACACATGGTTTATAAGTATTTAGGAGGAGAGAGCGCGGAGGAAGAATGACACAAAACACATGGTTTAAAAGTTAGGCCGTGCTTTTTTATGGTAGCCCATGCTTTTTAGCATGGGTCGTGAGTTTTTAGGAGGAAGAATAACAAAAAACACACGGTCCAAGCCAGACCGTGCTTTTTTATGATAGCACATGCCTTCTTCGGAGGTAGCTTGTGAGTTTTTTTTTTCGAAAATGTGCATGGTCTAGGGACAGGCCGCGTGTTTTCAATCAGCCCATGGATTTTTAGCATGGTCCTTAAGTTTTGGCCATGCGTTTTTAGCATGGCCCCTGAATTTTGGAGTTTGCCCATGCCAAAAAAAAAATTCTTTTAAAACCTCGATAGTCTTGCATGGTCTAAAATTAGACCATGCCTTTTGAGTCCTGCCCATGCCAATTTCACATGGCCATGTTTTTCTTTTCTGTTAACCAAAAAATCACGTTTTTTTAAACTTTAACCTCACAAAAACGTTTTATTTATTTATTTATTATTTTTTTTACACATGCATCCCTCTCAATCTTGTTGATAGTTTTTTTTTTGCATGGAACTCTAAAAAGACTTAAAAACATTGCAACACAATAAAGTAAATAAAAGAAGAAAAGGAAGAAAATATTGCCCGAGTTGCCTCTCGGTTAGCTGCCCTTGTTTCAAGTCTTTGGCTCGACTTAGCCCTTGGAATATGTTATTCTTTGAATGTTGGGGCTTTCCAACTCAATGAACTTTTTGCCGCCTCCTTCAATGGAACACGTATCTTGTACTTGACTTTCTTTTTGCGTGGGAACCATGTTGGACTTAGACCCTTAATGACAACAATCGTCCAACTGACCCCTTTCTTGTACTTGTCCAGTAAGGTGGTCAAATCTTCCTTCTTTGATAAGGTGGTCGATTTGATGATCGGTTGGGAGTCTTCCTTCTCGGGGTACATATCCCTTGAAGGGTCCTACAAATGTATCATTTTCGACTCTTGTGGTTGGTCTACCGGCGAAAGGAGTTTCTCATTGGTAGTGGGTGGCTCAACCTCTTTTTTTTTTCAACCTCCAACTCCTCCTCTACAACTTTCATGTCAGCATTCTTAATTTCTACTTCTTCTTCGACAACCTTTTCCACTTCTACTTATTCCTCCTCTTCCTCATCTTCAAATTGCAATGTTGGGTCATCAAAAATTTTCCCATCGTTCAAGGTGATGGTAGAAACCGTATGCCTTGGGTCCTCTTCAGTCTGCGATGGTAATTTTCCTTGAGTTTCCAATATACTCACAGATTGAGCAAGTTGTGCAATTTGTTCCTCTAAGCTTTTGAGGCTAGTTTTGGTTATTTCCTGGAAGATTTGGTTAGTAGTGGCAATGCTTTTCACAATGTCTTCCAAGGACATGCTCGAACTTTCAGTTTGTTGAAGAGGTGGAGGATATTGTTGTTGGAACTCTAGAGTTGGTAGGTATTGGACATCTCCGCAATCTTGGTATAGGTTTTGGCATTGGTTGTTTCCCCAAGCTTGGTTGTTTCCCCACCTTTGATCATATTGAGGTTGATCATAACTCCATTGATTTGGCCAGTAGTAGCTTCCCCTTTCCTGCATTTCCTCCCACCCCCCTTGTAAATATGGACACATGTTGGTGTGATGTCCATTTTGAGTACAAAAATCACAAGGAATAGGTGTGGGCTGCACACTTCTGTCATTTCCAATCATCATAACTAACTGAGCTAGCTCAGAAAGTTGGTCTTCCATGTAAGGAGTATTCATTTTCGAGCCACACTTTTTTTTTTGATAGAGATGTACCTGCTCACAAAAATCTTGGCATAAACAATTAGTAATACCGTGTCCCCGGCAACGGTGTCAATTTGTTAGGGGTGTCAAACCCAACAAATAATAGGGGTACAATAGACTCCAAATACACTGCTTTAATGCACTAAAAAGTAGTACAAGGCAAGCAGGGTCGAACCACAGAGACACGGGACAAAAGTCTATACCTCTTTGCACAAGGTACTTTGGTCATAAAGGGGGGTTTTGTTTGCAAAAGTCAAATAAAAAAATAACAATCAACTTTGAAACATGCAGAAAATGATTTGTAAACAAGTTGTAAAAGTGCTTCCAGTTCTAGTTCTCAATGTTGTCATTTAACCTGATTATGACTTGATGTAATTTGTGATTGCTATTCTAAGTTGGTACTGAAAGATATTAACATGCTCTAATACCTCTCGCTTGCCAAATTATCTAACCAAAACACGCTCTTTGATTAGACCTAGCTTTACCAATTCAACCTAAACACGCTCTTTGATTAGACCTAGCTTTACTAATTCAACCTAAACACACTCTTAGATTGTATTGAAAAACAACATTAAGTTTTGTACAAGCTTCCCAACAATGTTCATTTCTTCTCATACGCTCGAAAGTGTGAAAACATGTGATATAAGTTTTATAATAAGAAAACTTATTGCTTGTTACCAATTATTAACTTAATAGAACGATTAGGTGTCCTAAAAGTTAATTAACTGCACAAAAATTCAATTCATGAAAGTGGCCAATCAAACACAAATCAAATTCAAGGATTCTAGTTTAAACAAAAACATAATCACTAGAATAGAATCACAAATCAAACATTAAATCATATGCTTCAAGTCAAGCAATCAACATGTTTTGAACAAGAACTAGTAACTAGGGTTTCTTAGCCACACATGGCTAAGAACAAATCAAACAAGAATAAAGATGGAATTGGAATGTTTAATGCTTACTAAAAATGAAATCAAAAGTGTTTGCAATGATTAGGTCTTCTCAAAAGCTCCAAGAATTCTCCTAGAATCGCCCTAGATCACCAAAAACTGCTCCAAAAACCGTTCTTCCTTTCAAAATGGCGTATCCTCCTGTTTTAATTAATGTTCACATGCATGCCATGAGGCCATGCGTTTTTGGCATGGCCATGCCTTTTGCCCATGTGTTTTTGGCATGGCCATTTGTATTGACCATGTGTTTTTGGCATGGCCCATGCTTCTTGCTAAAATTCCAAAACGTCTTCACTATTGACTCCATCTTCAATCTAGCTTCACCATGAGTCATGTTGCTCAAATATGAGATAATAAGGACAAACACGACCCGTGTCAATGTAACAAGAACCACATTTCAAATGTATTCCTTTGTTATGATGATAATGCAACAATGACTCGGGTTGTGTCTTCATGCTTTCCTCCATGGAATAACCGGTTCATCTTCTCTGTATGCTCCAAAGCTCCAAGAATCCAAGCTCCATTCATCCATGCATCCAAGCTCCACGTTCCATGCTCTATAATGCCTGCAAAACAAATCAAAAATAGCGAAGTACCAGGCATTCTTAATGAAATATGTAATTGCCCTAATACTCAACTAAATGCAAGAATTATGAAGTAGAATGCTATAAAAAGACGGAAATAAACATGCAAAATAGGTGCATAAAATGCACCTATCAAGGAACTTGATATTAGTTAGCATTATCTTGTCTGGTTCTCTCAAAGCATCATTCGTCATGCATTCATCTTATGGATGGCCCTGAAATACCAATTCAAATTGCATGATAAAGTCCACATCGGGGAGCCTACTCATAATCTCATCTATATACACTACATCCTTTGACCCGATTCTCTTAACCACCACTTTTTCAACTTCACTTACCCTTCTAAAATCTAGCAAGATATGAAAACTAGAATGAACCTTGACGTGAATTATGAGCATTTGATTTAGCATGCGGAATTAAAGAATACAAAGTACACAGTGATTTGGGTGCTAAAAGATGTATTCGGCCATAGGAATGAGTACAAAAAGGGTACTAGCCTAGAACTTCATAAATATCTCACTCGCTAGTCACTATGAACTACATCTCTCATGCACACCTCTACAAGTGATATGGAACCCACCTTATATAGAGGTGTTTACATACATACACACACACACACACACACACATATATATATATATATATATATATATATATATATATATATCTCATGTCACAAGGATACTCTACCACATGCAAGTGGGTCTACATAAGTCAAACCATTACAAATTCATACATGGATAACTTTGCACCCCAACATTCTCCCCCTCAAAGTTAGGAATGGATGACCCACTTCAAATCTTCCAAAAACGAGCAACTTCACCAACCGAGCCTCAAGCATGACACATGTAGAAATGAACTTCAAATCTTCAATTCATCAATGATTTTCCAATTCGGGTTCTAGAGTGTGCGACCATACAAACCAAGCATCAAAAGGCAATTAGGAGTATCCAAATCTCCAAAAAAAATTACCCAATTTTGAGCATAAAAGCACACTCCAAAAATCTGTATTAAATTCAAACCCATCATGAACCGGGAAAACCCAAATCACTTCCGAATCTCCAATCATTTCATAAAGTTCGTTGCTCAAGGTAACTTTGGTCTTCAAGTACGTGTAATATGAAAAATTCAACTTTCGAATTCCCATATTTAAGTCTCTCCCCCTTTTTATAATCGAAAAATGATTATAAAACCAAAAAGGAATGAGAAGCGCTCAATTTAGAATTTTTCTACCCAAAACCCCCCTTAACACATGGTGTAAACTTTTTGCAAAAATCCTGAAAATCCAAAAAATCTCAATTTTCGAATTCGTTCACGGACCGCCTTTGACAAAATTTCACAAATTTAGGTAGAAACTATCGATTTCGAAATTTTGCAGTGACTCGGTGCGCCCAAAACATCCTAAGATGTGAAACTCTACCCTAATTGCAAAACTGGGCATAAAGTAAGGGCGTGACAAAAAGCCAAAACCGAATAATTGAACCGAACCAAATGATGTTTGGTTTATTTGGTTCGGGTTATTTGGTTATTTGGTTAATTCGGTTTGGTTAACCGAATAAGGATACCTTATTTGGTTTGATTTTGGTTAAATTTTCATGACTTTGGTTAAACCGAAAAAACCGAATAAACTATTTAATTGTTATATATTTTTATAGTTTATATATAAATTAAAATTTTATATTTAAATTGATAGATGGTTACTAAAAAATATTTTCATAACTCATTGTTTAGTTACTAACAATTATAAATTTATAATTGTTTACATATTGTATTAAAGAGCAACAACTAAATAGCCAAATGTCAATTAACCTTTGGCCATTTCTTTCCGCTTCAGTACGGTTTTTTTTTTTTTTTAAATATTTATTTTTACATGCAAAATTTTATTTGGTTTAACCGGTAAACTAAACTGAATTAACCAAAACCTATTAAACTGAACCTTATTTGGTTTGGTTATGGTTAGTTTTAAGATGTAAAAAAACCGATAAAACTGAACCGTATAAACCGAAAACCAAAAAAACCGATCGAATAACACCCCTAGCATAAAGTGTCAATTCGCATTAACTGTAGGGGCCTGTTTCGAAAACGTTCCCTTTTCTCAGAATTTTCAGCCCAATGTCGAAGTTGGGTAAATTCTATCATTACTTTGAAACTTCAGGGATTCAATGCGAAACTTCTTCATTCTTCATAAGTTTTGTCACCATTTCAAAGTTGGGTAAAAACCCTTAATTCAATGAAAGAATAAGGACCTTTTCTGAAAATGTCGTTATCTTCCCAAATTCAAGATGCATATAACGAAGGTATTGAATCGACCTTCGTTATCCAGCTTATAACCACCTTCGCTTTTCATCTAAAAGACCCTCGACAACAAACCATGTATGGTCCTCGACAACAAAGCGTGGCTAAGGATTCTCAACATCGGGTCTAGGCAACCCTTCGAAATCGAACTGGCAACCATCGACCATCGCATTTAAAACTTCAATTCGTTATGTCGATGATCCAAGCTTTCGTTCTTCAGGCAACGACCCAATTTCGAATTTGATTCCAAACTATTCGATATCAATAAACAAACTTTCGGTTTCTAAAATACATTCATGTGTCAAACATAAAACCCGTCGTTCCCAACTCGTTATCATTCAAACCAGTCGACCCAAAATTGAAGTCCTTCGCTTCCAGATTAGCAAAACTCGATTCGACCTCATAGATATGTAAAGGACCCCGACCTCTATTATACAACATAAACCTTCGAAGTCGACTCAACAATCAACCACAAAAGAAACTCGATCGTTCCCTATGCATTGAGCAACCTGATACCCACACATCGAACTCCAATCCATAAATTCGACATCGATACTCATTAACACATTCGACTATGAGCCTTGATTTGTTCGACCTCAAATCAATTGACCATGTGACTTTGATTTCTAAATCAGTGCTCAAGTATCGAACAACATTCATATCTCAGCCTTCGATGTCAAGAACAAGAACACATCCCATTTCGAAATTAAAACCCAAATTAAGTATGATGTCGACATCAATAGCCCAAATACAACTTGTACAATCCAATTTCACCCTCCAATTCAAAGAATCATCACATAAAAATCGAATTTGACTTTTTCTGGATTTGACTTATCGAAGTCAAAGATCAACAAACATCAAATTGATGATTCTTATACCAAATTTCTGATCAAAAACGTGTTCAATCAACTGTTCTTCATCACATTTATGTGTTCTTGACAATATTCATCCAAATCAATGAATCAATTTTTCGATTTCTAAACTTGAGCTTCAACAAAATCGATTTTGTCATAGAAGAAATCATATGAAATCAATTTACAACTCAGATTATCAACCAATACTAAAGGATAAATAAAAAACAAGAAAACGAGAACTAGAACTCAAGAACAATCGAATAAGAACTAAGATATATGGAACCGATAGTACAACTAAGTAAAGCGTGCGTACAAGTGGGCTTAAGGTAAACCGATGATGAATAGTATTGGATTGCAATTTGGGCTCAAAATGATTTATGAACAGTAAAGACTCCAAATTTAGATCATAAAATGAATTTTGGCCTAAACCAAGCATGATGAACAGTAATAAACCCATAGAATCCAATCATATATAGAATGTTGTTTGAACTCAATTTTGATTCAAAACAACAATTGCAAATTTAGAATCGAATAAAACAAAAGAATATGAGATTGGATCGGGCTTGATTAATGAAAAAAATTATTGGATCATAACAAACGATTTTTTCAAAAAAAGTTGATCCAATGGGTCAAAATGATCAAAAAAATCAAGAACGCAAGCATGAATCAAAGAGATTTAGAGAGATCATTGAGAGACTCACCATAAACGTTCCAATTGTGTTGAATGTACCCAAACCGAGAACCGTTTCTTCAAAAAATCGCTTTTATCTTCGAAGACACGCTCTGATACCAATTGATGTGAATTATGAGCATTTAATTTGGCATGCAGAATTAAAGAACATGGTGATTTGGGTGCTAAAAGATGTATTAGATCATAGGAATGAGTATAAAAAGGGTACTAGACTAGAACTTTATAAATATCTCACTCACTAGTCACTAATAACTACATCTCTCAAGCACACATCTACAAATGGTATGGAACCCACCTTATATAGAGGTGCTTACATGTCTCTTTCTTTCTCTCTCTCTCTCTCTCTCTCTCTCTCTCTCTCTCTCTTTATCTATCTCTGTCTCTATCTCATGTCACATGGTTACTCTACCACATGCAAGTGGGTCTACATGAGTCAAACCATTACAAAGTCATATATGGATAACTTTCCACCCAATATGGGTATGAATGGATACCCAATAGCGGTCATTTTATAGGCTGCTTCCTTAAACTCCCCTTATAGTATGGCTTCGTGAATGACGCATACTAGGGATTTGACTGACTTAATCTTATACATATAGTAATTAACTTTTAATATTATATATATGGTGTATGTTAAAACTTTTCAAAAATACAAGGTTTAAATTAAAATTTTGAAATTAAGGAATTAATTTAATTTAAAATAAAACAATTATGATTTTGATCTTTATCTTTTAATTAATCAAATAATTAGATATAATTAACACATAAGGATAAATCACAAATTATAGATAAGGATATCTGATTAGTAAGATAATTATTCAGTTTTACATAATTAAAAACATTATATAACGTAATTATCATAATCAATTCATAAATTAAGCCAAGAAAAACAATTTTAGCAATCTGATCGTCCACCATTATCGTGGTCTACAATTACGACGTCGTGGTCGAACAAAAAGGAACACGGATTTGCAGATCACCACGTCATGGTAGAAGATACCACGTCGTGGTGTCGAAACAGAATGATGATTCTGTTTAAGCTCCTTGTTCACGTTCAAGCAACGTACATTCATTTGTTAGACAACCATACACTCTGATAGCACTGATGGGTTTTACATGTACTAACACGAATAAATCCTTAACACTTAAGGGTACATGCAACCTAAAGATCTAAGTCATAACACTATTGATGCAACATTCTATTGAACAACAAGAACACACTAACCCTAGGGAATATCGAAAATTACAAAAGGTAAAACATACATTTTGATTGTTGTAGTAAACAATCAAGAATCCTTTCTGCAATAACTTGGAAGCTAGCAACACAAATTTCTTGCCTCTGATGGTTCACACCCAACACTAGCAAACAAGAAACTTTTAAGAGAGGAGAGGCGATGTCAATTTTTGTCTATCTCTAGAGTAGAAGGAGTCAACTGGCCGAAAATTGTAAGCTATGAGACACTATATATAGTTGTTAGGAAAACCCTAGATAAGCCTTACTTGATTAGAATAATACTATCTTAAATCAGGTAATTATCTGGTTTCCTAATTATCTTCAATGGACATTCTAGATCCCTAAGGAAGCCACATATTTTTGGCCTACCTAGGATTATTCTAGAATCCCTCTCTTGTTTAACTATTAAACAATCACAGCTTAGGTCCTTGCAATTTTAATTAATCCAACTAATCCCAAAATTAATTTTGGTTAATTTCTTATTCATTATTAATTAAATAATATTATTTCTAATTAATATATTATTTTCATAACATATAATTAACTTCATTCACTGTTATTATTAATCATATAATAAGTCAATAAACTCGTTTCTCTCTCTCTCTCTCTCTCTCTCTCTCTCCCTCTCTCCCTCTCTCTAAAAATCATCCTATTTAATTATTAGGTTTAAGGGAAACCCAAAATGACTTTGCTAATAATTCAAGATTATACAAATTCAGTTATTGACTTAGACACCTAATCCAACATAAAGTTCATACCTTGACACCTTTTCTTCTAAATTCAAGTTATAGGTCATATTTGGGTGGTTTTGTCCCTTTCTTGGATGTTCTTGGAGTTTGGAAAACTCCAGAACATGTAGTGGCTTCTCTAGCTCCTTGGAATTATACTGCTTGAGAAAAAGGACCATGCTCGGTGTATTTTGTGCCCATGTTCAAGTTATTACCCCATTAAGGACCTATTGGACTTTGAATGATAGATCTAACCTTGAAATGGAGTCAACATGGATAAAGTTGGAAACTTTATCCATTAAGTTAGTATGGAATAGTAGATCTAAAAGTATGGGCTTGGATCTGAAAGGATTAAGCTCTTAATGAGAAATATGGCAATTTCTAGCGGCCATGACATGGAAAAGGGTAGTCACGACATGGCAAAGTTGAGGATTATGATTGTCTTGTCTTGGCATGGCCACGACATGCCAAGGAGGGCCACGACATGGCAATGTCCTTCATAGTTGACTATTTGACCTTGTGCTCCCATGACGTGGCCAAGGAGGGCCACGACATAGCGTTGACTTTGACCAAATTGGTTGTTGACTTTTTGACCAATTTGACTTACGGTCAAACTTTAAGGATTTAGGCTATTGCTTAAGATTCTACCTGGTTTGGTGATTAGTGGATTCGCCGAGCTAGCAATGAAGCGTGTCTTAGTGTTTTGGGGTTCTTCATTCAGATGATTTTACCTTATTATACCCGTGGGTCGAAGGCACTAATCTCGGCCCACTAGTTTTGGTTATTGTTTATTAGAAGGATACTCTAGGGATTGTATGTAGTCATGTAGGATACCTTGAGGACTCTTGATCTTGGCTTTCTTGCCTGTTCCTCATTTGGTTATGGCTCTGGAGTAGGATAACATGTTCGAGTGACTATCTCACCTCTGGATACATATGGTTATATATTCCTTGGATTGTCGGTCATGTATCAGTGTGTATAGGATGTTATTGTGTTGTAGTGATCTGCTATATATATATATATATATATATATATATATATATATATATATATATATCCTTGTATGATAGGATGCAACAGTAGTGGTATGATGGTTAGAGTACCAATAGTTTGGTTATCATCTAGTAGAGTGCCCTAGGAGTTGTATGTAGTCATGTAGGATAAATTCTTGATCTAGGTTTTCTTGCATGTTCCTCATTTGGTTGTGGCTCTAAAGTACGATCATCTATTCAGGTGGCCATCTCACATCTGGTTACTTATGGTTGCATATTCCATGGAAGTTAAGTGGTAGTGAAGTAGTGTGTTGTGAGAGGCCTAGTAGACGATAGTGAACTACATGATGGATATTGATTGTATTATGTGCCTACTTGATCCTTGTTTGTTTATATGTCGACATATGGTAGTGGATGAGGTTGATGCGGTCTTGTTGCGTGTTATATGCCAAGATACATTCCAACACAAATACTAATACTGTCCAAAACTCTGAAACTATCCAAACACTGAACTGCCTGCAATACTGAACATGCCTGAAACTCTAAACTGCCTGAAACACTAAACTGACTGAAACACTGAACTGCCTGAAACACTAAACTGACTGAAACACTGAGCTGCCTAAAACACTGAACTGCCTGAAACACTGAGCTGCCTGAAACACTGAACTGCTTGAAACACTGAACTGACATATGGCTGCTTCCCAAATATCTCGAGACCCTCTTGGTCTCCAGTCATTCGTCGGTTATTTGCAACACTGAGTTCCAACTCAACTGTGGAGTCAAAGGACTCCTCACTTAGTTGCTCCCACGACTTCTGAACGAAATCTTTCTCTGGAACTAGTTTCCACTAGTTATCCTGTCACTGTGGCTCTAACAACCTTCCGATCCAACCGATCGGGTCCATACGTCACATCCTGACATCATCAATTCCACGACTAACAACATGATGGCTCCCAGACTGACGGTAGCCCTTAACATACCCAAACCCCAACGGTCCACTGCTACTCTAATCTCATAACTGATGTGACGATCTATAGCCAAATTGCTGAGTTAGCCATAACTGAACCATTTGGGAAATCTAAAATCTAACCCGTGGATTCCCATATCCTCACTGCTGCACCCGAACGGGTGGGAACTACTGCTTTCCCGCGTCCAATAACGCGCTCATGTTGCCTACCAATCTAATAAAGGCCACGACTACACCCGCGGACTTACAACTCTTTAATACAATCTGGCTGCTAATGAATGCTACGGCTACCCCCGTAGACTTACAACACTCCACTACTATTTGACTGCTAGTGAATGCTACGGCTACCCCCGTAGGCTTACAACACTACTACTATTATCTGATTGTTAGTGAATGCTACGGCTACCCCCGTAGACTTACAACACCACTACTACTATCTGACTGCTAGTGAATGCTACGGCTACCCCGCAGACTTACAACACTCTACTACTTTCTGACTGCTAGTGAATGCTACGGCTACCCCACAGACTTACAACACTCTACTACTTTCTGACTGCTAGTGAATGCTACGGCTACCCCCGCAGACTTACAACACTACTACTACTATCTGATGACATCCTGACTATCCCTAGTCCTGTTAGGGATTCCTCATCCTGATTTCTCAAAACCAGCCCTCAGTCTTTGAATATTGCATCAACCTCGACATCTTATATCCTTGATATACTTAGCGCTTCGTCGAGGAATTCTTCGGCTTGGTTCCCAAACCAACCGTCTACTAATCCGGATACAAGAAGCTATTGTTGGGAAGTTTGCAAACTCCCAAATCTTGAATCTACACAATTCTGCATGCTGACTCTGTAACTGGCTACTAATACGAAAGCATCTCTTGCTAACCGTTCTCAGGATCCTCATTCCGACTCACTTGAGCCCTACAGGTGGTCCTCCAATCCTGGATTCCCAACCAGCTTATAACCCTCTCGATTACATGAACTAACTATTGGGAAGGTCCTCGAACTCCCAATTCTGAACTTCTCAATCCATCAATCACTATGCTACTATCTTTTCTTCTCAGAGGCCGCGCACTCATTCTGGGTCTACGTGGCTCTTATCCATGTATACCCGGAGGGTTCTCCCCCACTTGGATTCGGCTAATTCCTTACTGCTCATTGGTCGAAAGGATTCCCAACCTTCCTTCCATTAAAAGGGCGATATGTTGTCCGCCAACGTTTACCCTTGCCAGCGCTCCAACTAACTCTTATCACATCCGCACCCTTCTTGCTTTCTGACTGAGCACCCTTCGATCCTTAATTGTATTTGCTTTAGGGACTACATCCCGAGAACCTGCGTTTGGGGTGCACATCCCCAACCCACTTCCTTACTGACCGCTAGCTACTCCATTAAAAACTCTGGATTATCACTACTGAGAATATAACTGATCATTACCCGACAAACGCCTTTCGCAAGTAGTAAGGCATTACTGGATCTTACACATACATGTTACAGTCACCGCATCTGAAGTAACCTGATCTAGAGGGAACGACCTCCAATTCACCATTCTAATCCCATGGTATGCAGATGGCATAACACTTCGTCACAAGTAGGTAATATAATACCCCCAACACATATACTTATTGATATCAATGCAACAACATAACAAATAATAACATGAATAATAATTGACAGGGAGGTAAAAGATACATACCTCCATCACTCAGCGCTGCTCGAATCCTTGCTAAAATCAACCGGAAAACTCGGCTCCGAGCCGTGGGCGCCCTTGCCCGGCCTCGGCAACCACTGGCGGTACTTGAAGTCCCAAGGGCAGGAGCTGGCATCTACCTTGCTGTATACAAACTCGGACATTGGGCCTTCTTGTGGCCCCTCTGACTGCAATGGAAACATATCGGATCAAGTCCATGGGAGATGGTAACAGTACAATCTCTGCTAAAATGGCCAATCTGGCCACACTTGAAACATCCAGCATCACCACCACTTCTATGCCTGCATGTACCCATGTGCGTCCTACCACACTTCCCACATCGACTGCGGCTCTGATAGTTCCTCGTCCTCAAATCCAACCCCTTGGGCCTCTTGCCCGAACCTGCGGCTTCCTGAGTCTCATCCGTTTTCCTCTTCCTTTCCAATTCCCTGCCCGTCTCTCGTTCCTGCGTTCCCTTGTCGACACCGCCCGTCGACTGAACAACAGCCGTCTGATCCTGGAGCTTCGCAATCAACCTATCAGTGATCCTCACAACCATGTCGGGAAGATCCTCGCGAATGGCTCGCGTAACCTCTTCAACTATCCAATCATGCAAAGGTCTCTCTTGGAGACAGGGTGCCCCACTCACTCCTGTCCCCTGATGGCAAAAACTAGAAATGGGATCTCCTTTCCCGATGGATCCCTGAACTCCATAAGAATCAGGGTCTAGACGAGCCCCAATCTGTCCTGAAACTATCCCGGTCTTAAAGGCCTCAAGATGACTGTCCATGAGCTCCACAATGGCCTCTCTAACCGAACCGAAAATCACTGGAGTCTGATCAATGATGTTGCGCATGATCTCTGCGGAAATGAAATCCCTCATCTGATCCTCAAGCTGCCCGGCTCTAGAGCCTGAGCCAGATCCCTCCTCGGCACCTGAACTGCCAACTGATATCTCGCGCAACGTCACCATGCTGAAAATATAACAATTCCTGATCAATTTACACACTACTGCTGAGGGATCTCTCACACACTCTACTAGTTCCATGGTTTTGCCTTGGCCCCTCTTGAATCGAGTACGGATCCTCTGCTTTCAGTAGTACGGGCCCATACTACCTTCCACATCTATCCGTACTTTCCTCAAGAGTTACCTCAACTCCACCAAGTCCCCTTTTCTCTACTACTGATCTCTGCTACTCTCATCCTAGGCTTGCCCTAGGGAACCTCTGATTCCACCCAAACCAATCCTCAGTTGCTGAAGGCCTCCTCGTAATTCCAATTAGCCACCACCTAAATACCATCACATGCAATGAGGCTCGGATAATCCTTCGAGTAAAAGTCTCGTCCCTACAACGGTTAGACTCAAACGAGAGCTGCACAATAGGGCCAAATCCAGCACTCTGAGATTATTCAACCCTGATCACATGTGATGTGACGTATTCACCTAATGGCTAACTCCCATCACTCAGAGTCCCACAAAGCACAAAGCAAGCAGCATTCGGATAAAGGAAACATACTCAGGCAAAACTATTCTCATAACAAGAAACTGTACTAGCATACAATGCTAAGCTCATACTATCAGGCATAACCTACACAGGCTATCCTACTACTGTCTACTCAATACTAGCATGAAATTCTTATCAAGCTGCAACATATAAAGCAGGCACATAAGGCATCCTCCTAGATCCTTAGTCTTATACTAGCATGCTGTTCTACTGAAACTGAAACTGGAACTAAAACTGAAACTGAAACTAATGATCATAAACTTGTATGGGTAATTTGGGAGTACTTACTTGAGCTCGGCTGATTGCATGCACCACACCCTTTTCTCTTTTCAAAATTCTTTTCGCTTTTTCTAAAACTCTTTTCTTCATACTTTTTCTAAAATTGTTTTCTTTTCTCAAAATTCTTTTGTAACCATGGTTTTTCTCTTGAAAACTTTATACCTCTTCCTTAGTTTGAGTTCAGACACACTCGGGAGTGCGCCCGAATCCCTCAAACCAAGGCTCTGATACCAACTTGTAACGACCCAAAAATCATAACTAAAAATTTCTTTTTAAAACATTACTAAAACCATATTTATAAAAACGTATCATAAGTCATAACATAACTTTCGAGTATTAGATTCAAAACATAATCTCATTATCAGAGTAAAACATTTCCCAGGCTAATTGACTATGGTGTGTGCACTGCAATCTCTCCGAGCTCCTCTTTTGAAAACTGAGTACCTGAAACCAAAACTGAAAATCGTAAGCACAAAGCTTAGTGAGCTCCCCCAATCTACCACATACCATACAACAACATATAAAGCACATACTAGGCCTTGCCCACTGCATCGGACCGAAGCCCGGACTAACTGGGGCCTTGCCCCCTGCATCGGACCGAAGTCCGGAAACTGACTGGGACCTTGTCCCCTGCATCGGACCGAAGTCCGGACTAACTGACTGGGACCTTGTCCCCTGCATCGGACCGAAGTCCGGACTAACTGGGGCCTTGCCCCCTGCATCGGACCGAAGTCTGGAAACTGACTGGGACCTTGTCCCCTGCATCGGACCGAAGTCCGGACTAACTGACTGGGACCTTGTCCCTTGCATCGGACCGAAGTCCGGACTAACTGGGGCCTTGCCCCCTGCATCGGACCAAAGTCCGGAACTAACTAAACATCACATAACATAAACATATCAACTAGCATGAACATACATATACTGCATACTGCATCGGGCCGTAGCCCGGAACACATAACACATAAATCCTGTATGAGCCACGAAGGCATCAAACATACTAACTACTGCATCGGATCAAAATCCGGAAACTACTGCTAGCTAAACGGGCCGGCATTGTGGCCTTAGACCCGTTCCTACTGGAAGGAAACTCACCTCGTGAACTGGCTACTGAGTGTATGGCTCTGGAAGCTATCTGCTGCTGCTCCGGCGATAATCCTCTGGCTGCTGATCGACAATCCCTTGAGCCGCTGCTCCTCCAGCTCTCCGAGCTACCAATATCAATATGACACTTAGTCTGACAGTCCTCTAAAAGTCAACAAGGTCAACTCTGGTCAAAGTCAAAGTCCTGGTCAAAGTCAACCTTCCAGGTCAACCTTACTCGCCGAGTCCACCTAATGACTCACCGAGTTCATATGCTCAGGGTCTTTCTATTCGCGACTCGACTCGCTGAGTCAGTCCATGACTCGCCGAGTCCAACTATTACCGAGTCCTGACCTGTCCAACTCGCTGAGTCTCCACCTAACTCACTGATTCGAATCTCAACTCGAAGGGATTGGGGTTTCGCGACCTGACTCGCCGAGTCCACTAATAGACTCGCCGAGTCCAAGGCAATCTTCAACCAACTCGTCGAGTTGTTCTTCCAACTCGCCGAGTTCATGCTTAACTTCATCCGACTCGACGAGTTGTTCATCCCACTCGTCGAGTTCCTCCTCATTTTCATGCTACTCGCCGAGTCCACTCGAAGGACTCGCCGAGTCCACTCGAAGGACTCGCCGAGTCCATTCAGATCTACATACATGCAGAGGACTTTTGAGTCATGCATGGACTCCAAACTGTAGATCCACTCTTCTAAAGCCTATTCCTTACGTAAAGTGGCAAACTTTACGTGTAGCTAACGAGATCTAGGCTCAAATCACTATAAACTAGGGTTTGAGACAAAGGGGCTCAACAATCAACCCATAGACTGATGCTTTATGATTCTCTAGGCCAAGATACACATAGATCTGAAGTAGCAACTTCAGATCTGGGCTTCTAACTCGAAATGGTTCATAAACTTGTCCTAAAAGCCCCAAATCCCATGATAAAGGTTGATCTATATGAAAAAGAGGGAAGGTAGCGACTCATTACCTTCCAAAGCTCTGGAAGACCTCACAAACTCTGGATCTACTGCCAATTCTTGAATCCCCAATGTGTGCCTTCCTCCTTCTTCCTTCAAATCACCCAAATTGGCGAGAAAGCTTGATTGAGCAACAATGGAGGCTTAGGGTTTCTGGTTCTGGACTATAGGGCCACAAATGAGCCCTAGGGAAGAGATTAAGATGCTTAAATAGGGTACCAAGTCCCGAAATTAGGGTTTCCCAACCCAGACCTAACTCGCCGAGTCCACTTGCCGACTCGTCGAGTCGGTTACTTGCTTTACACCCGGATCCCGCTCCGACTCGCCGAGTTCCTCCCTGGACTCGACGAGTCAACCCTCTTTAACTTAGGGTTTTTCCTTTCCTTTCTTGACCTTTCTGATTTCGGGTGTTACACATGTAACATAGCGTATCCATTTAATAATTAACTCACATCAATATGAGTTATACAAAGCACAAGCCAATAATATTCGAGAAGTGGAACTCTACATGCAATAAGGCATCATAAGGATCAAGCAATCTTCAGTCTACTCACTATCATGCATATCTACCATTTCACAGATCAAGCATAAAAGGCATATCTCCTGAGCAAGCATTCTAGCATGTAACCCTGAGTAGACCCTTATTCTAACTTCTAGCGTGTATATCTATCACATAAACAATAAATAAAACAAGTATGGGTATCTTGGGGAATAGTTTCTTGCTAAGGCTGATTGTACACATCTCTCCTTCCTTGGTCATTTTTTAGAACAATTTTGAAAACTTTTGTAGATCCTTAGTTTGAGTCTGGATTCACACGGATGCTTAACATCCTGTTTCGAGAAGTTTCTTATTTCGAGATAGTGGACAATAAATTGATCAAGTTAAGGCCTTAGGCTTCAAGGAAATAAGGTTAAGACACTATTGGATGTTGATAATATTAGTTATGCGATCCAATCCCTTGGTTGTGTTATGGAGTCAAAGGATAAAATGGGAAAAGTGATGTTTCAAACTTCTTTTATGAATTTAGGATTTTATTTTGTTGTGTTTTAAGTCAAAAGTAATTAGATATGGTTGCAGATCCTTTCAATACCTTTCCATGGGCATAAAGAACGCCAAAATCGGAGTTGGAACGAAGAAGTTATGGTTGTTTGAAGTTTGAATGAAAAGCGAGACTTTATCCAGTACGATTGGCGTACACCATGTAGTACACTAGGCATGCTGACTATAGAAGACACATGATCACTTGAGTATGTTGGACATACTTATAGGTACGTTGGGCGTACGCTGGCAGGAGAAAAACCCTAAATTTTAGGGTTTGGACCCTATTTAAGTATCATTAACTCTTAAAACCCTCCCCATATTCAGCCTCCATCCCACCTCAACCTATAATCTCAAAACCTTAGCCTTCTCTCTCTTATTTTGATTCTTGGCATCATTTATGAGCTTAATTCTCCATTAAAAGGTGGGATCTTGAAGAATAAGGTGGTGGCAAAGTGTATGGATGAAGGATTCAAGCATAGATCTAGCAATTTTACATTATTTCTAGACTTTAATGAGTAAAAAGCATCAAACTTGCTCATTAGTTTCTAAGATTTTGCTAATTTTCATAATTATCACTTTTTGGTCACTTTAGTGCATGAAGTTTAGATCTTGAAAGTTTGTGACCTTGTTATGGATAAAGTTGGAAACTTTATCTATCTAAACATCATGTTGATTCAGATCTGAAGGTAGGAGACTTGGACTTAATGTATTAAGTTGAGAAAGATGCATTTTGGTCCCTTTGAGACTTAAAGACCAGATCTTGGGTGTTTGGACCATCCTAGTGGATAAAGTTGGAAACTTTATCCATTTTGGAGCTAATAGGAAACATAAAAATGTGATATTGGTCCTTCAATACCCTCCATGCAAAAGTTATAAATCTAGGGCTTTGGTTTGGACACCATTAATCCTTGTAAATCCATAAAGTCGTGAGCTTCATGACTTAAGACATCCCATAGAGGTTATATTGGAGTTTGGACATTTTGGTCTTAACCATTAAGTTCTTAAAGTAGGATTTGGTTACCTAGGGAGCACGCCGGGCATATGTATGTGTACACACAGTGTAATGCATGTTGTCTCGATATCATGTTGTGGCGAGTTTTATGTTAGGCATCATTGTGTAGTACGCGGACCGTACTCATGAAACTTTGTTTTTGGGCCTTTTGGGCTTTGGTTCTTTTGGGAGCTGGGCCATGAGTTAGTGGGTCAGATATGGGAAGGGTAAGATGGTCTTTTACCCATTTGATGGATAGAATATGAATTGGACCTTGGATTTTGGAAATTTCCTTACTTTTTGATTAGGGATAATTTGGTTGTGTTCAGTGTAATTAGCCCGGTAGCAGCAACGCGTGTGATTTGGTTATCTCTAGTTTAAAGTGAGTTTCCTCACTGTGTTTAGCAGGTCAAAGGCACCAATGTCGACCCATGGAGTATTGTTACTAGAATGCTAGATGTTTGTGTGACTCTTCGATGTATTGTATGTGTTTGTATGTATGTCGGGCGGGGACTGATGAGTGTGTTGGGAGGGGCTCATCGCATGTTGCTGATAGATTTGTATCGGGCGGGGTTTGATGGAGGTCGGGCGAGGCTCGATGAATATCGGGCGAGGTCCGATGCCGGGCGGGGTCTGATGGACTTCGGGCAGGGCCTAGTGTATGTATATATGTATGGTATGTGGTATTTTGGGGAACTCACTAAACTTTGTGCTTACAGATTTATGGTTATGGTTTCAGGTACTTCTAGTTCGAGAGGGAAGGGTCCAGCTTGATCGCAGTGCATCCACCCATGTTTCCGCACTTTTATGATTTTGGGAATTGTACCCTAACAATTATTTTACTTTGACGTACTTCTGATTGGTTGATAAGAATAAATAATGTTTTTTTGTTGAATTAAAAATGAAATTTTTATCTTATAATTTCCGGGACGTTACAAATTCTCTCAAACCAGGGCTCTGATACCAACTTGTAATATCCCAAAAATCACGATAAAATTTTCATTTTTATATTAAAGTAAATTCATTGTTTCAACCAAAACCCAAGTAAAAAAAACAGTGTGTAACATCCCGAGATTTTGCAGGTATTTTTGAATCCTCTCTTCTATTTTATTTTGTCATTTGTAGTCCATGGGGTTAGAAGAGTCGACCCATGAGAAGCCTAAGGGCTAAAGTTGTAACTTTGAAAAACAAGGCTAGTACGCCAAGCATACATAAGGTACGCTAAGCGTACTAGGCGCGCCTTAGTACGTTGGGCGTACACTTGTGTACGCTAAGCGTACTCACGTCAGGAGGAAACCCTAATATTTAGGGTTTGAGTGCTATATAAACATCCTTATGAGCTCATAACCCTCCCTTACCTCAGCATCCACAGTTTAGAGCCATTTTCCCCAAACCCTAATCCTTTCCTTGAGTGTGTGAGCTTATAGAGTGTGTTTTGAGTAGTTAGAGAAAAAAGTGTTGCATGAAGAAGTTGGAGAAGGAGAACAAGCTTGTAGATATGAAGTTGTTTGGTGCCCTAGAAGCTTCAGAAGGTAAAAAAAGCTTCAAACTTTATGCTTGTATGATATAAATCTTGCCATGCTAGCTTTATGGAACCAGTTCTTGTCCCAAAAGTCCTAAGTTGGTGCATGATGTGATTTGGACGAGATAAGTTGTCCTTTTAGACCTTTGAAGAGGTCCTAAGTGATAAAAATGATGTCCGAATAGCTAAATGTATCTCATACATGGAGTAGGAAGATCTTAATGGATTAAGACAATGTGTTAAGAACTCTTTGGACGTCCAAAGTCTTAAAGCTCAAGACTTTATGGTTCTAAGGCACTTTTGGTCGATGGATCTCGAGTTTGGACTTAAGTAGTTAAGTGCTTAAGCCATTAAGCACTTATTAGGGTTTTGGCAAAACCTCACGTATGTCCCACGTAAATTTTGTACGCCCAGCATACTGGGTCAACCACCCCTATGGTGGTCAATGTCAGGAAGAGTACGCCCAGTGTACCAGAGGAGTACGCCCCGCGTACGTCCTCTGTTGGGCTTTTGACAAATTGGGCTTCAGGATTGGGCCGCTTTTGGACTAACTGGACTTGGGCCTTCTTGGGCCCTCTAAATAATTGTGATTAGTCTAGTTTTGATAAGGGATCCTGTAATAAGGCCCAATTAGAAAGTTAGGCCCAAATTGGGAAATTTGGTCCATTAATGGGCTTTGGATATATGGACTTTTAAGATTATGGATTTGGCAATTGGGCCTTGGCCCAATAAAAAGAAACGACAAAATGAATTATTTGGACCCTTAGTCAAGATTGATATTCTCATTTATTGACTTAATATTCGTTATTTGGATAGTTTGGGATTTTTGGTGAGACATCAATTCGGGAGTTCGATTCTTCAGTTCAGATCAACATTACGAGGTGAGTTTTCCTCACTATACTCAAGGGTCTAAGGCACCAAGGCCAACCCTTTTGGATTGCTATCCTGATATGTTATATGCTCGAGTATTGTATGATATGTTAGATCAGTATCCTGGTAGATAGGATGTTATATGTTGTTATGATCCGTTAGATCAGTATCCTGGTAGATAGGATGTTATATGTTGTTATGATTTGTTACATCAATATCCTAGTAGATAGGATGTTATATGTTGCTATGATTTGTTAGATCGATTTATCTATCTATAGATTGTTACGTGATTAGCTGATATATGTGCACATGTTTGATTGTTGATTAAGGCTTATCTGCTTTGTGCGAAAGCCAGTAGACCTGGGAATTCCAACCCTATGGTTGTGGTCCGTTAGTATTCTATCCGAAGGATGATTGGACTCGTAGTATGTGGGCATTCCAACCTCTTGGTTGTGGGCCTAGGGTATTCCATCCCGAGGATGATTGGACCCATAGTGTGTTGGCATTCCAACCGGATGGTTAAGGGTCTGGGGTATTCCAACCTGATGGTTGACAGGACCCATAGTATGTTGTTCGTGATTATATGTGTATTGCTGTGTATATGGGTATTTTGGGGGAACTCACTAAGCTTTGGGCTTACAGTTTCAGTTTTAGTTTCAGGTACCTCAGATGATCGCGGGAAGGCAAAGGCGTGATCGTACAACTCCTCACATTTTATGACTTTGTTTTTGGGATACTCTGATATGGAACTATTTTAAAATAGATTTGTAATAACTATTGGTTTCTAAATGTTTTAAATTGGCTTGAATTTTTATGGTTGTTACACAGTGCCAAATACAATTATCCCGTAATAAAAAGTATCATAAAATCGTCAAACATATCACTGAAGGATGTGTATTATCATGCCTTTGCCTTGTTCTGATCATCTGATGCACCTGAAACCATAAAATCAAACTGTAAGCCAAATCTTAGTGAGTTCCCCCAAAGTACCACACATAACCATATAGATAACAACATACATATATGAGCCTTCAACCTGACTGAGCCACCTCGTAGGGTCTACAACCAATCTGGACCGTTCACCAAGCCTTCAGCCTGAGTGAACCGCCTTGTAGGGCCTAAAGCCTATATGGACCGCTCGCTGACCCTTCGGCCTAACTGGACAACCTCTTGGGCCTTTGATCTATCCGAACTGCCTTGTGTATCTTGGCCTTCAGCACAAAGCAAGACCGTCTCAATCCAACAAACCATAACATGTCAACATATACAATAACAACCAATAACCAGCAAGTACAAGTAATCATATAGATCTACCAGTCTAACATATACTCCATGAATGCATGTAATCATACAGACCTACCAGTCTAACGTATAACCTGTAAAATATCAATTCAATATACCAGGATACATAATCTAATGGGTCGTCATTGGTGCCTTCAACCCACAAGTACAATGAGGAAAACTCACCTCACAACCCGAAATGTAGTTGAACAGATCATAGCTCCAACTATTGACTATATCGGTTACCTATACAATAGTAGTGACCCAAGTCTCAATGTACTAATCAAAATATCCAAAATAACCTAAAGTCAAACTTGGTCAAAGTCAACGGTCAACAGTCAATGTTAAAGACAACTCCAGTTGGTCACCATGTCGTGGCCATTTGTGGCCATGTTGTGGCCACTAAATGACAAAGTAGACGAGTCTTAGACCAGTCGCCATGCCTTTGCAGCCTAGGCCACACCGTAGGCACTGGGCTCCTAACAACTTAATGGGTTAAGCCGCTTTTCTTTAATTCGAAGGGCTCTAAAGCTCAGTTCTGGTCCATTCTATGGTCTAAATGGATAAAGTTTTCAACTTTATCCTTTAATATTCTCCAAGAGATAAAGATCTCAACTCCATGGTCCAAAAAGGGGGGAAAAAACACAACTTGGCTTAATCAATAAGCACTTAATCTTGAAGACCACTTGTCTAACAATCCCAAAAAGGTTCTAGCACCATTACTAACATAAAAATCCATGCTTTTCAGACATGCATGTCTAAAAGCATGTCTTGAACTCCTATTATGTCAAAATGAGGTTTAATGACCAAAAATCCATGCATGACACCAAAACTCATTTCTAATTCAGATCCAAAGCACCAAATACTCAAAATGCGCTGTAGATTCATAAAGTTGCAAACTTTATGAGGTCTCACTACTTAAATTCGTCAAGACATTAAGAAAGGGACAAAATCCATAGATCTAGCAACTTAGCAAGGCAAAGGTTGGGTCTTGGACACTCATCAAGGTCCAAAAGATGTGCTAGCTAATATAGAGGATGCTTGCAAGGTAAATCACCACACAAAGGCTTCCTTCTCCTTCAAAAATCACTAAAAACACCAAAATAAGTTCAAAATTGTAATGGAGGCTAGGGTTAGGATTTCTGAGCTTGAGAGTGATCATGAAATCCTAGCCTTAATGTTCTTTAAAGCCTTAATGTTCTTTAAATAGGGCCCAAAGATTAGGGGGTTGCTCTAAAAACACATGCCACGACGTAGCACCTATGGTCACGCCGTGGCAGATCATTTAAGTTTGCGACCCAAATCAATACTGCCACGCCTTCAGTTCCACCACGCCGTGGCCACCCAAAGTAAAGGTTTAATTTTAAAAAATTGGCTCAAACCTGGGACGGGAGTTACACACAAGTTCGATGAATTTGGCCTACAAAATCCAAGGTTCGCACTCCCTGCACGCGAGTAAGAATTGGAATAAAACCATATACACAAGCTTGAATGCATGATAGCTTGAAAGCCAATCATGCATTCAAGCTTATAAACTCACTTGAGTATGGTCTTTCTACCAATGTGGGACTCATTCCCATACTCACCTCTCTTGCCAACTTTTTTTTTTCTAAAATACCCAATTTTGAGTGTCAATATCTCATTCAAATATACTTTATTTTAGACATACGATATACCGTTCCTAAGCTCTCACGGAAGAATACAAACTCACTTAGAGTTAATTATATATACAACATATGTATATATCTATATATGTCCAAAGTTAGTAAAAATAATAAAATATACATATTTATACTAAAATTTCCAACAGACGGAGGCAAGAGACACAAGGGTTGATGATATTGGTAATTTTAGGGCATTAGGTACTAAGTGGGAGCGAAAGTACCAGTCAATGGTCAATGACCTTCCACTTTCATTATAACATTTACTTAAATATATAAAAACTAATTTTTCTAATATGAACACTAAAAACTAAGGGGGTGTTTGGATAGAAAAAGAAGTGGTGCTTATTGTTTATTCTCACAATAAGCTAATTTGAGTGTTTGGATAAAATTCAACTTATTAAGTTAAATAAACTAATTTTAATAAGCATCTCTCCTCATGGTTATTGCTTATTGCTTATTCCCACCACAAATAAGCTATAAGCAATAAGCTAATTCAACTTATTAAGCTAAATAAACTAATTTTAATAAACATCTCTCCTCATGCTTATTGCTTATTGCTTATTCCCACTACAAATAAGCTATAAGCAATAAGCTAAAAAGCTAATTCAAACACCCCGTAAATAATAAATCATATAGATACCGTGTAAACACATCATGGTGTTAAGTTGTGTCTAATATTCCATATAGAATGGCAAATCAGCTTGACAATCTACAAAATTAGTTAAAATGGTACAATCAACAAATTAACAAAGTTTAGTGGATTTGAATATACCATAAAAATAATTATTGGCCAAATAAGTAAAAAAAATGAATAGTTCGTTAGTTTAGAATGAAATTATCCTTGAAATTTACAATTTATAATTTCCAAGACAATGATTTATATGCATATGTTCATATTAATATAAAAATATCTCAATTTTCTCCCTTGTGAGCGAGTTCTTAGACAGGTTGGATTCCTTTTATATTTTCCAACTCATGGTTGTTACTGGAGACGAGTTGTGACACAATATTAGACTATTGGAATACTTTGCTGGTGGGGGTAAGGCAAACAAGTAGTTGTTGAAACTTAAACAACGGAAACATGATATTATAAGTTGGAGATCTCATATATAGATCATAGAATTCAAAGAATTTTCAAATCTTTTAAAACATATCAATGAATTGGAGATTAACGCAGAGTCTAGAAATATCTCTTCTCCAAAGAGATGTGCTAGCAAAAAATTGGAAAAGCACGCTGTTAGAAATTGATACCATATTACCATCAGAATGTTAGATCCTAGACAAAAGGCGATAAATAAAATGGAATGTTGAAGGAGATGAAAACGGTAAAAAAAAATCATGAGGTTATAAATGGAAATATAAGGGAAAACAGGATAAACATGCTCATAATCGATGATGAATGATCTATGGGTCCAGAAAAAAAAAATTAAAGACAAGGTTTGGAAGTTCTTCTCTTCAAAATTCAATGAGGTTCTCTCGGATAGGCCGAAGTTTATAAATTCAAATTTCAAAAAGTTGTTAACCGAAGATCTTGATATTCATTCTCATTTTTGGAAATAAAGGAGACGTTTGGTGTTGTGGAAATCAAAAAGATCAGCAACTTGATGGCTTTACTTTTAAATTTATAAAGGTCTTATCATATTTTTTAAAAGTGTTATTTTTTATTATAACAAGAACTTTGAATTGATTAGAAAGATTAATATAGTTGCAAGGCATCTTTTATCTCGCTTATCTATAAAGTTAGAGATCATTTATCTTTAAAAAAACTTAAGACCGGTGAATTTAATTGGACGCATACACAAAATTTTGCCTAAAATCTTTGCCTTACGTCCCAAGAAAATGTTGGGCAAAATTGTAGGGCCAAAGCAATCAACTTACATCGAGGGGAGAAGTATCCTTAATGGTCCCTTGGTGATCTCATGATCAATAAATACTACACATGAGCCAACATGGTTTAAAATAAAAACTTAAATAAATTTAAGGTTGATTTTGATAAAACAATTGACTTTACAATATTTTGACTTGGTTAGAAGTCAAATTGAGTTTATTAAAACGTGGCAATGTTGGATAAAAAAAGGTTTTTATGAGAAAATTTGCGATTAGGAGGAGGTGAGGCAATGCGACCCCCTTCATTCTTTTCTATCATTGTTGTGAAAGGGCTTAGTGTTACGATGCTCAATATGTTTTTGAAGAGATTTCTTTTTCGAATTGTTGATTTTTAAAAGTTAAGTGATCAAATCAAAAGTTAAGTAACTAAATGAAAACAAAGCTAAAAGTTTGATAATATTTTAAAACTTAAAAAGAATTAAGTTACCAAATAAACACAAAACCAAAAATTAAGGGATAAAAATAATCTAAACATAAGGATTTATATAGATAAATCAGCATTTTTTGTTGGAAGCCCACTAAATTGACTTTTAACTTATCTTGGACCCTTATTGGGGCCAATATGGAGCTAGCCAATAATTGAATCTCACTTGTGGCCAGTTTGTAATTGTTGTTAGCTTGTCTATGAACATCGTAAATTGATGCTGAAATTTGAAATAAAATATCTGTACTTTTTGCGTAAAAACTCAAAATACAATTACAATTACGTCTAGAAATAACACGATATGGTAACAAATAAATCTGCTTATAGTTATGACCAAATAAAGAGTTGGGAGTTTAATTATAATAATTTTATTAAAGTATAAAATATTACATTCAGTTACAAAATCAAAGAAATTCAACAAGTACAGATTTCTTTTTATCATGTTATATTGGTAAAATATAAAATACCAATAACTACCTCAAAAATTTATACAAAAATTTTTATTTTTTTTTATACATATAATTGCAAGCCGAAATCAGGAAGTTGAAAATTTATACTCAAATCGATCGATTATAACTGTTTATATTACATTATTTGGTCAATTGGATTTGGTCCTCTGTTTTTCATTGGCCATTGTTGATGTGTTGACGTTGTGGAAGCCGGAACCGGAGCTGAGACGCCGGCGACTTGACGGCGACGCCGTGCCAACAGATTCCTCCTCGACACATCTCATGCTCCGCCTCATCGCCGTCACGTGTCACCACCGTGTAAGTCGCAGCTTTACGAGATACATCCCACGTCAAAGCTCCGAGCAACAAAACTCCAACTGCCGCCGTGGATAGAATCAACACCGATGCTCCGCCGTAGCTCCGCCCACTCAGCTGGCCGTATGCTTTGATCGCTGCTATTACCGCCAAGTAGAGCATCATCAAATTGCGAACCACCACATCAGAAACCGCCATCGCAATCAAAGAAATCAACAGAGGAAAATCGATTTCTATTGATTTGAATGCGAAGAACAAACTTAAATTGAAATTTGGGGATTTCAGAAAATCTGGAGGGTATTAATTGCAGAATGTTGGGTGGGTTTTTTTTGGGTTTTCTAGTACCTCACCTCACTCTTATCTACCACAATTTAGGGTTAAATCAATATTTTCAGAGTAAAATATTTCAGTGTCAAGGTAAGATATTAAGTTATTGCACGATGTACAAGTAGCTATTGCGTAGTCTTTCTGGATTAGAAAAAACCTTTTCTGAATATTGATTTAAATATTATGTTGGTTACGATGAAATTTCTGATTACACCTCGCATTTTTTTCTCTTTGACAAATTGGATCCAGCAAATAACTTTCTTATTTTATATAAAAAGGTAGAAGATATTTTGTCATTGTCACTTTATTCAAACTAGAGAAGATATTTTCTCATTCCTCTATTATATTAATCATAACAATTTATGAGCATTGATGTGAGTTAATATGATTTTAAAGGTAAATTGTTGTTATTTCCTATCATGGTTCAAACTTTATAATATCCATTTTAATTTTTTTATCATTAATATTTCTCTCATCTCTAGAAACGATGAGCGGATTTGTACCTACGCCAAATATAAACATTGTATTGAACTTGGACTTGATTTAGTGCTCGTTTTGTGACTTTGCCATTGAATTCGGTTTATAATTTTATTTTTGTAAATATTCTATGGCTAAGAAAAATATGGTCGAAAATTAGGTATTGGTTGGGGGATTAAAGATTTGCACCTTGTGGTTTTGGTCAAATGCGTTTGGAGCTGCAATGTTGTTATTTGCTCTCATTTTAGTAAGTTTTAAAGATTTTTGGTTTTTTGATAGTTTGTTGATTGAATCAAATTTTATTGAGTTAAATGAGACTTAACTTATAATCAAACCCAATAAGAAGCATATCCAACTATCCAAGGCTATGTGATCAAATTAAAACTTTCTAATTATAGTATCGAATAGTCTGTATTTTGACCGAGTCCGTTTCAATAAAAAACATATCAAATAGACCGATATAGACCTTATTTAAAGAATAAAATATCTTTATGATGTTTATCGGACTTGGTCTTTGCTAATTTTATCTCTAGTAAAATCTTTCGGGTGTTAGAAAGAAAAAATCAAATATCTAAAATATTTTTAATAGAATAAAGAAGTTATAGATAAAATTTAAGTTCTTCTAATATTATTAGTTATTAACAAATGGAATAGAAATAGGAAATGTGTTCATGAGAATCTTTTATCCATTATAGTGGTAACTTCACTTTTGTAAAATATATAATACTCTTTTTTTTGGTAACATATATAATACTCTTTTTTGTAAAATATATAATACACTTTTGTAAAGGTTACTAAATATTTGTATTCTATTGGTTAAGTAGTTGGTTATATATTTGTCATTTATGGTATTTCTTGTGAGGTGATAAGGAAAAGTTATTTTGTTTGGGATGTTGATATAAAGTTCAAAGAAGCAAACTGAAACTAATTATAATATGTATACTCACAAGTCACACCATGACAAATATATGGCATAGTCATTTACATATCTCTCATAATGTTAATTTTTTATATCCATCTTGTATTTTATTCTTTCTTACTTATTATTTAAATTGATGTTAGTTAACCGATCACATATTTAACCAGAATTAATATAATTTCAATTTAAAGATTTGAACATGCATATATAATAGTATTTTAACACAATTTATCATATCAAGTGTTATTATATACTAAATCAAAATAAAAAAGAAGAAACCGAAATGGAAAAGATTTAATGAATCATAGATATGTTTGTGAAATTATATTTCATTATTAAAAATAAAAATTATGGATTAATACATAATTTAATAAATTATTTTATTAAAACTTACATATTTAAGATGATGAATAATAAGAGACATTTATTATAATTCTATATCAACCTAGAAAACGAAGAAGTTATATTCATTTCTCAAACAATTTAATACTTAAAACTTAGAAGTGTTATATATTTGGATTAATGAAATGTTTTATAAAGTAATATAAATATATAACCGGCATAAAAATTTGACTTATAAAATCAATTCGAGATTTGGGCTACTCATCGTTTATACATAAATCAGATTCAAAACGTGATGGGAGTATGTTGGATTATTTTAAAGTTGATGGATTGAAAGGTGTAAACCCCAAACATCAAGGGGAAAACTAAAAATTACTACCATAACTGTAAGCGAAGGTGACATCAGCACCGACACATGGACCTTACAAACGTGGTTATCATACATTTAATAGCGTTTTTTTAGGTTGTTTTGTATTAAATTATGTTATCGTTAGTTGAAAGTGTAACATCTTTAGTTTGAAAGTGTTAAATTATTATGAGATATCTAAAATTATCTTTAACAAAAGGGTAAAATACTTATCGGCACACGTAACCAATAATTTATTATAAAAAACAATTAAACCAATACATAAACATTTTGAATACTATTAATAGAAACAAACAAAACCCATTATTTATAAGGTAACATTACAAAGGATTCCGGAGGAGTTGGATGATATCAAATTTCACATTCAAATAACCACACCAACGACTCTATCTTCTCTATAAAGTTCTCTTATACGTACTAGTCTTATTCCTTAATGTCTAGTTCATCTAGGATGTTTATCATTAAATATCCGATGATTATTTTATACAATCGATACAATCTAATCATTCATTTAGATATTGAATATTATCAACCGATTCAATCCAATTCGCTATCACCAACCGAATCGAAACAATCCAATTGAAAATAAGATTGGGTCAGTTTTATCCATTGGATATTAAATGTTTGATATTTAATATATCCAATTGTATCTATCCCATTTCATCTAATTTTCATAAGTTATCATCCAATTTGATCCATCTGAATGCAGAATTGCAACATGCCAACAGCCTCACATCAATTTGGTCCACTTGAAATGGTAACCGGCCAAAATAGCAATTGTTGCTTTAACCTTAAGTTTTAACCATTTCTTTTCATAAGAAAAAACTCGTGAACTAGGATTTTGGTTATAGTTGCGTTGTAGTTTTGTAATCAACGAGTGGGGTCAACTTGGGGGATTCTCAAAGATTAGCGCTATGTTTGTCATGTTACTTGAAGCTATACCGAACAACTAAAAAAGTAGCAAGTATTTGATAAGTTAATAGATAAAAATAGTGCTTAACTATCGAGTGAGCCCGTGGTGAACTACCGGTTATCCCTGTGCTTGTTCTTGCACGCTTATTGAATGGTATTACTGAAATGTGTCTGATTTATTCACAAAGGATGACGATGAGAAAAAACAATGACAAAATGAAGCCCAAAACGGAAGCACAAATCGGTAGACGGAAAAAGGACAAAAGAAATGTCAAAATGGTCAAAGGGACTGAAAGTGAGAAATATTAAAACACGGGTGACCAATCTGTATTGAAAAATAAGTAGTACGACAAAAAAAAGGACAAAATGAAGCAAAAAATGATAAAGTGACTTAAATTGACAAATATTAAAAGATATGTGGTCAATCTCAAATTACAACAGCTAAGGACCCGAATTGTCAAACTATACAAAATGTTTTATTTCTAATGACCATGGCTATTAATATATGTCGGTGTTTTTTATTTTATTTTATTTTATTTTATTTTTTTATTTTTTTTTTGAGAATATCAAAGGTAGGGACCAAAAATGCCAACTCCACAAAGAAATATGGCAAAAACTTGAGGGGTCACATTCGATAAATGCAAGGGACCAAGTGACAAACTCTCGAAACCTTTGCGGCTAATTTTTAATATATATAAAATTATAGGGGACAAGTGGCAAACATAAAATACAAGGGACCAAAAGTGGTAAATTTTCTAAACTTTTGTGGCTAACAAATATATTTAAATTGCAAGTGACCAAAAGTGGCAAACATAAAACACAAGGGACCAAAAAATATATATAAAATACAAGAGACCAAAAGTGACAAGCATAAAATACAAGTGACCAAAAGTGGGCAAATTCTAAAAATTTTTGTGGCTAAACTATGAATCATTAAGAACTTACAAAACTTAAGAGATTACATTTGGTAAATGTAAGGGACCAAGTGAAATATATATATATATATATATATATATATATATATATATATATATATATATATATATATATATATATACGGCTAGGTTAAAGTATTTTTTACATTTATTGTGTGCTAGAATGCACCAATAGGAATTTAGTAAAATTATATTATTATTTAATTAAATAATGATAGATATTAAATGGTTTCCATAATTGTATGTATATTAAATGATATCAATAATTATAATTTTCTCTTTATGGAAATTAATTAAATTTGTCATTAATGTCAGCAATAACATTCTTTCAGAATGAATTCGTATCTAGGTTTTTATGTCAGCAATAACATTATTTTAGGACTCACTCACTTAAAATACAATAAAGTTGTATGGAATATGAAGAATGAGGGTGTATTCTAGTAGAATATACTCTCGTTCTCCTAGAATACACTCTTATTACTTTATATATGAATTCATTCTAAAAGAATATTATTATTGACATTAATGATGAATTAAATTAGTTTCCATAAAAATGATTTATAAATATGGATATCATTTAATATACATTAAATGTTTACTCAATTCTTATTGGTGCATTCTAGCACACAATAGATGTGAGAAACATTTGAACCTACATATATATATATATATATATATATATATATATATATATATATATATATATATATAATATGCAAGGGATCAAAAGTGGCAAGCATAAAATACAAGGGACCAAAAGTGGCAATTTCTTAAAACTTTTGTGGCTAAATTGTGAATCATCAAAAAGTCACAAGAACTTGAGGGGTCACATTTAGTAAATACAAGGGGACAAACTCTCGAAACATTTACGGCTAATCTTACTATATTATTATACAAACCTTACTATTTCATAAAATAAATTTAAGACGTCCAAACCATTAAGCTTATAGTACAAATAACGAAGTCAATATTATCTCATTCTTTAATTCCTGTCTCATTCAAAAAGTTACAAAAATGGAAATTGTCCACTTTCCCCACGTGATATTATCAGTAATCTTTCATTGTCCTTCGAATCTTCCCCTGACCTGGTATTCTTCAAAATTGACCTGGTATTCTTCAAAATTGAACTACTTCCCATTTAATTCGCCAAACTTCAAGTTCAAAAGGCTCACTCGCATTCGTCGTCCCACCCTACTATAAAGCACGCCGTCAATCAACAACACAATGCTCCTTTCCCATATATCTCCCCTACACTTATCTGATCTCCTTCTCCACCCAGTTTCTGCACTCACACCACTTCTCTGGAGTCTCTCTATTTGTCTCTACCCTTATCCTACAACCACTCTCTGCCTAATCGTTACCAGCCATCCAATTTCCGCCCTCCGGAATTAATGACCTAGCCTCATCTCTCCACTTTCAACCACTACTACAATTACCAGACATCGATAGTTATCTGTTTCTTGGGGATTTGGGTCTAAATCTTTGTTGGCGATATGTTTCTTGGGTTTTCCCCTCAAGAATGTTCAAAGAAATAGACCAGGTTTGTGTTGTTCTTTTCATTTATGTTTCTTATATTTACTATCTACAAAATCGAAATTACATCTTTGATTTTCTTTGTATTCCTTTTGGTTTTGTTTTAATTCTTGAATACCGATTCATTTCTTTTCATTTTGCCGGAATAATTTTGGTTTATTGTATACTTTTCCTTCCTCCCCTTTTCACCATTTCTAGATTTAAACTCTCCTATGTCACCTCTACCCTATTTCTTCTCTACCCAACAGCCGACGACCACAACAATCAAGCCACCATGTCTTCCATACTACACGTAGCTCCAGCCAGTTGCCTCCACTAGGATTTAAAGAGAATTTCTGGAGGATCACCATTAAATATGTAACATTGTAAGTTCTTCACATTAATCCATGTTTTTTTTTGTTTAATTTTATTTTGGTATCAAAATAGATCCAAAACATGTGAAACCTAATGATTTCAGCGTCGTCTTCTCTGGTTATATATCACAGCTCCACAATTTGGGTTTTTTGCTCTTAACTTTGTTTTCATTCTCTTATGCAGGTCATATGAATTAAAAAGATGGGGTTGAATCATTTTTGTTTTCGAAATTGCTTACATGCTTACCTGCATCTTTGATTTAAAGTAAATGTGCATATGGTCGATAAAGATGTGTTTTCTTTGACTTTTTAATTTATATTTCCTGGAAATAAGATTTTTTTTGAAGTAAGGCCCTATCAAAGCTAAGGAGCCCGCCTTGAATCTGCAGATGGTGATAGTCACATTGCTTGATGTCTAGAGGCTAATATCAGAGCTTCTAAATAAAAATGGTATTTGTCTTTGATAAATGTTACACAACTCTATACATCTTTGTTATTTTTATTTTAAGGTTGCAATCTTTTTGTGTATATTTTTTTGGCTAATTCACTGAAACCCCACAAAAAGACATGGACGAAATTTACGGTGAGTTAAGTTGGGAGGCTTGTGACTTTATTATTATACAAGCCTTACTATTTCCTAAAATAAATTTAAGACGTCCAAACCATTAAGTTTATAGTACACATAACGAAGCCAATATTATCTCATTCTTTAATTCATGCCACATTCAAAAATTCAAAAAGTTACAAAAATGGAAATTGTCCACTTTCCCCACGTGATATTATCAGTAATCTTTCATTGTCCTTCGAATCTTCGAATCTTTGATTTTCTTTGTATTCCTTTTGGTTTTGGTTTGATTCTTGAATACGGATTCATTTCTTTTCATATTGCCGGAATAATTTTGGTTTATTGTACACTTCTCCTTCCTCCCCTTTTCACCATTTCTAGATTTAAACGTTCCTATCTCACCTCTACCCTGTTTCTTCTCTACCCAACAGCTGACGACCACAACAATCAAGCTACCATGTCTTCCATACTACACGTAGCTCCAGCCAGTTGCCTCCACTAGGATTTAAAGAGAATTTCTGGAGGATCATCATTAAATATGTAACATTGTAAGTTCTTCACATTAATCCATGTTTTTTGCTTAATTTTAGGGAAAAATGCAGAAAATCCCAACCCTTTATCATATTACATTCAAAAAAACCATTTATATTATATTTACCTTCACAAAAGCCCTTACATTATAAAATACCTTTCAGAAAAACTCAAATAACCCGTTACATTACCTGATGACCGGATGACCTGGCATAAAAAAAGACCCACGTGAATAAACTTAACTTCACAGTCGACTAAAACCAAAACAAAACATAAGGAATTAGGGTTTGTCCCATCTCGCTACTTCATCTCTCTACTTCAATTTCAACAGAAAAATAATTTAGGATCGTATGAAATTGAAGAAGGAAGGGGGATCGATCCCACCCACTAGTTTGTTTCTCGGTAAAAAAGGGTGTATTTAATTGCAATCGCGAAGGACAACAAGGAAGCAGTAGCTGCACTTCACACACAAATCAATGGCTTCTTCTTCTTCATCTTCAAAATATAGATGCAGGTCGGTAAAACAACTCAAAGAAAAAGAAGATTTAGATCGTTGTGGTTGTGGTTACGAATCCAGAATGTGGATTTGAACTACGACTAAGAACCCTAAAAGACAATTTTACAAGTGCCCTTATTGGGTAAGTTCATAAATAGATGAAATAAAAATGTTTTAGCTTCTTTTTTACTTACTTTCTAACTCACTGCCCAGGGTTCAAGTGAAGATTGCAAGCATTTTAATTGGATTGACCCGGAGTTGACTGGGTACTATAAAGAAGAAATGAATAAGCTTATTGTTGAATCAAAGTTGAATGGGTACTATAAAGAAGAAAGGAATAAGCTTATTGTCGAATTAAAGAGAATGAAGGCAAATCTTGAGGTGTTAGAGAAGGGAAAGAAGCAAAATATTGAAGTGTTGGAGAAGAAGAACAATAGTATCAAAGTAATTGTTAGCTTATTAGCATTTTTGTTTGTTGTACTCGTTATCAATTGGTTTGCAATTAGTGTTTTCAGGGATTAAGTGTTGTAAGGGTATGTAGTGCTGTATCAAGAAGTTATCATGGTTTTAGTAGTCTTTATAGCAATGTATTTCACTATGAATTGTTGTATCTAATGCTTGTTGAAATATTAAATTTAGGAAGTTGGTTTCTTACTGTTTGTTGATGTTAGATATCATACTGTTAGTAGTCTTTATAGCTTTTGTTGTGTTGTAAGGGTATGTAGTTTTTGTTGTACTCATACAAAGTTTGTTGTGAAAATAGTTATGTTCTTAACAAAAGTTCTATAAGGGCAATTTAGTATACAGGCTTGTTGATCACAATTATAGTCCCTCTTTTGTGCAAATTCAAAATGAAATAGGCTTGTCTATCATAATTAAGGTCCCTGTATACAGATCAAATATGAAGAAAAAATGGTCCATGAACATAAGTGATGCTTTTGTTGATCTGTTCAATACTCAAGACAAACAAACATAACATATATTATCTGTCTGCTGTATTTCAAACATATGGTCCCTGTTGGCAGTTTTTTAATACAAAAGTGGTCCTTCTCGGCATTTTTTTTAACAAAAATGGTCTTCGTCGACATTTTTTTTAACAAATGGTCCTGATAATAATTTTCTTCTACAAACATATATAAGCACAAACAAATTGCACTAAGATAACAAAATGACCCTTACAAAGTGCAGAAACACTGCATTGAGTTTTCAAAAAGGCTACTACTAAGTGCATAAATTGCATAAATACTACATAGTGTTTTTAAATGCAGAAAGTTTTTTAAACATTGCCCACTATACAAAAAGGGCTATTAATTCCACCTACTCAATCTTTCTTGTTTTTAGAGTTCCAGTACTCATATGGTACGGTGTTCCAAAAATCTTCAGAATCTTCCTCATCTCTCACTGGAACCTCTTGAAGATCACTATCTGCATCATATTGCGTCTCAAGGACACAAGTTTGTGTTTGAATGTTAGGCACTCCTTCATCATCATAAACAACCTGCTCGTTTTCATTTTCTACATAGAAAACTAAAGATTAGAAAAACTCCATAAATAACATGTTTTATTTTAAAGTATAGATAACATACCCATATAACGATCCACAAAATCATCATCGTCATTTATTATAACTCTCACACCTCCTCCTCTATTTCCAGCCCGTCCTCTATTTCCTCCTCTACGTCCTCTTCCACCTCCTCTACTTCCTCTTCCACCTTTTGTACGATCATCAAAATCGTCATTTCTAGGCCTTCCGGTCGGTCTTTTTGGCTTGGGAGGGGGTAGTTGTTTCTCATTCTTGCATGTTCTAGCATTATGGCCAATTTGTAAACAGTTATGACAAGTTTTTGGCCTCCCTGCATTTGAAACAGTTGGATACTTGGATTTGTTTTCAGTCTCATGTCTCTTCTTTTTAATAGTAGGTCTGCCTGGCATCCTCCTTTCTTTTGGTGGCAAAGGCTTTTCGTAAGGTGTTTTTGGCCACATTTTACTTCCATTCATGGGATCGATTGTCTTGGTATATGTTGTAATGAATTTATCCTTACTAAACCATGTACTCAAATAATCTTCAGGATCAATGTGGCAGTAGTTCAATGCTGCACCAGCATGTACACAAGGAATGCCGGATAATTGCCATAGCTTGCAACTACAGGAGTGTGCATTTAAGTCAACCTTGTACGCATCGTATCCATTTCTTATTTCAAACACACTTCCTCCAGCAGGGTAGACAAGCCAATTTCTACAAAATAAGAAAAATGTGATAATAATTATTCAAGAAAACCAACTTTAAAACCAATCATATTTCAAATAATTTATGGCATTACCTCATGTTTCTATGGAAATAATTCATTTTTTACTTATATTTGGACAAATTTCCTTTTCCCATGTTTGTGCTTTGCTTGACATAACTTCAAACCGCTCCATGCAATATAATCTAATTTCCTCTAACACCGTAAGTAATGGTTTTCTTCTTGCTTCCACAATCACAGAGTTGAAAGACTCTGAAATCCCATTCTCAACTGCCTCGCAGGCCCTATCAACTTCAAAAAAATGCCCTAGACCATGTATTAGGATCCCTTTTTGTTAGATGATCATAAGCTTCTTGGCTAAACTTTCTTAATTCTTCCATGTTACTCTTAAAGCCTTCTTCTGTGGTTGACATGCAACATCGCCAAAACATCTTCTTATACATCTCACCATTGAAGTTCTTCCTAAAATTCGCATAAATATGTCGTGCACATTGTTTGTGTTCAGCATATGGCATTAGTTCCTTCACACTTTCAACAAGCCCCTGTATTGCACACATTAAAAAAAAAAACATAATTTTTTTTACTGTTTTGGACAGATTGAAAATAAAACTTATTTTTTTTTCACTATTTTTGAACAACCTTGAAGTGCCTATTGACAGAAATTTTAATGTTTGTAAAAAATACCTTCTGTTGGTCCGAAATCAAAGTGAGACCTCTTCCTTGTTCAAAACCAATGTCCGCACCTAACAGTTCAACGAACCACTTCCAGTTGTCTTTGTTTTCAACGTCTACAACGACCCAAGCTATGGGATAAATTTGGTTGTTTGCATCTCGTCCGATTGCAGATAATAGCTCTCCTTTAACTCGTCCCTTCAAAAAACAACCATCCAATCCAATTACCCGACGACAACCGTTGTTCCAACCATCTTTTAAGGCTTTAAAGCAAATGTAGATACGTTGAAAATAATTGCCATCCGGATTACTTTTTACTCCAATATTTACGGTACTACCAGGATTTGACCTAAGAATTTCTTGGCCATAATCCCAAACTTTTGCATAATGGTCTGACAGTTTCCCCTCGATTAAAAATAATGCCTTAGCTCGTGCCCTTTGACACTGTGGAGTACTTACCTTGCAAGAAAATACCCTTCGAATATCAGCTTTTAGTTCTCTTATTTTCATTGTGGGATTTCTTATCATCTCATCAACATGGTGTTTAGCAATCCAGGAGGGAGTAACAAGAGTCCCAAACTCGAAACTTCTACAACATCTATGATTATCATTCAAAGATTTAACTTGGAAAGTTGTTTCATTTCCAATCCAAGAAGCATACAACCTATACGGGCACTTTTTTTTTGTTATTTTCTTTCCCACAAACTACTAATATCCTATCATGATCACTTTTAGCAAAACGTAACTGAAACCCATTTGCCACAGCGTAGTTTCTAACACAAAATTTTAGTTGTTCGGGACTCTCGTACTTTTCTCCTAATTCAGGTTTCATCTTTCTCCAATCAACCAAAGGGTTGTAAATATTATATTCGACCCCGATTTCTTCATTTTCTCCATCCACATTCCAGTTGTGTTT